>NC_091622.1:6706629-7956629 GCF_027580195.1 Bos mutus
TTTAATATTAAAATAGAAAGCTAAAAAAAAATCATGAATTTATAGACCAGATATTTATATTTGCAGATTATCTACTGTATATGCTTTTCTTTTGGATATTTTGTTCATTGACCTACTATAAATGGAAGAAATGACAGTCTCTCTTGATTCTTAGCCATATTTGTAAAACTGTGTTGGTAAGGTTAAACACACAGGCAAATTATTTGTAATTTTTTTACTCATGTTTCTAGAATTGTGTTACTATTTGGAGCATTATGGTATGTACTTGGAGGCAGTTAGAATGAAGTCAGAATGAGCTCACATAAGCCAAAGAGAGGGTGGAGAGGAAGAAGGTACAGGTTGATTTTAAAGGTTATAAAGGTGGATTATAAAGGAATGGAGAGAATTTGTGTTCTAATTGAAGGTAAAGAAAAAGTGAAATCAGGGTTCATCTAGTAGCTGTAGTATCTAAAACAGGAAACATAAGAGGAAAAACATGTTTGTGGAATTGTAGGAGTTTGATTTTTTCCTGTTATCATTTAGTGACATACCTAATAAATTCACAAAATATTTCCTGTTTTAATATCTATATATATATTGAACGGCACTGTAATTTGAATTTCCTTATTATGGTTTATCTGTCTGTATGCATATCATCCCCAGTGCACATTAGGCATCTGCATGTGGACTATGGCTCATTCCTCTGCAGAGGCCTTGAGGCTTTGATAGAACCTGTGACACAGTCCTCCTTCAGTGTCTGATGAGTCTGTGACTGTGAGTCTAAGCTTGAGGAAGAGCACAGAAGAAGAGAGACTGAGGGGGTAGTTGGAAATGCTGTTCTTGCTCAAGAGGTAGAAAGAAGCTGGTAATACAGATTAGGAAATAACTTATACATTTCATTTCATTTAATAAGCGTGTGTATGACACTGTGTGCTGGGCATTACTATAAGTACTGCACAAATCAGAAACAATTTAATCCTCCTAACCACCCCAGGATCGTGAAGTAGAGGTGCTATTATTTTAGAAGAGAAAATGGAGGAAACGAGAGGGTAAGGAGTTTTCGCGAGGCATACAGCTGGTAAGAGGCATGGCCGGGACCACATGCCCCACGGTGAGCTGTGCTGAGGAACGCTGTGCCAAGCTGCCAGGGCCCTGGAGAGCATGACAGCCGCCTGCCGCTCTCTGAAAACCTGCCCTGTGCTGCTTTCCCTGCTCTAGGTGCTGCATGTGGCTTATCGTTTCTTCCTCTCTGCAACCTCAGAGAGCAAATCTTGTTTCTCTTTTACAGGTAAAGTGCAGTGGGCCTTGATTCTCAGCAAAGAGCACAAGCATCTGAAACCAGTGTCTCTCTCTTCCAGCTGATTTTGCCGGATTCCATGAAAGTCCTGCCGGTGTACATGAACTGCTTGTTGAAGAACTGCGTGCTGCTCGGCAGACCCGAGATCTCCACAGACGAGCGGGCCTACCAGAGGCAACTGGTCATGACCATGGGCGTGGCCGACTCACAGCTCTTCTTTTACCCACAGCTTCTGCCCATAGTAAGTAGGAAGCGCGCTGTGGTGGCGCATTTCCTAGAGACGCCTGGGAGAGAATCATGGTTTGTTCTTAACCAGAAACTTCGGTGTCACGAGCAGCGCAGGCCTGAGACGGGCTCGGGGCTGGGCGCTCCAGCTCACGGAGCTGTCGGGTGACTGCGTCTCTGCCCTCATGCCCAGACAGGTCCTCTTTGACGGATTAAGCAGACTGAACGGTCAGGAAGCCCAGCTTCAGTTGAAGAAATCTACTATGGCATGAAAGGCAACTGCTGTATCTGTATGGACGTTGATAAGCACACATATATTTGTTTTTAGACAGTGTATTAATTGTCTGAGAGTCACCACGTTTAATCAGAATGGCTCTGATGAGCCTTGTGCAGGCGCCCTCAGGGAATTTACCTGGTGATGTACTCTGCTTCTTTACTGAAGACAGCCCTGACGTGCCTTGGCTCCTTCCCCGCGAGACCTAGCAGGTTATAGCTGAGGGGTCAGAGCTGGGGCAGCGAGGGGTGGTTTCTGACTCCTGGATCAAAACTCACGCCCAGGCTCTCAGTAGTAGTGCAATTAGGAAGAGTTAACGTACATTCAAATAATTGATTTTCGGATAAAACTGGACTCTGCCAGAGAAGCTAGGACCCTGGGGAACACGGACATGACGTCTCACTAAGACCCACGGAGGTCGCGGTGGCCAACATGTCAATAAACCCCGTGGGCTGCTCGCAGTCCTCTGCTGTGAGCTCGGCAGCTGACAGTCTCTCCCTGCAGAGCGCCCTCTTCACCTGCTTCCCGGGTTGCTCTCCCGCTTCCCCGGCCTCTCCCGCTGCCGCCTTTGCTGGTTTACTCTGCTTTCCCTGTGTGGGCCCCCAGGGCTCAGGCCCCGGGACCCTTCTGCTGTCTGCGCACACAGCCCTGCGGGGGTCTGACCTGCGTCAGGCCAGCAGCCACAGTCTATGCCAACGCTCTAGCTCCCGTCTGCAGCAGGCACTGCCCTGAGCTCCGCAGGGTTGGCGCTGGAGCCCCTAGGGCCCGTCTCCGTGGGCTGTGACGGGCACCGCCCCCGAGCACGCTGGGCCTCCTCTCCTGCAGTCTTACCGCCCTGCGTCTGTCACCCTCTCTCCTTCCGGTTCCTCAGGACCAAAGGCCTACGCTCACCCTTTGGCTCTCTTCTTCCTCACCCACCACATCTCATCCGTCAGCACTCTTTCCACGCCCACTGTCACCACCCAGACTCCCAGCAGAGTGGCCTCTCCTAACAAACCTGCTTGCTGGCACCTGTCACTTTTTGGCACGGAAGTTAAGAGTAACGCTGTTCAAATAACTGTCGGTTCATGGCCCTCCGCCCCTCAGAACACCTCAGGATTTCCCACTTCAGGAGAAGCCGACCTGCTTCCCGCCTGGGCCCCACCCTGCTTTCTGTCTGACTCATCTTATTTCTCTCTGTACTCCAGCCACACTGGGCTCCTCTCTTAGCCCTGAACGTCCGAGACAGTCCTGCGCCTCAGGCCCTCCACACCCGATGCCCCCCATCTGGAATGCCCATGGCCCCCGGCTCAGATGTTACCTTCTTAGCAAACCTCTGACTCCCCTGTTTAAAACTACCACCACCAGTGTGCTCTATCCCACTGCCCTGCTTCACAGCACTTAACACCTTTTAAATTTCTATATACTTAGGTTGTCTGCTGTCCTTTCTTCCCTCCAAAACATGGTTAGCTATACAAGGTGGGGATAACTTTCTAATGACTAGAATGCCTGGCGCAGAGCAAGGACTCATTGAAGTGAGCTGGGAGGGAGGAGGGGGAAAGGGTAGGAGAGGAAGGAGGGAACAGGAGGGCCTTCTGACTCTCGCCTCTGCCTCGCAGCACACCTTGGATGTCAAGAGCACCACGTTACCTGCTGCTATTCGCTGCTCTGAGACCCGTCTTTCAGAAGAAGGAATCTTCCTCTTGGCCAATGGTCTAAACATGTTCTTATGGTTGGGAGTAAGCAGCCCACCAGAACTGATTCAAGGAATCTTTAACGTGCCATCTCTTGCACATGTCAACACAGATATGGTAGGTATATTTTTTTCCTTTGCTTTGCAGTAATAAATTCTTAAATGCTTTTTGTTCATATGCAACCATGTATTTATAGAGAAAACAATAAGGTCTGTAGTTCTGTATAAGAGAGTTTCATGTTTTAATGAATAACAATTAGCTAGCATAAAGTTGTATAAAGTATTATCCGACAACCAAATTATATGACTTTAATAGAGACTGCTGACAGTACCAGAGCATTTTCTATTTGTTAATCACTGTGCTCCAAATACTTTAAATACACTATTTCATTTAATTCTTGTAACAAATCGGTGAGACAGATACTAGTATCAACATTTTCTAGACATCTCCAGTGAGGCGTAGAGACAAGTTCTTTCAGTAGTAAGTGGCAGAGGTGGGAAGTGAGTTTGGTCTTAGGCTCTGGGCTCGTCCCTGGTGCTGAACTACATATTCACAAGGATGTAGAGGCTTTCATACACATTTAGCTACAGATATGACCACCCTACAAAAACAAATTATGTGCCCTTCTGTTTCATTTATTTCAAAAGAGATTTTAGATTTGATGTGGAATGAACACAAATAATGTTCTTCTTAAATTATAATTGCTGGTTTTCCTAGCATACTCTGAGAATCACACTGACTGCATACCTTATTTGCAGACCATCGTGTGAACCCCATTGCTGTGATGGTTGTCTTCCTCTGCTTGACTGGATTCCCTATGAATTCAGATGCAGAATGCAGCAGAGAATTTGTTCCCTGAGTCCTCACTCATGTTTTGGAGATGGCTTAAGGCTTTAATTTCTGGTATGAAGGTAGACACATAGCATCTGGAGAAGAAGTCTGGATTAAAATTTCAGGTTAAATAGATACGTGGTCAGTTTAGAGAGCTGCATATCTATTATGAATGTAAAAATATATTTTTAAAGAAGTTAAAGGTATCCATTAAGAGGTTAGTTTTAAGATGAAGATTTAGAAATAGTAAGATGTTTGCATGTGGTTGAAATTAAGAATGATTAGAAATGCAATTTCTTAAAAATTAAAGTTCAGTGGGCAAAGAACTATGAGCATGAAGAATGTTTATATAAAATTTAAGGAAGCCTCCTTTTATGTCATATATTAAATATTAAATTTCACATTAAATTTAAATTTCACATATAAATGTTAATGCATATTTGTTGAATATAGATATGGAGTAGCCGAAGTCTGTCCACCACAAAGCAATAGATTGCTAGGTTTGTGCTTATGTCTCCATATTTCTTCTCAACCTTCTTCAAAAAGTAAGACAAAAAAACAAATATTGCTTTCTTTTTAGAGGCAGTTGGCACTTTGAGACATATACATAAAGTATACTTATTTTATGTTTGTTTTTAAATAAAAATTAAAAAATAGTCTTAAATGTCAAGAGAATACATAGAGAGTGTGGAATGTGAATATAAATAATGAATTTCCTGCCATTTTTTTTTTTAACAACTCCTGTGAAAAATATTGGCTATGATCTTTTCCTGGGATGTGTGACTTTTTGGTAAAATGTTCCAGTTCACTTTTCCAGTAACTAACTCACAGATGTTGTCTTAGCTCCTTGCTTAGAAGTAAGCATTAACATTTACTGTCTTAATGAAAGAAATCTAAGTTCAGATCTCTCATGTCCCCTGAGGGCCACATGCAGTAGATGCTATCTTTTATATACCATTACCCAGATTTCAGGGAAATCTGAGAGGCCACAGTCCCTCTGAGAAGTCAGCATTTGGTGGTTTGTTTGAATTTTGGGACAGTGGTATTTGGATGGCATTTTCCACGTGGGGTAATGCCTTAGGATCCTGCCGCTGATCCACTGAAGGAATGAGGTATATCGGTCTCTCATAACACAGCCTTGAAATATCCATCTTGCAAAGAAATTAATATCATGGTGAGTTGACATTCTTTGCAAAAATCGTATACTGTTTGTGTCAAATTATGCTGATAAGTATGAATCATTTTTAATGCATTTTTATTTCACATTTTTGGTTTTTAGGTAGATGAACTAAGCCAACAGCATGGAAGGATGTTTTTTAACTTTAACATTCTAATAATCTCATTCTTACTATGAAAGCGTTCAGTGATTGTGGTCATTTATTCACTGGGCCTTCTGGGGAGGCACTGGTTACATGGAGGCTCTGACTCACATTTACTCAGTGTCCATTCAGAGGAACACAGACTAAGGATCCCAAAACATTTACAAGGAGGGGATTTTTCTGTCCTAATAAAAATTTTCCAAGAACAAGCCCAAAGAGAAGTAAAGATCAGGCACATGTCACATGAGTTACCTCCCGATGTACATAGTGAACATAGCTAGATGTACTATTTTCCTATAAAAAAGAAAACATATGTACATAGCATGTAAATAAAATAAAGCATGTTTAGTGTAACTTTGTAGGCAAATTCTTGGAAAACTCCATACTATCAGTTCAGTTGCATGATGTCAGTATGTATCAAAATTAAATGTATAGAAATTTTGTAATGTGGTATTAATCGGAAATGTTTATTGTGCTTTGTAAGTATAGTAAGCAAGTATAGTAAGTAAGCATAGTAAGCAAGCCAAATGATTAAGAAATTACCAATATACCTATTTCAAATAATTTCCAAAAAGTTCATCAGGGAAACCACCTAGAAAAAAAAAAAAAAAAAAGAAAACTAAGCTCTTTTAAATTTGTGAGAGTGCCAGCAATACAAGGGAAATGTTTAGACGGCATGGGTCTATCTCCTTGATGGGAATGGGAATGTTTCTAACATGGCAGGGCCCACCCAGTGTTGTGCAAAGTAATTGGAGGCTGTGGATTCAAGTTCCCACTTCCCCACTCATGAGCTGTGTGACTTCAGACAAGTCACTTGTTCTCTCTGAGCTACAGCTAACTGCCACTAAGTCAGGGATCATTTATGTTCCCTGCCCATCTCCCAGGGTTGCTGGGTAAATTCAGGTAACATATAGTTCAAGGAAGATGACACTCTACATGAACTGCGGAGTATCTTGTCTATGTAATTTATTCAGGATTAAAAAAAAAAGTTTAATTTTACAGCATGAAAGGGGCAGTAGATCACAAATCTTCCATCTTCCATTACAAAGGAGACTGAGCAGCGGGTGAAAAAGCGCTGGTCATGGTTATGTAAAAAAAAAAAAATAATAATAATAATCTCATTCTGCTTCTATCTAAATGTTATAAGTTGTACTGAAACTTAAACTTTATTTTCCTTAAATTTAGACATTATTGCCTGAGTTGGGAAATCCATACTCACAAACACTCAGAATGATAATGGGTATTATCCAACAAAAGCGGCCATATTCAATGAAGGTAAGAATGAGATTTTCTTCTTTCAAGTGTTTTGATTTCCAATGCATGTCCTATATTTTTATAACATGATTTCTGATAGAAAACTCACAATCTCTGAGTATACCTACCTACCTGTCAACCACACACATACAAAAATAACTATCACCATGCATTAACTATGGATTATCTTACTAAGTATTAACTTAGAAACAATTGATATTATTAAGTCTTTGAAATGACTTTTCCTTCAGTGCTTAAAATTAAAGAAGTATAAAAGCATTTGTTAAATTTGACTTTTACAGCTTTTGATTTATTATCTCTGAAAAATTTTGTTATCCTAGTCTTTCCAAGCTTTTTTTGAGTGTGAGTAAAAGACTTTAAAATGTCTGTTAGGTCAGGAAAATTATGCCTTATTGCTAAGTGCCAAGTACTCACCCCTGTCTTCCTTTTCAAGCTCAATAGTAGAATTGCCTGGAGTGTACAGATGACGGTGGTCTACTTCTGTACGACCTCCTGCAGCGGTGCAGGACACTCAGCTGCAGGCAGGCCTCTACAAGAACCAGGGCACTGTGGGGCTATTGTTCCCCCGAAACATAAATATTGTCAGTTTATATCAGTGTTCTTTACCATGATAGATACTCATGCACGCAAACGTCAACTTTAGTAGAACTTTTGGAAAGTTGAATAAAGAGCTTTATAATCTCTAGGACATCTGGGTAAACAAAACCTTTCCAGAACTGTTTTTACATCACTACTTGGGTTCAGTTTTAGGGCAGGACCTAGAGATGGCAGAGAAGGCTCAAACTAAACATGTTCTTCACACAACACTCTGAACACCCTTGAGACATGTGATGAAATCTTAGGGTCGTATGACACACAGATTGACCAGAACTAGTGTTCAGCATTCACAGCAAGGATGATCCACCTTTGTCCTAGTGGCTGCATCTCCACAGCTGGCCCCAAATGCAGAGAAGGAGCCAGACTAAACGTGGCGATCACCCCTGTGCTCAGTAACCCCTTCTTCCAGGAAAAAAAAAGCCCTTTCCTCCCCTCTGCTCCATGACCTGCTTATCAAGGTCATGTCAGCTTTGGTTATTAAAATATCTGAGGTAGTTGCCAAATATGATATGTAAATAAAATATAAGAAGTTATATAATATTAATACTAATTTTAGCTTAAATGATTTTTTTTATGTGCTACTTGGAAATGTATCTCTGTTTGAAAAAATCCTTGACATTCTCAGGGTTTCAAAGAATTTGAAAATCTAAAATCCAGAAATGTGAGAGCTGAAGGAATCCAGGAGATGATGCCTGGTCCCCCATAGGCTCTCAGCTGCCGTTGCTGCTTAGCAGACGTGAAAAGGAGTGCACTCACCTGGTCAGGGTGCACAGCTAGGTCACAACAGACACGGGCCTGGCCTGGCTGTTCAGTCCATGCACTTGGTTTTACATCTTCTTCTCCAACCTTTGAAAATGGATCACACAAAGGAAATGGAAACACATTTAAAGAGTCTTTATATCTTTGAAAGAGTCCAGATTGACTAGAAGGAGAAAAGGGTCAAGGATAGCAAAATCAAACCAGAAGGCATTGCTGCCTTCTCGATTATGCTAGTTAGGTTTTCAGAGAATCAGCCCTCTTAGAGCTCACTGTCAGCACAGTCTTACATTTGTGGGAGAATTAAAAAAAAAGATTTCCATCACAGTGCATTCCCAGATTACCTAAATCAAATGCTTTACTGAAATTCTAGTCCTGCCCTGCTTCATGGTTCTCCAGGCTCCAAAGTATCTCTTCTTCCTCTTGTGTTTCCTAGAATACTCCCTCCCCACTGGCTCCTTTCCAGTTTACAAGCTGTTGTCACATCTTCCTTCTTTGAAGCTGCTGCTTGTCCAAGATGCTGCTCCGTTTTCCTTTTTATCCCACAAATTTTGTACTGAATGCTAGAGACATAGCAGGCATTTTACCACCATGCTTCCTGAAATGTTAATAACTGCTTGTAATTTCCTTCTTCCCAGCTCGTTTTCCCTGAACTGCCAAACTGCTAAAGACGTGTTATTCTCAACCCCTTTACAAGATTGAGTACTACTACATTCCTCAGTGTTTCTCTTCTGTCCGCTTTCAAGACATCATACTCTCCTGATTCTTTCTCACTGACCTTTTTCCTTTGGCTTCTCTTCATTCATCTGCCCCTTAGGACGAGTTGCGTTTTCCTAAGTTATACCCACGGCGCTCTCTCATTCAGCATACTCCTTTTGGGCCATCCTGATCACTGCCGTCATTTATCTGTGCCCTGTGAAACAGGCAATATGAGAGAAGAAAATGCATTTTGAAGTACAATAATTCTGTAAGCACTGGTAACATGGCCCAGAGAATATCCCATTTAGACCAGTTGGATTAACCAATCCTTCCACGGAGAGGGCACACAGGAACCTGCGGGGAGACCAGCAGTGACCATTTTATAGTCCTCTCCCCTCTCCACCCCACCCCACAGAGCTGCATCCCTCCCTGTGGAAACACTGAGGGGAATAACACACAGATTCCCAGTCCCTCCCAATATACTTTCTCCTCTGACGTGGGTGGTGTATCCATGAGAAGACTACCAGTGTGTCAAGACGCCATATCTACCACTTCTATAAATGCAGTTCCCTGAGACTTTCCACCAAGTGCTGGGTGATCCAGCTTTGTAGAGACTCAAATGCCAGAGCAGGATATTCCTTTACCATAAAGATGAGTTTCTTCCAAGGTTGAAATTCATCCCCTCTTCTATTTCCTACTTCAGATCATGGCCAGATGCACCCATCAGAGAAGGTTTTAACAGTGACCACTACATTTAAACCAAAAACTAAATAAATGAATGGCAGTACCCCCAGATGAGCAATATGAACTTCCATTAATTTCCATAGAAAAGTTAATTCTAAGGAAATTAGGGCCTCAAATCCTTCCCTCCATGGTGTTTTTATTCTGCCCAGTCAGCCTGAGCTGTCTCACTGAGGCCAGACCCACATTGGTGTTGCCCATAGCAGACAATGGTAGAGTCCTAGCGGCACCTGAGGAAAGGTGGAGAAGACAATTTACTTGTGTAAATTTCTCTTTTTGAGAAAATTGCCTTGGTTTCAGGCTCACCAGGATGCACACTTTCAACTCCTTGGCGATGTTCCCATGGGCGGGGCTAGTTTCTTTGCCCTCATCAGATGGAATATGACCCTGCACACTGCTGTTGCAGTGTCAGCTCCCAGGGCCTGGCACGGACCAGCCAAGACGTCACGTGTGTCCATTATCCATGTGGAATTAATTAGCCAGCCCGAAACAGTAGCTGCACCCAGCCGATGTGGAATGTGCCTTCCTTGGTGTAGCGGGTGTGAAGCTGGTAGCTGCAGGCACTTTGGGTGGTTTCACCAGGCAAAAGGAAGTGAGATGATGCCCTGGTTCTTCTTAATTATATGGGTGGTAGATGGAGACAGTATTTTGCACATCTCTCTGCACTAACCACACACACAGCTCAACAGATATCAAATTCTCACCTTTCTGATCATTTGCTTTAACTTCTTGAAATACAAGTGAGTAAGTGGGTCAACAGAAGAGCTGAGAGAATTCATGACAAACTACCTTTTTCTGGGTTTCCTCCCCATGGGTCTCTCCCTCTAGAGCAGCACTGTCCAATAATGCAAGCTGCACATTAATTCTATACTTTGTAGCAGCCACAATTAAAATGAAAAACTACAATTTTGAGAAGGTTTTAACTTATCCAGAATATTACCATTTCCACATGTAATCGGTGTAAAATTACTTTGAATATTTTAAGATTTCAGTAGTTTAAGAACATTATCTTTTCCATCTGTCTCCTTTGCAGCTACACTGCCTCATTCAGGTCTTGACTGTCTCCCACCTTAGATGCTTCCAGCTGCTCCCTGTCTAGTTTCCCTCATCCCCCTAGTGAATGCTATGCACCATAGCCAGTTGTTCTTCATCAGCTTCACTGAATCACATTTCCTACAAAAACCCAAACGCGTCACCTCCCATGGATTTCTAGAAGTGTGTGCTAATTTACCTGCCATCCAGGACTGTGTATTTGGCACGTGGTTCCCCAGTAGAATGCTAATACCATACTCCCACATCCTTAAGGAAATCTACATCCTTAAGGAAATCCTACCCTGTCCTTTAAGGTTCAGCGAGTCACTGCCATTGTGAAGCCATTTCCAGCATTCTGCTTGTGTTTCATTGTTGCCACTTACATGTCTTGATTTTTGTGGCTTTGTACTCAATGCCTCTCTCCACTCTGGGTAACAGGCACTTTCCTATCCTCCTCCAAGGCCTCATAGACAACAGACATGTAATTCTGGTGGAACTGAAGCATGCAGAATTGAGCCACATTCAGGAAATGTTTATAACCAGCTGCCTTGTTGTTTTCTTCCTAGCTGACGATAGTCAAGCAGCGAGAACAGCCAGAAATGGTTTTCCGACAGTTCCTGGTAGAAGACAAAGGACTTTATGGAGGATCATCCTACGTGGATTTCCTTTGTTGTGTTCACAAGGAGATCTGTCAGCTGCTTAATTAACAGAATCTTCTCTATTGTTAATACTGCCTTTCTAAGGAGACACTCTCCTTCTTGGTGCCTAATTCTCTGGATAGTAACAGTCTAGTTTTGATTTCTTGCTCATTTTCAGAATAGCTTTCCAAGATGGCATTTTAGAACTTCAGCTTTGGTGCTCAGGTATAAAGCCAGTTGAGGTACAATTGTACCTTAAAGGGAACAGTCTATTTCTGATTGCACAATTTAAAAAAATGATGCAGTTTGCATTTCATGAAAGGCATAGTTTACAGAATTGTAAACATTCTCAATTTTCTTTCTTTGTGCTAGACATATAAATTATTTTTCAAAATGTATAGATTTGGGGTAAAAAGTTGTCTCAGTTCCTCTCCCATTTACAGTAAGGGATAAAAAAACTTAATTTTTACATTATACTTAATTTTTTAAAAACAATATAACCCCATTGAACATTTTTCAACTTAAGGTTTGCATAGCAGACTTTTAAATAGCCTTGGAATCTATTTTGTGGAACAATTTGTGTTCTACGTTTTTTTCATAATTACATGTTGTGTATGTTAAGACTATTTTCCAGTTGTTATTTTGTCTGTAAAACTGTCTTTATCAATATTCTTCATCATTCCCTGTACAATTTTGATGGTTTCTACCTGTATATAATGGATCTTAACCAGTATCAATAAATCACTTCATATGCTCTTACCTACCAGGTAGAATTCATTAGGTATTTTGAGGTTTTAAAAGAAACTCCAGTACTTTGGCTACCTCATGCGAAGAGTTGACTCATTGGAAAAGACTCTGATGCTGGGAGGGATTGGGGGCAGGAGGAAAAGGGGACAACAGAGGATGAGATGGCTGGATGGCATCACTGACTCGATGGACGTGAGTCTAAGTGAACTCTGGGAGTTGGTGATGGACAGGGAGGCCCGGCGTGCTGTGATTCATGGGGTCGCAAAGAGTCGGACATGACTGAGCAACTGAACTGAACTGAAAAGAAATAAGAGTGGTAGTTAAGTGTCTTGGAAAAAGTTGGGTGGATGGATCACTAAAAAAATAAGTTTTGGGGGTGAGTTGGGAAGAATCAGGTAAATAAATAATGTCAGACAGTGTACTCAAGAAAGGCAATTTAACAGTTCTCCAATGAGTCTTGGTGAGCAAAATAAATAAAAACAGGACCATTATTAATGAATATACATAAACCTAGGAGAGTAGCTTTGAGTGATGTGACACAGGTATCTGTCTTTCTCTCTCCTGCTCAACTCTGATGTCAGTGATGTGAGTAATTAATAAGAGCTAAAGTACACTGAATACATACAGTGTTCCAAGAACTGCACTGGTGCTCTGTGAACATCTCCACCTTCATTCCTCACAGTAACCATAATCTAATTAGCCCCATTCACAGATGAAGAAACAAGCTTGAAATGGCTAAGGATTTCATCTGTGATTACATCTCAGACATCCGAGAGTGTGAAGTCAAGTGGGCCTTAGGAATCATTAGTATGAACAAAGCTAGTGGAGGTGATGGAATTCCAGTTGAGCTATTTAAAATCTTAGGAGATGATGTTGTTAAAGTGCTGCACTCAATATGTCAGCAAATTTGGAAAACTCAGCAGTGGCCACAGGACTGGAAAAGGTCAGTTTTCATTCCAATCCCAAAGAAAGGCAGTGCCAAAGAATGCTCAAACTACCACAGAGTTGTACTCATTTCACATGCTAGTGAAGTTATGCTCAAAATCCCTCAGCAGCATGTGAACCAAGAACTCCCAGATGTATATAATACAAGCTGGGTTTCAAAGAAACAGGGGAACCAGAGATCAAGATGCCAACATTCGTTGGATCATGGAGAAAGCAAGGGAATTCCAGAAAAACATCAATTTCTGCTTCCTTCATTACACTAAAGCCTTTGACTCTGTGGATCACAATGAACTGTAGAAAATTCTTAAAAGAGATGGCAACACCAGACCACCTTACTTATCTCCTGAGAAACCTGTATGAAGGTCAAGAAGCAAAAGTTAGAACTGGACATGGAACAACAGACTGGTTCAAAATTGGGAAAATAGTATGTCAAGGCTGTATACTGTCACCCTGTTTATTTAACTTCTATACAGAGTTGTTGTTCAGTCGCCCAGTCATGTCTGACTCTCTGCGACCCCATGGACTGCAGCACACCTGGCCTCCCTGTCCTTCACCATTTCCTGGAGTTTGTACATCATGTGAAATGCCAGGCTGGATGAATCACAAGCTGGAATCAAGACTGCCAAGAGAAGCATCAACAAGCTGAGATATGCAGATGATACCACCCTAATGGCAGAAAGCAAAGAGAAACTAAAGATCCTTTTGATGAAGGTGAAAGAAGAGAGTGAAAAATCTGGCTTAAAACTCAACTTTCAAAACACTAAGATCATGGCATACAGTCCCATTACTTCATAGCAGATAGATGGGGAAAAAAATGGAAACAGTAACAGACTTTATTTTCTTGGGCTCCAAAATTAACTGTAGGCAGTCTGACTGTAGCTATGAAATTAAAAGACACTTGTTCCTTGGAAAGAAAGCTATGACAAAAGTAGACAAGTGTATTAAAAAAACAGAGACATAATTTTGCCGAGAAAGGTTCATATAAGTCAAAGCCATGGCTTTTCCGGTAGTCATGTATGGATGTGAGAGCCAGACCAGAAAGAAGGCTGAGCACCGAAGAACTGATGCTTTCGAACTGTGGTGTTGGAGAAGCCTCTAGACAGTCCCTTGGACTGCAAAGAGATCAATCAATCCTAAAGGAAATCAACGCTGAATATTCACTGGAAGGATGGATGCTGAAGCTCCAATACTTTGTCCACCTAATGCATAGACTCAATGGAAGAGACCCTGATGATGGGAAAGATGGAGGGCAGGAGGAGAAGGGGGCGGCAGAAGATGAGATGGTTGGATACCATTATTGACTCTGGTCATGTGCTTGAGCAAACTCTGGGAGACAGTGAAGGACAGGGAAGCCTGGCGTGCTGCAGTACATGGAGTCACAAAGATTTGGTCACGACTTAGCAACTGAATAACAACAAGAAGCCTAACAAGGTATGCTTTAAAATTTGTAGATATCATGAAATCGAGAAAAATAACAAATATACTGACAGGATTGAAATCTTCCCACAAGTCAGCCAATTGCATAATGTTTCAGATCAATTTGGAATAGTTTTAATAAGAAGAAATGTAAGATTCTGAACTTGTGTCCAAAAAATAAATGTACATGAAGCTGCTTCTTAGGGGGGAAAGAAAAACAACTGAAGTTATTTAAAGAGAATGTCGGAGGTCTGTCAATATGAACCTATAGGAGGATGAAGGCATATATGATCCAGAGCTACTTTTTTTTTTTTTTTTAAACAAGGATAGTTCATCAAGTAAGTACAGCAACCTCCCACTCCACTCTGAGGTGACACTACAGTTAAGTGAGTTTCAGTTCCAGGCACCATGCTCTACATGAAACAGAAGCCCAGTCCACATCCCTTAATTCACTTGAAGAGTCTAATAGATCAGCCAAGAAGGCAGAGGAAAAATACACTGAGCTCGCTTCTTTACAGGCACCACAAAATTACAGCTATCTGCAGAACTACTACTGATGAAAAAGACCAGAATCTACCAGAAAGAATATACAAATAAAGATAAAGCGGAACCACAAGGAGATGGGTAGGAGGGATGGAGTCAAGATACAGTCAAGTCTCATAACTCTGGGTGGGCAGCCTACAAATGGGAGAACGCAGGCTGCAGAGCTTCTCCTACAGAAGTCAGAAGTCTGCGCCCCACGCTGGGCTCCCCGGGTCAGGGGCCCCACACGGAACAGGAGCTCCCAGGGTATCTGACTGTGAAGGCCAGCAGGGCTTCCTTTCAGGAGTCCCTAAGGGCTGAGGAACACAGACTCCACTCTGAAAGGGCACACACAGGCTCTCACGTGCTCCGGGACCCCGGGGCAGAAGCAGGAATTTGGTAGGAACTTCGGCCAGACTTACAAGAGTCTCCCAGAGAGGCAGGAGGCAATGCAGCTCCCCCACCGTGAGGACGAAGACATGGGCAGTCATTCTGGGAGGGCCTGTTCTGCCAGGCGGACACTGTGCTGGTGGGCGCCACTGTGGAACCCTCCCTCTAGTTTCAGTTTCAGGACTAGCCCTGCTCCCACCCAACATCCTGTAGTTGTCAGGCTGGGATGCCTCAGGCCCAGCAGCTGACAGGAGACAGGCTGATTGAAGATCCTCAGGGCACAATTTGCCCACTGGGTGGCCCAGGACACAGCTCCACCCACTAGGGCAGCAGGCAATAGACCTGCACCAGGGCTTTCAAGCCAGAGACCCTAGGACCCAGGCCCCCTGCCCCCCCACCAAAGAGCAGACGCCAGCCAAAAGAAAACCGCAGCTCTGATAGCAAGCTACACAAACTTCAGGACCCCCCGTGACCCTACACCCAACCGTGTCAGGAAGCAGCCCTGATCACCCGCAATCCAGCACAGCTCTGGGACACCTGGGCTCTGCAACCAGACTGCAGGACCCGTTCTGTCTGCCAGTAGGTCAGCACTAGCCAGGACCTTTGTACCCACGAGTGGATGGGCAACAGCCTGGGGTCTCTTGGACAGACTCCACCCACTAATGAGCCAGCATTAGCCACGGGCCCCCCTAGGTTCTGCAGTCAATCACCCTGTGACCCAGACCTGAGCTAAGTAAAGGTAGAAAAAAATAAATAAATCTTTCTTGGACTTATCAGGAGATGGCTCAAATCAATAAAATTAGAAACGGAAAAGGCGAAGTTGCAACCAACACCACAGAAATGCAAAGGATCATAAGAGATTACTAGAACTACATGCCAATACCATGGGTCACCTAGCAAAAACGAACAAATCCCTAAAAAAATAGTCTCCCAAGTGTGAAACATGAACAGAAAACATGAACAGACCAATTACCAGTAGTGAAATGAATCACTAATAAAAAAAAATAAAAATAATGTGACATATAACCTGTGTCACACCACTCAAACAACAACAACAAAGAATAGTACACGACCAATAGAATTCTCAGGTGAATTCTATCAAACATTTAGATAAGAACACCTATCCTTCTAAAGCTATTCCAAAAAACTCAACGGAAGGAATGGTTACGAACTCATTCTATGAGGCCAGTATCACCCTGATACAAAAACCAGATTAGAAAAAAAAAAATCAGGCCAATATCACTGATGAACATATATGAAAAAGTCCTCAAAAAAATTACTAGCAAACCAAATACAATAATAAATTAAAAGGGTCATACACCATGATCAAGTGGGATTTAACCCAAGGATACAAAGTTTTCAATATCCACAAAATTAATATGATACCCCACATGAACAAACTGATAAAGAACACACGATTATCTCAAAAGATACACAAATGTATCTTTTGACAAAACTCAACATCTACTTAGGATAAAAAATCTTCAGAAAGTGGGCAAAGGGAACATACCTCAACATAATAAAGGTCACACATGACAACCCACAGCCAATATCATACTCAACTATGAAAACTGAAAGCATTTCCTCTAAGATCAGAAGACAATGAGGCCCACTCTCACCACTTTCATTCAACACTGCTGGAAGTCATAGCTACAGCAATCAAACAAGAAATAAAAGAAATCTAAATTGGAAAAGAAGCAGTAAAAAAAAAAATTTAACACTACTTGCAGGTATCATACTATATAAAGAAAATCCTAAAGATGCCACTAAAAAACTGTTGTTGCTGCTAAGTCGCTTCAGTCGTGTCCGACTCTGTGCGACCCCATAGAAAGCAGCCCACGAGGCTCCCCCGTCCCTGGGATTCTCCAGGCAAGAACACTGGAGTGGGCTGCAGTAAAGGGTGCAAAATTAATATAGAGAAATCTGTTGCATTTCTATATACTAACAACAAACAAAAAGAAACTAAGGGAGTACTCTCACTTAAAATGAATAAAATTCCTGGGAATAAACTACCTAAGGAAATAAAAACTGTGCTTGAAAAACTGTAAGACAACTATTAAGACACTGGAATGCAAAAGCAGGAAGTCAAGAGATAACCTGGAGTAACAGGTGAGTTTGGTCTTGGAGTACAAAATAAGCAGGGCAAAGGCAAACAGTTTTGCCAAGAGAATGCACTGGTCATAGCAAACATCATCTTCCAGCAACACAAGAGACGACTCTACACATGGACATCACCAGATCATCAAGACTGAAATCAGATTGATTATAGTCTTTGCAGCCAAAGATGGAAAAGCTCTATACAGTCAGCAAAAACAAGACAGGGAGCTGATTGTGGCTCAGATCATGAATTCCTTATTGCAAAATTCAGACTTAAACTAAAGAAAGTAGGGAAAACCACTAGGCCACTCAGGTATGACCCAAATCAAATCCACTATGATTATACAATGGAAGTGACAAAGACATTTAAGGGATCAGATCTGATACAGCATGAAGAACTATGGATGGAGGTTCCTAACACTGTATAGGGAGGCGGTGGTTAAAACCATCTCCAAGAAAAAGAAATGCAACAAGGCAAAATGGCTGTCTGAGGAGGCCTTACAAATAGCTGAGAAAAGGAGAGAAGCAAAAGGCAAAGGAGAAAAAGAAGGATATATCCATCTGAATGCAGAGTTCCAAAGAAGAGCAAGGAGAGATAAGAAGGTCTTCCTCAGTGATCAATGCAAAGAAAATAAGAGGAAAACAATAGAATGGGAAAGACTAGAGATCTCTTCAAGGAAATTAGAGGTACCAAGGGAACATTTAAGGCAAAGATGGGCATAATAAAGGACAGAAACAGTGTGGACCTAACAGAAGTAGAAGATATTAGAAAAAGGTTTTAATGACCCAGATAACCACGATGGTGTGACCACTCAAGTACAGCCAGAACTTCTGGAGTGTGAAATCAAGTGGGCCTTAAGAAGCATCACTATGCACAAAGCTAGTGGGGGTGATGGAACTCCAGCCGGGCTATTTCAAATCCTAAAAGATGATGCTGTGAAAGTGCTGCACTCAATATGCCAGCAAATTTGGAAAACTCAGCAGTAGCCACAGGACTGGAAAAGGTCAGTTTTCATTTCAATCCTGAAGAAGAGCAATAACTAAGAATGTTCAAACTACTGCACAATTGCACTCATTTCACAGGCTAGCAAGGTAATGTTCAAAATTCTTCAAGCTAGGCTTCAACCTACTGAACTGGGGAATTCATCTTTCAGTGTCATATCTTCTTGCCTTTTCACACTGTTCATGGGGTTCTCAAAGCAAGAATGCTGGAGTGGTCTGCCATTCTCTTATCTAGTGGATCACATTTTGTCAGAACTCTCCACTGTGACCCATCCATCTTGGGTGGCCCTACACAGCATGGCTCATTGTTTCATTGAGTCAGACAAGGCTGTGATCCATGTGCTCAACTTGGTTAGTTTTCTGTGGTTGTGGTTTTCATTCTATCTGCTCTCTGATGGAAAAGGATAAGAGGACTGTGGAGGCTTCCTGGTGGGAGCGACTGGCTGTGGGGAAAACTGGGTCTTGCTCTCCTGGGCAGGGCCATGCTCAGTAAATCTTTAATCCAATTTTCAGCTGATGTTCCCTCCCTGTAGTTTGTCCAGAGGCCAAACGATGATAGGGATAATGGCAGTGATGGTGACCTCCTTCAGAAGGACTTCTGACAGCACTGTTGTATCCAGTGCCCCTGACCCCACAGCAGACCACTGCCGACCCACGCCTCCACCAGAGACTCCTGGACACTCACAGGCAAGTCTGGCTCAGTCTCTCCTGGGGTCACTGCTCCTTTCTCCTGGGTCCTGGTGCACACAAGGTTTTGTCTGTGCCTTCCAAGTTTGTTTCCTCAATCCTGTGGATGTTCTGTAATAAAATCCCACTGGCCTTCAAAGTCAAATTCCCTGGGAGTTCTCAGTCCTTTTGCTGGATCTCCAGCTTGGGATATCTGTTATGGGCCCTAGAACTTTTGCAACGGTGTAAGAACTTCTTTGGTATAATTGTTCTCCAATTTGTGGGTCGTCTGTCGATGGCTTTATAGTGGGGCTAATGGTGACCTCCTCCAAGAGGATTTATGCCACACTCTGAGCCTCCCAGGTCTGCTGCAGCCAGAGCCCCCATCCCCCTGGCAGGCCACTGCTGTCCTGTGCCTCCGCAGGAGACACTCAAACACTCAAAGGCAGGTCTAGCTCAGTCTCTTGTGGGGGTCACTGCTCCTTTCTCTATGTCCTGATGTATACAAGGTTTTGTGTGTGCCCTCTGAGTGGATGAGAGTGAAAAAGGTGGCTTAAAACTCAACATTCAAGAAATGAAGATCACAGCATCTGGTCCAATCACTTCATGGCAAACAGATGGGAAACAATGGAAACAGTGACAGACTTTATTTTCTTGGGCTCCAAAATCACTGCAGATGGTGACTACAGTCATGAAATTAAAAGACACTTGCTCCTTGGAAGAAATGATATGACAAACCTAGACAGCATGTTAAAAAGCAGAAACATTACTTTGCCAACAAAGGTCGGTATAGTCAAAGCTATGGCTTTTCCAGCAGTCATGTATGGATGTGAGAGTTGGACCATAAAGAAGGCTGAGCACCCAAGAATTGATGCTTTTGAACTGTGGTGTTGAAGAAGACTCTTGAGAGTCCCTTGGACTACAAGGAGATCAAGCCAGTCAATTCTAAAGGAAAACAATCCTGAATACTCATTGGAAGGACAGATGCTGAAGCTCCAATACTTGGGCCACCATCTGATGCAAAGAGCTGACTTATTAGAAAAGACCTTGATGCTGGGAAAGAAAGATCGAAGGCAGGAGGAAAAGGGGACGACAGAGGATGAAATGGTTGGATGGCATCACCGACTCAATGGACATGAGTTTGAGCAAGCTCTAGGAGATAGTGAAGGACAGGGAAGCCTGGCGTGCTGCAGTTCATGGGGTCGCAGAGTCAGAAATGACTGAGTGACTGAACAACAATAAGGCTTCAACAGTACATGAACTGAGAACTTCCAGAAGTTCAAGCTGGATATAGAAAAGGCAGAGGAACCAGAGGTGAAGTTGCCAGCATCTGCTGATCATAGTGATAGCTTACGCTGAACAGTGTTCGATTCGTGATCTCTGAAGATTTAACTGCAGGACCAGGGACCAGGCTTGATCACTCAAGAGCTTTTGTATAGCAGAGTTTTATTAAAGTGAAAAGGGACTGAGAAAGCTTCTGACACAGACATCATAAGGGTTATGCAGAGTGCCCCTCCCTTCCACAGTAATAGCAAGCCCATCCGTTTTCACCTGGGTCCCTCTGGGCATTTTTCTCAGGCTATTTAAGAACGGCTCTGACAGCCATTACTTTTTTCGCTGCCTTTCTTTCTTTTCCTCATATTCCCTGCCATAAAAAACTGAGTCAGTAGCAACAGAGTATCTAAAGACTGATTTGGTCCATACATCTGTTTTAATAGCTTACAGCAGCTATCTGGAGCCAACTGAGTGAGAAATCTATCCTTTAAGATCACTCTTTCCTCTTCACTTTCAGGATCTGCACAGGGATTCCCTCACTCTAGGAATTTACCAGGAGCTTCCTTCTCCTCCTGTTCTATGTTTGCCAATTTGGCATAAAGTCTTAGCATGTGCTTGCCTGAGTCCTTCAAGAACACACCTACAAAATGACTCTGATCCCATCTTCCTTTACGGTGTTGTAGTCCCAGTCTGGTTCTATAGTTGGGACCGCCTGATTCCCAGTGGGGAGGGCGGCTATCTCGTCCTCCCTCTTCCCTACTGATTCATTACCAAGCCATTCATCTCCATAAGCAACCGCTTTTCCCAAAACTCGAGTTTTTGAGTCAGGGGTTAGTGTTCATCCCAGGATATACATCACATCCTTCTAAGCAAGGTCGTAAAGCAGAGTAATACCTTTAAAGGTATTTTTTTATATTATAAAATCTAATTAATATATTATAAATCTAATATATTTTTCTGGGTCCTCTAAATAGTCTCCCAGATCCTCCTTGATTCTTTTTTAATTAATTATTTTACAATATTGTATTGGTTTTGCCATACATTGACTTGAATCTGCCATGAGTGTACATGTGTTCCCGATCCTGAAGCCCCCTCCACCTCCCTCCGCATACCATCCCTCTGGGTCATCCCAGTGCACCAGCCCCAAGCACCCTGTATCATGCATCAAACCTGCATATCACATATGATATTTCACATGTTTCAATGCCATTCTCCCATATCATCCCGCCCTCACCCTCTCCCACAGAGTCCAAAAGACTGTATACATCTGTGTCTCTTTTGCTGTCTTGCATACAGGGTTATTTTTACCTTCTAAATTTCATATATATGCGTTAGTATACTGTATTGGTGTTTTGCTTTCTGGCTTATTTCATTCTGTATAATAGGCTCCGGTTTCATCCACCTCATTAGAACTGATTCAAATGTATTCTTTTTAATGGCCGAGTAATACTCCATTGTGTATATGTACCACAGCTTTCTTATCCATTCGTCTGCTGATGGACATCTAGGTTGCTTCCATGTCCTAGCTATTATAAACAGTGCTGCAATGAACATTGGGGTACACGTCTCTTTTGATTCTGGTTTCCTCAGTGTATGAGCCCAGCAGTGGGATTTCTGGGTCATGTGGCAGTTCTATTTCCAGTTTTTTAAGGAATCTCCATAGTGGCTGTACTAGTTTGCATTCCCACCAACAGTGTAAGAGGGTTCCCTTTTCTCCACACCCTCTCCAGCATTTATTGCTTGTAGACTTTTGGATAGCAGCCATTCTGACTGGTGTGAAATGGTACCTCATTGTGGTTTTGATTTGCATTTCTCTGATAATGAGTGATGTTGAGCATCTTTTCATGTGTTTGTTAGCCATCTTTATGTCTTCTTTGGAGAAATGTCTGTTTAGTTCTTTGGCCCACTTTTTGATTGGGTCTTTTATTTTTAGGAATTGAGGTGCAGGAGTTGCTTGTATACTTTTGAGATTAATTCTTTGTCCATTGCTTCATTTGCTATTATTTTCTCCCATTCTGAAGGCTGTCTTTTCACCTTGCTTATAGTTTCCTTTGTTGTGCAGAAGCTTTTAAGTTTAATTAGGTCCCATTTGTTTATTTTTGCTTTTATTTCTAATATTCTGGGAGGTGGGTCATAGAGGATCCTGCTGTGGTTTATGTCAGAGAGTGTTTTGCCTATGTTTTCCTCTAGGAGTTTAATAGTTTCTGGTCTTACATTTAGATTTTTAATCCATTTTGAGTTTATTTTTGAATATGCTGTTAGAAAGTGTTCTAGTTTCATTCTTTTACAAGTGGTTGACCAGTTTACCCAGCACCACTTGTTAAAGAGATTGTCTTTTCTACATTGTATATTCTTGCCTCCTTTGTCAAATATAAGGTGTCCATAGGTGTGTGGATTTATCTCTGGGCTTTCTATTTTGTTCCATTGATCTATATTTCTGTCTTTGTGCCAGTACCATACTGTCTTGATGACTGTGGCTTTGTAGTAGAGACTGAAGTCAGGCAGTTTGATTCCTCCAGTTCCATTCTTCTTTCTCAAGACTGCTTTGGCTATTCGAGGTTTTTTGTATTTCCATACAAATTGTGAAATTATTTTGTCTTATTCTCTGAAAAATACCGTTGGTAGCTTGATAGGGATTGCATTGAATCTATAGATTGCTTTGGGTAGTATACTCATTTTCACTATATTGATTCTTCTGATCCATGAACACAGTATATTTCTCCATCTATTTGTGTCCTCTTTGATTTCTTTCACCAGTGTTTTATAGTTTTCTATATGTGGGTCTTTTGTTTCTTTAGGTAGATATATTCCTAAGTATTTTATTCTTTCCGTTGCAATGGTGAATGGAATTGTTTCCTTAGTTTCACTTTCTGTTTTCTCATTGTTAGTGTATAGGAATGCAAGGGATTTCTGCACGTTAATTTTATATCCTGCAACTTTACTATATTCATTGATTAGCTCTGGTAATTTTCTGGTGGAGTCTTTAGGGTTTTCTATGTAGAGGATCATGTCATCTGCAAACAGTGAGAGTTTTACTTCTTCTTTTCCAATCTGGATTCCTTTTATTTTTCTGCTGATTGCTGTGGCCAAAACTTCCAAAACTATTTTGAACACTAGTGGTGAGAGTGGGCACCCTTGTCTTGTTCCTGACTTTAGGGGAAATGCTTTCAATTTTTAACCATTGAGGATAATGTTTGCTGAGCGTTTGTCATATATAGCTTTAATTATGTTGAGGTATGTTCCTTCTATTCCTGTTTTCTGTGGGTTTTTTTTTTTTTATCATAAATGGATGTTGAATTTTGTCAAAGGCTTTCTCTGCATCTATTGAGATAATCATATGGTTTTTATTTTTCAATTTGTTAATATGGTGTATTACATTGATTGATTTGTGGATATTGAAGAATCCTTGCATCCCTGGGATAAAGCCCACTTGGTTATGATGTATGATCTTTTTAATATGTTGTTGGATTCTGTTTGCTAGAATTTTGTTAAGGATTTTTGAATCTATGTTCATCAATGATATTGGCCTGTAGTTTTTTTGTAGCATCTTTGTCAGGTCTTGGTATTAAGGGGACGGTGGCCTCATAGAATGAGTTTGGAAGTTTACCTTCTTCTGCAATTTTATGGAAGAGTTTGAGTAGGATTTATAGTAATAGTATGAGTTTGAGTAGAGTTTATAGTAGTTCTTCTATAAATTTTTGGTAGAATTCAGCTGTGAAGCTGTCTGGTCCTGGGCTTTTGTTTGTTGCAAGATTTCTGATTACAGTTTCAATTTCCATGCTTGTGAAGGGTCTCTTAAGATTTTCTATTTCTTCCTGGTTCAGTTTTGGAAAGTTGTAGTTTTCTAAAAATTTGTCCATTTCTTCCAAGTTGTCCATTTTATTTGCATATAATTGCTGATAGTATTCTCTTATGATTCGTTGTATGTCTGTGTTGTCTGTTATGATCTCTCCATTTTCATTTCTAATTTTGTTGATTTTTCTCCCTTTGTTTCTTGATGAGTCTGGCTAATGGTTTGTCAATTTTATTTATCTTCTCAAAGAACCAGCTCTTGGTTTTGTTGATTTTTGCTATGGTCTCTTTTGTTTCTTTTGCATTTATTTCTGCCCTAATTTTTAAGATTTCTTTCCTTCTACTAACCCTGGGGTTCTTCATTTCTTCAAGTTGCTTTAGGTGTAGAGTTAGGTTATTTATTTGACTTTTTTCTTGTTTCTTAAGGTAAGCCTGTATTGCTATGAGCCTTCCCCTTAGTACTGCTTTTACAGTGTCCCATAAGTTTTGGGTTGTTGTGTTTTCATTTTCATTCGTTTCTATGCATATTTTGATTTTTTTCTGTGATTTGTTGGTTATTCAGCAGCATGTTGTTCAGCCTCCATATGTTGGGATTTTTAATAGTTTTTCTCCTGTAATTGACATCTAATCTTACTGCATTGTGGTCAGAAAAGATTCTTGGAATGATTTCAATTTTTTTGAATTTACCAAGGCTAGATTTATGGCCCAGGATGTGATTGATCCTGGAGAAGGTTCTGTGTGCGCTTGAAAAAAAGGTGAAAGTCATTGTTTTGGGGTGAAATATCCTATAGATATCTATTAGGTCTAACCTGTCTATTGTATCATTTAAAGTTTGTGTTTCCTTGTTAGTTTTCTGTTTAGTTGATCTATCCATAGGTGTGAGTGGGGTATTAAAGTCTCCCACTATTATTGTGTTATTGTTAATTTCCCCTTCCATACTTGTTAGCATTTGTCTTACATATTGTGGTGCTCCTATTTTGGGTGCATATATATTTATGATTGTTATATCTTCTTCTTGGATTGATCCTTTAATCATTATGTAGTGTCCATCTTTGTCTCTTTTCACAGCCTTTGTTTTAAAGTCTATTTTATCTGATATGAGTATTGCTACTCCTGCTTTCTTCTGGTCTCAATTTGCACAGAATATCTTTTTTCAGCCCTTCACTTTCAGTCTGTATATGTCCCTTGTTTCGAGGTGGGTCTCTTGCAGACAACATATATAGGGGTCTTGTTTTTGTATCCATTCAGCCAGTCTTTGTATTTTGGTTGCAACATTCAACCCATTTACATTTAAGGTAATTATTGATAAGTATGATCCCACTGCCATTTACTTTTATTGTTTTGGATTTGAGTTTATACACCCTTTCTGTGTTTCCTGTCTAGAGAAGATCCTTTAGCATTTGTTGCAGAACTGGTTTGGTGGTGCTGAATTCTCTTAGCTTTTGCTTGTCTGTAAAGCTTTTGATTTCTCCTTCATATTTGAATGAGATCCTTGCTGGGTACAGTAATCTGGGCTGTAGTTTATTTTCTTTCATCACTTTAAGTATGTCCTGCCATTCCCTTCTGGCCTGAAGAGTTTCTATTGAAAGATCAGCTGTTATCCTTATGGGAATCCCCTTGTGTGTTATTTGTTGTTTTTCCCTTGCTGCTTTTAATATTTGTTGTGTTTGATCTTTGTTAATTTGATTAATATGTGTCTTGGGGTATTTCACCTTGGGTTTATCCTGTTTGGGACTCTCTGGGTTTCTTGGACTTGGGTGATTATTTCCTTCTCCATTTTAGGGAAGTTTTCAACTATTATTTCAAGTATTTGCTCATGGTCTTTCTTTTTGTCTTGTTCTTCTGGGACTCCTATAATTTGAATGTTGGGGCGTTTAACATTGTCCCAGAGGTCTCTGAGGTTGTCCTCATTTAATTCTTTTTTCTTCCTTCCTCTCTATTTCATTTATTTCTACCATTCTATCTTCTACCTCACTTATCCTATCTTCTGCCTCTGTTATTCTACTGTTGGTTCCCTCCAGAGTGTTTTTGATCTCATTTATTACATTATTCATTATATATTGACTCTTTTTTATTTCTTCTAGGTCCTTGTTAAACCTTTCTTGCATCTTTCTCAATCCTTGTCTCCAGGCTATTTATCTGTAACTCCAATTTGTTTTCAAGATTTTGGATCATTTTCACAATCATTATTTGCAATTCTTTATCAGCTAGATTCCCTCTTCCTCTTTTGTTTGGTTTGGTGGCATTTATCCTGTTCCTTTACCTGCTGGGTATTTCTCTGACTTTTTGTCTTGTTTATATTGCTGTGTTTGGGGTGGCCTTTCTGTATTCTGGCTTTGGTGGTTCCTCTTTATTGTGGAGGTTCCTCGCTGTGGGTGGGGTTGGACCGGTGGCTTGTCAAGGCTTTCTGGTTAGGGAAGCTTGTGTCAGTGTTCTGGTGGGTGGAGCTGGATTTCTTCTTTCTGGAGTGCAATGAAGTGTCCAGTAATAAGTTGAGATGTCAGTGGTTTTGATGTGACTTTTCTCAGCCTGTGTATTGAGGCTCAGGGTTATGTTCCTGTGTTGCTGGAGAATTTGCGTGGTATGTCTTGCTCTGGAGCTTGTTGGCCCTCGGGTGGTGCTTGGTTTCAGCGTAGGTATGGAGGCATTCGATGAGCTCCATTGATTAATGTCCCCTGGATTCAGTTCTCTGGTGTTCTCAGGATTTGGACTTAAGCCTCCTGCCTCTGGTTTTCAGTCTCCATCTATACAGCACCATTGATAAAACATCTAGGTTAATGATGAAAAGTTTCTCCACAGTGAGGGACACCTGGAGAGGTACACAGAGTTACATGGAGAAGAGAAGAGAAGAGGGAGGAGGGAGATAGAGGTGACCAGGAGGAGAAGAGGGAGAATCAAAAGGGGAGAGAGCAAGCTAGCCAGTAATCAATTCCTGATGTGCTCTCCACAGTCTGGACCCCTAAGAGATGTTCATGGAGTTACACAGAGAAGAGAAGAGGGAGGAAGGAGACAGAGGTGGCCAGCAGGATAAAAGGGGAAATCAAAAGGAGATAGATCCAGCCAGTAGTAAGTTCCCTAAGTGTTCTCCACAGCCTGGAACACACAAAGAGATTCACCGCGTTGGGTAGAGAAGAAAAGGGGGAGATGGGAGATAGAGGCGACCTGTTGGAGAAAAAGGAGAGTCAAAAGGGGGAGAGAGCAATCAGGCCAGTGATCTCACTCCCAAGTAAAAATGGGTACTGAAGATTGGGTTCTTAAAGGTACAAAGTTGATAACAAATACCAAAAAGCAAAGATTAAAAATCTTGAGTAGAGGTGAGATTCTCAAAAATACAATATTAAAGAAAACAAAAACAAAAAATACAAAAAACAAAAACAAAACAAACAAAACAAAAAACAAACAAAAAAACTGTCACAGAAATTATAAAATACATATATGAAGTTTGCTTTAAAAATAGTGTCTTTTTTTGGCAAGGTAATTGTAGGTTATAAAAAAATTAAAGGAGTAATGGGGACTTAAAAATAAAATAAAATTTTTATTTTAAAAATGATAATAGTAAAAATATATCTAAGACTTTCTCTGGAGCTGTTGCAGACAGTGTGGGGTCAGTTCAATTTCAGATAGTTCCTTGGTCCGGCTTGTACTTCTCACGGTCTATAGGCCCCTTCCTATGTAGTCGGTGCTAACTACAGGGTTTTAATCTATTGCATCTGTCACTTCCCAAGCAGTTCCCTCTGCTTATTTTAGCTTCTTCTGTTTGCTGGTCTCCTCAGTGTCTAATTTCTGCCCTGACACAAGGTGCACGGTGGTGATCACTTTTTTTTTTAAGGCTTGCTTGTCAGTCGTGCTTTGGGGAAGGAGGAACACTGCAAACAAATATCACTGGGGTGTGTTCACAGTGATTCAGCCACACTGGGTTTGCCCTCACTCACGGTGAGTGCTTTCCCAGCCTACACTCCTCAGACTCCAGGTTGCTCTGCCAGGAACTGTCTGCAGCGGGACCTGGTTTGCATGCACTTCCCAGGTCTAAGCCGCTCAGGTTTAGGTTCTCGGGTACTCCACAAAGGCACAGACTTAGTTGGGCCTGCGTTTTGCACCTGTCCCAGGTCCAAGCAGCTCAGGTGACCATTTCCTTGGCGCGCGTAGTTGCCCCAGTTGAAGGCTGCGACTTATCCCCTCCCCCGTCCCAGCCACTCGGTTTTCTCGGTGTACAACGGGCATGCCTTGTGTCTCTTCTGGGAAGCTGATCTCTGGCTGCAACCCTCTCAGTGGATGTCGACTGTCCAAAATCCCAAGAAGTCTTGGTTAGCAACGAAGTCTGCTTGCACTTTGGTATAGGATGCCTCTCTGGGACCGCGATTACCCCTTTGGCTCTGGCTGCCCTCGCCTGCCTGTCTCCAGTGGGGGATGGGCCAGTCCACAGCCAGCTAGCTCTGCTCAGTCTTTTGTTCTGTGAGCGTGCCTGCTGGTGGTTAGGGCTTTTCCTGGGATCATGGGATAGCTATCCCACAGTCTGGGTTTCTATCTCAAGCCAGTTCCCTCAGATTGCCCTCAGGGCATTCAGGCCTGGTCCTTATCGTAAGCAATGCTGCGTGGTCCTCCCTGTCCCTTCCCTGCTTGCTAGTGGGGGATGTGAGCATCTGGGTTGTTGCACCACTGGGAGATGCTGTTAGGCACGTAATCTGTGGGTTTTAGTTATTTATTTTTCCTCCTAGAGAAAATAAATTTTGCCCTCTGAGATTCCAAGGCTCGCCACAGACCCACTGGAGAGAGTGTTTCCTGGTGTTTGGAAACATCTCTCTTTTTTAAGACTTCCTTCCTGGGACGGATTTCCGTCCCTACCTCTTTTATCTTTTTATATTTTGTCCTACCTCCTTTCGAAGACAATGGGCTGCTTTTCTGGGTGCCTGATGTCCTCTGCCAGCATTCAGAAGTTGTTCTGTGGAATTTGCTTGGCGCTCAAATGTTCTTTTGATGAATTTGTGGGGGAGAAAGTGGTCTCCCCATTCTGTTCCTCCACCATCTTCCTCCTTGATTCTCTGTATTTCTTGGTAAGAAAAGGGCTTATTAACTCTTATAGACTGATTATTTCTCCTGGTGGGTGTTTTATGAAGAGGCAACAGCTTGTGCGGCTGTTCCTCAGCCTCTCTGGCTGCTCTGTGCATACGAGCCCAGGGATAGATTGGAGAAATCTGCTTTTCTTTTTCTCTTTGTCTCCTGTTCTCCATCTCATCCTGTATTTCACCCTTAGCTTAGTTTTTGCTGTCTGAGCTTCTCCATCTCATCCTGTATTTCACCCTTAGCTTAGTTTTTGCTGTCTGAGGTTCTCTTACGTCGATGGTCTGAGTTTCTATTGAAACCAGAGTACTCTGAGGTCATACTGAGACAGGGTTTGTTTGGACCTCTACTTGGGCTGTTTAAATCTCAGTTTGGGTTGTTACTGAGACCAAGACAACCATTCCTGGGGAGATTCCCTGACCTTCAGTTTGCCCAGTTTGGAGCCCCAGGATTGGAGGCAAAGTAGGACAGGAGGGAGCTGAAGGTTTCACACCCAAATCTATACCCTTAGGACATAAATCTGGCATGTATCACAGAGAGAAAAAGGGCAACACATATGCTACTTCTAACCATCTCCCTTGTTTTCTACAGAACCGGTCTAATTGTAAAACAGTATTATACTTAAGAGACCGTCCAACCGGCAACCGTTCGCTGTCCTCCAGTGGGCACCGCGGCCATGCACTATCACATAGGAAGACCAGGGATGTCATCTTTAAGCTCTGGGGGTCAAATCTATCGCAGTTTTTCAGGATGCAGTTCACAGGAGTGAGGCTGGAATTGTTAGCTACCATCTGTAAGAGAGAAAAAAGCGAACAGCGCCCTCTTTCTACCGGAGGCATCCCTCCCTGCTCTAGATGGGGGTGTAGACAGACTTTCCACCAAAGCTCTCCTTCCCTGGTCGGACTTAGTCTGTCCCTTACCAACGCAGGCACCATACTTGTCCCTCCTGGTTCCACCAGAGACGGGGTGGGGATGCACCAGGGGCAGACCTGATGGCATCCCAGCCTAGTGTCCAGTTCCTCACCATTAAAGCTTTGCTTGCCTCTGATGCCACCCTGGGTGCAATCAGAGTAACCTTCCAGAACACCTCCCTAGCTAAGACCACTGGGGGAAATATTTGTCTCCTGAGTGCCTGTGCATGACCCTGAGTATATTACTGACCACAATAAGACCAGTATAAACATAAAACCAAACTGTTCCTTCTGAGCGTCACACCAGTATTCTCACAGATTCCACAGAAAGAATAGCTAAGGAGTTGGGACAAAAGCCACCGGAGAGCCTCCTCTGGTCCACTAAGAGCTCGTGTTAACAAAGGAAGAGGCCCGCTGTACTTCCTGAGTAACCTGGAACCCGAGAAATGCTCTTGGAGCTAGAGCTTAGTCTAGCTTCTGAACTTTCAACTCCTAGTGAAGCGAGGCACTTCCTGACTACCAATCTAAGTTTGGGACCTAAGTAACAGCACATAGTAACAGCATAGATCACAAGTCTCTTGAAAGTCTGTGGTCCGACAGTTTAGTAGTTCTAACTTCCCAGGCAATTACGAAGTGGTCAAAGAGACCAGGAAAAGGTGACCGAGAAAGGAAAGTTCAGTCCACATGCTTTGCCCATCTCTGGCCACTCCCCTCGTAGGGAGGTTGGGTGTCTCTTGGCATTGGCAGCTCAGAATAAACCCCCAATAAGGTTCCCCTTTTTGGAGCTGCCTTCAGTCATTACAAGGCACCGCAAAACCACAGAGCAGGGCTCATCACTTGTTTCACGCAGGGCGTGTCATTCATTCACACAAGCACACTGAAGAGTTAGTAAAGCAGAAAACATGTATACTGATAAAGCAAAGAGGCTACAGCTCTGAGTGTTCTTACCTTGTCCTGAAGATCCCGGATGAGCCCCCAAGAAGATAGCTTACAGTGAACGGTGTCAGATTCGTGATCTCTGAAAAAGATTTAACTTCGGGACCAAGGACCAGGCTTGATCACTCAAGAGCTTTTGTGTAGCAGTGTTTTATTAAAGTATGAAAAGAGACAGAAGAAGCTTCTGACATACACATCAGAAGGGGATGGACAGTGCCCCCCTGCTAGTGTTGGCAAGCTGTTTTATGTCTGTTAGAAAGCTATTAATCAGGTAAGAGAGACACTTCCAGGCTGACAGAGTTTCACCAGGCCCCTCTCCCACAATATGCATTTTTGAGACAGGATGGCACGAGGTGTGTCATCCCCCAGCCATAAAACAGTTGGTATGAATACTGGTTTGTTGAGCTATTATCAGCCCTAGGTTTGAGAAAAGAAAAGTTAGTCTTAGGTGGGACCATTTTGAAGAAGGGCAAATTTCAAAGCAAATACATAGTTTCATTAGCATAGCTTAAGAAAAAAAAAATTTCCATAGAGTTTGTTTCCTCCTGCCACTTAAGGGAGAGAAAAAAAATGTCTGAGACTTTCAGCCTATTTTCTCCATTTGGAGACCCCTGACCTTCATGCCTGTTACCCTCTCAATAGAAAAAGCAACGGAATTCCAGAAGAACACCTACTTCTGTTCATTGACTACACTAAAGCCTCTGACTATCCACCTGTTGTGGACCACACAAACTGTGGGAAATTCTTAAACAGTTGGGAATACCAGACCCTCTTACATGCCTCCTGAGAAACCTGTATGCAGGTCAAGAAGCAACAGTTAGAACCAGACATGGAACAACCAAATGGTTCAAAATTGGGAAAGGAGTACATCAAGGCTGTATATTATCACCTTGCTTATTTAACTTCTATTCAGAGTACATCATGTGAAATGTGGGGCTGGATGAATCTCAAGGTGGAATCAAGATTGCCAGGAGAAATATCAGTAAGATATATCTCAGATATGCAGTTGATACCACCCTAATGGCAGACAGAGAAGAGGAACTAAAGAACCTCTTGATGAAGGTGAAAGAGGACAGCGAAAAAGGTAGCTGAAAGCAACATTCAAAAAACTAAGATCATGGCATCCGGTCCCATCACTTCACGGCAAATAGATAGGGGAAAAAGTGTAAACAGTAACAGACTTTATTTTCTTGGGCTCCAAAATCACTGTGGACAGTGACTGAAGCCATGAAATTAAAAGACACTTGCTCCTTGGAAGAAAAGCTATGACAAACCTAGACAGCGTATTAAACAGCAGAAACACTACTCTGCCAATAAAGGTCAGAATAGACAAAGCTATGGTTTTTCCAGCAGTCATGTACAGATGTGAGAGTTGGACCAACCATAAAGAAAGCTGAGCACCAAAGAATTGATGCTTTCGAGCTGTGGGGCTAGAGAACAGTCTTGAGAGTCTCTTGGAGAGCAAGGAGATCAAACCAACCAATCATAAGGGAAATCAACTCTATATTCATTGCAAGGGCTAATGCTGAAGCTCCAATACTTTGGCCACCTGATGTGAAGAACTGACTTGTTGAAAAAGACCCCGATTTGGCAGAAAGACTGAAGGCAGAAGGAGAAAAGGGTGACAGAGGATGAGATGGTTGGATGGCATCACCGACTCAATGGACATGAGTCTGAGCAAACTCCAGGAGACAGTGAAGGACAGGGAAGCCTGGTGTGCCTGCAGTCCATGGGATCGCAAAGAGTCAGACATGACTGAGAGACTGAACAACAAGACAGTGATGAAAGAAATTAAAGACAATACAAGCAGATGGAAAGGTATACTGTGTTCATGGATTGGAAGAATTAATATTGTTAAAATAACTTATCTACCTAAGGCAATATACAGATTCAATGCAATCCCTATCAAAATACCAAGGGCATTTTTCACAGTAATAGAACAAATAATTTTAAAATCTGTATGGAAACATAAAAGGCCCCAAACAATCGTGAGAAAGAAAACCAGAGCTAGAGGAATCACACTCCCTGACTTCAGTATATAATATGAAGCTACAGTAATAAAAATACTATAGTACTGGAACAAAAATAGACAACTAGATCAATAAAACAGAATAGACAGCCCAGAAATAAACATGCATCTATGGTCAAAGCAAGAATATATAATGGAGAAAAGACAGTCTCTTCAATAAATGGTGGTAGGAAAACTGAAAAGTTGTATGTTAAAGAATGAAATTAGAACATTTTCTAATACCACACACAAAAACAAACTCAAAATGTATTCAACACCTAAATTTAAGACCAGAAACCATAAATCTCCTGGAGGAAAACATAGGACAAACACTCTTTGACATAAGTTGTAGCAGTAATTTTTTTGTCTGTTTCCTAAAGTAAAGGAAATAAAAGCAAAATTAGACAAATGGGACCTGATTAAATTTAAAAGCTATTGCACAGCAAGGGAAACCAGAAAACGAAAAGGTAGCTACTAAATGGGAGAAAATATTTGCAACTGATATAACCAATAAGGGGTTGCTATCTAAATATATATATACAGCTCATAAAACAAACAAAAAAATCCAACTAAAAACTGGGCAGAAGACCTGAAGAGACATTTTTCCAAGGTAAAAAGATGGTCAGCAGGAACGTGAAAAGCTGCTCAACACTGGTAATCAGAGAAATACAAATCAAAACCACAATGAATGGTTTTGCATTGAATGGCTAGCATCAAAAAGAACACAAATAACAAATGTCGGTGAAGATGGAGAAAAGGGAACCCTCATACACTGCCAGTGGAAATCAAACTGGTACAGCCACTGTGGAAAACAGTGTGGAGGTTCCTCAAAAAACTAAAAACATAACTACCACATGACCTAGCAATTCCATTCGTGGGTACCTATCTCAAAAAAATAAAAACACTAATTTGAAAAGATACATGCACCCCAATGTAACACAGCAGCAAAGCTAAGCTAAGGAACAATACAATAGCCAAGCTAGAGAAGCAACCCATGTGTTCATCAACGGATGAACAGGTAAATATGTGGTATACACACACACTCTCATACAATGAAATACTACTCAGCAACAACAGGAAAAAAAGAATGAAATTTTGCCAAATGCAACAATATGGATGGACTTGGAGCATATTATGCTTAATGAAATTAAGTCAGAAGATAAATACTGCATGTTATCATTTACATGTAGAGTTTTAAAAAATGAAAGAAACTAGTGAATATAACAAAGAAACAGACTCATACATATAGAGAACAACGGTTACCAGTAGGTAAAGGGAAGTGGGGTGGAAAGAACAAGATAGGAATAGGGCGTTAAAGAAGTATAAACTACGATGCATAAAGCAAAGTACAAGGATATATTGTACAATACAGGGAATATAGCTAATATTTCATAATAACTGTACATGGGGTACTTTTTTAAAAAATTAAAAAATAGTCTAATTATTGCCCTGTGTGTTCCCAAGGGTACAGAAAAGAGAACCAATAAATATAAGTGACAAGGTGCAGCTCAACTGAAAGAAGAAACTTCTAAGTAATTAGGTAGGTGCTCAAAGAATGTGCTCTTCAAACAGGTAATCTGTTCTCACTTAACAAGTATTTATTTCACAGCTGCTGTGTGCAATGTGTCAGGCACTATACCCCTACTGGGGAGACAGACAACAAACAGTAAGACCACAAACCAAATCTCATGTATGTACTCTGCTGCTGCTAAGTCGCTTCAGTCATGTCCAACTCTGTGCAACCCCATAGATGGCAGCCCACCAGGCTCCACCGTCCCTGGAATTCTCCAGGCAAGAACACTGGAGTGGGTTGCCATTTCCTTCTTCAATGCATGAAAGTGAAAAGTGAAAGGGAAGTCACTCAGTCGTGTCCGACTCTTAGCGACCCCATGGACTACAGCCCACCAGGTTCCTCCATCCATGGGATTTTCCAGGCAAGAGTACTAGAGTGGGGTGCCATTGCCTTCTCCGGTATATACACTATATACACATATGTCTGTATGTATATATATCATATATGGGCTCCCTGGTGGCTCAGCGGTATAGAATCTGCCGGCAATGCAAGAGACGCAGGTTCAATCCTTGGGTCAGAAAGATCAAGGAAATGGTAACCTGCTCCAGTATTCTTGCCTGGGAAATCCCATGGACTGAGGAGCCTGGCGGGCTTCCATCTGTGGGACTGCAAAAGAGTCGGGCATGACTGAGCACGCAGGCACATGCATGATGTAGTATATATATTAGGGATATCTCACCTAATCTAGCTGGGGGCAGGGTATAGTCAGTAAAGATTTCACAGTTCTTAAAACACTGGAGCTGGGACCTGGAAAATTTGGTAGACATTAGCTAAGTGGAGGAGCCTGGTCGGCTGCAGTCGATGGCGTCGCTAAGAATAGGGCACGACTGAGTGACTTCACTTTCACTTTTCACTTTCATGCATTGGAGAAGGAAATGGCAACCCACTCCAGTATTCTTGCTTGGAGAATCCCAGGGACAGAGGAGCCTAGTGGGCTGCCGTCTATGGGGTCGCACAGAGTCGGATACAACTGAAGCGACTTAGCAGCAGCAGCTAGGTCATAGGGAGTACTGGTAAAATAGTCCAGAAAAGGAAAAAAATATGCACAAAGGCCCACAGTGAGAGACAGCATATACTACCCTTCCAATAAACCTAAAAGATTTTAAGTTTAAAGTTGACTGGAACTTACTAATGAGAAAAAAGCAGCAAAAGAGAAAACTAAGTGAATTCTGGTCAAGGAGAGGTTTGGACTTAAGCCTAAATAAAGGCAAACTGCAGACATTCAAAGTAACTTCAGCAAGACAGAAAAGATCACCCTTTAGGAAGATCACTCTGGGGTGTGAGGTGGCAGAACTAAAGCAGAGAAACCATTTAGGCAGAACAGTCCCTTTGAGGACACATAGGGTGCCCTGAACTAAAATGATGGTATTTGACAGAAAAGGGCAGGGAGGAACTGGAGTTAGTGAGGGAAAAGGAAGTGTCTGGAAATGATTTCTGCTTTGGATAGCTGGGTAGACAGACCATTCCCTAAAAAAGGAAACATGGATTTGAAACAGATTGTGTATATGTGTGTCTCTGTGTGTAAGGGGTGGTTCACATCTGTACGTTAAGGTACGTTGTAAGTTATGCAAGTGAGACCAACTATAGCACCTAAAAATATGGGTCTGAGGCTCAGGAAGGAACTCAGGGCTGGAAATGTGCAAGCCATCTACACAGAGGGGGAAAAAGCCACACAGGTGGATAAAATGAAAAAACAAAACAAAACAAAACATAGGGAAATCCTGTAGTAAGAGCACAACAAATCCTTGACAGTAAAATAGAAACCTGGAGACTGAGAAGGAAGTGCCAGAGAAGGCAGAAGACGTGGCAGGAGGGTGTCACAGCACCAAGGGAAAGGGGTACATGGAGGTGGACAGGCAAGTTCCAGGCTTCCCAAAGGCAAGCTATAAAGACTAAGAGGTACATTGGAATTAGCTTAAAAAAAAAAAAAAATCATGGGGAACTGTTAAGAGCAGTTTTACTGGGTCAATAAGCTTAAATGCTAGATGAGAAAAGGTTGAGGAATAGGAGACAGAATGGAGGCAGCTCAAGAAAGGGATGAGAGAGTGTCACAGACAGAAGGGTTTGTTATTTAAGGCAGGTAGGGATTTGACATTTAAATACTGGCAGAGTCCAGTATTATATCGGAAGAAAAATAGTGGCAGTACTGTTTCATTCAACTCTAAGAATGCTGAAAGTTGAAAACAGAAAAACAGAAAAAGAAACAAACAAAACCCTTAAAAGAGTCAGGCTCAAGAGCACAGGAAGGAATATAACACAGAGTACAATAGAGACTAGATTTCAACGGTGCATGTGCTAAGTTGCTTTGGTTGGTCTGACTCTTTGTGACCCTACGGACCGTAGCACGCAAGTTTCCTCTGTCCACAGGATTCTCCAGGGAAGAATACTGGAGTGGGTTGCCATGCCCACCTCCAGGGGATCTTCCTGTCCCAGGGATCGAACACACGTCTCAGGTCTCCTGCACTGGCAGGCAGGTTCTTTGCGACTAGCGCCAACTAGGAAGACCCTTCAATGGTAGAAGAACCCAATATACAATGGAGGTGTGCCAGTGAATCCCAAATACTACTTGCTGAAAATGGTGTGAGTGCTGTCCCATAGTGTTCTGAAAGTTATCCCATCCCCCAAACCCTGAGAGGCAGGAGGGCATAATGGCTAAGAGCATGGGCTCTGGACCAGCCATGTGGATTTCTATTATGGCTCTACCACACAGGTGTGTGATACAGCTAAGTTAGACAACTTTCTGTGCTTCAGTTTCCTTTTCAGCTGTTTCATGGATTAAGTTAATACAAGGCTTAGAACAGTTCCTGGTACACAGTGGTAACCCATCACCACAGTTTCATGGCTATTAATATTAGGTTTTTACATTAAACTTGCTAAGGATCAAGAAAACTACATGTCTCATGAATATCTTAATTTATGTCCTTAAAACCAAGCATCTTTAAATTCTACAGAAGTATCCAATTAAAAGATGGTGTCAGAGATTAAAATAAACTCTTCAATGAGAAAAATATTAAACCAAGCTGCTTTAGGTGTTAAACCAAAACTTAAACTAACCTGCTTTAACTACTAAATCAAAACTTTACTAATATATAAACCAAAAGCAAGAATTTGTATTTGGAAGATTGAAGAATCAGTATGAGAAAAATAAGAGTTCACTCACTCAAAAAGGCACATCTTTGAGGATGTTACTAAATGGTACTCCCTTCACTTCCTAGAAATCTAACCTAATAAGATTGAGAATAATTAGTAGTGTATTAATCTTTATTAAAAATGCTGCCAGATGGAAACATGTTTCTCTACTAATAAAACCATGAAGAGTAGAGATCAAAATTAGATCATGTTCAAAGGTAACTTCAGCTTTACACTGAGGGTCTGGAAACCTTCCAAAATGTTTAGTTGGTAATTTTCCAGAGAAGACAATTCTTTGTGGGGGAATTCACTATATAAATTATAATTACTGAAAACAAGATATAACACTGAATAATCTGGATAAAAAGAAAAAAAAAATCTTAGTTGAAAGAAGCAACAGAAATCCCCAGTCATCATCTCTAACAGATGTTTCCTGGCCTCCACTTGGAAACAATGTGCTAAGAAGCTTACTCCTTCCCAAGCAGACATTTATGAACAGTTCTGTTAGAAAATCATATTTTGAAGGCTGCATTTCTTTTGTGCAAACTCTGTCTGAGGTCACAGGTGAATTCTTCCACTCGATGACAGTTTTCAGAAAGTTCAAAGGCTACCATGTATCCCTATCACGTCCCTTGTCCAGGCTAAGCTCCCCCAAGTCCCAAAGTATGTCCTCATGAATATGGTTTCCAGAGCCACTGTCATCCATGAAAATTCAGTTTTAAACTACATAAAGAATGAAGTCAATTTGGGAAACAAAATAACTAATGTCTAGTTTAGGAAACTATCATAATAGTGACTACAGATCCGGTCTCAAGAGTATGAGCTCTGCAAGCATTTTCAGGGTACGTTTTTTATTTTATGACATTAAAAAATATTAACAAACACAGAGCTCTTATATGATAAGATTTTTCTATTTTAAGATCTTTTACAGAATAACTTTGAAGCGAATATTTTTCAAACTAGGGTATACCTTCCGTCAGTTCAGTTCAGTTCAGTCACTCAGTTGTGTCCGATTCTTTGAGACCCCATGAACTGCAGCATGCCAAGCCTCCCTGTCCATCACCAACTCCTGGAGTTCACTCAAATTCACTTACATCGAGTCAGTGATGCCATCCAGCCATCTCATCCTCTGTCATCCCCTTCTCCTCCTGTCCCCAATCCCTCCCAGCATAAGAGTCTTTTCCAATGAGTCAGCTCTTCGCATGAGGTGGCCAAAGTACTGGAGTTTCAGCTTTAGCCTCATTTCTTCCAAAGAAATCCCAGGACTGATCTCCTTCAGAATGGACTGGTTGGATCTCCTTGCAGTCCAAGGGACTCTCAAGAGTCTTCTCCAACACCACAGTTCAAAAGCATCAATTCTTCGGTGCTCAGCCTTCTTCACAGTCCAACTCTCACATCCATACATGACCATAGGAAAAACCATAGCCTTGACTAGATGGAACTTTGTCAGCAGAGTAAGGTCTCTGCTTTTCAATATGCTATCTAGGTTGGTCATAACTTTCCTCCCAAAGGGTAAGCGTCTTTTAATTTCATGGCTGCAGTCACCATCTGCAGTGATTTTGGAGCCCAGAAAAATAAAGTCTGACACTGTTTCCACTGTTTCCCCATCTATTTGCCATGAAGTGATGGGACCAGATGCCATGATCTTCATTTTCTGAATGTTGAGCTGTAAAGCCAACTTTTTCACTCTCCTCTTTCATCAATAGGCTTTTTAGTTCCCCTTCACTTTCTGCCATAAGGGTGGTGTCATCTGCATATCTGAGGTTATTGATATTTCTCCCAGCAATCTTGTTTCCAGCTTGTGCTTCTTCCAGTCCAGCGTTTCTCATGATGTACTCTGCATATAAGTTAAATAAGCAGGGTGACAATATACAGCCTTGATGTACTCGTTTTCCTATTTGGAACCAGTCTGTTGTTCCATGTCCAATTCTAACTGTTGCTTCCTGACCTGCATATAGGTTTCTCAAGAGGCAGGTCAGGTGGTCTGGTATTCTCATCTCTTTCAGAATTTTCCACAGTTTATTGTGATCCACACAAAGGCTTTGGCATAGTCAATAAAGCAGAAATAGATGTTTTTCCAGAACTCTCTTGCTCTTTCGATGATCCAGCAGGTTTTGGCAATTTGATCTCTGGTTCCTCTGCCTTTTCTAAAACTAGCTTGAACATCTGGAAGTTCATGGTTCCCGTATTGCTGAAGCCTGGCTTGGAGAATTTTGAGCATTACTTTTACTAGCGTGTGAGATGAGTGCAATTGTGCAGCAGTTTGAGCATTCTTTGGCATTGCCTTTGAGATTGTAATGAAAATTGACCTTTTCCAGTCCTGTGGCCACTGCTGAGGTTTCCAAATTTGCTGGCATATTGAGTGCAGCTCTTTCACAGCATCATCTTTCAGGATTTGAAATAGCTCAACTGGAATTTCATCACCTCCACTAGCTTTGTTCGTAGTGATGTTTTCTAAGGCCCACTTGACTTCACATTCCAGGATGTCTGGTTCTAGGTCAGTGATCACACCATCGTGATTATCTTAGTCGTGAAGATCTTTTTTGTACAGTTCTTCTGTATATTCTTGCCACCTCTTAATATCTTCTGCTTCTGTTAGGTCCATACCATTTCTGTCCTTTATCGAGCCCATCTTTGCATGAAATGTTCCCTTGGTATCTCTAATTTTCTTGAAGAGATCTCTAGTCTTTCCTATTCTGTTGTTTTCCTCTATTTCTTTGCATTGATCGCTGAGGAAGGCTTTCTTATCTCTCCTTGCTCTTCTTTGGAATGCTGCATTCAGATGCTTATATCTTTCCTTTTCTCCTTTGCTTTTCGCTTCTCTTCTTTTCACAGGTATTTGTAAGGCCTCCCCAGACAGCCATTTTGCTTTTTTGCATTTCTTTTCCATGGGGATGGTCTTGATCCCTGTCTCCTGTACAATGTCACGAACCTCATTCCATAGTTCATCAGGCACTCTATCAGATCTAGTCCCTTAAATCTATTTCTCACTTCCACTGTATAATCATAAGGGATTTGATTTAGCTTAGGTCCATGAAAAACTTTTCTTTAAAAAGATAGTTTCAAAAATATAGTTTTAGGATATCCCATGAGGTTTAATGTTACCCAATCAATGTTTTAGGGACTCATCATGCCTGTTCAGTAAATAGGCTATTACATTTATGAATTAGGGCAAATCAGATTTGGCATATTAACATAAATTTGCAGCAGTAAACTCTAGTATACCAAAAAAAAAAAAAATCATGTTTTAAAAATTAGCATAATCGCTTCTCGGCCTTCTGGCTAAGATCAAGTGTAAAAATCAACCTGAGTCAGAATCTCTATTTCACAGAACTGGCAGGGAAGATTTCCTGTCTTCTGTCCACACTGATGACTAGTGTCGAAGCCCCACAGTCTTTTTAAGTCCAGGACTCCTCTGTTTCCACACTGTCTTTGGGAGAAATAAATGTGTAGCCTGGGGACCAACTTTCCTGTGTGCACCATTCAGCTACTTCCCAGTGAGGTCCTCTCTGCCTGAGGCAGTGTCACTGACCCCCAGCAGTTTCCCAAGACCCCCAGGATTCTCCCTATGCCCATCCACAGTCATCCTGTGCTCTCCACACTCTTAGGCAACCTACCCTCCCTCAGGTCCACTATTACAAATGGGAGGAATAGTCTAATTTTTTACTGAAGCTGTTAGCAACAAGGTGATACAGATGTGGTTAATTAATCTGCCTTACTTTAATAGGCTACATTTGACACAGTATTTTAAAAATTAATGTCCTGAGGGAAGTCAGATGCCTTTAAACTCAGACCAAAGGAAACTGATTCTGTAAGTCCATTGCTGCTGCTAAATTGCTTCAGTCGTGTCCGACTCTGTGCAACCCCATAGATGGAAGCCCACTAGGCTCCCCTATCCCTGGGATTGTCCAGGCAAGAACACTGGAGTGGGTTGCCATTTCCTTCTCCAGTGCATGAAAGTGAAAAGTGAAAGTGAAGTCGCTCAGTTGTGTCCGACTCTTCGAGATCCCATGGACTGCAGCCTACCAGGCTCCTCCGTCCATGGAGGAGGATTTTCCAGGCAAGAGTACAGGAGTGGGTTGCCATTGCCTTCTCCGGTAAGTCCGCTGGTAAGTAGTAAGTCATTTCCTCAGCTTCAAAGATGATGTTCTAATACTTTAGAGGAAAAAAATCCTTACTATTTAGAAAATCAGTCCTCTTATGGAGCAAGAAAGAAACAGCAAAAAGGAAGAGAAGTGAAACAAGAAGGGTTTTAAAAATCCTCTGGGAATTACTTCCAATTATTAGTCAAACAAGAGTAAAGGGCTATTTATTTACTGAGCACTTGCAATGTGCTGCACATTAGAAGCTGAGAAAGCATACTGCTGCCATTATAGAGTCTGTGACAAAGACCAATTGCTAAGAGTGTGAGCAGCAGTTATTAGTTCAGAACTAAATGAGCAGGCAAAAGCAGGTACCAGATGGAATGGGAATCTTTCACTTGAAAAGCATCACTCTAAAGCAATCAGAATTGGGAATGTTCCCCAAAGAAGTTCTAATGACATTCTGACCCAATATGTTATCAGCATCATTTCAAGGAAGTGATGGGATTTAAAATTCATGGGGTCATAGGACTTCCCTGGTGGTCCAGTGGCTAAAGCTCCACACTACCCAAGCAGGGGGGCCCCAAGTTCAGTCCCTGGTCAGGGAACTAGATCCCACATGCCACAACTATGGAGTTCACATACCGCAACTAAGAGTTCACACACCACAACTAAGCGCTCACATGTTGCAACTAAAATCCTGCATGCTGCAGCTAAAAGATTCTGCATGACGCAAAAATGATCAAAGATCCCATGTGCCACAACTCAGACCTGACGCAGCCAAATGAACAAATACTTAACAGAATAAAATAAAATTCAGAGAGTCAATTAGCCGACAAGCTTACATGGGCGCTTATAGTTTCTGAAATTTTGCTTTGGAATTATTTTTATAAGCATAATACTCTTAATCATGCTTATATGCTGTTAAGATTTTTATTTCAGTAAGATATAGCAGTAGAAAAGTAAGCTAGACTCTTGAGATCCTATTTACCACTATATATACCTTGCTTTTTGGACAAGGCAAAATAATCCCTCTACCTGTGCAGCTTATCTGAATCATGGGCAACATCATTACATCCAAACTCTCTCCTTGTACTTGATATCAAAGTATGTACCAACCATCTTGAAAAGCACAAACCTATAAAATGACAACAAATTCCTTAAGACATCCAAGCGATTACCCTGGAAATTTATCCAGCATAAACTGGATATCCTAGCAAAAAAAAGAACTGGGTATCCTAGCAAAATAGTTTGACATTTTGTCCTCTACTTTAAAAAACCATGCAAAAAACCCCACAGAATGATGATGTACTCTTTTATGACATTAACAGCTGTAACTCTAAGTTAAAAGCTGAGGCAGATGTGGGGTTCTATAAGGAGGTGTGGCAAACAGGCCTAGCCTCCACATTCCCTCCACTGGACAGATGAATGGCTGCAGTCACACCCCTATATCCAACTTTAAAGCATTAGTCCATGTCTGCAATCTCTTTAGTGTGTTTCAAAGTGTACCAACAACATTCTTGAAGTGAATGTTTCCTGTCCAAATCAAGTAAATTTTTTTCTTCCTCTTTAAGTAAATTTGATAACAGTATTTAGAAGCCAGAATTTAAAATATATGCAGAATTTAGCTAGCCAAACTAATTTTTAAAAATTTCAGTTCTTTGAAAGGAAAATGTAAGCAAAGGACACAAAGTGTTTTAACTGCCAACATCTAGGGAGATTTCACATGAACATTTCAGACTTACCGTCCTCCCTCTGTGGTGACAATCAGTTGGCGTTGGGTATGATGTCTGCCTTACCCATGAGCTGTGTTGCCACCTCTCTCTCAGATCTCCACAGCCTTGAGATCAAGTCAATGACTACTTATTAAGGTGCTCTGTTCTGCTTCCTTTTCTTAGAGAGGAGCTAAGAAAATCCACCCATGTGGGAAAGCAGCAAAGACAGGACAAAAGGGAGACAGTAAATGAAAGTAAATAGTCCTGTATTAAATATGCAAATAGCATTGTGAAAGTCACTCAAAATGTCTAAAAAAAGAATTCAGTTCAGTTCAGTCGCTCAGTCGTGGTCTGACTCTTTGCGACCCCATGGACCGCAGCATGCCAGGCGTCCCTGTCCATCACCAACTCCCGGAGTTTACCCAAACTCATGTCCATTGAGTCAGTGATGCCATCCAACCATCTCATCCTGTCATCCTTTTCTCCTCCTGCCCTCAATCTTTCCCAGCATCAGGGTCTTTTCCAATGAGTCAGCTCTTCGCATCAGGTGGCCAAAGTATTGAAGTTTCAGCTCCAACATCAGTCCTTCCAATGAACACCCAGGACTGACCTCCTTTAGGATGGACTGGTTGGATCTCCTTGCAGTCCAAGGGACTCTCAAGAGTCTTCTCCGACACCACAGTTCAAGAGCATCAATTCTTCTGTACTCAGCTTTCTTTACAGTCCAACTCTCACATCCATACATGACTACTAGAAAAACCATAGCCTTGACTAGATGGACCTTTGTTGGCAAAATAACGTCTCTGCTTTTTAATATGCTGTCTAGGTTGGTCATAGCTTTCCTTCCAAGGAGCAAGCATCTTTTAATTTCATGGTTGCAGTCACCATTCCACTATAAAATGAACTCATGGCTTGCTTCACTGATTCACATTATATATGTAACTTCTATATGCATTTTACATCACTGACTTCAAATTTAATTTTTTTTAAGTATTTTTGGGAAAAAACCTACCTTATTTGATTTCATTGTTCATCAGCCCCTCTAGTTATAAAAGAACTATAACACAGACTCAAACTGATCATTTTAATATTTTGTCAAATTCTAGAAAAAGGGTTTACAGAAAAAGAACATCTAGATTAAATGAGGTAGTATTTTCTCTGTGCATTATACCTAACAATATTCATATGAGTAGCTGACTGGGGGTCTTGAGAGCAGAAGCAAATGTGACTTTTCAGAAATGGAATCTTCAATGGGTTCAATTTGCCAGATAAATGTTCTAACCTCCTGGGGAGTCCTAGGTTTATAGCTTAACTACTGACAGCATATACTTAACTCCCTATCAGTTCAGTCCCTATCATTGAACATCAAAGATAATGCTAATGTCCTATATGGACCCCAAGATTATACAGGACTGTTCCAAGAAAAGCCTTTCTTATACACAAAAGCTTATGTTTTTAACAGTGCACACAAAAAGAGACTTTCCAATCAAAGACTATCACTTAGAATAAATCCCAACTGGGCCATCATTTTGTCAAGTTAATAAAAATTATATTAAATCAATAAAATCTAGAACTATAGACTAAATCTTATGTTAAGTTCAGAATGAAAAAAGTACAGGTTTTAAAAATAAGCTGCTGTAATCAGAACATTGTAAGTTAATTAACAACTAAAATGGGTAGAAAGTATTTTAAGAGACATGCAAAGGAATCATTCTTAGTTACAGTGTGCTATCCCAGGCATCCAACCATTACGATCCCATCAATTTAAAATGAAACTGTGGCATAACAATTACTCGGTTTACAAATAAGAGAGGTATGTAGTTTTTATGAGCTAAGGACTTATAGGAGGTGGCTCTTCTACTTACCAAAGTATTAGCTGGTACAGCCCTGATTCCCACTGCAACTCTGGATATGCGGCCTGGCTACCAAGTCTGACTCCACACTTGATCCCCCACTAAAACGTCTGACGCCTCATGCACTGTGCTGTCTCATTCTACACTTTGACTGACATCGTGACAATTACCTGATCTAAGATGGTTCAGTAGTGTTTGGGTATGGTATTCCCCACCACGAACTCTGTTCTAGCTGACCCAGAGCAGGGACCAGGCTAGAGTCCTATTTAAAGGACAGAGTCACTCCCTAGCTGGTGTGTCTAAGGACTCCCATTGGGCAACTGAGTATCTGTCTTCTTCATTCCCAGGTCACTTTAACAAATAGAGTTCTCTCTCTGGTAACTTCTAATTACTGAAGCTGAAAATGTACCACCATTTCAGTAAAAATTTTAACCAACAGTTCCACATCATATCTACATCAAGAAGAACATTAGTCAAATGCTACCTGTATTAGAAAGCTCTAACAGATTGAGCAAGTAAAATTCATCAGGCTTTTAAGGATCTCAAGCATATTCCTATAATTCAGTCCCTATCTAAAAACTGAGTCTTTAAAGGATATAACATAACCTCATTTTGTGAGCCAATGAAAAGCACAGAAGGGCTACTCACAGACCAAGAGAACAGTCTCATCTGAGGTCAATCCTTTTTCATTTGGTAACGACGACAATTCCACTCACAGAAAAGAGACTCTCGAAGTTCAAAGGTTTAAAGTTTCATTAGAAAAATCATACATAAAATAAAAAATATATTTGTCAACAATAATGGTATTATTTCATTCAGCAGATTCATGCAAAACATGAGTGACAGTATAGAAATGACAATATAAAATCTCATACAACTTATCTGGAAAACCAGTCCCTTAGAAGGCAACTGCAGTTCCATTTTTCCAAGCTCTCTTCTTAAGTTGAGGGTTTTCTGTAACTGGTTTTACCTTTTCTCCACAACAAGTTTAAAGATGCATGTCATTTTCCCATCACCAAGTACTTTATTCCCCAAAATGTTTAAACCAAGCACCTGATAACCAGGTGTATCTGTTGCTTCCAATTCTTTTATTTTGCTGAGGAATATGAAACTGCTTTAAAAGTCAATCCAAGATCACACCAAAGTTTTATTGTCCTTAGCTACTTGGCTATTTGTCCTCGTCAGCTTCTTAGGGAGCATGAGTAACAGTCATCGGTAGCTGCATAACTGAGATTATAATGAGTACTTTTTTTCCTCTTTGTAAATAAAGTATGCCTATAGGCTCTACCTCCTCTCTGCCCACCCAGCGGCTCCACCTCCCTGATCAGATTTAGACCTGGGAGGAGGTTTTTGTTCCAAATCTCTTAATTTCTTCTGTGATCAAATTACACGAGTTTACTTAAGATTTTTCAAAAAGAAAGAAAAAAAGTCTCTTTTATTGTTTCAATGAGAAAATGTTGAAACCCTAAGAGAAGTTTACCATCTGTCCCAACTCCACTCCATCAAGGCTGCAAACAGCTTCCCATTTGCTGTGACAGCAGTGGTGGGATGCCCATGATCAACTACTGTCAGCACCCATGATACTTCAGACTGGGTCTTTTTCACTGCTCACTTTATTCCTAAAAAGCAAAAGCCTTTGTAATTAGACTAAATTCAGTTTCTGAAAGTGAAGGTATTTGTGTTGTTCCAGTCTGTTTGGTTACATGCACAGGACAAAAGACAGGATGACTCATTTACCCTGAATAAAATGAGACAATGACAACTGCAAGGGAGGTTGATTAAAATATTCCTGTAGCTTAGAGAAACTAAAGCAAAGTGCAAGCTGGAACAGAGTTCTAAACGTATCCTGGGTGAAATTCAAACTATCAGAAAGAAGGTGAAGAGGCATTAATAGGATCAGTGTCCTAAAAACTATCGAGGTGGAAAGCCACCTCTGTGTGCTCCTCCACGGCCCCCCCTGAAGCCACCTCTTTCTCCTCGGAAGTTAGATCGATTTCTCTCTCGCCCACGGCCAGCAGATGTGCCACCTCTTCCGCCTCCTCTGGGAGCTCCACCTCCCCGATCAGATTTGGATTTGGGAGGAGGTGATTTTGGTCGAAGTCTCTCAATTTCCTCTGTACATCCAGTCAAATAGGAATTCGGGGCACTGAAGTAGGATGCATACGTTTCTGCATTGTAGTTACTATTTGTAAGAGTTGGTCCAACTGTAAGCCACCCTGAAACGGAGGGGAAAAAAGATTAACCTTTTTTTCACCCCCAATTCTCTTACTGATCTTTAGGAGCCATTTCAAATCTCCAGTGTATTTCCAAAGATGTCCCTATCACTTACCCAATATTGATATTTTACATAGAACACATGGCATTTAACTATGGTCTTTGATTTCATATATATATATTTTGTTTTGTTTTTCCTCTTAAACTGTAACTTTTATAATATAATCATCATCTCCATCCATATTTCACATTCTGTGAGAATAGGATTTAGAAAATATTAAGACACTACACTGAGTTCTGGCTTAGTGAAAATTTATTAAATTTTATGTTACCTTCCTACTTGTAGAAATTTTTCTACAAGTAGGTTCCAGTTTTCTGACTAACATCCTGGAACTAACTTTTGCTTCTTCTCTTCCAACCACATTAACCCAGCTGGCAGGTCTTAGAAATTCAACCTACTACCATGCTGCTCCTACTTGTTACCATCTTTCCATTTCTGCTGCCACCCTTAGAGTTTTTATTTTTCTACTAGTTTTGTCCCCTACACATATAACAGACATACATGTATACTGTAACGCTTTCCCAACCTCTCCTCCCTCTAAAAGTGGAAAGCCTAAAGCAAAGCTGAAACCACATTCCTTCTCTGCACAACCTTCTGGGCTTTCCACTAAGCCAGAATTCAGTAACATGGAATCGGAAGCCTTATACAATGAGGTCTGAACTAACTTTCTAATCGCACTGCTGAAACAATGAACCACTATAGTTAACTGTTTGCACACTAGTCTCTACCTTGTGCCTATAATTTTTTCTATCCTGTCAACCTGGTGAAAATTCCATCCTTCAACATCTACTTTAAACATGTATCTTAATGAAATGAGTATCTTTCTGAATTTCCATTACATATTATATTTCCATAGGTTTTGTCAACTTCATTGCTAGATAATTTTCCTTATAAGGATGGTTTCTGTTTGATTACATTGTATCTGCAACGAGAAGAACTACAAATTAACTATAAATGCCTGATGGAGACCTCGTGCTTTGAGGTTCCCTGCATGTGGCGATTCCTGATCATTAGGGCAGGTCGAGGAATCTCTAAGAATTAGGTTCTTCACCTGAAAAATTAATCTCACACGATTTCTGCCTTATCAAGATTATTTCTTAGACTATTAGGTCCATGATAAAATGCAAAATGTTTTACTAGGGTCACATTCTAAAATGTAGTAGCCTTTTTTGGTACAAAACTGTTCATCATTTAAATTGTCTAACAGTGCACAGGTAAGATCTGTAATATCTGGAGAAAAATAACAGATGAAACCATATGATGCCTTTCATGTCTCATCAAGTAGACACCTTGATAAAAATGAGATGAAAGAACACACTGCACACCTATGTGGTCTCACAATTGAACCTATGAGACTTATTTGCTTTTGGTTCATTTTCTGCTATACATATGGTGCTGTGGAACACAATGCACCAGCAAGAGGTAAGAAAAAATTCGAAGATTTAATAAAAATAGTTAATATTGTCTCTTTCATGCTATATTGCCCTATATAAATAAGACATGTAAACCTTTACAAAGTAACCTGCAAGGGATGCTGCCTCCCACTCACAAATTCTTCACTGCAACAGTGTTCTATTAAAATTTCTAATCCTTAATTTCTAAGAGCCAAGTAAGTTTAAATTAGCTTGGCTTCAGTGAATATGATATATATATCAATCTTTAATCTTAAAAGCAATAATAAAGAGGATTCCTTTGGTATGTGTTATATACCTTAGACTACCTCCTAGAGGAAGAAATGTATTTGAGGATTTGACCCAAATAAATTATAGTCTCTTGAACAGACTTCTCTCAATTGCTCCTATTATTATTACTTACATGGTTAACTTCCTACTACATAATTTTCCCAAGTGGATACTCCTTCTTAATACTAAAATAATTTGTGCAAGAATGGGCAAAGATAAAGAATCAGATAGTAGTTTACAAGCAAAAAATAAAATCTAAACCTCTAAGACTTTGTACAACTGGTATAGATATAGATAGAAGGGTATCAGAGATATAATGTATAATATAAAGTGGGTAGCTAAATGAATGGAGAAAATTCCCATTATGTTATAGTTATAGAATATTATAAATACAAATTGGCACCAAAATTTGTATTTTTATTTCAGTTGCTGTTTAGGCTTATATCTGTAGCTATACTTAATAATTATCTACTCTCTCTACTCCTTAGGTTCTTCCACTCACATTAAAAAAAAAAACTTAATGCTGCTGCTGCTAAGTCACTTCAGTCGTGTCCGACTCTGTGCAACCCCAGAGGCGGCAGCCCACCAGGCTCCCCCGTCCCTGGGATTCTCCAGGCAAGAATACTGGAGTGGCTTGCCATTTCCTTCTCCAATGCAGGAAAGTGAAAAGTGAAAGTGAAGTCGCTCAGTCCTGTCCGACTCTTAGCCACCCCATGGACTGCAGCCCACCAGGGTCCTCCATCCATGGGATTTTCCAGGCAAGAGTACTGGAGTGGGGTGCCATTGCCTTCTCCATAAAATAATGCTATAAAGCCATTAAAAGCATTATAACTAATTACTTAAATGTAGAAATAATTTTGACATATATTTTGACATAATATTGAGAAAAATACAAAATGATGAATGACACAGTTATGTAAAAATCTGTATGCACAATAGGACTGGAAAGTATTATGCAAAAAAATAATACTTCTTGGAAGTAATGAGGCTGAATCTTTTTTCCTCTTGAAAATTTTCTTTAATGTTGTTACACTGACTTTTCAATTATTAAAGATTACCATCTGTTTGATGTTCCCTTTTATTGTTCAAATAGCTTTGCTGTTTCTTTAAAGTTTTCTACTTCCTTTAAATAGCAGTTCCCACTGGAGATTGTTCCCAGATTCAAGAGCTATTTATGAGTACCAAGGTTAATGATGGAAGATAAAAATCTGTTCCTTATTTCCTCAAACACTACAGCCATAATCTTAATATTCAATATCTATGGACATCTACACTTTCTGAAAAACACACAACTCCAGCTGAGCATCTAGTCATATTACTTTCTCTTAAGCCAGTGAAGAGGAAATATTTGCTTGCCACAAGCTCTGTTGCCAAAATATTTTACTTTGATAAGAGAGTAAAACCATCTACTAAACCTCCAAACAAGATGTTCATGTATATGTACAGCAGAAGTCTCAACAACTCAAAGTTCATTCTGTAGCTGTATATCTAGTATGTGTGTAAAACTCAGGCATGACTGTACGTATAGAGAAAAATTGCTTTTAAAAGACTAAAGAAACTATGAAGTTTAAACCATAGCATCCCTACCCTTTTAAAAAACCAATATGCTACTTTAATTTAGAATTTAATAATTCAAGGGTACATGCTGCAATTTCCAAGAAAACCAGTGAAGGAACAATAAAAGAATATCTAAGAAGTTAATAAAAAAGAAACACTGAATAATATAAGAATACTTAATCCAAAAGAAATGAGAGAAAAGGGGACACAGAACAGGTGGTACCAATGTAAAGCAAACATTAAGGTGGTCATAGCAAACACCCTCCTCCAACAACACGAGACAACCCTATACATTGATGTCACCAGATGGTCAACACTGAAATCAGATTGATTGTATTCTTTGCAGACAAAGATGGAGAAGCTCTATACAGTCAGCAAAAACAAGACCAGGAGCTGACTGTGGCTTAGATCATGAACTCCTTATTGCAAAATTCAGACTTAAATTGAAGAAAGTAGGGGAAACCACTAGGCCATTCAGGTATGACCTAAATCAAATGCCTTACTATTATACAGTGGAAATGACAAATAGATTCAAGGGATCAGATCTGATACAGCGTATAGAACTATGGATAGAGGTTCCTAACACTATATAGGGAGGCAGTGGTTAAAACCATCCCCAAGAAAAAGAAATGCAACAAGGCAAAATGGTTGTTTGAGGAGGCCTTACAAATAGCCAAGAAAAGAAAAGAAGCAAAAGTCAAAGGAGAAAAGGAAAGATATACCCATTTGAATGCAGAATTCCAAAGAAGAGCAAGGAGAGGTAAGAAGGCCTTCCTCAGTGTTCAATGCAAAGAAATAGAGGAAAATAGAATGAGAAAGACTAGAGATCTCTTCAAGAAAATCTGAGATACCAAAGGAACACTTCATGCAAAGATGGGCACAATAAAGGACAGAAACAGTATGGACCTTACAGAAGCAGAAGAGATATAAGTGGCAAGAATACACTGAAGAACTGTACAAAAAAGGTCTTAATGACCTGGATAACCACAATGGTGTGATCACTCACCTAGAACCAGAAATTCTAGAGTATGAAGACAAGTGGGCCTTAGGAAGCATTAATATGAACCAAGCTAGTGGAGGTGATAGAATTCCAGCTGAGCTATTTCAAATTCTAAAAAGTGATGCTGTGAAAGTGCTGCACTCAATATGCCAGCAAGGATGGAAAACTCAGCAGCGGCCACAGGACTGGAAAAGGTCGGTTTTCATTCCAATCCCAAAGAAGGGCAACGCCAAAGAATGTTCAAACTACCACACAATTGCACTCATTTCACATGCAAGCAAAGTAATGCTCAAAATCCTTCAAGCTAGGCTGCAACAGAATGTGAACCAAGAACTTCCAGATGTACAAAGTAAATTTAGGAAAGGAAGAGGAACCAGAGATCACATTGCCAACATCTAGTAGATCACAGAAAAAGCAAGAGAGTTCCAGAAAAACATCTACTTCTGCTTCAATGACAACACTACAGTCTTTACTGTGTGGATCACAGCAAACTGTGGAAAATTCTTAAGAGATGGGATACCAGACCACCTTACCTGCCTCCTGAGAAACCTGTCTGCAGGTTAAGAAGCAACAGTTAGAACTGGACATGGAACAACAGACTGGATCAAAACTGGGAAATGACTATGTCAAGGCTGTACATTGTCACCCTGTTTATTTAACTTATATGCAGAGTACATCATAAGAAATGCTGGATTGGATGAAGCACAAGCTGGAATCAAGACTGCCGGGAGAAATGTCAATACCTCAGATATGCAGATGACACCACCCTTATGGCAGAAAGCGAAGAGGAACTGAGAGAGTGAAAAAGCTGGCTTAAAGCTCAACATTCAGAAAGCTAAGATCGTGGCATCTGGTCCCCTCACTTCATGGCAAATAGATGGGGAAACAGTGGAAACAGTGACAGACTGTCTCCAAAATCACCGTGGATGATGGCTACAGACATGAAATTTAAAGACGCTTGCTCTTTGGAAGAAAAGCTATGACAAACCTAGACAGCATATTAAAAAGCAGAGACATTGCTTTGCTGACAAAGGTCTGTATAATCAAAGGTATGATTTTTCCAGTAATCATATACAGATGTGAGAGTTGGACCATAAACAAGGCTGAGGGCCAGAGAATTCATGCTTTTGAATCGTGGTGCTGTAGAAGACTCTTTAGAGTCCCTTGGACTGGAAGGAGATCAAACCAGTCAATTCTAAAAGAAATCAACCTTAAATTTGGAAGAATTGATGCTGAAACTGAAGCTTGAATACTTGGGCCACTTGATGCAAAGAGCCAACTCACTGGAAAAGGCCCTGATGCTGGGAAAGATTGAAGGTAGGAGGAGAAGGGGATGAGATGGTTCGATGGCATCACCAACTCAATGGACTTGAGTTTGAGCAAACTCCAGGAAATAGTGAAGGACAGGGAAACCTGGGGTGCTGCAGTCCATGGGGTCACAAAGAGTCAGACATGACTGAGCGACTGAACAACCACAAATATCAGAAATTATACTAAAGGTTTTCTTAGTGGCTCAGTGGTAAAGAAACCCCACGCCAATGCAGGAGACACGAATTTGCCCTTGATCCTGGAAGATCATACATGCTGGGGGACAACTAAGCCTGTTTGCAATTACTGAGCCTGTATTCTAGAAACTGCGGCTACTGAGGCCACGTGCCAGAACTACTGAAGTTCTCTTGCTCTAGAGCCTCTATTTCACAAGAAAATCCACTCAAATGAGAAGCTTGTGCGCCATAACTAGAGTAGCCCCTACTAGCTGAAAAGTCTGTGCAGCAACAAAGACCCAGCACAGCCAAGAATAAATAAAAAGAAACATTTCTTAAAAAGAAATTACATTAAATATAGACTTGACTCGTAGCTCAGTTGGTCAACAATCTGCCGCCTGCAATGCAGGAGGTTAGTGTTCAGTCCTTGTGTTGGGAAGATCCCTTGGGGAAGGAAACAGCAACCCACTCCAGTATTCTTGCCTGGAGAATCCCATGGACAGAGGAGCCTTGCGGGCTACAGTTCATGGAGTTGCAAGAGTTGGACATGACTTAGCAACTAAACCACCACCACCACCACCACCACCAAACAATTCAATTAAGGGACTTCCCTGGTGGTCCAGTGGTCAGGATTCCACACTTCCAAAGCAAGGGGCACGGGATAAATTCCTGGTTGCGAACTGAGATCCTATGTCTCTCAGCCAAAAAAAAACAAACAACAAACATGGGAAAGGGAGCAATCAATTATTCAAAAAAAAACCCAATTCAAAGATAAAGATTAAATCTACCTATTTAATGAAAACTACCTGTGTTTGATCACAAGAGGTATGTTAAAGGATATGGAAGACTGAAAATAAAGGATGGAAATAATATGCAGAGCAAACACAAACCAAAAAAAAGCTGGAATCACTGTAATAATGTTAGATGAAGTAGGATTTAAAGTTAAGAAACTGGATTAAGAAAGACAGTTCATAATATTAAGAGCATCAATCTACTAGGAAGGCATAAAAGTCCTACATTTAAATACATCTAATAACAATCTTAAATAGACATAAATTCAAAACTGACCACCAAACAGAACCACAAACCCATAATCTTAATAGATTTAAACATACCTTTCTCATAGAATAGTTAAAAAAAAATCAGTAAAGACATGGCTGACAGAAACAACATACACAAATACTGCAACCAACAACAAAAAATTTACATTATTTTCAGTCATCTAAATTCGGTCAAAGCAAATTACAAATTAGTGGTATTTTATGATACATATTATTTGACCACAATATTAAGCCAAAAAGCAATATAATTGATAACTTTAGCAATGCAATTCTAAATAACAAACTGCCAGGAGAAAAACCATTTAACTTTTAAATACAGAAAACATTTTCTCTAAACCTAAGCCACAGAGAAAAAACATTTCACACGCAAAATATTTCTTTGTAAAGAGAATGGGCTTTTATTTTTCTCTTTATCATTTTACAGAAGTTTATGAAATTTAAGACCAGTTTCTACAAACAAAGATATTTCTGTGTTCACTAAAGCACACCCACAGAGAATAGCTGACGAGTCTGGGGTGGAGGTAGGGAGAATGGATCCCATTATACCTACCGCAACTTTAAGGGTTACTTTTTTTAGAATGAACATCAGTTTCTTCTAAATTCTTAGGTACTTTGAAGGCCAATTATTCCACTGTACCTTCTTCAACTTTTACTTTGTATAAAATGTAGACTATTTAAAACAAATAAGATCCTGGCTCCTTTCAGCTTTAAACAACATTTCTAGCACAGGTAAAACTAAACAGGTTGATTTTATATACTGTGATTGAATGATGCAATGTCCTTAAAAGTAACTTTTATATTTTCCGAGAAGAAACAGAATGTATAATTAGTTCAACAATACTTTGTAAACAAAAGCTGTGCCCTCTGAAAGAGAATTCCAGTCTGTAACAGCTTAATTATTTTCTACTCATTTTTTTCAAAATTGTAAATTCACATTATACAGATTTAGTAAAGAAGTTAAAGTTTTGATAAAACAGTATCATGATATATGTAAGGAGACAAGCCAAGTACTAACAAGGCTGAGATATATCATGTATTTCACAAATGTATGGTTATTTTCTATAGGATCATTTGGTTAGCAGACAATTTAGTGCTATCTAAAAAGTAAGACATTTTGTTCATGCCAAAAGGTCCTTGAAACCTGAGCAAATCTGGTCCCTGCCAAATGATTTTGGACAGGGCCAAATATCAAGAACCTTTTGGTGTGAACCAAATGTCCATTATGCATTTCTTCAACACAGTATTTACTTAATAACCTAAATGCTGGTTCAAAAGAAGAAAATAATAAGATAGTCTTTGCTTTCCGTGAGACTGCAGTGCTAAAGAGATTGACTATAAACACGCCCAAATGATTCTCTAATTCAGATAATAATAGTGCTATGAGGGAGAGAGTGGTGGGAGGTCTGGATAGTACTGTGAAACTGGCTAATTTAGGCAGTGTTGTGAGAAAAGGTCCGTCAGGATGAGAATGATAGGAAAGAGGACCCTGAAAGAGTACTGAGACAAGACTGAGCTTAGTATACTTGAAATACAGCAAGAAGAGGGGTCAAATGTGTCATAAGCATTTTATTTTACAAAGCACTGTGTACTCTTTCTTAACATTTATATCTCAAGGAACTTTTAACATTTCCCCCCACTGAGATCTTACCTGGTCGAATTGTACTATCTCTTCCAAACAGATGAAGGCGTCTTCTACCAAGACAAAAATGTTCAATTATATGAAAAATTTCTACAGGCTTTTCTATATTGCCAATTTCAGGTTCTTCTGTGATAATCAAGTCAATATCAACATTAGCATGAATGAAGTCCCCGTCTGTGCTACGCTTTACAGTTCCTTTGATCCCCATAAGGCAGTGTTCCTAAGTAACAATAAAAACAGGCCAATTAATCTCTTTTCATAAACAGTCATATTGCACAACATTTCACATTTCAAATTCCAAAACAATACTCATTTCTCTGAGTCTTTGGGATATAGTTTTATGGGCAAAAACACAATAGGAAAAACCTGGATCTCTGGACCTTTGAAGATTGGCAGGGAAGCTAGACATTAAACTCAGGGCCATCACATCACATTTTAGATAACTGAGTCAGTGACTGTGGGATCTTTTCCTCTGCAACTCTTGATAGTAACTTGTTTCCAGAAGTTATGGAAACATGGCACTTGAGTTCAGAATCTGATGTTATATCGGGCCTCACATGCTGCTGCTGCTGCTAAGTCGCTTCAGTCGTGTCCGACTCTGTGCGACCCCATCTGTACACAAAGTGTAAGCCTTTTCAAATGGAGAGAAGACTTTAAGCAAGGATACAAACTTAAAATACTCAACATACATAAATGTGAAAGTCAAACAATTTCTTTTTTTGTTATTTTTTGACGTCTATTTAATCTGGACAACATGGTAAAGTTTAAATAAATTTAATCTCACTTGACTCTATGAACTAATAATAACAAGGATGGCTTGGATTCCCTTCAAAAAGAATTTCTAGCCCAAGAAAGACTTCAAAAAGACCCTCCCCCTGAAGCTCCCAGAAGAGTGAAAGGCTGGAGGACAAACTGTTGAACCCTGATAACTAGGAGGGCGGTTCTATGAATCAGAGGTTCTCAGGGCTTCTTGTTCAGGTTCTTATGTAGAAAAAAGAAGGGAAAGTGAAAGTCCCTCTGTCCATGGAATTCTCCAGGCCAGAATACTGGAGTGGGTAGCCTTTCCCTTCTCCAGGGGATCTTCCCAACTCAGGAATCGAAATAGGGTCTCCGACATTGCAGGTGGATTCTTTACCAGCTGAGCCACCAGAGAAGCCCAAGAATCCTGGATTGGGTAGCTTATCCCTTTCTCCAGGGAATCTTCCCGACCCAGGAATCAAACTGGGGTCTCCTGCATTGCAGGAGGATTCTTTACCAACTGAACTATCAGGGAAGCCCAGAAAAAAGAAGGGAAGAGGAGAGAAATATTCATCTCAGCTGGCCAGCTATGAGTCTTGCTGCCATTTCTTTTTTCTGAGTTCAGAGAAAGGAAAAAATATGGGGGTCAGAAGTACCAAAAGCCCACATCTGACTGAGAATGACAGTAGTATAGGATATACTATACTACGGGAATACACAGTAACTTCTCCAGCACAGCACAGGCTTCTCTGAGTGAATAAAATTTTTTAAATGAACTTGGCTGTGTTACTTTAATGCTCAATGCCATCTGTGCAAGTCTGAGAGAAGAACCTTTCCACCAAAATGAATTAAACAGCATGGAGTCATTTGTAAAAGCTTGAGAGAAAATAATTAAAATATAGAGAAGAAAGCAGTAAAGACAATACCTTTGTTCTCTGGAAGACGGCCTTTGGATCTAAAGTCTTAGTTTTCCCAGGATTGTTTTTATTGGTTTTAATCCAACAAATATCTTCACATCTTCTGTAACCCCACTTGCGTAAACACTAGAAATAAGAGAATTTTTAAAAAATCCTTAGCTAAAGGAAATAAACAATACTTAATCAACCAGCATTAAAAACTTCCTAGAGGTTTGAGACACTAAATTCCAAGATGTCATAGTAATTTTGTATTACTGTAGAAACAGAAAAAAATACTTGTCTTTAAATATACAGCCATTATAAAAACATATAATATCAAAACATGGAAAAGACTATATAATACTCCAATTCTTTATACTACCTTCCACTGTAATCAATAGAAAGTGACTTTTAAATAAGAGAACAATCAGCCCTTCTTTAATCAAAAACTAATTCAAAAGGTAAATGTTCTTGCCACCTCAATTTTCTATCTTCTGATAAAGCTAAGAACTGTTGAGAAGTTCTAATCAGTAACTTCCTTTCAAATGAGTCTTGTAAAATGTTATTTTTATATATTTAATACTAAACCTCAAAAATCCAAAGACTTACAATTGTCTCTATATTTCTTTATAAGATAAAACTTTAAGCTTTATGTAACCTAGACAATAGAGAGGTTTGAATCTTAGTGTCTTAGAATCTGTTATATACGAACATATAACAAAAACCAACTAAGTGAGTACCCAGAGTAGCATTTTGAGCCCTACCATATGTAAGTGTTGGCTAGCTGCTGGGATTAAAAACATGAGTAAGATATAGTCCTTACCCCTAACTGACTAAGCACAAAATAGGAGGAATTAAGTAAATTGTGCAGTGCAATTCTGTTGGCACTATGATCAAGTACAAAAAAGACACAGTGCAGCATAAAACATATGTACTTTTCATTATATAAACTGAGATACACCTCAAAATGGAACTTAGATTTTTAACTTAAAATCTCAAAAATCACAATCACTATCTGTTCCTGTTGCCAAATATTTGTTTAGCACGGGATATTCATGAAGTATCACAAGGGCCTAAATCCAACATGCCCTAATCAACTTAGCACAAGTTCATGAGTATTTCTCATGCTGTATTATTTCTGTAATGATTTTGGGCCAAAATCTGCTTTCACTAGTATGATAAACTGATGCATAAACAAATAAGATAAAGCCTCCTAATCAATTTCAAGCTAATCTGGGGGGTAGGAGAAAAGCCCAAAGCTAGATATTTGATCTAAAAAGGGTAATATACCTATAAAATGCACCAATATACCTATAAAAACATATGGTGTGTTTCTATTTTCTTAGATTTTTTTACAGCATCTTAGGGAGATACCAGCAATAAAACAAGATTCCCAGTATACAGTTTTAGTCTTACCATGGAGTTAATAAATGACAGAAGCAATGATGTGATCCAACAATCTCAAACTTGCTATTTATACAAAAAATACAAAGCAACTGCAGAACTTCAGGATTTGAGCACAAATTTACCTCAATATAATCTTACTTAAATTCTTCACCTGTCAAATGGACACCTCCTAAAATTACCAGGATTAAATGAGATCTTGGTAGTATATCAAGTATTAATAATATGTCCTAAAAATGTAAATATTATCCCATAACAAGTGAGGAAACTGAAACACACAAGAGTAAATACCTCTTTACCCAAAGTTTCACTGCTGGATAGCAGATCTGAGACCAAAACTAGCCACAAAGCTACCAGTATTAAAAAAAAAAAAAAGCTTTTAGTATTTTGTTTCCATTTAGAAATTCAAAATACTCCAACCAAAAAACAAAAAAGTTCCAAATATGATAAACATAAGGGACCTAAAATAAACTGAGATAATAAATGTCTTTCTCACTCTCATTCATCCCTTCAAACTATGTGTTCTAGATGCTGTGTTATTTATTCAACACGATTTGGCTTACATTTGGAATTCATGAGATAAGGCTACTCAGAAGAATACATTTTAGCTACTAATAATGGACAGTATACAACAGTAAGCTGCCTGTTTCTGAGCTGCAATTCAATTTCAAATCTCTAAACTGTTCTCTTCCTGCAGTTGTAGTAAATCGCAGTTTGATTTTTCATCCTGAAAGCTAGTTAACTGACTAAGGGGTACTGTCTTTTACATATTCTTTTTATTTTTTTAATTTTTAAAATTTTTTACATATTCTTTTTAAAACAGTTTTTCCTTCTGAATATTTGAGTACTATTTAAGAAATGAAGAACAATGTAACAGTAATCTTCAAATTTTTTATACAACATACTGTTGTTTCTTATGAATTATAAAAAAACACTTAAAAAAAAAAAAAACACCATCTTACCACTCTTCCAAGGTCCAATCCTTCCCCAGAACCACACCAGAGAAAAATAAATGATCGAGGTGCTGCAATCTCATCAATTTCTAACTTCATAATCTGGAAGAAACCAAAACAGTACTGCACTCAAGTATCTTGTTTCCCATTTATTCTAAATCCAAAAGAACAAGCACTGAAATTTATCAGGACTTATAGTATATGTTTATATAATACTTATAACATATGCTTCCCTGGTGGTTCAGATGGTAAAGTGTCGCCTGCAATGTGGGAGAAGTGGGTTTGATCCTTGGGTCAGGAAGATGCCCTGGAAAAGGAAATGGCAACCCACTCCAGTACCCTTGCCTGGGAAATCCCATGGATGGAGGAGCCTGGTAGGCTACAGTCCATGGGGTTGCAAAGAGTCAGACATGACTGAGCGACTTGACTTTCCTTTTCACTATAGTATATGTGTTCTTTAAATATACTAATTTTCATTAGGAAATACAATGGAAAATAAATTTTAAACTTAAAATTTGTTCTTATCGGTTTTTTCCTGTATTAATACAACTGTATTAATACATCTGTATTAATACAACTGTATTAATACATCTGTATTAATACAACTGTATTAATACATCTGTATTAATACAACTGTATTAATACAGCTGTATTAATACAGATGAACACATGCACATAGATACACTTGATTTTATATGAGAAGTTTATAGGAAACTATATTTATAGAATTATGGAATTTTATAAGGTATAGCTTTAGAGCAACCTGTTACCATTTACAGAAAAAGAAACTGAAAAGAAAAGGGATTAAATTACCTCAAAGTTAGGGGCAAACTTAAAATAAAACATAACCACAAATGTTTGTAGAGGACATGGTTTCCAGAAGAACAATTCTAAATAAAATAAATCAATATACACATTTCATTGTAATGATCACTTTAGGTCTGAAATGTAAAAAAAATAGTCTATAATTGTTGGCTTTGTATGTGTTGAGTATCTCAATTAAAAAAAAATCTTTAATAATTAAATCTCTAAATTTGGGGACTACCATAGTGTGTATAAATGACTACAAAAGCAATCATTTTATATGGTATTCTTATTCTACTACTTCCTTATTCTACAGCTAACAAGTTCCACAGACCATGGCTCAAGCTAATACTTATTAGTTACATGTATTAAGGAAATTTTAACTTAAAGAAATTTTTTTTCCCTTAATTTTTTTCTTTGACCACACCTCATGGGCATGTGGAACTTTCCTAACCAAGGATGGAACCCACATTCCCCAGAGGAAGCGCAGAGTCTTAACCACTGGACTACAAGGGAAGTTCTTTAACTTTTACCTGAGTGCCTCAAAACCATATCACCTATAACTTATCTAGGTAAAAGAAACATTATTTGAGGATGATGCATGCACGCATGCTAAGTCGCTTCAGTCGTGTCCAACTCTGTGTGACCCTACGGACAGTAGCCCACCAGGCTCCTCCATCCACAGGATTCTCCAGGCAAGAATACTGGAGTGGGTTGCCATTTCCTTCTCCTGGGAGCTATAAATAAGCAAAAGATGGTGCCTATGAGAACTTTCCAAGCTTTCATAAACCTCCCTTTTAAACTTGCCGATAATGGTGACTACTAGATCCCTTAAAATAGAGAAAAGGACTTCCTTGGTGGTACAGTGGACAGGAATCCACTTGCCAGTGCTGGGGACACAGGCTCGATCCCTGCCCCCAGGAAGAATCCACACGCCGAGAGGCTACTAAAGCCCTTGTGCCACAACTATGGAGTCCAAGAGCCTAGAAGCCACTGCGATGAGAAGCCAGCGCGCCACATCTAGAGAGGAGCCCCTGCTCGCTGCAACTAGAGAAAGCCCTCAGACAGCAATGAAGACCAGCACAACCAAAAAGAAATTCAAAAAGAACAAAAGGGTCTGCTCTTCATCAGCAGCCTCTGGAGAAGGGGCTCAAGCTAGATGAGCAGAAGGGATTTTAAGTGGCAAAAGGAACGCAGGTCCAAGTTCACGGAGAATTACAGCAAAGAAGGCAAGATGCAAAAGGCAGAGGCCTTGGGACACACAGACAACCCACCAGCTAGTCAAGAGGACACAAACGCATACTTTTAGTCTGTGTAACAGGAATCCTGTTAATCGTTTCTGAGCAGAAACCCCAATCTGTTTCCAACACAGAGGAGACTTTAAATCTAAATTACCATAGAGTGGTGTTATCTATAAAAATCCATCCCATAATTGTGGGAAAATTTTTTCTTCCTTTGCTGAAACTTTTCATGTTGCTCTGATTGAGCCTGAGTAATAGAAAAAAGCTCAACTTTATGGCCAGAGTCAGAGCAGGCATTATTAATTGGCCCAGTGAGGGGATCCCATCTAGTAATACCACAGTGACCTGAATATGACTACAATTTTTTTTTTAAGTAAATTTTTTCAGGGCCAACCAGGATGACAGTGGAAATAAATTACAATAGGCATAAACCTATTCAGTTTTACACTTCCAATTTTGTCTTGATGTAACGCCTGATCTAATATTCTCATAAGAATATGAATAAACATTAATACGCACAGACACATATATATGCCCACACACATTTATACATGGCATAGCTAAGGTAAGTGATGGCACACAGTGAAGAACAGTAAGCAAATAACTCTTGACATTACACTTATAAATACTAAATATTGGTATTTTAAGTAAGTGCTTATATTCTTAACTAAAACCCACTGACCTCCACTGACGTGAAAAAGAATATCTGAGAAACTCACACACTTTTTAAATTTATATTTAGCTATTGGCACTTTCTTTAGGTTATTACTAAATAAAGGTTAAGAGCTTAGAGTTCTTACGGCTCCGGACAAAACTTTGCAATATGCATATAAAATAGAATTTCTTTATTACAAAAACTCTATTAGTTTATCATACAAAATTTAAACTCTTAGATTTCACTGACCCAATCTTAGAGATGGGCCAGAGAAAATAAAGTTCAACCTAACTACTAATCATAGACATAATAAGATTAATTTTTCAATTTTCTTTTGCCTAAATTGAAAAAGATTATTTTCTATATTAATTTTGATGAGGAAAAAGAGATATTTCTTAAACACTATCAGAAAGATTATTAACTTGTAAAACCTATCTGGAAAACCTCTCAGCCCTAAATATCAACAGCACTACATCTTTAACCTTAAGTTTTGGGGATACTATATATTTCTGTGTTTCAACAATAAACACAGATTATACTTATCAGAGGAGAGGAAAAACTTGTAAAATAAAATAAACATGTAAATAAATGTGACAGAGGTATTGAAGCTGATAGGAAAAGCTTTAAGGAAGAAAAACTGAAGTCATACCTTGAAGAGTAAGTAATACTAACAATAGTAAAGACTTAACTCAGAAGGGGATATGCAAGGATTCAAAGCAGATTCCTGTGAAACATCAGTTTACAGAGTTTCAGTCCATTGCCTTCCTTACCTCTCTTCTATGTTCAGCGCTTTTGATCACATGTTCCTCCTCAATTAGGGAAGTTCTTTATGTCCTTGGCTTCCATGACATTCAAACTGTCTTGATTCACCTCACTCATCTTTTCACATCTTTCCTATGTGACTCTTAAATGTTAAGTTTCCTGAGGCTTTACTGAAAATTCACATTGTATCCTAATTGAGACACTATCTCAAGACACATTCGTTTATTCTCATAGGTTTAATATGCTAACCCTTTAAAATCTGTCTTTTGAGATGGCCAGATCTTTCTGTTAACTTGCATACTCCTATTACAATCTCTACTTGAATGTCTCTCATATAGCTCTAATCAACACATTAAGCATATCCTAATCTCTCTAATCCTGCTCCTCTTCTTAAACTAACTCTCTGCCAGTGATAACTGAACCCATTTATCCCAAGACTCAAACTTCCGCGCATCCTTACCTCTTTCTCTCATCCCAGTCACCAGATCTCACCAGACATACCTACAAAACATTACTGAATTTATCACCTTTCTGTCCTTACTACCATCACCCTAATTCAGGGAACCTTCATCTCCTAACCAGACTACTGCAACAGTCTTCTACCTGCTCTTTCCTCTCCAGTCTTCATTTGCTCTGGACCATCCTTCTCCACACACTAATTAGACCATTTTACTAAACTGGTTAAAGCCCCTCAAAGATTCCCAATGCCTTCAGGATAAAGTCCAAGCTTCTAAGAAGACAGCATCTCTAGACAGTCTCCATCTGTGTTTCAACACAGTCAACATACAGACAGACCTTCATTCTCACCTCTTTGCCTCCTGCTCTTGCTGTGTCTTCAGCTTGGAATTCCTAGCCCAGCCCATTCTCAGTGGCCAATTCTAGCTAATCGGTTCATGCATCACTTTCTCTTCATGTCCCCCAGCTTCCTCAACTTGGTCAGGTTTTTTTTCAGATCAGTTTATGCAGTCCTCTATTACTGAACTAACAAAATGATACTGAAATTATCTGTTTAGGTCATTGCTTATCCCATTCAACTATGTGCTCCTTAAGGCCAAATACTAAGTCTCATTCATCTTTGAATTTCTAGTACCTAGTTGCCTAGTACAGAGTGGTACTCAATAAATATATATTTGCTATTTTTGTTATTGACCAATAAAAACAGATTACTTTATGTAACTCACTGAAGCTATCAGTTTACTTTTATTTAGGAAAACAGAATTTTACTGCAACTATATAAGATTGAGATTATATATACTTTAAATCTATTATACTCTAAGTTCTTTAACGAGTAAAAATTATGCCAATATATATATGTGTGTGAATACTCTGACATTCACTGAAACTAATCAAATACAGAAAGCTATCAACCATTCAATCTGTTTTTAGATTTATTTCTAGCTTTACATCCAAGGACTCTAAGATTGGAATTTTAAGGCTTCTACAGACAACTTACTTATTCCCTGCTCAACTTCTGCCTCAAAAAGAAAGACCAAAGATACTATAATATTTGTTACTGTACCTTACATCTTCAGCCATAATATATAGTATAAATCTATATTTATAATTCCTAAAACAGTATTTATAGTATTACTCTCTGATCAAATAAAGATATATTCATTTGAAAAATAAATAATTCATTACAATGTAGAAAGTTTCATCATACATCATCCCAAGTCCAGCATTTTTCATTAGCAGTGATGCCGGTCTCTCTGTAATATTCTTCTAAAGGTGGTTCAAGAAGAATCACATCAAATTTGGGTGTCAGTTCTCTGATGTCAAAGGCTTCTATATCTGCTTGTAAGTACCTATTTGATTAAAGCATAAAAAGTAAGAGATTACAGATGGTAATAAAAAAAAGTTTCTTAAATATTTCCTAATACTATTTCAAAGTCATCATGAGCTAATAACTAAATACCTTTTTATGGAGGAATCTCTCCTCAGTATAAACAGTAAAACAATCTACCACTGTTCTTCCTGAGGAGATGGATAGAATCATACTGCAAAGGAAAACCATGATCCCACAGGAACATCCTGAGTATAAACCTTTCCCATTTTTTATACTGAAAATCCATACTCAGATGTGTCCGAGTCCCTTTCCATTATCATCATAATACTTCGAGGAATATCATTTTTCCTGCAGTTGTCTTTTAGAAAAATTGCTTTGTTTTATATTCCTCCATCTAAAAAAGTTTCTAAAGATAGACATAATTTTCTTTTGCTAGTTTGTTTGTTAGCAATAACAGTCCTTTCCAGCCACCTAGTATAAATTACTACTAGCCTTTATTTAATGGTTATTTCTACACAGTACAAAGGTATTTCAAATATAAATACACAACACTCTGGGGCTTCCCCGGTGGCTGAGTGGTTAAGAATTCACCTGCAATGCAGAAGACCCAGGTTCAATCCTTAGGTCGGGAAGATCCCCTGGAGGAGGGCATGGCAACCCACTCTAGTTTTCTTGCCCACATAATCCCATGGACAGAGAAGCCTGGAGGGCTACAGTCCATAGGGTCGCAAAGAGTTGGACACAACTGAAGCAACTTAGAATGCATAAGTTACTTTAAATGTAAAATATTTCTAAATATGATCAATATTAGCCTGTTAAATTTTTTTCTACAAACTCAGTTACCTTTGTGGTTCTTCTAATCATTAATAGCATACATTTTAGCAAATTGTTAAATGTATAAAATGTTCAAAGTAACCTAAAGAGTCTCCAAGTTTAAGGATTATACAGTTTTTGAGGGAAACATTATTCTGTTAGCAAAGGTTAAAATGAATTTTTGTATTCCAAAATGTTAAGAATAGTATCCCTAGATGCCAAGTTATAATTTTCATTTTCTTATTTTCTCTCTCTTAAGTTTTCTAACTTTCTTCAATAAGTAATTTTTGAGAAGAAAAGATACTTAAAAACATTTAAAGACAGTTAAGAATACAACAAATCAGATTTTCTAAGAAAAAATACTTAAAGACACTCTAAATTATCTAGTAAACTGAAAACAAATAAAATGACAACCTACTGTGTACTCAGTGCCAGAGTATCAAGCTAATACATTTCGCTATAAAGAAGAAAGAGTGTGTTAAACCTTTCAAAGATGCTGAATTTTTTTCAAACTTCAGAAAGGTTACATGACAAAAAGACTAATATTTTAACCCCGTGTTGGGAACAAAAAACCCCACTTACATAGGAGGAGTGTTAGATTTAGCTATTAACTCATCCTTCAGTCTGATGAGCTCCCGCAGTTTAGGGTATTCTTCAAATCTGTCCGCCAAACCTGGGGAAGAAAAATAGTAAATTCCAAATTTCAATACAATTGAGTATCAGTGAATTCAAAGGTGATGAGCCTGTTCGGGAAAACAAAATAAGACACAACCAACTTATCATTCTCACATCCTTTGTAAAAAAGTTAGTTTTGAGTATTTTTAAATACTTCATAAACACATTTTATACCTAATGACCCTAATTTCACATGTAGGCAAACACATGTTTTAAAGGCCAGATGGTTTTAAAGGCCAGATGGTTTAAGTCAATTAACCATTTAATTTTTCAAACTTATTATATTAAATAATCTGCTTAAAATATCAAGTTTAGACATTCTGTTCTCAGGAAAAGAAATTTTTTTTTATTCATGCTTTTTTCCTTTTATTTTTACTAAAAAAACAAAAAGCAAAAAAACAACTCTCCCAAAGATCTAGTGACTGTTCAGTTTTCCCTTAGTTTGACAGTCAAAGTAAAGAAAATGAAGATTTCTTATCCTTACTACTGACGATCTTAAATGGCTTAAATTACGGACACAATCCCAGGACAAATCAAGGCAGGAAGATAATGAGTCCCTGTTAGTTGATCAGCTCTCACTTCACTCACTCTGATTACTCATCTAAATTGTACTACCAACTCCAAGACATTTTCTCTAAGAACATATCCTATATCAGTATTTATAGTTTTAAAGATCTCACATCTCCACATATTATAAACCAAATCCTCATATATATTTTCAAGCTTAGGATCTTCAAAAACACCTCCAAGTCCCAGAAAGGTTAAAAGCAGGAGCCTCATTGTTTCCATGTCCTCAAAAATATTTAAATCTTTGAACCTCAGAAGAGATTTTAGGTAAAATAGCATAATGCCTGTTTAAACAACTGTAGGGGTAAGCAGGGCTTTGAATATCAAACATTCATAAAAGATCTTATTTTACTTTATCCTGCTTCCTTACAAGAATCATAATCATCTTAAGTTAAAAACCAAAAGTCCATCTCACAACCCTAATATCAAAGATTAAAAAAAATGAAAGATTTTGTAAAGCGTCCTTATTCAGTGGTTACAGATCAAATTTCAAATGAAACAAGTTTTAAGATTTTATTATATTTGGGTTTCAATCACTGTAGAGTCAGCTCTCAATCATCTACAAAACAGAGGTACAACTTTTTCTCAATCCATAATAGTTTCCTAAGTACATTTTCTTTGCCTCAGAGAAATAAACGTCTTAAAGCAGAAAGGCCAATAATGAAATTTGGCTATATTACTTATAACCTTAAAAAAAAAAAGCTTTATTGAAGTATAATTGATAAACAAAAACCTTATACATTAAACTTACATTTAATGGATACAATCTGATGAGGTTTAACATATGCATATAGCTGTGAAACCATAACCACAATCAAGGTAATACATATTAATAACCTTCAGAAGTTTCTTTGTGTTCCTCTGGTTTTGGTGTGTATGTGCAGTAAGACCCCTTCATGGATCACTGCCTTGTCATGGCCAACGGGCTTGTATAACTCAATGAAGCTATGAGCCATGCTGTGAAGGGCCACCCAAGACAGATGAGTCACAGTGGAGGGTTCTGACTAAACGTGATCCACTGGAGGAGAGAATGGCAAACCACTCCAGTATACAAGCCTTGAGAACTCCATGAACTGTATGAAAAGGCAAAAAGACACTGAAAGATGAGCTGCTCAGGCTGGAAGGTGTCCAATATGCTACTGGGGAAGAGCAGAGTACAACTACTAATAGCTCCAGAAATAATGAAGCGGCTGGGCCAAAGCGGAAACACTCAGTTGTGGATGGGTCTGGTGATGTAAGTAAAATCGGGTGTTTTAAAGGATAGCATTGCATAGGAACCTGGAATGTTAGATTCATGAATCAAGGTAAACTGGACATGGTCAAGCAGGACACGGCAAGAGTAAACATCAACATCTTAGGAATCCATGAAATAAAATGATTAGGAATGGGTGAAATTAATTCAGATAATCATTGGACCTATTACTGTGGACAAGAATCCCTAAGGGAAGCAACCTAGATGTCCATTGACAGATGAATGGATAAAGACTTTGTGCTACATATACTCAGCCATAAAAAGGAATGCATTTGAGTCAGTTCTGATGAGATGGATGAATGCAGACCCTATTATACAGAGTGAAGTGAGCCAGAAAGAGAAAGATAAATATAGTATTCTAACACATATATACAGAATCTGGAAAAATGGTACTGAAGAATTTATTTATAGGGCAGCAATGCAAAAACAGACAGAGAAGTTTTATGGACATGGGGAGAGGGGAGGAGAGGGTGAGATGTATGGAAAGAGTAACATGGAAACTTACATTACCATATAGAAAATAGACAGCCAACGGAATTTGCTGTATGTCTCAGAAAACTCAAACAGGGGCTCTGTATCAACCTAGAGGGGTGGGATGGGGAGGGAGATGGGAGGGAATTTTAAAAGGGAGGGGACATGTGTGTACCTAATGGCTGATTTATGTTGAGGTTTGATAGAAAACAACAAAGTTCTGTGAAGCAATTATCCTTCAATAAAAAAATAAAAAAAAATAAAAGAATCCCTCAGAAGAAATGGAGTAGCCCTTATAATCAACAAAAGAGTCTGAAATGCAGTACTTGGGTGCAACCTTAAAAATGACACAATGATTTCAGTTCATTTTCAAGGCAAACTACTCTACATCACAGTAATTCAAGTCTATGCCCCCACCACCAATACTGAAGAAGCTGATCAGTTCTATGAAGACCTAGAAGACTTCCTAGAACACCAAAAAAAGGATGTCCTATTCATCATAAAGAAAGCCAAGTGCCGAAGAATTGATGCTATTGAACTGTGGTATTGAAGAAGACTCTTGAGAGTCCCTTGGACTGCAAGGAGATCCAACCAGTCCATCCTAAAGGAAATCAGTCCTGAATATTCATTGGAAGGATTGATGCTGAAGCTGAAACTCCAATACTTGATTCGAAGTACTGGAAGCTACCTGATTCGAAGACCTGACTCACTGGAAAAGAACCTGATGCTGGGAAAGATTGAAGGCAGGAGAAAAAGGGGACAACAGAGGATGAGATGGTTGGATGGCATCACTGACTCAATGGACAAGAATTTGAGTGAACTCTGGGAGTTGGTGATGGCACGGAACTGCATGCTGCAGTTCATGGGATCATAAAGAGTTAGACATGACTGAGTGACTGAACTGAACTGATTCATCATAAGGGACTGGAATGCAAAGTAGGAACTCAAGAGATACCTGAAATAACAGACAAGTTTGGCCTTGGAGTATAAAATGAAGCAGGGCAATGGCTGACAGAATTTTGCCAAGAGAATACTCTTGTCATACCAAACACCCTTTCAAAACAACACAAGAGATGACTTTACACATGGACATCACCGAATGGTCAATACTGAAATCAGATTGATTACATTCTTCATAGCTGAAGATGGAGAAGCTGTATAGAGTCAAAAAAACAAGACCTGGAGCTGACTGTGGCTCAGATCATCAGCTCCTCATAACAAAATTCAAGCCTGAACTAAAGAAAGTGGTATTAAATCCAGTGAACAGAATGCCTGAAGAACTATGGACAGGGGTCTGTAATACTGTACAGGAGGCAGCAAACAACACCATCCCAATGAAAAAAAATGCAAGAAGGCAGGCAGTTGCCTGAGGAGGCTTTACAAATAGCTGAGGAAAGAAGAGAAGAAAAAAGAAAGGGTGAAATGGAAAGGTTCACCCAAATAAATGCAGAGTTTCAGAAAATAGCAAGAGACCAGAAGGTCTTCTTCAATGAACAGTACAAAGAAACAGAGGAAAACAACAGAAAGCATAAGGCTAGAGATCTCTTCAAGAAGATTGGAAATATCAAAGGAACATTTCATCCAAAGATGGACACAATAAAGGACAGAAACAGTAAAGACCTAATTGAAGCAGAAGAGATCAAGATGGAAAAAATACACAGAAGAATTGAACAAAAAAGATCTTAATGACCTGGCTAACCACGATGGTGTAGTCTCTCATTCAGAGTCAGACATCCTGGAGTGTGAAGTCACGTGGGTCTTAGGAAGCACTGCTGCCAAAAAGCTAGTGGAGGTGATGAAATTTTCAGCAGAGATATTTAAAATCCTAAAAGATGATGCTATTATAGCTCTGCACTCAATAAGTCAGCAAATTTGGAAAATCTAGCAGTGATCACAGGACTAGAAAAGGTCAATCCTCATTCCAACTCCCAAGAAGGACAGTACTAAAGAATGTTTAAACCAATGGACAACTGCACTCAACTCCCATGCTACTAAGGTTATGTTCAAAATCCTCCAAGGCAGGCTTCAGCATTACATGAACCAAGAACTTCCAGAAGTTAAAGCAAGCTGCATTCAGAAAAGGCAGTGGAACCAGAGATCACATTGCCAACCTTCACCAGATCACAGACCAAGCAAGGGAATTCGAGAAAAACATCTATCTCTGTTTCACTGAATACGCTAAAGCCTTTGACTGTGTGGATCATAAAAAACTGTGGAAGACTAAAGAGATGAGAATATCAGACCATATTATCTGTCTCCTGAGAAACCTGTATGCAGGTCAAGAAGCAACAGTTAGAGCCCTACAGGGAACAACTGACTGGTTCAGGATTGAGAAAGGAGTAGGACAAGGCTGGTATTGTCAACCTTGTTTATTTAACTTATATACAAAGTACATCATTGGAAATACTAGGCCAGATGAGTTACAAGCTGGAATCAAGATGACCAGGAGATATATCAACAACTTCAGATATGCAGATGATACCACTCTAATGGCAGAGCATAAGGAGGAACTAAAGAGCCTCTTGATGAGAGTGAAAGAGGAGAGTGAAAAAGCTAACTTAATATTAAAAAAACCAAGATTATGGCATCCATTCTCATCACTTCAGGGCAAAGAGATGGGGAAAAGGGGAAAGCAGTGACAAATTTTCTCTTCTTGGGCTTTAAAATGACCACGGATGGTGACTGCAGCCATAAAATTAGAAGACAACTGCTTCTTGGCAGGAAAGGAAGATGACGGCTTCTTAGCAGGAAAGCTACGACAAATCTAGACAGTGTGTTAAAAAGCAAAGACATCACTTGGCCAACAAAGGTCCATATAGTCAATCAAAGCTATGATCTTTCCAGTAGTCATGTACAAATGTGAAAGTCAGACCATATAGAAGTCTGAGCACCAAAGAAGTGATGCTTTTGAATTGGTGCTGGAGAAGACTCTTGAGAGTCCCTTGGAAAGCAAGGAGATCAAACCAAATCAAATCTTAAAGGAAATCAACCATGAAAACTCTTTGGAAGGACTGATGCTAAAGCTGTAGTTCCAATCCTTTGGTGACCTGATGCAAAGAGATGACTTATTAGAAAAGACCCTGATGCTGGGAGAGATTGAAAGCAGGAGAAGAGGGCAACAGAGGATGATGGTTGGATGGAGTCACTAATTCAACGCACATGACTTGGGCAAACTCTGGGAGATGGTAAGGGACAGCGAAGCCTGGCATGATGCAGTCCGTGGGGTCAAAAAGTCAGACGCAACTTGGCAACCCAACAAGTATCTTTAAGTAAGATAAAATATACCCTCTTAAATTTTTTGAAGTATTGTTGACTATGGTCAGCAGTATTGCTGAGTATAAACAATTTGCTATACAGCACATCTATAGAATCTTTTCATCACAGGGGCCTGGAATGCAAAGTAGGAAGTCAAGAGATAACTGGAATAACAGGCAAGTCTGGCCTTGGAGTACAAAATGAAGCAGGGCAAAGACTAACAGACTTTTGCCAAGAGAACACACTGGTCCTAACAAACACCCTCTTCCAACATCACAAGAGACAACTCTACACATGGACATCACCATATGGAAAAGATGGAGAAGCTCTTTGCAGCCAAAGATGGAGAAGCTCTATACAGTGAGCAAAAATAAGACCAGGAGCTGACTATGGCTCAGATCATGAACTCCTTATTGCAAAATTCAGACTTAAACTGAAGAAAGTAAGGAAAACCACTAGACCATTCAGGTATGACCCAAATCAAATCCATTATGATTATACAGTGGAAGTGACAAATAGATTCAAGGAATTAGATCTGATAAGAGTGTGCCTGAAGAACTATGGATGGGGTTCATAACACTGTATAGGAGGTAGTGACTAAAATCATCCCAAAGAAAAAGAAATACAACAAGGAAAAATGATTGTCTGAGGAGGCTTTATAACTAGCCGAGAAAAGAAGAGACGTGAAAGGCAAAGGAGAAAAGGAAAGATGTATCCATTTGAATGCAGAGTCCCAAAGAATAGCAAGGAGAGATAAGAAAGCATTCCTAAGTGATCAATGCAAAGAAATAGAGGAAAACAACAGAATGGGAAAGACTAGAGATCTCTTCAAGAAAATCAGAGATACAAAGGGAACATTTCATGCAAAGATGGGCACAATAAAGAACATAAACGGTATGGAACATAAGCAGAAGAGATATAAAAGGAAATGGTAAAAATACACTGAAGAACTTTACAAAAAAGGTCTTAATGACCCGGGTAACCATGATGGTGTGATCTCTCACCTAAAGCCAGACCTCCTGGAGTATGAAGTCAAGTGAGCCTTCAATTCAGTTCAGTCGCTTAGTCATGTCCAACTCTTTATGACCCCATGAATTGCAGCACACCAGGCCTCCCTGTCCATCACCAACTCCTGGAGTTCACTCAGACTCACGTCCATCAAGTCAGTGATGCCATCCAGCCATCTCATCCTCTGTTGTCCCCTTCTCCTCCTGCCCCCAATCCCTCCCAGCATCAGTCTTTTCCAATGAGTCAACTCTTTGCATGAGGTGGCCAAAGTATTGGAGTTTCAGCTTCAACATCAGTCCTTGCAAAGAACACCCAGGACTGATCTCCTTCAGAATGGACTGGTTGGATCTCCTTGCAGTCCAAGGGACTCTCAAGAGTCTTCTCCAACACCACAGTTCAAAAGCATCAATTCTTCGGCGCTCAGCTTTCTTCATAGTCCAACTCTCACATCCATATATGACCACTGGAAAAACCATAGCCTTGACTAGACGGACCTTTGTTGGCAAAGTAATGTCTCTGCTTTTGAATATGTTATCTAGTTTGGTCATAACTTTCCTTCCAAGGAGTAAGCGTCTTTTAATTTCATGGCTTCAGTTACCATCTGCAGTGATTTTGGAGCCCAAAAAATAAAGTCAGCAACTGTTTCCACTGTTTCCCCATCTATTTCCCATGAAGTGATGGGACCAGATGCCATGATCTTCGTTTTCTGAATGTTGAGCTTTAAGCCAAACTTTTTCACTCTCCTCTCACTTTCATCAAGAGGCTTTTTAAATATTTGGCAAAACTAATACAATTATGTAAAGTTTAAAAATAAAATAAAATAAAAAAAAGAGGCTTTTTAGTTCCTCTTCACTTTCTGCCATAAGGTGGTGTCATCTGCATATCTGAGGTTATTGAGATTTCTCCCGGCAATCTTGATTCCAGTTTGTGCTTCTTCCTTAGGAAGTAGTAATATAAACAAAGCTAGTGGAGGTGATGGAATTCCAGCTGAGCTATTTCAAATTCTAAAAGACGATATGCCAGCAAATTTGGAAAACTCAGGAGTGGCCACAGGACTAGAAAAGATCAGTTTTCATTCCAATCCCAAAGAAAGGCAATGCCAAAGAATGTTCAAACTACCACACAATTCACTCATTTCACATACTAGCAAGGTAATACTCAAAATCCTTCAAGCTAGGCTTCAGTAGTACACAAATTGAGAACTTCCAGATTTCTCAATGTACAAGCTGTATTTAGGAAAGGCACAGGAACCAGAAATCACATTGCCAACATCCTTTGGATCATAGAAAAAGCAAGGGAATTTCAGAAAAACATCTGCATTATTGACTACACTAAAGCCTTCAACTGTGCATCACAAGAAACTACCAGACCACCTTACCTGCCTCCTGAGAAACCTGTATACAGGTCAAGAAGCAACATTTAGAACAGGACATGGCACAACAGACTGGTTCCAAATTGCAAAGAGTTCGTCAAGGCTGTATATTGTCACCCTGCTTATTTAACTTATATGCAGAGTACATCATGTGAAGTGAAGAGCTGGTTGAATCACAAGCTGAAATCAAGATTGCAGGAAAAATATCAATAACCTCAGATATGCAGATGACACCACTCCAACAGCAGAAAGCAAAGAGGAACCAGAGTCTCTTAAAGAAGGCGAAAGAGGAGAGTGAAAAAGCTGACTTAAAACTCAACATTCAAAAAGCTATGATAATGGCATCTGGTCCCATCACTTCATGGCAAATAGATAGGGGAAAAAAATGGAAACAGTGATAGACTTTATTTCCTGGGCTATAAGCTATTACAAACCTAGACAGTGTATTAAAAAGCAGAGCTACCACTTTGCTGACAAAGGTCCGTATAGTCAAAGTTATGGTTTTTCCAGTAGTCACACAGGGCTATGAGAGTTCCACTATTAAAGGCTGAGCACTGAAGAATTGATGCTTCTGAAATGTGGTGATGAAAAAGACTCTTGAGATCCCTTGGAGAGCAAAGAGATCAAACCAGTCAATCCTAAAGGAAATTAACCCTGAATATTCATTGGAAGGACTGATGCTAAAGCTGAACCTCTTAATACTCTGGCCACCTGATGAAAAGAGCCAACTCAGTGGAAAAGTGATGCTGGGAAAGATTGACGGCAGGAGGAGAAAGGGGAGGCAGAGCTTGAGATAGCTGGATGGCATCACCAAGTCGATGGACATGAGTTTGAGCACATTCCAGGAGACAGTGAAGGACAGGGAAGCCTTGCATGGTGTGGTCCATGGGGTCATAGAGTCAGACATGACTGAGCAACTGAACAACAAGATCTACAGAATTAATTTATCTTGCATAGCAGAAACTTTATGCCAACTGCACAACAACTTCTCATTTTCCTCTCTCTCCAGCCTCTGACAACCACTGCTGTGTTCTCTTCTATGAGAATCACTATTTTAGGTAGCTCATAAAAGTGTATGTATTTATATATGTACTACTGATATTTTAAGTGCCTCTTTAAGTGTGTGCATTTTCGTCATTCTGTAACTGGCCCATCTCACCATTATTATTATTACTTTTTGTGCTACATCTAAATTGTGACCATGAAAACATTAAAATCAGTTTCTTTGTTGCTTACAAGCAAAAAAAGAAAAAGTATATTGGATTACATCAAAATAAAATTTTTGTGTGGTAAATGGCACTATCAAAGAAGTGAAAAGACAACCCACAGAACGGGAGAAAATATTTGCAAATCATACATCTGATAAAGGACTTACACTGAGAATATATAAAGAACTCTTACAATAAAAGTCAAATACCAAAAAAAAAGCTTTTAGACATTTCTCCAAAATAGATATTTAAATGGAAAATAAGCATAGAAAAAGATTTTTAATATCGTTAGTCAGTAGGGAAATGCAGATCAAAACCACAACGAAGGAATGGGAGCTGACTGCTAATGACTGAGTACTGAGTTTCTTTAGGGGAGATAAAAATGTTCTGAGGATGTGTAATATTGTTGGTAGGAATGTAAATTGGTTGCAGCAACTGTGGAAAACAGTACAGAACTATCATACTGTTTTCTCAAAAAACTAAAAATAGAAGTAACTATATGAATATAGAAATTCCACTCCTGGGTATGTATCTTAAGAAAACAAAAATACTAATTCAAAAATACACATGCATCAATGTTCTTAGCAGCATTATTTACAATAGCCAAGATATGGAAGCAGCCTAAGTGCACATCAACATATGAAAGGATAAGGAAGATGTGGTACATATACATATGCACTGGAGTACTAGTCAGCCATAAAAAAGTGCTTGTTTGTTTTTTTTCACCGTTTGCAACAACATGGAGGATAATATGCTTGGTGAAATAAGTCAGAAAGACAGATACCATGTGAAATCTGAAAAAATAAAGAGCAACCTAGTGAATGTAACAAAAAGAAACAGATTCAGAAAACAAATTAGTGGTACCAGTGGGGATAGAAGAGGCAGAGCAAAATTGGGGAGGGGACTAAGAAATACAAATTTCTCTCTATACAATAAATAAGTTACAAGCATAATGTTCAGCAGAGAGAATATAGCCAATATTTTACATTAACCATAAATGAAGTATAAACTTTAAAAATTGTGAACCACTATTTGTACATCTAAAACTTATATAATATTGTAAGTCAACTATACCTCAATTTAAAAAAAAAAAGGTCTAAAATTAGATGGTGGTGATGGCTGCACAAACCTGTAGATACTTTAAAAAATTAAATTATATTCTTTAAATGGGTGAATTGTATAGTACATGAATTATCTTAATCAAGCTATTTTCAAAACTGCAGGGATACTGCCTCTGATGAGCATACTGATAGACTGAACACAGCTGAGGAAAGAATCTGAGCTTGAGGATATCTCAAGAGAAATCTCAAAAACTGAAAAGTAAAAGGAACAAAAATTGGGGGGAAAAAAAGACTATCCAAGGAACATGAGATAACTACAAAAGGTGTAATGGAAATATCAGAAGAAAAAACCACAGGAACAGAAGATATATCTGAATCAATAATAACTGAGGGGACTTCCCTGGTGGTCCAGTTGTTAAGAGTCCACCTTGCAATTCAGGGGATGACGGTTCGATCCCTGATTGGGGAACTAAGACCCCACATGCGGCAGGACAACTAAGTCCATGTGCCACACTACTGAGCCACAACAGTGAGCTCACGTGCCACAACCAAGATCTGAAGAAATCAAAAATAAACAAATAAAATAACGACTAAACATTTCACAAATTAATGTCAGACATCAAACCCCAGATATAGGAAGCTCAGAGAGTACCAAACAGGATACATACCAAAAAAAAGAAAAAAGAAAAACTCAACTATACCTACGCATATCATTTTCAAGCTATAAAATAAAAGTCCTAAAAGGAACTAAAAAAAAAAACTACTATGGAACAAAGTTAAGAATTATATCCAACTTCTCAGAAAAAAACAAGCAAAAAGAGAGTGAAGTAAAATATTTAAAGTACTGGAAGAAAGAAAACACCAATCCAGAATTCCATACTTTACAAAATTAATCTTTCAAAAGTAAAGGAGAAATAAAGACTTTCTCAGAGAAACAAAAACAGGGAATTTGTTGTTAGTAGGCCTATCTTGCAAGAAATGTTAAAAAAAATTCTTAGAGGAAAGGAAAATGACATAGGTCAAAAAATCAGATTTACCTAAAGAAAGGAAGAGCATCAAAGAAGGAATAAATAAAGGCAAAATAAAAAAGAGGGATAATCACAGAAACAAAATGAAGGAAAGGAAGGAAGAAGGAAAAAATCAACACTGCTTGATGGAAAAAGAGCGTGTACAAGAAGTACTATGAATGGAAAGGGGAAGCCAAGTCAGGAAAAAGTAATTTTGTTAGAAATAAACCACAAAATGGATAAATTACATGCACGTAACCGGCAGCCAGCAATCGCATATCCCCAGCAAATCAGACATACCTACATCCCTGATGAAATTCTGGGGTCTATGTCCAGTGTCTACAAAATGTTGGCAGTAATCATTATGGGGATTTAAACTCTGTGTTCCCTAAAGAAAAAGTCAAAATTAAATTAATAGCTTTCACTCTGGTGGCAGATACATTAACTCGGAGCTTTATATTTTATTATGAGGCCAAGCAAAATATCAGCTAACTGATAAATTTAAAAAATAAAAAACATCATTACTAAAATGATAGTTTATAATTCAGTTATCTGCAGATATTAATAGCCAAGCATCAGAAGAACATTTCATGAATAATTTTAAATATTTTATAATAATAATGATCCTTCAATAACTGAAAAAAAATCTTAAACATAAGTATTTCAAATCTTTTCAGGCACAAAGCTGAAACATGAAAAGTTAAAGATTTGAAAATTATTTACCTTAAGAAAAGTACTAGAATCTTTATAAATCTCTTCTTCATATGGCAAATTTTCTTCCTCCTGTTGCATTTCTAATTCATCCTTAAAAAAGAAAGATTAAGTAGATATTTTATGTATAAGAGGAATCCTATGTATTATATTGTAAGTATTAACACTCATAAATATTTTATTTCCCTAAGACATAAATTTTTCAAATTACCATTAAAGTCAAACAGTGAAGTCTTTGCTTTCTCATCATTAGCTTTGTTTATAATAAAAATTTCCTTTTCATTCTCAATAATAACTGTCTATAACTACTAATTTTATTGACTAAGTCATCTAGATTTACCTTAGATATAAAACTTTAAATTATTAGAATTTAGCTTAAATCATGAAAGATAGGTCCACCAATGGGGCAATTTTACTTCTACTAGAGCAAACCAAAAGAAATCGCTATTTTATAGGTCAAAAATGTTAAAATAGGAGGAACTGTACATGCTTTAATCTAACATAATCACAACATATTTAACATATTTAAGTTATATATTAGGATATATCAAATGCAACCAACACACAATATTGTTTTGCTAAGTTGTGTCCAACTCTTTGCAACCGCATGGACTGTAGCCTGCCAGGCCCCTCTGTCCATGGAATTTCCTAGGCAATACTGGAGTGGGTTGCCATTTCCCCCTCCAAGGGATCTTTGAAACCTAGGGATTGAACCCACATCTCTTATGTCTCCTGCACTGGCAGGCACATTCTTTACCACTAAGCCACCAGGGAAGCCTAACACACAACATAGTTTTTATGAAATTAGGTAATTATACTTAAGAGATTTACTGCAACTATTCTCTTCTGTTAAATATAACTGTATAACAATTAATTTGAAAAAATGGAGATAGGTTATTTGCCCTTGACTTTTTTTTCACCTAAATAATGCAACTACAAGTTCAGAAGTTGAGTTTTTTCTCTTGGGCCTCTGTTAGAAATGCTTCTACACTGCTATCTAGCCCATGAATTCTCAAAATATTTTATTGCACTACCTTATATTGTTAAGATGGAACAACACAACTCATAAAAGATAGTACTGTAGCCTCCTGAAAACTGATCCAATTATCCAACGTTTCTGGTACATTTAACTCCTTGCTCTTATTTAAGAATGTTGTTGCCTAGAGCTTACTAGGCATTACGCTTAGTGCTTTATATACATCACCTGATTTAATCCACGTACCTCTTCTATTAAAATGAGTAAACTGATATAAATGGTCACATATATGCTAATGACATTATTCAGTATTTTGTCAAAATTCAACTTTTGTCAAATTTGTTTTCCTAGATAAGACTCTACAGATTGTAAGGACTTATTTTTTTCTTGACCAAAACATTGTCCCATTCTCTACTTGCCTTATATTCTTCCATCTTGTCTTCATCTGTCTCTCCTTCATCCTGATACTTACGTTTTGCATTTGGAGCAGAGGTATCATAGGAAGCCCTGAAAATTAAAACTGAAATATCACTCACAAATACATAAGATGTATACATGTATTCATTAATATTAAAGAACAGTTTTACAGAGACAGAATAAGGCAAATTTTTCCTAACTAAACAGTATCCATTCACTCGGTTTATAAATTTTAAAAGTATCATAACCTGATAAATAACTCTGTACTTTATTTTTGAGAAAGCAACCAAATGAGAAAATAAGTTTTTATAAGGTATGTATGGCAAAAAGAAATTTCTACATATCATTCTAATCTGTCTTGAGTGAAACTGATATTCTAATTGGTAACTACAATACTGAAAAATTCTAAATGCTTTATAAACTATCAAATGAATACCACTTTTAGGGTAAAGTACTTTTTCTAAAATAAAGATTTTTAAAATAAAATTATATATAGTACATAAGCTAATTCTCAGTCTAATACTCCATTTTCTAACTAGTTCATAAATGAGAACTTACTTATATTCAGAAAATAAGCATTTCATAATTCATAGACCATAAAAATCAATGTTTTCCAAATTGGTATGCTGATGCTTATCATAACAACATACTTGATACCTAAGATTATTGTTTATTAAAGCAATGATCCTTTTGCAAATATTAACATATCATTTATAAAAAGCCATTATTCTACTGACCTGCAAGTTTCTCTTGTTTCAGCAATTTCTCTCTGCTCATCTTTGCTATTTAACACAGCACCGATGCTGTCGGCACTTTCAGCTCCCAACTGAGAAAACGCAAAACTCAACATTAGAACACAACACGCTAAGCATCCTTTCTAGCCATTTGCAGCAGCATTTAATATATCAAATATTAAAAAAAAATAATAATGCCTAACTACCGTAGCAAGCAAATGGACTATTTACCTTCCAGGAAAAACAGAAAGTACCTTGAAACAAAACCACATTATTTAAGAATGATTTCAACAGCTGAAAAGTATTTTATGCTTTAAGTTATACTGAAATCAAAACAATTAACTTGAGCCAATCTTCTTTTAAAGTAAATAATAAAATATGATTTAGCAGTAGTAACCAAAAAAAAAAAAAAGCAGCTAATAGTGTTTATAGTTTGATAGGCATTATGTTAAACACTTTTCATCCATCTGTGTACCATACCTTATTTATTTTATACAGTACATATACTTCATGTGTTATACCTTATTTATCCCATACTGTAATAAATTGGTTTTATTCAAGCCAAGTCTTTATATAATGATTACAGGCACAATACTAAACTTTCCAAATACCTGAAAAATAGTTATGCAAATTATGGCTGGCAGTTGCGGAAATTTTGCAAAATACAAATGTAAACAAATAACTAGTTGAGATAAGTCTGGCTACAAACTGTGGCATCAATTCATGGAAAACTTAAAAACCAAACCAAAGGTATAGAAAGCAATTTATAGGCCATGAGGAATCACTTAATATTTTTAAGCACAAGAAGAGCATGAAGAAGTCTGCATTAGATAGTCCCTTGAGCTCAAAAAGGTGAGAAAGCATACTAGAGCCCAGCCTTTATTAAACAGTTTTTATTACACAATTATATTAATTCCCACTGCCTCTTTAGACTGTTCCATGACTCCCCTAAGATTTCTCCAATGATAAATCTCGTCCAATATATTAACTGTTCTGATATTTTAACTCTACCATAAAATTTTCCTGACCCCTACTCTGTTTCATCGGAAAACACATCTACTTCCTATAGGGGAAATGCCTTTTAACCTTCTTCCCATGAAAGTGACTGACTCCACTCCCTTCAGTTCTCAGATAAATACAAGTCACTTTCTCAGCGAGTTCTTCCATGAACACTAGAGAGAAAATAGGTAGTCTCCTTCCATTTTTCTCTTACCTCATTTGCTTATTCAGATCATAGTTCTCATTCAGATCAAAATACAAACTAATTTTGTTTTACTTTTGTTTATTCCCTATTTTATTTTATATTTGTACACCTCAATTATTTTATGTTCACTTTTGTCTACTTCTCCCCCCACTGAATTGTTAGCTCATTGAGGAAGAACTCTGTCCTGTTAATATCTAATGTTCAGGAGCTATTATAAAGTCTGAATAAAGTCTGACTTATAATAGATGCTCAATAAATATGTGAATAAACCAATGAGATTTCTTGCCAAGGCCTAAATTAGAATACGATGTTTTATAAGACAAACGTTTTAAATCAAATTGTGCTTACATAATCGTTTTCTTGTGTTCCAACTTTTTTTTTTAATTGTGGAATGACTGGAGTAATTAAACAGACTTTCCATTGTGGGTGTGTATTTGTGTGCGCTCAGTTGTGTCCAATTCTTTGTGATTCCCCCTTGACTGCAGCCCACCAGGCTACTCTGTCCATGGAATTTTCCAAGCAAGAATACTGGAGTGGGTTGCCATTTCCACTGTGGTAGCACTAAATATATTATTTGAATAATTATGACAATTTGGTATCCTTTGAAAGTATACTAACTTTTAAAAACAAAGCTCCAAGTTAAAGAGCAGGTGTGAATTACTGGTGGCAGCATCAACGGCCACACTCATGGTGTGTGCCTATACACTGCATCTGATATCTTCAGCCAAAAGCAAATCAAGCAAATTATATACGTTGAGTTGTGCTCTACTTTGAAGTTCATGAATCAACAAAAACTTATTAAAAACTAACTTTGGTTAAGAAACAAAGTTAAGGAAGAAGATTAACCCAACTGGAATTGTATGAGTTAGTGATGTACAGCAGTGGCCTCAACATTCAGTCAGGACAATGGACGCACAGAGTGAGAAAAGCCTTAAACCAGGGAGTTCCAGACCAAGTTCTGCCCTGGGCTGTGCCATAAAGGATAGAAAGAAATCAGAAAGAAAAGACGCTTCTTAAAAATTACAAAGTCTATATTACACAAATAACTTTCTGGAGAGCAACTGGTCTATCTTGTTCACATAGTAAGTGAAAAAAAGGCTTCTAGTAAAGTGGAAATCTACCATTGATTATATTGGCCATCCTCACCCAGGTGGAATGGCTTCTAACCAGTTATTTTAGATGCTTAGAAGGTGTACTGGAAAGAGCACAGAAAGGCCTAAGACTGAAGCTGGCAAACTTAAGTTTTGTCATCTTCAGCATGTAAGGTAAATTCTTTGAGCTTTATTTTCTTCACCTATAAGATCCAGATAGCATCTGACTTGTATGATAAAATAACATACGTAAAAGTTTGTCAAATCCCTTGACACATACAACGGACTTAATAAATGGCGGCCATTATTAAATGCTGTACACTGTGTAAGTTCTCTAAAGGTAGGATAACCTATTATTCATAGTGGACGTACCAACATCTACAAGAGTTCCTGGTACATAGTAAAATATTCAAGAAATAATTGTTTATGTATGTATCTTGAATCAAATATAGGTCTGAATTCAAAACTTAAGTGTAAAAATCTTACTTGGTTGTAATAAAGAGCCACTGGACATTTTCAAACATAACATGATAAAAGCAACTGGGATAAAGAAAGCTTGAAAAAGATATATGATGTGTCAAAAAATCATAATGTCAGAGGCACAGAAAGAGATCTAATTCCAAACACCCACTTTTTTTTTTTTTGGCTTACACCACGGGGCTTAAGGGATCTTAGTTCCCAGACCAGGGACTGAACTCAGGCCACAGCCATGAAATCACAGAGTCCTAACCACTGGACCAACAGAGAAGTCCCTAGACACCGACATTTTAAACACTATACCATAAATCTTTTCATCGTGTCATAAAAGAAGCTATGTATTTGACTTTCATTTAGCAAAACCAAGATTCATTACAGAAAAAAAAAAATAACTATTTTCGAATAACTATTAAGATTCCTCATTAAAGCTTATGAGCATTTCCTCCATCAGTTACTGACCCGAGAGGTAGAAAGGAAAACACAGCCTCTGACTTTAAGCAAAGGTGTGCATCTGCATTTTCTGCATGTGTACTCTACTAATCAGCACGTGTCAACTTACACGCAAGCAGCGCGGAAGACAAGCTTTGGAGAGACAAACCAGGGTTCAACTGACTGGCCTAGCGGTTAACGACTCGGGGGGAAAATTCGTTAGCCACCGGCGCCCGTGTTTCATTATGTGAAGATAATGCTACCTCTTTGAGAGATTTGTTGTGACTGAGTAAAGAATTCAAACATTTAGCTGTGGGTAATGACGAGGATACCGTATACAGCACAGTCGACTGCAACACCCATGATGCAGAACCTGAAATTTACACCCAGGCTACTTCCAATACGGTCTTTAGATATTATCCCAGAAAAAAACACTGTAAACCTATTTCGCAATGAAGCCACAATCTCATGAATCAGGCGCTGATACGAGAAAAGCAAGACACAAAAGACTATTTAAAAAGTGAAGAGAAACTGAGGGGTTAACGAGTCCCCTTTCCTCGCGTGAACTGCGATAACTTACATACAAACACCAAAGTTTTGTATCCTCATCACTGAGGATGCCAGGCACCTGGCGGGCATTCCATACATGCTGCTGAAGACCAGGCGTGGCGGTCGCTTTAGCACCACCGCCAAGGACCACAGCATGAAAGGGGAACGATTCGGGGTACAGAGGTTAGAGAGGTCCTGGGATTAAAGTCGCGAGACCAGAAAGGGCTGCCGGGTGGCAGGTGAAGAGACGGAAAAACGGGTAGAAAGGGACGAGGAACGCGGCGCACGCGCATTCGCGACCCCTCCCTGGGCCGCGGACCTGCTGCGCGAGAAGCTGTCGACGTAACTTCTGCCGCTCTCGGATCTCCTGCAAGCGGCTGTCCATGTCCCGACTTGTTTTCCACTACCTCGAAAACCTGGCAATTAGCGGATGAACCCTTGCTCCAATTTCTCTTCGGAATCTGTGGATCACAAAATTTTCCAGCCGCTTCAGGAGGCGGGTACTCAAAACCCTCTCCTCAGTAGGTGTTTCCGGCGCGGCCGGAATTTTGCGCCACGGAGCCCGGAAGTCCCGCCTCCCCCTGGACGCCCGCGATTTGACGCTATTTAGCAGAGGCCCAATGAATGTCCTGCGGCGCCCGGGGTGTCACGGAAGGTTCCCGCCCTTCCGAGAGCGCGGGCTGTCAGAGTGGTGCGGGCAGGTGGTCTGCCCTCTCACTGTCCTCTCCTGGGACTGCAGGCTTCCTAGGTCTGTTAGCACTGTTTCCGAGTTGTGGGCTGTATTGTTACTTTTCCAGTAACTCCCCAGTGGCTGGTGCTGGCGTTTTAAAAATTGCTGGATACCAGGTTTTTTGCTAAAAGCACAGACTCGAGTCCGATTGCCGGGTTTAAACCTGGGACTTTACTACCTAAATGACCTTGGCTAGTTAATCACCCTCTGTGTGCCTCTAGTTTTCTCATTTGTACAGTGGGAGTGATAAGAGGGCCTACTTCACAGAGTTGAAGATAGAATAAGCAGAGCTAGAAGCATACCACCATGGATGTGTTTATTGAGATTTTTATTATTACTTATATTTCCCTTTAGGCAGGGAACAACAATGCAGGAGACATAAGAGACACGGGTTCGATCCCTGGGTCAGGAAGATTCCCCTGGAGGAGGGCACAGCAACCCACTCCAGTTTTCTTGTCTGGAGAATCCCATGGACAGAGAAACCTCGCAGAGTTGGACAGGACTGAGCGACTAACACTTTCACTTTGACTTTTTTGTCCTCTATTACAGTTCAGTTCAGTTCAGTCGCTCAGTCATGTCTGACTCTTTGGGACCTCATGAACCGCAGCACGCCAGGCCTCCCTGTCCATCACCAACTCCCGGAGTCCACCCAAACCCATGCCCATCAAGTCGGTGATGCCATCCAACCATCTCATCCTCTGTCGTCCCCTTCTCCTCCTGCCCTCAATCTTTCCCAGCATCAGGGTCTTTTCAAATGAGTCAGCTCTTTGCATCAGGTGGCCAAAGTATTGGAGTTTCAGCTTCAACATCAGTCCTTCCAATGAACATCCAAGACTGATCTCCTTTAGGATGGACTGGTTGGATCTCCTTGCAGTCCAAGGGACTCTCAAGAGTCTTCTCCAACACCACAGTTCAAAAGCATCATTCTTTGGGGCTCAGCTTTCTTTATAGTCCAACTCTCACATCCATACATGACCACTGGAAAAACCATAGCTTTGACTAGACGGACCTTTGTTGGCAAAGTAATGTGTCTGCTTTTTAACATGCTGTCTAGGTTGGTCATAACTTTCCTTCCAAGGAGTAAGTGTCTTTTAATTTCATGGCTGCAGTCACCATCTGCAGTGATTTTGGAGCCCAGGAAAATTAATCACTAAAGGGATGCTGTCTGTACGCTTAAATTATACATAAATGGCCCATCTCTGGGAACCCTGGTTTCCAGGGAGTGTGCATTAAGCTAAAATCCTTCTCATAGGAAACATCCTGACCAGACCCACCTGTGAATCACTGCCAGGAGAAAGAGATTAATATATCCCCCTCCAGAGGCTGATAGGAAACAGAAAGTGTTTGACTCCCTCCACTTTTACTATAAAAAAAGCCTAAGTTCCAGCTTAGGCAAGATGGTTCTTTGGGGCATGAGCCCACTCTCTTCTTGCTTAACTGACTTTCCAAAGGAAGTCATTATTCCTTGTCCCAACTACTTGCCTCTTGATTACTGGCCTTTTGTGCAGCAAGCAGTATGAGCTTAGACTTGGTAACAGATGGGTCAAAGCAAAACAAGTCTTTGTTGTATTCTAGAGGTCAGATGCTAGGGGGCCCGCTTTTAGTGTGTGCATTTGTCTTAGCTGGAAATAACCCTGAGATATACTGCTTGTAGAAGGAGGCTCACTAATGATTCTCCTCTCTTTATAGGAAGGCAGCAAAGATGAAGTCTTAAGTTATTACCACTATACACCATATTATCATCTTATTCCAAATTCAAAGTACTAGCAGAAGTAGGCTAAGAAAGTCATGTGGCTCCATGTTTAGTTGGAAATTGGGCAAGTACTTAGTAATATTTAGTAACAAGTCTATATTCTTCAAGAGGGGATTTACTTTTTGAAAATAGTATTAAATCCTCCAGATCGAAAGCAAGTGGTGCAGGCTAGGCCAAAAGGGGCTAAACTCAGTAACAGGTGGGTCATCGTAAAACATGTCTTGGTTCATGTTCTAGAGGTCAGAAGCTAGGGATCCCCTTTTTGTGCTTTTCATTTGTCTTAGCTGGAAATAACCAGTACTAGACTCTACCAATTGTCATGAATTTTTCAATAAGTAGCTCTGAAAGGCAATTTCAAAAAAGGAGTCCTAAAATTCCTTTGAGTGGTGGCAGCACTATTTGAAAAAGTGTGCTGACTTCCAAGGGCCCTATACTGTAAAAGACAATACTGCTACTGCTGCTGCTGCTGCTGCTAAGTCGCTTCAGTCGTGTCCAACTCTGTGCGACCCCATAGATGGCAGCCCACCAGGCTCCCCTGTCCCTGGGATTCTCCAGGCAAGAACACAGGAGTGGGTTGCCATTTCCTTCTCCAATGCATGAAAGTGAAAAGTGAAAGTGAAGTCGCCCAGTCGTGTCCGACTCTTAGCGACCCCATGGACTGCAGCCCACCAAGCTCCTCTGTCCATGGGATTTTTCCAGGCAAGAGTACTGGAGTGGGGTGCCATTGCCAATACTAACTTGTACTTAAAAATCAGCTGCATCACTTGCCAGTCACATGAGTACTGATTCGAACTTTTATTGATCAGTGATGTAAATAGACATTTTGTTCACTCAAATACGCATTGATATTTATTGAGCATTTTATATGGTAGACACTATGGTGGACCCTCGGGTATATCAATGACCAAAAACCAAACAAATCAAATAGTTTTTCTTTAAGGAGCTTACTATCAAAAGGAGGGAAAATTTTTTTTCCTGGTAAAGTGCAGTGCAGTGAGTGGTACTTGAACCTCATACTCACCCACACTCTGCTCTGTGATGATGGTTGAGCTGGGAGTTCACAACTGAATTTCCCAGATTTCCTTGTCTGATGGCTTCTTATAAGATTCTGCAAAGAATTCTGCACAGGCAGATTAGAAGGTGGAACATGGAATAGCTATTGCCCCTTATTTCTCCACCTCTCTGCTTCTGTATCTGGGGGAATGGCTGTGGCCTTTATAAAGTCGTAGAGCCAGTTGAGGAAGCCCCTCCTTAGTGGTCCCACCTTCCCTTTCCCTACACTCAGGTTGGTGTCCCCAGAAATGACTTTGCTCTTGGGCTTTGAAAATACCACCTCCCCACTCTATCCTACCAGCTCTAGGGCTGGCAGCCACTTCCTGAAGTTAGGAATTTATGATTTAATCTCACCTTCCCCTTTTTGCTCTTCTAGCCTTCAACATTTCTCCATAGCAAATGCTGTCTCTTTAGAATTCCTTGTATGATTTGTTTTCCTGCCTGAAATGTGTACTGATAAAGAAGCAAATGTGTGCTACCTTATAGTATGTACAAAGCCATTGGCGTGTAGCAGAGAGTTGTTGCAGTTTTCACAAACAAAGGGATATAACTCTGAAGTCTGTCTCCCAATGAATTTTAAAACACCAGACCACACCAGCACACATGTAGAGTACTGTACATGAGCATCAGTAATATTTCTTCATCACGACAAAATAAGGGCCACTAGGGAATGTGCGTGGCAGGGGCGGGGGAGAAGAAATTTGAAAATTCCCCAAATATAATTCATATTCTTTGAAAAAGCAATTTTACTTGTAGGCACTTATTTTAAGGAAGTAATGAGAAATGCAAGCTTCCAGGTGGCTCAGTGGTAAAGAATCCACCTGCCAATGCAGGAGATGTGGGTTCACTTCCTGGTTTGGGAAGCTCCCCTGGAGGAGGGAATGGCAAGCCGCTCTAGTCTTCTTGCCAGAAAAATCCCATGGACAGAGGAGCCTGGCGGGCTACAATCCATGGGGTCACAAAAGAATCTGACATGATATAGCGGCTAAACAACAAGAAATGAAAGATCTAGGTAACAATTAATGCATCTCCCCTCTTGGGCTCCATCCCATAGGCCTACAAGTCCTGTGCTCATCCAGCATCAAGCCCAGAGTTAGCAACAGAGACACTAATGGTTTAATGGATGGGGAACTAACATGTGTGAAGCAAGTCCTGGAGCAACACCTCATGGTGTATGGCAGATGGCAGGCAAGACGTGGTGGCCATCTTCACTGGGGGGACGGGAGTATATTACCAGTTATAAGGGAACTGATGTCAGAAGGGCTCATTCGTTACTAGGGAAACCAGCAGAGGGGCATGCCCTTCACCACCCTTTGGTGAGAACAATCACTAAATCACTAGCTGAAGCCTGAGGCAAGTACATAGGAAGGTCAGTCATGTGATTAGGGTGCAGGCAGTAGGAGTGGGGGGGATGTACAGAGAGCAAGAGAGCAAAGGTCTTCAGTGACCTGACCATGCATTCCCCCTAAGTTCCTTGAGGATGACTCTTCCAAACTTGTGTATCCAACTGCCTATTGTCCATCTTACTAAAATGTCCCTCACAGTCTCAAAGTTGAGATGGCTATAAGGTGAATTCATCAATTACCCCCATCCGTTAATTTTTAATTAATTGTTACTGAAGTATAGTTGCTTTACAATGTTGTGTTAGTTTCTGCTGTACAGCAAAATGAATACATGTACATATCCCCTCCCTTTTGGGTTTCCTTCCCATTCAGGTCACCACAGTGCACTAAGTAGAGTTCCCTGTGCCTATCTTTTAAATTCTACTCCAAAAATGTTTCCTCTTTCAGTGAGTGGGATCAATCAGTTCAGTTCAGTCGCTCAGTCGTGTCCGACTCTTTGCGCCCCATGAACTGCAGCATGCCAGGCCTCCCTGTCCATCACCAACTCCCGGAGTTCACTCAAACTCACGTCCATCGAGTCGGTGATGCCATCCAGCCATCTCATTCTCTGCCGTCCCCTTCTCCTCCTGCCCCCAATCCCTCCCAGCATCAGAGTCTTTTCCAATGAGTCAACTCTTCACATGAGGTGGCCAAAGTACTGGAGTTTCAGCTTTAGCATCAGTCCTTCCAAAGAACACCCAGGGCTGATCTCCTTTAGAATGGACTGGTTGGATCTCCTTGCAGTCCAAGGGACTCTCAAGAGTCTTCTCCAACACCACAGTTCAAAAGCATCAATTTTTCGGCCCTCAGCTTTCTTCACAGTCCAACTTTCACATCCATACATGACCAATGGAAAAACCATAGCCTTGACTAGATGGACCTTTGTTGACAAAGTAATGTCTCTGCTTTTCAAAATGCTATCTAGGTTGGTCATAACTTTCCTTCCAAGGAGTAAGTGTCTTTTAATTTCATGGCTGCAATCACCCATTTTCCTAAATAAGAAGCACTCTACCTCTCCTTCAGCCTCCTTATCTGCTTTGTGACTGTAATCTCTTCCCCGACCTTAACACTCACACAGATACCCTAGTCTTCATTTCTGTAAACACAACCTTGGATGATACGTATCCTGATTCATATCCTAATTTTCCTATCAGTTTTCAGCCTATCAAATTCTTACTAGAGATTTGTGGAAAAATTAAAATTTATCACTTCTGACTCTACTAAACATTTTTACATGCTTCCCCATTGTCTGGGGCAGTGCTGTCCAAGAAAATTTTTATAATTATAGAAACTCACTATTTGCACTAAGTCACCAGCCATATGTATCCACTGAGGATTTGAACTGTGCCTAGTGTACTCAAGGAACAGAATTTTTATTTGATTTTAATTAATTAAATGTAATTAACCATATTTGGTTTATCAGCTACTATATTATATAACACAGCTCTAGGTTCAAGGGGATTAAAATCTGAACTACCCAGCATTATATGTAAAACAGTCCTCTGTTAGCCCTCCCATTTTCATTCTATTCTCCTTTATGTACCCAATCTTCCAGGTATATTAAAAAATTTTATCTATTTTCCTAAAACATACCTTTTTCTTGTATGTTTTATGAACTTATAACTGGGTGAAAGAAAATCTCCTAAAGTAAAAAGAGATATTCTTAAAAGACTTTTAAAAAATACATTTGGTAAGAAACTTTTTAGGAAGCAGCTAAAGAACTAGAAATGAATGCTTTCTCCCAGTGCCTTGGAAACAACAAACGCTCAACAAATGTTTATTGATGAACTCTTTGAGGCTACCTGTCTAATTTTTCCGAGCTTCATTGGGAAGGTTGGTTGTCAGTAGCTGTTTTGGGAGGGATGGGAGACAGCCAGTTAGCATTTGAGATTTGCCACATCATCCGTGGAAATTCATTTACAGCCATTGGGTGCAGGTTTCTCAGTCTGTGCGTGTGTTGTGCCCAACAGGAGAGCGGTTAAGATCTAGTGCAGCTGTAGCACAAGAGAATATTTAGCAAGCCTCATGTGTCAAATAAATGGACTACATGAGAAACAGGGATTAAGATGGTTTTTCTTATCATCTGTCAATAGATTTTTTTAAAGGCATTGTGATTAAATTATTCTGGAGACTTTCCTGGTGGGCCAGTGGCTAAAATTCCACACTCCCAAAGAAGGGGGCCCAGTTTCTATCTCTGGCCAGGGAAATGGATTGCACATGCCACAGTTAAAGAGTTTGAATGCTGCAACGAAAGATCCTGCATGCTGAAATGACGGTCAAAGATCCCACTGTCGCAACTAAGACCTGGTGGAACCAAGTAAATTTTTAAAAATACTTAAAATATTTTATAAAAGATTCATTTTCTGGACTATAAAGAAGAATATTTCACAGATTATATGTCAGTGTTAACTGGAAAATTGTGGAGAATGGAGTATGTTTGATTTACCTGGAGAATTAGCACAAAAAAATCCCTAATCTTTTCAAAATGACAAAAATAAGGAAGCAAGTGAGACAAGGCAAAGTGAAAAGCATAAAATAATGCAAAGACAGTTTAAGTAATGTCAACACACTTAACTAAATAGATGAAGAAAAATGTTTAAGTATTGGTTAGTGTGATGTTAAATGACTGTATTATTTGCAAAAATCAGTTCTGCTGGAGCACACAAAAGAGGGTGGATGAATCCCACAGGATAGGTTAAGTACAGGTAATGAGTAAGGCCTTGGAGTACAGAATAAAGCAGGGCAAAGGCTAACAGAGTTTTACCAAGAGAACACACTGGTCATAGCAAACACCCTCTTCTAAAAACACAAGAGAAGACTCTATACATGGACATTACCATATGGTCAATACCGAAATGAGATGGATTATATTCTTTACAGCCAAAGAAGAAGCAGCTCTATACAGTAAACAAAAACAAGACCCGGAGCTGACTGTGGCTCAGATCATGAACCCCCTCACTGCAAAATTCAGACTTAAATTGAAGAAAGTAGGGAAAACCACTAGACCATTCAGGTATGACCTAAATCAAATGCCTTACAGTGGAAGTGATGAATAGATTCAAGGGATTAGATCTGATAGACAGAGTGCCTGAAGAGCTATGGATGGAGGTTCGTGACATTGTACAGGAGGCAGTGATCAAGACCATCCACAAGAAAAAGTAATGCAAAAAGGCAAAATGGTTGTCTGAGGAGGCCTTACAAATAGCTGAGAAGTGAAGAGAAGTGAAAGGCAAAGAAGAAAAGGAAAGATATACCCATTTGAATGCAGAGTTTCAAAGAATAGCAAGGAGAGATAAAAAAGCCTTCCTCAATGATCAATGCAGAGAAATAGAGGAAAACAATCCAATGGGAAAGACTAGAGATCTCTTCAAGAAAATTAGAGATACCAAGGGAATATTTCATGCAAAGATGGGCAAAATAAAGGGTAGAAATGGTATGAGCCTAACACAAGCAGAAGATATTAAGAAGAGGTGGCAAAAATACACAGCCATATTATACAAAAAAGATCTTCATGACCCAGCTAACCATGATGGTGTGATCACTCACCTAGAGCCAGACATCTTGGAATGTGACCTCATAGCATCACTATGAACAAAGCTAGTGGAGGTGATGGAATGCCAGTTGAGCTATTTCAAATCCTGAAAGATGATGCTGTGAAAGTGTGGCCCTTCAATATGCCAGCAAATTTGGAAAACTCAGCAGTGGCCACAGGACTGGAAAAGTTCAGTATTCATCCCAATCCAAAAGAAAGGCAATGCCAAATAATATTCAAACTACCGCACAATTGCACTCATCTCAAACACTAGCAAAGTAATGCTCAAAATTACCCTAGCCAGGCTTCAACAGTATGTAAACCATGAACTTCCAGATGTTCAAACTGGATTTTAAAAAGCAGAGGAACCAAAGATCAAATTGCCAATTTTTGGATCATTGAAAAAGCAAGAGAGTTCCAGAAAAACACCTACTTCAGCTTATTGAACATGCCAAAGCCTTTGTGTGGATTACAACAAACTGTGGAACATTCTGAAAGAGATGGGAATATCAGACCATCTGACCTGCAACCTGCCTTCTGAGAAATCTGTATTTAGGTCAAGAAGCAACAGTTAGAATTGGACATGGAACAACAGACTGGTTCCAAATCAAGAAAGGAGTATGTCAAGGCTGTATATTGTCACCCTGCTTATTTAACTTATATGCAGAGTACATCATTAGAAACGCTGGGCTGGAAGAAGCACAAGCTGGAATCAAGATTGCCAGGAGAAATATCAATAATCTCAGATATGCAGCTGACACCACCCTTAAGGCAGAAACTGAAGAACTAAAGAGACTCTTGATGAAAGCGAAAGAGGAAACTGAAAAAGTTGGCTTCAGTCAGTCACTCAGTCAGTTCAGTTGCTCAGGCATGTCCGAATTTTCGCGACCCCATGGACCACAGCATGGCAGGCCTCCCTGTAAATCACCAACTCCCAGAGCTTACTCAAACTCATGTCCATTGCGTCGGTGATGCCACCCAACCTACTCATTCTCTGTCATCCCCTCCTCCTCCTGCCTTCAATCTTTCCCAGCATCAAGGTCTTTTCAAATGAGTAAGTTCTTTGAATCAGGTGGCCAAAGTATTGGAGTTTCAGCTTCAACATCAGTCATTCCAATGAACACCCAGGGCTGATCTCCTTTAGGATGGACTGGTTGGATCTCCTTGCAGTCCAAGGGACTCTCAAGAGTCTTCTCCAACACCACAGTTCAAAAGCATCAATTCTTCGGCGCTCAGCTTTCTTCACAGTCCAACTCTCACATCCATACATGACGACAGGAAAAAGCATAGCCTTGGCTAGATGGACCTTTATTGGCAAAGTAATGTCTCTGCTTTTTAGTATGCTGTCTAGGTTGGTCATAACTTTTCTTTCAAGGAGTAAGCAGAGACATCTGGACATCACCAGATGGTCAATACTGAAATCAGATTGATTATCTTCTTTGCAGCCAAAGATGGAGAAACTCTATACAGTCAGCAAAAACAAGACCAGGAACTGACTGTGGCTCAGATCATAAACTCCTTATTGCCAAGTTCAGACTTAAATTGAAGAAAGTAGGGAAAATCAAAAAGTTGTCTTAAAACTCAACATTCAGGAAACTAACATCATGGCATCACTTCATCCATCACCAGTCCATCACTTTATTGCAAATAGATGGAGAAATAATGGAAACAGTGAGAGACTTTATATTTGGGGCTCAAAAATCACTGCAGATGGTGACTGCAGCCATAAAATTAAAAGATGCTTGCTCCTTGGAAGAAAAGTTATGACCAACCTAGGCAGCATATTAAAAGGCAGAGACATTAGTTTGCCAACAAAGGTCCATCTAGTCAAAGCTATGGTTTTTCCAGTAGTCATGTATGGATGTGAGAGTTGGACTATAAAGAAAGCTGAGCGCTGAAGAATTGATGCTTTTGAACTGTGGTGTTGGAGAACACTCCTGAGACTCCCTTGGACTGCAAGGATATCTAACCAGTCAACCCTGAAGGAAATCAGTCCTTAATATTCATTGGAAGGACTGATGCTGAAGCTGAAACGCCAATACTTTGGCCACCTGTTGTGAAGAATGGACTCATTGGAAATGACTCTGATGCTGGGAAAGAAAGATTGAAGGCAGGAGGAGAAGGGGATGACAGAGGATGAGATGGTTGGATGGCATCACTGTCGTGATGGACATGAGTTTGAGTAAGCTCCACGAGTTGGTGACGGACAGGGAAGACTGGCATACTGCAGTCCATGGGGTTGCAAAGAGTCAGACATGACTGAGCAACTGAACTGAACTGATACTTTAAAACATTTAAATTATCAAGAAGAGAGGAGAGTAAGTGGCTTTAAAAACACTTATAATTAGGAGGAAGTGCATGTATAGTTCTGCTGCTGCTGCTGCTGCTGCTGCTAAGTCACTTTAGTCGTGTCCGACTCTGTGCAACCCCATAGATGGCAGCCCACCAGGCTCCCCCGTCCCTGGGATTCTCCAGGCAAGAGCACTGGAGTGGGTTGCCATTTCCTTCTCCAATGCATGAAAATGAAAAGTGAAAGTGAAGTCGCTTAGTCCTGTCTGACTTTTAGCGACCCCATGGACTGCAGCCTACCAGGCTCCTCCATCCATGGGATTCTCCAGGCAAGAGTACTGGAGTGGGTTGCCATTGCCTTCTCTGATGTATAGTTCTACTTTCTATGAATTCTTCTATTATTTCTATTCAATTTCTTCAACATTCCCTGTATCTTTATTGCTATTTAAAAAACACTAATAGTGCAATTTTAAAGATCTGTGAGATAAAAAATTTAATAAAATGAAATATCCCTATGAAATGAAAGCAATTTCCCCCTAATTTATCTCTTCTATAATTTATTTTAACAGGTCAGTGTATCTCAATGTCCTGGAGGAGGAAAGGGCAACTCACTCCAGGATTTGTGCCCGAAAAACCCCATGGACAGAGGAGCCTGGTGGACTACAGTCCATGGGGTTGCAAAGAGTCGATCCCGACTGAGCCACTGAGCACTCACACAGGTGTCTCTATGTAACGCAGAAAATGTTGAGTTAAAAATCTGTAAAGTTTGAAATACCTGTAACAGCATGTAGGGCTTTCTCTAAGAAGATTACCATACTTATGTAAGAAATTAAATTGTTTATGAAGCAAATACTTTTGGGAGCTTATTCAGTGGTTTTGAAAGAATAGGAAGTTTTGTACTGTAGCTCACTCCAACTAACAGCCTTAATGCTTTACACTATTTTTTAAATGTGTTTGTTTTTACAGCTTAGTTCTTACTTTGAGTATTCTCTCTCTCCAGAATTTGAAATGTTAAAAACAATTAGAAAAAGAAAGTACATTCTTGAATGAATCAAAATACAACCTATAGGGACTTCCTTGGTGTTCCAGTGGTTCAGTTCAGTTCAGTTCAGTTCAGTTCAGTCGCTCAGTCGTGTCCAACTTTTTGCGACCCCATGTTCATAGCACTCCAGGCCTCCCTGTCCATCACCAACTCCTGGAGTTCACTCACACTCATGTCCATCGAGTTGGTGATGCCATCCAGTCATCTCATCCTCTGTCGTCCCCTTCTCCTCTTGCCCCCAGTCCCTCCCAGCATCTTGGGAAAAGACCTCCCAGGGTCTTTTCCAATGAGTCAACTCTTCGCATGAGGTGGCCAAAGTATTGGAGTTTCAGCTTCAGCATCAGTCCTTCCAATGAACACCCAGGACTGATCTCCTTTAGGATGGACTGGTTGGATCTCCTTGCAGTCCAAGGGACTCTCAAGAGTCTTCTCCAACACCACAGTTCAAAACCATCAATTCTTTGGCGTTCAGCTTTCCTCACAGTCCAACTCTCACATCCATACATGACCACTGGAAAAACCATAGCCTTGACTAGATGGACCTTTCTTGGAAAAGTAATATCTCTGCTTTTCAATATGCTACCTAACTTGGTCATAACTTTCCTTCCAAGGAGTAAGCATCTTTTAATTTCATGGCTGCAATCACCATCTGCAGTGATTTTGGAGCCTGCCAAAATAAAGTCTGACGCTGTTTCCACTGTTTCCCCATCTATCTGCCATGAAGTGATGGGACCAGATGCCATGATCTTAGTTTTCTGAATGTTGAGCTTTTAAGCCAACTTTTTCACTCTCCTCTTTCACTTTCATGTGGTTAAGAATCCACAGTCTGACGCAGGGGACACAGGGTCTATCCCTGACTGAAGAACTAATTCCCGCACGATGCTGGGCAACTAAGCTTGCTTGCCACAACTAGAGAAAGCCAGCGCAGCAAAGACCCAGTGTGGCCAAAAATAATAAATGCGTAAAACTCATATTCAAAGAGGAATTGATGATATAATAGTAACTGTGGCAATGGCAACCCACTCCCATACTCTTGCCTGGAGAATCCCATGGACAGAGGAGCCTGGTAGGCTGCAGTTGTGGGGTCACTAAGTGTCAGGCATGACTGAGTGACTTCACTTTCACTTTTCTCTTTCACACCTTGGAGAAGGAAATGGCAACCCACTCCAGTGTTCATGCCTGGAGAATCCCAGGGACGGGGGAGCCTGGTGGGCTGCCATCTATGGGGTCTCGGACACAACTGAAATGACTTAGCAGCAGCAGCAGCTTACTTTTTAGTGATCTGTTTGGGATTTGGGGGATTTTTAAATATTTAAAGTATTTAATAAAACACACATACAAACTGTACAAGATTTGGTCTCAGAAATTACAAAGTACTATTATAAAGGAATCCACTAGTCCAGAAATTTGGATCAGAAAAATGCTAAAAACTATTTTTGTAACTTTATACCCAAACTTCCCAGCTGGCGCTCATGGTAAAGAACCTGCCTGCCAGTGTAACAGAGGTTGAGAGACGCGAGTTCAATTCCTGAGTCGGGAAGATCCCCTGGAGGAGAGCATGGCAATGCACTCCAGTATTCTTGCCTGGAGAATTCCATGGACAGAGGAGCCTGGTGGGCTACAGCCCATAGGATCGCACAGAGTCAAATATGACTGAAGCGACTTAGCACGCAGGCACCATGATTATAGATTTCATTGGATACATTCTTTAAAACAGGTGACATATTAATACAGAGTGAAGTAATCAGAAAGAGAAAAACATTATATATTAATGCATGTGTATGGAATCTAGAAAGATGGTATAGATGAGCCTGTTTTCAGGGCAGGAACAGAGATGCAGACGTAGATTATGGATAAGTGGACACGGGAGAGGGGGGAATGGAGTGTAGAACAGGTAGCTAGTGGGAAGCAGCTGTATAGCACAGGGAACTCAGCTCGGTGCTCTGCGATGACCTGCTGCTACTGCTAAGTCGCTTCAGGCATGTCCAACTCTGTGCGACCCCAGAGACAGCAGCCCACCAGGCTCCCCCCCTCCCTGGGATTCTCCAGGCAAGAACACTGGAGTGGGTTGCCATTTCCTTCTCCAATGCATGAAAGTGAAAAGTGAAAGTGAAGTCGCTCAGTCGTGTCTGACTCCTAGAGACCCCATGGACTGCAGCCCACCAGGCTCCTCCATCCATGGGATTTTCCAGGCAAGAGTACCTAGAAAGGTGTAATGGGGGAGGTGGGAGTGGGAAGAGGCTCAATACACAGGGGATAGGAGTATACATAGAGCTGATTTACTTTGCTGTACAGCAAGAGCAAAGGAGAAGAGGAAAAATCAAATCAGACTTAAATTGAAGAAAGTGGAGAAAACCACTAGATCATTCATTCAGGTATGACCTAAATCAAATCCCTTATGATTATACAGTGGAAGTGAGAAATAGATTTAAGGGACTAGATCTGATAGACAGAGTACCTGAAGAACTATGTACGGAGGTTCGTGACATTGTAAAGGAGACAGGGATCAGTACCATCCCCATGGAAAAGAAATGCAAAAAAGCAAAATGGCTGTCTGAGGAGGCCTTACAAATAGCTGTGAAGAGAAGATAAGTGAAAAGCAAAGGAGAAAAGGAAAGATATAAGCATCTGAATGCAGAGTTCTTTTTTTTTTTTTTTTTCCTAATTTTATTTTATTTTTAAACTTTACATAATTGTATTAGTTTTGCCAAATATCAAAATGAATCCGCCACAGGTATACATGTGTTCCCCATCCCGAACCCTCCTCCCTCCTCCCTCCCCATACCATCCCTCTGGGCTGTCCAGTGCACCAGCCCCAAGCATCCAGCATCGTGCATCGAACCTGGACTGGCAACTCGTTTCCTACATGATATTTTACATGTTTCAATGCCATTCTCCCAAATCTTCCCACCCTCTCCCTCTCCCACAGAGTCCATAAGACTGTTCTATACATCAGTGTCTCTTTTGCTGTCTCGTATACAGAGTTATTGTTACCATCTTTCTAAATTCCATATATATGCATTAGTATACTGTATTTATGTTTTTCCTTCTGGCTTACTTTACTCTGTATAATAGGCTCCAGTTTCATCCACCTCATTAGAACTGATTCAAATGTATTCTTTTTAATGGCTGAGTAATACTCCATTGTGTATATGTACCACAGCTTTCTTATCCATTCATCTGCTGATGGGCATCTAGGTTGCTTCCATGTCCTGGCTATTATAAACAGTGCTGCGATGAACATTGGGGTACACATGTCTCTTTCCCTTCTGGTTTCCTCAGTGTGTATGCCCAGCAGTGGGATTGCTGGATCATAAGGCAGTTCTATTTCCAGTTTTTAAGGAATCTCCACACTGTTCTCCATAGTGGCTGTACTAGGTTGCATTCCCACCAACAGTGTAAGAGGGTTCCCTTTTCTCCACACCCTCTCCAGCATTTATTATTTGTAGACTTTTGGATCGCAGCCATTCTGACTGGTGTGAAATGGTACCTCATAGTGGTTTTGATTTGCATTTCTCTGATAATGAGTGATGTTGAGCATCTTTTCATGTGTTTGTTAGCCATCTGTATGTCTTCTTTGGAGAAATGTCTATTTAGTTCTTTGGCCCATTTTTTGATTGGGTTGTTTATTTTTCTGGAGTTGAGCTGTAGGAGTTGCTTGTATAGCAAGGAGAGATAAGAAAGCCTTCCTCAGCGATCAATGCAAAGAAATAGAGGAAAACAACAGAATGGGAAAGACTAGAGATCTCTTCAAGAAAATTAGAGATACCAAGGGAACATTTCATGCAAAGATGGGCTCGATAAAGGACAGAAATAGCTTGGACCTAACAGAAGCAGAAGATATTAAGAAGAGGTGGCAAGAATACACAGAGGAACTGTACAAAAAATATCTTTACGACCCAGATAATCACGATGGTATGATCACTCACCTAGAGCCAGACATCCTGGAATGTGAAGTCAAAGGGGCCCTAGAAAGCATCACTACAAACAAAGCTAGTGGAGGCGATGGAATTCCAGTTGAGCTCTTTCAAATCCTGAAAGATGATGCTATGAAAGTGCTGCACTCAATATGCCAGCAAATTTGGAAAAGTCAGCAGTGGCCACAGGACTGGAAAAGGTCAGTTTTCATTCCAATCCCAAAGAAAGGCAATGCCAAAGAATGCTCAAACTACCGCACAACTGGAATCATCTCACACGCTAGTAAAGTAATGCTCAAAATTCTGCAAGCCAGGCTTCAGCAATACGTGAACTGTGAACTTCCAGATATTCAAGCTGGTTTTAGGAAAGGCAGAGGAACCAGAGATCAGATTGCCAACATCTGCTGGATCATGGAAAAAGCAAGAGAGTTCCAGAAAAACATCTATTTCTGCTTTATTGACTATGCCAAAGCCTTTGACTGTGGGGATCACAATAAACTGTGGAAAATTCTGAAAGAGATGGCAATAACAGACCACCTGACCTGCCTCTTGAGAAACCTATATGCAGGTCAGGAAGCAACAGTTAGAACTGGACATGAAACAACAGACTGGTTCCAAATAGGGAAAGGAGTACGTCAAGGAGTACGTCAAGGTACGACAAGGAGTATTGTCACCCTGCTTATTTAACTTCTATGCAGAGTACATCATGAGAAACGCTGGACTGGAAGAAACACAAACTGGAATCAAGATTGCTGGGAGAAATATCAATAACCTCAGATATGCAGATGACACCACCCTTATGGCAGAAAGTGAAGAGGAACTAAGAAGCCTCTTGATGAAAGTGAAAGTGGAGAGTGAAAAAGTTGGCTTAAAGCTCAACATTCAGAAAACCAAGATCATGGCATCCAGTCCCACCACTTCATGGGAAATAGATGGGGAAACAGTGGAAACAGTGTCAGACTTTATTTTTCTGGGCTCCAAAATCACTGCAGATGGTGGCTACAGCCATGAAATTAAAAGATGCTTACTCCTTGGAAGGAAAGTTATGACCAACCTAGATAGCATATTCAAAAGCAGAGACATTACTTTGCCAAACAAAGGTCCATCTAGTCAAGGCTATGGTTTTTCCAGTAGTCATGTATGGATGTGAGAGTTGGACTGTGAAGAAGGCTGAGTGCCGAAGAATTGATGCTTTTGAACTGTGGTGTTGGAGAAGACTCTTGAGAGTCCCTTGGACTGCAAGGAGATCCAACCAGTCCATTCTGAAGGAGATCAGCCCTGGGATTTCTTTGGAAGGAATGATGCTAAAGCTGAAACTCCAGTACTTTGGCTACCTCATGCGAAGAGTTAACTCATTGGAAAAGAGTCTGATGCTGGGAGGGATTGGGGGCAGGAGGAGAAGGGGACGACAGAGGATGAGATGGCTGGATGGCATCACCAACTCAATGGATGTGAATTTGGGTCAACTCCGGGAGTTGGTGATGGACAGGGAGACCTGGTGTGCTGGGATTCATGGAGTCGCAGAGTTGGACACGACTGAGTGACTGAACTGAACTTAACTGATCAATAGGTATGTCTTGCCTCAAACAAGATAAGGACTTTACCATCAGCCCATTTCTTTCTGTCCTGCCTCAGCCCTTCACCAGCCCATATTGGTATCATCTAGCATTTTTGTTCAGAATTGATATAAATATATTTTAAATGCTTCTTTCGCATTTTTTCCTCAAGTCAATGCTTAATGAACTTATCTTTATATTATTTTGTTCATCTTTAAATATAAATATAAAGTTGTTTTCTCCAGAATTTATTTCTCTCTTGATGGAGTATTTCCTCCAAGAGTCATTGCAAAGAAGGTTTTTGAGTGAAAATCTTTTGCCTCCTTATATTATCAAGCTCTTACAAATGTAGTTTTCCTAGAAGTAAAAAATCTAGGTTAAAAGTTGTTGTGTTAAAATCCTATGAAAATATTAACTCTATTACCTTCTTGCACCTAGAGTGGCTAATGAAAGGCTAATGGCAAGCTGATTTTTGTTTCTCTATAGGCAATATGCATTTTCTCTCAGAAATCTAAGATGTTTTCTTTGTCTTTGATGTTGCAATGTGAATTGGCCACTCCCCATCTCCACCCTTTCCATGATCTTCCAGGCAATCCTATCCCTTAGGAAACCTTCTATCAGTTTTACCAACCTGGGCACTGTTCTTTGCAGCAACTGTTTCCTTGGGCTGTAATTATCTGGCCAGAGTTGGGGTGCAGCGGGTGAAGGAGTAGGATGCATGCTCAGGGCATAGTCAGCTTGCCTGCCTTAGTTATTACATGCTACCGTATCATTACCCTGGGCTGGCACTGAGCCGGAGCTAGTGTTTTTCCGCCCTGCAGAGGCAGTGGGATGGGAAATAATTAGCCAGAACAATGTAGGCGAGAGAAAAGGACAACTCTTCCTCCAAGCAAACCTCCATCCCTATGCCTAGCTCTCTTCACCTGGAGGTCACTATTCCCTGTGATCATCTCCTTCCTCTTCCACACACACACACACACACACACACACACAGCTTTTGTTTCTTGAAAGAGGTAGATACAGCCTTAGAAGAAAGCTTTGTAAATATCCTCAGGTGATTCTGAGACACAGAGAAGTATTTAAACCTTTGGAGCATAGATCAAACTTTTTTGCTCATGATTGAGAAAGTAATAATTGGGCTAAAGAGAGTAACAGAATGCAGGCACAGGAGTATCTTAGGCTGAGAGAAAATGAAATCAAGAAAGAGAGCAAGGGAGACCAAAATTCTGGGTAAGAAGTTTCCTGGAATGAAGTCCAAAGCATGAACCTCTTGAATAGTCACCAGCTACCTATATAGTGAAAGCCAGTGCGCTAGCTGGATCTATTCCCTTGAAAAACTGTACAATTCATTAGAAGGGCAGTGACTGGCTGAGCTGCTTTTGATAGCTGTTCCCTAGTGCAGTTGTAAGGTCCTTAAATCATCAGAGAACAAGGTCTAGTCCTTTACCTCTCGGCTAGAGTGTCAGATTGAGAAGAAGCTCTCAAAATGAAGAATGGAATAAAGCTATTTTGAGGAGAGTTATTTTATGTCTGTCCTAATGGCATAGAACCGATGGGGAACAGGATGCTCCCTCTCTGGATTTCATTTTCTCTAGGTCCCAGAAATGTAAGAAGTCGTTCGGTCATGTCTGACTCCTTGCAACTCAATAGACTCTAGCCCTCCAGGTTCCTCTGTCCATGGGATTTTCCAGGCAAGAATACTGGAGTGGGTTGCCATTTCCTTCTCCAGAGGATCTTTCTGACCCAGGGACCGAACCCGGGTCTCCTCCATTGCAGGCAGACTCTTTGCCATCTGAGCACCAGTACTCTTCAACTCGGATAAGAACAGATGGTCAGAGATCTGGTGATACAGGATGCAAGAGGCCATCATCACCAGCAGTTGAAATGGAGGCTGCTGAGAGAGGACCAAGAAGACTCAGATCATAAATTGATCTAAGAGACGTTTTGAGCACGTCTCGATCCTGAATGAAAGGTTTAGAAGCTAGGTTCCCATGATGCTGCTGGTACAACTGAACCGAGCATTATTCTATTATTACTACTACTGTGACTGTACTGAACCACTATCTCTGTTCCACCCACTCCCCTCCCCCACTGATCTTCTTCTATCTTTCAGTCGAGACAGACTCACAGAATCTCTGATTAAATTGATGATACTCAGTATTCATCATTTTACTGTGATATCTATTAAACTACCTATTTAGATTGCATAGCTATTATCTAGTCTTAAGAAAATTCACTAAAAGTAAGTTTTTTTAAGACAATGAAAGAATATTCACTAATGAAAAGGGGTCAAGTAAAGAAAAAGGAATAAAAAACTCTCATCACATCACTCTTAGTGGTAGACTAAAAGGTGGCATAATCTCTATTCATTTTCAAGCCACTCTCCAGAAAGTTGTTACTCTTTGATATGAAAAATTCATTGCTATGATTACAGATTTCACATAGCCCCTGGGCTTTAAAAAAAAATGATCGTGTATCAAGCTTCCATGTGGTATGAAGAAAAATATCCATAATTATCTTAAAAGAATATTAAAGTTTTAAAGGTTTAAACTCCTTTCCATGAGACCAGATTTTCTTCATATACTTTAATCAAAACAACATATCACAGGAAAATCAATGCAGGAAAATATCTAAGAATCCAGCCATTCTTTATTAAGCCAGACATTAAACAGATTTTTTTTTTATTATGCAAAGCAGTGCTACTCTTCTTAAAAAAATATTTTGTTTTGGAAAACTTAGTATTTCTCATAAAATATATTGTTTATGCTAACACACAGTGAGATAGTTATTTTTAAATGAATACATTTTTTCTCAAGTTTTTCTCAGTCTTATTTCTAATATTGTAATAATGATTGATATAATCCTCACAAATATAAATTGAGCTCATTGAGATCACCTGTTTTAAGAGAGTAAAGAAGTCCTCAAGAGACTTCTTTGAGAAATCTCAAAGAACCACTGAATTATTTGAGAACCACTAAATTATTTCATTCCTTTTGAATTGCAGTTTAGGAACACAGGATACAAATGGTTAGATGACTTGATCCATGCCATAAAGCTACTTCTTTTTCATAGCTCAAGAATTTTTAAAGCCTGGTTTACATTTATAAGTAAAAATTCTACTTTTATAAATTAAATTACATTTTTTTATTTTACTGAATTCTATTACAATATTACTCCTAGTTTTATTAAGGTAACTATAAGGCTCTTTTGATATTTTAAAATTCTTTTAAAAACTCTACACAATGCATTTTATGAAACTGTATCATATATTTTAAGTTTCAGTTTCTTTGAAAATCCTTTCAGAATCAGAATGGATAAATGGACAACTTCTTTTTTTATTTGTGTGTTCTATTATTATGTTGAGTTCCACAGGGTTTCAAGTAAGTGAATGCTAATAATATCAGAAAGCTCTTTCATTTCAAAATAAGGAATGTGCCTTCAATATTCTAATTATGTAATAGATACATAAACTATAGAATTTTAAGTTTATAAGATGTATTTCACTGATTTTCTACTCAAGTTTTGAGGCTATGCTGATATATCTAAGAGTCTTATTCTAAAGACACAATTTAAAATGGTCTGAGACGATTTTTCAACCTAGCTAAATTCCAAATTTATCTTTAGACTTAATTGCAACCCAACTCCCAAAATTAATTTAATAGATATAATAGAATCCCACCAGTATCTCTAAGAATGTGGCATCCTTTGTGGCATGAGCTTTTCTTACGCCATCATGTAATAAATGTGCTGTTCCATACAAATATAGACACAAAATCACACAGCACTTAGAACAAATAGAAACTGTTTTACATAGCATCTTGATGAGGTAAGCTTGTGTTATATCCTTTTAATACAACGAAACACAAAGCTGTGAAAACCTGTTCAGACTTGCCTAGGTTAAATCACAGAATTACTGATGAAGTCAAAGGATAAAAATTCCCATGGTTTCTGGAACTTGTGAAACACAACAATATCCTCTCTTGCATTTAGAATCAAGACATGTTTGAGATATATTTATTAATATATGGTTCCACTTTTTTATTACTTCATGCAGCATGAATAGAAGACTTGACTTAGTGGTAAGTAGCATGAGTAGAATTTATTTGAAATCAGAGCTCACTTTTCTTTGTTTCTGTAATTAATTAACAACACTATAAATAGTCCCTTTTGAGGATATACTGAATCTACCAGTAGTTGAATACTCAAAAAGAACTTGCATTTTGAAAAGGAAATAGAAATGTAAAGCATGTAATAAATATTAAGTGACCCCTATGTGCTGGGTGTTTGAGATGTGATGAATATGACAGGCAAGGTCACACTTTGAGTGGGGGCAGATGAAGTAAACAAATAATTTCAGCTAGTCTAGTGCAAAAAAATAACACACAACAGAGTAATAACAAAATAAAAAATTTAACTTTTAAAATTTAACTATTGTATAGGATATATTAAAATTTTAGGATTAAAAGATGCTTATTCCTTGGAAGAAAAGCTATGACAAACCTAGACAGTGTATTAAAAAGCAGAGACATCACTTTGCTGACAAAGGTCAGTCTCTTGAAAGTTATGGTTTTTCCAGTAGTTGTGTACAGATGTGAGAGTTAGACCATAAAGAAGACTGAGCACTGAAGAATTGATGCTTTGGAGGTGTGGTGTTGGAGAGGACTCTTGAGAGTCCCTTGCACAACAAGAAGATCAAACTAGTCAATCCTAAAGGAAATCAACCCTGGATATTCATTGGAAGGGTGATGCTGAAGCTGAAGCTCCAATACTTTGGCCACCTGATGTGAAGAGCCAGTTAAATGGAAAAAACCCTGATGCTGGGAAAGATTGAGGGCAGGAGAAGACAACCAGCAAGGATAAGGTGGTTGGATGGCATCACTGACTCAATGGACATGGGTTTAAGCAAACTCTAGGAGACAGTGAAGGACAGGGAAGCCTGTGAACTTCAGTCCATGGGGCCACAAAGGGTCGGACACGACTGAGTGACTGAACATCATAGGATATATCTTTCACTTAAGTGTACACGTACTTGTGGAAGTTTTGGCTAGGACTTCCAAAGTTTCCAAAGTGTGGATCACAACCACCCTGTCGGACATGTAAAAGAAGCAGAAGATAATTGGCTCTAAGGCTCTAAACTATTCTGTCTGCTTCTGAGTCCTCAAATGATCAAGAAGTGGTGATTGGAGGAGAGAATTTTCAGAGTTCACTGTATTCACAGAGTTCAAGGAAGGGAGGGAGAGCTTAGTCCTGCTTAACCTAAATCAACAAAGGAGGCTTTAAGGAGACTATGGGGGAACCTGAGGTCTGGGGAATATGGGACTGTTTACTTTCCATTTGGAATGGTTGGTTAGTTGCTCAAAAGGACAAGTGGCCACTTTGTAATAGGATTTCTGGTTTTCTTGAATTCTGGCAGTAAAATACTGCTCCCAGAGGCCATTGGGATAAACAATGTGGTTTTTCCATGAACCAAATCTTGGAAAGCCACTCACTTAGGAAGCCAGCATGGGGTCTTCTTAGATTATGCCCCGAAGAATAGCCAAGAGGTAAAAATAGTCCTCTGCAGAAAGAAGCCAAGTAAATAAAGAAAGCTAAAGAACAGCAGAAACAGAGATGCATTAGCTCTTGTCATGGGAACCCACAGGGAGAGTAGAGTGGGTCTTGGAAGAACCCATGAAAATGCAAAATGAGAAAGTGTCAATTTTAAGAGACTTCCGTTGTGGTCCAGTGGCTAAGACTTCACTCTCGGCAAGGGAATGAGATTCCACATGTTGCAACTCAGAGTTCACATGCTTCAACTAAGAGTTTGCATGCCGCAACTAAAGATTCCACATGCAGCAACGAAGAGCCAAGATCCCACCTGCCACCGCTAAGAAGTGGCGCAGCCAAATACATAAAATAAATATTTTAAAGAAAGAAAAAGAGTCCATTTTGAACATCTGCCAAGTCCAGCAAGTTTCTATGCTAGATCATGAAGACCGTACCAATTTAGTAACAACCTTTCCAATAAGCTGTCCATTAAATCCCCTCAATCCCCACACTCCTACCTTGGGGGTGGGAGTCTGCAGGTCTGACTGATATGTGGAGCTGGAGCATCCCCAGCAGGACAGAGAGAAGCAGCAGACAGCGCCCTCCTTTCTCTGCCTCTGCAACGGTGAGCTTCACGCCTGCAACTGGCCTGAAGACAGGGGGTAAGGAGACAAGCCTTCACCAGAAAGCCAGAATTAAATTGTGACTTCTTACTTTGATTGTTATATGTGTGTGTTAGTCACTCAGTCATGTCAGACTCTTTGCAACCCCATGGACTGTAGCCTGCCAGGCTCCTCTGTCCATGAGATTCTCCAGGCAAGAATACTGGAGTGGGTTGCTATTCCCTTCTCCATGGGATCTTCCTGACTGAGGGATCAAACCCAGGTCTTCTTCATTGCAGGCAGATTCTTGCCAACTGAGCCACCAGGGAAGGCCCCCCCCCCCGCCCCCATCTCATTGTTATAATGAGACGAAAACTTGAATAAGCAAATAACTGTTTCTAATAAATAAGAATGACCAGAAGAACTATGAAGACTGCTTAAGTTTTCATCCAAGGACAAGGGAAGAACCAGTCTCACAGAAAGAGTAGTAGAAGACAAGAATTAATTTGCTTTATGAATATATGCTACAAGCCTTGCTGGGTCAGTATTCTAAATACAAATGTAATCTTCCTATGCTTGCAGGTTCAGTGTTCGATTCTTTGCTACCCCATGGACTGTAGCTGACCAGGTTCCTCTGTCCATGGGATTCTCCAGGCAAGAAAACTGGTGTGGGTTGCCATTTCCTACTCCAGGGGATCTTACTGACCCAGGGATCGAACCTCTGTATAGTGCGCCACCTGCACTGGCAGGCAGATTTTTCACCATCTGGGAAGCCCCAATCTTCCTATACACCTTAACAAAATTTTTCCAAATTATACTTTGCCATATGTGTGCACACGTACATACAGAATCATGTGCTTTTCCCCCTGCTATGAAGATGATACCTGTTTTCAGAAACTACCAATTCAGTCTTGGGTACAGATGTGAAAAAGTTGCTTACATATAATGTCATTGCCAGTTTTCCTGAATTAGTTAACTTACAGAGCAGTAATCAGATCAGATCAGATCAGATCAGTCGCTCAGTGGTGTCTGACTCTTTGCAACCCCATGAATCGCAGCACACCAGGCCTCCCTGTCCATCACCAACTCCTGGAATTCACCCAGACTCACGTCCATCGAGTCAGTGATGCCATCCAGCCATCTCATCCTCTGTCGTCCCCTTCTCCTCCTGCCCCCAATCCCTCCCAGCATCAGAGTCTTTTCCAATGAGTCAACTCTTCACATGAGGTGGCCAAAGTACTGGAGTTTCAGCTTTAGCATCATTCCTTCCAAAGAAATCCCAGGGCGGATCTCCTTCAGAATGGACTGGTTGGATCTCCTTGCAGTCCAAGGGACTCTCAAGAGTCTTCTCCAACACCACAGTTCAAAAGCATCAATTCTTCAGTGCTCAGCTTTCTTCACAGTCCAACTCTCACATCCATACATGACCACAGGAAAAACCATAGCCTTGACTAGACGAACCTTTGTTGGCAAAGTAATGTCTCTGCTTTTGAATATGCTGTCTAGGTTGGTCATAACCTTCCTTCCAAGGAGTAAGCGTCTTTTAATTTCATGGCTGCAGTCACCATCTGTAGTGACTTTGGAGCCCCCAAAAATAAAGTCTGACACTGTTTCCACTGTTTCCCCATCTATTTCCCATGAAGTGATGGGACCGGATGCCATGATCTTGGTTTTCTGAATGTTGAGCTTTAAGCCAACTTTTTCACTCTCCACTTTCACTTTCATCAAGAGGCTTTTAGTTCCTCTTCACCTTCTGCCATACGGGTGGTGTCATCTGCATATCTGAGGTTATTGATAATTCTCCCGGCAATCTTGATTCCAGTTTGTGTTTCCTCCAGTCCAGCGTTTCTCATGATGTACTCTGCATAGAAGTTAAATAAACAGGGTGACAATATACAGCCTTGATGAACTCCTTTTCCTATTTGGAACCAGTTTGTTGTTCCATGTCCAGTTCTAACTATGGCTTCCTGACCTGCATACAAATTTCTCAAGAGGCAGATCAGGTGTTCTGGTATTCCCATCTCTTTCAGAATTTTCCACAGTTTATTGTGATCCACACAATACGCCACAGTCAAAGGCTTTGGCATAGTCAATAAAGCAGAAATAGATGTTTTTCTGGAACTCTCTTGCTTTTTCCATGATCCAGCGGATGTTGGCAAGTTGATCTCTGGTTCCTCTGCCTTTTCTAAAACCAGCTTGAACATCAGGAAGTTCACGGTTCACATATTGCTGAAGCCTGGCTTGGAGAATTTTGAGCATTACTTTACTAGCGTGTGAGATGAGTGCAATTGTGCAGTAGTTTGAACATTCTTTAGCATTGCCTTTCTTTGGGATTGGAATGAAAACTGACCTTTTCCAGTCCTGTGGCCACTGCTGACTTTTCCAAATTTGCTGGCATATTGAGTGCAGCACTTTCACAGCATCATCTTTCAGGATTTGGAATAGCTCAACTGAAATTCCATCACCTCCACTAGCTTTGTTCATAGTGATGCTTTCTAAGGCCCACTTGACTTTGCATTCCAGGATGTCTGGTTCTAGGTCAGTGATCACACCATCGTGATTATCTGGGGCGTGAAGATCTTTTTTGTGCAGTTCTTCTGTGTATTCTTGCCATCTCTTCTTAATATCTTCTGCTTCTGTTAGGTCCATATCATTTCTGTCCTTTATCGAGCCCATCTTTGCATGAAATGTTCCTTTGGTATCTCAGATTTTCTTGAAGAGATCTCTAGTCTTTCCCCTTCTGTTGTTTTCCTCTATTTCTTTGCGTTGATTGCTGAAGAAGGCTTTCTTATCTCTTCTTGCTATTCTTTGGAACTCTGCATTCAGATGTTTATATCTTTCCTTTTCTCCTTTGCTTTTCGCTTCTCTTCTTTTCACAGCTATTTGTAAGGCCTCCCCAGACAGCCATTTTGCTTTTTTGCATTTCTTTTCCATGGGTATGGTCTTGATCCCTGTCTCCTGTACAATGTCACGAACCTCATTCCATAGTTCATCAGGCACTCTATCTATCAGATCTAGTCCCTTAAATCTATTTCTCACTTCCACTGTATAATCATAAGGGATTTGATTTAGGTCATACCTGAATGGTCTAGTGGTTTTCCCTACTTTCTTCAATTTAAGTCTGAATTTGGCAATAAGGAGTTCATGGTCTGAGGCACAGTCAGCTCTTGGTCTTGTTTTTGCTGACTGTATAGAGCTTCTCCATCTTTGGCTGCAAAGAATATAATCAATCTGATTTTGGTGTTGACCATCTGGTGATGTCCATGTATAGAGTCTTCTCTTGTGTTGTTGGAAAAGGGTGTTTGTTATGACCAGTGCATTTTCTTGGCAAAACTCTATTAGTCTTTGCCCTGCTTCTTTCCGTATTCCAAGGCCAAATTTGCCTGTTACTCCAGGTGTTTCTTGACTTCCTATTTTTGCATTTCTGTCGCCTATAATGAAAAGGACATCTTTTTTGGGTGTTAGTTCTAAACTGTGCTACAAATATGGAAATTGTTTACTTTGGCCTAAGATCAGATTACCTAAGTAAGGTCCAGCCTTTAGAGACATAACAAAACTATTACAGTTGGAAATTGAAGTTAGAATCCTATCCAGGTCCTCTCCAGAATGAGAAAATGTCCATTTTTTCCCCTTCAGTAAAATTCTTCAAGTTTCTGTAGCCAAAGTTGTTTTTCTCTGCTAAATTTCACCAGGATCAACATGCTTTGAGTTATTGTATATTTGACCCATAAACAGATGAAAAAAAAAAAAAAACAGTTGAGATCATTCAAATCGGAGGGAATACTGCATAACCAGTGAGTAGCCAGTGAGTGCTAATTCTGCACATTCCTAAGTCATCTGACATAAATGCCCAGAGGAGAAGGCTGGGAAGGAGAAAGTAGGGCGACTCCAGTGATTTCTCTTGGATGCACTGATTTATAATCTAAAACAGATTTAGCATATTAGCCATAATTTGGTCTTAGTATCTGTATTTTTGAGCACATATACAAGAATTACCTTTTCATATGCATTTGAAACTTAATTCTTTGGAATTTAGAAATTTAATTTTAAATACTGTAAAAATTACAGCATTTGCATTGGCTACAAAAATCTGTCATACTTTTTTTTTTAATTGGCATAAATTGCTTTACAATGTTCTGTTAGTTTCTGCCGTTCAGTTCAGTTCAGTCACTCAGTTGTGTCCGACTCTTTGAGACCCCATGAATCGCAGCACGCCAGGCCTCTCTGTCCATCACCAACTCCCGGAGTTCACCCAAACTCACATCCATCGAGTCGGTGATGCCATCCAGCAGCCATCTCATCCTCCGTCATCCCCTTCTCCTCCTGCCCCCAATCCCTCCCAGCATCAGAGTCTTTTCCAATGAGTCAACTCTTCGCATGAAGTGGCCAAAGTACTGGAGTTTCAGCTTTAGCATCATTCCTTCCAAAGAACACCCAGGGCTGATCTCCTTCAGAATGGACTGGTTGGATCTCCTTGCAGTCCAAGGGACTCTCAAGAGTCTTCTCCAACACCACAGTTCAAAAGCATCAATTCTTCGGCGGTCAGCTTTCCTCACAGTCCAACTCTCACATCCATACATGACCACTGCAAAAACCATAGCCTTGACTAGATGGACCTTTGTTGGCAAAGTAAGGTCTCTGCTTTTGAATATGCTATCTAGGTTGGTCATAACTTTCCTTCCAAGGAGTAAGCGTCTTTTAATTTCATGGCAGCAATCACCATCTGCAGTTAGAATGAGATTGAAAAATAAATCCACAGAATCAGATAGTATTTTGAGTTTCAGAACTTTCAAAGTAAAGATAATTCCACTTGATATAAAGTGTTGCAGAAAAAAGAAAATGAGGGAAAGGAGTGCACCTCGTTTTAGGTCTCAAGTTAATTAACTTATTAATTATAATCTTCAGATCAATAATGGATTGGGAAAGGACAAGAAAAGAATCTATTAGCCCATTTCACTATGAAAAAAATGTGAAATCCTAAATAAATATTAGTTGAGTTCAACGTGTTTTTATAAACAAAACACGGTGATGTCAATTTCATTTCAGAAATGTAAGGGGGTTCATCACCAGAAAAGCTATCAATACAATTTAGCTCATTAGTGACCTGTAGGGGAAAAACTACTTCAACATAAGCATAATTAATATTTGATAAAGTTTAAAACCTATTTATGATATTTTTAAGTGTTAAAAATAAGGAATTAAAGAAAATTTAACTTAATAAAAGCTTTTAACAAAAACCTATGAAACATTATGATATAGGATTACAACAGGGAAGAGAGGCTTGCTATTACAGCTCCCATAATGAGGAGATTTTGGTCAATATAAGAAGACAAGAAAAAACCAGGAGGTGTAAGGATTGGGTAGAATAAATTACTCTGTCACTGTAGATCATTAGATCTTCTATTTGAAGACCTAAGTGAATCAATAGACAAACTATTAGAACTAATAGAGTTCCGAAAGATTGCATAGATGAAAGATCAATAATAGGCAACATACTAAGTGATATGTAAGCGTGTACTAGGTACTATATAAGAAACTATATACATATTTTACTTATACTAATCCATTTACATTTAATGTAAATATCAAGACACTTTTCTGCATCAGCAGCAACCAACCAGAAATAAGCATGGAGAATACGACTTCACTTACATTAGCAACAAAAACTACAAAGTACATAAGATAACTTAATGAAGAAGTACTAATCCTTTACAAAGTACTTTTCAAATTTTATTAAATTACATACAATAAGATTTAGGTAAAAAGATAAAAGTAACATGTTCATGGATGGGAAAAACTACACTGTAAAAAAATATCATTCTCCATAAATGAACTTATAAATTCAATGCAGTTTTGATGAAAATTTTAGCAGGGTTTTGTGAGAAAACAGAATATTAGTTTCTGTGAATGGAAGAATAATGGACTAAAGAAAGGGAATTTAAAAAAAAAAAAAAAAGAAACGGAATTTGTTTTATTGGATATATTAAAATATTTTATAAAACCAAAGCAATAAAAACAGTATGGTACTAGTACAGAAACAGATTTAAAAACAGATGTGACAAATAGAAAAGCAATGAAGCGCCTGGTATATTTGAGAAGGTAGCAGAAATCAGCATCACAAATCAAAAAGAGATTATTTGGTAACTTACTCAATATATAGGTAAAAGTATATTTAGATTCTTACAGAATTAATTCCAAATATATTAAAAACCTAATTATATAAGGCAATATATAAAGTAATAAAATATATGAGGCTGAAAAAAAAATATATGAGGCTGTCCTTGTGAACTTGGGATAGGAAAGAACGTTTAAACAAGACTAAAAAATTATAAACTTTAAGAATAAGTAAGGCGCTTCCCTGGTGGTCCAGAGGTTAAGAATCTGGCTTCCAATGCAGGGGACTTGGGTGTGATCCCTGGTCGAGGAGCTAGGATCCCACACGCACAAGACAACTAAACCCTTGGGCTGCAACACCACAGCGCGTCCAAGCACCGCAACAAAGACCCAGCACAGCCAAAAAAAAAAGTGTAGATGGCATATGAATTTTAATTCATATATAACTTAATATAGAAATCTTTCATATTAAAATGAAAGATTTCTCTACAAAGAGGATATGATAGACAAACTTAAGCTTGTGGAAGATTAAAAGATGTTTTCAAAATTTATTTTTATTTATTTTTTTTTTTCCTGCCTTTTTTTTTTAAATTTTATTTTATTTTTAAACTTTACATAATTGTATTAGTTTTGCCAAATATCACAATGAATCCGCCACAGGTATACATGATTTAAAACTGAAAAATGATTATTAACAAATAGAATATATAAAGAACTACTAATGTCTTCAAGGAAACAAAAACTCGACAAGGAGTAAAAAGAGATTATTAATGGAAGAAGTAGTCTAAATAGCCTATATGGACATGAAGAGATGCTTAACTTCACATGAAGTCAGAAAAATTCAGATGAAGTCAACCTAGTATTGGGAAAAATTTAAAAGTCAGCTAATACCAAATGTTGGTTAGAATGAGGAGTCATGAGATACTTTATGCACTGTTGGGAGAGCAAACTGATAATATTGAGTGAAATTAATTATCCATATATTCTGTATACATATCATTCCTTCATCTGGGTTTACACTGTGTACAAGTTTTTAAGGAAACATTTATGACGATAATGTCATTGCATTATTTGTGTTAGCAGAAAGTTATAAGAAGCCTTGATATCTGTCCCTAGGGAAATGGATTATCATGATAAATACATGCAATGAAATACAGTACAGCAGTAAGTAGTTAATCATTTTAAGTTACAGAATATGGATAGATCTTAGAAATATAGAATGAATTATAATAGGGCAAAACAATTTATGTACATTCAAAACACACACATAGAAAGTAATATTATTTCTCAGGGCTATAGCTTTGGATGCCTAAGGACATATATAGAATATACTGATGTAAACATCTCTGATGGGAAGGACAATGTAAATGAGAATGGGTAGGACGAAGGGGAAAGAATGATGAAATAAAACGAGAGGAGCATTTCATGGACTTTATAATAAAAGTAGAAAATGAAATCTGTGTATTTGAGAGCCATCTGACTCATGAATAATAAGCATTTGTCCTAATTTGGGAGAGGAGTAAGTAATGTTCCCAGCAAAAGGATGCACATATTTTAAAACAGATTCTGGGAGGATTTGAATGGCCTTATGTAGAAGACAGATGGATATCTGACTAGCATAAATCTTTGCTTTAAATACATTTCTCCACTGAAAGTGTTAGAAATTAGTTTGAAATTAGCCTCCAGCAATCAATCAATCTAGGAAAGGAATGAACATTTGAAAATGTGACTATTTAATATTCAGAGAGAATTGCCCTGTAAATCTGGAAAATACAAAATACTCTGTGAAAAGTTTGCCTTTTGTTGAGTTTCATGTAATCTGTCATGCAGTAGCTTAAAAAGCATCAGTTTGTTTTGTTCGATGGTATTATCTCATTGCACATACTCATTGACTAAACTTTTTATTCATCAATAAAATTTTCCCTATCATTAATTCTCATGTGAACAATATACTACAGATTATAGCTTGTGGATGCTGCTCTGCCATGCTTAGCATATTGCATTTTTCAATTGCTTTGGTATTCTCGGTATTAATCTTAAAACTCTTTAAAGTCTTCTGGATAGTATATCACTTTTGTCCATATTGTACTTAATAAATCATAGCAACGTGAACTATATAATTAAATGAAGGTTAAATTCTATGTGCTAAATATTCAAAGGCACTATTTTTTGATGGCCCAACCTCATGCATGTTTTAATAGAAAATGTTTGCTATAACCATCTTTTCCTATCACTCACATTTTAGAAGTAATATGATTTTCATTATTAATATTTTAAATAATATTCTTTAATCATAGCAAATATCTCTACTAAAATGTCTTGGAGCTTGTCAAAAATGTTTCTAATAATGTTATAGAAGTATATACTTATATTTATATATATACTTATGCATGTCTTATTGTTCCACAATTTTGTGATTCTTATTTAATATTTCATGTCCTTTTCTAACTGGAAAGTGGGTCAGTGTACAAAAGTTCTTAGCATATTAATGTTCCTCTTTCAGATGTTTTTCATGCCTTATGTGTGTTAGTCACTCAGTCGTGTCTGACTCTTTGTGACCCCATGGATTGTAGTCTACCAGGCTCCTCTGTCCATGGAATTCTCCAGGCATGAATACTGGAGTGGGTTGCCATGCCCTTCTCCAGAGGATCTTCCTAACCCAGGGACTGAACCCAAGTTTTCCACATTGCATACAGATTTCTTTACCACCTGGTCCACCAGGAAAGTCCTTGGTAAATTAAAATATGATAACATTTATAAGGCACCCGAGAAAGTTATGTGAAGCCACTTGTAGCCAGAGGCAACTCCCTGCCCTGTAAGTCCTGCCCCACCATCCTGGAGCTGAAGGGGGAGCTATTTCCTACACATTTAATAACTCTGTGTTCCAGCAACCAACCAGATTGGAAAGCTCTGAATTAATGCCTTTAAATTTTTTAAAAGAAATAATTTCTTTCCCAGCCTCTAGAGGTAAGATTAAATTAGAACATAGTGAGACCTCCTCTTTTATACAGAAAGAAGGAATAAAAGATGGTAAGTTGTATGGCCCTTCAAAGAGTAGGGAAGACTCGGAAAATCTCTGGGGACTTTTTACTACTACTACTGCTGCCGCTGCTAAGTCGCGTCCGACTCTGTGCGACCCCATAGATCGCAGCCCACCAGGCTCCCCCGTCCCTGGGATTCTCCAGGCAAGAACACTGGAGTGGGTTGCCATTTCCTTCTCCAATGCATGAAAGTGAAAAGTGAAAGTGAAGTCGCTCAGTCGTGTCTGACTCTTCCTGACCCCATGGACTGAAGCCCACCAGGCTCCTCGGTCCATGGGATTTTCCAGGCAAGAGTACTGGAGTGGGTTGCCATTGCCTTCTCCAACTACTATTACTACTAGTATAATGATTTACATTTGGAATTACGATGTCAATATGTGTCTAGATTTAATAGTTTTTAAGGATGCTGGTAATGCGGCAGACACAGAAAGGTGATAGGCAAGCAGGACAGGACACCTGGAAATAATAATGGGGTGGGTAGTAGGGGACTACACTGCAGGTGAGACAAGGCTATTTGAGAGCAATGATTCACAAACTGCTCAACCTTTCAGTGTCCAAGATAACTGGATGAAACCCTGAATAGGTAATGACTATCTGTCTGCACTTTCCAAAGTGCATTCTTCAGGATATCTTTGTGAGATATTCGTAAGTATTTGGAGGGGCGGGGGAAAGATGAATCTCTTTATCAAATAAATGTGAGAAATTCTGAGATAAAGTTACACTCGATGCTTGATTTCTAAGTCTTTAATATACTGCTATTATTCGTATGTTTCCAGGAGGAAATAGTAACACATACCTTTTCTCAGATGGGCAATATACACTCTTTTCAAATGTGTTTGGCCATATGCACTTACTTCATTTTTTCTCAAAATATATTATTAACCCCCTCAGAAACTAGGGTTTTTTCTAAGATAAGAGTAGACCTATCCTACTACTTTTAAGTGTGTTGTTTGGAACAATATATGCCAACTTTGAAGACTATAAACTGGTGGTAGTAACCTGTATTGAAGTTGGATAAATCGAAGTGTTTTTCCCTTTTTATTTCTAATTTGTTTTCTATCTCTAGTCAATATCTTTTAATATACAAAGTTGTCATACAAATAGATCTGTGACATGTTTCTCAATTTATGTGAGATGATTTCATACATTTTAAACAATTCGGTCAATCTTTCAAGTGGTCGCAATTTTTTGCTATTCAGGAAAAAAAGTTTGTGGAAAGTTATATATGGTTTTTATAGCCTGTTAGTATTAATTTTATGTTTAATATTACTTTTTTAATGTGGTTAAGAAAATGTAGCAAATTAGAAATTAATAAAACTGATTAAGTTAATTTCAATTGATAGTAAATTTTATTTAGGCTTTCTAGGTGGTGCTAGTGGTAAAGAACCTGCCTACCAATACATGAGACATAAGAGACGTGGGTTTGATCCCTGGGTTGGGAAGATTCCCTGGAGGGGGTCATGGGAACCCACTCCAGTATCTTGCCTGGAGGATCCCATGGACAGAGGAGCCTCATAGGCTATAGTCCATGGGGTCACAAAGAGAAGGACATAACTGAAGTGACTTAGCACAAGCACAAGAAAATTTTGTCACTAACCCAATTGTTTTGAATTTTTTGCTGATTTGTTCTTTATACACTATAGCTTTTCTAACTTTCTATATTGCTTTTACAGTGAAAAATCAGACTTCATTATATTTTTCTATATGATATGTAAAACATAAGGTCCTAAGACACTGGAAGGAAATGTGCAAAGTATAACCACAATTATCTTGGAGTGATGGGGCTTTATGCAATTCAACTGCGTGAGGGCCCTCTGAATTCTACTTCTGCGTTTTAGGAATTTATTATAAGGACAAATAAATATGTTTTTTAAAAAGATTTAATTGCCACCTGGATAATAAAGTGGTGCAACACTGTAAGACTCTAAAGTGAAGCAGCAGATAAACCTCCACAGATCCTAGGGTCAGTAGGTCCTTCACCTCCCATGCAACCTTCACTAAGTCACTGACCTGTTCCAAACGTCTTCCGTAAAACTGGAACAGTAATGCACCTACCTCACAGAAAATGAAAATGGGAAAACGCTTTTCTGGATGACTAAATGGAAGATGTAACTGCCTACATAAAAATGCAAGTTCTTTGGAAACAATCTCCAAGTTTATGATAACACAATTTAACAGTGTTTTGCTACTGACATAATCAGTTCAATCCTCAGTGAATTAAAGTTTGAGAAACCTTGAGGGAAATTATGAAGAGTTAAAATTCTAAAAGAATCAGCAGCAGCTCTAATGAGACAATGGATGTCCAGCCTGCCTCTTGTTGATGTTTATCTGCATTTTACATAGATCAACATTCTCTCAAGGAAGAGGTTCTGTTGCTTGTGTTCACCGAGACAAAGCCTACTATTGCTTTCAGTTCAGTTCGGTTCAGTCGTTCACTCATGTCGGACTCTTTGCGACCCCATGAATCGCAGCACGCCAGGCCTCCTTGTCCATCACCAACTCCTGGAGTTCACTCAGACTCACGTCCATCGAGTCGGTGATAGTCTAGCTCAAAGATGCAAATATACTTTCGGGGTTTTGATTCTGGAAATTATCCTATCTGGTTCTACACCATTTTGACATCAATGTAGTTGTTGATTTTCCACCACGAGGAGTATAAAAGGAAAGATACAGCCTAGAGGCAGCAATGTATTTTAGATCAAGTGTGGCTGTGAATTCCATTTTCTCACACTGCTCCACCCAGTGAAATACTTCATGCTCTGTGTACTGGTGGGACAGAATGAAGCAGACTGCTTTGAAACTTTTATCTTTAATTAATTTTTACTATTGGAGGAAAGTTATGACCAACCTAGATAGCATATTCAAAAGCAGAGACATTACTTTGCCAACAAAGATTTGTCTAGTCAAGGCTATGGTTTTTCCTGTGGTCATGTATGGATGTGAGAGTTGGACTGTGAAGAAGGCTGAGCGCCGGAGAATTGATGCTTTTGAACTGTGGTGTTGGAGAAGACTCTTGAGAGTCCCTTGGACTGCAAGGAGATCCAACCAGTCCATTCTGAAGGAGATCCGCCCTGGGATTTCTTTGGAAGGAATGATGCTAAAGCTGAAACTCCAGTACTTTGGCCACCTCATGCGAAGAGTTGATTCATTGGAAAAGACCCTGATGCTGGGAGGGATTGGGGGCAGGAGGAGAAGGGGACGACAGAGGATGAGATGGCTGGATGGCATCACTGACTCGATGGATGTGAGTCTGAGTGAACTCCAGGAGTTGGTGATGGGCAGGGAGGCCTGGTGTGCTGCGATTCATGGGGTCACAAAGAGTCCGACACGACTGAGCGACTGATCTGATCTGATTGTATTTTCTTTCTTTTCAATTTAGAAAGATAATAAGAGAAAGAATCACAGGGGAAACTATGTTTCTATCTCAGTGTTTTGAACAAAGCAATCTATTGAATCTTTGACATTTTTGAGAAACCACCCACATGATTTAAAAAAAAAAAAAAGTTTGCTTCTTCTTGAGGCTCATTTAAAGGAACTTCAAGTACAAGGAAATGCATGACAATTTTCTTTTGATTCCTGCAATTCAGTGGGGCTCATTTAATGTTAGAATGCCAGTAAAGATTTTTGCTGCCCAGCAGAAGTGCAGAACCCAGATCAGATGGTCTTGATTACCTGTGACACTGACAGTACGTGTAAGAACAGGTGCTGTATTTTGGAGCACACTGCTCTTACTGTGAAGCTTTGGAGAACTTTTTTTAAAACTTTCTATGTTGTACTGGGGTATAGCTGATTAACAACATTGTGATACTTTCAGGTAAACAGTGAGGGAACTCAGCCATCCATATACATGTATCCATGGGCTTTTACAGTGGCTTAGTTGTAAAGAATCTACCTGCCATGCAGGAGACAAAGCAGACATGGGTTCAGTCCCTGGGTGGAGAAGATCCCCTGGAGGAGGAAATGGAAACCCACTCCAGTATTCTTGCCTGAAAAAATCCCATGGACAGAGGAGCCTGGTGGGCTACAATCCCATATGGTGGCATAGAGTTGGAAATGACTGAGCACATTGTCCCCCAAACTCCCCTTCCATCCAAGCTGCCACATAACATTGAGCAGAGTTCCATGTGCCATGCAGTAGGAACTTGTTGGTTATCATTTTAAATATAGCAGTGTGGACATGTCTATCCCAAGCTCCCTAACTATCCCTTCCCTGCATTCTGCCCCCTGGCAACCATAAGTTTGTTCTCTAAGTCTGTGAGTCTAGGATAACGTTTAAGTGAGGATTCTTCCTCCGTAATCTTCTTTGTGAAAGAGATTCAAACTCCTTTGATCTAAGTTCAGATTTCATCCTGGGGCCACTGGTTGTTGCTGGGGATGGCCAGCGGTAGATGCAAGGAAGAGGCATTGTGCAAAGGCACAGGGGGGCTGGGTTTGGGTGCAGAGGAAGAGAGACACAGATAAGTGATCAGTGCACAACAAGGCATGTTTGTTCACACATCAGATTTTTGTTATTGAGGGAGTACCGCTTCTTAGTACTTCTTAGAAGAAAAGTACCACTATTAGTCAGGATCCAATCAGGAAAACAGGGTCCACACCAGGTGGCTCAATAGGAGGAATTTAACATAGGAGCCTGTTACAAAGGTCATGAAATCTGGGGCCACCACGACTTTCTGCCCAGAGTGTCTTTACCATCAGGCTGTTTCTTTCACTTAGGGAAGAATTAAGTAAAAACAGATATTTTCCAGTTGTTTCTTTCTTAAGAGTATTATTTTTCCCACTAAATCTTTAAAATATGCTTAACAGTTATTCTAAAACCCTTTCCTTATTTACTTTTCCTCATATGCAAATCAGACTCTGAAAAATACCTTCAAAAATGCAAAAATCAACAATACAGATCATAGAAATAAAAAATGAAAAAAAAAATCTTTAAAATACTAATCACTCTACACCCAGGGATAATAATTTCAAATCTTTGGTTGAAAAGTTTATAGGAAAATCTTACAGCAGTATACAGTCTTGTTACTAGCTTTTATCCTCCAATGAACATTTTTTTTTCCTACTTCATTAAATATTCTTCAGAAACTTTCCTTTTGGTGGATTCAATATATTCCAAGTCTAAATTTCTTTACCATTTTCCTGCTGTTGGAAATTGAGTTTATTTCCAACCATGCAATTTTAAATAAAGCTAAAATATAATATTCTTATAAATAAGTTTTTTGGTTTTTTTTCGCCTCTTTGATTATTTCCAAAACTAAGAGAAGTCCTACCCTCTTTTTGTCTCTTCTTAATTTGTGAGAGGGGGAAAAAGACAGGTCTAATTATGACTTGAATATGAGTAGTGCTAAATGACATGGTTTCTTAGAAATTAAAGAAATTATAACTTTAAAATAAAATTATATATAAAAAATAACCAATTCCAGAAACCTATAAAGTTTTCATGCCCTTTAGTCCCCTCAATGTTCTGTTCATGTTCTCTCTGTTTTCCTCTTAATGAACATAATTTTCTACAGTGTCATCCTTCAAGAAAAAGATTCGGATTCTCTTATATAGATTTTCTACTTTATTCAGTTACTGTAATTGGAGGCAATATTATTTTCTACTATTTCAATAAACTGTACTTCAGCTGAATAACAGGCTTGGACATTTATTTTTATAGTTAATATTGTTTCTATGGGAAAATGTATTCAGAGATTCAAATACATATTTAAAAATAAAATTTAACAACACAATTTGCTTACAGGTAAAGGACGTTCAGTATTTCAAAAAGTAAAACATATTTGGTTAACCTCGTTTCATTATTCACATATTACCAAATACCATTGTACTTTGATATATAGTTCATCAGGTCACATATGAAAATCTCTTTTCTAAGAAATGTGTGTGTGCATTAACTATTAGATATGGTAGATTCTTTGAAGGATTTAGGCACTTGGAATTACTAGCTGACCCTTAAGTTAAGTTGATTTCCAGAAGGAGACTATAAACTGTGTCAATGACGATCCTGAGCAAATTTTGCACAATAGCATAGGCATCACTGTTGTTACTGTCTTGCTTTATTTTCTTTTCATAACATTTATCACTTGGTTTATAATATATTTATATGTTTTTATTTTAAATTCCATCCTTCATGAGAGTATTAGCGTCATGAGAGCAGGTCATTTCTTTCATTCTCTGCTTTATTCACTGTCTTGTATATAGTAGGTGCTCAATTAATGCCTTATTTGAATGAATTACTATTGTGTGAATAAAATGTGAAGATTGTTTCAGATCTGATACAACAGAAATAACATACAAAATATTGAAAATTTTGTAAATAAGCCCAATTTTAAAAATTGCTAGTGTCATATTTTTATTATCCTCCAAAGTATTTGTGAGTTGTTTTGGTTTATGGATATGTTCACTTGTGTCATATTTTAGATTACACATATAAATAATATCTTGAAATACTGAGTGTGTCAAATCTTGAGCTGTGTCTGTACAGAAAAGAAGTGTGAATCTCAAAGCCTACGTTACAAAACATGTATCTTTTTCTTTCCAAGTAAATTAAAAAATTTTGTCTTAAAAAAATGTGAAATAGACCTAACTCTTTAAACCAAGCAGCATTGCTGATGATTTTAGAATGTGGTTGCCCTGACTTTCATGGAAAGTCACAAATATGTTTTCCATTTAATACAGACTTCATTTGCTTTATTCTTAATAAGTTAAGTTAAATGTCCCACACCATAAAAATTACCCTTAGACAAAGGGTACTTTGTCTTCTGAAAGTAAGAATTCTGAAGCTAAGAATTCTCAACGATTCAAAGATAAACGTTAGTCTTTATGAGGGGCAAGGCTACAAAGAAATAATAAGATGACCACGGTCAAATTTAGTCTGGCTTTTTTCCCCCAGCAACTCTTAGGCATTCGTCATAGTGCTTAACAGAAGTTCCCAAAGGTAAATGAGGGAATGGAATTAGAATAGATTTTAAACAAATGTTTATTAAGATCCACAACTTATTCACTATTGGTAACTGGAACTTCAAAGCAGAGTAATGAATTTAAATACATAGTAACAGAAAAAAAATTTTTTTTAATTTATAGAAGGAACAAGTTAGGTTGGAAAGAATCATTACCATCAGTCAGTCTTAGAATTGGAGCCTTTATTTTATGCATGCCTGAGAGGCAAACTGGTTAATATATCTATGGCCTGCACATTTCCAGTATATCTCTTTTCTCTCTCTTTTCCATTCTACCCTTCATTTTTCAGACCCCTTCCATCTCTCCCAACACAGTCACCCCACACATTAATGCACATGCACAAGTCTGTCTTTGGTATGAAGCATCTTAGGTTTATCGGTAACTCATCTTACTAATGGACCCAGTTACAATGATCTCATTAGAAAAGTTAAAACAACAGCTGTCTATTACCACAGAAATGTGTGCAAATGATTAAAAAAGTAATTCCCTTTTCTTCTTCTAAATTGCATAGACTGTAATGAAAGCAATTACTTTTGCCATTTCCTGTGTTATCAGAATGTTCATATCACTGCAGAAGTAAGAAAAGTTTTTCTATTTAGTTTGGCCTCTGCAATCACAACAAAAGGTATTTATATAAAAGGCCAGAAAACCATCAAGAAATTTTACTATTTCAATAATCCCAATGCTATCAAATCTATCCTAAGAAAATATTCTAAAATAGTGAAAATTATGAATACAAGCATGGCTGCAAGCAACAAAATGAATTCAAGGTAAATTAAGCAAGTAGGCGAATTTGTTGAAAAGATAAGTCATAAATTTAATGGCACATTTGTAAAACAGCTTCAGGAACAGATAGGAGCTAAGAAACAACCCTAGAGTGGGTCAGAGCTACAGGAATTCCTAGAGATCTCTTATCATTGTGCTACCACTGGAATTAATCAGCTCTAACTACATTTTCTTTCTTGATTTTTACATGCTTAAGATTCAAAAAGTAAAGAAAAAAGAGGACTAATTAAAATCAGAAATGAAAGGGAGATATTACAACTGATACCACAGAAATACAAAGGATCATAAGAGACTACTATAAACAGTAGCATGCCAACAAATTGGACAACGTAGAAGAAATGGAAGAATTTCTAAAAAACATACAACCTATCAAGACTGAATCATAGTGGAAGAGAAAATCTAAACAGCCCAATTAACTGGTAATGAAACTGAGTCAGGAATTAAAAACCTCCCAGCAAACCAAAGTTTAAAACTTCACTGATGAATTCTACTAAACATTCAAAAGAGAATTAAACCAATCCCTCTCAAACTCTTCAAAAACAGAAAAGGAGAAAACTCTTTCAAACTCATTTAAAGAGGTCAGCATTACCCTGATACCAACACCAGACAGGATACCGAAGGAAAGAAATTATAGGTCAGTATTATTGATGGATCAGAGAAGACAATGGCACCCCACTCCAGTACTCTTGCCTGGAAAATCCCATGGACGGAGGAGCCTGGTGGGCTGCAGTCCATTGGGTCGCTACGAGTTGGACATGACTGAGTGATTTCACTTTCACTTTTCACTTTCATGCATTGGAGAAGGAAATGGCAACCCACTCCAGTGTTCTTGCGTGGAGAATCCCAGGGACGGGGGAGCCTGGTGGGCTGCCGTCTACGGGGTCGCATAGAGTTGGACACGACTGAAGTGACTTAGCAGCAGCAGCATTATTGATGGATGTAGATGCAAAAATCTTCAACAAAATATTAGCAAACTGATTTCAACAATACATTTTAAGGATCATACACCATGATCAAGTAGGATTTTTTCCAGGGGTGTAAGTATCATTCATTATCTGCAATGAAGTCAATGTGATATACCGCATTAACAAAATGAAGAATAAAAATTATGATTATCTAAACTGAAACAACAACAAAAAAAGCATTTGACAAAAGTCAACATCCATGTACAAAAAAAATCTCTAAACAAATGAGAATAGAAGGAATGTACCTCAACGTAATAAAGGCTGTACATGACAAACCCACAGCTAACATCACCAGTTCAGTTCAGTTGCTCAGTCGTGTCTGACACTTTGCGACCCCATGAATCGCAGCACACCAGGCATCCCTGTCCATCACCAACTCATGGAGCTCACCCAAACTCATGTCCATCAAGTCAGTGATGCCATCCAGCCATCTCATCCTCTGTCGTCCCCTTCTCCTCCTGCCCCCAAACTCTCCCAGCATCAGGGTCTTTTCAAATGAGTCAACTCTTCACATGAGGTGGCCAAAGTATTGGAGTTTCAGCTTCAACATCAGTCCTTCCAATGAACACCCAGGACTGATCTCCTTTAGGATGGACTGGTTGGATCTCCTTGCAGTCCAAGGGACTCTCAAGAGTCTTCTCCAACACCACAGTTCAAAAGCATCAATTCTTCAGTGCTCAGCTTTCTTCACAGTCCAACTCTCACATCCATACATGACCACTGGAAAAATGAGAGCCTTGACTAGATGGACCTTTAACATCATACTCAATGGTGAAAAGCTGAAAGTCTTTCCTCTAAGATGAGAAACAAGACAAAGGTGTTCACTGTCACCAGTTATTTTCAACACAGTATAGGAAATCCTACACAGAGTAATTAGGTGAGAAAAAGAAATAAAAGACATCCAAATTGGAAAGGAAGAAGTAAACCTGTCACTTGCACATGACAAGATGTTATACACAAAAAGCCCTAAAGATGCCATCAAAAACTGTTAGAGCTAATAAACAAAATCAGTAAAGCTGGAGGATATAAAATCAATATGCAAAAATTTGGTGTGTTCCTGTACACAAATAAACAAACATAAAGAGAAATAAAGAAAACAATCTCATTTATATCAAAAAGAACAAAGTTCTCAGGAACAAATTTAACCAAGAAGGTGAAAAGCTTACATATTGAAAACTAGGGAATTTCCTGGCAGTCCAGTGGTTAAGACGCAGCACTTTCAATGTGGGGGCCTGTGTTTGATTGAAATAGATGAAAACAACAGAATGGGAAAGACTAGAGATCTCTTCAAGAAAATTAGGAATACCAAGGGAAGTTTTCATGCAAAGATGGGCAAAATAAAGGCTAGAAATGGTATAGACCTAACAGAAGCATAAGATTTTAAGAAGAGGTGGCAAGAATACACGGAAGAACAATACAAAAAAGATCTTCATGACCCAGATAACCACAATGGTGTGATCACTCACCTAGAGCCAGACATCCTGGAATACAAAGTCAGGTGGGCCTTGGGAAGCATCACTATGAACAAAGCTAGTGGAGGTGATAGAATTCCAGTTGAACTATTTCAAATACTAAAAGATGATGCTGTGAAACAATATGCCAGCAAATTTGGAAAAGTCAGCAGTGGCCACAGGACTGGAAAAGGTCAGTTTTCATTCCAATCCCAAAGAAAGGCAATGCCAAAGAATGCTCAAACTACTGCACAATTACACTCATCTCACATGCTAATAAAGTAATGCTCAAAATTCTCCAAGCCAGGCTTCAACAGTATGTGAACTGTGAACTTCCAGATGTTCAAACTGGATTTAGAAAAGGCAGAGGAATCAGAGATCAAATTGCCAACATCTGTTGTAGTTTTCAATTTTATTGGTGCTATGAAATCTAATTAAGCTTTTGAGATTTTTCTTTTTCTCTTCCAATCACACTTTTTATTGCTGTTATAAACTTTTGCCTCTACATTGGGCTTTTGCAGTTATGTGGAGTTTTCCTTTCCTCTTCCTTTTTTTTTCCTTTTTTAAAATTTTTTAAAACCTATTATTGTTTTTTCTGCTTTTATTACTTTGCTTGCTTTTCCTACTGTTCTTTTCCACTTGCAGTTATCTTTAATGTATATAAATCTTCTTTATCTATCTCTATTTAGCTTTGCATATCTATTCTTTCTTTCTTTTCTTTCTTACCTTTCCTCTCAACATATGTTAATTTTGTTTTCATTGCTTTATTCCAAACTTGGCACCTTGCTTTAGTTTTGTTTTCCAGTTTGTGCTTTAGTTAGTTTTGTTCTTAAATGATAGATATAATTTTTGGTTTCCTTTGTTCGCCAGGTCACTCTATTGTACTTTATTTTTGTTGGACTGTTTTGATTTTGCTTATGGATGTATCTGTGTATGTGTATAGTCCATGATTTTAATTATTATTTGCTGATTATGTAACTGCCATTAGTCTGGGATTCATCTTTGGTTTCTCATTTTTGGCCATGTGTTATCTCACTTAATGACATAACAAAACACTTGTGGAATTTTGTTCCTGACCAGAGATCAAGCCCTGAATCTTTGGATTGGGAGCACTGACTCCAAGACCCTAGACTACCAGAGAACTAACCCTAGGGAGTATCAAATAGTGAGAAGTCACACAAAGGAAACCACTTGAATACATGACCCAGAATCACCCAACCACCAGTAGCACCCTGTGCAGGATGCCTCATCCAAAAAATGAACAAAACAAAAATACAAACAGAATTAGCAGCAGACAGGATTACCACCTTACTCATCCTTACAGTGGGGAAAAAAAAAAAAAAAAACTTAGCATAAATCTCACCCTATATGAAGCTTACACAAACCACTGCACCAAACTTAGGAGGGCAGAAAAAGGAAGAAAGAATTCAACCTTGAAGCCTGGGAAAAGGAGACCTCAAATACAATAAATTTAAAAAAATAATAATGAAAAGGCAGAGAAATACTGCACAAATGAAGAAACAAACTTGAAACACAGAAGGCCAAATAAATGAATAGGAAACAGGCAAACCACCTGAAAAAGAATTCAGAATAAGGATGGTAAAGATGATCAAAACTCTTGAAAACAGAATGGAGAAAATGCAAGAATCAATTAACAAAGACCTAGAAGAATTAAAGAATAGACATACAGAGTCAAACAACACAATTACTGAAATTAAAAATACTCTGTTGCTGCTGCTATGTCACTTCAGTCATATCCGACTCTGTGCGACCCCATAGATGGCAGCCCACCAGGCTCCCCCGTCCCTGGGTTTCTCCAAGCAAGAACACTGGAGTGGGTTGCCATTTCCTTCCCCAGTGCATGAAAGTGAAAAGTGAAAGGGAAATCGCTCAGTCGTGTCCGACTCTTCACGACCCCATGGACTGCAGCCCACCAGGCTCCTCCGTCCATGGGATTTTCCAGGCAAGAGTACTGGAGTGGGGTGCCATTGCCTCCTCCCAAAAATACTCTACAAGGAATCAATAGCAGAATATCTGAAGCAGAAGAATGAATCAGTGAGATGGAAGATAAAATGGTGGAAATAGCTTCTGAAAAGCAGAATAAAGTAAAAAGAATGAAAAGAACTGAGGATAGTCTCAGAGACCTCTGGGACAATATCAAACACACCAACATTTGAATTATAGGGGTCCCAGAAGAAGAGAAAAAGAACGGGTATGAGCAAATTTTTGAAGAGACTATAGTTGAAAATTTCCCCAACATGAAAAAGGAAATAGTCAATCAAGTCCAAGAGGTGCAAAGAGTCCCATACAGGATAAACGCAAGGAGAAACATGCCACAAGACATATACTAATCAAACTAACAAACATTAAACACAAATAAAGAATATTAAAGCAGCAACGGAAAAGCACAAGTAACATACAAGAGAGACCCCATATGTTTAACAGCTGATCTTTCAGGAGAAACTCTGCAGGCCAGAAGGGAATGGTAGGATATATATAAAGTACTGAAAGGGAAAAATCTACAACCAAGATTACTCTATCTGGAAAGGACCTCATTCAAAATTGATGGGGAAATCAAAAGCTTTTCAGACAAGCAAAGTTAAGAGAATTCAGTACCACCAAACTAACTTTACAACAAATGTTCAGTTCAGTTCAATTCAGTCGCTCAGTTGTGTACGACTCTTTGCCATCCCATGAATCGCAGCACTCCAGGCCTCCCTGTCCATCACCAACTCCCGGAGTTCACTCAAACTCATGTCCATCGAGTTGGTGATGCCATCCAGCCATTTCATCCTCTGTTATCCCCTTCTCCTTCTGCCCCCAATCCCTCCCAGCATCAGGGTCTTTTCCAATGAGTCAACTCTTTGCATGAGGTGGCCAAAGTATTGGAGTTTCAGCTTCAGCATCAGTCCTTCCAAAGAACACCCAGGACTGGTCTTCATTAGGATGGACTGGTTGGATCTCCTTGCAGTCCAAGGGACTCTCAAGAGTCTTCTCCAACACCACAGTTCAAAAGCATCAGTTCTTCAGTGCTCAGCTTTCTTCACAGTCCAACTCTCACATCCATACATGACCACTGGAAAAACCATAGCCTTGACTAGACGGACCTTTGTTGGCAAAGTAATATCTCTGCTTTTCAATATGCTATCTAGGTTGGTCATAACTTTCCTTCCAAGGAGTAAATGCCTTTTAATTTCATGGCAGCAATCACCATCTGCAGTGATTTTGGAGCCCCAAAAAATAAAGTCTGACACTGTTTCCCCATCTCTTTCCCATGAAGTGATGGGACCAGATGCCATGATCTTCGTTTTCTGAATGTTGAGCTGTAAAGCCAACTTTTTCACTCTCCACTTTCACTTTCATCAAGAGGATTTTAGTTCCTCTTCACTTTCTGCCATAAGGGTGGTGTCATCTGCATATCTGAGGTTATTGATATTTCTCCCGGCAATCTTGATTTCAGCTTGTGTTTCTTCCAGTCCAGCGTTTCTCATGATGTACTCTGCATAGAAGTTAAATAAGCAGGGTGACAATATACAGCCTTGATGTACTCCTTTTCCTATTTGGAACCAGTCTGTTGTTCCATGTCCAGTTCTAACTGTTGCTTCCTGACCTGCATATAGGTTTCTCAAGAAGCAGGTCAGGTGGTCTGGTATTGCCATCTCTTTCAGAATTTTCCACAGTTTATTGTGATCCCCACAGTCAAAGGCTTTGGCATAGTCAATAAAGTAGAAATAGATGTTTCTCTGGAACTCTCTTGCTTTTTCCATGATCCAGCGGATGTTTGCAATTTGATATCTGGTTCCTCTGCCTTTTCTAAAACGAGCTTGAGCATCTGGATGTTCACGGTTCACGTATTGCTGAAGCCTGGCTTGGAAAATTTTGAGCATTACTTTACTAGCCTGTGAGATGAGTGCAATTGTGCAGTAGTTTGAGCATTCTTTGGCATTGCCTTTCTTTGGGATTGGAATGAAAACTGACCTTTTCCAGTCCTGTGGCCACTGCTGAGTTTTCCAAATTAGCTGGCATATTGAGTACAGCACTTTCACAGCATCATTTTCCAGGATTTGAAAGAGCTCAACTGGAATTCCATCACCTCCACTAGCTTTGTTCATAGTGATGCTTCCTAAGGCCCACTTGACTTCACATTCCAGGATGTCTGGCTCTAGGTGAGTGATCACACCATTGTGATTATCTTGGTCGTGAAGATCTTTTTTGTACAGTTCTTCTTTGTATTCTTGCCACCTCTTCTTAATATCTTCTGCTTCTGTTAGGTCCATACCATTTCTTTCCTTTATCGAGCCCATCTTTGCATGAAATGTTCCCTTGGTATCTCTACTTTTCTTGAAGAGATCTCTAGTCTTTCCCATTCTGTTGTTTTCCTCTATTTCTTTGCATTGATCGCTGAGGAAGGCTTTCTTATCTCTCCTTGCTATTCTCTCTTCTTTAATCATTAAGGAAATGCAAATCAAAACCACAGTAGGATATCTCCTTACATGTCCTAGACTGGCTATTATCAAAAGACAAGAAATAACAAGTGTCCACAAGGATGTGGAGCAAAGGGAACCCTTCTGAACTGTCGGTGAGAATGCAAATTGGTGCAGCCACTTTGAAAAAAGTATGGAGTTTTCTCAAAAGCTAAAAATATAACTACCATACCGTTCAGCAGTTCCACCTCTTGGTATTATCAGAAGAAAATGAAAATACTAATTCAGAAAGAAACACAACTCCATGTTCATTGTAACATTATTTACAACACCAAGATATGTGAACAATCTAACTGAATGGGTAAGAAGATGTGGTGTATATATATAAACAAATATGTGTGTCAAGTATGTTGAGATTGCTTAACAAATTTAAAAATGGAAAAAAAAAAAACTTGCCATTTGCAACAACATGGATGGACCTTTAGGGCATTATGCTAAGTGAAATAAGTCAGAGACAAATATTCTATGATCTCTTATATGTGAAATCTAAAAAATAAACATAACAGTTCATAGATACAGAGAACCAACTGGTGATTGTCAGAAGTGGGGGTGGGGGTGGGAAGAATAGGTATTAGAGGTCAAAAGGTAAAAAAATAAAAAAGCATTACTTGTGAACTAGCCAATAGATTCTTATTATCCTAGTCTTAAAATTTCCTTATTTCTATCAACAGAAGAATCATTAATTCAAACCTGCTGAAGGCATTTAGATGTACTGAAAACATCTGATTTATAGTCTAATTCTCTGCAACATACTTTTATAACCAAAGTACAAGATTGAGTAGAGGATTATAGAAGATCCACTGCTTCAGTAATGGATTAAGCTGCTCTGTGACTACAACTTAAAATGTTTATTCTTTCAGCAAACAATTATTGAATATTTACTGTGGCCAGCTTCAGAGGTAACTGCCAAAATATAACTGTCTGTACAGAGGTGGTTACTGCACAATTGCACTCATTTCACATGCAGGCAAAATAATGCTCAAAATTCTCCAAGCTAGCCATCAATAGTGCACGAACTGAGAATTTCCAGATGTTCAAGCTGGATTTAGAAAAGGCAGAGGAACCAGAGATCAAATTGCCAACATACGTTGGCTCACAGAAAAAGCAAGAGAATTCCAGAAAAAACATCTACTTCTGCTTTATTGACCATGCTAAAGCCTTTGACTGTATGGATCACAACAAACTGTGGAAAATTCTGAGAGATATGGGAATACCAGACCACCTCACCTATCTCCTCAGAAACCTGTACGCAGGTCAAGAAGCAACAGTTAGAACCAGATATGGAAAAATGGACAGGTTCCAAATTGGAAAAGCAGTACATCAAGGCCATATACTGTCACCCTGCTTATTATACTTATATACAGAGTACATCATGCAAAATGCCAGCTGAATGAAGCACAAGTTAGAATCAAGATTGCTGGAAGAAATATCAATAACCTCAGATATGCAGATTACACCACCCTTTTGGCAGAAAGAGAAGAGGAACTAAAGAGCCTCTTGATGAAGGAGAGTGAAAAGGTGGCTTAAAACTCAACATTCAAAAAACGAAGATGATGGCATCCAGTCTCATCACTTCATGGCAAATAGATGGGAAACAATGGAAACAGTGACAGACTTCATTTTCTTGGGCTCCAAAATCACTGCAGAAGGTGACTGCCATCATGAAATTAAAAGACACTTGCTCCTTGGAAGAAAAGCTATGTCAAACCTAGACAGCATAGTAAAAAGCAGAGGTATTACTTTACTGACAAAGGTCCATCTAGTCAAAGCTATGGTTTTTCCAGTAGTCATGTATGGATGTGAGTTGGACTGTAAAGAAGACTGAGTGTCAAAGAATTGATGCTTTTGAACTGTGGTGTTGGAGAAGACTCTTGAGAGTCCCTTGGACTGCAAGGAGATCAAACCAGTCAATCCTAAAGGAAATCAATCCTGAATACTGATTGGAAGGACTGATGCTGAAGCTGAAGGTCCAATACTTTGTCCACCTGATGTGAAGAGCTGACTTATTAGAAAAGACCCTCGTGCTGGGAAGGACTGAAGGTAGGAGGAGAAGGGGACGACAGAGGATAAAATGGTTGGATGGCATCACTGAGTCAATGGACATGAGTTTGAGCAGGCTCCAGGAGTTGGTGATGGACAGGGAAGCCTGGCGTGCTGCAGTCCATGGGGTTGCAAAGAGTCGGACATGACTGAGCACTTAACAACACAGAGGTGGTTGTAAAGGTAAATATTTTATAATGCTCTTTGGAGCCAGGTTTATATGTTTAGTTTCTAAAGTATGTTATTTTGTAAAAAATATGTTCAGTTCAGTTCAGTTGCTCAGTCGTGACCTGGCATGGACTGCAGCATGCCAGGCATCCCTGTCCATCGCAAACTCCTAGAGTTTACTCAAACTCATTACCCAAAGAAAGGCAATGCCAAAGAATGTCAAAAAATATATAATATCAACTTAAATTTAATTTCAGTGTATGAATTATGATGTTACTGGTGTCTGAATTAGTAAAATCTCACTATGTTCTCAAAAGTGTTAATGAGGTTATTCTTGGTACAGACATACGTTGTTTCACTGCACTTTGCTTTATTGTGTTTCAAAGATACTATGGCATATATCCAGACAAAACTATGATTCAAAAAAAATAGCAGCACTATTCATAGTAGCCAAAACATGAAACCAACCAAAATGTCCAATGATAGATGAATGGATAAAGAAGATGTGGTACATATTTACAACTACTCAGCCATAAAATAAAAAAGGAAGAAAGGAAGAAAATAGTGCCCATTTGCAACAACATGGATTCAATTAGAGATTATCATACTAAGTGAAGTAAGCCAGAAAGAGAAAGACAAATAGCATATGATATCACTTATAGGTGGAACCTAAAATAGGGCACAAATGAACCTGTCTACAAAACAGAAACAGACTCACAGGCAGAGAGATCAGACTTGTGCTTGTCAAGGGAGAGGAGAAAAGGGAGAGAGTTGGCCTGGGAATTTGGGGTTGACAGATGCAAATTATTACATTTAGAATGGATAAACACCAAAGTCCTACGGTACACCACAGGGAGCTATATCCAGTCTCCTGGGATAATCCATAATGGAAAAGAATGTTTTAAAAAGAGAATGTAGGCTATTTCGTGGACGTCAGGTGTGCGGGCGCATCTGGGAACGCGGGCGGGAGGGGACCGGGAAGACCTAGCCTAAGTTCTGTGGATTTGAACCTCCGCATTTCTAACCTAAGATCTCAAAACGCATCGTGATTCCTGTCGATTGGACTGTAAATTTTATGTAGATAATCTTGGAAACAATGGTAACAAGACTGAATTGGAACGAGCTTTTGGCTATTATGGACCACTCCGAAGTGTGTTGGTTGCTAGAAACCGTCCTGGCTTTGCTTTTGTTGAATCTGAAGACCCCCCAGATGCAGCTGATGCTGTCCCAGAGCTAGACGGGAGAGAACACTGTGTGGCTGCCGAGAAGGGTGGAACTATCCAACGGTGAAAAGGGAAGTCGAAATCGTGGTGCACCTCCTTCTTGGGGTCGTGGCCCTTGAGATGATTATCGGAGGAGGAGTCCTCCACCTCCACGCAGATCTCCAAGACTGAGAAGCTTCTCCCGCAGGCGGAGCAGGTCCCTTTCTAGAGATAGGAGAAGAGAAAGAACACTGTCCCGGGAGAGAAGTCACAAGCCATGCTGATCTTTCTCTAGGTCTCACAGCAGATCTAGGTCAAATGAAAGGAAATAGAAGATCAGTTTGCAAGAGGAGTGGTGTACAGGAAATAACTTCATTTGACAGGAGTATGTACAGAAAATTCAAGTTTTGTTTGAGACTGCATAAGCTTGGTGCATTTTAAAAATGTTTTAGCCGTTCACATTTGTTTGTCTGTTGGAACAGTGACACACAGGGTGTAGTTCTCTATGGTTTGAAATGGGTCATATGAGGCATGTAATATCACAAATTGTTACTTTAAAATGTTCCCTTCAACAAAATTTAATTTGCTTTGAATTTTAGTCTTGCATAGGCTGATAATAAACCTCTAACTCCTGCCCAGGTAAAGTCGATGTTTAACATTATGGAAACAAAAACTGGCAAAAATTGGAAGATTTTTTTCAACATAGCTGGGATATGGTATGCAGCTGTAGTTAAGCGGTTTTTAAAAGCTGCTGTGAACTCAAAAGCTGGAGAAATTAAAGCTGCACCCTTAAACTGGATTAGAGGTTTAAAAATTCCACTAGTCTTCACACTGGACAAAAGGTTGTCCAGTTGGTGTAGAATCTAAGAAGTTTCAAGGAAGTTAGTTTACCTTTGCTTTAGGTTGTAAGTTCCTTCTGTGATTGCTGTATAAGAATACATAGCTCTTTGTAGCATTCTTTATTTGGAAATTTGAGACTACTCAAAATACCATATGTCCTGCCTGTTTAAGGGTGCATTGTAGAGCTGAACTGAGTTACAGTGCAAGATTCTTTTTTCATGCTGTCATTTGTAATAAGTTTTGTGAGAATCCTTGGGATTAAAGTTTTGGTTACAAAAAAAAAAAAAAAAAAAAAGAGAGAGAGAGAGAGAGAGAATGTATATATGTGTAAAACTGAGTCACTCTACTGAGTTTTGCTCAATGCTGCAAATCAACTATGTGTCAACAAAAAAGGGAAAAAAAATAAGGTGGTTCCACTGTGAACCTGTAAGATTAACAGAGAAGAAAAGTCTGGCAATACCAAGAATGTCAAGCACATAGGAAAACAAACTCTCAAGTACAGCTGGTGGGAGTATAACTTTGTATAATCATTTTGGAGAGCATATGGCAATGTTTAGTATAATTAAAGAGGCACATACACTGCTTCCCAGGAATTTCACTTCTAGATATATACTCTGAAGAAATTATCACCAATGTGTACAAGGAAACATGTTCAGGATGTATACAAGATTATTTTCTGTAATAGCAAAAAAAATTGTACTAAATGTAGAAGAAATGAATGAATAATATATGTGTATATATGTGTGTATAATAAAATATATATCATCTTTAAACACAAATAAAACACTAAAAAATAAATCAAGGGATTTCCCTAATGATCCAGTGATTAAGAATCTGCCTTCCAATGCAGGAGACACAGGTTTGATCCCTGGTCCGAGAGTTAAGAGCCCACATACTTCGAGGCAACTAAGTCTGACTGCTGGAAATAGAAGCCTGCACCCCAAAGAAAGGTCCTAAATGCCACAACTAAGACCTGATGCAGATAAATAAATAAATGTTAAAAATAAAGTAAAAGCTAGAAATGATTAAGTGTAGTATGGAAGGAACGTAGAAAGCCAAGACAGGCCAAAAGTGAAGCCTCTTGCATTGACCACTTAGCCATGCTGTGAATGCAAAGGAAAAGTTCTTGAAGGAAATTAGTCATGTGTGTGTGTGTGTGTGTGTTTTCCTTCACTCTTTTAGAGAGGTGTCTGGGCATGCCTCTGTGATACGTTACTTCAGTCGTGTCTGACTCTTTACAACCCTACAGACCATAGCCCGCCAGGCTCTTCTGTCCATCGGATTCTCCAGGCAAGAATGCTGGAGTGAGTTACTATGTCCTCCTCCAGGGAATCTTCCTGATCCAAGAATGAAACCTGCGTCTTATCTGTCTCCTGCATTGGCAGGTGGGTTCTTTACCAGTAGCACCAGCTGGGAAGCCCGATGTGGTGTATTACATTGATTAATTATTAATTGATTTTCGTACGTTGAACTATCCTTACATTCTAGGAATAAATCCCACTTGGTCATCGTGTTTAATCTTTATCGTATGCTGCTGAATTCTATTTGCTTGTATCTTATTGAGGATTTTTGCATCAATACTCATAAAGGACATTGATCTGTAGTTTCCTTTCATGCTGGTCTTTGGCTTTGGTAATTCTGACCTCCTAGATTGAGTCAGAAAGTGTTCCATCCTCTTCACTTTCTTGGAAGAGTTTGAGAAGGAGTGGTATTAGTTCATCTTTAAATGTTTGGTAGTGAAGCCATGGTCCAGGGCTTGCTTTGTCAGATTTTTGATTACTGATTCAATCTCATCACTAGTTAGTTCTCAGGTTTCAACCTTGGTTTTGTGTTTTGTGTTTTGTGTTTCTAAATAAATAGAGTTTATCCATTTCAGCTAAGTAATCTAATTTGTTGATATATAATTGTTCATAGCACTCTCATAATCTTTTTATTCCTATATAATTGGTAATAATGATCCCATTTTTATTTATATTAGTTATGTATTCTCTGTCTCTTTTTTTCCTTTGTCAACCTAGCTTAAGATTTGTCAATTTTGTTCTTTTCGAAGATCCAGCTTTTGGCTTTGTTTATTTTCTCCATTGTTTTTCTGGGCTCTATTTTATCTCTGCTCTTATATTTATTATTTTCCTTCTTTTATGGTTTCTTTAGTGTGCCAACCTTATCTCCAATTTAAATCCCTTACAATAGTGTCTGGTTTTGTGGCTTGGGATATTTCCTGACTCGCCCTTTATTTCCTTTAGGACTCAGTTCCTCTGGACACCTTTACTGACCATCCAATCTAAAGTAGCCTATAGCTATTTTCTATCACAGCATCATTTTTCTTCACAGCTCTTATCACTCTATGATATTTTCATTTTTGTTTTTTTTTGTCTGCCCCCCCACCACACAAGCTTGCACATGCATGTATGCATATGTGCATACTTGTGCGTGCATATTCCTTAGAATATAAACTCTGTAAGGACGGACATTTTCGTTGTCTTGTTTAACCACTGCATCCCCATGGCCTAGAATAGTCTCTGGCCCAACAGTAAAAAATGTTCAGTAAGTATTATTGACTGCTCTAATGTATTGCAAAGGCTATTATTTTGAAAATGAGTGATTGGTTAAAAATCTCCTTACCTCTTGCTCCTAGAAGATTACTGAAAGACAAGAAATTTATAAAGTAGTTTTAAATTTTAAGATGGCCATAACCTAAATCATTGCAGTCTAATATACTTTATTAACACAGTTGGTTTAACATAGTTATTAGGTAAATAAACATGTTTTACATGGTATCTTTATAATATATCAGCATCTACTTACTTATGTATTATTTATTATTGTTTGTTTTTTGAGGTTAAAGTTTTTTGGGGGATATAAATTATACCCTACTCATATCAGGTAGTCAGTACGTGGCACTAAACTGAAAGTCTTAGTTTCTAGCTTCATCTTTGCTACTATTTAATTTGTATAGCTTTGGAAAGAAGGGCTACCCTGAGGGCTCAGCTGGTGGTAAAGAATCCACCTGCAATGTGGGAGACCTGGGTTCGATTCCTGGGTTGGGAAGATCCCCTGGAGAAGGGAAGGGCTACCCACTCCAGTATTCTGGCCTGGAGAATTGCATGGGCTGTATAGTTGATGGGGTCGCAAAGAGTCGGACACACCTGAGCAACTTTCACTTTGGAAAGAGTTGTTTAACTTGTTTGTACCTCAGTTTTTTCATTTGCAAAACAAGGGGATTAAATTAGATAAACTGATAAAGTCCCTTCCATCAATCAAATCTATAATTCCATAATTTAGAGTTCAATTTTACTAGTTTAACATGTTTATAATTGTTGGATGTTCATAACATATTTTTCTTTACTTTTTAAAATGTTAGGTTCTTTAATATTATTTAAGTTATAAAATTGTAACCCCTGTTTGAGCATGGAGATTACCTTATAGATTTCCACTTTACTTTTCTTAGAGAAGATATATCTTTTTCCATTTCTACAATATATTTTATATCTATTTTAATTAATTTAAAGTTTTTGGCTGTGCTGGGACTTTGTTGCAGAAGAAGCACCAGGGCTTTCTCCAGCTGCAGCTCTTGGGCTCAGTTGCCACATGATGTGTGGGATCCCCGTTCCCTGACCAGGGATGGAAGCTGCATGTCTAACCACTGGACCACCAGGAAAGTCCCTAAGTTATTTTTAATTGGAGGATAATTGCTTTACAATGTTGTGTTGGTTTCTGCCATACAACAAAGTGAATCAGCTATAAGTAGACATGTATCCTCTCCCTGTTGAGCCTGCCTTTCATCCCACTTTATCCCACCCCTCCAGGTCATCACAGAGGAATTTCCACTTTATAGAAGGGCTTCTAGAACTGAACTATGTGAAGTTTTCCCTAGTCTAGGCAAGATGAGTAGCTGGCTCTCAATAAATTTTGTTGAATTTTTAAGTTGAGTCTGTTAAAGGAAAAGGAAAGATAATATAGCAATGATTGATTGCTAAGAAAAATATTATATTCCAAAAGTATACTCCAAAAATTAACACTTTACATCAAAGAATTCCATTTAAAAATAACAACTAAAATTATAAATTAAAATACATAATAATTTAATGAGAAGATGAAATGCTTTCAGACACTATGGTATCTATAAAATAAATTTTATCTAACTTGGCAACTGGATTTAAACATGAGACATGAATCCTAATATAAAAAGTAACATCAAAAGGACAATGTTGATTTCTTCTCATAAACTTTAGGATCGTGAACATAAACAACCATCATATGTCAGAGGAAATAGATCTTAGAAGTTGAGGTAAGTTTACTTTTCTAATTTCCTGACCCACTCTGGGGCTGTCACAATTTTCCTCTTTCTCTCTCTCTCTCTCACACACGCACACACACACATACATATGTAATATTTTGCATATATTTAAAGTAAAAATTTTAGGAAATGTAGCAGGTAACTGTTGTTGTTTAATCGCTGGTTATGTCTGACTCTTTGTGATCCCATGGACTATAGCCTGCCTGGTTCTTCTGCCCATGGGATTTTCCAGGCAAGAACACTGGAGAGGGTTGCCATGCCCTTCTCCAGAGGATCTTCCCGACCCAGGGATCAAACCTGTGTCTCCTGCACTGGCAGGTGGATAGTTTACCACGGAGCCACCAGGGGAAGCCCAGGCTAAAATACACATTTCATGTCTTCAGAGATTCAAAACAGGAGGACTAGCTGTAAATATCCAATAGAAAGTCCTGCTTATTAAGAAAATTGTGAGTTGTGATTCTATGAGGTAAAAAGCTTTGATTTACTTCACCTAAGGACACTTGGAGAAAGAAATGGCAACCCACTCCAGTGTTCTTGCCTGGAGAATCCCAGGGACGGGGGAGCCTGGTGGGCTGCTGTCTATGGGGTTGCACAGAGTCAGACACGACTGAAGCGACTTAGCAGCAGCAAGGACACTTGTATGATTATAAATGTGTTCTGTGAATGTAGCTAGTCAACTTGATTTGTTACCATTTCTCTACAGGAATAAAGATAACATAAGGGGAGTCTCTCAAGAGGATTGGAGACTTCAGTACTGGCCAACCACTTGGTAACTTTTTAATTATCTTTTTTCTCTTCTCTGTATTTAGACCATTTAATTCATTTAGAATCCCCATTGAAACTCTAACACCTCCTCCACCATGAACCAATTATGGAAAGACTTCCTCCATACAATCCATTTTGCATGATATAATGAAAGGGCTGAGCAGAAGGGATTTGTTAAACATAATTTACATCTACTCCATAGTCAACCTTAATTATTTAGTGACTGATTGTCCTCTTAGGGGATTATGCAAGCATTTTGTTTCTACTCTGTCTCACTGCTGCTAACTGTTTAGCCGTTTCACTAATCAGCATGTCTATTAGGAGCAGTTTGGGGATAGAGTAAAGCAGAGGATCACACTGTGATCCATCATTTTGTCATTTCTTAGAAGATTTAGTAAAATCTTTAATGATGTGGGGGACTGAAGCTTGTGTGTAAATCAGTGGAATTTAATGTTTTCATTATCCATCTTATTCTTTGTCTCCTGAGGACAATGAAAATTTTGCTGTATGCATTTTGAAAATCTTAAGAATAAGAACTTGTATCTTACTTTGTTCAGGATGCTATAATAAAATACCACAGACTGGGTGGCTTATAAACAGCAGAAATTTATCACAGTTCTGGAGGCTAGAGGTCCAAGATCAGCGTGACAACTCTCTCTGACTGCAGAACTCGCTGTATCCCGCTGTAGCACAAGGGGCTGGGGAGCTCGGTGAGATTTCTTCTTTGTGGAAAAAGCTCAAATGAATTTCTTGGCCAACTCGATGTAAACACACTTATTCCGTCCAGGAGGGCTCCATTCTCATAACCTCATCAACCCCGAAAGACCCCCCTACTAATAATATCACCTTTGAGGGTTAGGGTTTCAGTATATAAATGACTGAACATAAACTTTCAGCCCACAGCAACAAGGCTATTGTTGTTCAGTTGCCAAGTCCTGGCTGAATCTCTGTGACCCCACAGACTGTACACTGCCAGGCTCCTCTGTTCATGCGATTTTCCAGGCAAGAATACTGGAGTGGGCTGCCATTCCCTTCTCCAGGGGAATCTTCCTGACCCACGGACCAAATCTGTGACTCTTGCCACATCTGTACTGACAGGTGGATTCTTTACCCATGAGCCACTGGGGAAGCCCCAGCAACATGATTATACATATTTAAAATTTTAATGGGTATTGCTATATCATCCTGTCACGTGAGTGTATGTTCCTCGGTTCTTTGTCTCGTTACAACAAAGATTTGGAGTGATGGACATTAAAGCCCCCTTGGCGTGTCACAGCTCTCAGGTCTTGGATAGACTGTATTATAGCTCTCAGGTCTCGAATGGACCATGTTATAGCTCTTAGACAAATCAGTGTTACAGCTCAGTGTTATAGCTCTATTTTATTTAGAAGATAGCAGGAAAATCCATCTTGGAGGCGTGAGGGCACATCGATCCAAAGACATGAAGAGAAGAGCACCCCAGGGAGAGAGAGAGAGAGTGAGAGAGGCAGAGAGAGAGAAAGAGTGCATGCACGCGGGAGAGAAAGAGAGCAAGAAAGCGCTTTGGCTCCTCCTTTTATGTTTTTTTCCTCCACCTGGGCCTGCCCTATGCAAATTGGGCTTAGCCAGGAGTACTGTTTGTTCTACCTGAAGTCTTCACTCTGGTCCTCGGACCCTCCTTTGACCTTCCTTTGTTCTATTCGTGGGCTTTTCCCTTCCTTGTCTTTCAGCCACCGCCATTTTGGACTCCTTTTCCCTATTTTACCTACCTAACAATCCTATAAGAAAGTTTCATCAGTTGTTATTCCCCGTGAATGGTGCATATGCGTGGCTTCCCTCTCTAAACTTCTCCAAACAACACTCCATCTTTTTCCCAAAAGGATGGGTGAATTTAGCTGTTAAATCTTTCAGGCCTGACTTCAGGCTCTACTACAAAGCCACAGTCATCAAGACAGTATGGTACTGGTACAAAGACAGAAATATAGATTAATGGAACAAAATAGAAAGCCCAGAGATAAATCCACACACCTATGAACACCTTATCTTTGACAAAGGAGGCAAAAATATACAATGTAGAAAAGACAATCGCTTTAACAAGTGGTGCTAGGAAAACTGGTCAACCACTTGTAAAAGAATGAAACTAGAACACTTTCTAACACCATACACAAAAATAAACTCAAAATGGATTAAAGACCTAAATGTAAGACCAGAAACTATAAAACTCCTAGAGGAGAACATAGGCAAAATACTCTCCGACTTAGATCACAGCAGGATCCTCTATGACCCACCTCCCAGAATATTGGAAATAAAAGCAAAAATAAACAAATGGGACCTAATTAAAATGAAAAGCTTATGCACAACAAAGGAAACTATAAGCAAGGTGAAAAGACAGCCTTCAGAATGGGAGAAAATAATAGCAAATGAAGCAACTGACAAACAACTAATCTCAAAAATATACAAGCAACTCCTACAGATCAACTCCAGAAAAATAAATGACCCAATCAAAAAATGGGCCAAAGAACTAAATAGACACTTCTCCAAAGAAGACATACAGATGGCTAACAAAAACATGAAAAGATGCTCAACATCACTCATTATCAGAGAAATGCAAATCAAAACCACTATGAGGTACCATTTCACGCCAGACAGAATGGCTGCAATCCAAAAGTCTACAAGCAATAAATGCTGGAGAGGGTGTGGAGAAAAGGGAACCCTCTTACACTGTTGGTGGGAATGCAAACTAGTACAGCCACTATGGAGAACAGTGTGGAGATTCCTTAAAAAACTGGAAATAGAACTGCCTTATGACCCAGCAATCCCACTGCTGGGCATACACACTGAGGAAACCAGAATTGAAAGAGACACATGTACCCCAATGTTCATCGCAGCACTGTTTATAATAGCGAGGACATGGAAGCAACCTAGATGTCCATCAGCAGATGAATGGATAAGAAAGCTGTGGTACATATACACCATTAATGGACTATTACTCAGCCATTAAAAAGAATACATTTGAATCAGTTCTAATGAGGTGGATGAAACTGGAGCCTATTATACAGAGTGAAGTAAGCCAGAAAGCAAAACACCGATACAGTATACTAATGCATATATATGGAATTTAGAAAGATGGTAACAATAACCCTGTATACAAGGCAGCAAAAGAGACACTGATGTATAGAACAGTCCTTTGGACTCTGTGGGAGAGGGAGAGGGTGGGATGATTTGGGAGAATGGCATTGAAACATGTATAATATCATATATGAAACGAGTCACCAGTCCAGGTTCGATGCACAATACTGGATGCTTGGGGCTGGTTCACGGGGACGACCCAGAGGGATGGTACAGGGAGGGAGGAGGGAGGAGGGTTCAGGATGGGGAACACGTGTATACCTGTGGCGGATTTATGCTGATATATGGCAAAACCAATACAATAGTGTAGAGTTAAAAAATAAAAGAAAAAAAATCTTTCAGGTAATTTATCTTTCAAATAAACTTACATAAATGCACAAGACATTTTCATTTAAAGGGATAAAACCCATAGTAGAGAAGTTTGAGGGGTAAAGGTTAGATGGAGAAAAAATTTAAATACAGCAAATTATTTTTAATAATTTGCAAATGTTTACAAAATGTTTCCCTTGAAATGCACTGTTACATTAAAATTTCCTTTTGGGAGTTGAAAAATCAAGTGGACAACTATATTTTTTAACAGATATTTCATGTTAATATGTAAAAAGATAAAAATGTTAGTTGCTCAGTTGTGTTCCCTCTTTGTGATCCCATGGACTGTGGCCTGCCAGGCTCCTATGTCCATGGAATTCTTCAGGCAAGAGTATTGCAGTGGGTTGCCATTTCCTTCTTCAGGGGATCTTTCTCATTCAGAAAGTCTCCCACATTACAGGCAGATTCCTCACTGTCTAAGCCACCAGGGAAGCCCCAATATTAATATATAAGCTTACATTAAGTTATATTGTTATTTCAGTATAAAATGCCACTAGTAGATAATAGATGGGGAAACAATGGAAACAGTGAGAGACTTTAATTTTTTGGGCTTCAAAATCAATGCAGATGGTGACTGCAGCCATGAAATTAAAAGACACTTGCTCCTTGGAAGGACAGTTATGACCAACCTAGACAGCATATTAAAAAGCAGAGACATTACTTTGCCAACAAAGGTCCATCTAGTCAAAGCTATGATTTTTCCAGTAGTCATGTATGAATGTAAAAGTTGGACTATAAAGAAAGCTGAGCCCCAAAGAATTGATGCTTTTGAACTGTGGTGTCAGAGAAGACTCTTGAGAGTCCCTTGGACTGCAAGGAGATCCAACCAGTCCATCCTAAAGGAAATCAGTCCTGAATATTCATTGGAAGGACTGATGCTAAAGCTGAAGGTCCAATACTTTGGCCACTTGATGCAAAGAACTGACTCATTTGAAAAGACCCTGATGCTGGGAAAGACTGAAGGCAACAGGAGAAGCGGACGACAGAGGATGAGATGTTTGGATGGCATCACCAACTCAATGGACATGAGTTTGAGCAAGCTCTGGGATTTGGTGATGGACAGGGAGGCCTGGCGTGCCGCAGTCCATGGGGTTGAAAAGAGTCGGACACAACTGAGTGACTGAACTGAATATAGCAGTATTATAAACTAGAAAATTAGATAAGGATTATCCAACCAGTCCATTCTAAAGGAGATCAGCCCTGGGTGTTCTTTGGAATGAGTGATGCTGAAGCTGAAGCTCCAGTACTTTGGCCACCTCATGCGAAGAGTTGACTCATTGGAAAAGACTCTGATGCTGGGAGGGATTGGGGGCAGGAAGAAAAGGGGACGACAGAGGATGAGATGGCTGGATGGCATCACCGACTCAATGGACATGAGTTTGAGTGAACTCCGGGAGGTGGTGATGGACAGGGAGCACTGGCGTGCTGGGATTCATGGGGTCGCAAAGAGTCAGAGACAACTGAGTGACTGAACTGAACTGACTGATAAACTGGAAAATTAGATAAGGGTTACATGCTACATTATAAATGAAAGGAGTATATAAAAATTCACCCATTTTCAAACTAACAGTAGCATTTTCCTTTGACATTCAGACTCTTTTTCTCTGAATTATTTCCTAATTATAATTATTTACAATAGACAATATTTGGAAATGGTCAAAATCTTCAACAGTGTAATTGAATACTATGAAGCCATTAAAATGGACATTTCAAAGAAATTTTTAATGGCACAGAAAAGATTCTACAATGATATAATGAGTGGAGGAGTCAGAGAACAAAACTGAAAATACAATGTGACTTCAATAGAAATAGAGTGTGAGAGTGACAGTGAGAAAGGAAGAATGGAAAATGCACAGTAAGAGCGTTGAAAGGAAATCAAATCAGCAAAATGTTGACAAAATTACCTCCAGGTGATGGCATATAAGAATTTAATTTTCTAAGTTTTTCTTTATTTTTGAGTTTTTATAGTGATAATAACTTTTGTTAACAAAATTTCCTCCTTATTTTCTGTGTATTTTTTTTTTGACATCTATACTACCAGCAGGTACTGCAGCAATGATCATGTTAACTCTTCCACAAAACTGGGATTTCCTGGGGAAGAGAGCCTTGTTTATTTATCTTTATACTCTCAGCACATAGAGCTTAACAAATGTTTGTTAAATTTCAAAGCTTGAGATAATGGAAAAAAAAAAAAAAAAACACCTCACAATATAACTAACACCCAACTCTCAGGGCTTTGGACCTTCCCTTGTGGCTCAGATGGTAAAGAATCTGCCTGCAATGAAGGAGACCTGTGTTTGATCTGTGGGTTGGGAAGATCCCCTGGAGGAGGGCATGACAATCACTCCAGTATTCTTGCCTGGAGAATCCCATGGACAGAGGAGCTTGGCGGGCTGCAGTCCATGGGGTCACAAAGAGTCGGACACGACTGAGCCACTAAAGAAACAAAAAATCAGAGTACTCATCCTCTAGTCCAAGTGCTAACATCTGTCACATTGTTCTATCTATCTATCATCTTTCTATCTATATCATTGCTGGTGTCATATGTCACCCTTACAGAATAAAAACACTCTTCTACACAAACATACCATTACCACAATCAAGAAATTTAATACTATGTATTCCATGGATGGAGGAGCCTGGTAGGCTGCAATCCAAGGGGTCGCTGAGAGTCGGACACGACTGAAGTGACTTAGCATCAACAGCAGCAGTAATATTATATTCAAATTTCCCCAATTGTCTGAATAATTTTTATAGCTTTTCATTTGTTTGTTTAATTCAAGACCCAAACAAGGATCAAACATTGCATTTAGGTGATAGGTTACCCTAGCCTCTTTTACTCTAGGTAAGAAAAGGTGTGTTTTTTTTTTTTTTTTTTAACCTAAAAGAGGGTTCTGGGCTTTTTTTTTGACTTTCATGACCACCATTTTTAAGCATCTAGGCCAGGTGTTTTATAGAATGTCCACAATTTCAGTTTGTCTGACTGCTTCCTCACAATTAGAAGCAGTTGAAATATTTTTGACAAAAATACTAAAAAGATGATATAATGTCTTCCTTAAATGTATCACATTTGGAGGTACATAATACCCACTTGTCCCATTATATTTATGCTATTTTTAACAGAAGTTTTAAAAGTTTTGTAATTCCTTTCAACTGCCATCATGGCTTTATCCCACAAATTTGGATAAGTAAATTCATTTCATTCAATCCTAAATATCAACTTCCACTATAACTTCTTTAACCCATAAATTACATAGATATGTGTTTTGACATTCCTAACTAAATGTTATTTACTATTTTTTAGACTTCATATTTTGAAATAATTGAAATTACTGGAAATTTACCTGAAAGTTTCAGAAAGGTACACAAAGCTCCTGCATATCCAGCTTTTGAGCACTTCCTGGCTGGCATATCAAAATATTTCAGATTTGCACTTTCCTAATCCTGATGTGGCGGAGAAGGCAGTGGCACCCCACTCCAGTACTCTTGCCTGGAAAGTCCCATGGACGGAGGAGCCTGGTGGGCTGCAGTCCATGGGGTTGCTGGGAGTCGGACACGACTGGGCGACTTCACTTTCACTTTTCACTTTCATGCATTGGAGAAGGAAATGGCAACCCACTCCAGTGTTCTTGCCTGGAGAATCCCAGGGATGGGGGAGCCTGGTGGGCTGCCATCTGTGGAGTCGCACAGAGTCGGACACGACTGAAGCGACTTAGCAGCAGCAGCAGCAATCCTGACGTGGAGACAGACAATATTCTAAGGATCTTGGTCCCTTTTACGTGTGTGTGTCCAGTCGCTTAGTTGGGTCCGACTCTCTGTGGCCCAGTGGACTGTAGCTCATGGGGCTCCTTTGTCCATGGAATTTTCCAGCCGAGAACACTGGAGTGGGTTGTCATTTTCTTCTCCAGGGGATCTCGCCAACCCAGGGATTGAACCCATGTCTCCTACGTCTCCTGCATTGGGAGGCAGGTTGTTTATCATTAGTGCCACCTGGAAAGCCCTGGTACCTTTTATAAGGTGCGTGTTTGGGTGATCAGTCACTTCAGTCATGTGACGATACCCCGCCAGGCTACTCTGTCCATGGGATTCTCCAGGCAAGAATACTGGATACAAGGTAATGAAATTTAAAAACAGGATCTGGGCACTACATGCTTTCTTTTTTTGTGTTTTTAAGTGACTATAATGAGACATCCTGAGATGGAGATGAGTGCATGAATTTGTAAGTCAAAACACAAGGTTCCAGTTACGACCAGGCAAGTTGCCAGCTGTGTAACCTAGGGGCATTATCCTCCCTGATATTTGGTTTCCTCATCTTTAAAATAGTTACTTAAAAAAATAGTAACAACAAAAAAATAATGATAACAAAGAAAGGAAGGGTAATGATATCTGATTATAGTAATCTGATGGGTACTATACTAAGTTCTTATATACTTAATTTTCACAACAATATTGTTATTATGCCCATTTTACAGATGAAGTAAATGAAGATCATAATAAAATATTTATATCATTTGAATAAAATGAAGTATGTGGAAGTGATATGGATTCGAATTGTTTGGGTCCACTTATATGCGAATTTTTTTCAACAGTTAATACTACAGTACGTGATGGCATCACTGACTCGATGGACGTGAGTCTGAGTGAACTCCGGGAGTTGGTGATGGACAGGGAGGCCTGGCGTGCTGTGATTCATGGGGTTGAAAGGAGTCGGACACGACTGAGCAACTGAACTGAACTGAACACTATCTAAGGCTGAATGAGGGGATATGGGACCTCGGATTCAGAGGAATAACAAGCATATTTGGAGGGTCAAGTGTAAAATATACACAGATTTTGGACTTAACCTCCAAGTTGTTCAAGGGTCAATTGTATATGTATACATATAATCACTTAATTATTTATTGATTCAATCAGTGAGTATCTATTAAGTATTTACTAAGTACCATATGCAGTTTTTATGCTAAGTATAAAATAAAACAATGTATACATGTTAAAGTTTATCATTATATATGCATATCTATATGTTTATAACTCCATAGAAAATTTATTTTAAAGTGCCGTACAACCAAAATATAATGTAAGTCACATATGTAATTTAAAATTTCCTAGTAGCTGTAGTAAAATGGCTTTATTAAAGGTGAAATTAATTTTACTTATATATTTTATTTTACATAGTGTATCCAAGATATTGTCATTCTAACATGTAAATGTAAAACAATTATTCATGATATATTTCACACTTTTTTAGTCTTCAAAATCCATCACAGATTTTATACTTAGCACATCTCAGAACAGGCCAGAGCTTAAGTTCACAACAATCACACGTAGTTAGTGGCATCTGTTGGATATTTCAGGTCCAGAATAACATAAAAAGCTGATTGGGAGATGGAAGAGGGAGAGGAATTTACCTTTTATTATATATCCTTTCATACTTTAGATTCTTGTATGCTGTGTACTTGTCGCCTAATCAAAGAAATTTGAAAAAATAAATTAATATATTAAAAGCATCATGTTTTTATCTGTGCATGAGTGTGCATTCTTGTCTGTCAGTGGTTTTCAATTGTGGGTGATTCCCTGTCCCCCTCAGAAGACATCTGGAAACTTTTGGAGATATTCTGGGTAGGTGGGTGGGGACCACTGGCATCCAGTGAGCAGATGTGAGGAATGCTGTTATAGATCCTACCATGTATGCTACAGCACCCACCCCCAATAAGGATTATATGACCCAAATATCAATAGTGCTGAGGCTGAAAAACTTCTGTTATGTGCTGCAAAAAGTAAAAATTTCAGTGTCTACTTGTTACCAGGCATTATCAAGACCTGGGTATACAAAGAAGGTTCCCACACAGCACCTGCACTTCAGTGGCTCAGTCTAGTGAGGGAGGGAGACAATAGGCAAGTAATTGCAGAAATGTGATAAATTTTAGAACAGAGTAGAAAGAAGGCATTAAGAAAGAATTAACGTATCTGTAAACATATTCATTAACTAGAAAGCCACTTGTTAGAAACATTAATTTGAATCGAGTAGTTGAAATTGAAGGCTTCCCAGGTGGCTTAGAGGGTAAAGCGTCTGCCTACAATGCAGGAGACCCGGGTTCAATCCCTGAGTCGGCAAGATCCCCTGGAGAAGGAAATGGCAACCCACTCCAGTACTCTTGCCTGGAAAATCCTATGGACGGGGGAGCCTGGGAGGCTGCAGTCCATTGGGTTGCAAAGAGTCAGACATGACTGAGCGACTTCACTTCACTTCTTCACTTCAGGTGGCGCTAGTGGTAAAGAATCTGCCTGCCAATGCAGGAGATTTAAGAGACCTGGGTTCCATCCCTGGGTTGGGAAGATCCCCTGAAGAAGGTCATGGCAACCCACTCCAATATTCTTTGCCTGGAGGATCCCATGTCTAGAGGAGCCTGATGGCCTCAGTCCATGGGGCTGCAAAGAGTCTGACACAACTGAAGCAATTCAGCACGTATACAAGCAGCTGAAATTGAAACATCAATTTCAGAAGTTATTTTCCACCAAATCCTCAGGTTGAGAGTGTAGCACTTTATTCAAAGGCTTTAATGTGCCTCTGTACCACTCTAATGTCAATAAAAGATGTCTGGGAAGAACCCCTAATTTGGTTATAACATCTGTTACTCTATTTCTGTGCTGAGTATTACATTTTGGAACTTTAAATGGACTCTGATATATCTTAAAAAGAATGTGTAACTCATGACTAATTGTTGTTGCTGTCTGAAAGAGATAGCTATATTTTATAAGAACAACAGTCCAAAGGATTATCATGTTTTGCATATTTCTTCCCATGAATGTCTCCACTTTTCTGAGAGGCTCCCAAGTTCCACCATATTTCATTACCTATCAAAGAAATGAGACAAAAACTCAGACTGTGAATTCCACTGGCTTTGTTTAGGTTTTCTTAAACCTTAATGCTCTCATATTTTAGCTTTGGTTTAGTTTTTCACGAGTGAGCTCACAAAGTATTGTACACATCTGTTTGCAGGTTGGAAGGCTGTGCCCTTCTCACTGGCTGCAAACTGCTAATACAAGGGGCAGCACAGGGCCGTGGAGAAGGGCAAGTGCTCTGGTTTGAGTCCTGGTTTCACCTCCTAAGCTGCAGCGCAGCTTACTTAACCTCCCCAAACTTCTGTATCCTCATGTAAAATGTCTATCGTTCAACAAGATCAAACAAGATAACACATTAAATTCACTTATCATTGCTAGGAATGAAGTAATGGGAGCTGTTACTATCCGAATGGCACAAAACAAAAATCAGACTTTTAAGCTACAAGTCAGAATAGAGCTCATGGGTTTTTCTCCACCAGAAATTATTTATGTTTTCATAGTCATTATGTTTCTAAAAAAATAAGTGATTCCCTACCTTTTTATTTGAACCTTAATTACAGAAATGTGAGTACTGCTTTGGCACTCTGGGTTGAATTGGTTCACATTTGCATTCACTATTCATTTCTTGCTACCTTTCACCGCTGTGCTGTTAGAATACTGTACTAGCTCCCATTTTTTTTATGTCTATGCTTCTTCCCAGCTAAGTTCACGTTGTGTATTTAAAACTCAACTGTCTTGGATTTTTGGGCCCGCATTATCACACTAACTAAACCTCACTAAATAGTAACCTGTATCTGTTTAGCAACAAACCCATCTTCAACAGCTTGAAAAAATACAGTGCCATTCCACAGAGTTCATCTATACGCAGACAAAAGGCTTCTTCTTGACTGTAATTTCAACAGACCAAGTGATTGTAATGCTACTGTGGTAAAAAATGCAGCTGTGTTTTTTCATGCTTTCTAGAAGTTGAGATACAATCTTACAATCATACCACAAATAGTTTATTATTCAAACCTCAAAGAGGTTTTGTCTCATTCAAAAAGCTGAAATTATACATTTCATTTCATTTGTGTGAAAAGTTATACTGGAATCAATTAATTTTGTACAAAATCTTACATTTCTCTTCTGTCAAAATACCCATTGAATGCCTAATTAAAAGATGCAATAGCTTTCTTCATCTTTAAATATATTGATATTTTATACTACCCTATTTTCATGACAGCAAAAAGTTAATGACATAATTCAAGATTAGAGGAGGTTATAATAACAGAATATAGGTAATTTCATTGTTTTTCTTATGATTGATATTAATAATGATAATATTAACAGAGAAGAGCATAAATAAAAGGTAAACTAACAATCTAATAGCCTAATGACTTGAGATGAGGGCAACTGAGTGGTAGTTTGAGCATTCTTTGGCACTGACTTTCTTTGGGACTGGAAAGAGAACTGACATTTTCTAATCCTGTGGCCACTACTGAGTTTTCCAAACTTGCTGGCATATTGAGTGCAGCACTTTCACAGCATCGTCTTTCAGGATTTGGAATAGCTCAACTGGAATTCCATTACCTCCACTAGCTTTGTTCATAGTGATGCTTTCTAAGGCCCACTTGACTTCACATTCCAGGATGTCTGGCTCTAGGTGAGTGATCACACCATCGTGATTATCTTGGTCGTGAAGCTCTTTTTGTACAGTTCTTCTGTGTACTCTTGTCACCTCTCCTCAATATCTTCTGCTTCTGTTAGGTCCATACCATTTCTGTCCTTTATTGTGTCCATCTTTGCATGAAATGTTCCCTTGGTATCTCTACTTTTCCTGAAGAGATCTCTAGTCTTTCCTATTCTGTTGTTTTCCTCTATTTCTTTGCATTGATCGCTGATGAAGGCTTTCTTATCTCTCCTTGCTATTCTTTGGAACTCTGCATTCAAATGGGAATATCTTTCCTTTTCTCCTTTGCTTTTCAGTTCTCTTCTTTTCACAGCTATTTGTAAGGCCTCCCCAGACAGCCATTTTGCTTTTTTCCATTTCTTTTCCATGGGGATGGTCTTGATCTCTGTCTCCTGTACAATGTCATGGACCTCTGTCCATAGTTAATCAGGCACTTTATCTATCAGATCTAGTCCCTTAAATTTATTTCTCACTTCCACTGTATAATCATAAGGGATTTGATTTAGGTCATACTTGAATGGTCTAGTGGTTTTCCCTACTTTCTTCAATTTAAATCTGAATTTGGCAATAAGGAGTTCATGATCTGAGCCACAGTAGGCTCGCAGTCCTGTTTTTGCTGACTGTATAGAGCTTCTCCATCTTTGGGCGCAAAGAATATAATCAATCTGATTTCATTGTTGATCATCTGGTGATGTCCATGTGTAGAGTCTTCTCTTGTGTTGTTGGAAGAGGGTGTTTGCTATGACCAGTGCATTCTCTTGGCAAAACTCTATTAGCCTTTGCCCTGCTTCATTTCGTATTCCAAGGCCAATTTTGCCTGTTACTCCAGGTGTTTCTTGACTTCCTATTTTTGCATTCCAGTCCCCTATAATGAAAAGGACATCTTTTTTGGGTGTTAGTTCTAAAAGGTCTTGTAGGTCTTCACAGAACCGTTCAACTTCAGCTTCTTCAGTGTTACTGGTTGGGACATAGACTTGGATTACTGCGATATTGAATGGTTTGCCTTGGAAATGAACAGAGATCATTCTGTCATTTTTGAGACTGCATTCAAGTACTGCATTTTGGACTCTTTTGTTGACCATGATGGCTACTCCATTTCTTCTAAGGGATTCCTACCCACAGTAGTAGATATAATGGTCATCTGAGTTAAATTCACCCATTCCAGTCCATTTTAGTTCGCTGATTCCTAGAATGTAGATGTTCACTCTTGCCATTTCCTGTTTGACCACTTCCAATTTGCCTTGATTCATGGACCTAACATTCCAGGTTCCTATGCAATATTGCTCTTTACAGCATCGGACCTTGCTTCTATCACCAGTCACATCCACAACTGGGTATTGTTTTTGCTTTGGCTCCATCCCTTCATTCTTTCTGGAGTTATTTCTCCACTGATCTCCAGTAGCATATTGGTCAGGAAGCAACAGTTAGAACTGGACATGGAAGAACAGACTGGTTCCAAATAGGAAAAGGAGTACATCAAGGCTGTATATTGTCACCCTGCTTATTTAACTTCTATGCAGAGTACATCATGAGAAACGCTGGGCTGGATGAAGCACAGCTGGAATCAAGACTGCCAGGAGAAATATCAGTAACCTCAGATATGCAGATGACACCACCCTTATGGCAGAAAGTGAAGAGGAACTAAAAAGCCCCTTGATTAAAATGAAAGAGGAGAGTGGAAAAGTTGGCTTAAAGCTCAACTTTCAGAAAACTAAGATCATGACATCTGGTCCCATTGCTTCATGCCAAATAGATGGGGAAACAGTGGAAGCAGTGTCAGACTTTATTTTTTTGGGCTCCAAAACCACTGCAGATGGTGATTGCAGCCATGAAATTAAAGACGCTTACTCCTTAGAAGGAAAGTTATGACCAACCTAGATAGCATATTCAAAAGCAGAGACATTACTTTGCCAACAAAGGTCCGTCTAGTCAAGGCTATGGTTTTTCCATTGGTCATGTATGGATGTGAGAGGTGGACTGTGAAGACAGCTGAGGGCCGAAAAATTGATGCTTTTGAACTGTGGTGTTGGAGAAGACTCTTGAGAGTCCCTTGGACTGCAAGGAGATCCAAGAAGTCTATCCTAATAGAGATCAGCCCTGGGTGTTCTTTGGAAGGACTGATGCTAAAGCTCAAGCTCCAGTACTTTGGCCACCTCATGTGAAGAGTTGACTCACTGGAAAAGACTCTGATGCTGGGAGGGATTGGGGGCAGGAGGAGAAGGGGATGACAAGGGATGAGATGGCTGGATGGCATCACCGACTTGATGGGCATGAGTTTGAGTGAAGTCTGGGAGTTGGTGATGGACAGGGAGGCCTGGCATACTGCAATTCATGGGGTCGCAAAGAGTCGGACACGACTGCGCGACTGAACTGAACTGAATGACTTGAGACAGACAATTAGGCTCCAATCCATCAAGGAGGATGAGAGACCTTCAAGGTGAGCAGGTTTTTTGTAGAGAGGGAGAGCCTGGACTCTGCCCTTCCCTCTGCCCACAAGGGAAGATGAGAAAGAGATCTAAGCTTCTTTGAACATTTTTCCTCCTGTTTTCCCCTCTATTTATTTCCTGAAGGGAATATTTCAGAGGTGGTATGTCCATTATATACATAACAGGTTCCAAAAGCAGGATTTTTTTTTTTAATGACAGAGCATGTAAGGGAAGGAGGAAAACACAAATGGGGCAGGGAGAGAGCAACTGCAGACTGAGTAAGCTGTGGAGAAAAACTACCACTGGAATGAGTGTGGGAAGAGACAGAGAGAGCTTTCTGGGGGAAAATGGCTGAAAAGCTGAGAGAACAATCGGGAATGTAGACGTTTAGAAATCACCATAGGAAATCTACAGCTGAAGTGGATCATTTTATTTTTTTGCACCCAAAACTGTGCTCAAGCCGCTTCTTCATCCAGTTCTGGGTAGCTGGAAGAAAAACTCCGTGGCCACAGACACAAAAGAGTGCGAGCTGCTCAACAAGCTCCTCATCAGAAACACCAGTCTCAACCTGTTGACGCTCCTTCACCTCTTACCTGGTTTAGAATTTTAACCTCTCCTCTCATTCCTGTGGGTGACACACCAAAGTGGGTGGTTATCTTAAAAAGCTAACAATTAAGACTCCTGGAGGTGGAGAAGAGGCCCTGAGGGTTCTTTCAGTCCAGCACAAAGGAATGTATCAAATCAACTGCTGGCAAACACTCAGGATCTGATACTGTCCATAACCCTGGAGGAGGGCATGGCAACCTACTCAGTATTCTTGCCTGGAAAATCCCATGGACAGAGGTGCCTGGTGGGCTACAGTCCACAGGGTTACAAAGAGTCGAATATGACTGAAGTGATTTAGGGGGCGCGCACTGTCCATAAGGCAGTGCTTGTGATAGGAGACTTGCAGAGAGGAGAGCCTGAAGCCTTGAGGCTGTATTCCTGAAGCCACCTTCTGGGTATGAAGGGATGAATAGCTGGAAAGTGCCGGACCTAGGAGAGCAGGTCCTGGAATCCCACTCAGGAGGTACACTGCTACAGAGGGTGCTCAAAGTGAAGAATATGGAAAAGCAAGAAGCACCAAATTTATTTATTTCTTTTTATCTACCTCATATAGTGCTTAACTTGGTTTGATATCAGTTAACAGCCATTCTGGAGTGGGTCTGGGTTGGAATCCTCACTGTCTGGAGCAGGCTGGTATGAAAAGGTTGGGGGGGGGGATTACACTAGAATGTACTGTCTTGAAGAGGCTGGTGGTACTCTTGAGAATCCTGAGCTATATTGTGGGGCTAATGCCTGAGCTCCAGGTGGCCCAGTGATAAAGAATCATCTGCCAATGCAGGAGACGCAAGATATACAGGTTCAATCCCTGGGTTGGGGAGATGCCCTGGAGTGGAAATGGCAACCCACTCCAGTATTCTTTTTTTAAAAAATATAAATTTATTTATTTTAATTGGAGGCTAATTACTTTACAATATTGTATTGGTTTTGCCATACATCAACATGAATCTGCCATGGGTGTACATGTGTTCCCCATCTTGAAACCCCTTCCCACCTCCCTCTCCATACCACCCCTCTGGGTCATCCCAGTGCACCAGCCCCGAGCACCCTGTATCATGCATCGAACCTGGACTGGCGATTCGTTTCACCTATGATATTATACATGTTTCAATGCCATTCTCCCAAATCATCCCACCCTCACCCTCTCCCACAGAGTCCAAAAGACTGTTCTATACATCTGTGTCTCTTTTACTGTCTCGCATACAGGGTTATCGTTACCATCTTGCTAAACTCCATATATATGCGTTAGTATACTGTACTGGTGTTTTTCTTTCTGGCTTACTTCACTCTGTATAATAGGCTGCAGTTTCATCCACCTCATTAGAACTGATTCAAATGTATTCTTTTTAATGGCTGAGTAATACTCCATTGTGTATATGTACCACAGCTTTCTTATCCATTCATCTGCTGATGGACATCTAGGTTGCTTCCATGTCCTGGCTATTATAAACAGTGTTGTGATGAACATTGGGGTACATGTGTCTCTTTCAATTCTGGTTTCCTCAGTGTGTATGCCCAGCAGTGGGATTGCTGGGTCATATGGCAGTTCTATTTCCAGTTTTTAAAGGAATCTCCACACTGTTCTCCATAGTGGCTGTACTAGTTTGCATTCCTACCAACAGTGTAAGAGGGTTCCCTTTTCTCCACATCCTCTCCAGCATTTATTGCTTGTAGACTTTTGGATAGCAGCCATTCTGTCTGACGTGAAATGGTACCTCATTGTGGTTTTGATTTGCATTTCTCTGATAATGCCCACTCCAGTATTCTTGCCTGGAAAATACCATGGACAAAGGAGCCTGGGTGGCTACAATCCATGGCATCGCAAAGAGTCTAACATGGCCAAGGGACTAAGCACACACACGTACACACACACACACACACACACTCATTCACCAAAAAGTCTCTCAGAACTGAATGAGGTCAAACTAATTGATTCCAACCTAAATCAAGGTTAATTATTCAGATGAGAGGACTAGCCACTAAAACTTAGGGCAGAGTTGTAAGGAATTCTATTAATAACAGGTAGCCTAGTACTTTTAAAATGAGGACTGTTGTTTTAAACAACATTGTGGACTACAGTCGTCTCGAAGGATGTTTATAGGGGAAAAAAATGGACCTTGATTAATTGTTAAGATTAAATATGTGGAGAAGAGGATGAAGACAGTCATTGATTCATTCATTTATTTCTTCAAGAAATTATTCATGAAGCCTCTATGGGAACTGTGCTACACACCAGGGATTTTGTGGACAGCAGAAGTGACAGGTTCCTGGCCGAATGGCGCTTACCTTCCTGAGTGTGGAGTCAGGCGGCAAACACAGCAAAAGACAAAGATCTCCTCAGACAGCAGTAGGTGCTGTGAAGGAAGGAGAGCAGTTCTGTGGGATGGAGAGTGACCTGGGGGGAGGCTGGCGATGAGTTCTTAGCTAGACGGTGCAGATTCGGAGACTCCCTGGAGAGGTCGTATCTGACTGAGACCCAGGAGTTGAACTGTGGCTCTGTGAAGACCCAGAGAAGGGCATTCTTTGAAGAGGGAGTAGCAAGTACGAGAGGCCTGAAATATCAGTGAGCTTGATACATGGGAGAAGAAATCAGCAACAACAACAATGAAAAGGAATGTGGCCAAAGTAAACAAAGGACAAAAAGTCCAAGACAAGTCAGCAGGCTGGGCCGCATGGAAGAGCTTCTTTATTGTAAAGAGAATTTAAAGGAAGATTTAAGTAGAGGCCAGTTCTGATCCAGAGGAGATTCAGGAAAGTCAGACAGAATCCACTAAAACAGCGTTTTTGAGGACGTAGAAAAAGAGGGCAACCCTGGGTGTAGCGCCCTTAAAATCATAAAGACAAGAGCTAAAGCCTGGGTGATACGCAATGTCAGCAAGCTCTGGTTTACAAACGTGTGCTCCAGAAAGAAAGGTAGAAAAAAAGCCTCGCTGTGGCTGCAGCGTAGGTAAGGAGCCCCAGGGATCAACCCAGACTACAGTGTTAGAGTCACCACAGCTGGTATTCTAAATCAAGAGGAAGAGGGAAATGACCACCACTGATAACTTCATTAAACAAGAACATAGATAAAATTTACATAGATAAATTTACATAGATAAAATTTAATGGCCTAAATATCTTATATTTTTAATAAAGTAAAAAAAGTTAAAATTCCTGTGTGAGAACCCAAGAGTATCAGTGCATAATTTAGTCCTTAGAGGTAATATCTTACTTGTTTTATGTTTCAAAGGCTTAGCAACACTTTAATTTGGTCTGAATTCCTTTGTCTACCAATTTAAAAGGCAAACAAAGTTCAGTTCTTTCCCAAAGAAGCTGAGATTTTACTTAACTACACATTATTTACCAGATTTCAGAGCCACAAATGCACACTGGGTAAGGGTTTTGTTTTGTCTTTTAAAAGGTTAGCATGTTCTCAAGGATGTGTAGCAACTTTCCCTGACTGTTGTGCTTCAGTCTGGATTGTAAAGCTGCATCTTGACTCAACACGCTTTGGCAGGAAAAAACTGTTAGTCCTTCAATAATATTGAACAAAGGATGAGGTTAGACAAAGGGGGAAAAAACGAAACAGAAAACGTACCATCTGTTCAGTGGTCATGAAGTAGTCAGCACAGCATTTTTCTTGTTCCTGCACAACATCACTCTGAGGTGGTGCTGACACCCCCAGATGCAACTCGGAGAGAAACTAGCAAAGATATGAGTTGTTGAACGCCTGGGGGGAATTTGATATAACGTCCTTTGGTTGACAGTCTGTGTGCTGTCCACCAGGCTACACAGTATCCCCTTATTTAGATGATTTTAACAGACAGAATAAAAATTTGTTTACTGACATTAAGAAAAATCAATAAATGCAACTGATGAATGGTCACGTTAATTGTAACACCCTTTTCTGATGGAAAAGTTACCTATTAAAAGTTGGCTAAGGATACAGGTACCTTGGCAAAATGAAAAAAGGGCAGCAGAGCATGAGATGGTTAAATAGCATCATGGACTCAATGAACTTGAACAAATGCTGGGGGACAGTGGAGGACAGGGGAGCCTGGTATGCTGCAGTCCATGGGGGTCAAAAAGTTAGAAACGACTTAGCAACTGAACAACAACACAGGTACCTTTGGGCTTCCCTGATGGCTAAGTGGAAAAGAATCTGCCAGCCAATGCAGGAGATAGAGGTTCGATCCCTGGGTAGGAAAGACCCCGAAAGGAGAAAATGGCAACCCATTCCAGTATTCTTGCCTGGAAAATCCCATGATGGAGGAGTCCACATGGGGCTCATGAAAGAGTCAGACACAACTTAACGACTAAACAACAACAGGTACCTCTCACAGAGTGTCTATGATGCAGAAAGCCTGGAGAAAGGAGGGAGAAGGTAAGAACAGCCTGCATGGGAGCCTAGGAAGATTATCCACTAGGGTTTGAGGAAAGTGAATTCTTCCAATTCCTTTCAGTCAGTCAGTTAAGTCACTCAGCTGTGTCTGACTCTTTGCGACCCCATGGACGCACTCCATGGACACTATGCCATGCAACACGCCAGGACTCCCTGTCCATCACCAACTCCCAGAGTTTGCTCAAACTCATGTCCTTTGAGTCAGCGATGCCATCCAACGATCTCATCCTCTGTCGTCCCCTTCTCCTCCTGCCCTCAATCTTTCCCAGCATCAGTCTTTTCCAGTGAGTCAGTTCTTTGCATCAGGTGGCCAAAGTATTAGAGTTTCAGCTTCAGCATCAGTCCTTCCAATGAATACTAAGGACTGATTTCCTTTAGGATGGGCTGGTTGGATCTCCTTGCAGTCAAGGGACTCTCAAGAGTCTTCTCCAACACCACAGTTCAAAAACACCAATTCTTTGGTGCTCAGCTTTCTTGAGTCCAACTCTCACATCCATACCTGACTACTGGAAAAACCATAGCTTTGACTAGATGGACCTTTGTTGGTAAAGTAATGTCTCTGCTTTTTAATACTCTCTCTAGGTTGGTCATAGTTTTTCTTCCAAGAAGCAAGCATCTTTTCATTTCATGGCTGCAGTCACCATCTGCAGTGATTTTGGAGCCACCAAATATAAAGTCTCTCACTGTTTCCATTGTTTCTCCATCTATTTGCCATGAAGTGATGGGACTGGATACCATAATCTTAGTTTTCTGAACCTGGAGTTTTAAGCCAAAATTTTCACTCTCCTTTTCACTTTCATCAAGAGGTTCTTTAGTTCTTCATTCTCTGCCATAAGGGTGGTATGATCTGCATATCTGAGGTTATCGATACTTCTCCCAGCAGTCTTGATTCAGCTTGTGCTTCATCCAGCCCGGCGTTTCTCATGATGTACTCTGCATATAAGTTAAATAAGCAGGGTGACAGTATACAGCCTTGTCCTTTCCCAATTTGGAACCAGTCTGTTGTCCCACGTCCAATTCTAACTGTTGCTTCCTAACCTGCATACAGATGTTTCATGAGGCAGGTAAGGTGTTCTGGTATTCTCAATTCTTGAAGAATTTTCCACAGTTTGTTGTGTTCCACACAACCAAAGGCTTTGATGTAGTCAATAAAGCAGAAGTATATGTTTTTCTGGAACTCTCTTGATTTTTCAATAATCCAATGGATGTTGGCAATTTGATCTCTGATTCCTCTGCCTTTTCTAAATCCAGTTTGAACATCTGGAAGTTCACGGTTCATGTACTGCTGAAGCCTGGCTTCAGGAATTTTACGCATTGCATTGCTAGTATGTGAGATGAATGCAGTTATAAGGCATATTGAGCATTCTTTGGCATTGCCTTTCTTTGGGATTGGAATGAATACTGAACTTTTCCAGTCCTGTGGCCATGGCTGAATTTTCCTAATTTGTTGGCATATTGGGTGTATCACTTTCACAGCATCATCTTTCAGGATTTGAAATAGCTCAACTGGAATTCCATCACCTCTACTAGCTTTGTTCATAGTGATACTTCTTAAGGCCCACTTGACTTCACATTCCAGGATGTCTGGCTCTAGGTGAGTGATCACACTATTGTGGTTATCTGGGTCATGAAGATCTATTTTGTACAGTTCTTCTGTGTATTCTTGCCACCTCTTCTTAATATCTTCTGCTTCTGTTAGGTCCATACCATTTCTGTCCTTTATTTTGCCCATCTTTGCATGAAATGTTCCCTTGGTGTCTAATTTTCTTGAAGAGATATCTAGTCTTTCCCATTCTATTGTTTTCCTCTATTTCCTTGCACTGATCACTGAGGAAGGCTTTCTTATCTCTCCTTACTGTTCTTTGGAACACTGCATTCAAATGGGTATATCTTTCCTTTTCTCCTTTGCCTTTAGCTTCTCTTCTTTTCACAGCTATTTGTAAAGCCTCCTCAGAAAACCATTTTGCCATTTGGCATTTCTTTTCCTTGGGGATGGTCTTGATCCCTGTCTCCTGTACAAATGTCATGAACCTCCATCCACAGTTCATCAGGCACTCTGTCTATCGGATATAATGCCTTGAAACTATTTCTCACTTCCACTGTATAATCATAAGGCATTTGATTTAGGTCATACCTGAATGGTCCAGTGGTTTCCCCTACTTTCTTCAATTTAAGTCTGAATTTTGCAATAAGGGGTTCATAATCTGACCCACAGTCAGCTCCCGGTCTTATTTTCACTGACTGTATAGAGCTTCTCCTTCTTTGGCTGCAAAGAATATAATCCATCTGATTTTGGTATTGACCATCTGGTGATGTCTATGTGTAGAATCTTCTTTTGTGTTTTTGGAAGAGGGTGTTTGCTATGACCGATGTGTTCTCTTGGCAAAACTCTATTAGCCTTTGCCCTGCTTCTTTTTGTACTCCAAGGCCAAATTTTCCTGTTACTCCAGGTACCTCTTGACTTCTTACTTTTGTATTCCAGTTCCCTATAATGAAAAGGACATCTTTTTTGGGTGTTAGTTCTAGAAGGTCTTGTAGGTCTTCACAGAACCGTTCAACTTCAGCTTCTTCAGTGTTACTGGTTGGGACATAGACTTGGATTACTGTGATATTGAATGGTTTGCCTTGGAAATGAACAGAGATCATTCTGTCATTTTTGAGATTGCATTTAAGTACTGCATTTCAGACTCTTTTGTTGACTATGAGGGTGACTTCATTTCTTCTAAGGGATTCCTACCCACAGTAGTAGATATAATGGTCATCTGAGTTAAATTCACCCATTCCAGTCCATTTTAGTTTGCTGATTCCTAAAATGCTGATGTTCAGTCTTGCCATCTCCTGTGCGACCACTTCCAATTTGCCTTGATTCATGGACTTAACATTCCAGATTCTTACGCAATATTGTTTTTTTTTACAGAATTGGACTTTACTTCCATCACCAGTCATATCCACGACTGGGTGTTGTTTTTGCTTTGGCTCCATCTCTTCATTCTTTGTGGAGTTATTTCTCCACTGATCTCTAGTAGCATCATGGGCACCTACCAACCTGGAGAGTCTGTCTTTGAATGTCCTATCTTTTTGCCTTTTCATACTGTTCATGGGATTCTCAAGGCCAGAATACTGAAATGGTTTGCCATCCCCTTCTCCAGTGGACCAGATTTTGTCAGAACTCTCCACCATGACCTGTCTGTCTTGAATGGCCCTACATGGCATGGCTCATAGTTTCATTGAATTAGACAAGGCTGTGGTCCATGAGATCAGCTTGATTAGTTTTCTGTGATTGTGGTTTTCATTCTGCCTGCCCTCTGATGGTTAAGGATAAGAGGCTTATGGAAGCTTCCTGATGGGAGAGACTGACTGGGGGAAACTGAGTCTTGTTCTGATGGGCGGGGCCATGCTCAGTAAATCTTTAACCCAATTTTCTGTTGATGGAGGGGGCTGTGTTCCCTCCCTGTTGTTTGACCTGAGGCCAAACTATGGCGGAGGTAATGAAGATAATGGTGACCTCCTTCAAAAGATCCCAAACACACACTGCCACACTCAGTGCCCCCAGCCCTGCAGCAGGCCACCACTGACCCATATCTCCACCAGAGACTCCTGGACACTCACAGGCAAGTCTGGATCAGTCTCATGGGGGAGACTGCACCTTTCTCCTGGGTCTGGGTGTGCACAAGGTTCTGTTTGTGTCCTCCAAGTGTCTGTTTCCCCAGTCCTGTGTAAGTTCTGGCAGCTGTATGGTGGGATTAATGGCGACCTCCTCCAAGAGGGCTTATGCCACACCCAGGGCTGCTGCACCCAGAGCCCCTGGCCCTGTGGCAGTCCACTGCTGACCCGGACCTCTGCAGGAGACAGTCAAACACTCAAAGGTAGGTCTGGCTCAGTCTCTGTGGGGTCTCCTGGTGCACACAAGGCGTTGTCTGAGCCCTCCGAGTGTCTCTGGTGGGTATGGGGTTCAATTCTAAATGCAGTTTCTCCCCTCCTGCTGTCTTGTTGGTGCCTCTCCTTTGCCCTTGGATGTGGGATATCTTTTTTTGGTGGGATCCAACATTCTCCTGCCAACAGTTGTTCAGCAGCGAGGTGTAAGTTTGGAGTTCTCACAGGAGAAGATGAGTGCACGTCTTTCTACACCGCCATTGTTTAGAAACCAATTCCTTTGGCCTGTTATTATACTATTCAAGAAGTCACGCAGAAGCCTAGGGTGAGCTCCTTAGAATTTCCAGAAACCAGCAGTCTGTTTTGTCTTTCTTTACATAAAAATAAATACAGAAGTGTAGGAGTTCTTTCACGTACATTTAGGTTTATGGATCCGTATTTTTGCTTGGAAGAAGACTGCTGTGCTTGCTTTTAAGCATGGACCACTTGAAACCTGAGCGCCTAATGTTAACCCGGCTCCTGGGCAGGCTGAGTCTGTTAGTGAACCTGTGACTTCTCTAAACCATGTCCAAACTTCCTTCTTACCTCGTTCTCAGAAGACAGTATATGGCCTGATCTGGGGCCAAAGTCAACAAAGTAGTACAGAAAAGCCCTGTTCTTTTTCATTGCACCTCTCCTGATCCTAAGATGTCTTATTCTGTACTTATTTCTTAATAACAATAATTGTGGCAATAATATTAATAGCCATCATTTATCCAGAACTTACTGTATGCCAGGTATTATGCTGTTAGTGCATTATTTTATTTAATCATCACCAATGAGTGTCCTTGAGGTAAGTATTAGTGTTGTCAGTCGCTCAGTTGTGTCTAACTAACTCTTTGTGACCCCATGGACCATAACCCACCAGGGTCCTCCATCCATGGAATTTTCCAGGCAAGAATACTGGAGTGCGTTGCCATTTTCTTCTCCAGGGGCTCTTCCTGACCCATGGAGCAAACCCAGGTCTCCCACATTGCAGGCGAGCTCTTTACCATCTGAGTCACCAGGGAAGCCCAAGGTAAATATTAGAGTTGAACTCATTTTATAATTGTAAACTGAGCTAAAAGAAGTAAGCAACTTGCTTATATGATAATAAGTACATAATTCCTTCAAAAAATGTTTTTGTTTATGAACAGCAGTTTTCAAATACCTATTTTAATGAACTAAATGCTTCTCACTTTTAATTAATATTATGTTGATCCCTTTTCCCTCCCTTTTTCTTTCTCAAAGAGCCAGACTCAAATAAATGCTTTATAAGCATTATCCCACTTAATTCTTGTAACAATTTTATAAAGCTTATGTAAGTTATGTAACTTGCCCAAATGATCAAATTGATAGTAAGCTACTGCTGCTACTGCTGCTAAGTCACCTCAGTCGTGTCTGACTCTGTGCGACCCCAGAGATGGCAGCCCGCCAAGCTCCCCTGTCCCTGGGATTCTCCAGGCAAGAACACTGGAGTGGGTTGCCATTTCCTTCTCCAAAGCATGAAAGTGAAAAGTGAAAGTGAAGGTACTCAGTCGTGTCTGACTCCTTGCGACCCCATAGACAGCAGCCCACCAGGCTCCCCCGTCCATAGGATTTTCCAGGCAAGAGTACTGGAGTGGGGTGCCATTGCCTTCTCCAGTAAGCTACTAGGATGGATTTGAACTCAAGCTGTCCGAATCCAGAGCTTGCACTGATAACAGTCAAATCATGCCATTAAAACTCATCTGTGTGATAAAACCATAAGCTGATCAGGCAACAGCTCAGGTGGTCTCTCATGAGCTATCATCTTCTCATTTGACTTTTTAGCTTTTCAACAGGTCAGATCTATGTATTCACCTGGCACTAAAGTGTGAAGATCCATCTGATAAATTCAGTCACTGAACTCAAGTAAGCCCCTGAAATCTACTTTTCTATGGCTGCACAGCAGAAATTAACTAAAGCCTGATTCTAGCCTTCAGTTTAATATTGTAAGTTAATCAAATCTACTGAATTTTTGCTTTGTTTTGAGAACTGGTGAATTGTATATTTGTACTGAAATCTATGGGCTTCCCTGGTGCCTCAGTGGTAAAGAACCCATCTGCAATGCAGGAGAGGCGGGTTTGATCTCTGGGTTAGGAAGATCCCCTAGAGAAGGAAATGGCAACCCACTCCAATATTCTTGCCTGGAGAATTCCATGGACAGAGGAGCCTGGTGGGCTGCAACTCATGGGGTTGCAAAGAGTAGGACATGACTTAAGGACTAAACAACAAACTCTCTAAGCCTGTTTTCTCTTCGCTTGTCAGTGGGATAATAATGCCTATATTATGGAATTTAGGAAATATTAATAAATATGTATTAAATATATGGTTGATAATGTGGTTAATGTTATGGTTAATAGTGTGGTTCACTTACTGAACATAAGTGTTCAATTAATGTCAACTCACTATTTAACTTAAATTGTCAAGACAGTTACTTTGACTCTTGCCTATAAATTGTACACTGCTAACATAAGCTTTGAATGTGAGGGTTCAATAGGCAGACAAATCAGAAGAATTAAGCATGTGTTTTTGATCTAGTACTTATCAGGTTTATTATTTATAATTCTTCATACTTTGCTCCATATGAATTCACGTCAAGTTTGAGTTGGCATTCATAACAAGTTCAGTTTGGAACAAATTGTGGCAGATACTTGGTGACATACAAAACAGAAACCCTTGCTTCTATTATTTGCAAATAAAAAGTAAGCAACTGGGACTTCCATGGTAGTCCAGTGGTTAAGAATCTCCCTTGCAATGCAGATAATGTGGGTTTGATCTCTGGACCAGGAACTAAGATCCTGCACATACCCTGGAGCAACTAAGCCGCACTCCAAAATTAGAGAGTCTGTGCGTTGCAACAAAAGAACCTACATGATAGAGAACCCAGAGATAAACCCACACACATATGGGTACCTTATTTTTGACACAGGAGGCAATAATATACAATGCGGCAAAGACAGCCTCTTCAATAACTGGTGCTGGGAAAACTGGGCAGCTACGTGCAAAAGAATGAAATTAGAACACTTCCTAACACCATACACAAAGATAAACTCAAAATGGGTTAAAGACCTAAATGTAAGACCAGAAATTATAAAACTCTTAAAGGAAAACATAAGCAGAACACTCAATGACCTAAAGCAAAGCAAGATCCCCTATGACCCACCTCCTAGAGTAATGGAAATAAAAATGAAAGTAAACAAGTGGGACCTGACTAAACTTAGAAGCTTTGGCACATCAAAGGAAACTATAAGCAAGGTGAAAAGACAACCCTCAGAATGGGAGAAAATAATAGTAAAGGAAACAATTGGCAAAGAATTACTTTCCAAAAAACACAAGCAGCTCATACAATTCAATACCAGAAAAGCAAACAACCCAATCAAAAAGTGGGAAAGGGACCTGAAGAGACATCTCTCCAAAGAAGACATACAGATGGCTAAAAAGCACATGAAAAGATGCTCAACACCATTAATTTTTAGATAAATTCAGATCAAAACTACAATGAGATACCATCTCACACCAGTAAGACTGGCCACCATCAAAAAGTCTGCTGTTGCTAAGTCACTTCAGTCGTGTCTGACTCTGTGCGACCCCATAGACAGCAGCCCACTAGGCTTCCCTGTCCCTGGGATTCTCAAGGCAAGAATACTGGAGTGGGTTGCCATTTCCTTCTCCAATGCATGAAAGTGAAGAGTGAAAGTGAAGTCACTCAGTCGTGTCCGACTCTTAGCGACCCCATGGACTGCAGCCCACCAGGCTCCCCCGTCCATGGGATTTTCCAGGCAAGAGTACTGGAGTGGGGTGCCATTGCCTTCTCCGCCAAACAGTGTACAAACAATAAATGCTGGAAAAGGTGTAGAGAAAAGGGAACACTCTTGCATTGCTGGTGGGAATGTAAACTGATACAGCCACTATGGAAGACAGTATAGAGATTCCTTAAAAAGCTAGGAATAAAACCACCATATGACCCAGCAATCCCACTCCAAGGCATATACCCTGAGGAAACAAAAATTGAAAAAGACACATGTATCCCATTGCTCACTGCAGCACTGTTTACAATAGCTAGAACATGGAAGCAACCTAGATGTCTATCAACAGATGAATGGATAAAGAAGCTGTGGCATATATATACAATGGAATACTACTTAGCTATAAAACAAATGCATTTGAATCCATTCTAATGAGGTGGATGAACCTAGAGTATATTATACAGAGTGAAGTAAGTCAGAAAGAGAAAGATAAACATAGTATACTGACACATATATGTAGAATCTAAAGCCATCGCACTGATGAATTTATTTTCAGGGCAGCAGTGGAGAAAGAGACATAGAGAACAGACTTATGGACATGGGGGAGGAGAGAAGGGAGAAGGGGAGATGTATGGAGAGAGTAACATAGAAATTTACAATAGTGTATGTAAAATAGATAGGCAACAGGAACTCAAACAGGGGCTCTGTGACTGGGTGAAGGGCAGGTTGGGGAGGGAGATGGGAGGGAGGTCTGGGAGGAGGGGACATGGGTGTACCTATGGCTGATTCTTATTGATGTCTGACAGAAAACCACAAAATTCTGTAAAGCAATTATCCTTCGATTAAAAAATTAAAAAAAAAAAAAAAAGAACCCACATGATGCAACAAAGATCCTGTGTGCTGCAACTAAGGCCCAACATAGCCAAATAAATACATTTTTTTAAGTTATTGTTGTTTAGTTACTAAGTCATGTCCAACTGTTTTGCAACCCCCATAGACTGTAGCTCAGCAGGCTCCTCTGCCCATGGAATTTCCCAGGCAAAAATACTGGAGGGGGTTGCCATTTCCTTCTCCAGGAAATCTTCCCAACCCAGGGATCAAACCTGAGTCTCCTGCATAGGTAGGCGGATTACCACTGAGCCACCAGGGAAGCCCTTTTTTAAAAGTAAGCAACCATAAAATTTCTCAACTCCTACAGAGTCACTTAGATTTAGGAATAGTCAAGTTTATAGAATAAGAGTTTCTCTTTGAAATACAGATATTCCTCAACTGCCAACAGATATTCCTCGACTGACCATGGGGTTATATACTGATCATGGTGTAAGTTGAATACATTGCGTGTTGAAAATGCATTGAATACACCTAATGTACCAAAATCAGAGCTTCGCCTCATTCGCCTTAAACATGCTCAGAACAGTTACATTAGAGCCCAGTTGGGAAAAACCATCTACAAAGTTTAATAAATAATAAAGTGTTGAATAGCTCATGTATATGAATATTGTACTGAAAGTCAAAAACAGAATGGGTGTGTGGAGACAGAATGGTTATTAACGTATGTTGGTTGTTTACTGTCATGATCGTGAAGGCAGCTGCTCCTACTGAGTATCATGAGATTATACCATATAACGCTAGCCTGAAAAAAAGATCAAGCTTCAAAATCTGAAGTATGATTTCTACTGAATGCATATTGCACTGCCATTAAGTTAAAAATTCATTAAGTTGAACCACTGTAAGTCAGGGACCATCTACAGCAGCATTGTTAATACCATATCTTTCTTCTTTAAATACAGCAATGTTGTTAATAACATTTTTTAACTTCATAACTTCCTGAAATAAATTGGATCCATTTACTTGTTTTTCCTAAACATAGTATATATTCATTTTTCCTGATTTATATAGAACAATTTCATTATCATTCTTCAGATTGTTTAATATCCTGCAACTTCATGAGAACTGTGGTCTAGAGTGAAGTTTATAAAAACTGAAATCACAGCATTCTCCAGTATTTGCAAAATAGGAGGAGGGATACAATGTGGTTGTGTGAATTACATGATTGATTTTGCACTTGTATGATGGGTTTCCCTGGTGTCTCAGGTAGTAAAGAATCTGCCTACAATGTGGGAGACCTAGGTTCGATTCCTGGGTTGGGAAGATCCCCCGGAGGAGGGCATGGCAACTGACTCCAGTATTCTTGCTTGGAGAATCCCCATGGACAGAGGAGCCTGGCAGGCTACAATCCATGGAGTTGCAAAGAGTCAGACACAACTGAGCAACTAAGCACATGATTTACTCTGACCACCAAAAACACTTAAAAAAATTGCTGTTGCTCCAAAGTCATCTCCAGATGCTTAAAAATTGTTTGGTCACAGTCCCTATAGATTTGCTAACCCAATCTATCATCTAAGGGCATAAAATAGAAAGTATAATGGGAAGATACATATTTGTAGCAAAATAAAATGTTCTAAATAAAGTCAGTTTCTTTATTTTTATTAACATTTTCCATAAAAACTCATTTAACTTGTAGGGAAAAAACTCTGCATTTCACTGCCTTCTGTGCATTTAACTCCAGGCAACCATCTCACAAAGGTAAACAACTTACCATCAAGAGAACTAGATAAGAGACTAGAGTCAGGGAAAATATTTATTGAGAAGCTTATACTAAGTAATGAGGATCCAGAAACAAGTAAGATCCAGTACCTCACTCAAGAGCTTATATAAGCCCAGCACAAACCCATCCAACCACTTGAGAAAAATTCATTATGAAAAAGACAATATATTTTTAAGTGCTCACATGGATTCCACTAAATGTGCCCTTTGTGCTTTCTTTGTAAATCTTTATCAAACATATTTTGAAAATAAAAGAATATAGAAAATTATGAAGTGTAAAATCAAGAACCAAAATTATGGCATTATGTGTATTCTTAAAACTAATGTTATTGCTCAGATTTTTGTGCTGATTTCTAGTGTTCAATCATTTTAAAACTCTTCAAGAGATCTATTTCTTAACAGATTTCTTCTTTCTGCCTTCATTATTATATGCCCTGTTGAGCTAGTTAAGTTCCAAAGGTTAATATTATTCAAAGTTATTGTTGAGTCTTTGAAATATTTTACTTAAAACATTTCTGAAGACAAACATTCCACAAGACATAAGCATTACATTAATATCTGTTCTTTCACAGATATTGTTAGTTAACATTTCTTATTTCATGTTCCTACATGGAACCCAGAAACATCCATGAAGTTGCCTTTGCTCAGGCTCAGAAGTGAGCTCCAATAGAACTGATACTGTGTGCCTAGTATTGTTTTTCTTGTTGACTGACTGACCATATTTCATTTTTCTAATGACCATGGGATAGCAAAGAACATTTAGTCATATGTAGAGACTTTTAACACTGGATAGAGGTTTTCTAAGCCTTCTAAAAATAGAGATTAGAGTAGCGTCATATTTTTAATGCTCTGAGTTTATTACACAACTCAGTTATAAATACTGCCAATGAATCTCTGTTTCAAAACTGTTATCTTTCAGTCTCCATATGAGGGCAACCTGTACTTCACAATGTAACTGTTTCATGGAAGGGGGAAAAAAGAAATTCTTTCTAATTTCAGCTCCACCAGCATATTTTATCTCTAGTTGCTACAGCAGTGTTATGCATGAGTGTGAGCCTTTTTAATGCTTTGGGGTTTTTGGTTTGAGGGTGTGTAGGAAAGCAACAGCAATGTGTGAAGCTTAAATTTCTTGGACAAGAAACTTCACTGCATTACAAAATTCTGGGAGTTGTGGTGAATACAATTTAACTGAGAAGTTTTGTGATCTCCTCATCAAATTGTTATTGCTGTTGTTGATCAGTCACTAAGTTGTGTTCGCCTCTTTGCAACTCCATGGACTGTAGCTCGCCGGGCCCCTCTGTCCATGGATTTCCCAGGCAAGAATACTGGAGTGGATTGCCATTTTCTTCTCCAGGGGATCTTCCCAACCAAGGGATCAAACCTGCTGTGGTCCCCTGCTTGGCAGGCATATTCTTTACCACTGAGGCAACTGAGAAGTGCTCTCAGCAAATTAAACCAGGGCTATTTTTGTTTCATGTTTCTTTTTCTTTATCAGTATCCTACTAGGGACAGCCTTACATGTGGTACAATTGCAGGAGGGTTCCTCCTTATCCAAATTCCTGCTCTCCTGGGACTCCGTTCAGGGGATGCCTGAAAGCCCATAATTCCTTTGTCCATTCCATGCATTCTTTTGTCCCTGTTACAATGTTAATATCTCCACACTGGTTGATACATTAAGTCTTATCAGGCAGCTGGTACACTTTGGGAGTCTTTTACTAGGAGTTTGGAGACTGGAATTCATTGATAAAATCTTTTGGGTTTTTTTTTTTTCCTTGCAAACAGATAAAAAACAAGACTGAGTTAGCTTATAATGTAGAGTGGGAGATGTAATTCTAGGGATATTAAGACATCTTTGCTTACAGCTGACCCTATGTTTCACTGAAGTGATTGTTTGACAACACACCTCCAAGATATTTAGCATGGGGAAAATTCATGTAGTGACCCTGCAAATAAGTATCTGTTTAAATTCCCTGTCTGGGACTTCTCTGGTGGTCCAGTGATTAGGAATCTGCCTTGCAATGCAGGGTTCGAACCCCGGTTGGGTAATGAAGATTCTACATGCCACCGGACAACCCGGCCTGTGTGCACAACTACAGAGTCCAGGCTCTGAAACAATCTGGCACGATGTAATAAAGATCCTGTGTGCCACAACTAAGACCCGATGCAGCCAAATAAATAAATAAGTACTTTATAAATTCCTATATATATACACACATTTCCTGCATAAAACAGTTTTGTAGAATGCAACTATAGTAGCCAATCTCAAAGATAGCCACCCCCCTAACCCGGCTGTCTCCACCCCCTGGAACTCACACCCCTCCTGCGCTGGAGCAGTTAGTTTACTCTCTGAGCAATAGCATATGGCAGAAGTGACAGTATGTCAGTTGTTAAGATTAGATCATAAGAATCTTCGTGATTTCTGTCTTGGTCACGCTCATGCTCTTTTGGATCACTGGCCCTGGTGGAAGCCAAAGCCTTATTGGGAATGGCCTTATGAGAATTCCCTGTGCTGAGGAACTAAGGCCTCCAGCCAACAGCCTGTGAGTGATCTGGGAAGCAATTCCTCTAGTGCAGCCAGGCCTTCAGATTACCGCAGTCCCGTCACCACTTGGACTGCAGCTTCATAAGACATCTTAAGCCGGAAACACCCAGTTCGGCCACTCACAAATTCCTGACTCCCAGAAACTCTGTGAGATAATAAATGCATATTGTTTTAAACCACTAAATTGTACGACAAAACACTGTCATGTCACTGTAGACATTTATCATGTGTCTCCAGAATCCATAGGCTAAAATCTGTGAAATATCATAATTTAGCATGAAACTGCTGCCAGATAAAAAAGTATAAACCGGGTGTAGTAAACTCAAATGCTTACAAATTCCAGGCAGGTGGGACCCATGGTGAATTGAGGACTGTTCCCTAAGTCTAGGATGGAAACAGCCATAGACATTTGTCGCTGTGTGGGAACTAGGGTTGTGGTAGTGCCAGAGCTTCTGATTTTTTCAATTTGTAGTACACATCGGTTGATCTCTTCCCAAGTTCCCACAAAATTAGTCCAAGCCAATCACAGCTAAGTCTATCCTTTCAGTCAGTGACTGTTGCAGGAACAGGTGTGCACGCGTGCTCAGTGGTGCCCGACTCTTTGTGACCCCATGGACTGCAGCCTTCCTGCCTCCTCTGTCCATGGAATTCTCCAGGCAAGAATATTGGAGTGGGTTGCCATTTCCTTCTCCAGGGGATCTTCCTGACCAAGGGATCAAACTCGTGCCTCCTGCATCTCTTGCACTGGCAGGTGGATGATTTACCACTGAGCCACCAGGGAAACCATAGGTACAGGCATGGGACTCAGGAATGGCCTACGAAGTGCAAGGGGACATATCCTTGGAAGCCTCTGGGAAAGATTATTTTGCTCCTCAAAAGGGGCACAGAAGGAACAAATCTCTTTTCTTCTTCCGGACATGAACTCTATCTAGATGTAATGTCCTGTTCTTTGTTGGCAGTCTGAAGACGAAGCCAACACTCAGATAGCCACACAAAGAGCCTGCTACCTCAAAGGCGTGGTTAGGCACCGAAGCAATCAACCTGGATTGCTTGGTACTTCCTACTGAATGAGATCATATAATCCTTGAAAATACCTGACTTTAAGCCAGTTTGAGTTGAAGTGTCTTTTACTTGCAGCCAAAAGCTTTCTAACATGCACACACACACAAGGAAGGCTGGTAACCCATAATTTCATGGATGAGCTACTGATTTTAAATAATACATACAGTTCAATTATTAAAACAATACTTCACTAAACAAAATATATCTGGATGGCATGTCCATCTTGGTGGTGGCTAGTTTGTGATCTCTCTGTAGACACTATATGATCATACTAGAAAAAAGCATTAAAAGCTCATTTGCATTTTATTTGAGGATCTCATTTGTTCACTGTTCATTGGCTGACATTTTAAAAAACTTGACTTAAAATTTTTAGAGCAGTTTTAGATTCACAGCAAAACTGAGGGGGAAGGTACACAGATTTCCGTATATCCTCTTCACTGCTCATGCATAACTTCCTCCATTATCAACATCCCCCACCAGAGTGACATATTTGCTACAATTGATGAACCTACACTGATACATGATAATCGCCCAAAGTCCATAGTTTATATTACAGTTTACTCTTGGTAGTATACATTCCATGTGCTTGGAGAAATGTATAATGACATGTATGCATTATGATAGTATCATATGAAGTATTTTTACTGTCCTAAAAATTCTCCACGCTCTGCCTGTTCATTCCTGCCCCAACACCTCAACCACTAGCAGCCACCAATCTTTTTACTGTCTCAACAGTTTTGCCTTTTCCAGAATGTCAAATAGTTGAACTCATATAGTATATAGTCTTTCCGGATTGGCTTCCTTCACTTAGTGATATGCTTTTAAGATCCCTCCACATCTTTTCATGCTGAGTAATTCTTTTCAGTGCCGAGTAATACTCCATTGCTTATTGGCTTCATTTAAGGACCAAACACTATAGAATGCACAATTCTTTCCATTGGGGATTTTACAATGAAAACAAGTCTGGAACAATGTGACTGTGACTGTAGAAATTCTGTGTGTATGGCATGCCAGGCTAACCCAAATTTCAAGAGCAGAATTTGATTAGGGGAGATTTCATAGTTTGAACAGGGTTTTAATGGCTATGGGGAATTTTGTCAGACAGACAAAAGTTTAAGAGTAAACTCAAATACAAACAAACAACCACAGCTGTGGAAAAGTTAATGTAATCATAGTGTGGTATATGGAATAAGAGTGACTTTTTTCCCATTGAAATCTGCAATGGGTAAATAATATGAGGTACTGTTTTTAATTCTGTGAGTTGCCATTTACTGCCGTATTTGTCCTGATAATTGTCTTCACATACTTAAATGATAGTCATGTGCTCACTGTCCAGCCCTTAATATACTGTTTCTAATTCTTATAGCTTTGTAAAATAGAGTTATCTCCATATTGCAGACAGGGAAACTCTATTTTCAAAGAGGTTAGCAGTGATTGACGGATGAGTGGACAGCCAGGACCCCTAAATCCTATCTCTGCTTCCACCCTCTCCCATCCTCGGGCAATGAGTTCCCCAGAGGACGTTTATGCATAGGATATAAGCCGGACAAACGCAGACTTTTACAATCAGCTGAGGCTTTGGTCCCAAACCCCAAGGTAGTTTCCTAGTAGTCGTGAAAGTGTTGGTTGCTTAGTTGTATCCAATTCTTTGTGACTTCATAGACTGTAGTCTGCCAGGCTCTTCTGTCCATGGAATTCTCCAGGCAGGAATACTGGAGTGGGTTGCCATTCCCTTCTCCAGCAGATCTTCCCGATCCAGAGATCGAACCCAGGTACCCTGCATTGCAGGCAGATTCTTTACCATCTGAGCCACCAGGTAGGCAAACAACCAAACAGCTAAACTGCTTCTCTCCCTCTCTTCCAACCTCAACCCAAATCTCAACTTTATGGGCTCTAAGATTCCAGTGATGAAGTAGGAAAAACAGTAAGCAAAAGGAGGGAAAATAGGACATTGATCATTTATGCTTGTACAGACTTATATCTCTCACAATACTACTATTAAGAGAGTCCAGTAATGCGAATCCATTGCTGTTCTTGGATCTGCACACTCTAAATCGGGACATCTCTTTCTTGAACATGAAAGAAGCTGGGGAGAAAGGAGTCTTTAATACCACTCTACCCCCAGAGGCCAGGAAACTAATAAATAATTTAATAGGGATTTGAACCCAGGTCTGATGGAGAGTATAACCAGCATCATAGCTGGATAAAGTAGGTTTCTACCTGGAGGCAACTAGTAGATGGGAAGATTTTCCTAACAATTTGGATTTTCTAGAGACGGAATAGCAATTTCCAAGTAGCAATTTCCCCCGCCTACAGTTTTTAAAAAATACTTGGAAGTCCACTTGTTAGGAAATTCTGGAAAGGTTTCCTGCATTTGACAGAGAGTTGAGGCTCTAAGTCATTTTCAACATGGAGATTCTGTGCTTCTCAGATCACGGGCAAACAATTCTAGCCAGGTTTTTCTTCCTATCTGCTTACTTCTTTTACTAGTGACCACAGCTCACTTGCAACTGAGAGATTTGAAAACTACTCATTATCCTTAGGCAGACTGCTCAGGAAGAGTTTTAACTCAAAATATCTAGTATTGGGTTGACCAGAAAGTTCATTCGGGTTTGTCCGCAACGCCTTGGCTTTCAGGGACCAAACCTGTGGGGGGAGGAGAGAGAAAACCCATTGGACAGGACTAGTGCTCAGGGGAGTGGAGCTAGGGTGGCTGCATGCTTGTTGCCCATCTTACTGGGGAGATGCTGGGGTGCAGCAAGGGACAGGGGCATGGTAGCGAGGGGATTTTCTGCTTTGTGGAGGCAGGTTTTCACAGAGAGACTTACTCTGAGGAGTTAAGAACTCAAAGGCAGTTACTGAGGCTAACCTTGGAGAAGGCAATGTCAACCCACTCCAGTATTCTTGCCTGGAAAATCCCATGGACGAAGGAGCCCGGTGGGCTGCAGTCCATGGTGTCGCTAAGAGTCGGACACGGCTGAGCGACATCACTCTCACTTTTCACTTTCCTGCATTGGAGAAGGAAATGGCAACCCACTCCAGTGTTCTTCCCTGGAGAATCCCAGGGACGGGGGAGCCTCGTGGGCTGACGTCTATGGGGTCACACAGAGTCAGACACGAATGAAGTGACTTAGCAGCAGCAGAGGCTAACCTACTGCATTATAGTTGGCACTTTCTGAGTGCTCTGCTCATCAGTTTATAGGCATTATCTCAGTTACCTCCCTCCATCAGATCTATCTTGGAAACATGATTACTATCCCTTTTTCAAAGATGCTGAGCCTTTGACTTAGGAAACTAAGGGAACTCGCTTAAGATATTTCAAGGCCAAATTAACCTTTTTTCTTTTGTGGGGCTCAGGGATAAAGAAACCTCCTGCCAATGCAGGAGATGCTGGTTTGACCCCTGGTTCAGGAAGATCTCTTGAAGAGAGAAATGGCAACCCATTCCAGTATTCTTGCCTGGGAAATCCCATGGACAGAGGAGCCTGGTGGGCTATAGTCCACAGGGTCACAAAAGAGTCGGACATGACTTAGCAACAAAACAACAATGAAAACCTATATATTTATATCTATTCCTCATATATCCTATGTATAATTTGAGTAAGCCTGAAAATGAATCTACAGAATTAATTTCCATGTAGGGATTATACCAAGGTTAGATGAGCTTTTTAAAATAAATGGAAACAAAAAAGTATTCTGTTTTATAAAATTCTATTTAAAACAATAAGGAAAATAGAGATCAAATGCCTCTTAAAAGCATTATGAATACAATGAGTCAAGCAGAACTTTTCTTTGGCTCTTGGCCACCATATGAAAGGGCAACAGCCCTTACACATGGGTATATATGGTTAAATATGGAACAGCTGTTACAATTGTGGGTTTTCAGACATCTTCATGGCAGAGGGCCGGCAAAGAAGAGTGTGACCAATACAAGGAAGAGGTATGAACCTGATCTCTACTGCCAGAGACTTCCTACCAACAGAGGCCCTTTGCCCAAACCACTTTGCCATTCATTTAGCAATTCATTACTTGTTTTCTGGATTTTTCACTTCCTAGAACTTTAAACTAAATACTATATGTTCTTTTATTGTATCCACTCCCTTTGACCAAAGGCCTGATAATGTCTTATAACTTTAAATCTTCCACAGTCCCTAGATAGGGACTTATGTTATTGATATTATTTAATATATTTTTGCTTTTATGTGAAAGAACAATGCCCAGTGTTTTTTTTTTTAACAATATTTTTGCACTTGGAATTGTTCAAGTAAATACTGCTTTTAGCTTTTCCAAATATACGCAGTACCCAAATTGTACATGGAAACTTATCCAAAAGTTATTTGGTGTATTGGTTTTAGAACTCTGTATATTCAGTCCATTAAGTAGGTAAAGCATAATGATCCCCTGAACGACCGTGAAACCAAATGTCCCTGTATAACAGTTGCCGCAGTAAAGTACAGGTATGCACTTGTGTTCAGTACTCGCGCTCGGCTCCACCCCCAAGGCTGCAGCTCCTCCCTGTTGTGAAGTGGGCAGGGAGACACCCCTCTTCACTTCCCTTGTTAGGTTTTTGGCTGGGAGGCTGGGGACAGTTGAGCTCTTGAGCCTTTGTCACCCAGGTTGCTCGATGGAGCTAGAGGTTGCAGAGGTGACAAGAGAGACTGGGGGACCTCACGGGGCTTTCAAGGCTTTTGCTGGGAACGGCCTGCCGAGTGTCAACTGTTTCCTTCTGTTCCTTCTCCTTGCTCCTTTAGTGCTGCTGAAGCGATTGGAAGGCAGAGAAAGAAGCCACAGTGGGCTTCTTGCAGCTGTAACACGATGGAGTTGCTGCCCCTTTCCTTCGGCTTTGCCGTGTGTGACAGGGTGAGGAGCGTCTGAGGGGAAAGCGGTGGCTGGGTGGGGCCTCTCTGGGGTGGAGGGAGACTTCTCCTCTAGCCCCCAACACAGGTACCGTAATGTGTCAGAGGCAGGAGCGAGAAACGCGTGTCAGGGAATGGGGAATCCACTCCATCGGATGGGGAATTGGAAATCCTAAACATCTGCATGTTGGCAGCAGCCAGGAGGAATGAAAGAAGAGAAGGAAGGAAGAGATTAGCAGAGGAGGGGAGTAATATGTAAAGAGCAGGTCTGTTTAAGCCATACTTTCCCTGTAAAATAGAGGACAAAACCCAAATTGAGGCCCTTGACTTCGCAGTCCAATTACAGACATGCTGTTTTATCATTTCAGAAAGGGTACGCTTTAAAATGGAAGCTTTAAAATGTGGAATTTTCTGCAGTAACTCCACTTTGTATGTGTCAGCTTCATAACCTGTTAATGTTAAGTAGACCTTGGAAAATCTTCAGGTCCTCTTAGGTGTAAAATGAGCTGGAGAAGAGGCCACACCAGGGTCCCTCCTCTTTTGAGCTCAGTTCCAACCATCTTCTCTTCTACTCACTTCTTTCTTGTTATTTTCCTCTCTCCAAGGGGCATAGGTACTCTGGGACTGGGTCTGCCTCCGGGCTCCCAGGAAGTGTGAAAGCCTGAGTGTAGGCGCCTCGCAGAAAAAGAAGGGCAGCAGGGCTAAGCGGGCCACTCAGAATCCCCAGGTGAGCCTTTCGTGGACCATCATGTGAATGGCAGAAGGTGGAGACTCAGTTTTGAAGAAAAAGGGTGATTCCTTTTAGAACTGTCACCTAGTATAGGCAAAGAATCTATGATTTGTCAGAATCTGTGATTCTTCCCTGAGGGTCCAGTGGCTCAGACTCCATGCTCCCAGTGTAGGGGCCTGGGTTCAATCCCTGGTCAGGGAACTAGATCCCATGTGCTACAACTAAGACCCGGCACAAACAAATAAAAACAAAGAAGTAATTAAAAAAAAATAAACTGTACAAATCAATGGTTAAATAAAAAAAAGAATCTGCGATTGATGAATTCTGCTGACCCCTACTAAAATAAAGTAAATCAACTTCCCCCAAATATGTATTTTAACTTTACTCTTCTTCGCCAAGTACAGTTTTAACTATGCTTTTGAGTCAGAAAAGTGTAAGTTTAAAAAAAATGAAACAGTGGGTAAAAGCATCTTGAGTAAAAACATATCGAATAAAGATTTGATAAACACATTACTGGATGCCTAATATTGTTCATTTGTCCACTTCTCTAAGTAAAAATCAGATATTTCATTAACAGGAGTGAAAAGTTAAGAAAACAGTAAGATGATTCAGAATGGTTAAACTAAGATTATTTGAGTTGGGTGTAGGAAATTAACTCAGTTTCTAACTGAAACTAGGTTTTAACAATAAACATTTAAGTCATGTTCAAGTTTTCTTCAGGGTACAGTGTACTATGGGATTCCCAGGTGGCTCAGCACTAAAGAAACTGCCTGCAATGCAGGAGATTCAGGTTGGATTCCTGGGTCAGGAAGATCCCCTGGAGAAGAAAACGGCAACCTACTCCAGGGTTCTAGCCTGAGAAAACCCATGGACAGAGGAGCCTGGTGGGCTACAAAAGAGTCATGGGGTCATAAAAGAGTCAGGCACGACTGAGCGACTAAACAGTATACTGTGGGACAGCCGGTCTCCCCTACACTTCAACAGGATAATGCCAGGCTGCAAAGCATTACCTTCTTTATTGGCCTTCCTCGTTTCTTGTTTAACTTCAGTGGCATAGTCAGGAACAACTGAAAGGGGAAATCCCTAAAACATCCAGCTTCGGGGATTTTTAAAAAGATTCTAAACCAACTTTTTTTTTCCTGGCCGGAGAGGTGGGGAGGTGCAAGTCGGGGGAGCTGTTGAAAAGGCTTTGCTAAGGTCGAGCCAACAGCTATAAAGTTGCCGGTGGACAGAGTCCACTGTGGAGAGGCAAATGAGTAGGCTTAACTCAAGTCCCATGCTCGGCCAAAACGAGGCAGGTGTTAGAGGGATGGGCTTTTTGGATAGGATGGAGACCCGGACGGATGAAGTCTTCCCTGGTTAGAAAGGAAATTTGGTATTAAGAGGGCTTCACTGAATCCCAATAATAACCAAACAACTGGTGTTGTTCAGGGCTCCGGTGGAGAGTGGGTGGCAGGAAGTAGAAAGGCTCGACCTGCTTTCCCTGGGTCGGTTCAGGAATTTAATTTCAGCAAATGTTTATTGGAGCCTAATAAGTGCTGCCCACGGTTTTAAGTTTTAAGCACTGGGATACAAAGGGAAACGAAACGTGGTCTTGTCCTTGAGGAGATCACAGCTCAGGAAAATGGCTTCGGCATTCCAAGTGGGCTTTGATAACTTTTATCGCGGGACTTATCAAGGGACTAAACCCATCTACACTTGTAAATATTTCAAAACATAGGAAATGAGGCGCGGCAAGGGGGTGGAGGAGAGGTGGGCTGCAGGGGCTGGCGGCAGGTTTGGCAGCCGCCAGACGGAGGGGCTGTGGTGGGGTCGCCTGCTGGCAAGGAGCAGCCAAGACCGTCCCCCGCGTTGGCACCCTCGGATTTGGCTCGGGCACCCCGAGGCCGCCGGGGTGCCAGAGAGCTGGTCTGGTCCGGCCGGGCGCGCTGACAGCGGGAGCCGGGCAAGGACAGCGCAGAGCCCGGCTCCGGGGCTAGACCGCGCGCCTGTGCCGGCCACCAGGGGGCAGAGTGCCCGGGTCCGCGCCTTCTCTCGGCGGGTCCTCTCCACGAGCCAGGGCTCCGCGGAGCGCACGCCTTCCCTGCCCGGGACCGCTCCCGAGCGCGGCGAGCAGGGGCGCGGCCGCGGACCCCGCGGCGGGAGGCGGTCCGCGCGCGGGAGGGCGGGAGGGGGCAGGCGCGGGGGTTCCGGGGACGCGCAGCGCCGCCCCCGCCTCCCCTTCAGAAGCGGCGGAGCTGGGGAGCATGGACCAGACGCCGCGGCTCCGGCACCATGACGCTCCCCCACTTCGCGGTGGCTCTGATTCTCGGGGCGCTCCCCGGAGTGGTCAGCTTTGATTCGGTCCTCGGTTATCCCCTCCACCACCGCCATCACCATGCGCCCTCTCGGAGTCCCCAGGACCCTTATTACCTTACCATCCAGCGGCGGCCACAGAAGACACTGCCGCCCCCACTCCCGCGCACCCTGCACCCCGCGCCGGCGCTCCGCGCCTCGCGCGCGCACGGCCTCCGCACGCCCCGGCCGCCTCCCGGGGACTGCCCCGCCGGCGCGCCCGGGGCCAACGTGACAGACTCCGGCGCCCCTTGTCTGCGCTGGGCAGACGTGCCGCCGTTCCTCGCACGGTCGCCCCCGGCGGGCTGGGCGCAACTGCGAGGGCAGCGCCACAACTTTTGCCGGAGTCCGGACGGCGCGGGCAGACCCTGGTGCTTCTACGGGGACGCCCGCGGCAAGGTGGACTGGGGTTACTGCGACTGCAGACGGGGTGAGTGGCCGCGGGGCGGCGGCGACCGGGGACCGGTGGGGAGCCCGGCTGGGTGGGCGAGCGCGTTGGGTGCTCCTGGAGGAGAAAGTGAGAGCGGGTGGGGTTGAGTTTGCCTCGCTCTGTGTGAAGGTGGACGGCCACGGACTTACCGTCCGAGTACCTTGGCACCGTAACTTTGAACTAGCGAGGCGGGCTTTGTGTGTGGTTACCTGGGGTGACAGCCTCTCTGGAAGGTGCTGCACTCTCGGGCTTCTGGGTGAGGGCGTGGCTCCGGGCTGCGGGCTTGTCTCTGGCCACTGAGATGTGTGCGGGGGGAGGGGAAGGGGGTGTGTGTGCGCGCGCCCGTGGCGTGGATGTGTATTTTCTGCATCAGCTTTGCCTTGAGAATGGTACCGTATTTACGTAGAAGTGGCAAAGCAAAAGAGAATATAGTTTCTAATTACCTGTTTTGGAAAGGGAAATATTAAATCTAATATGACAATCAATTACCACCTCCCCACCCCCCACCCCCAATTTCTGCCCGCAGTTGACATGTATTTGAAAAAGTTTTTGTAAACTTTTTGGGCCAAAATGCGACTTGTCAAATGATGTTCATGTTCTGGGGCACAGCGTGGTAAATATCAGTGAGTGGGGAAGAAAGAAAGGGAAAAGATAGGAATAGTAACTATTCTAGGGAAGAAGCAACTTGATATAGTCAAGTGCTGTTTTCAAGAATGCCAGTTTTCAACTGTATACGTTATTTGTAGAAAACCGAAATTAGTTGGTAAAGAGATAAAGTTGGTAAGATGTTTCACATTAATTAATGTAAAAGTTCACATTAATAGATTTAATGTAAGTGAATCATCTGCCTTTGAACAGTACTTTTTTTGAGTTGGTGGCATTTTTTTTACTATTAGGGCTTTTTTTTTTTAATAATTGTGGGGGAAAAAAAACCTAAAGTTCTTCAAAGTTTGGATTTTCCTTTAAAATTTTTTTTTGGCAACTCTCCATCCAAGGTCTGTGGCAGGGGCTTCGTTAATTGTGATTCTGAGATATATTGTACTTTGTACCTTTTGGTGATTTGGAGGTTAAACTTTCACAGGGCCATTCTTTCTCTTCAGAAATTTTTATTTATCTGTGCCTTCAGTTGCATTAGTGCTTTGAGTTAAAGGGAAGTGATAGGAAGGTTAAGATCCATTGTCCTTCATCCTAGAGAATGAAGTCATCCCTATACTTGTTACACAGACAGAATGCCAATGTGGCTATAAAAAATTTGAGGTGATATCAAGCAGAGAGCCCTAGTGCTGTTTTACTCTTTGCTATGAAATTATTTGTAGTAAAAGCTCATGGTTAGCAAACACTGAGACTTTTTTTCATTTTTGTATTATTATATTTCATATTTCTTGTTGTGTATACATATATATGTATAAATAAGTGGAATTCAAAGTGAAATCACTGTAGTGATCTATTGTTCTCTGTTTAACATATAATTTTTAAAATTTTACATTCGAAATAGCTTGGTGGTTCATTCTCCCCACCCTCTTGTGGTGAAAAGAAATTTAAACCTAACATCAGTACAGACTCTTTGGGATATCTTTATATTGATAGCTCATTCTCACCAGACAAACCTCTAAGCACTGCATAATAGTGTGTACTTCCTGAAATAAAGTGACTGAACACAAGAGAAACAAAAGAAACCCCCCAAGATGGGAGATAAATACACCCCCCCCCCCAAAAAAAGAAACAGGAAAACAATCTGCTGGCTATGTAATAATTTAATTACTCTCACAGGCTCAGTGTGCCGTTTACCCCTTACTTTCTGACTGAGCATAGTCATGCCTTAAAATGACTGACATGTTCTGAAACTATGGCTTTCTTGGTTCTACATTTCACTTAGGAGTGTAAACAAAGCTGACATGGTGCGGTGAAAAGAACATGAAATTGTGCTCTGGAAAACACTGGTGTCCACTTTGGCTCAGCCAGTAACTATATAGTGTTGGACAGGACTCTTAACCCCTAGAGCTTTGGTTTCCTTATCTGGAGGAAGGCAGTTTTGGGATAGACTATTCAAAGGACTTTCCTAGCACTGAGCACGAACCAGAACAGCCCAGCCTCATAGTAACAGGTAGGATTTATTGAGGATTCATTCTTTGTTGGATGCTGAGCTAAGCAATTTATATATCAGTTTTCTCATTTAATTCTCATAGGAACATTATGAGATAGTGCACATTTCACTCCACAGCTCATTTTCCTCTTTAATTATGTAAACACGTAGAAAGTCTGTGTGGTCAGTTGCTCAATTGTGTCCAACTCTTTCTGACCTCATGGACTGTAGCCCGCCAGGCTCCTCTGTTCATGGGATTCTCCAGGCAAGAACACTGACTGGAGTGGGTCGCCATTTCCTTCTCCAAGGGATCTTCCCCACGAAGGGAACGAACTCAAATTTCCTGGCTCAGACGGTAAAGCGTCTGTCTACAGTGTGAGACACCTGGGTTCGATCCCTGGGTTGGGAAGATTCCCTGGAGGAGGAAATGGCAACCCACTCCAGTACTCTTACTTTGAAAATCCCATGGACGGAGGAGCTTGGTGCAGGTTACTGTCCATGGGGTCACAAAGGGTCGGGCACCACTCAGCGACTTCACTTTCTTTTCACTTTTTGCATTGCTGGTGTATTCTTTACCACTGAGCCACCTGGGAAGCCTGTAGAAAAGTCTAATGATTCTATTAGACTAGTCTAATGATTCTATTAGCTTAAAGACCAGTTTTAAAGGAAAGAGAAAGGAAACTATGTTTGGCCCAATGCACATGATTTCCAGTCTCTTATGACTTGAAAATATCCAGGGTTTTCGTTCTCTTTTTTAAACAAAAAACAGCTTGAACAAAAGGAAAGAAGATTAATTGTAATGGAATCCCTCCTTTGAGAAATACACTGGAGGCCAGATTTCCATGTCCCTGGTTGAGTGGAGAGAAATGAGGAAGTTGGTGCCTCCAAGGTGGAAAGTTGATTGAAACCCAGTTGAAGGGGTGGCAGGGGAGTCTCAGATGAGCGGGGCAGGGCGTGGACACTCCAGTGGCTCAAATGTCTGAGAACGAGGAAGATGAAGGCCTGGGCCCTGGGTCTGTGAAACTTGCAAATTAGTGATGAAGAATCCTTGGGGGATTGTAATACCCTGAATCAGCCCTGGGAGTTAGTTCTTATAATAAGCATTAGAATCGTGGCATGGGAAGTGGGGGAGTGAGGGTGGGGGTGGGCTTATTAAAATGCAGATACCTGGGCTCTAGCCTTGAGACCCTGTTTAAGTAATCTCAGGAATCTGGCTGAGGAATGTGTGTTTCTAATGAGCAGTCAAGGTCATTTGGAAACTGAAAACTCATTGCCACAGTCAGGGAAAACCAGGGGAGGGCGTCAGAACCCACCTAAGCTGTGTAGTGGTGGGTGGTCAGGTCAGCTGTATCTGCCATTCTGTGACTTAATCCTCCTAGATTTGGTGGTACTAATGGTAAAGAACCCTCCTGCCAATGCAGGAGACATAAGAGATGCAGGTTTGATCCCTGGGTCAGGATGTCCTTGGAGGAGGGCATGGCAATCCACTCCAGTATTCTTGCCTGGAGAATCCCATGGACAGCGGAGCCTGGTGGGCTACAGACTGTAGGATCGCAAGGAGAAACAGCTTAGCATGCCTGCACACATGGCAGGCCTAGGGTAACTTTTTGTGTGTTTTTAGAAAATGGTACCACACTTTTTATTTGACCAGTGTGGGATAGCACCAACTTAGTTCACTAGAATATGATACATTAACTGAATGTGAGCCAGATTAGTTTTTACATTTCTACAGGAAGAATTAACAGGCAACTGATGACCTCCAGTAACGTGCTCAGTTGTGTCTGTCTCTTGGTGACCCCGTGGACTGTAGCCCACCAGGCTCCTCTGTCCATGGACTTTTTCAGGCACGAATACTTGGAGCGGGTCGCCATTTCCTACTCCAAGGAATCGTCTAGATCCAACCCCCATCTCTTGCGTCTCCTGCATTGGCAGTCAGAGTCTTCACCACTGTGCTACCTGGGAAGCCCCAGTAATTTACAACTTCCTGACTAAAAAGAGAAATCCCTTTTCTAGTCTCAGGTTGGCCCTGGCAGGTGGGGCAGCTTGCTTGCACTGTGCTGGGAACTCCTCTCTGTTACAAGCAGCTGAATGGAACTCAACCTTAAGTGACTGATGGGTGAAATAGATAGAAGAAACAATAGTGCTCTAATATCTGAGATTTTACCAGAAGAAATGATTCATAAATCTGACTTTTTGTCATGTCCTGCTGATCTGTTCGCCCAAATCTGATTCAAACAGAGATAGTGGACTTGTGGGATAAATGATGTTGTTTACAGGCTGTGCTCTTTGAAGTCCATCTGGTGTTTGAAGTGAAGGTTAATTAAAAGTTGGCTGAAAGCTGTCCCTTTTTAAATTTTTTTTTAATGCTGCATCTTGATTCTATGTAGCAGGTGCTGAAATCATTTATTAGCAATAACAGATTTGATACATTTCCTGGCTGGATTTTAGATATTGAGCTCAATTTTCTTTACAGGCTAAGGCAGATATAAAATACTTTGATTTGGAGGCATTATCAGACTCTTTACTAATGTGAAAAAAAATTTTAAGAAGAAAATTAGATAGTTACTGTTGCCTTTTATGAGTGATTATCCTGGACACACACTACACAGACAGACATAAACACACTCTCTTACTGCACATATATTTATGAAATATATATTTATTCATATATAAACATGAATATATTTATGAAGCATATATATTTATATCTATACAGTGTGTGTGTGAAGGTAACCTTTGTAAAAATAATTGGTTTTATAACTGTGAAGGCAAACCTAAATGTGCAGCAATAATGTATTACTCAGAGATCCCTGTATTTGATGTATACTGTGCAGGTCCTTGGAGAAGGCAATGGCACCCCACTCCAGTACTCTTGCCTGGAAAATCCCATGGATGGAGGAGCCTAGTAGGCTGCAGTCCATGGGGTCGCTAAGAGTCAGACACGACTGAGCGACTTCACTTTCACTTTTCACTTTCATGCATTGGAGAAGGAAATGGCAACCCACTCCAGTGTTCTTGCCTGGAGAATCCCAGGGATGGGGGAGCCTGGTGGGCTGCCGTCTATGGGGTCGCACAGAGTTGGACACGACTGACGTGACTTAGCAGTAGCAGTGCAGGTCCTAAGGGCTTCCCAGATGGCACTAGTGGTAAAGAACCCACCTGCCAATGCAGGAGATGTAGACGTGGGTTCAATCTCTGGGTCAGGAAGATCCCCTGAGGAGGGCATGACAACCCACTCCAGTATTCTTGCCTGGAGAATCCCATGGACAGAGGAGCCTGGTGGGCTACAGTCCATAGGATCTCAAAGAGTCAGTGTGTGGTGCAGCTCCTAAGTGATAATTGCAAAGATTGTCTACAGAAGATGGAAAAATGCTCACGATAAGCTTGAAGGGAAAAGATTGACACAAAATGTATATATGTGTTTACTAACTGAAAATAAAGATGGCTGTGTAAAGTTTGGGAGAGAAAACAGATGATGATTATGAACTTGGATATGAGTGTGGCTTCGATCAGTTCATGTAGTTTTGGTGGCAAAGAATAGAAAACCCAATTCAAAATGCCTGAGGAAAGAAGGAGGTTTGTGGTTCATGTTACAAGATGTCGGGCTCCAACATAGTACATCTCTGTCTCTCTGCTACTCTCTTGATTCTATTATTTTCAAAGTGTGGCTTTTATCCTTAGACTAATGGTTATTCCAGATTTCATATTGGGATAGAATAACTTGAAGAAGCAAGATGGGGTGCCCTCTTCATGTATGACCCATTGAAAGAGCAAGGAGACCTTCCCAGAACTCCTGCAGATTTCCTCCTGTATTTCACTGGTCAGACCTTCCTGGCACTCTCTGGGAAGGAAAATGCAGTTACCATGCTTTGCCGATATTAGTCAGGATTGACCTCTGAACACATGGGGAGGGAGAAGCAGGTAGTTATTCAAGAGAACCAACAGAGTCTGTCAAAAAGCGTGATTGAGGTTTGTCCTGTTGGGCTGCACACCACAAACTTGCAAGCCCTGGTACCTGCCCAGCGTCCTACGTCCATGGTTTAATGGATGTGGGGACCTTACATGTCTGTAGCCAGCTCCTAAAGCAGCATCTCACCAGGTGTGGCAGGCAGTGGGTAGGACATGTCAGTAGTCTTTGCTGTGTGTGTGTGTGTGTGTGTGTGTGTGTGTGTGTGTGTAGGGGTGTGAGGTAGGAGGAATACAGGTGAGAGTTCGAGCTGGGAGGTGGAGAGGGAGGTTACCAGTTATAGAGGGAATTGACTTGGCAGGTTGGCTCCCTGGTTACCAGGGAAGCCAGCAGAGGAGCACACCTCTCGCCACCCCTTTGATAAGCTGTCATAGTGGAGATGCTCTGTTCAAAGAGTTCACACAGTCCCTAGCTGGAGTTGGTGCAGGTATGTAGGTGTTTACTGATTAGGCTCTGTGATTAAGAGGGAAGGTCAGTTACATGAGTAGGGTGTAGGTAACGCGGGGACCGATGGAGCAGAGGGATGTGCTGAGAGCAAGGGGACTCCATCTGGGATGGCCTGACCCTACAGTCCTTATACTGGTATCCCCCACTTTTTGAAAAGTTTGCTTTATGCTGCTTCACTTTTAAGAAAGACCTACATTAGTACTTGTTTTCGCTAACCAAAAGAAATCCAAAGACAATTTTCACTTTTATGAAAAATGGTGAAAATTGAAAAGTGCTTTCAGCGTCTGTTTTGCTAAGAGCCATTATAAACTCAAGGAGATAGTGGAGGACAGAGGAGCCTGGTCTGCTGCAGTCCCTGGAGTCACAGAGCTGAACAGACTTAGCAACTGAATATTATAGAGGCGGCCCACACCCGCCTCAGCAAGAGAGAGTGCTGCCCCCAAGCGCCTTCTCCAGGAACTGCACTCAGTATATCAGCATCCAGCCGCCGCCAGTCTTTGAGCTGTCTGGGAGCATCTGTGCTTTTTCTGTTTATTTTGTGCATTTCTGAGCAAGATGTTTCCTAAGATTAGTTGCTTCTTTTTTGTTTGCTGTTGTTGTTATAAGGTGTAGGTGTTGTTTTTTCGACAAGTTGTGTCTGACTCTTGCAGCCCCATGGACTGTAGCCCGCCAGGCTCCTCTGTCCGTGGAATTTTCCAGGCAAGAATACTGAAGTAGGTTGCCATTTCCATCTCCAGGGGATCATCCCGACCCAGGGATGGAACCCATGGCTTCTGCAATGGCAGGCGAATTCTTCACTGCTGAGCCACCAGAGAAGCCCAGGAACAGAACTTACAAAGATGAATAAGAAATCACCTAAGTCCTCTGGTTAAGGAAGCCCACTCTCTGGTTGAAATGTTAAGATAATACTAGGCATCTTTTATTACCTTTCCTGTGATATGTACTCTGGGAGACAGATAAACTTACTATTAAGTGTAGTTTAATTTCATCACTTAGAGTTGTGCAATAAAATGTTAATACCCACACCATGTGTTTAAATGTGGACTGAGCTACTGAACTGAACAGTGGGTAGTTCAGACACAATTTGTAAAAATTTCTGCTCAAGTTATTTAAATGCATATATTGTCTTCTTCTTTTGCATAATATTATATAATGTTTTAAACACATGAATAATTTGTGGTGGTGTTGTTCAGTAACTCAGTTGTGTCCGACTCTTTGGGACCCCTCGGACTGCAGCATTCCAGGCTTCCCTGTCCTTCACCATCTCCTGGATGGGCTTATAAATTTATGTAAGCCCAATGTAAATGGGTAGAATTGCTTATTCAAAAGATACGCTTTCATTTTGAACCTGACAAGTTCATATTTTTCTCAGTATGAAAGGTATCTGCATAAATAATAGATGAACAATTAATATGAATAATAGATGTGGACAAATGGGGTGAGTATAGTTCAGTTGGATATTTAAGGGGATGCTGACAGGGAGGCCTGGCGTGCTGCAATTCATGGGGTTGCAAAGAGTTGGACATGACTGAGCGACTGAACTGAACTGAACTGAACTTCCTATGTTAAAAGATGATTTCATTTTGACATGGCATGATTTGAATAAAATCTATTATTTCACAATGCTAAACTGATTTCAGTTATGGGTAAGTGTAATCACTGACAAAATAGAATACCTGAATACTATCAAAAAGCTGTAGGAAAAAAAACAAAACATAAAAATTAATGTAGTCTCCTCACCTGTACTTGAAAAATTCAACTAACTATTGCTCTATTCACTTGTTTTTAGGCAATGTGATTTTTGTGTGTGTATTTTATAATTAAGACAGAAAATGATCATTTAGTATATTTTTCCAGTTTTGCCTTTGGTAGAAGGCATAAGATTATATTTAATTCATTGTCAAATATGTGTACTAAATTGTCCAATATGTAATGGACTTTTGTTCTTTTTTTTAATAGTTTATAAACTGAAATTTCTACATCACTTTCAGCTTTAAGTATACTTTTTGTCAAAGATCTGAATAATAGCTTGATGTTACTAGCATGAATTTATGATTCCACCAGAACAATAGGGCTGGCTAAAATTAATTATTTTGTGTCTCTGTGAAGTTCAGTAATAGATGAGAAAGGATTTGGGTGATAACATTAATTTTATATTACTTATTTATCAAACTGTGACTTTTACAATTTCAGAAATATTTATTTTTAATTCTGTTCAGAATACTACTGGGATGGATCTTTGTTTTTGCTGTTTTTTCTGTCACATGAGTGCTATTGTATAAGTATATCTTAAGGAGTTAACTAAATAGGCATACCTTTTCATTTGGCTAATTTTGGAATGAGCTGGATTTAGAGAACAAAGATAACTGACCTGTTTGGTTCCTTTCCTGATATTTCTTTTAGGCCTTCTTGAAGTATGGACAGTGAGAAGGGAGGTTTTGCCAGCTGTCCACGGAGGGATAATGCCAGAATGGGTCTATTAGTTTGCTAGAGCTGCTGTAATGAGTACCACAAACTGAGTGGCTTAAACAAAGAAACTTGTTATTTCACAGTTCTGGGGGCTGGAAGTCCAAGATCAGGGTCAGCAGAGCCATACTTCCTCTCAAGACACTAGGGAAGGATCTGGTCCAGGGCTCTCTCCTGGCTTCTGATAGTTCCTTGGCTTGTGGAAATGTAACTGCAACCTCCGGATGGCATTCTCCCTATGTGTGTCTGTCCAAATCTCTCCTTTTTATAAGATCATAGCCATACTGGACTGGAGCCCACCCTAATGACCTCATTTATCTTGATCCTCTGCAAAGACCCTATTTCCAAATAAATTCACTCATTCACAGTCACTGGAGGTCAGTGCTTCCGCATCTTTTGAGGGGAAAGAATTGAGCCCACTGCAATAGCCTTGAGAACCAATGAAACTTGTGAAGAGAAGTTTAATCTAGTTAGCTCTCTTTCTCTAGACTACCTTGTATTGAGTGAGACTGATAACATGGCAGAGGAGAACCCCTCTGGAATGTCTCTTTGTTTTAGGAATCCCTATTTTTTTTTTTTAGCTAAGTTATCCATAAAGCCAATTTCTGTAACAAAAATCTTTTATGTTCCTTTTCCTTTATAAAACTGGAGATATGTTTACATAATAAAAAATAGTAGTAAACTAAAATGACAGTGATTTCAACATTTTTAAAAAGTGTATTTGGAGGGTAATTGCTTTACAATATTGTGTTGGTTTCTGCCATACATCAACATGAATCAGCCATAGGTATATGTATGTCCCCTCTCTGTTGAACCTCCCTCCCACCTCCCACCCCATCGTACCCCAAGTTCAACATTTTTGGCAGGGAATTAAGGTAACAGAATTCTGATCATTGTTGTGTATTGGCACATTTTGCCTTCAGGTAGTTGTTAATACCAAGAGGCTGGTACAACTGACAGTTTTCTTTGTTTTTTGCAATAATTCTTTAAATGAATTCTAGGGGCTCCTCTCCATGACATGCCATCATGCATTGCTTTATAGTTCCAGACTTTTTTCTATTACTGGTTTAGTCTGTAAATTAGTAATGACTACTATAGTTGATCTAAAACCGCTGAGACTTCAACTTTTCGATTACTGTTGTTAACACTTTTTAAAAATAGGAATATTTAGAATAGAATATTTTCCATCAAATTGGCACATGAGAGACTTTAAGACCATGCAACCCTGGATTCACTGAGGTGTTGCTGAGAGACATGAGCTGAGACTATGAGGAACATCACAAAGTGCTGGGCGGAAGTAGGAAAATATGGACCAAGGAAGACATCAATTTTTGGTAATAAGAGGCTGTGACAGTGGAGCAATATTTACCAAAGAATCTGGTTTGAAATTTGTCTGAAGAATTTTATTGTTAGTAAGATAGTAATAGAAATGAGTTTACCAGGCTCTGGCCTTTGTGGATTGCTTTATTGTTTTATCCTCTCTTTCTCTGTTTGTTTTTTTTTTTTTTCGCTGAGCTAAGGGTATTTCCTCTTGTAATTGCGTACCTATAAATTTGTGCAAATGTATAGCCCTAGAAATACAGCCCATGGGACAAATCAGCCTCCACTGGAGGATTAGCCTCAAACATAGATCACCAGAAAGCCACTTCTCTGGTACTGTGTAGTATAGAGAAACTCTTAAGACTGTCTTATGGATCTGCCTGGCTAGTTTATTCCCATGTAATGCTTGGTAGATTTGTAATATTTCACCATGCTGGTGAAAGCCAACATGGCAGACTGCATAAAGTGGTACCTGAACTATTGAAAGGGACTTATTGCATACCAAGTCTTTGCTCAGGTTCGGAGGCAAGGGACTGGTAGCAAGGGAGGGAATCTGGGAGGCAGTTTGTCATGGCTCTGCAACTTCTCAGTTGATTGGCTCCATAGCTTCCTCATCCATAAATTGCTGCTGCTCCTGCTGCTGCTAAGTCACTTCAGTCGTGTCCGACTCTGTGTGACCCCATAGACGGCAGCCCACCAGGCTCCCCCGTCCCTGGGATTCTCCCCCTGGGATTCTCCGGGCAAGAACACTGGAGTGGGTTGCCATTTCCTTTTCCAGTGCGTAAAAGTGAAAAGTGAAAGCTAAGTCGCTCAGTCGTGTCCGACTCTTAGCAACCCCATGGACTGCAGCCTACCGGGCTCCTCTGTCCATGGGATTTTCCAGGCAAGAGTACTGGAGTGGGGTGCATCCATAAATTAAGGGAAACCAATTACAGTTCGACCGTCTTAAGCATTCTAAGAGAGCTAAGTGAAGCAAGAACAAAGTAAAACCAAAACCAAACAAAAACTACTGCCTGTCTTAAATGTATGTAGTATGAATTGTGTGTTCATGCTTTTACTATCTTAGGCATATTATCATGCTGATATTTTTTTAAAAAATTCTTTAAAAAAATTGTTAGAAGTATAAACTTCATGGAATTACATACCAGTAAGAAATACTCACTGAATTCAAGGTAGATGATTACTCAGATATTTTGGAAATTTTTATGGCATAAGGAAAGGATAAACTACGTTGAGGGGCACTGCTAGGCAGGTGTGTGCTTTGGGGATGTTGGTGTTGAGAATGGATTCTGCCAGAGAATTTGCTAGTCATTGACATGCAAACTGCCTTTCCAGAATTGCAAATATTTGTATCCATTTGTTAAAGGAAAATTGGATGAGCACTCCACATTTCTTGCCATATAGCAAATACAGATAAACAAACCCAGGTTTTCACAGCATGTTTGGCGCATGTGAGAAATGATGGTAGAACTGATAGTTGACCTGGAAATTATTTCCAGTGCTGTCATTTTTGTTATAATGATGTTATGGTAACAATTACACATTATGCAGACTTTTCTCCTCCTCATTTGTAGATGCCTTAATCATTTGGATAATATGCCTGCATCATTTTTTCTTTGAAAGCTTTTTAGTGATTGGGACAATATTTTGCATTTTATTGTGATTATTTAAATGCAAAAGTAGAGTTCCAGTTTGTTTTCATTACTAGAACTTTTGTCCAACCCTTTGATATGAATAATTTGATGGTGGTGGTATTTGTAGTGGTGGTGAATTAATAAACAGATAACAGATTAAACGGTTTCCCTGGTGGCTCAGCTAGTAAAGAATCTGCCTGCAATGTGGGAGACCTGGGTTCGATCCCTGGGTTGGGATGATCCCTTTGGAGAAGGAGACGGCTACCCACTCCAGTATTCTGGCCTGGAGAATTCCATGGACTGTATAATCATGGGGCCACAAAGAGTCGGACACAACTGAGCGACTTTCACTTTCAGATTAAATATCATTTCAAATAACATGTGTTTGAGGTGAACAAATAAATTCTTTGATTTGAAAAAAATGCACGTTTTTACTGTGCATGATATTAGTATTATGTGGGACTCTATAGAAGACATTTTGTGATTATAAAAAATCATTAAAGTTCAGTTAAACTCTTTGGACATATTTCTTTAAAAATATTCTATAGTTCACACTTTTTGTTGCAGGAAGGGGGACCTCTTAAGAGTGGGCTCTTGTCTGACACTAGGAAATGAATTGTCTGAGGAGGCACATGGGCTGACAAAGCAAGAGATTTTATTGGGAAGGGGTGCGTGGGTGGAGAGCAGTAATGTAAGGGAATCCAGGAGAACTGCTTTGCCCCATGGCTCACAGTCTTGGGATCTCTGGTGATGAGATTATTTTCCGGATTGTCTCTGGACAGTCATTCTGACTCAGGTCCTTCCTGTTGGTACAAGCATTGCTCAGTCAAGATGGATTCCAGAGAGGAGGATTCTGGGAAGTTGGTAGGACATAGGGATTGGTGTTTCCTTTGGAACTTTCCCAAATTCTTCTGGTTGGTGGTGGCTTGTTGGTTTATGTTCTTTACCAGGACCTCCTGTCATAAAATAAATCATGTAGAAGGTTACTGTGGTGCCTGGCCAGGACGAGTGCTTTCAGTTGGTGTTTCCCCCTAACATTTTCTCTGAACTAGACAGGGCTTCCTCTTGCTTGGTCTGAATTAAAGAAGGGTATGACCAACCTAGATAGCATATTAAAAAGCAGAGACATTACTTTGCCAACAAACGTCCGTCTAGTCAAGGCTATGATTTTTCCAGTGGTCACGTATGGATGTGAGAGTTGGACTATAAAGAAAGCTGAGTGTGAAAGAATTGATGCTTTTGAACTGTGGTGTTGGAGAAGACTCTTGAGAGTCCCTTGGAGTGCAAAGAGATCCAACCAGTCCATCCTAAAGGAGATCAGTCCTGGGTGTTCATTGGAAGGACTGACGCTAAAGCTGAAATGCCAATATTTTGGCCACCTCATGCAAAGAGTTGACTCCTTGGGAAGGACCCTGATGCTGAGAGGGATTGGGGGCAGGAGGAGAAGGGGATGACAGAGGATGAGATGACTGGATGGCATCACCGACTCGATGGACATGAGTTTGAGTGAACTCCGGGAGTTGGTGATGGACAGAGAGGCCTGGTATGCTGTGATTCATGGGGTTGCAAAGAGTTGGACATGACTGAGCAACTGAACTGAACTGAGAACATATATGAATGAGTTTTAGATCATCTGCCGTATGAATGATGCACACCCACGTTCTCTCTTGAGTAATCAGGATTTGGCAGTGCAACTTTGCCTCCATTTGTTCTTGCCTCTTGTTTGAATTAAATGATGCTTTGTGTTTATCATGAGAGATAGGATATGTGTTTCTTAAATAGTTACATTTTTTAAGGATGATTGTGTGGAAAATAATAGTGATAGAAAACTAGGCTAATGCAAATGAAATGAATGGATGATTTAGAATCTATTATTTTTGAAAATAATTATAAAGCCATAGATTACTTTGAAATACGTGGAATGTGCCAGAAATTTTTAGTAAAATTTAATTTCTTAACTTCTTTACCTATGAAATAAAGGTCATCTTCAGTGACTTTTCACAGACTTTTATGAAATTTTTAAGTTGTTGTCTGAGTTTGATTCTACCTCTGCACATGTCTCAACTGCAGGCTCAGGACTGACTCTAAAAATAAGTGCCAGTGAGAAGAGAAATGTAGTCCTTTGATGCACACTTAAAAAAAAACCTGAAATATATTTGATGTATGCTATTAGGTTGGTTTCAGATGTACTGCATGGTGATTGGAATTTGCATATGTTATGAAATAATCACCACAGTAAGCCTAGTAACCACTTTGATCCACAGTTAAGGGAAAAGACTTAAAATATTATCTTCCCAGGGATGCTCTAATTTAAATTTTTGACTCTTTTAAGACTGAGAAGAATGAGTCAAATTATGGACTGTGGAGCAGCTGAGTGGGGATGCTAGGTAAAGAGAAGTGAAGTTCAAGGGCCATTCAGTTATACCACACCACTCTCCTAGGGGCAGTTTCCCTAAGCCGAACATTAGACAATATTTCTGACACTTAACACCTTTCTGAAATTTTAGACATTATCTTTAGCCTTCTCACAACTACCGGTAGAGGCTAAAAGGGGAAAAACATTTATTCTTCTTCAGTGGAAGAACAGATAGAAGGAAGATACAACAGCCAATAACAGGTAACTTATAAACAGCATTGTGTTTGTTTGTTTTTCTTTTTTAAAAATCTGTGACCTCTCGTGAAGATGGAAAGTGATAATAAGTGATAAGAACTTCATATATGATGTAATCGTATGTGGGATGCAGTATCAGCCATTAGTCACAGTCTTCCACTTTTTCCCTTGGGACTTCTGTTTGCCTGGGTTAAAAAAGAAAGTATCCTTAGCATTGACATCAGGATGTTAATTAAAAAAAAAAAAAAAAAAAAGAGCCTGCTAAATCCTCATTTAAAGAAAGAAGGACTTGCTGTGAACAGTGAAAGCCTGGCTCTCTCAGCATGTTACCCGAGGACTTGTTCAGTAGGTTCAAACGGTTATGTTCTATCCAAGGATTTGGGGATTCTTTTCCATTTAGGGTCAGTGCAGCTTCGTGGTGGCAAAAGCGCCTTTGAAGGCACAGTAGAAGTATATGAGAATGGAGTCTGGGGCGTCGTTTGTAGCAGCCACTGGGACGACGCTGATGCTTCAGTCGTTTGTCACCAGCTGCAGCTGGGGTGAGTTTGTTAGTCCTTGACCGAATCTGTCTGCTGATACCTGAAGTGGGTGCTGGCCCCCTGCCGTTACCTTGGAGAGGTTACCTCCTCTTCTCCTTCTGTCATGTTCCTCACTGACTTCTCTCAGAAGACTTTTTAAGAAAGGGCCCCTAATGGAAGGAGTGAGTTCCTTTACATACAAATGCACTTCACTTGTTACTACCGCTGCTGACTAGGAAATAACCTGCCAGAGATGCTCAGAGGGCTCAAACAAACCTTGTGCACACCAGGACCCAGAGACCCCACAGAGACTGAGACAGGCTGTGTTTGAGTGTCTCTTGCAGAGGTCCAGGTCAGCAGTGGCCTGCCACAGGGGCAGGGGCTCTGGGTGCAGCACCCTGGGTGTGGCATAAGCCCTCTTGGAGGAGGTCACCATTAACCCCACCATAGAGCCACCAAAACTTACACAGGACTAGGGAAACAGACTCTTGGAGGGCACAAACAGAACCTTGTGCACACCAGGAACCAGGAGAAAGGAGCAGTGACCCCACAAGAGACTGACCCAGACTTGGCTGTGAGTGTCCAGGAGTCTTCAGTGGAGGCGTGTTTGCCAACAAAGGTCCATCTAGTCAAGGCTTTGGTTTTTCCAGTGGTCATGTATGGATGTGAGATTTGGACTGTGAAGAAAGCTGAGCGCCAAAGAATTGATTCTTTTGAACTGTGGTGTGTTGGAGAAGACTCTTGAGAGTCCCTTGGACTGCAAGGAGATCCAACCAGTCCATTCTAAAGGAGATCAGTCCTGGGTGTTCTTTGGAAGGACTGATGCTGAAGCTGAAACTCCAATACTTTGGCCACTTCATGCAAAGAGCTGACTCATTGGAAAAGACCCTGATGCTGGGAAAGATTGAAGGCCGGAGGAGAAGGGGACGACAGAGGATGAGATGCTTAGTTGGCATCACCAACTCAATGGACATGAGTTTGAGTAAACTCTGGAGGTTGGCAATGGACAGGGAGGCCAGGTGCGCTGCAGTCCATGGGTTCGCAAAGAGTAATGACTAAGCAACTGAACTGAACTGAATTGACTAGGAAATGGGCAGAAGCTAAGTGGTACAAAAATAAAAGCATCTTTTGGTCTTTGATTGAACAATTGGATTCTTCAGTGCCAGGAAACAAAGAATTGGGTCCTAAGATTTTTATCTTCCCAGCAGCCTGTACAGCCCGTGGTTGCTGTCATTTGCTTTTATCTTTCTGCCTTGAGTCACCCACAAACTCCATTGCTGTGTGTGTGTAGGAGGTGAAGTTCATTTGCAGTTTCATCCCATGCTGGGTAAGGTGTAATATCCTGGGACATGGGTTTTTGCACTGAGAAGATTCTGTAAGAAATGGCAACTTCCCTCGGCCCGGCGGCACCCATCATTCTGAGAAACTGCTGGCCCTTCCTCCCACCTTCAGTTCAGTTGAGTTCAGTCACTCAGGCGTGTCTGACTCTTTGTGACCCCATGGACCACTGCACGCCAGGCCTCCCTGTCCATCACCAACTCCCGGAGTTTACCCAAACTCATGTCCATAGAGTTAGCGATGCCATTCAACCATCTCATCCTCTGTCACCCTCTTCTCCTCCTGCCTTCAGGCTGACCCTAGGCACTCTCCTTAAAATGGACAGGTGTACACTGACTCCTACCATGGCCAGTACCTTTATGCTTTGTTTCAAGGGGTTTCCCAGGAGCAGAAGTTTCCATTTTGGAATGAATGGTTTTGTTTTTGTTGTTATCGTTCTATTTTTGTGTATCATTTATTTTTTTCCAAGTATACATGCCCTATATTTTTCTTGACCTTTATCACCAAGGATCTTTAAAAAGCTAGGAAAATATCTTGTTATGAAAATATAAGGGTTAAAAGGCCTGAAAGAAAAACTTTCCATTTGCAAATATTTTAGATTAATCATCAATGAGTGGTAATATCTAATGTGATGACACAAATGAAAAGGTTAGTCCACTGCAGTCAAATCAGTAAGAATTTTAATTTGCGTGTTTCCTGTCTTCTCACTAGAAAGGTGGGAAATTATATTTAGTGTAGGCGAACCTTAAGGGCTTAAGTTTTGTTCAGACTTTTGATTCTATTAGAGTAGCAAATAGGGTTAATGTAATACTTAAGTGATGCTTTGCAACTGTGATGTTGGAGAATGCTCTTGAGAGTCCCTTAGATTCAAGGAGATCAAACCAGGCAATCCTAAAGGAAGTCAACCCTGAATATTTATTGGAAGGACTGATGCTGAAGCTGAAGCTCTAGTACTTTGGCTACCTGATGTGAAGAGCTGACTCATTGGAAAAGACCCTGATGCTGGGAAAGATGGAAGGCAGGAGGAGAAGTGGATGATGAGATGATTGGATGGCATCACGGACTCAATGGACATGAGTTTGAGCAAGCTTCCGGAGATGGTGAAGGAAAGGGAAGCCTGGTGTGCTGCAGTCCTTGGTGTCTCAAAGAGTTGGACACGACTGAGCGACTGAACAACAGCAATACTTAATTAAGCTTCCCTGGTGGCTTAATCAGTAAAGAATCCACCTGCCAGTGCAAGAGATGCAAGTTCTATCTCTAGGTCAGGAAGAGCCCCTGGAGAAGGAAGTGGCAACCCACTCCGGTTTTCTTGATGGGCAGTTCCATGGACAGAGGAACCTGGTGGGCTACGGTCCATGGGATTACAAAGAGTCATGATTTAGCAACTAAACAACGATTAGTTAAGTTAGTTAACTAAACAATTATTTAGGTTAAGCAACAACTTCACTAATTTTTTACAATGAGGGTTGGGATAAATCAGGATAAAAGCAAGAGGAAGGGGAGAGCCTACAAAGAGTTATGGTGTTAGCATGTTAATTACTGATTTTATCTCCGGTATTTTGTCTGGCAAATAGTCCTTGGCTGGTGGGCGTATATTGCCTTTTTCTTTGACAGCCTGAAGGTGTAACAAATTTGTAGGCTGGTGTCAGTGTCTTCCTTCATGTACCTTTCTACCTGTGTTTTTATTATCCCTGAAAATCAGGGAAGAATGAAATTTTCTATGAGACTGACACAAGAAAACAAAAATGGTACAATGAACTTATTTACAAAATACAGTTACAGATGTAGAAAACAATCTTATGATTACTAAGAGGGAACAGTAGGGAGGGATGAATTGGGAGATTGGGATTCATATATACACACTACTATATGTAAAATAGATAATTAATAAGTACCTATTTTATAGCACAGGGAACTCTACTCAGTGCTCTGTGATGACCTATATGGGAAAATAATCTAAGAAAGAATCGTATATGTATATGCGTAGCTGATTCACTTCTTTGTACAGCAGAAAGAATGGGTATGTGTATATGCATAACTGATTCACTTTGTTGTATAGCAGACACAACATTGTAAGTCAACTATATGCATATTAAATTTTCTAAAAAATTTAAAAACAAAAGCAAGCCCTGTAGTGGAGATGTGAATTACAGAGATTCTCTTGATTGATAAAAGAATGTAAACTACCTTTCTGCAAACATAAATTTCAGATCTGATTCCTTCTGTCATCTCTTAGTAGTCCATTAATAAAAGAGAATTTCAAATAAGGGCAGAGCAACCTGGCTTTATTGCTGTCAAGACAGATTCATATTTTAGATACACCCCAAATATTTATTGTTGGGTTAATGGAAGCTGTCGCATGGAGACAGTTCTAGAGATCATCATGTTATTCAGATAAGCATTTAATTTTTTAAAAATTTAATTTCAGTTTTGTACATATCAGAGGTTAAACATATGTAGACTAGCTGAGTTATCTTAATTGATTTCAAAGTCTTGCTAGCAAATACTATTATATATATATATATATATAAATTTTAAAATGGGACACGATTCACTTTCACTTTTCACTTTCATGCATTGGAGAAGGCAATGGCACCCCACTCCAGTACTCTTGCCTGGAAAATCCCATGGACGGAGGAGCCTGGTAGGCTGCAGTCCATGGGGTCACTAAGAGTCGGACACGATGGAGCGACTTCACTTTCACTTTTCACTTTCATGCATTGGAGAAGGGAATGGCAACCCACTCCAGTGTTCTTGCCTGGAGAATCCCAGGGACCGGGGAGCCTGGTGGGCTGCTGTCTATGGGGTCGCACAGAGTCGGACACGACTGAAGTGACTTAGCAGCAGCAGCAGTGCTTTGATAAAAGTTAGCCTACATTTGATCAACCTAATCTTGAGCATTGTACTTCCAGAGGAAAAGGAGTCGCAAAACAAACCCCGTTTTCTGAACTGGGCCTTATTCCCGTTTATTGGAGCAATGTCCGTTGCCGAGGAGATGAAGAAAATATACTGCTTTGTGAAAAAGACATCTGGCAGGGCAGGGCGTGTTCTGAGAAGATGGCAGCTGCTGTCCTGTGTAGCTTTTCCCATGGTAAAAAAAAAAAAAAATTATTCTCTTGCTTTACTTTTATTCTGTTTTCAGCATTCCAGGTGAAAAACGTGTCTTAGTTAAATGTTTTCCTAAGCGTTTAAATACAGACTTGAGTCTGAATCATCATGACTTAGCAACAATCTAATTAGTCTTCAAAGGAATTCATCTAACTGTTGGATTTACATTTGAACTCAGTTTTTTTTTAATTAAAATTTTTTGGCTGCTGTGCATGGGCTCTCTCTCGTTGCAGAAGTAGGGGCTGCTCTCTAGTTGCAGCACACGGGCTTCTCATTGAGGTGGCTTTTCTTGCTGTGGAGCACAGGCTCTAGAGCATGCCGGCTTTAGTGGTTGTGAAGCTTGGGCCTAACTGCCCCCTAGCATGTGGGATCGTCCCAGACCACGGATTGAACTGGTCTCCCCTGCATTGCAAGGCAAATTCTTAACCACTGGACTACCTGGGAAGCCCTGACCTCACTTCACGTATTTTCTGTTTTAATCTAATTTGTTTATAGGATTATTATATACTGTATATGAAACACTTATTTGGGTAATGAAAAATTGTGATGGAATCAAGTTAAAAATCATCTTGAAACCAAAAATAAAATACAGAAACTATAACAAAATATTTTCACTTTATGGAATCGAATCAAATCATAGTTATTAGTGTTCTACTCTGAAGATAGCACATTCCATAAAGCAAATCACTACCTTGGATAAGGGCTCCTTCTATGCATGATGTCTAGGTATTCAGTTCAGTTCAGTCGCTCAGTTGTGTTTGACTGTTTGCGACCTAATGGACCGCGGCATGCCAGGCCTCCCTGTCCATCACCAACTCCAGGAGTTTACTCAAACTCATCTCCATTGAGTCAGTGATGCCATCCAACCATCTCATCCTCTGTCATCCCCTTCTCCTTTTGCCTTCAGTCTTTCCCAGCATCAGGGTCTTTTCAAATGAGTCAGCACTTCACATGAGGTAGCCAAAGTATTGGACCTTCAGCTTCACCATCAGTCCTTCCAATGAACACCCAGGACTGATTTCCTTTAGAATGGACTGGTTGGATCTCCTTGCAGTCCAAGGGACTCTCAAGAGTCTTCTCCAACACCACAGTTCAAAAGCATCAATTCTTTCACACTCAGCTTTCTTTATAGTCCAACTCTCACATCCATACATGACCACTGGAAAAACCATAGCCTTGACGAGACGGACCTTTGTTGGCAAAGTAATGTCTGTGCTTTTTAATATGCTATCTAGGTTGGTCATAACTTTCCTTCCAAGGAGGAAGCGTCTTTTAATTTCATGGCTGCAGTCACCATCTGCAGCATTGGTGATTAGTATATGGTTTCAGTATACAGATGTGTGTATGATCATGTGAATGGAAGCAGCGGGAGAAGCTCCCTTTGCTAGTTATTATTCCTTGTTTGGGATATTCTTTCTAGGCTTTTGGTTTCACAATGGTGGTTGGGTTTTCTGGGGTCCATGGTTGTTTTAACGTGTGACCACACCTGTGGCTATCACACCTTTTTGGATTTTCTTGGAGATAGCAGCGTGATCAGATGTCTCAGGTCTTAGAATGCCAGCAGACAGCTGAGGGCAATGGTTTCTGATTGAGTACAAGTATCAGGGAAGGAATTGACCTGCTCCCTCTGAAAAAATAGGAAAATCCAAGCTAGGGTCGTTCTTGTGAACTGACAGGAAGACCCGATGGAAATGGTGCAAGATCTCATACGAGGCTGTGCTTGGAGAGCTGCAGTCCTTTTGTGGGTGCAAGGTGCATTCTAAATCTTTATGTCGTGTAAGTTTTTCCTTTTCTTCCTTTGCCTCTCCACCTCTTGGTAATCCTACCTTTGGCAAATACATGTTTACACTTTGCTACGTCAGGGATGCTCTGAATCGGGCTCAACAGTGCACTGCTTTTTGTAGATATTGCTTGTATTCTGTGTTCAACCTAACTGGTAAAATATGTTAACGTTTTTCAAGTAGTGAAGTAAGTAAAATTTTGAAAACAATCCTTTTTTTCAGGATCTCTGTCTACTCTTTATTTAAAAAAGCTCTCCATTCTCTATAATCTATCCACTTGTTTATACTCTGGCTGCAAAGGTAAATTTAAGACTGGTGTAAGCATATATGTATCGAAGGTTGAGATAAATTAGAAGTGGGAGTGAAAAAATATGCTTTTATGGTAAATTAAATGAGAATATGAAAACAGCTCAAATCAGCAAACACTGAGTCTATCTTAAGGCACAGCAGCAGACCTTTAATGTTAATACTTTCTTTTAGTTTGTAATTTACATTTAGCATCTTGGCATGTAGTACTTTTCCAACACTTAAAAAGTAGAAGATCGTATCTGAGTATTGGACATAGGAAATATCAATATAAATGAAAATGTCTGGGAGTTTTATTTATCCATAAGTTAAATACGAGTCAACTACTTCACTGAAATTTCTTTCAAATTATTTTTTTTCTGTGTGTATTTGTTGGGAAGATGTGAGATGGTGACTAAATTTTGTCTTTGAGCTTCTTAATATTTTCACAAATACTTATACAACCAGTGTAAAAACTACATTTAAAATAAAGCACAACATTTTAAAAAATGTAAGGTAATTATGCCATAATGTTTCTGGGTTGTAGATAATTTTAAATTTCCTCTTAAAATTTTTTGTTTTTCTGTTTTTTCCAAGCTTACCATGGAGGTGGGGAGAGGAGAGGCAGAAAAGGATATAATAATTTAAGAAATTTATGTTGTTTCCATTGGTTAGTTTCTATATTTTCCAAGCTTCTTAAAAGAAAAATAAACATAATAACATGTAAATTTAGGTTTCTTATCATAATTGAGCAATCATTAATTATAAGCTGCTATATAATGTTGAGAACAGTTATGTTTATTAAGCCTAACTTTATCCTTTTCCAAATTACAAGTGCTAGTTGACTTATGTAAGAAAACTGTGTTACAAATATCAGAATATGAATAGATGTACATGTTCACTAATCTAAATCCCTTCTCTGGTGTGATATTTGAATAAAAATATGAATGTCCAAATACCATTTATTGATAGCTGCTTATACTGTGGAGGAATTAGAAGCATATTTCATGTGGATAAATGATGAGTATTTGGCAAAAGATAAAACTAAATTTCCTAATAGGGACCCAGCCTGTTCTGAACCTTTGACCATCTCACATTCTTTATTCCAGAAAAATTAGAGGGCTGTTCTGTTTCCCAAACACATACAGCTTTGTGCTTCTATGCTTTTGTTCATTCGGTTCATTTTGTCTGAACTGCACATCCCCATGTCTAACTTATGAAGTCCCATCCATCATCTTGGCCCTCTTAGCTACAGCTTCTTTAGAAGAGATGCCCTAATTCCCCCCAGTGGTGGGCAAGCTCCTTTTGCACCTGAACCCCTGCAGGGTCTTCCCAGTGGTCTCCCGTCTGTGCTCATGTTGTCCATATCCCGAGGCAATATACTGCTTAAGGGGTAGCATTTGTGCAGTGCCTCTCTGCCTAATAGCTGTTTAAGAAACAGAATTGAAGGAATGGATAGCGATAGTTATTTTTCGTTGTTTGGGATATTCTTTCTAGGCTTTTAGTCATCGCTTGCCAATCCAGTCAGTCAACAAATATTTATTACCTGCCTTCTACATAGCTGGGTATCTGAAGTACTTGAGTGAAAGGGAAAGGCATTCCCTGTGTCCTCAATTCTAGGCTAATAAAAAGAGAGAAAAATTAAACTGATGAAAATAGATAAGGGTATCGTAGACTATAATAAGGAATTTGCATGGGGAAGCCTCTGGTATTCTTCACAGAGAATGAATTGATTCATACACAAATGAATCTTCAGTATTGTTTTTTGAAGGTAGTGGCTGTGATGTCCACCAGCTTCTTATAATGTGATAATGTAAACTTTGACTTGATCTCTACAAATGTAAAAATATTTCTATGCTGAAAGCAAGTATGTCATAGATAAAAGTGCCATTCTTAATAATTACATGTTGGTAATGCTCAAGTTACTGTAAATTAAAAAATCAATGCTACCCCCCACAATACCATAAAAATCAAATGGGTTTCCAATAACTGCAGTTTTGAGTGTGTCTTTGCTGGTTTCTGAGGTCCTCGGGGAAAAGTGAATTTAGACTGCTTCCTCTTGACAGCTATTTATATGAGTGTAATTCAAGTTGGAGGGTTTTAATCAATTGAGATTATCATAAAATATATTAGACATGCGTGGGTATGTCCATATCGCTGAAGTGACTTATTAAATATAACTTTATGATTGAGAATGACAAACAAATAGAATATACCTGATCTTCTGTAGCTCAGTGTAGATGTGTAGGTGTTAATTTGTCGTTAATTTCATATTGCAGGTCCTGCGTTCCCCATCCTGCGCCTTGTTGGGGGGAGCAGTGTGCGTGAGGGCCGAGTGGAGGTCTACCATGCCGGTCAGTGGGGGACAGTCTGTGACGACCAGTGGGATGATGCAGATGCAGAAGTGGTCTGCAGGCAGCTGGGTCTGAGGTTGGTTGTTCTTCTTTTGTTTTGCTTACATTTCTAAGTTTATTGCTTCCATACCCAAAGGTAGGTGTGTTTAAATTGCACATTTCTTTGAACAAATAGAAAAAGCCACCTTTTTGATCATTGTATTTGGCTGTAGTCTCCTTGAAGAGAATGTCTGTATACCTATAGATCTAACCTGTTTGTATCTGAATTCAACTGACTTTGTATTCTTAAAAATCTTAAGCCTTTTACCACTTTTTATCAGGAGCCTTTACAGGACTCCCAGGTAGTCACTAGCATGGTCAACCACGGTGACTTACCAAAGTCATATGATGAAACTAGTTGTGAGGCTTTAACTGAAGTTCAACTTCTTTCCCCAAAATATTGTCTAAACTTTTGGCCATTGCTTCCTTATTTGTTAGGTTGTGCTTAGAACAAAGAATGTTTATTAATGTTCAAAGGAAATAATTCCTGTGCAGGATATGGCAATGAAGCGTGTGGAATAAAGACAGAAAACCAATATTATATGTTGCTTTAGTTATGGTTACTTTGGAATAGTATGTTATAATTTTGTATCCTCTGATCCTTGTCTTTAGTGAACATTGGTATAGAAGGCCTAAAAGTTTCTCTCAAATTATACTGGCAGATCTTCTGAAAGTTGATATTTTACTTTAAATTTGAAAAAAAAATATTTAGCATGTTGTGGCAGGTAGCGGTGGGTTGATGTGGAGACTTCTCAAAATGAAAACGTCTCAGTTCTTGTTTCACTTTGTCCAGTTAAGCATAGTCTTTGACGCTGGAGCGTGACTTTTGAACCTTGAACCGTAATTTTTTTGCAATTGTTTTTGCAACTGTCCCTCCCCAACTTTTTCAAAACTGTAGGTTAATATTAAAGTATTTTAAAACAAAATAAAGATTTTTCAACATTTTACCTCTAAATACTTCAGTGTGCACCTTTTAAAAATAAGAACATTGTCCTACATCGCCAAATTATCATCACAACTAATGTAAGAGGTAATCATTCTTACATTGTTTAATATCCTGTCATGTTCAAATTTCCATACGTGTTCCCACCATGTCCTTGACAGATGGTTCTCTGTAGCAGAATTTAGCCCAGGGCCTTGTGGTGCATGCGGGTGTTATATCCCCAAAGTCTTTTAATCCAGAACGTTCTCTTGTTTTTCCTAACACTGACTTGTTGCAGAGACCAAAGACAACACCGGTTGTTTTGTAGAATATCCTACCTTCTGGATTTGTCTCATTTCTTCCTCCTGGTGTCAGTGAGCTTACTCCTCTGGTTCTTGTAACTTCTGAAATGGGAGGCGAGATCCAAAAGTTTGATTAGATAAACATCACTCAAGTATTTGCTTCCCAGGTGGCCCTACTGGTAAAGAACCCACTTGCTAATGCAGGATACTCGAGATGTGGGTTCGATTCCTGGGTTGGGAAGATCCCCTGGAGGAGGAAATGGTAACCCACTCCAATATTCTTCCCTGGAGAATTCCATGGACAGTGGAGCCTGGCAGGCTATAGTCCGTGGGGTCGGACTTTGCTATAGCAAACAGTTGAATACCACTGAGCAACTAACACTTTCACTTTTGTAGTTTTAAAAGTGATTCTAAAAATTCATGTTGTAATGTAGAGTTCTTTCTTTAGCCAAGATTTTTTTTTTTTCACTTACATAAACAGTTCTTAAACAAAGACTGTGTTGACAAACAATAGTCTACTACATGGAAAGAATGTAGAGATAGAATCACAAGGAAGACTGTATTAATGTTGAACATATGTGTGGGTTGAGTAAAGTGTTTACATCTTTCTCAAGCATTTGCTCATTGCTATCTTTTGTATGAGGAGCTTTGTATTTAGAGAAGTGATGAAAAGGGAAAATACCTTCAAATATTCAAGACAGCAAAGATCTTCCACAGGCCTGTGTAATAACCAACAATATAGCTTGGTGGAGATTTTTTTTTATTATAAGTATCCTAGTCTCTGAACTGATGCTGTTCTTTTGCTCTGTTTTTCTTTCCTTTGGTTTTCTACTTCTCTCATAAACTTGCAGTACAGCAGTATTCTGCAACTGCTCTTCCCCTAGAATTTGTTTTGCTCACTTAAAGGCACAGTACTTTCAGATGAAATAATTTTTAATGTTACATGTTTCATCTCAGTGGTACTTGCTTTGTTGAATTCCCAAAGGCAAACTATATCATGCCTCCCTGGAGTGCTGGTTACAATTTCTTTGTGAGATGCTGTCTTTGTTGACCCTCATCGTTTAATGGTGGCTGTAGATTTTGGTAGCTGGCAAGCTTCCTAAAACACAGAAGAAATAACCGTACTTAAGATATTTAAATTTGATTAGCCCAGAACTCAGAGAAACATGAGGATCAGGAAAGGAAGCAGCCAAGTGTTAGAAAATTGAACTTGAGAATGCATACATGTGCAGTGAAGTTTCAGGTAGAGACATTTTACTTGGCGTTCTTTTTGTGCACTTAACATTGAAGCATTTCCTATGTCTTTCAGAACTCTTAAAAGCGTAGCTGCTAATGGAACTGTGACATCATATTTTATTCTGTGGATATGCCATAATTTACATAAGAATTGTAAATTTTTGAACACTTTTTTTTCCTTAGGTTTTTTTTTTGGCTATAAAATTATATTACAGAACCATATTATTCAGTGGTCAAAATAAAAATTCTTCTCATACTCTTTAAAAATATTTATTTGTTTTATTATTTTATTGCTTATTAATTTTTAAAATATTTTACAAACATTATTGGTATGTCTAATTATTGAGCAGAAAGGAGGCCTTATTTAACAGATGAGAAAGTTAGGCTCCCTGAGATTACTCAAAGTTCCCAAATTATACTGTGAGTGAGGACCAGAATCTTGAAATTTATGGCTCCCAAAGTAGGAATTTTCCTTTCATGTTACACTGTTTGTAAAATAGGCAGGTATTAATAAGGATAAATACGAATACAGGCTGAAAGAAATAGGGAAGTCAAGAGAGAAAAGTTTATTGTAGGAGGAAATTGATGATAAGCATGTTTTAGACAGATTATATATTAATGTGCCACAGACACCTCACTGAAAATGCCCCACGAGACTGAAAGAAAGCAAAGTGTTTCAGAGTCTGCTCTAAAGCCAGACACATTTTACCATCTAATTCTGGGCAAATTGTTTAACTTCTGCACCTCAGTTTCCTCATCTGTAAACAGTGGATAATAACATCATGGGGTTGTAGGGAGGATTGAAAGAGTTAATACATTTGAAGCTGTTAGACCAGTGTCTGGCATACAGTAATCATTCAGTATACTTCAAAATGTCATTACTGGAGATAGAGGGGATTGTTTTCCAGAAAGAAATATGGACTATTGACCATAAAAATGAGTTTTTCATCCAAATGTTATGTGTCACAAAATGATATTTGTGGTCAAAGAACCAATCTTTTATAACCTAACAAGTAATCCTTTTTACACAGTAGAATTGCCTAACTCAATTCTGTATCTATTCAAAGTAGTAGCTAAATCCAGGGATTGAGTTAGTCAGGTGGTACTTTTTATTTGCTATTTTTCTATGAAAAACAGACTATTTTATATGAATACAATCAGATTAGCTAAAGAGGTTTAGGAATGTTTGGATACGGATCAGACATAGGATCAATTCAGTGTTTATTGGGGATTGCTGCTATGTAGGTCAAACAACTTTGCATAAAGTAACCTAATAAATAGGAGTATTATACCAGAGATCCCCTATTCCACAAATTTATTCGGCGGTCAGATGGTAAGAAAGTAGTAAAACTGGGACTGTTACTACACATGAACTGCCGGGGCTGGTGTGGACATACTTTTCATAATGGAAGGGAAGAGAACACACAAAACTTTATCAAATTTACATAGCACTTATTAGCCTTTAACAAACCATGAGTTTTATGTTGCTCTCCCTGGTATTAGACAGTCTCTTGAAGGGCAGAGTCATCCATTTCTTTGGTATTCCCCTGAAAGCCAGTACAGTCCAGGGCACCAGGAAATAGGCTGAAGGACTGTGTGTATTTATAAGTATCATCTTAATTTTTAGTAAACTCAAAAATTAGCTGGGAAGCCTAGTTTGTTTTACATCATGGTTTCCTAGGTAGTGTTTTTTTGTTTTGTTTTGGTTCTTGAATTTGTTGCATTAATTTTTCTGATTATTTTAATTAAACATTTTTGTGATCATTAAAATAATGGTTGTAAACAATGGAAAATATGGAGATATATAAGGAAGAAAATAAAACACCCAAATGATGTTTTAAGGCTGCATTGTAACATAGATGATTTTCCCCAGAGTCACTGTCCGGGGCTTCTGAACTCCCATCTAGTGTCCTCCCTTAAGGTAGGAACACAGTTTAGAGGCTATTAATCAGGCCTTTTGCTTTTTCCTAGAACCTCTACCACATCTTTGACATATCTGAAATGCAGTGTATTTCAGTTACTCTGTCCAGCCTGTCTCAAGTCACTCCCAAGTAATGAGTATTTTACCTTTGTTATTTTTTCTTGGGAATAGAAAGTCTTTAGTTTTTAGTCTTTTAGCCTAGACTTTTAGTGCAAAGGATTTTAAGGATATGTAAAAATGCATTCTTACTGTTTTAATTTGATCCTTGTAAGTTGAGCATCTTACCATATGCTCAGTGGCCATGGGTATTTCTTCTTCTGTAAATAGCTTGTTTCTCTCCATTACCCTATTTTTGATGTTGGTCGTTTTGTCTTTCATTATGATAATAATAAATTATGATTATTTACTTCTAAGAATTTTTTTTCTTTGATTGCTGTTATATTTTACAAATATATCTTTTACCTTCTTTGCCTTTTGATCTGATTGTGCTGTATTTTGCTATACAGTAGTTCAAATTTATGTGTTTGGTTTATTTATTACATAGTTCAAATTTATAAGTTTAACTTTTTATAGTCTTTGTTTTCTGATTTCTCGTTTTTTTTTTTTTTAATCTTGCTCAGGAAATTCCCTTATTATCAAGGGTTTAATAACTATGTTCTTATTATTTCATTGCATTGTATTAACTTTTTAGTCATCTTGTCTTCCTCTTTCCCTCCTTCCTCCCTTTTTTTCCTTCTTTCTATTTAGATTTTTAAACCATCTGGAGTTCATTTTTTGTTTCTGAATTTGGGATCAAATTTTATTTTCTCTCATATTGGTCCCTGGTTTTATTTTAGCACCTAATCTTGCCTCAAGGAATTATACTCACTGAAATTTTCTTTAACAGACACAGATCTTTTTCTTTTCTAGCAATTGTCACAGGGCAGAGATCCAAGGAGACGGTTAATCTGCCTTTCTCCAAAGCTTTCCTATCTGGCTTCCCCATGACCTGCATTAGTCATCCTGTCTCCTCTGCTTATATTCTGCGACTTTCAGTGTTCTCTAAATCAGTTTTCATATTTGCTTTCATTAATCTCTTTCCTCTAGAGCAAGGGTCAACAAACATTTTCCGTAAAGGGACAGATAGTGAGTACTTTAGACTTTCCAGTTACTCCACTGAGCTTTTGTGTAGTGCAAAAGCAGCCACAGACAATAATTTGGGAATGAGTGTGGTTTTGTTCCGATAAAACCTTATTTCTGGATAGTAAAATTTGAATTACATATATCAGAATTGCTTTCCTGTTTTGGTTTTAAATTCTCAAGATAGTTATAATGTAAGGAGAAAAGGGCAACTTAAATAGTGGGGAATAGATGCAGTATCGTTGAAAAGCAAACTAAAAATATAAATACTCTAGTTTAAGAATTAAATGGCTGAAAAGGGCTAAAGATGCAATTTCTGAAGTCATTTATCATTTTGACAGGCAGTCATGATCTTCTTCATTGAAATCTGGGGTTCTAGAGAATATGGTGTCACTTTGAATTGTGAGAGAAGTAAATTTAGTCAAATAAATTTGAGTGAAGAAATGTTTGGCCATGAGTAAGAGAACTGAAAATAACTGTGGCTTAAACAAGACATAAGAAATGCCAGGCTGGATGAGTTACAAGCTGGAATCAAAATAGGCAGGAGAAACATCAACAACCTCAGATATGCAGATGATACCACTCTAATGGCAGAAAGCAAAGAGGAGCTAAAGAGCCTCTTGATGAGGGCAAAGGAAGGGAGTGAAAGAGCCGGCTTACAACTAAATATTAAAAAAGCTAAGATCATGGCATCCAGCCCCATTCCTTCATGGCACATAGAGGGGAAAAGGTGGAAATAGTGACAGGTTCCTCTTCTTGGGCTCCAAAATCACTGTGGACAGTGACTGCAGCCGTGAAATCAGTAGATGTTTGCTACTTGGCAGGAAAGCTGTGACAAACCTAGACAGTAGGTTTGAAAAGGAGACATTACTCTGCCGACAAAGGTCCATGTAGTCAAGGATCTGGTCTTCCCAGTGGTCATGTCCAGTTCTGAGAACTGGACCGTAAAGAAGGTGGAGCACCAAAGAATTGATGCCTTCAAACTGTGGTGCTGGAGAAAACTCCTGAAAGTCCCCTGGACAGCAAGGGGATCAAACCAGTCAATCTTAAGGGAAATCAACCCTGAATTGGAAGGACTGATGCTGAAGCTGAAACTCCAGTATTTTGGTCATCTGATGTGAACAGCTGACTCATGTGGAAAATCCCTGATGCTAATAAAGACTGAGGGGAGAAGGAGAAGAAGGCATCAGAGGATGAGATGGCTGGCCAGCATCACTGATGCAATGGTCATAAAGACCAGAGATAGTCAACTCAAGGTTGGTATGGTGGTTCCACAGTCATCAGGGCCCCAGACTCTAGCTTGCAGCTCTTTCATTCTTAGTTTGGTACTTTATGGACCAAGATAGCTACAGTGGAATGAATTGATAAGGAAAATTATAAATTAATCATAAGTTTACCTTTGCCAGAGGCAAAAGAAGAAACAGGTCCGACTAACCTTTGATCTGACTTATGTTCTTATGTTTGTTCAGTGGCATTGCCAAAGCATGGAATCAGGCGTATTTTGGGGAAGGGTCTGGTCCAGTAATGTTGGATGAGGTACGCTGCACCGGGAATGAGCTTTCTATTGAGCAGTGTCCAAAGAGTTCCTGGGGAGAGCATAACTGTGACCATAAAGAAGATGCTGGAGTGTCCTGTACCCCTCTAACAGGTAGGAACTTCACCCTGTCAACCTAGCCACTCTTGCCTTCGCGCCTATTTGGTTTTAACTTCCCTCCTCAATTTAGCTAATATTACTAAATGCACTTACAAATAAATCCCCAAATAAAACATAAAAAGAATGTATACTGTGTATTAAAATGCTCTCTTTATTTATAAATATTTCTGAAATTTTCAGTTGAAAGCTACACAATCCTATAAAGTAATTAAGAACATATAATCTTGTTGCAATATATAGTACCCAGTAGTCAGAATCAGCACTCTAGCCTGGAAAATCCCATGGACAGAGGAGCCTGGTAGGCTGCAGTCCATGGGGTCACGAAGAGTCAGACACGATGGAGCGACTTCACTTTCACTTTTCACTTTCATGCATTGGAGAAGGCAATGGCACCCCACTCCAGTGTTCTTTGCCCGGAGAATCCCAGGGACGCGGGAGCCTGGTGGGCTGCCGTCTGTGGGGTCGCACAGAGTTGGACATGACTGAAGCGACTTAGCAGCAGCAGCAGCAGCAGTCAGAATCAGTGTACAATGATAAATTTAGGATGTTAGGTATTACAATTATATATTTAGTCCATTCATTGATTAACCTGTCTTGACTCTCAGAATGTGTTTATAGCTGGTGAACTATTTTGATGGGATTGTTGATTAAAGAACACTATTAAAGAGCCAGATTAACCTTTGCTGTACTGAATATTCAGACTCTTCCAAATCACAGCATGCTTGTCAAGCTATGTCTTGTGTTGCAAGGACATGTCTGAGTGCAAATGAGTGTATTATGTACTTAAATGTTTGGGGGGAAGAAGAGAGAAATGGACGGGCAAGAGAAGTTGGGTCATCACAAATCTGTTGTTTCTATAGCAAAAAGAGCTTGAAGAAAAAAAATAGGGTTTTAATATTTCTTTAAAAAAGTTAAATGAAATACTTCTGAGAAACTGTGAAATGCCGAAGGTCTACTTTTTTATTTACATAGTTCTGTACACTCTGTTATTTTATTAGACTAACACATTTATACACAAAATAAATAGAAAATTTATACCAGATTGTAAGCCAGAGCACTTCATCTTCTTGAGCCTCCATTTCCTCCTCTTTCAAATGACGATAGTCTTGTAGTGTTGCTGGGGTGGTCAAATGAGGTAACAGGTGTAACAATGCTTTGCAAACAGTGAAATTTTACATTAATAATGATTCTATTGCTGCTGCTGCTAAGTCACTTCAGTTGTGTCCGACTCTGTGCGACCCCGTAGATGGCAGCCCACCAGGCTCCCCGTCCCTGGGATTCTCTAGGCAAGAACACTGGAGTGGGTTGCATTTCCTTCTCCAATGCATGAAAGTGAAAAGTGAAAGTGAAGTCGCTCCATCGTGTCCGACTCTTTGCGACCCCATGGACTGCAGCCTACCAGGCTCCTCCGTCCATGGGATTTTCCAGGCAAGAGTACTGGAGTGGGGTGCCATTGCCTTCTCCCATTCTATTGCTAGGAGATCTTAATTTACTTTGAATGATCCCAGAGATTCATGAAAAGGATGACTTTCCCCCAAGGTTATTTATGTATTTCATTTGGGAGGAGGGACAGTGTTTGGGTTATTTTCGATGGAAATAGCCTCTTATACTTTTTGGGAAATGAATTTATTATATTGTGTATCTGCTTAGATGCTTTTTACAGGATTTTCTGGGAATTAAGTATTCATTTAATTTCAGAAGACTCAAATTTAGATTTGTATTATCGACAAAAGAACAAAGGCAAAACCTGCACCCCAGTTCTTATTCCCTTCTCCAGGGGATCTTCCCAACCCAGGAATTGAACCTGGGTCTCCTGCATTCCAGGTGGATTCTTTACCATCTGAGCCACCAGGGAATCCTTTATGAATGCCTAAGGAATAATAATAAATACTTTGACATGATTGATCACTCTTCAACCAGAATAGCTTATTCTGTCTTCATAGTTCAGTATTTTTTCATTCACAGTTAAATTTTTCAGCTATTTCCAAGTTACTGTGTTTTTATACTTTTTAAATTTAAATGACAAATGTTGTTCATACTTAAGGAGATTAAACCTATAAGAAATTTCCCAAGTATTTAATCTGGAGAAATCTAAATAATTACTTTGGAATTATATCAGAGTATATTTTTCTACTTAGACATAGGAGTACAAATAAAAGGGAAAGTGTTTTGTTAGGACAGATATGTGTTATGACTTTGTTCAAGAGCAATCCCGTTAATGACCTCAGATCACTGAGCACAGGTCTATGCTTGTGTGCTTAGTCGCTTCAGCTGTGAGCGACTCTTTGCAACCCTATGGACCGTAATCTGCCAGGCTCCTCTGTCCATGGGGTTCTCCAGGCAAGAATCCTGGAGAGGGGTGCCGTTTCCTTTTCCAGGGGATCTTCCCGACCCAGGGATTTAACCCGGGTCTCCAGCATTGCAGGCAGACTCTTTACTGTCCGAGCTACCAAGGACAATTCTAGTAGGAGTTAAAAAAAAAAAGGCCTAGAGAGAGATCTGGGTAGGATGGTATTTCTCATGAAATTAAAATGTTGCTCTGCTTTTTTCTGGTCATTATTTACTCAGTCTCCGTGTTTCCTTCTTGTCGCAGATGGCGTCATCAGACTTGCAGGTGGTAAAGGCAGCCACGAGGGTCGCCTGGAGGTGTATCACAGAGGACAGTGGGGGACTGTCTGTAATGACGGCTGGACTGATCTTAATACCTATGTGGTTTGCCGACAGCTGGGATTTAAGTAAGATCTATTGATACAAGATAGCTAAATGCCAAACTCTATTTTTAGAAGTCTTATTTTGTTACCTTTACTTGGAATGTCTATAATACTAACGATATATATTCTCAAACATTATCTACATGTCTATTCTACCTACCTTCCTACCCCTCTTATCTACCTATCTATATATGGAAGTTCAGCAATTAAAAAACAATAACATTCTCTTTGATGATAAATACCCATCCATATCTTACTATTTATCTCACTTGCCTTTCCTGCCACCACCTTTCTTCTTGAATGACTGGTTGGAGCCATGGAAGTCCTGTTTTGTCTATTTAAGTGAGACTGTGTGCTGTGAATGATCAGTTTTATTCTGATGCATTGTTACTATTGGATGTTGTTAGTAATAACATCACTGTGTTTAAAATTGCAGAGAAGTCCAATGTCAAATTCTTTGGTATTACATTATTTCCTTTCTCATAATGTGATGATAATTATCACTTTTATTTGAGAAAAACAGCTTTCTTGTCATGAGATGACCTTTTGAACTCACCCTTGACCTCATTCTCTTAAAAACTGAGTTTCACACTTTGAGCAATATATTTCATGTCACACACATAATGCATTCCAGAGTAAAGACCTAAGTTGCTTGAAGTAATTGCAAATGATGCCTTTGAGCTAATATCTGAATGAGGCCTATGAATGCCCATTCTTTCTTATTTTCCATATTTCTATGTCATACTTGAAGTAATTGTCTCATGTTTAAAAGAAATAAGCAAAATTATATTATTTCAGCTTGAGATAGAATTAATTGCAAATATTAAAACTTAAAAATATGCTTTCATTCAAGCTAAACATTCAAGCTATGTTTAAACATGTTTTTAAAGTTGTAAAAGTAATATAAAATTTTAGAGATTTGGAAAAAAGAGAAAATAAAAAACTACCCCTAATTTTTCTGTTATTAAAACTTGTGTATAACTTTGTAACAGCTCTGGTAGTAGATATGTAATTTTACTATTCACTTTTTAAACTTTACATTACTGTAGTCATAATTCTTAATAACATAACTGATGATGTTCATACTATAATTTACGTAATATTTAAATTAGTTTAAATTTTCCTGTTGTAAATAAAAACATCAAAAGGTATAGATGTATGTGATTGACAAATATTTTGAATTTTCATGGGCAGTGCAGTTAATTATAATTATGAGGTGAAGGGCTATGACATGCTAGCCAAATAAATATTGATGTTTAATTAATAAGAATTACTTTAAAATGCCATTTCATCTGAGTAAATCTCTGTTAGTTTGAGAACTGTATCCCATTTTCACAAGTTTAGAAAAATTCAAACATACTGTTGTTTACTGTTCTCATATTTTTCCTTATTAGTGAAAACAATTGAATAAATGCTGATTTTTTTTTCCTCCATTTTTTATTTATTTTGTTTCACAGATACATTAAGTTTTTCTTGCATATACAGAGTACCAGAACTTAATGGTTCTGAAAGTGTTCTCAGTATTTGTTAAAATTCTAAATGATTGTGTTAGAAGGTAGAACAGGCACCTGCTACAGTTACATTTTAGTTTACAGAGGAGTTTCTGAAAGAGAATGCTGTTTTGGAGTGAAAAAGAGGGTGAACTCTGGGTTTCGTCATACAAACGAAATCCCAAAGCAAAATGGCCTCTTCTGTCTCTTACATAATTGATATGAACGGATGTAATCAGATTGCTGCATTTTGTGGAAACCTGGTATAAGTTGAAAGTGATAGCAGTATGGAATTTAGGATAATTACTTTTCTAGCTAAGAACCGATCAGTCAGAAAAATAGAAGTCTTAGAATGACATTGAAAGTTGCATTGTTTTAATTTATTGAAATGTTCATCATGTTAAGTAAATTTAATAAATAAGTGCATGGGAAAAAATTAGGAACATTCATCTTTCAGACCAAAAGATCTCTTCATATTCTTAATACAGAAATAATAAAATGAATGGAAGTGGCTAACATAAAATTTATGAGTTAGAGTTTAATTATTTATATAGACCAATTGAAAGACTTCAGATATCTTTTAGCCCAGGGATTTCTTGAGGCTTGTTTGGATTTTACAGAACAAAAGAACCAAACTGGGGAGAAGATGAATGAAGGTAGGGATTGACTTATTTGCTAATTTTTAATTTTGTGGATCCTTCCTATTTCTACAGTGTGTATATATATTATAATACACTTAGGCTTTTTCAGTAGGGCAGTGTTACAAATAAAGTCAATTGAAACACAAATATAATTCATGAAAGTTTAAAAAGTCAGATTTATGTAACCTTATAAAAAGCACTGTTATTACTCTGATTTTGATGGGTTAAAATCCAGGTTTCATCATGGATTGGAATGATTCTTGAGAAATCACTGAACCAATACATACATTTTGTTTTTATTTTTTGTTTATTTGTTTTCTTTGACTGCATCATGCAGCTTTCAGTATCTTAGTTCCACTACCAGGAATTGAACCTGCAACCCTTGGCAGTGAAAGTGTGGAATCCTAACCACTGAACCTCCAGGAAATTCCTCACACGGTTTATTTTGGAAGACAGGATAGGAAAAGGGCTTAGAGAGCTAATGAAATCAAATGCACTCAGAAGGCTTTCAGAGGCTGATACAAGAGTTCTCACTTTCTGGTGCACTGTGTTATTTCCACGGTCAGGAATTTGACATTTATCTGTCTGCATTCTCTCTGAATGGTGGGTTAAACTGTAGACAAAACACAAGAATGGTTGGGGGAATAGGATTAATTATCTACTCGTTACCCATTCAATCAATCAAACATTGTTAAGATCATGAAAATATGTGATGTAGTGAATACTACTGTTAGAACTGAGTTCTCAGGATAGGAGAAAGAACAATACTTACCCTCTGAAGTCATGACACTTAATGAGGTTGCTTGTTTTATGGTTTGTGGTTCCTTGAAACAAGAGAGAGCAGTTGTGTGCATGATGTTTGTTTTATTGCCACAGATACGGCAAACAAGCCTCTGCAAACCACTTTGAAGAGAGCATGGGACCCATATGGCTGGATGGGGTCAGTTGCTCGGGAAAGGAAGCCAGTTTCCTTCAGTGTTCGCAGAGACCCTGGGGAACTCATGACTGCAGCCATCGGGAAGATGTTGGCATCTCCTGCTACCCCGGTGGGAATGGATTCAGATTCTCCCTGGGTGAGGTCCTGCCACAGCTCTTGAGTATTCATATTCCAGTAGCCACTGCACGTTTAGCCACTGGTCTTTGGCTTTTCAAAAAGTCTATTTTCCTAGATGCTCTATATTTTAGTAATTTTATTTCAGAGAAAAATAGTCTTTTGAGTCTTTACACCAATGTTACAAAATTTTACTCCTAATTTTTCTCTACCCATCAGCCTCCGTTTCTCATGTATCTGACAGATGGAAGAAAGAAACTGCAATGTCCATTCCCCAACTGATTAAGTCCCTATTCTGCCTCTCATTTAGCTTGAATTCTAACGAGCTATTTGAGAAAGGATTGAAAATAAATCAGAACAAAACAATAGGTCTCTTTCCCACCCTCCATGATTCATTTGTCTTTAGTCCTGAGGCCTTGTCAATCATTGCTTGCCAGCCAGCCACTGCTGTGTCCTAACATAGATCTTTCAAGTTTCTCACTGGACTCCAAGGTGGATTCATTGGAGTAAACAGCCCACCTATCTTTCTAAGATATCCTGTTACTAAAATACCCATTAGCATCACTTATTATGACCCTCATTCCAAATTTCTTCAGACTTATAGTCAGATAAAAGGTACTTAGCTCACCTAACAGTCTAAAATATTCGTGTATAGTGTTAATCACTCAGTCGTGTCTAACTTGTTCGACCCCATGGACTGTAGCCTGCCAGGTTCCTCTGTCCCAGGCAAGAATACTGGTGTGGGTTGCGATTTCCTTTTCCAGGAGATCTTCCCGACTCAGGGGTCCAACCTGGGTCTCCTGCATTGCAGGTAGATTCTTTACCGTTTGAGCTACAGGGAAGACCTTAAATATTCTTAGGTAAAGGTCCTTAAATATTCGTAGGTAAAGGTCCTTTTGTGAGCAGAGAGCAACTACTATATATCCTTGACAGACTTAACATCTGATGGGGAGGCCAGAATAAATATGAATGAAAAGTATAGAGGGAGATATTCAGAAGACTTGCCAGGACTTTACCATAGCTCTGTTTGTATCTATATTGTATTTTTTGGTACTTAAATGTTGAAATAACCACTGGTGGTCCTTAAGTCTCACCTCAAGCTTGAGTCAGCCCCTTTTATATCTTCCTGCTTTGAGACTCTGAAGCTGGAATCTTCATATTATAAAACAGTGTGTTGTTTTGTGTTGGGATGTGTTGATTTCTACAGTATTAACTATTCCCTGGTGGCACAGTGGTAATGTGCCACCTCCTTCCATGTGACTTGCGCCCATGCCGCCAGCATCCTCATGGAGCCGGATGACTGGCCCTACGTCGTCTCCATCACCTGCTTCAAGCACAAGTCGGGGGGCCATAACGTCCAGGTCATGAGGGCCGTGTCCTTGGGCCAGGTGGTCATCACCAAGAACCGCAACGGGCTTTACTCCCGGTGCCGCGTCATCGGCACCACCACGCAGACCTTCTAGGAAGTGAACTTTGATGACGGATCCTACAGCGACAACCTGTATCCAGAGAGCATCACTAGTAGAGACTGTGCCCGCTTGGGCCCGCCACCTGAGCGCGAGTTCGTGGAGCTCCGGTGGACTAACGGCAACCTTTACAGGGCCAAATTCATTTCCTCTGTGACCAGTCACATCTACCAGGTCGAGTTCGAGGATGGGTCCCAGCTGATGGTGAAGTGTGGTGACATCTTCACCCTGGATGAGAAGCTCCCCAAGAGGGTCTGGTCCCAGCTGTCGGTCAGCACAGGGGCCCCACAGGAGAGCGTCTTCTCCGGAGAGGAGGTGAAGGCCGTCAAGCGCCCTCGGGTGGGGACTCAGGGTGGAACCTGGACTACCTGGCCTTCATGGAGAGCCTGCTGCAGGCGCAGTGCTGGCCCGGAGCCCCCTACTAGGACCACTGGTCGCCCGTGAGCCCTCGGCCCAGCAAGGCAGGCGTGGCGGGCCCTGGCGTTTACCTGCTGTGAATCCCTGTCCTTGCCTCTCAGCCCGAGAGGCTACCTCAGCGACAGGAGCGAGCAGGACGCCGTATGCAGGAGATGTGGGCTTGATCCCTGGGTTGGGAAGGATATGGAGAAGGAAATGGCAACCCACTCCAGTATTCTTGCCTGGAAGATTCCACAGATAGAGGAGCCTGGCGGACTGCAGTCCACAAGGTCACAAAGAGTGGGACACTACTGAGCACACAGTTAAGCATGCATACTTTAATTTGTCAAAGTGTCTGTTGATTCCCCATTGTCCTCTGACCTGGGGGATCATAGTGACGTACTCCACTAATCTAGCACTAATGATACCAGGTAGAACTACAGCATTTTACCCTGTCCCTCATAGGTCATATTTTAAATTGTTTCTGTTTGATCTCCTCCCTCGCTGCTTTCTTCCTATAAAGGATTTATGACCCTTTAGGATTATGTGATGAATAATTACAAGTGGTTGGGAGAGATAGAGCCTGTTTGCTAGAAATATGGAGTGATCTATTCAGGCATAATCCATCAGTACTCCATGTGATGAAGTATTATAAATACTATGCATGTGTTCTAAGCTACTTCAGTTGTGTCTGACTTTTTGCAACCCTTTGGACTATAGCCTGCCAGGCTTCTCTGTCCATGGGGCTCTCCAAGCAAGAATACTGGAGTGGGTTGGCCATGCCCTCCTCCAGGGGATCTTCCCAACCCAGGGGTGGATCACCCCCCAACCCCCGGCCCCGTCTCTTTTCTCGCCTGCATTGGCAGGTGGGTTCTTTACTACTAGTGCCACCCGGGAAGCATACCAAATACTACAATCTCAGTTCTCTGAAGACCTGTGCGGTTAAATATACACATACAGTTAGGACAACTAATCCTTTCAATTTCCTTAAAATCTTAAATTTTCTAAGATTATATTGATAGATATATTTTAAAAAATTAAAAAAGTTCAGGGTGATAGTTATTAATAAAATAGGAGATCATTATTATGAATTCTTTGGTCCTAATTTTGGTAATATATTAACTATTCATTTGTCCAAAGAACCTTATATCTGAGCCAAATTATTCTTTTGCAATAGAATCAGGTTACCATTTATTCATCCAAAGAGATCATTACTTTCCCACTTATCAAAAAGGACTGCAAAGAGATCATGGAATGGTGCAGTTTAAAAACAATTTAATTTTTTCACTTCTTTGGCACTATGATAAGAGCTGTTAGACTATTAGAGTATTCACCTATTTGAAGGCAACTCATTGACCTTAACTTTAATTGTGAATGAAACTTTTCTCAAAATTAGTAGTAGTTCAGTAGACACTTCCTAATTTTAGGTGTGTGGTAGATGGAATGCTCAAAAACAATATTCTAGGTCAGTAAAGGTGATTTAGTACAAATGTAGTTAGTTAATGCCTATGTTAGTTGGGGAAAATTTGTGGGATGGTAAATATGTAGATTTCTTATTTTAATACTGCATTCTTTTTTAAAAATTTAAATAAGTTTATTAATTACCAAATTTTCCACATCCTATCTCAAATTTACTTGCCCTGATTGCCCTAAGACTACTCTCCACCAATACTGCATTAATTCTAAAGTTCAGAGTATTAAATCTTAACAGAGATATCTTTTACACTTCATTGTCTCTGAATTTTACAGTATAAAGTTCAACTTCTACTTTTATGCTAGATTTTATCTTTCTTTTAGGAAAAATATTATTTTCTTAAAAATAATGTATTAAATCAGTTTTATAGGAAAATTGAAATAAAGAAAACTCTGTTGTAATCAGAGTTTGAGATATATAATGAAAGGTACTGTATACTCTGTTTAGTTTTCCCAAGCATCTTAAGATTTTAGAAATAAATCATGTATGTTATTGCTACAACAAAAAGAACTTAGTGAGGTGGTATTAATAGAATGGTTTCTGTCATTCAGTTTCCCTTCAAGCATCAAAAATCCAATGATTTAATAAAATGAGTGGCTAAAATTAGGTTCAGAAATATTGTGTATATTATTTTTACAAAGTATGCAACTTAGGCTTTAAAAATACTTTATCATTTTTATTTTTATGGAATGTGAAAAACTGCCCATAAAACAACTAGGATGGAATGTGGAGATCTAATTCCATGTGTGTATGATTTCTTAATTTTGCACCAAAGATCTAAAAAGTGTAAAAATCAAAAATAGAAGAATTTCATCTCTTTAAAGTTTTTCTTTGAGAATCACTTTTCCCCTTTTTCCTCTTGCAAAGACTCCCTAAATTTAAGGTACAATAATAAGAAATGTAAAGTTTTAAATATATTGTGTTTTGTAACATGCCTATTACAAAAATTTTTTAGCTAATGTAAACAACGCATAGAGAAGGTTGTTATTTTGACTTTGCTGTATTGATTCCACTATGATGCCTGTTCCATGAAGTGAGTATGATCAGAGATTAGAGAGCCAGCAACCCTGGGGCAACAAAGAAGAATTCGAGGAATCAAAGTAGGATGTGTCTATCTTGCCAACTGTGTTTCCTTTCAGTTAAAAAATGTTGTCTAGTGATTACATACGTGGGGTTGAACACATATTGAATGATACTTGGTTTGTTAGCTGCTTACGTCACCTCCTTAGGTTCTAATAATTTCACCATGTTGGATGGTATTCTTTGAATCCTTATCAATCTTAGAGGCGCAAGCTGGAGACCCTTCTAGTAACTAGATAATGTAAAGAAAGTGTATTAGTTTGCTTGGCCTACTGTAACAGATCACACGCTGGGTGGCTTAAACAACAGGTATTTATTGTCTCACACTTCTGGAATCTGGAAGACCAAAATCAAGGTATGCGCAATGGTTGGGTACTTCTGAGGACTGGAAGGGGAAGATCTGTTCCAGGCCTCTCTCCTCAGCTTGTAGGTGGCTGTTTTCTCCCTCTTTCTCTTCACAACATCTTCCTTCTGTGTATCTCTGTGTACAAATTGGATTAGAGCCCATTCTAATGGCTTCACAATTCAACCCCAGGCAGTATGCAAGCCATAACGAGGGCTTTTAATTAAACAAAACCATATTTATTGGTGTCGATACAGATGTGTGAAAAACTACAAGTCATTTCTTTTGCATAATTCAGATAAATCCCCAATTTACTAGAGATCAGTTTCTCAACTTTTACATCTTTAGTGATTTTTATGACTTAAGCTCTTCCTTGGGAATCAATAGTAAATAGGAAGCCTGAGATGGAAATTGTCCTTATTAGTTGCTTCCGTTTTTTTTTTTTCTTCTCTTCCATCTTTCAAGTTACTCATGCATCCTAAAGTATATCTAAAAATTCTTCTTAAAAATACTAGCTTTGGAGTATAATTTCTAGGTATGTTGATGGATAAGTGAGTAGATGTAGAACAAAAACAATTCCAAGTTAATGTCTTTTACTATCTAGAAGTTAGAGGTAATAAGATCATACACAGTTTTACAGTGCTATATATTCATTTTTTCAATAAACAGGTGTTATGTGTACTCTCAGAGAAGGCAATGGCACCCCACTCCAGTACTCTTGCCTGGAAAATCCCATGGATGGAGGAGCCTGGAAGGCTGAAGTCCATGGGGTCGCTGAGGGTCGGACACGACTGAGCGACTTCACTTTCACTTTTCACTTTCATGCATTGGAGAAGGAAATGGCAACCCACTCCAGTGTACTCTATAATGCCAGGCACTGTCTCAAGTGCTGGGAATATAAAGTTGAGCAAGATAAGCACTCTGACCTCAAGGCTTCAAAAGATATTGCAAAAGTGGATACAATTTTTTTTTTTTCTAAATTGGTATGTCCTCTCTCTCACTGTCCATTTAATATTTAGCTCATTTTAAAAGCAAATACTATTTTATAAAGTCTCTGATGCTTTAACATCAGTTTGCTTGTTTTGGCTCTTATAAAAGTAATAATGAGTATTACTTTTAACTCGCGACTTAGGTTTTCCAATCAGACTGATGGATGGAGAAAATAAGAAGGAAGGACGAGTGGAGGTTTTTATCAATGGCCAGTGGGGAACAGTTTGTGATGATGGGTGGACTGATAAGGATGCAACTGTGATCTGTCGACAGCTTGGCTACAAGTAAGAAAACCTAATTATTTGGGATGGTTGCTTTACAAAATTTATGATTATTTTACTCTTGTTCTTGTATAAAATTAGTATTTATGATTCAGTTGAAAATACTGGCAGCATGCTGACTTGATTGAGAATGGTAAAGAAATACGGAGTCTGTTTAAATTTTTCTAAGCTCTTACAAGACATATACATGATGTTACTCAAGAAATGTAGCTTTTATCTAATAACAAATAGTCCAATAAATCTTGATTATTCATAACACTGGAGAAGGAAATGGCAAGCCACTCCAGTATTCTTACCTGGAAAATCTCATGGACAGAGGAGCCTGGCCAGCTATAGTCCATAGGGTCGCAAAAGGGTCGGACAGAACTTAGCGACTAAACAAAAACAACAATATTCATAACAATGCTTCTGTCAGCCAAACGTATTAACCTTTTCTCTGTGATTTATGTCGCAACACAGTAGCCTTATAAGGGATTCTGCTGTTACTGAAATTATGGTTGGTTCTTGTTATTTGCAGTAGTTCTTGTTATTTGTACAGTCACGATGAACATTAAGTTAGGAAATACTGAGCCATTGTTTCTAGCTGCTGCTGCTAAGTTGCCTCAGTTGTGTCTGACTCTGTGCGACCCCATAGACGGCAGCCCACCAGGCTCCCCCATCCCTGGGATTCTCCAGGCAAGAACACTGGAGTGGGTTGCCATTTCCTTCTCCAATGCGTGAAAGTGAAAAGTGAAAGTGATAGTTTTTATTTTTTAAAGCATTTATTTATTTTTGGCTGTGCTGGGCCTGTGTGGTGCAGGCTTTCTCTAGCTGCGGCGAGCGGGGCTGCTCTCTAGCAGTGGTGTGTGGGCTTCTCGTGGTGGTGGCTTCTCCTGTTGCGGAGCACAGGCTCTAGAGTGCATTGATTTCAGTAGTCGCAGCATGTGGCCTCAGTCGTGGCTCCGGGTTCCGGAGCGCAGGCTCGATAGTTGTGGCTCAGGGGCTTATTTGCTCCTTGGCATGTGGAATCTTCCGGCATCAGGAATCGAACCCATGTCACCTGCATTGTCAGGCAGACTCTTTACCACTAAACCACCAGGGGAGCCCCTTAGTTTATAGTTGTTTCTAAAATAAAGCTTAATACATAAATGAGTAATTTAATGTTACTATGACAAAGTGGATGGTCGTCTTCTAGTGTACAAGCTACAGTTTGCCATCAAATGGTATTTAGAAGAGAATCATTTAGCTTTTGATCAGTTTACATATATTTGAACATATACTTGTTTTTATAATTTCCCAGTGAGAGGAGATAAAATTTCATATAAGAACTTATAAATAAGTATGTGATTAGAAAAGGGGATTTTTTCCCCCATGTCTACTTTGAATTATTAAAAATCTTTAATAAAGCATTTATTTGTAGAAATCAATCCAGAAAGCTTTGGAGATGTCAGAGAGGTTTCTTAATAAGAATACCAGAGAACTGTCCCCCACCATCTATATTGCACTTGAGGGTTAGTACTTGGAAACACTGAGAATCAAAATAGCATTAGCTTTTTCATAATGTAAGAAACAGAAATGAAGTAATAAATATCAGGAACATGAGTGGTAACTAATATAGATGCACTTAGAGTGACAGAAAGTAAAACACACTCTTTAATGGTGTATTACATAATGTCTGACAAAGTCTAGCTTATGAGAGCACATTGTTTTTAGAGGGTTTAGAGAGAATGTGTTGCGATCAGCTAAACCTCGTTAGGACTAAATAGCCCTGATGGAGATTCCATTCTTTTCGAACTTTGTGTGATTCCATTAGTGCATGCTTCGATATGACATTGCTCTTGCACTCTGTGTTTATTGGAGTTATATCCCTTAAAAGAATTTTCAAAGGGTGTGTCCTTATTGCTTTGACTGTGTGCTCAGTCGTTTTGAGTCATGTCCAACTCTTTGCAACCCTATGGATTGTAGCCCACCATGTTCCTCTGTCCATGACAGCAATACCACGCCTCTCTCCAGACAGAAATGTTGGAGTGGGTTGCCGTGCCCTCCTCCAGGGGATCTTCTCCACCCAGGGATTGAACCCGTGTCTCTTATGTTTCCTAGCACTGGCAGGCAGCTTCTTTACCACTAACATTACCTGGGAAGCCCGTCCCTATTGCCTTAATAGAGACCTAAAACTAACTATATCTAATTTGTAATCTTATGTTTAAATAGCTGCAAAGAGTTTAATTTCTGGCATATTTGTATATGACATTTAAAAGTTGAAGTTACATCATTCTTTTAATTATATCCAACAAAACATAAATATAGTGTTTTGATTCTCACATTCATTTAAAAAATACATGAATAAGTTCTTCTCTGACCATCACAAATTTTACATAGTTCCTTTTTCTCCTTGAAATTTTAGTTTAAATTTTCTTTCCCCACAGAATCCTAATGTTACTATATTTTAAAAACTGTGTGTGTGTACACATGCAGAGAGTGAGATAGAGAAAAATTAAATTCTTCTAACAAGATGCTCTCAGGATTTTATGATTTCTGGTACACAACTAATTAAAAACAACAAATTTGATAAATGATTTTTCAACGTAGGAAAGAAAAGTTGACAAAAGCTCTCATTTCCTAGACCGATGGGTTGGGGTTTGGGTCCTTGGATAACAGGAGGCTTCATTGCTATCGTTTGTTTTGAACTGTTCTTTTGGCCACCTCAGAGGCTTTTAAATCTTGGAGCAATGCACTGTGGTTGGATTGGCTGAGTGAAAGGCATGCCTTTTTTTTTGTGTAGTGGGAAAAGGGAAACTTTGAAAGAGAAGTTGATCTTGACTTAGCAAGACCAGTTTTAGGAGAGAATACACATGGATTTTGATGATCTACATATCAGTTGCCATATCTCTTGGAAAATCATCATCTACTCCCAGGAGTACTTGATACTCAGTTGAAGTGAAGTGAACTGAAGTGAAAGTTGCTTAGTCGTGTCCGACTCTTTGCGACCCCATGGACTGTCCATGGAATTCTCCAGGCTGGAGAGGGTAGCCTTTCCCTTTTCAGGGGATCTTCCTAACCCAGGGATCAAACCCAGGTCTCAGTTTAAAGACTCGTGTATTAGAGCCTATTGTCTCACTGAAATTATCAGCTATGAATTATTTCATGCTTGTAATCCAGAAGTCCCTATAAGTGACACAGTCTTTAATTATTTTTTAAGTCAAAGAAAAATGTATTAGATTTCACTATATCTTTGAGAATGTCTTTAATTATGTACTTTTATTAGTTAAAATGTTCTCTAATTCTAATATACTTGTTAATATATCTAAAATGGTACATTCTCTTTAGTTTGTGCATTGATTGGGAAATTGCTAAGAAATCATCCTTTTGGTTTATTTAATGAGTCTAATTTTATTTTCAATGTGTTTACTTCCACCTGTCATCTACTTTTATGCTATCTATCATGCTTTATTTTTGGTTCTTTGTATGACCTTCTGGCTTTCGATTCACAAGCAATCTAATATTCTTTCTTTGCTGTCTCTAATTGTCTGAAATTTCAGCATTCTTGTTTTACTAGAAATTCTGTTTAAATTTTTAGCAAAGATATTCATATATTTTCTTACCAATTTCACAAATTATCTGTAATTTCCCCTTCTTGAAAAATATCAAGACATTTACCTTATTGTTATTTGCTTTCTACCTTTGGTCATCCTCACACCCAAAACTGATGGGAATCATCTTGGATATTAGTTTCAGGATGTTATTAATTTTCAATTTTCTTCAAATTATGGCTATTTGAATTTCAAATTGCTCTTCATTACACAGGCACTTATCAGCAATTATTTCCGTTTTTAAAAAAAGATTAATGAGATAACAATTTCTGGCAATTCTGATTAAGAAAAAGAGAATATAAGTAAACATTAGAGAAAAGAAATATAAGCACAGATACAGAGGGTTAAAAACCCCACTCCAGTACTTCTGCCTGGAAAATCCCATGGACGGAGGAGCCTGGTGGGCTGCAGTCCGTGGGGTCGCTGAGGGTCAGACACGACTGAGCGACTTCACTTTCACTCACTATAAACTTACTTTTAGCTAATTAATTTGCACATCTGGATGAAATGAACAATTATCTAGGAAACTGTATATTTCAACAAAAAATATAATTATCAAGAGGAGTCCTTGGCAGTCCAGTGGTTTGGCCTTGGTGTTTTCACTGTAGGGGCCCTGGTTCAAGCCCTGGTTGGGGAACTAAGATACCACAAGCCATGCAGCATAGCCAAAAAAAAAAGAAAAAAAAAACAAACCTAAAAACTCGAGCCAAAACAAAAAATTTTTACAGTTGATACAAAAGATAGAAAACCCAAATAAATTAAAATAAATTACTAATGACAGGAGAACTGACTCTTGACTTTTTGCTGAAGAGTTTTGACCAGTCTTTAAGACACAGATGGATCCTGAGTTATTAATATAAAAGTTGTTGTACAGCAAAGAAAAAAAAGAAATGAAAATCTTTCCATTTACTTTATGAAGTTAATATAATTTGATTTTAAGTCTAGACAAGGATTCATACACAAAAGAAAACTCATGAATCTATATTAAAAATTCTAAACAAAATATTAATGAATTTATCAGCAGTATATTAAAAGAACAATATCACTCAAATTTTCTGTAAGAATATGAGAGTAGTTCAGCTGAAGCATTCAATTTAATGTATTTTGGTGTGTTGTCTATAAGTGAAAACATATATGATTATCATAATAATGTTGAAAAACTACATGATAAAAATCAGTATTCTTGTCTCATATCTCCTAGGATGCTAAGAATAGAGTAAAACTACCTTAACTCTATTATCACAAACAAGCATGAAATAGGAACAAATAAGTGTGCCTGTTTTTACTGCAATGACTCAGTATTATCTGGAGTTTCCACTAATCATTAAGAACTGAGGTATTGGAATTTTTTAAAAGCCAGAATTGGTATATGAATAATGCAATGTCCACCTAGAAAACCCAGGAGGATCATCTGAAAAAACACTAGAACTAGTGTTTATTAATGTAACAATATGAAATATAAATATTTTTTAAAAAGCAGTAATGTTCCTATATGCTAAGTAGAAAAAATTTTTAAATGTCATTTATAAAAGGTACAAAACTCAAAAAAGTTCAAGGAATAAACTTCACAAAAATTGAGGTTTATGTGTAAAAAAGCTATTAGTAAATTTTTACAGAAGCTGTAAGGCTTCGTGATACTCCACAACTCTGAATGGGAAGACAAAATAGAAATTAATCTGTACAGTAAATGCTCTCCTCATTGAAGTCTTTGTTTTTCTTGGTGTGTATGGTGGATGGGGAGAAGGGCTTAACTTCCAAATTCATCTGAAATCAAGTCTATGTGAAATTGGCGCAGGAATAGGCAAAGAGGTCAGTGATGGTTAACAGCCTTGGTTGTGCATGGAAATCACTTTGGGACATAAAAAATATTACCCAGGCCTGGGCCCACTCCCTCTTTACTTAACGTCTTAATTCTACTTTAATTGACATCCAGTGGGGTTCAGATTGTGCTATAATTTAAAGGCGCCCAAAGGTAATTTTAATATGTAGAATTATTGAACTATAAAGACCGAGAAGTGGCTTGTGTACTTACAAGCATGATAAATAAGGAAATAAAAATGCCCTTTAAGTCAGCAGGAAGAGTTATTAGGACAGTTACTTTAGGGACTGAAATAAAGCTAGATCCTTCACTAATATTAACAGAAATAAATTCCAGACAGATCAGAACTGTGATGTACAAAATAAATCAGAAAAATACCTTTCCTTTGCTGTTGCTGCTGCTGCTAAGTCACTTCAGTCGTGTCCGACTCTGTGCGACCCCAGAGACGGCAGCCCACCAGGCTCCCCCGTCCCTGGGATTCTCCAGGTAAGTACACTGGAGTGGGTTGCCATCTTCTTCTCCAATGCATGAAAGTGACAATTGAAAGTGAAGTCGCTCAGTTGTATCAGACTCCTAGCGACCCCATGGACTGCAGCCCACCAGGCTCCCCCGTCCATGGGATTTTCCAGGCAAGAGTACTGGAGTGGGGTGCCATTGCCTTCTCCTACCTTTCCTTTAAATAGTTATATTTTATTATACATATTTCAAATGCATAATTTGCTTTCCAAAGACTTGTCTTACATGAAACAATGTATATATCCAGAATCTTAAGAAATGTTTATATCTGTTGAATAAAAAGTTTCACTTCTGGGAAGAAATTTAAGCTGCTCACAAAGATTAATATATAAGAATGTATATACTTGTAAAACCTATAAAAATTTTAAAATAAATGTGCAACAGTAAGAAAATAAACTTTTTTTTCCCTACACTGAAATTTGATGCAGAACCACCTTCATAAGAATCGTCCACTTAGTTTGAGATCCACTAGTCTGTACAACGGAGAAGGCAATGGCACCCCACTCCAGTACTCTTGCCTGGAAAATCCCATGGACGGAGGAGCCTGTTAGGCTGCAGTCCATGGGGTCACTGAGAGTCGTACACGACTGAGCGACTTCACTTTCACTTTTCACTTTCATGCATTGGAGAAGGAAATGGCAACCCACTCCAGTGTTCTTGCCTAGAGAATCCCAGGGACGGGGGAGCCTGGTGGGCTGCCGTCTATGGGGTCACACAGAGTCGGACACGACTGAAGTGACTTAGCATAGTCTGTACAATGAGTTTTTTTTTAACAATTAAAAATTGTAGTTAATATTTTCCCCATAAATGTGTGCCAAATGCTAGCAGTGTGTGGTTGGGGTTTTTTAATGCTTTTATTTTGCAAACTTGATACAATGAGCATTTTTTACTTATACAACTATTGAAAGTTTTATATGTAGAAAGAATTAAAGAGTAACTTTAAAGTTGCCTGTTTGATCTTCCATGACTATAAGTATTTCTAATGGGTTAAATCTTATTTTTATTTGCAATTTATGTCAGAGTAGCCATCACTAATACAGAAGAAATTTTAGGGTACATTTTTGAAATGAATGTACTGCCAGCTACAAGCCTGTGAGGCCAGGTCTCAGCTGAAAGGGGATTATTCAAGCAAATTCCTCAGATAATCTGTATCAATAAACTACTTTGCCTGAGTTCCTTGCATAACTATAAGGAAAGTATAATAACCTTATCCTAACTAAGTAGAAAGTATTTTAATATTAGCAATCTGGTCTATATTGTCATTTTTAATAAGACAGTTTCTTTTGATTTAAAACTCTCCTGCTTTTCTATTGGTTGCTGGTTTTTTATTTTATAAATGAAATTTGAGTTATTTGTATATGGTATGCTATTTCCCTCTGTTAGAGAATGCATTCATCAACACACACATACACATATATAGTATACATACTCATCAACTTTAAAATTTATCTTTTCACTTTCCTTTGGTGGTTTTTAGTGAAGTGGCATTTTTAAATTTTTGTTGAGCTTATCAATCTTTTAATTTAAAGTATACCATCTATGCTTTATTTTTTTAACAAATCTTTCCCTAATTTGAAGTTACAAGGATAATTTTCCTATAATTCAAACATTAAAACTTGGTCATTCATAATCATGTCATTAATTTAACAGGAACTGAGTTTTGAATATGGTATTAGTTTGAAATACTTCACTGAAAATTTTGTATTTGGATATTTAATAAAAAGTAATATATTATTAAAAAAAGAGAGAAACCAAAGAAAAGTGATATACCCAAAGTAATTCTGCCTTCTTAACTCTGGTTCCTGGTTTTCTCTTTCTCAGTTGAAAATTGTGCATTTTTACTTCTAAAGTGGGCTTTAAAAATTCTTAGCTCCCTAGGTAATTATTTAATTCTCATAATTTTCTTGGAAACCAATTTTAAGAGAGTATTATGGTCTGGAAGAGAGTAGATATTTTTGAGAAGATTTTTTTTCCTGCTTTAACTAGAGTTTAAGACTATCATAAATTTTTGACATGCGACTTTGTTATTAGAAATTAAGATATAATCAAGAAGCCGTGGAATATGATAACAAAGAATGTATACTTATTACCTCTCAAGCTGTTTTTTTGATAGTCATGAAATAATTTTTTAGCACATATAGATGCTAATATTAATATATGAAAGTTAAGAAATATACTTGGATGAGAGTGTATGTTGTGATTTATTCAAATGTACGATTGACTGACTCTCCACATCCTCAAGAATGCTCTGTTTCCAGGGGCCCAGCCAGAGCAAGGAGCATGGCGTATTTTGGGGAAGGGGAGGGACCTATCCATATGGATAATGTGAAGTGTACAGGAAATGAACGGTCCCTGGCCGACTGTGTCAGACAAAACATTGGAGACCACAACTGCCGCCACAGTGAAGACGCAGGAGTTATTTGTGATTATCTTGGGAAAAAAGCATCAGGAAACAGTAGTAAAGGTATGTCACCTTCTGGGACGTGTCTGTGAAGGTCAAAGAATACTCATCCCCACGTCATTATTCTGAGCAGCACTTGGGTAATGAACTCCCTTCCATAAGAATATATTCAACCCCTTGTTCCTTCTGCTAGTATTTAGAGGCAGTGGTTCTTCACCAACTTTCCTGTGTGGACTCCCAGAGAGGGCAGAGTTCAGGGGCAGGAGTGGGTTTAGAGGATTTTGTAATCTCTGAGTTTGTCCCCCTTTGATATTCTTAGCCATTTGTAACCATTCCTTCTTTGAATGTAATAAAACTGTCAAATTTGCTGGTATCCTTGAAGGTTTAGAAATGATATTTGCTTCATAAAAGCAGGAAAGAAATGAAAATTTAAAGGTGAATCAGAGAAGGGCACTTCTTCCCCTCTTATTAATATCTTAACAGGGATAGTTTTTGAAATTAATTGCAAAAAGAAAATTATCTTTTGTAGATTCTACTTTCTGAAATTTAAGAATGTAAGGAAAATGAGAAGTAATCTTTCAGTATAATACAGTGATGGGTAGTTCATACTTATATAAATAGAAGAGTTCATAGAAACTCTGAGTTTAATTTTTATGAAACAAATACTGCTTTAAGTGAAGAAGGGGAAAAACTAGCTCTTTTGGGGGAAACTATGGTTATGTTTTATGAAAAGAACAGTCATTTATTTATGTAGATTAAAAATTCATGGTTTTGATACTTAAGATTTTCTTAAAATCAGGTGTATCTATACTTGAGAATCCTCTTTTTCTAGCATCTTTTAATAACTATTAAAGACAATCCAATAAATTGGATATTGTTAATATGACTCTTCATTATCTGAGAGTCTTTTGAGTGTGAAGAATATTTGCAACCCTTTATGCTTTGTTTTTTATATATATATGTATATATATACATATAGATATTACATGAAATAAACATGATTGGTAAGCCAGTTTTTCCTGACTATAGACTGTAACTTAATTAAATTCCCTTCAGTAATTTACATACAGTTACAAAGTAAACATAGCTAATTCTTTGGATTATGGAAAATTTCTTAAGCAGTAGAAAAACATAAAAATTCAGTAACTATGAAATATTTAGTGTAATATTTTTATGTAAAATAAACCTATTTTAAAATATGAAATACCATATTTATTTCATCATTATTAATATATTTGCTTTAATGCCTTCCAAAGGTGTAGCAGTACTCATTTTGATACCTTTCCATGGTCCCAATGCTACCATATTTGAAATAAAAAGTTTTTATCTTAGACCAACTGGATTACTGAATCTGACTTATTAACTTTTTGATTTTGTGTTGAGGTTCAAGACCTATTAACTTCTATAGGGTGATTAAAACTCAAGCCATCAGTTTTTGGTCATCTAATGGGATCCTTTAATAAATGAGTTTCCTTTTACTTTATAACTTTTTTATAATAGTGAATTTTATGGCTTTCAATAAATTTTACTTTCTTGCAATCTGGTACTTTTCCCCAGAATGATGTAAACTTTTGGTTTTGCTTGCTTAACATTACATCATTCTTTGTGTTGGCATTATATGCATTGACCTGACTTGGAACATTATTGGAAACTTGTGTTTTTCTGGTATCTTCTACCTTACAGTGTCATGTAGAGGACTCATATCATAAGAGATGAGGATTAAGGTTTGACGGCATGTCTCTGAGCTCATTTGACAAATTAGTGACCTTGGTACACATTGCAGAACCTCTTTCTCCCTGAATAAATATCTAGTGTTGATATCCTGTTTGGCTCCCTTTTACCTGGTTATTATGGAAGAAAATTAATGCTGACTAGACTTTCATGGTCTTGGCACAATTCCTACCCTTTCTTCCTACTCTGATAGAAAAACAGTATATACTGTATTTCACACATATATACTTAACCATCCCTGGGTTGGGAAGATCCCTTGGAGAAAAAAATGGCAACCTACCCCAGTATTCTTTCCTGGGAAATCCCATGGACAGAGGAACCTGCCAGGCTCCAGACCACAGGGTCACAAGGAGTTGGACATGACTGAAGCAATTTAGCACACACACACACTTTCTAAAATTATTTTTAAAACTAGTCATACCTTATTTACTCTTCTTTTATACACCACCTTTTCATATATTTTCAATTTAACTCTTCTTTTTTTTAATATTCTTGACAGAAATCTGTTATTTTGAGATGTTTGACTGCATAGCCTTAAATCCAATTTGCCAGTTAAACTGGCTTAGTAAATCCTTTCTGTATATTAATATGCTATTTAAATACATGTAAATTTGTGTCAGAATTTCTTCCTGGGAATGTGCTTTGCTTCTCTGAGTTACATGTGTATATGTGGCTTAGAAGAGTGTTGTCTGTGAAAATTAAATAATTCAGATCATCATTGTTTTTTGTAGTCCTCTTGTTTAGTATTTCTGAACTCCTGAACAGTCTCCACAGTCAGCAGAGGAGTAGGTGTGGGTACCATAAGGACAATGCACTACATAGGGGCAGACCATTCAACAGGCCATGACACCTCCTCAGAGCTGACTGTGGGAAACCTCATCGAGTTCCATGTCTACTTGTGAATTACTGTTGCCTTCATTAACTAAAAAAAATGTTCAATTTTTATTATAAGAAAGTGAAGTGAAGTGAAGTTGCTCAGTTGTGTCCAACTATTTGCTACCCTGTAGAGTATAGCCCACCAGGCTCCTCTGCCCATGGGATTTTCTAGGCAATAATACTGGAGTGGGTTGCCATTTCCTTCTCCAGGGGATCTTCCCAACCCAGGGATCGCATCCAGGTCTCCCGCATTGCAGGCAGATGCTTTAACCTCTGAGCCACCAGGGAAGCCCAAGATAAGAAAAATAGCCAATAATTTGAAGAGAAAAGGCACTTTAAAATAGAGGAAGCAGCTGCAGGGAAATGTGTCACTTGTATCTCTACCCCAGTATCAGCAATGTGGTAGTTTAATTAAAAACCTCATTCTGCTTCAGAGTCCCTCTCATCTGTTTGTGGTTTGAGATTATTGCCCCGTCGGCAGAAGCGGATCATTGGTGGGAAGAATTCTTTAAGGTAAAAGTTTCTTCAGAAGTGATTTTCCATATTACAGAATTATTTATACAGAGAGGGGATTACAAATTGGGGCATTTTCTACTATTATATAGTGGATTTGTCTTATTTTCTAAACTAAATACAGATTACACCGATAATTTCACTGCCCTTTGACCTATATTTATTTATATAGACCATGTTCTTCAAATCACTATCCCCTGATATATGAGATAGATGGGTTGCAGAAACAAACTGATTTACCAGGAAATCTGAAAATTGTATAACTACACATTTATTTAATTTAGAATATATTTGTTTTGGACTTGACTCATTCTTAATATAATTTTGTTGCTTTTGAATTTACAAGTGGAAAACCAGTGCTTTGCTTAGTAAATATTTCTTCAGGGGAATTCCCTGGACCTGGCGGGCTATAGTCCATGGGGTCACAAAGAGTCGGACATGACAAGCAACTTAGCATGCATGCCAATGGTTAGGACTCTGCGCTTTCCCTGCCATGGCTCGGGTTCAATCCCTCACTGGGCAACTGAGATCCTGCAAGCCATGTGGCATGACCAACAGATAAAAAAAGAAAAAGCCCAACCTCTTTAGCGTGTTTAGGTGAGGGAGAAAATACGCTTCAAATCACGAAATATAAAGAAGACACAATTTGTTTCCAAGGATGTCAGAGTTAGGGGCTATGCACACAGATGCTATAGGCAAATCTTCAGGGTGTTCTGCTCAAAGCTGTAGGAATATCATTCTCAGAGTGGGAAAGGAGTTCACATTCTCAAGTCTCTTTATACTCCTTTCCTCCTACCTGCACGCCTAAGTCATTGTTTTACTGGATGATGTGCCTTGCTTTTCTGATGAGTGGCTTACTTTCTTCTTAGGGGCAGTTGGCCTTGGCAAGTATCCCTCCGGCTGAAGTCATCCCATGGAGACGGTAGGCTCCTTTGTGGGGCCACGCTCCTGAGTAGCTGCTGGGTCCTTACAGCAGCACACTGCTTCAAGAGGTATGTGTGTACCTTTCCAGATAATGCAGTTTGGCCCTTGCTTGCCAGTTCTTCCAACCCCTTCCTGCTCTACAGCATACTGGACACTTGGAGTGTCAGAGACAGGCTACAGGCATTCCTCATCTCCTTGAGTGGTGCCGTGGAAGCAAGGGGGTAACATTAGGAGCAAAGAGAGCTCTCAGGAAGTCACTTGCTACCCTGGTATTAAAGCAAACTCTAGGTTTAGGGAGAAGAGAAGATGGGTCTTTGGAGGGGAGGCAGCTATGTTATTGTTTCTCCAAGAACATGTCTGAGGATGAAATCATGTGCCCACAGAGCTGGAAGAGACCTCAAATTATTTGCTTCTGAATGCTAAGGAATAGGGAGTCCACGTTTAGTGTTTTGATTTGAATTTTAGAACCTTCGAGTCTGCTTGGTGTTTTGTGTCTTCTAGAGAAAGACTTCTCTGTGCGTACCTGTCAGTTTGCGTCCTGGTTATTTCCTGTTGTCTCAGACATTTTGGGCTTCCCTGGTGGCTCAATTGGTAAAGAATCCGCTTGCAACGCTGGGGACATGCGTTAAATCCCTGTGTTGGGAAGGTCTCCTGAAGAAGGAAAGGGCAAACCACTCCAGTATTCTTGCCTGGGAAATCCCATGGGCAGAGGAGCCTGGCGGGCTGCAGTCCATGGGGTCGTGAAGAGTTGGACACGACTGAGCGACTAAACCACCACCAGGCATTTCATCAGCCCAATCTGAAGTCTTTCCAGTTCAGAGGGGAAGCCCTGCAGAGGAATTCAGTGTGCCAGAGTCACACTGATCATGGTGGCGGCACCTGCAGGACCTGGTGGTCTTTTCTCCATGTCCTGTGCTCTTTAGTAGCCCTGGATAATGGCCATTTCCTCAGCATGAATTTTAGTGTTTAAAAATGTGTACCATTGCTTGGCAAATGTTAATGATGAATGAAGCAAGGTGATGAACACAGGGGGTTTCACTACTATAATTTTGTGTATTTAAAAATACTCAAAACTAATACAATTATGTAAAGTTTAAAAATAAAATAAAATTAAAAAAATAAAAATAAAAATACTCAAAAAAATGTTTTAAATAGAAGATTTCCATAGCGTTAAAACATTCTTACAACCAAAAATTCGTTTTGTATTCTTTCGTTTGTGGGACTGTGGCTTCTTGGTGTATTTACAATCCATCCATGTAGACTTTGCTTTAACTGCCGTATGAGTGTGTAAAGTCCTACTGTGACACGCAGCCAACCACAGTGTATTTATTCTCCTACTGGTGGGTAGTTAGGTGGCTTCCATTCTGTCGTTACTAAGAGAGAGTGCCGCAGTAGATGTATGGCTCTCATCGGAACACGCCTGTGGGCGCAGTGTTCTGGGTCCAGGAATGTGGGTGTCCCTCACGCTTCCTAGACACTGCTAGTTTATGTTCTGAGCAACCGCATCAGTTTATATCGCAGCGGTTTGCAAATTCCTGTTCCTCACATCCCTATCTCAATCTCATATCGTCAACATTTTCAGTTTTTGCCAGCCTTAAAGAGTTTTTGGGTTTCTTCTTAATTCTATTCTCCTGATTTCGTGTCTTCTTCTTTCGTGAATTATTTGTCTATATCCTTTGCTTATTTTTCTATTCAATTGTCTTTATAATTGATTTTAACATTTTTTGGATATATTCTTTGTACAGAGTCTTTGTTATTATGTGTTACAAATACCTTTTACCAATCTTGGACATGTCCTTTCACTAGCTTAAGGTCTTTTTCTTATGAAGATATTTCAATTTTAATATTTTTAAGTGTGTCAGTTTCTGAAGTCTTATAAAAGCTTTGTATATTTTATTTTTAAAATCCTTCTTTAGCCCCATAAGAAAATACTATACTAGTTTTTTACAAAAAATTTTACAGTTTTGCTTTTCCTGTTTAGATTTTTAATCTGTTTACAGTTTTGTGTGTGTGTGTGTGTGTGTGTGTGTGTGTGTGTGTGTGTGTGTATGGTATATGGTATAAGGAAGGGACCTAATGTTATATTTTTCCTTATGGATAGCTAGTTTTTCCAGTACTTTTAAAAATTAAACATTCCATTCTTTACCCACTGATATGTCAATTGTGTTGTTAAGGTCTCATATATCTTTGTTTCTACAATCTCTATTCATTTCCTCTTACCTATTTTGATAAATACTTATGGACTAATGTTCCATGTTCAAAGTGCTGCAAAAGATACAAATTTGTATTTTACATATTTTCTGTCATTCATGGGTAATAGTTGAGTTTGAGAGTTCACCTATATACTGGTAGGTTTATTATATTCATGTGTTACATGAGTGGTACAGTACACTCATGTAACAATAAAGTGGTACAATAAAGATTCATTTATTAACTTAACAAAAAATTACTGAGCCTGTAATATTCCCAGAAATGTGCCATGCACTAGAAATATCTTGGAGAATAAGACAGACAGCAGCCTTGTTAGCATGAGGTTTTATTGCAGCTATAGGAACCCAGAGGAGGGAGACATATAGGATGAAAAAAGTAAAGAATGTCATTTTTAAAATGAGGTCTTTTCCCCATAATATTATTTAGATACATTCCGCTTATTAAAAACCCAGATTCCTGAGCCACTATCCTAGATCTTCTGAATCTTTGGAGCTAAGACCCAGGAGTTTGTACTCTTATCAAGCATCTTTGATGATTCTTATGAACATTAAAAGTTAAGACCCTCTTGCTCCTGGATAGAATAGCATATGGTCTGGACATTTGAAGAAAGATGATGAGAAAGAATATAATGGAGTTAACAGAATACTTATCCTTGCCCTATTCAACATATTCATAGCTAAGCTGAAAAAGGACACTGATGGCAAGTTAATTATATTTTTTGATGCCAGGAGATTGGTAGGGACACATAACAGGTTGGAAGATAGGATCCGTGATGGCAAAGGATCTTGATAAGCTGGTTCTAACAAGTAACGTGGAATAAAGAATAAAATGCTGCCTTTAGTTCGGGAACCATGACTTAAATGCAGCACAAGTGAAAAAGACCTTATGGGTTTTAGTAACCTGCAGCCTCAGTGGTAAAGAATCTACCTGCCAAGGCAGGAGACATAACAGATCCAGGTTCCATCCTTGCATTGGAAAGATTCCCTGGAGGAGAAAATGGCAACCCATTGCAGTATTGGGATAATCCCATGGACAGAGAAGCCTGGTTAGCTTCCATGGGGTCGCAAAGAGTCGGACATGACTAAGAGTGACTGAGCACGCATGAAACCTTAATAGATTCAGTGAGGTAATGCGGTTGCCCACAAAGTTAATCAGCCTTGGGCAGCCCTGCCAGAACAGCACCAACACAAAGCAGTGAAGAGCCTTGCTCTTCTGTCCTACTGTGCTCAAGCTGTTGTCGGGGGCAAAAACAGAGAGAACGGTGCTCAGTTCTGAGTGACATCCTACGAGAAAGCAACATGTTGCACCAGGGAAGGCAAGCAGAAAGGGGCGAGCGTCAGGAATCAGATTAAATTTACTATGTGTTGCTTCAAATACCACAGATGCTAATGGGAGGTAATTTTCATTTTAGCATAGGAAAGAGGTCTGTTGTTAGGACAGTTCCAAGCTGGAGTGGGATGTATGTGGGAGGAAGAATGGGTTCTGTTATGGAGTCTGTTCAAGCAGAGAGGCTGAATTCATTTATTGGTGGAGGCTGGAGGCAGAGAATGTCTAATGTTGAGAACACAGTGGTGAGAAAGCATAAAGCATGTTTGAAGGATGGCAGTTACTAGGATCATGGATCCAGAATGTGTATAGTGGAGTTACAGTAAAGAAGCAGGAATGGTCTGGGATGTCAGGGTAGTGGATCTCTGTCTCATTTACTCGGTAGTGCAAAATCACTAAAGGTTTTTGAGCCTTGAAATATGATCAAAGAGGAGTTTTAGGACATATGTCATTAGAGATATATGGGATAGATCTGAGGGGGAGAAGCAAAGTTATTAATCTAGGAATCTGTGAACAAGCTTCAAATTATATGAAAAATATTTGCAGATGTGCTTCTATCCTTTTTTCTAGAGTGATTCAAATTGGCCCATGTTACCAAGTGATTAAACCCATTGTGGTAGGAACTGAAGGGAGACTGGTTGAAAGGCTACTGTAATAAAGGTAGAAGGTTGCAAAGGAGAGGAGGGAGAGAAGGTAGAGACCCCAAGAGAAATCAATAGAACTTGGTACTGGGTAACCAGAGAATGAGATCTGGCCATTAAGACCAAGTTTAGTATGGCCCGCACGTGTTCGTGACTGGGTCCCCAGGGGTTGGAAAAACAACACTGATCTAGAAAGCCACTGAAGTTTTAAAGTCCTCTGGTGTGCCTGTTGACGGATTTTATACAGAAGAAGTCAGACAGGGAGGAATAGGAATAGGGTTCGATGTTGTCACTTTGTCTGGCATCCGGGGACTTTTATCCAGGATTGGGTCAGAGCTGCCCCCTGGAAAGCGTGAGTAGGGCAGTACGCAGTGGGTCTGACGTCCTTTGAGCAGCAGGGCTCCCAGTCTTGAGGAATAGATCAAGCCCTGAGCCTTGGAGTGGGAACACTGACTCCAAGCCCCTAGAATGCCAGAGAACTAACCCTAGGGAGTATCAAATAGTGAGAATCACACAAAGAAACCATTTGAATATAAGACCTGGCATTACCCAACCACCAGTAGCACCCTGTGCAGGACATGTCAGCTAAACAACAAACAAAACAAAAATATAAATCCTATCATCAGCAGACAGGATCACCACCTCACTCAGCCTTGCCCATCAGAGGAAAAACAAACAAACAAAAACTCAGCATAAATCTCACCCTATACGAAGCTTACACAAACAACTGGACCAACTTTAGGAGGGCAGAAACCAAAGGGAAGAAAGAATTCAGCCTTGAAGCCTGGGAAAAGGAGAGCTTAAACACAATACTTAAAAAATGAAAAGGCAGAGAAATGCTACACAAATGAAGGAACAAATTAGAAACACAGACGTCCAAATAAATGAAGAAGAAACGGGCAAACTACCTGAAAAAGAATTCAGAATAATGATAGTAAAGATGATCAAAAACCTTGAAAAGAGAATGGAGAAAATGCAAGAATCAGTTAACAAAGACCTAGATGAATTAAAGAATAAACATACAGAGACAAACAACACAATTACTGAAATTAAAAATACTCTGGAAGGAATCAGTAGCAGAATATCTGAAGCAGAAGAATGAATCAGTGAGCTGGAAGATAAAATGGTGGAAATAGCTTCTTAAGAGCAGAATAAAGTAAAAAGAAGGAAAAGAACAGAGGATAGTCTCAGAGACCTCTGGGACCTAAATGTAAGACCAGAAACTGTAAAACTCCTAGAGGAAAACATAGGCAGAACACTCAATGACATAAATCAAAGCAAGATCCACTATGACCCACCTCCTAGAGTAATGGAAATAAAAACAAAGTAAACAAGTGGGACCTGATTACACTTAAAAGCTTTTGTACAGCAAAGGAAACTATAAGCAAGGTGAAAAGACAACCCTCAGAATGGGAGAAAATAATAGCAAATGAAACAACCAGAAAAGGATTAATTTCCAGAATATACAGGCAGCTCATACAACTCAATACCAGCCAACCCAATCAAAAAGTGGGAAAAAGACCTTAACGTACATTTCTTCAAAGAAGACAGATGGCTAACAAACACATGAAAAGATGCTCAACATCGCTCATTATTAGAAAAATGCAAATCAAAACTACAATGAGTCACCTCCCACTGGTCAGAATGACCATCATCAAAAAGTCTACAAAGAATAAATGCGGGAGAGGGTGTGGAGAAAAGGGAACACTCTTGCATTGTTGGTGGGAATGTAAATTGATACAGCTACTATGGAAGACAGTATTGAGATTCCTTTAAAGCTTGGGGCTGGTACACTGGGATGACTCAGAGGGATGGTAGGGGGAGGGAGGAGGGAGGAGGGTTCAGGATGGGGAACACGTGTATACCTGTGGTGGATTCATGTTGATATATGGCAAAACCAATACAATATTGTAAAGTTAAAAAAAAAAAAACTAGGAATAAAACCACCATATGACCCAGTAATCCCACTCCTAGGCATATATCTTGAGGAAACTAAAATTGAAAAAGACACATGTATCCCATTGTTCACTGCAGCAGTATTTATAGTGGCTAGAACATGGAAGCAAGCTAGATGTTCAAGAGATGAATGGATAAAGAAGTTGTGGTACATATACACAACGGAATATTACTCAGCCATAAAAAGGAATGCCTTTGAGTCAGTTCTAATGAAGTGAATAAACCTAGAACCTATTATACAGAGTGAAGTAAGTCAGAAAGAGAAAGATAAATATCGTATACTAATGCATATATACAGAATCTAGAAAAATGGTACTGAAGAATTTACTTACAGGGCAGCAGTGGAGAAAGAGACATAGAGAATAGGCTTATGAACATGGGGGGAGGGGAGGAGAGGGTGAGATGCATGGAAAGGGTAACGTGGAAACTTTCATTACCATATGTGAAATAGACAGCCAACTGGAATTTGCTGTATGGCTCAGGAAACTCAAACAGGGGCTCTGTATCAAACTGGTGGGATGGGGCAGGAGATTGGAGGGAGGTTCAAAAGGGAGGGGATATATGTATACCCATGGCTAATTCATGTTGCAGTTTGACAGAAAACAACAAAATTCTGTAAAGCAATTATCCTTCAATAAAAAGATAAATACATTAAAAAAAAATAAGTGGCAACCTTAATTACCACCAGTAAAAAAGAAAAAAAGACCAAAGTTACAGTTCCAGCTCCTCCAACTGGTCATTGTTGCACTTTGTGGAGATTATTTTAATAAATAATTTAATTATTATAATTAAATAATAAGTAATAATTTATTTATAATTATGCTGCTGCTAAGTCGCTTCAGTCATGTCTGACTCTGTGCGACCCCATAGACGGCAGCCCACCAGGCTCCACCATCCCTGGGATTCTCCAGGCAAGAACACTGGAGTGGGTTGCCATTTCCTTCTGCAGTGCATGAAAGTGAAAAGTGAAAGTGAAGTCGCTCAGTCGTGTCCGACTCTTTGTGACCCCATGGACTGCAGCCCACCAGGCTCCTCCATCCATGGGATTTTCCAGGCAAGAGTGCTGGAGTGGGGTGACATTTTCTTCTCCAATTTATAATTATAAATAATAATAAATATAATTAAATTAAAAATAATTTAATAAACAGCAGCCTCAGTTTTCTCATCTGTAAAATGAAAGCAATAATGTTCCACAGCAAGGAACAAATCATCTTCAAAATATGTAAAGGTTTTTTGTATCTGTAAAATTAAGAACAAATGTTGGTTGTTATTATGGGAGGGTTCAAAAACAGGAATCAAAGATTATTATTATTAACAAAAGTAGAGAATCAAGATAGTTTCATCCCACTGACTGCTGGAGAAAAAGGTAGGAAACTGCAGAGAAACTGGATTCTTGGGCTAAGAATTTAAGCGAAATAATTCAGTATGTTCAGTTCAGATTTTCCTCCTCTTGCTCAAGACTCCTTGTCTTTCAAGGTGATCTCTCTCTCTGCTAAAAGTTATAGACCTTGGGGTTCAAGGCTTAGAGTATTAAAGTAGGGAAATGGTCCAAAAATTCCACTTGAGGTTGAAAACTTTGATCTGACTTTTGAGTTCCCTCAAAGGTTTTTTTTTTTTTAAGGTACATGTTTGGGTTTGTTTAAAGGTCATTATTCCTCTCTTGGCTTGCTCCTTCTAGATTATTGCCTCAAATCAGTAATCATCTCATTTGTGTTTATTAACTAAGTGTCTAATATATTACTTGGCACAAACAGACCCCCTAAATGATGGTTACATGATGAAAGTGGGGGATCAGTTGCCAGATAGTGGATATATTTAAGAATGTTGGACTCTTTAGAAGATGGTGGTATTTTAAACCTAGATCAATGGATAATTCCTTCCATATGTCATTCTGAATTTCTTCCCAGTATCTGCAGAGTATAAAATAAAGACAGTTGATTAAAAAGCAGAGGGGCAGTTGATGATATGCAGCATTCTGACTTGCTTTGGATAGAATGCAAGACTCTTAATGTTAATAGGGAGAAATCTGTTTTGCAAAGGTGTTCTGCATCCATCTGACTTGGTCTGTTGTTTTGAAGTGCCCAAGAAGACTACAACTTACATCTTTATTACAGTAAGTTTTTTGAAAGCCAGTGTTTAGAGGACAGTGACCAGTGGTTACAACAAACTCCAAATTTTGTCTTCTGGGTTCAGGGACTTTGGATTGAAACAACCTTCTTTTAATCATTAAAAATTCAGAAATGTGCAAAAATAGAGAATTTTCCTCTGGAATTGTAGACACTGTAGTACAGAAGGGGCTTCCCAGTTGGTGCAGTGGTAAAGAATCCGCCTGCTGATGCAGGAGATGAAAGAGATATGGGTTCAATCCTTGGGTTGGGAAGATCCCCTGGAGGGGGAAATGGAAACCCACTCCAGTATTCCTTTTTTTTTTTTTAATATACATATTTTTATTTATTTGGCTGCCCTGGGTCTTAGTTGTGATACGTGGGATCTAGTTCCTTGGCCAGGGATTGAACCCAGGCCTCCTGCATTGGCAGTGTGGCGTCTTAGCCATTGGACCAGCAGGAAAGTCCCCCACTCCTGTATTCTTGCCTGGAAAATTCCATGGACAGAGGAGCTGTCAGGCTACAGCTCATGGGGTCACAAAGAGTCAGACACGACTGAGCAACTGAGCACGCACACAGCACACTGTAGTGAGGAAGCAATGTGGTTAGCTTCTGAGAGGTTCTCTTCCTTTTAAGGGCTTCCCTTGTGGCTCAGCTGGTAAAGAATCTGCCTGCAATGTTGGGAGACCTGGGTCGATCCCTGGGTTGGGAAAATCCCCTGGAGAAGGGAGAGGCTACCCACTCCAGTATTCTGGCCTGGAGAATTCCATGGACTGTATAGTCCATGGGGTCGCAAAGAGTCGGACACGACTGAGCGGCTTTCACTTCACTTTCACTTCCTTTTAAATTCTTGGGAGTCTAACTTAAGGCCCACTGGGAGGGGACCTAGATTTTGTATTTTGAAATTAGCTCTCTCACACCCTTTTCCTTTCCATTTGTATTTCTACTGCTTTAACTATCAGTGAAGTGTTAGTCACTCAGTTGTGCCCTACTCTTTGCGACCCCATGGACTCAGCCCACCAGGCTTCTCTGTCCATGGGATTTTCCAGACAAGCATACTGGAGTGGGTTGCCATTTCCTTCTCCAGGGATCTTCTGGACCCTGAGATCAAACACTGGTCTCTTGCACCTCAGGCAGATTCTTTACCGACTGATCTATGAGGGAAGCCCAAAAGCCAAATTTTCTTTTCTTTAAAATCGCTCAGTTGTGTCCAGCTCCTTGTGACCCCATGGACTATATATACAGTCCATGGAATTCTCTAGGTCATAATACTGGAGGGGGTAGTCTTTCCCTTCTCCAGGGGATCTTCTCAACCCAGGGATTGAACCCAGGTCTCCCGCATTGCAGGTGGATTCTTTACCAGCTGAGCCACAAGGGAAGCCCTAACTATAGTTTCTTATTCATGGGGCCTTTTTTGGTGGCTAATTCTTGCAGTGATAATATGGGCCAGTGCTCTTGAACAGCCATTCTGAACAATACAGCATAGATTGCTCTCACCATCCGTGTTATTTTATGCTATAGGATGACAGTTTCTTAAATGTTTATTTTTTTGGCTCTGTAGAATATTCACTCTTTTATGTAATCCTCATATCAGAATAATCTAGGAATGATGGCCTGAGGATGATGAGATCAGAACACAATTACTCATATCCACCATCCTGTTATACTCATTTCCTATAGCGTCTCTATATAATAAAGTTACTTTATTGGCAGGCTGACAAAATTTTAGTAATCCAGCTCTGTGTTCATAGCTTTCACATATTATGAGGTGTCCAAAACATTCTTTTATGCTAACAGGGGTAACTGAGGTAGTTAGTGAATCACTGTTTAAAGGCCTTCTATCCCATTTTTCACATTTTTCCTAGTGTTAATAGGAATGCAACATCCCATTGGCAGTTTGAAGCAGAAACCTGGATAAATAAGGTTTTTGTTTTGCAATTGCCCTGTGAATTTTACACGATACAAATTGCTTGCTTTTGCTGTTTCCTATTTTAAATAATTATTCAAATACAATAAAATGACCCTCTCTCTGTGGTAGTATGGGAATATAATTGAGAGAAAAATTCCTGAATGTTAAACTAATTTCTTTTAATTGCTTGTTCTGATAACAAACACCATTTTTAAGGAAAGAATGTACTTCAATAAAAGGATTCTTTTATTTCTGTAGTTCTGCAACAAATTTGATTTTATCATGAATTATAGCTTTAACTGATTTTATCTTTTTGACTGTTTGCCTAGAGACACTATAGCAGCTGGAAATTGTCAGAGACTAGTGCTCTGAAAATCAGAAATATCTTGATTATTAGAGATTATAAAGATGAGGCACAGAAGTAATGGGACTTACTTTTTAAAAACAAAATGTGTCCTGTACTTAAACCTGTGTTCCAGCATGACCTGGAACATGGTAGAATTCTTTAAGAACAAGGTCTTTGGTGATGTACATAATAGCATCAATCATGCTAAAATCATTTCCTGAACACACACCACATGTGTATAAGGGCAGTGAAAGATTTTACAGAGAAGGTCACTTCTCCGTGAGCAATTGGAATCATTCACCCAAGCAACTTAGTCTGCCACTTTTTGACTTTCAGACAGCAGACAAGGACAGATTCTAGTAGCAGCAGATGTGTACAGGCTGATGTAAAATACTGTCTTTTTGAATAGACAAATCTATAGAGAGAATACACATAAAATAACCCTGCCACCCAAATTAATTCTTCTCTTTTTAATTCTAGGAATTTAAAATTGTTAATTCTAGAATCTCAGAAAAACTGAAATAGACCATCTGCCCTGTCTTAGATCCTCTTTTGCTCAAACTTGTCTAGGAATTTCATCCAGTTTTTATTTGAGGGGGAGTGGAAGGCATTTCAGCAAAGCAAACAACTGAATAGCGTGTCAGCCAAAATCTGAAATGTTTGTTTTAGAAGCAATTTTGAAAATAATCTATCAAAATAACAAAAGTTCAACTAGAAATACCTTAAAATACATTCAGAAAGAGAATTCCTTGAGAAGTTTTCTTGAGAAGTCTAGAACCATAGAAAATGCTTTCTAAGCACAAAACTATACTGGTAACCTCAGCCAAAGTGTTATCTGTGAAGTATATAATCATACCCACTAGGAGAGGTAACACTGGAGACAAATATTTGGCTAGCAAACTAATCCAGTCTTATGTCAGATGATCTTCAAATTCCCAGCATAAATCTATTCTAAGAATAACTGGAGTGAAAGGAGTGTGGGAATCACTTCTTGGGTTTAGCTGGCCCATTTCTTAAATCAGGATTTTAAAAGTATACATACTAATAAAGAACTTCATTTTAACAAGAGTGGTGCATTTTTTCCTTCTTGTCAGGTAAAATATTTTGTTTTTATTCTCAGTTTAATATCAACTCCTGATTGGTGAGCATATTAATTTGGGGGTATACTCAAAAATGGGTTTCCCTGGTGGCTAGGCATTAAAAGAAGCCACCTGCCAATGCAGGAGACATAAGTTCTACCCCTGGGTCGAGAAGATCCCCTGGAGAAGGAAATGGCAACTCAGTCCAGTATTCTTGTTTAGAGAATTACATGGACAGAAGCAGGCTACAGTCCATGGGATCGCAAGAGTTAGACACGACTTAGCGACTAAACAGGAAAATACATGCTAAAATCTCCCTGGTCTGAGAACAGTGTCTGTGTATGGAATGTGTACATGTTCATGTGATTGCAATCTATTAGCCATCTTTTAGGAGGCTCACTTCATTTCAGTGAAATTCCAGGCATGAAGGGACGGGAGTTAAGCCGGTGCCTCTCAGTCGTTGTTTTGGTGGTTCTCTATTCCTGCTGTGAATTTGGATCACCTGTGGTCCTACATCAGCTCTGTTGATTTTATGTTCTCAGAGTGTGTGTGGCCTGGACATTTGTAGTCTTAAAAATGGTACAGGTGGTTCTCATGAACAGCCAGCATTAATGAGAACAGTAGATCTTTGTGGGGACCTTTGTTTATTTTTCCAAAGAAATAAAAACTTCTGTGATGGTGTTGTTACAACATAGCAATTGGTGAGATGTCTCTTTCACTTCATTAATTTAGGGATGAGAGTGTATGTGTGTGTCTTCCAAAAGAAGTCATTTAGCATATATTTATTAAGAGCTTTCTCTGTGCTGACTTCTTTGCTCACAAACGTGAGCATAACATGGCCTTACACTCAGGGAGCCTTTAATAGAGTAGACCTGACATCTTAGCAAGTCCTAGTGTGTGTGTGCATGCTCAGTCACCTCAGGTGTGTCCGATTCTTTGTAACCGCATGGACTGCAGCCCACCAGGCCCCTCTGTCCATGGGATCCTCCAGGCAAGAATAAGCCATGGCCTCCTCCAGGGGATCTTACCAACCCAGGGATAGAACCTGTGTCTCCTGCATTGCAGACGGATTCTTTACCGCTGAGCCACTGGGGAGCCCAAGTCCTAGAAGTTGTTGTAAATGCTCTGACAGTGCTGTCGGGAGTGTTCAAAGGAAGGCTTGGGCAGCTTTCTGGGAGGGCAGGAAGAACATCCTAGATCTTGAGACTTAAAAGTTAAAATCAGTTTTTGCCATCTTAGGGTGAAGGAGGGGGAATGATACTGCAAATAGTTTGAATAAAGATAGGTTTGTCAGACACCTCTTCAAGCCACTAAAATGACTGTGGCACGGAAGTGGTATCAGAGTGTTGGACAAGGGCCATTCTTGGATGGATTTGTGTATTACTGAAGGAACTTGAACTTTATTGTGTAGACAGTCAGGACCCCTTGAAGGGTATGCAGAAGAGTAGTTATATTACCAGATATTTCTATCTGGCTATTTCTGTTTCACTCTGGCTGCAATGTGAAAGATGGCTTGAAAAGTTAAGACTTTTTTTACTGCAACAATATTTTCTGTTCTTCAAAAGAGGGCTTTGACACTTAGCTAAAATAATCCTTGCATCTAAAAAAACCTACATAAATATGTCCTACATTATCTATAAATTTAGCCAGTGAACAAAGAAACAGGACATGGAAATTTATTTTTTAAATATCCCAGTCTTCAAGTCTTGGATAATCTTGCCTTCATGCCTGGATTACTGCAACAGTCTGCTAAATGGCATCACTACTTCAAGTAGGTTGTGAGCCACAAATACAAATCATATATGTAACTTTAAATTTCCTGGTAGCCACTTTAAAAGATTAAAAAACTAAATGGGTGAAGTTAATTTTAATGATATAGTTCATATAACTTAGTATATCCAAAATATTATATAAAAATTGAGATATTTTATATTCCTATTATCTACAGAAACAATATATTTTATATTCTTTTTCATATTAAATGTTTGAAATCCTGTGCACATTTTTACTGTTTTTATAGCAAATATTCACCACTATATTTCTTTTTTTAAAAATTATTTAATTGGAGGCTAATTACAATATTGTGATGGTTTTTGCCATATATTGACATGAATCAGCCATGTGCACGTGTCCCCCCATCCTGAACCCCCTCCCACCTCCCTCCCCACTCCATCCCTGTGGGTTGTCGCAGAGGACCGGCTTTGAGTGCCCAGCTTCATGCACTGAACTTGCACTGGTCGTCTATTTCACATATGGTAATATACATGTTTCAATGCTATTCTCTCAAATCATCCCCCCCACCTTCTCCCACAGAGTCCAAAAGTCTGTTCTTTACATCTGTGTCTCTTTTGCTGCCTTGCATATAGGGTCATCGTTACCAGCTTTCTAAATCCCATATATATGCGTTAGTATACTGCACTGGTGTTTCCCTGACTTACTTCACTCTGTATAATAGGCTCCCATTTCATCCACTTCACATCTCAATTTGGACCATCCACATTTCAAGTGTTCTGATAGCACATGTGGCCACTGCCTCCTGAGCTGGACAGTGAAGCTTGAGATTAATTTCTTAAATTCTACTCCAGAGATGCAGGCAGCCTTTCAACAGCACTTTCAAGGATGCAGTGACAGTTAATCACTTGGGGTTTTTCTTTAAAAACCTGTATATTAATGAGACATATTGAATTTTATAATACAACAGTATCAATACACAGAAAGTAGAAATGAGTTATTTAAATATCTGATTATTCTTCATGACTATTGCTTTTTACAGTTTCAGGATGTGAAATAATCCTAAAGTTTGAAGTGGAACCCACAAGAAGTCTAAGCACAATATGTGAAAAGCCTTCTGTACTTTAAAGACATGTGATAATTTAAGGTTCAAAATGGAGCATTTCAAGCAATCTCAGGAAATTGTTAGTTTCATACATCACTAGTAGGTGATCATCTTTGTTGCATTGTTCAGGTTTTTGAGGTGACATAGTTACGAAAACCACTTTACATATTGAAGTGTTGTTGTCAGAGCCCTACTTAGGGCTATTAGAGTCTTTGAGCGACTTTTACCTGTGTTGCTGCGTGGGCTTGTCTCTAGTGGCAGTGGGCAGGGACCACTCTCTAGCAGTGGTGTGCGGCTTCTCGCGGTGGTGGCCTCTCTTGTTGCGGAGCACGGGCTCTAGAGCAGGCTTCATGATCGTGGCCCTGGGGCCCCAGAGCACAGGCTCAGCAGTCCAGGTACACCAGCTTGGCTGCCCCAGCACGTGGGGTTGTCCATCTTCCTGGACTAGGGGTTGAATCCCTGTCTCCTGGGTTGGTAGGTGAATTCTTTACCACTGAGCCACCAGGGAAGTCCTGTTGAGAATGTTTTAAGTAGCCACAGAGAAGTGGGGGCTTCCTAGGTGGGGCTAGTGGTAAAGAACCCATCTGCCAATGCAGGAGATTTAAGAGACACAGGTCTGGTCCCTGGGTTGGGAAGATCTCCTGGAGGAGGGCATGGCAACCCACTCCAGCATTCTTGCCCGAGAATCCCATGGACAGAAGAGCCTGGTGGGCTACAGTCCATAGGGTCACAAAGAGTCTGACACGACTGAGGTGACTTAGCACACATGCACAGATGGAAGTGAACAAGGTGCTGTACTCTTCAGTGAGAAAGAGGAAGTGATCAGGAGGTGGACTGGATCTTGTATTGTAGGTTGGTGGTTCTCAATGGGGGACAGTTTGCACCATAGGGAATATTTGGCAATGTCTGGAGGCATTTTTGGTTGTCAAACTTGGGTGCGTGTATGTAAGTGTGTGTGCAATTGACATCTAGTGAACAGAGAGGCCAGGGATGCTTCTAAACATCCCATAATGCACAGGACCCCCCTTTACATTAAAGAATAATCTGGTCCCTAATGTCAGTAGTGCTGAGCTTGAGAAACTGCTTTAGGTAGATGTATCAGAATCAAGGTATGTTGGCTGAAAAACAGGCTGAGACCTATCAATCGAGTAAATATTATGCTTATTTTTTATGTGAGTAGTTCCTATGGAAAAAAGACATTTCATTAAAAATCTGCATTCATTCATTAAATCAACCAATGTATGCTGCATTTCTACCTAACTGGCGTTGCTATACTAGATGTGTGAGACTCATCAGTGAACACAGATAACTAAGATCCCTGCCCTTGAGTACCTTTAGTTTAAGCAGGGCGAGACAGAGAATAATATATATAAGTAAACTAGATAGTTTGTTAGAAAGTAGAGTTTTTTAAAAAGGAAAAAGTAGAGCAGGTAAGGATAGTGGGAGTGCTGGGGGAATGGAATGACAAACAAGGGTGGGCTGTAATTTCCAATGAGCGTCAAAGCAAGTCTCACTGAACAGAGATTTAAGAGGTGAGAGCATACAATGAATATATGTTGCCTGAAGATAACAGTTTTGGTTTACATTCAGTTCACAGGAAAGGGGAGTAAAGTGGACTGTGCTAATTAAGTTATCTGGGAGATATAGAGTTAGACCAGACATGGTTTCTGCCCTCATGGAACTTCATGGGAAAGTCATCATCTTGGAAATGACAGAAAAATGATGACAGCAAAGGCAGGACTGTAATTTTGCCCTATTCCATTCGCTCCTGTTTTGATCCTTTTGCATGGTGGGAAAATGACTGGTTAGTGATTACTTTCCATTCATCCTCCACATTTGATCCTTCTCAGAAAACAGATAGTAACCTGGGTTAAACAGTGAAATGAATGAAGAAAAAACATGAGTAGGAGACAGAGAGCAGTCGGGTCAGAGAAATGGAAAGAAAGGGGAAACTTACAAAAGGAGTTAATGATTTGGAAGAAAGGGTTACAAGTATCTCTATTAAGCTTCCTGGCAGGCAGTGACCAGTTTACAGTGTTTGAAACAAGCCTCCCATGAGCTCTCTCTGCCTCTCAGGTACGGTAACAGTACTAGGAACTACGTGGTTCGGGTTGGGGATTATCACACGCTGGTGCCGGAGGAGTTCGAAGAAGAGATCAGAGTTGAGCAGATCGTAACCCACCGGCTCTACCGCCCGCACAGCAATGACTATGACATCGCCCTGGTTAGGTTACAAGGACCAGAGGAGCAGTGTGCCAGGCTCAGCAGCCACGTTCTGCCTGCCTGCTTGCCGCGCTGGAGAGAGAGGCCACAGAAGAGAGCACACAACTGCTACGTAACGGGATGGGGAGACACAGGTAACAGAAAACCCAAAGGAACAGTGAAGATACGGCCACCTTCTTGCGTGTGGATTACCCATTTGGGTGTGCAGTGGGTTGTTGTTCAGTCACTAAGTCATGTCATTCTTTCCGACCCCATGGACTGCAGCACGCCAGGCTTCTGTTCTTCACCGTCTCCTGGAGTTTGCTTAAACTCATGTCCATTGAGTTGGTGATACCATCCAACCGTCATCTACTCTGTTGCCCCTTTCTCCTCCCACCTTCAGTCTTTCCCAGCACCAGGGTCATTTCCAGTGAGTAGGCTCTGCATCAGTGGCCAAAGTGTTGGAGCTTCAGTTTCAGCATCAGTACCCCATTCAGTACAGTGGGTAGCAACATCTTAAAAGGGGGTTTAGGCTTAGTTGTTTGGAAATTCCACCAAGTGTGAGATGCTTGCATGCAACTTGGATTCCTATCCTGAGGGTACTATGGTTTCCATTAGGACGTAGATGCTACCTTAGGACTTGGGCCTGGCTGTCTCTGTTTCAAAGTTTTCCCAGATGACTTTGATGCAGCTACCCCAGTAAATGGAGAAGGAAATGACAACCCACTCCAGTATTCTTGCCTGGAGGATTCCATGGACAAAAGAGCCTAGTGGGCCACAGTCCATGGGGTCGCAGAGTCCGACACTACTGGGAGACTCACACACACACAACCCAGAAAGGGCTTTGGTATTAGTTTTTTTTTTTTTGTAATGGAGCCCTTTATCAAACTAAATCTTATGGAGATTTTTAAATAAAGAACAGCCAAAAAACAAAACAAAGCTGCTGAGGTTCAAGAGGAGGGATCCACCCTACTTGGGTTTCTCCTTCACCACTCTCCCCTTCCTATTCTTCCCACAGATAGTGTTCAGCTTATGCTCTTCTCAGGCAAACAGCTTTCTGTATTGTCTTGCTAGACTTAACATCAGCTAGTGCTTTCTCAGGAGCTCAGGGGTAAAGAATCCCCCTGCTAATGCAGGAGATGTGGGTTTGATTCCTGTGTCAGGAATATCCCCTGGAGAAGGAAATGACAACACACTTCAGTGTTCTTGCCTGGAGAATCCCATGGACAGAGGTGCTTGGTGGGCTATGGTCCATGGAGTCACAAAAAATGGGACATGACGTCCTAAACAACAACAGTGCTTGCTCAGGATAGTCTTTGAAACAGAACTCCTAAGTCTCGCCTGGATCAGGTACTCGATTCACAAATGACTGTTGAATAAGGAGAAACGATTGGGCTAACTACTCTGCATTAAAAGTAATTAACACTGTTAACTGTACTCTTGAAAACAGCATCTAATACATATTTCTACAGGTGATGATTTCAATAAGGTTTTACCTAGTATAAATTTATTATATTTCAGTGTTCATTTTATCCATTAAATCTTGGCTTTAGACTGGGAGTCCATGGGGTCGCGAAGAGTCAGAAAAGACTTAGCAAGTAACACTTTCACTTTCTTTAGATTCAACACTATTTCATAGCAGCAAAATGTAGAAACACCTGTAGCAGATATAGAATACTGGGACCAATCCTGAGAGAAGCCATAAAAAATGGAAACATTTCCTGGATGATGTAATAAAATCAGGTCAGAGTAAATGCTTTCTCAAGGAAACACTATGCCGAGCTGTGATGCAAGTCGAAGATTAAAGTGTAGGTGTTAAAATTACTTCTTCAGGGAAAGTTCAGTCATCTTCCTTATGACACTACATCTAAACAGAGGTAACACAGGAAGTAAATTTCACCAAATGATTTTATTATGAATGAATCACTGCAGTTGAGTATACTGGACAATAATGGTGGAATTTAGATGCAAGTAAAGGCTATCATGGAGAACCTACCAATTATGCATTTTAGCCACTAGACAAAGATGAGTGGCTTACTAGTAAATACAGTACCTTAACATCAAGAGGTTAAACTTATGGCTGTCTGTATATAAAGTTGTTTCTGAATCATCTTCATGAAATATTGAGGATAGTAATTGCCAGTTGACGTAGATGAGTTTTAGAGCGATGGATATGCCAATACAGAACTAGCACGACTGCACCCTCAGCATTTTAATACAGAGAATTTAAATTCTAAAGCCTACACAAATGTGTTTTCCGTAGGTTACCCTTTTCTAGCAGGCAAATCCATAAATGTTACTCAGCTATTCTTCAAAAACTTCAGTACTGAGAAACAGATCAGTGAAGGATTAGAGTATGGTTAACTGCTCACTCCAGTACTCTTGCCTGGAAAATTCCATGGATGGAGGAGCATGGTGGGCTACAGTCCATGGGTTCGTAAAGAGTCAGACACAACTGAGTGACTTCACTTCAACTGCAAACACTGAAGAAAAAAACCATTTATAGTTATCACTCATTTAAATTACACTAATGCCACAATAGGGCTTCTATCTTCAAGTCTCCTAAATGTTCATTTAACTGTTAAATATAGCTCTAAGATCTTTAGCTGGAATCTAATTCAGTTGTTTGGCCTGCATAGGACCAGCCTACTCAAGAACTCTGCAACAAGGAGCCATCCCCTTACTTCCCAAGAGGTTTTGTGAACATCGTTATAAGGGTCGGTTTACACGAAGGATGCTCTGTGCCGGAAACCTCCATGAACACAAACGTGTGGACAGTTGCCAAGGAGACAGCGGAGGACCGCTCGTGTGTGAACGACTGGGAGAGCGCTGGGTTGTGTATGGGGTGACCTCCTGGGGATACGGCTGTGGAGTCAAGGATTCCCCTGGTGTTTATACTGAAGTCTCAGCCTTTGTACCTTGGATAAAAAGGGTCACCAAACTGTAATCCTTCATGGAAATGTCAAGAAGATAGTATTTAAAGAATATGTTGGAAAATTTCCAACATTGGCATTTAGCCAGAGATGCCAACTAATGGGAGAGGAGATCTTTGTTTTTGTGTTCTGTGTTGATAAAAGTGATGTACCTCTTTGCTGCTTGAGAATGATGTGAACATTCTGGTTACAGATACCTCAGTGTAGTAATGACTTCTTATTTAGCACTGTTGCCTACCCAAATTGGTTTTACAGGAGACTACATTCGTTATCCTGTCTTGTCTCAATTTCTCAGCATTCTCCAGAGATTATTGTATATTGATTGTGCAATAAGGCTGTTTTTACATGTATTTGGATTGAGAACTCCTTTGTAACTTAATCAGTATGGTATATATTCATATTAAGAGCCTACCTTTGACATAAAAAAATACCCTTTACTATACTTAAAATACACGTGGCAGTGTTTTCTGTTCATGTAATTTTTAAGCTGATCTTTTTCCCCTGAAGGTTGATAAGCAGCCTCCACATATGAATCTTTCTGGCCTTTCACAAGTGAGAAAAGCATAAAAGCCAAAAACGTAAAGCAATCCTATTATAAACAGACTGGACTAGGAATATTATGTCACAATACATTTTTGAATGAAGCCTTTATACCAAGTCACTATGGCAACTAGAGAAAAACATTCTAGCTACCTTGTATGTTGCTAGCACAATTTGGCTGATGACATTAAGAATACCTTCAAATTGTTTAATACATAACCTGATTCATCCACCGCGTACTTGTCAACATTATCTGATTACTTTTAATGACTTCATATTTGCTGCTTTGTAAAACAAAAATGCCTTTTCCTTAGCAGCATGCTCTTTTCTAGACCGTGGTGTAAGAGCGCCACCTATTGAAACTTTCTGGTAACTAACTGAAACCTGCAGATTTCCTGACTGTGCTAAGTTGGAAGTTGCTCAGTCGTGCTCAGACTCGTGATCCCATTGAGTGTAGCATACCAGGCTTCTTTGTTCATGGCATTTTCCAGGGAAGAATACTGGAGTGGGTTGCCACTTTCTCCTCCAGGGGATCTTCCCGACCTGGGGATCGAACCAGGGGAGACCCAGGTCTCCCGCGTTGCAAGCCACCAGGGAAGCCTGCCATTCTGATATAGCCCAGTCTAATAAAGATTTTGTTGAGTTGCTGTGTCCTTCTCTTTCCAACTCCAGGGACTGTAGCATGCCATGCTCCTGGTCCTCTAACTCACTCAAATTCATGTCCATTGTGGCAGTGTTGCTTACCCATCTTTCTCTTCCTAATAAAAATACACAATTAAGAATGCTTTCTTAATGCTTTCCTGTCTGTACTGTAGGAAAGCTCTAACATAACTGCAGTATTTAATCCATATGCCAGTTATGTACCAAGTGACTACACACTTCATTGACAGTTTATAAAAGGCAGGTAAGATTTTTAGTATCCCCAGTTTCCAAATGGGTTAACAAGCAGAGGCCAATGAGACACTTGTAGGGTTTTCAGTCCAAACTCCAGGAGAGTCACAATGAAGACAAGGGAGTCTCTTTCCACCTAGTTTTCCGTTTCTCAAAGGAGTAAGGGATAGCTGCTTACTATGCAGCCTTACTGGAGAAGGAAATGGCAACCCACTCCAGTATTCTTGCCTGGAGAATCCCATGGACAGAGAAGCCTGGCAGGCTAGTCCACGGGGTTGTGAGTCGGACACGACTTGGGGCCGTCTTTTTCTTTCTATGCAGCCTTACAGGGCACAAAAACCTGTCCCAATACGTAGTTTAAAGAACTGTGTATACAAGGGATAGATGCATAAAGACAGGTGAAGAGGTGAGTACGCTAAGTAATCCTTTTAAATGGCTGATCATGAAGGGACCTTTTTATCCCTTCTCTTCTGCTTCATACTTGTGTCCTTTTGTACACGGAGCTATGTAAAAGCTGGTGCTAATCTGAAAGTGCTTTATAATTTACTACTTTGCAGAATTGCAATGCCAAGCCATTATAACATTTTTCAAAACACATTTGATAAAGGAATAACTGTACAAGCATTTAGAGATGACAGAACTATAGTGTACACATGCATGAGGGCCTGGGAAAAACATACTGTGCAGGTGAGGAAAATTCTCACTAGTTTCTCATGGGCCATCCTTGTAATTAAACTGCAGTGCTGGTGCATTCATAGTAGAATTCTGTTACTGAGTCCAGCCTTGCTCTGCCACGTGCATCCAAAATTAGGTGTTGAGCCAAGGAAGAGACTTAAAGATCGAGATGGCAGGCTAGAACCTCCAAGTAACCATCTTATTGGGGTCTCGATGCCAGGTTCTTTAATAGATCAGAGAGAAGGAAGCAATTAGGAACTAAAGTCAAAAGGCAGAACAGAGAGGGAGATACAGTGAGGAAGTAAGGTCCCCAGTCTTACAAAACATCTCCAAGGAATATCCAGGCTTCAGAAGTGTGTTAATCTCTTCTATTCACAGGTGGGCAAGGACCTCCAGGCAAGCCATTGAGTATGATCATAATAAAAGCCAAATAAAATTTCCAACATAAGAGCCATAATTGGCTTCCTCCTTGCAACAACTAGACCAGAGACTGGTTAAATTAAAAGGTCAGGTTAACAGGTTACCTTCAGCTTTGTCAACCTTGAGGTAGAATGCTTCCTTCATAAAATATAACCTTTATTATAACTTTTTTCTTGTTAAATGACTTTTGAAGATCCAAGCGTCAACCGCACATGCTGTGTGTTCCCTAAATACCATATACACTACTAACTCATGCTACCACCACCGGAGCTCCTAACAAAACAGGCTGCCTCTTGTTCCCTGTAGTTACCTATGCACTTATAAGACCTCAGTTTGATCCCTGGATGGCAAGACCCGATGGAGAATTCCATGGACAGAGGAGCCTGGCAGGCTGCAGCCCATGGGGTCTCAAAAGAGTTGGACATGACTTAGCGATTAAACCATTCCCATTGTACTCATAAATCAATTCACTCCTGGAAGACTGTATGTACAAATCAAGCGTTTTATTACATAAATAGAAGCAGCACGCTTTTATTTTCTATTTAAATACCATACACGAGATTTAAAATCACATTTGGCAGTGTACTGCAGGATGCTCAGACTTCACCCACATCACTTTGGATTTCTTGGTGTATCTGTAAGAGAAGAAAACCAGCTCAGCAAGACTGATTTGTGTACATAGTGTTAAGATTTTAGCAGCTAAAGCAGTTACAGTCTATTCACTTGACTATTTAAATTACAAAACGCCAGAACAATGCTAATTCTGGCCTTCCAAATCCTTAGCTCTAAGGGTTTGAGATACACAGAACAGGAACGTACCTCGTTATGCTTTCCATCATCCACTGGAACAATTCGCTCAGCTTCCTAGAAACATTTGAACAGTAGTTTAATGTTTGCCCAATAACCCAGCACACTGCAGGTTTTTAAAGTGAATGTTACTTGTGCAAGTCAGAATCTGATACCAATTAAATGGTGACAGCTTTGCCAATAAACAAGAATATGCTCTTCCATGGCTAGGAAGGGAGACTGCCACAGCCGACAGGTCCCAAAGATACATGGAGATTCATAATCCCAGAAAAGACCAGCAAACACAAATACAGACACTACTCACCACCTGGATCAAACTGGCGGCTCGTCAGGATGCGGTGTTACTCTTCAGAGTGGCAGAGTAACAGATTCAAGATGGCCACATGGCACCGACAGTACAACGCATGACCTTCTTCACCCGGGTCATCAGCGGTATTTAACCTCTGCCGGAGGGCCCACGACCCACGCGCGACTGGCTTCCAACTCAGCGCCCGGGGTTGCACGTGGCCGCCCCGCTAACGAACGAACATGAAGTTCACTCAAGCTTCTGAACCTAGACGTCTTCAAAGCTAACGTCGATCTACTACTACAAGACCGCTGCATCTCCTGCATCTTAAACTAGGCCGAAAAGCCGTCTTTCTTGTTACTTTACCTCATAAAACAACCACAACCAACCGTCCTAGCCTAAACCGGACGCTTACCGGACGAAAAAGGCTGGATTCGTCTGCAGAAGCCCTCTTATACCGTTGATGACGCCATTCCGGGGAGGAGCCGCGAGGGGCGAAGCCTACGCGCTTGCTCCCTCCGCCCCGCCTTCCCAGCCCCGCCCCGGCTCCGCCCGCTCCGTTGGCCACCGCCTCCCTGGTGGCCCCGCCCCTTCCTCAGTGCTCCGCCTTCCTCGCGCGTCTTATAGATCTGCCCTGCTAGCGCGGCGCCTGACTTTGACGCATGCGCATACACGCTCGGCCCCGTTCCTCAGTGCTCCGCCTTCCTCGCGCGTTTTCTAGCTCTGCCCTGCAAGCGCGGCTTCTGACTTTGACGCATGCGCATACAGAGTTCTCGCCTGACCAGGAAATCCTTCCGATCTCGCGCGTCCACTGTGTGAGGAAGGTGAAAGGGTTGTGTTGTTTCTTGTATACTTTAGGACAGTTACTTTAGAAGTCGCTGTTGTTACCAAAACGCCAGGTTCGATAGTTCTCTTCTTCATAACCTTTTGGTAGGTTGATTTCTGTGGAACTATATTTTTTTCTCTGCTTAAAAAACTTCGTATCTCCCGTAAGTTAGTTGCTCAGTCGTGCCCGACTCTGCGACCCCATGGACTGCAGCCCGCCAGGTTCCTGTGTCCATGAGATTTTCCAGGCAAGGATACTGGAGTCGGTTAGCCATTTCCTTCTCCAGGGGATCTTCCCAACCCAGGGATCAAACCCGGGTCTCCTGTACTGCAGGCAGATTCTTTGCCAACTGAGCTACAAAGGAAGCCCGTAACTTCCGTTATTCCACTGAAATTACTCTTTCTGAAGCGCGGGTGTCAATGGTCTACCTACACTCAGTTATTTTGTTTTGTTTTTCGGGAGTCTGATCTCTTAGGAGTATTTGTACTCATTGTCGAAAGCCTTGCCGCACGAATTTGTACACAGATTAGGAGAAGACAACAGGAGCGTGCGGGAGACGCTTTTTCGTGCGTGTGTGAACATTTCCTCTGTTGCCCGCTCCCCCACAGTTTGTGATCCACAGCGTCTCCAGAGCTGCTGTTGACTCTTGAAAGAGCGCACCTGGGTCTTAACATCCGTGACTTACGTTTCTTTAAGGGTGAAAGTAAAGCATAGATCTATTTTTTGTAAAAGGAAATTAAAGATATTTAGGAATACTTTTAGCCCTAGGCATGTGCATGGAGTAGGAAGTGGCAACCCACTCTAGTGTTCTTGCCTGGAAAATTTCATGGACCCAGGAGTCTGGCTGGCTGCAGCCAATGGGATCCCAAAGAGTCAGCAGGACGGAGTGAGCACTTGTGCTTGTTAAATGCCACTGAAATTTATTTTCTGTTTTCCCTTTTAGTTTTCACCTGGTGTGAAACAAAAAGGTGGATCTAGGTGAAGCTTTTACTTAGAAGCGGCCAAGTTGGAGCACTATGTCGCAGCAGTTGGCAGGCATACTGCTATCAAGAGGTCTGAACTTTGCAGGTGGCTCAGTGGTAAAGAATCATCCTGCCAGTGTAAGAGATGCAGGTTCAATCCCTTGATTGAGAAGATCCCTTGGAGAAGGAAGTGGCAACCTACGCCTGTATTCTTGCCTGGGAAATCCCATGGCCAGGAACCTGGTGGTCTACAGCCCATGGAGTCACAAAGAGTCCTTATTTAGGACTAAGTGACTAAATAACAACAATACCTAGCGAGTAAAGTGCTAAGAGATCCCTGAAGCTTCTTGAAATTGCTAGAGTAAAATTTCTTGTTATGGTTAGGGATGGGAATGGACAAGTTTGTAAGGGCATAATAAATTTTAATTTCAAAGAGCTAAAGCTGTTCCTAAGGCTGACCTTATATCACTTTTTTCACCTTTACTCTTCATGTCACTATTGTATAGAAAGAGCTGTTAAATGACAATGCTTAAATTAGAAATCACAGTGGGGAATTTTGCCAAAATGGGTGTGATTTTTAGAATCTGTAACTGAGCATCTGTGTTATTTTGCTAAGGCTGATATGACAAAATGCCACAGACTGGGTGGCTTAAACAACAGAAATTTGCTTTCTCACAGTTCTGGAGACAAGAAGTCAGATCAAGGTATCCATAGGTTTGTTTCTTTAGAGATCTCTCCTTGGCTTTAGATGACCCTGTTTCTTGACATCCTGTTCTCCCTGTGCCTCTCTCTTTTTAAACTATTTATTTTCAATTGGAGGCTAATTACTTTACAATATTGTAGTGGTTTTTGCTCTACACTGACATGAATCAGCCATGGGTGTACATGTGTCCACCCTCCTGCCCCAGCCCGAACCCCTCTCCCACCTCCCTCCCCATCCCATCCCTCTGGCTTGTCCCAGTGCACCGGCTTGAGTGCCCTGTTTCATGCATGGAACTTGGACTGGTCATCTGTTTCACATATGATAATATACATGGCTCAATGCTATTCTCTCGAATCATCCCACCCTTGCCTTCTCCTACAGAGTCCAAGACTTTGTTCTTTATATCTCTGTCTTTTTTGCTGTTTTGCATATAGGGTCATCATTACCATCTTTCTAAATTCTATGTTTATGCATTAATGTACTATATTGGTGTTTTTCTTTCTGACTTACTTCACCCTGTATAATAGGGTCCTGTTTCATCCACCTCATTAGAACTGACTCAAATGCATTCTTTTTAACAACTGAGTAATATTCCATTGTGTATATGTACCACAACCTTCTTATCCATTCATCTGCTGATGGACATCTAGGTTGCTTCCATGTCCTGGCTATTCTAAACAGTGCTGCGATGAACATTGGGGTACATGTGTCTTTTTCAATTCTGGTTTCCTCAGTGTGTATGCCCAGCAGTGGGATTGCTGGGTCGTATGGCAGTGCTATTTCCAGTTTTTTAAGGAATCTCCACACTGTTCTCCATAGTGGTTGTACTAATTTGCATTCCCACCAACAGTGTAAGAGGGTTCTCTTTTCTCCACACCCTCTCCAGCATAATTGTTTGTAGACTTTGATAGCAGTCTGGTGTGAAATGGTACCTCTTTGCGGTTTTGGTTTGCGTTTCTTTGATAATGAGTGATGTTGACCATCTTTTCATGTGTTTGTTAGCCATCTGTATGTCTTCTTTGGAGAAGTGTCTGTTTAGTTCTTTGGCCCATTTTTTGATTAGGTTATTTATTTTTCTGGTATTGATAAGCTGCTTGTATATTTTTGAGATTAATTCTTTGTCAGTTGCTTTGATTGCTATTATTTGTTCCCATTCTGAAGGCTGTCTTTTTTACCTTGCTTATAGTTTCCTTCATTGTGCAAAAGCTTTTAAGTTTAATTAAGTCCCATTTGCTTATTTTTGCTTTTATTTCCATTACTCTGGGAGGTGGGTCATAGAGGATCTTGCTGTGATTTATGTCAGAGTGTACTGCCTATGTTTTCCTCTAGGAGTTTTATAGTTTCTGCTCTTACGTTTAAATCTTTAATCCGTTTTATTTCTGTGTATGGTGTTAGAAAGTGTTCTAGTTTCATTTTTTTACAGGTGGTTGACCAGTTTTCCCAGCACCATTGTTAAAGAGATTGTCTTTTCTCCATTGTATATTTTTGTCTCCTTTGTCAAAGATAAGGTGTCCATAAGTGCATGGATTTATCTCTGGGCTTTCTATTTGGTTCCATTGGTCTATAGTTCTGTCTTTGTTCTGTGCCTATATTCTTTTAGCTTCTTAGAAGGACTCTAGTCATACTGGATCAGGGTCTGTCCTGATGACTTCTTTTAATCTTAATTACCTTTTTAAAGATCTTATCTCCAAATATAGTCATATTCTAGGGTACCAAAGGTTAGGACATCAACATAATGAATTTTGGGGAGACTAAGCACCACCCATTTATGCTAAGCTATGGAAATTTACTGAAGATCTTAAAATGAATGTTTCCATTGGGTTACAGTGCAAAAACACTGAATGAATGAGAGAGAGCTCTTATATTTTGTTTATGCTCTTTTCTCCATCTTGGATGTCTTTCCATCTAGTTTTGTTTTTTTTTTTTCCTTCCTGTAGTTGGCATATTAGTTTCAGTTGTACAATATAATAATCTGATATTTGTGTATATTGTGAAATCATCACCACAGTAAGTCTAGTTAATCATCATCCTCATACACAGTTATAAAATTGTTTTTTTTTCCTTGTAGTGAGAAATTTTTAAAGATTTATTCTCTTAATAACTTTCAAATATGCAGTATAGTATTATTAATTGTAGTCACTGTGTTGTACATTACATCCCCAGGACTTGCTTCATAACTGGCAGTTTATAGTATGAATCTGTTTTTTTTTATTCCACACATCAGTGAGATGATGCAATGTTTGTCTTTCTCCTATGTATTGCATTTAGCATGATACCTTTAAGATCATCTATGTTGTCACAAATGAAAAGATTTCTTTCTAGTTTATAGCTTAATAATCCCATGTGTGTGTATACACCACATCTTTCTTCATTCATATTAATACATCAGTGGATACTTGGATTGTTTCCATATCTTGGCTATTGAAAATAATGCTGAAATGAACATGGCGGTACATCTTTTTGAGTTCATGTTTTTGTTTACTTTGAGTAAATACCAAGGAGTGGAATTGCTGGATCACACTCCATCTTTATTTTTAATTTTTTTGAGGAATTCCCATGTAGTTTTCCATAGTGGCTACACCAGTTGCATTCCCACCAATAGTGCATGACATCTCTTTTTTCTCCACATTCTTACCAACACTTGTTATTTATCTTTTTTGATAATGGCCATTCTAATGTGTGATGTGATACCTCATTATATTTTTGATTTGCATTTTCTGATATTAGTGATATTGACCATCTTTTTAGGTGTCTCCAGGCTGTTTGTGTCTTCTTTGGAAAAATATCTATTGAGATATTCTGCTCATTTTTTAATTGGATTTTTTTTTTTATTGAGTTCTATGAGTTTTTATATATTTTGGATATTAGCTCCTTATCAGGTCATATGATTTTCAAATATTTCTTCCTGTTCTATAAACTATCATTTCATTTTGTTGATGGTTTCCTTTGCTATGAGGAAACTTATTAGTTTGATGTAGTCCAACTTGCCTATTTTTGCTTTTGTTGCCTTTACTTTTGGGGTCAGTTTCAAAAAATCATCACCAAAACTGATGTCTGGGAGCTTACCACCTGTTTTTTTCTCCTAGCAGTTTTATGGTTTCAGGTCTTATATTCAAGTCTTTAATTCATTTTTAATTCATTTTTGTGTATGGTGTAAGATAGTGGCCCACTTTTGATCTTTTGCACATGGTTTTCCAGTTTTCTCAACACCATTTATTGAAGAAAACTATTCTTTCCCTATTGTATAATCTTGGCTTCTTTGTCATAAATTAACTGACTGTGTATATGTGGGGTTATTTCTGAGATCTCTGTTCTGTTAAATCTATAGATTGCTTTGCATAGTATGGACATTATAACAATATTCTTCCACTCCATGAGCATGGACAATCTTTTCACTTATTTGTGTTTTCAGTTTCTTTCATCAATGTATTATAGTTTTCAGTGTACAGTTCAGTTGCTCAGTAGTGTCCGACTCTTTGCCACACCATGAATTGCAGCATGCCGGGCCTCCCTGTCCATCACCAACTCCCAGAGTTTACTCAAACTCAAGTCCATCGAGTCAGTGATGCCATCCAGCCATCTCAGCCTCTGTCGTCCCCTTCTCCTCCTGCCCCCAATCCCTCCCAGCATCAGACTCTTTTCCAATGAGTCAACTCTTCACATGAGGTGGCCAAAGTACTGGAGTTTCAGCTTTAGCATCATTCCTTCCAAAGAACACCCAGGACTGATCTCCTTTAGGATGGACTGGTTGGATCTCCTTGCAGTCCAAGGGACTCTCAAGAGTCTTCTCCAACACCACAGTTCAAAAGCATCAATTCTTTGGCGCTCAGCTTTCTTCACAGTCCAACTCTCACATCCATACATGACTACTGGAAAAACCATAGCCTTGACTAGACGGACCTTTGTTGGCAAAGTAATGTCTGTGCTTTTGAATATGCTATCTAGGTTGGTCATAACTTTCCTTCCAAGGAGTAAGCGTCTTTTAATTTCATGGCTGCAATCACCATCTGCCGTGATTTTGGAGCCCAAAAAATAAAATCTGACACTGTTTCCACTGTTTCCCCATCTATTTCCCATGAAGTGATGGGACCAGATGCCATGATCTTCGTTTTCTGAATGTTGAGCTTTAAGCCAACTTTTTCACTCTCCTCTTTCACTTTCATCAAGAGGCTTTTTAGTTCCTCTTCACTTTCTGCCATAAGGGTGGTGTCATCTGCATATCTGAGGTTATTGATATTTCTCCCAGCAATCTTGATTCCAGCTTGTGCTTCATCCAGCCCAGTGTTTCTCATGATGTACTCTGCATATAAGCTAAATAAGCAGGGTGACAATATACAGCCTTGACATACTCCTTTTCCTATTTGGAACCAGTCTGTTGTTCCATGTCCAGTTCTAACTGTTGCTTCCTGACCTGCATATAGGTTTCTCAAGAGGCAGGTCAGATGGTCTGGTATTGCCATCTCTTTCAGAATTTTCCACAGTTTATTGTGATCCACACAGTCAAAGGCTTTGGCATAGTCAATAAAGCAGAAATAGATGTTTTTCTGGAACTCTCTTGCTTTTTCCATGATCTGGCGGATGTTAGCTATTTGATCTCTGGTTCCTCTGCCTTTTCTAAAACTAGCTTGAACTTTACAGTAGAGAAATCTGGTAAATACTATCTAAGTCAGGTAAGCAATGTCAGCAACACTGATAAGTCATATTGTTAGTGTGAACCCTCATAAGATATGATGACAACACTTCACCTCCTTCTGTGTTATTCTTCCTCAAAGCCCTAACCTCAGTCTATCCATGAGAAAAGCATCAGCCAAAATCAAATTGATGGGTGTCTTCCTCCTAACTGGGCTGTGTGGTTTCTCTCTGAGAACTGCCGATAGCAATATGTCTTCAGGAAATGTGAAAATTGGGCATCCTGCCCCCAGTTCAAAACTACAACCATTATGCCAGATGGTCAGTTCAAAGATATAAGTCTGTCTGACCACAAAGGAAGATACGTTGTGTTCTTCTTTTACCCTCTTGACTTCGCCTTTGCGTGCCCCATGGAGCTCCTTGCTTTCAGTGATAGGGCAGAATTTAAGAAACTCAACTACCAAGTAACTGGTGCTTCTTTGGGTTCTCACTTCTGTCACCTGGCGTGGATCAACATACCCAAGAAACAAGGAAGGCTGGGGGCCATGCACATTCCCTTGATATGAGAGCCCGAGCGCACCATTGCTCAGTACTGTGGGGTCTTAAAGGCTGATGAGGGCTTCTCATTCAGGAACCGTTTTACTATTGATGGTAAAGTTATCTTTCCACAGATTACCATAAACGACCTTCCTGTTGGCCGCTCTGTGGATGAGACACTGAGACTAGTTCAGGCCTTTCCGCTTCACTGACACATATGGGGACGTGCCAGCTGGCTGGAAGCCTGGTGCTGATACCAAGAAGCCTGATGCCCAGAGCAAAGAGTATTTCTCTAATCAGAAGTGAGTGCTGGGCCATTTTAGGGCCAGGCTGCAGTAGGTGGCCATAAGAACATAACCTCTTTTGTACTGTTGTCATGAAAACACACTTTACTTGGTCCAGATGTGTGGGACAGCACTGGCCTTTCCTGCAGGGGTTGGGAGGCCAGCCTTTCTTCCTCTGAAGAAGGCCTGAGCTGTGTTCTGGAGCAGGCTAGCTGATGTGTGCAGTAGTAGGGTATCACTTTTGATCTTTTGTAGTTTTATTAAACTTGAGCTGAGAAAAAACATCAAATTGATGGACATACTTTAGGATTCCCTAAACTGTGCTCAAAGCTGTCATTGTCATGAAAAACAAAGTCTGGAAAACACCGGAAGAGATGAGATGTAATGACTAAAGGCAATGTGGGATCCTCAAGCCAACAAAGGACACTAATGGAAAACTAGTGAAACTTGAAGTGTGGGCTTTAGTTATTAGTAATGTGCCATTCAGGTGGCTCAGTGGTCAGGAATCCGCCTGCCAATTCAGGAGATACAGGAGATGCAGGTTTAATCCCTGGGTCAGGAATATCAACTCACTCTAGTAGTCTTGCCTGGGAAATCCCATGGACAGAGGAACCTGGTGGGCTACAGTTCATGGGATTGCAGAGAGTTGGACAGGACTTAGTGACTGAGCCTGCAGGCATACTGGCTTCTTAGTTGTACATGCTATTATAAGATGTTAACAATAGGGGATATTGGATGAGGGGTGTCTGGGTACTCCCTGTACCATTTTTGTAACCTTTTCTGTAAATCTGAAACTATTTTTACAATAAAGCTTGATAAAAAGTCTTTATTTTTATTTTATTTTCATTTTAAGAAGTGGCACATTTGTGATGTTTTCTCTCCTCTGTGTGAAATTTGTGGCTAAGATGGCAATATTTCTACATTTATTTGAGGGGATTCAAGATCACACCTAATGAATTTAGCTGCTATTCAATCTTTGAGGCTTAGAATGAATTCTCAGGAGAGAGAATGTGGTAATAGAGGAATTAAAAATTGATTATAAGTAAAGTCTAAGGATTTTAAAGGTAGAATGGAGGTGGAGCTGATAGATTGGTAAAATGATGGTTGGAAAATACTTAAATTCTGCATTGGATCCATGAACTGTATTCTATACATTTGTCATAGAATATTCATTCTTCAACTATACTACTTCCTTTTTCTTTTTAGGGTTTTAGTGTAGAAACTTTGGTAATCATCAGGGAAACAAAATTTACATAAGTGCACATCTCTCATATGAATGTTGAGATAAGTGGGAGAAAATATGATCAGGAAATGGCCTGTGAGTCTATTTTCACATTAAAATACTTAGGAAACTTAAACTTGCAAGTGGTGTGTACTAGCAGTGTGATACTGCTGCTGCTGCTAAGTCACTTCAGTCGTGTCTGACTCTGTGCGACCCCATAGATGGCAGCCCACCATGCTCCCCCGTCCCTGGGATTCTCCAGGCAAGAACACTGGAGTGGGTTGCCATTTCCTTCTCCAATGCATGAAAGTGAAAAGTGAAAGTGAAGTCGCTCAGCCGTGTCCAACTCTTAGTGACCCCATGGACTGCAGCCCACCAGGCTCCTCCGTCCATGGGATTTTCCAGGCAAGAGTACTGGAGTGGGGTGCCATTGCCTTCTCCGAGCAGTGTGATACTACTGGTAACAAAATTGTAATAGAAGTATAGTGTCTAGACAAGAGGAGATGAAAAAGGTTTTCTTCTAGAACATCTCTTAGTCTCTCCCTTTTCTTGCCACCCTTATGTTTATTCTTAATGCCTTATATTTTTAAAAATTTTTCATCAGTAAATATGTAATGAATTCCCTCTCCGTTATCTTTACTGAAATATTGGTTTCGGTTCTGGGCATTTTTTTTTTTTTCAGTCAGGCTCCTCTGTACGTGAGATTCTCCAGGCAAGAATACCGGAGTGGGCTGCTGTGCCCTCCTCCAGGGGATCTTCCAGACCCAGGGATCAAACCTGCGTCTCTTATGTCTGCTGCATTGACAGGCGAGTTCTTTACAGGTAGCGCCACCTGGGAAGCCCTAAATGTTTATAAGATTCCAGCAAATGTTTGTTGATTAAACATGTCCCTTGCTTCAAAACTACAATAAAATTGAGTAACTTGCAGTCAGTGATAATCACAATTTTCTCAAGTTATTCCAAGCTCAAAGCCTAGGAGTTATCTTTGACTTTTTTTTTGCACTTTTTTTTTTTTTTAATTGAAGGATAATTGCTTTACAGAATTTTGCTGTTTTCTGTCAAACATCAACAAGAATTAGCCATAGGTACACACATGTCCCCTCCCTCCCAAACCATCTTCTCATCTTCCTCCCCATCCCACCCTTGTAGATTGACACAGAGCCCCTGTTTTTATCCTCCATTTTCAATTTCTAGTGTGTTTCTATATCATTCAACATATTTGTTATCTATTGCTGAGTCTCAGATTAGCCTAAAGCATGGTGGATTAAGACAATGAGTTCTTATCATCTCATGCAACTTCTGTAGAAGTTGCAGTCAGTATGTTGCTGGGGCTGTGGGATCCTCTTGGATCCTCTTCCAAGCTCACTTCCAGCTTGGCAAGTGATTTCAGTTGGCAGGAGGACTCAAACCCTCAGCATGTGGATCTCCATAGGGCTGCTGGAGTGTCCTCAAGTTACAGCAGTTCAGTTCTCCCCAAAATGAGTGATCCGAGAGACAAAAAGTCCCAATGTTTTTTTATGAGCTAGTCTGAGAAGTTAAGCACTAAGCTAAGCTAAGCTAAGTCGCTTCAGTCGTGTCCAACTCTGTGCGACCCCAGAGACGGCAGCCCACCAGGCTCCCCTGTCCCTGGGATTCTCCAGGCAAGAACACTGGAGTGGGTTGCCATTGCCTTCTCCAATACATGAAAGTGAAAAGTAAAAGTGAAGTCGCTCAGTTGTGTCCGACTCAGCGACCCCATGGACTTCAGCCTACCAGGCTCCTCCATCCATGGGATTTTCCAGGCAAGAGTACTGGAGTGGGGTGCCATTGCCTATCACTTGTTAAAAAGGGCTTACCAGGTGGTGCTAGTGATAAAGAACCCACCTGCCAATGCAGGAGACTTAAGAAACTCAGGTTCGATCCCTGGGTTGGGAAGATCCCCTGGAGGAGGGCATGGTAACCCATTCCAGCATTCTTGTCTGGAGAATCCCAAGAGCCCGGTGGGCTATAGTCCATAGCGTTGCAAAAAGTCAGACATGACTGAAGCTACTTGGCACGCACAAGCATGCACTTGTTAGAAGTGAGTTATTAACTTCAGCTCATACAAAAAGGGAGGGAAATTAAGCTTCATCTCTTAAAGAGGGAAATGCAAGTGTTTGTCAACCTAAGTTAAAGCTGCCACAATCAGAATGGGTGAGGCTGTGTTGCAGTTACAAACAGTCCAAAGTCTCAGTGGCTTAAAATCAGAAAGGTTTGTTTCTCGCCATGCTCTTGGCCATTTACGGACTCAGACCAGTGAGACCAGTTTGTAATGTTTCTAGGCAACATGAAAGGAGAAGGGAAGGCAGAGAATCAATCACACTTGTTATTAAAGGCTTCCATTTTGAAGTGGGCCTTGTCACATTGCTTCATATTTCTGGGACCAAAGCAAGTTGCATGGCCATGCATAACTTCAAAAGGGTGGGCAAGTGGAACCATGCTATATGTTTAGGAGGAGAATCAGATATGTCAACAAACAGCACTAAAGGATTTATATAGTTATAATGTTATAACCTTTTTTCTTTTCTTACAGTTTTACATCTATCTTTTCTCTATTGTCATACTGCTAATCTAAGACAACATATCTGTGTTGTCTCCCCACTTTTCTAATTCCCCCTTTCCAGTCAAGTGAGTATGTTCCTGAGAGGTTAAATTTAATGAAATTGTGTTTTCTCCACATTAGTCACCTGCTACAGAGACTGTAATGCCTTACCCAGGTCAACTTCCTCATCCCTGGGCAGCATACAATGTCTGTTACATTTAGCATGCTCCTCTCTATTTTTTTCATGCTATTTCATACTGTGGATGATATTTCCTTCATATCCATCCTTTAAGACACATTTCAGTTTTTATTTTTTACAGGAGCTTTTCTTCTAGAACATCTACCAGTCTCTCTCTTTTCTTGCCACCCTTGATGTTTATTTTTAGTGCCTTATATTTTTAAGAATTGTTCATTAGTAAATGTGTAATGAATTCCTACTACATATCATACATAGGCCCTGTTCTAGGTGCTGGGGTAAGAGCAGTAAACAAAGCAGATCCAAGTTTTTACTCGCAGAGCTTATAGATTTTAATGGCAGAAAAAAGATACCAAGTAATGTTGGAGTTGTCAGAGGAGCAGGACTACTGCCCAAATTCAAATCACAAATAGTTAGGTGGAGGGGATTTCAAGGATGAGCTGGGACCTGTGGGAATGGGTTGGAATTTGCATTGCTTTCTCCCTGATTCCCACAGTTCACCTTTGAAGACAGAGGTGATCTGCCCGAGGAGCCAGTCCTTTGTCACAGACTCAGGAGTTGCTGAATTGGAAGGGAAGCCCTGGAGCTGAAGGTCGGGACCTGGCTGCTGCCCCACACCTACAAGATGAGCTGACAGGAGAGGCGACAGCGTGCGCGATGTGCAGCAATGCCCTGTACCCTGCACCGGCCCTCCTGGTGTAAAAGAATATGACCGCTTCCACCTGTCAGATCTCAGGCAGAACGCCTCTGTGGCTCTTGCTATCCCAGAACTCTGCAGGGAAGGGAGTGAAAATGTTCTACCAGCTTAACCAAGTTGACAGCATAGAAACCAACCACAATAAGTAGATTATATGGGATGTTAAAGTCTATAAGTGCTGTGGAGAAAAATAAGGAAGAGGATGAAAAGTCTTTGAGGGGTAGGAATTGTAATTTTAAAAAGAGTGTTCACGGAAGGTCTCACTGAGCAGGTAACATTAGGTCAAAGACTTGAAGGAGGTGTGGGAGTGAAACATGCTGCTATCTGGAAGAATGGTCTCAGCGACCAGTGCTCCCTGAATGGCACCAAACCTGTGTGATGGACACCCTTGTCCCAGGCTCCCAGTGAGCCCCATTCACGTCTCTCTCCCTTCTGCAGTTTCCTTCCCTGGAGTGGTGAAGAGTTGAGATGTTACTTCTGTGGTTAGGTAATAAAAGACTCTGACCTGTGTCTTGCCCCATTCTTTCTCTTAATCCTGTATTGGAGAGGTGTATGTGGCAAAGAACAGAGAATGACCTATGGCCCACATCCAGTAAGGAACTGAGGCTGTCAGACCAATAGCTCACAGAATCCTGTCAACAGCCAGGTAAGCAAGCTTGGAAATGAATCTTTAAACAAGCTGAGCCTTGAGATGACTATAGCTGTAGCTGTTTATTGCAGTCTGTGACAGACGCTGAAGCAGAGAATCCAGCTAGGTCATACCTAGATTTCCTGACCTACAGAAAGCGTGTGAGATGAGGTTTTTTTAAGTGAGTAAGTTTGGGGGTAATTTGCTATTCAGCCATCAATAACTCACATACTTGGTAAAGTCAAGGAACAGAAACAAGATCAGTTTGGCTGGAGTGGAGTAAGGAAGTAGGAAGTGAAGTTAGAAAGGTAATAAGCTACCTAGTGCCTTATAAGTCATTGTTCAGTTTTTAGGTTTTCTGTTTGAGGAAATTTGGTAGCCATTGGAGAGTTTTGAATAGAGAAGTGACATGATATGACTTTGGATTTACTTGTTGAAAAGTCATGTCAATGACTGAGCAGAGAAAGAGCAGTGGTGGAAATAGGGTTGGAGCAGGAAAAACTAGTTAAGCTAGTGCACTGATTCAGATGAGAGTGATGCTGGCCAAGTGGTACTAGCGGAGGAAATACATGATTCAACTCTGGATGTATTTTTATGGTAGAGTGGACAGTATTTGATGCCAGATTGGATACAGGATATAAGAGAAAGGGGATGGTATGAGAAAAATGGCTCCAAGATTTTCGATTATTTGCTGAGATGATGACTAAGGAGTAACAAGTTTGAGGGGAGGTGTACTCAGGAACATAGTTTGGTATGTGTTAAGTTTGAGATGCGATTTAAACATTCACATAGAATTGTTAATTGTTGAGTGAGGAGTTCACTATATGAGTACGGAGTTCTGGGGAGAGAGCTGGGCTGGAGAAACAAATATGGGAACTGTCACAGTGCCACTTAGAGCCACAGGATGCTAATATCAGGGGACAACATATAGACAGAAAATAGTATCAAAGAGTGAGCCCTTGGGCATGTCCACATTTATCTACCAGGAAAACTATCAGGAGCCAGGTGAGGAGATTGAGAAGTGAAGTAAGGAGGCATGTGGTATCCTGAAAGTCGAGAAAGGTTTTCAAATAAAAGGGAGTGATGGTACTCATGGTACGAGTAAAATGGGAGTTGAGCAATGACCGTCGGATTTACTGTGTGGAGGTCAGTTAAGAATAGGACCTTGTTAAGAATAATTTCATATAGAAACAGACTCACAGACATAGAGAAGAGTCTTGTGGTGGCCATGGGGCAGGGAGTGGGTATTGGAGAGATGGATTGGGAGTTTGAGATTAGAAGATACAAACTGTTATAAATAGAATGGATAAACAATAAGGCCCTACTGTATAGCACAGGGAGCTGTCTTCAATATCCTGTGATAAACTATAATAGGAAAGAATGTGAAAAAAAGAAACAAAATATAGGTAACTGAGTCACTTTGCTGCACATCAGAAACTAACACAACATTGTAAATCAGCAATACGTTAATAAAATTTAAAAAAAGAATAGTTTCAGAATGGAAGGAGTACAGTCAGTGACCATGAATTTGGATGACTCATCTGAGGAATTATACTATAAAGGGGATGAGAAATAGGACAGTATTTCAGAGAATAAGCGTGGGAGAATGGAAAGTGTCATTGTATTCTGATGGGAACGATCCAGTAGAAATGAAGAAAACTGGTTATGCAAGAGAGAGCTGGTGAATTACCTGGTTGATGAGATGGGATCTTGTGCAGGAAGCAGGAGTAGCTTAAATGGTAGTTCAAGCAGTTCATCCATCGAAGCAGGAGTAAGAGGGTACAGATACTGGTGAGTGATGTGCTGTGTGAACTTTTGAATGATCTCTTCTATTCATTTTCCCCTCTTTTTTCAGAGTAATACAAAGCAAGGTCATCAACGGAGTGTGAGGATAAAGGAGGGAGTGTTGGATATTTGAGGACAGAGGAGAAGTTATAGTTAGGAGACAGTGTGAATAGACTAAGAAATGTAGCAGGGTTCTTGGGTCACACAAGGGGCTCACTTCAGTTCTTGTAATGAATTTAAATGCATTAAAACAACAACAACAACTGGGGGCTTCCCAGGTTGCACTAGTGGTAAAGAAAGCCCCTGCCAATGCAGGAGACGTAAGAGACCTGGGTTTGATCCCTGGGTCAGGAAGACCCCCTGGAGGAGGGCATGGCAACCCACTGCAGTATTCTTGCCTGCTGCTGCTGCTGCTGCTGCTGCTGCTGCTGCTGCTAAGTTGTGACAGTCGTGTCCGACTCTGTGCGACTGCATAGACGGCAGCCCACCAGGCTCAACCGTCCCTGGGATTCTCCAGGCAAGAACACTGGAGTGGGTTGCCATTTCCTTCTCCAATGCATGAAAGTGAAAAGTGAAAGGGAAGTCGCTCAGTCGTGTCCAACTCTTTGCGACCCCATGGACTGCAGCCCACCAGGCTTCTCCGTCCACAGGATTTTCCAGGCAAGAGTACTGGAGTGGGGTGACATTGCCTTCTCTGATTCTTGCCTGGAGTATCCCATTGACAGAGGAGCCTGATGGGCTACAGTCCATAGGGTCGCAGAAAAGTCAGATACGACTGAATTGGCTTAGCATGCACAAATAAAAAACTAGCACGATTGTGTATTTTTCCACAGCAAGCTTAGCTGCAAAGGTGTAGGTGTAAAGCTGACAGAGAGTTGGAATTAACTCAGGTTGAGGTTTGCCAAAAAAGTAAACAAAGTGAAAGAAGGCAAAGGAAAAAAAATAGATCACCTTAATTTGCCATGAAATTTAAGCTAGGTGAAGAGGGATGACAACACATGAGCCGAGTGAGGATCACTGAAAATGTAAATAGGATGAATGAATTTTGAGGTGACGGTGAGTCAATTTTGGAGGCGGGGCACTGGAGTAAATGACTTGAAATATCTATAACACACACATATATTGGGAGGTTTAGCAAGAAACCTGCTGAGACGTTTTTTGGTTAGGATGACAAACTGGAGTTGCTGGGCGTTCAGTGATCTTAAATTGGCCTCCATCACCTCAAGAATGATTGCTTGCCTTGGTTGTAGAAATGTGCATATCAGTGAGATGTTGCACTCTTGTTTTATTAAATATTTAACATCTCAAAGCTTTTTCTTTCCTTCTCAGACAGACAACATGTAATCCTTGATTTTTGGTTTAATCTATTTACTAATTAAGGCCTTAAAATTTTTTTTTACTTGCATGCCTTTATGCAAAATAAAATTATTTAATACACAATATATAAATATAGTATATTAAATTAAAAGATCTTATTACTGTTTTATAGTATATAAGCTAATATTTAGAAAATAGCTAATGCTTATATACTTGACATTAATGTAAGTTGAAAATGGTCACTTGCTAAAATTCTCTTTGTTTTCCTTTATTTTCTCTTATAATAGACTTTATAGATGTTTGTGATGTCAAACATTTACTCTAGTGCTCTAAATATTATTAATACCTGTATCAGTGAAAAGATAAGCTTTGTGTTTATGTAAAACTTAATAGGATGAAAAAGCCAAGCATTCTTTTTTTTATGAGGCCACTAGGTGGCACTGGTACCCTATTAAGTCTGTCTAACACTAGTTTTTGTTTTTTTTTTTCTTTTCTTTTTTTAGTGTTGGAGTATAGTTAATGTCCCCTGGAGAAGGGAATGGCAGCCCACTCCAGTATTCTTGTCTGGAAAATCCCATGGACAGAGGAGCTTGGTGGGCTACAGCCCATGGGGTGGCAAAGAGTCAGACATGACTGAGCATGCATACACTGCATAGTTAATTTGCAATGTTTCAATTTCAGGTGTATAGCAAAAGTGATCAGTTATATACATACATACATGTATTGACATATACATACGACTATATTTAAAATAGATAACCAGCAAGGACCTACTGTCTAGCAAAGGGAACTCTACTCATTGTAGTAACCTAGATGGGAAAAGAATTTGAACTAGTATGTTTAAAATTAAATACATTCATTTATTATTGCACATAAGTGTTTATACATTTATTGAATGTGTGGATAATAATGTGAAAATGTCAGAATATATAATGGCTCTACAAACCTACCCTCTGGACTTCAGTTTTATACAGTAAATATCCATACTGAATGTTAAAAACCTTATAAAAGGAACAACTTTTCCCAGATGCAGATTCTAAGAATATAATTGAAATATCGTGCACTTTTATATGCAAATTTGATGTATGGGTTTTAAAAATGCTATATTAATCAAGTAGAGATTTAATTTATTACCTATTATCTAAAGTGTTTAGGTTGATACATTTTTAATCTGGACTGTATGGAAGTGGAGAGTTATTCTCTTGGAGAAATGAAGTATTTTTGCTCAATTTACCAGAGGACAAGGATGTAATCATGTTCATCTTATCCATAGCAATACTTGATCCGTGAATGTGAGTGAGTGTTGAATGAGGAAACTGTGATGGTAAAAGTGAAAAAAAAATTTGTTGGAAATTATACACAGCATTAAAAAGGAAAATTTCCAGCTAGTATATTAAAGCAAAAATGTATTTTTTGATTTGGGGCATATCTTACCTCTGTCTTTGCCAAAAGTTTTAAATTGAGAGTTTTCTTTCCCTCCTGTGGCAATATATTTCAAGTTTTTATAACAGAAATCATTTTACAGAGAACATTTTGTGACAAACTTTGGAACTGATTGCTATTAGTCAATGTTCATAATTGAAATAGATCTTCACTGTCTTAAATCTCAATATCAGAGGTTTACATCTTCTTGAGACTGTAAGGACTATATTAAGTAACTTCGATTTGATCTTCAAATAACTGACAGGACTCATGGAATGTTCTGAAAAATTTTAGCTTGAGCTGAATCTAGAAAAATCTTAACACTCTTTTTTAAAGTGAAAATGAAAGAATTTACGTGGTATGAAAATACCCCAGTTTACTATATAAGATGTTTTAGTAGGTGTTTATTTATTCTCTCCAAGTAAATTTATAGAGAATCAAGTAGAATTAATATCAGAGAAACGGCTTTTGTATTTCTTTAATTTAAAATCCTTTTACTTCTATGGTAATTTATACAAATGGATAATATGTCTTATAAATCAGAAGAGTCCTGAAAGAAATCCCTGGAATTCAGTACATTTGATAAAAGCAATGAAAATTTTGAAATACTCATCATTCCTTTTTAAAAACAAAATATTTATTTTTTAATTGAAGGATAATTGCTTTACAGAATTTTGTTGTTTTCTGCCAAACATCAACATGAATCAGCCATAGGTATACATATGTCCCCTCCTTCTTGAACCTCCCTCCCATCTCCCTCTCCATTTCACCAGTCTAGGTTATTATAGAGCCCCTGTTTGAGTTCCCTGAGTGATACAGCAAATTTGCATTGACTGTTTTACATGTGGTAATTAAGTTTCCATGTTACTCTCCCCATATATTTCACCCTCTTCTTCCTCCCTTCCCACACTGCTGTGTCCATAAGTCTTTTCTCTATTGCTGTTTCTTCATTGCTGCCCTGCAAATAAATCTTTCTAGATACCACATATATGCATTAGTATGGAATATTTATCTTTCTCTGACTTAGTTCACTCTGTATAATATGCTGTAGGTTCATCCACCTCATTAGAACTGATTCAAATGTGTTTTTTATGGCTGAGCATTATTCCTTTGTGTATATGTACCACAGCTTCTTTATTCATTCATCTGTTGATGGCCATCTAGGTTGCTTCCATGTTCTACCTATTGTAAATCGTGCTGCAATGAACATTGGGGTACACGTGTCTTTTTCAATTTTGGTTTCTTCAAGGTATATCCCTAGTAGTGGGATTGCTGGGTCATATGGTGGTTTTATTCTTGTTTTTTTAAGGACTCTCCATACCCTCTTCCACAGTGGCTGTATCAATTTACATTCCCACCAACAGTGCAAGAGTGTTCCCTTTTCTCCACAACCTCTCTAGCATTTATTGTTTGTAGACTTTTTGATGATGGCCATTCTGACCAGGGGTGAGGTGATATCTGATTGTAGTTTTGATTTGCATTTCTCTAATAATGAGCAATCATCTTTCTTTAAAGTACTGAACAGTAATGACTGAGGAGGTCTAAAGATGGAAATATGAGCAGACACTAAAGGGATTCTGAAAAGAACAATTATTTGTTATTATCACCTTCTAGAGGTAATAATTATAATAGTGATAATAATGGTAATAACTAATATTTATTGAGTCTATTTGTGCTCATTAACTCATTTCTTTGTCTCAACAATTGAATGAAATTGTACTATTATCTCCATTTACTGATGAGTAAATTGAAGCACAGGAAAATAATATAATTAACCCAAGGTTAGCTCTGGGATTTGAGTGTAGTCTCGCTGAGGTCCCCATTTCTAACTGCCATGTGTTGTAAAGGAGGAAGAATGATATTAGGTATAAGGTAAATTTAAATCTGAGCTCAAATCTTAAATTTTTGACTTTGCTTCTGGTGTGACATTGGTTTAGTTATCTGTCCTTTCCATACCTGTTTCTTCATCTATAAAGGAAGCTAGCAATATCTCCTTTTAGAATAATTGTTCAGGTAATTTATACAAATAGTTTAGTAAATATAAAACACTACTTAAAGGCTAGAGGTGTTTTTTTCATCTTATATTTTAAAAAGTTACTTTGCTAATTTTAGTTCTTTGTTAGAAATTCATTATTATTTAAAATCTGAACTTGTTTTTTATTATTTAGAAGAGAGACATTTTTTTAAAGTCTTTGCATGATTGCAGAAATATATATCTTTACCAAATTTATTGATTGGTAAAAATTATACTTTTTTCTAAGGCTTAAATGGAAGAAAATATGCCATGTTAAAACTATCATCCTTTGCCTTTATTCTTCCCCATTTATTGCTAAATTAATTAATTCAGCAAGTATTTATTGAGTGCCTATTACATGTCAGAGATGGCATACAAGAATGTGGGGATACAGTGATGAAAGAAAACAAATGCATTTGCCTTCATGAAGTTTATTTGAGTAGGAGAAGACAACAATGCTGTTAAATCAGTAAGCTACATTAGTTATAAGCTACAATTAGTTATAAGATTATAGGTACTATGGCAAAACACAAATTAGATCAGGGAAATGGGAATCAGGAGAACCGAGGGAAGTGAAATTTTCTGTAAGGTTGTTGGTGCTGGCTTTTTTTTTTTTTAAAGATGATATTTGAGCAGGGACTCAGAAAAACTGTAGGAGCTGACCATGTGGACAATTGAGGGAACATCAGCACAGAGGCTGTATGTTAGTCATCACTGAAGCCGGTGCAGCTGCCGAAGAGGGAGGGAGGTGCGAGGTGAACCATCATCTCCAAGGCAATGAACATCAGGTCACGGAAGACCTCAAACTCTGGAAAGGAGAGCTGCTTCAGGATATTTAACACAGGAGTACTTAATCTGTAAAAAGGTTGTTTTGGGTATAGAGTTGACAGATTATTAGGACAGAGATGGAAGCAGGGAAGATATCCAAGTTAAAGAAGAGGTTATCTCAGAGCAGCTGTGGAGTTGGTGTCTTGACAGATTGAATGTGGGGTGTGCTAATCAAGAGAGTGATTGTCCCAACATAGCTACAGGTTCAGCCCACACTCAGGGCAATATTACACAAGGGCATGACTCTCCAGGTGTGTCCACCATAGGACGGAACAGCTTATTTCTTAGGAAGATAAAAATCTGCAAGTGTGCTCCATCTGCACACTCATGCCTAGTGAATCACCATGCCTATCCCTCCTCTTCCTAACTGAGGAAGTCTAGCTGTACTCTTGACCCTGGCTGTTTGTTCTTCTGTGCATCTCCATTGTTGCTAATTGAACCTGGGATAGACTGCTTATACAGTGGGTATAATCTACAACCTGTGCAGAAATGTAGCTTTGTTTAGTTTTCAATGACTGTCCCATTTTAGATCTATTTCATCACTTTAGGGATTTTTAATTCTGTTTTAGAAACAATGAAGAATTAAGCCAAAGACTTTTGAATTGTGGTACTGGAGAAGACTCTTGAGAGTCCCTTGGACTGCAAGGAGGTCAAACCAGTCAATCCTAAAGGAAATTAACACCAAATATTCATTAGAAGCACTGATGCTGAAGCTGAAGCTGAAGCTCTAATACTTTGGACACCTGATGCAAAGTGCCAACTCACTGGAAAAGACCTTGATGCTGAAAAGATTGAAGGCAAAAGAAGGGGGTGGCAGAAGACGAGATGGTTAGATAGCATCACTGACTCAATGGACATGAATCTGAGTAAACTCCAGGAGACAATAGAGTATACGGGCGCCTGGTATGCTGCAGTGCATGGGGTTTCAAAGAGTCGGACACGACTTAGCAAATGGACAGCAATAGAAACACCAAATTAAGAATGCTTCTCTCCTTTCTCGTCAGGGTGATCTTGGACATGAGGAAGAAGGTGACACCGGGCCTCAGATGTATCTGTCTTCTGCTGGCACTGGATGAGTCTCATCAAGTTTAGCCTTTGGTGAGTGGGCTCTGGCGTCCATGGTCTGGGCTCTTCATATCCTGCAGTCATCAGTCTGCACAGGTCATTAGATGTCCTCCTGGTCCTAGCTTACAGTCCCTTTGGATCCAAAAGGCCCGTTCTTAGTGATTTCTGTAGCTTCCCATGGAGAATGAGAACTTTTATATATTCTCCTGAGCCACTGTGGAACCTGTGCAGTCTTAGATTGCATGCCTAGAACACCATGTCACTGTTTTGTTCCTGAACCATTAGTGGGCAGAGCACACAGAGGAGGTTGCTGTTTGGCAAACCTTTATTTGGAAAGTAGGACACAGCTTTCTCTCTTCTTGGAGCCTCAGTTTTAGAGAAAATCTCTCATCCTGAACTCATACCCATGTTTGCCTCTCTTCTCCCTTTCCAGTATTTCTTCATCTCCAGCCAGGCAATGTCCAGTCTGGGAGTGGAATAGGAAGATGATAGAAGGTATAGTCTGGCTTTCTATCTGTTTTCTTTCTAGCCTATTACTTATGGCATAAGTTTTGGCTTATGGTACATAAATTACTTTCAACTTCTATGCCAGTGATTCTCACATTTTACAAAATTATTGACGACTCCAAAATTTATAAAGGTTATATCTATCAATATTTACTGTACTAGAAATTCAAACTGAGGAACCAAAAATATTAATTTGTTTAAGAACAAGAGCAAACCCATAACAAGGTCATAGTTTTAATAAAATATAACTGTTTTCCAAAACAAAAAAGTTAGTGAAAAGGGTGATGTTGTGTTACATCTTTGTAAATCTCTTTAATCTTTGGCTTAGTAGAAGATCAGTTCGGTTCAGTTGCTCAGTTGTGTCCGACTCTTTGTGACCCCATGAATCGCAGCACGCCAGGCCTCCCTGTCCATTACCAGCTCCTGGAGTTTACCCAAACTCATGTCCATCGAGTCAATGATGCCATCCAGCCATCTCATCCTCTGTCGTCCCCTTCTCCTCCTGCCCTCAATCCCTCTGAGCATCAGGGTCTTTTCCACTGAGTCAGCTCTTCGCATGAGGGGGCCAAAGTACTGGAGTTTCAGCTTTAGCATCAGGCCTTCCAGTGAACACCCAGGACTGATATCCTTTAGAATGGACTGGTTGGATCTCCTTGCAGTCCAAGGGACTCTCAGGAGTCTTCTCCAACATCACTGTTCAAAAGCATCAATTCTTCAGTGCTCAGCTTTCTTTATAGTCCAACTCTCACATCCATACATGACCACTGGAAAAACCATAGCCTTGACTAGACTGACCTTTGTTGGCAAAGTGATGTCTCTGCTTTTGAATATGCTATCTAGGTTGGTCATAACTTTCCTTAAGTTTCCATAACTTTTCCTTAAGGAGTAAGTGTCTTTTATTTTTTGTTGTTGTTGTTGTTGGATTGATTCCTTTATTATGTAATGCCCTTCTTTGCTTCTTATTATGGCCTTCATTTCAAAGTCTATTGTCTTCTACATTAAATAAATGTAGGTACTCTAGTTTCCTTTTGATTTCTATTTCCACGAAGCATCTTTTTTCCATCCCTTCACTTTTATTTTAATTTCATGGCTGCAGTCACCATCTGCAGTGATTTTGGAGCCCCCCAAAATAAAGTCTGACACTGTTTCCACTGTTTCCCCATCTATTTCCCATGAAGTGATGGGACCGGATGCCATGATCTTCGTTTTCTGAATGTTGAGCTTTAAGCCAACTTTTTCCAGTCTCCTCTTTCACTTTCATCAAGAGGCTTTTTAGTTCCTCTTCACTTTCTGCCATAAGGGTGGTGTCATCTGCATATCTGAGGTTATTGATATTTCTCCCAGCAATCTTGATTCCAGCTTGTGCTTCATCCAGCCCAGTGTTTCTCATGATGTACTCTGCATATAAACTAAATAAGCAGGGTGACAATATACAGCCTTGACATACTCCTTTTCCTATTTGGAACCAGTCTGTTGTTCCACGTCCAGTTCTAACTATTGCTTCCTGATCTGCATATAGGTTTCTCAAGAGGCAGGTCAGGTATTCCCATCTCTTTCCCATGCCTCTCAGGTATTCCCAGAGGCAGATGGGTCTGGTATTCCCATCTCTTTCAGAATTTTCCACAATTTATTGTGATCCACACAGTCAAAGGCTTTGGCATAGTCAATAAAGCAGAAATAGATGTTTTTCTGGAACTCTCTTGCTTTTTCGATGATACAGAGGATGTTGGAAATCTCTGGTTCCTCTGCCTTTTCTAAAACCAGCTTGAATATCTGGAAGTTCACGGTTCACGTATTGCTGAAGCCTGGCTTGGAGAATTTTGGGCATTACTTTACTGGCGTGTGAGATGAGTGCAATTGTGCGGTAGTTTGAGCATTTTTTGGGATTGCCTTTCTTTGGGATTGGAATGAAAACTGACCTTTTCCAGTCCTGTGGCCACTGCTGAGTTTTCCAAATTTGCTGGCATATTGAGTGCAGCACTTTCACAGCATCATCTTTCAGTATTTGAAAGAGCTCAACTGGAATTCCATCACCTCCACTAGCTTTGTTCATAGTGATGCTTTCTAAGGCCCACTTGACTTCACGTTACAGGATGTCTGGCTCTAGGTGAGTGATCACACCATCATGATTATCTTGGTTGTAAAGCTCTTTTTTGTACAGTTCTTCTGTGTATTCTTCCCATCTCTTGTTAATATCTTCTGCTTCTGTTAGGTCCATACCATTTCTGTCCTTTATTGTCCCCATCTTTGCATGAAATGTTCCCTTGGTATCTCTAATTTTCTTGAAGAGATCTCTAGTCTTTCCCATTCTTTTGTTTTCCTCTATTTCTTTGCATTGATCACTGAGGAAGGCTTTCTTATCTCTCCTTGCTATTCTTTGGAACTCTGCATTCAGATGCTTATATCTTTCCTTTTCTCCTTTGCTTTTCACTTCTCTTCTTTTCACAGCTATTTGTAAGGCCTCCTCAGACAGCCATTTTGCTTTTTTGCATTTCTTTTCCATGGGGATGGTCTTGATCCCTGTCTCCTGTACAATGTCACGAACCTCATTCCATAGTTCATCAGGCATTCTGTCTATCAGATCTAATCCCTTAAATCTATTTCTCAGTTCCACTGTATAATCATAAGGGATTTGATTTAGGTCATACCTGAATGGTCTAGTGGTTTTCCCTACTTTCTTCAATTTAAGCCTGAATTTGGCAATAAGGAGTTCATGATCTGAGCCACAGTTAGCTCCCAGTCTTGTTTTTGCTGACTCTATAGAGCTTCTCCATCTTTGGCTGCAAAGAATATAATCAATCTGATGTCGGTGTTGACCATCTGGTGATGTCCACGTGTAGAGTCTTCTCTTGTGTTGTTGGAAGAGGTTTAGGTGGAAGACAGGTGGATTCTGATTTCTGTTTTTGCATTCAGTCTGTTTTGATGTTGCTTTTGGTGAAGTGTGTAGAGAAAATCTAAGCTTACCCAAATATGTGTTTGGGAAAGGGGAGTGTATGCTTATAGCCTTTCAGGTAATTGTGGATATTTTTCTTTGATACTATGCTAAAACTTGACAAGTGGTATTTTCTTAGAGGCTATTTGTAATGTGGAATCTGAAACCAAATCAAAGACCTTTTCACACTCTGCTACATTAAAAACTATTAGGGTATCTTGCCTAAGAATGGGTGTTTTACCATTATAATGGTTGCACTACATATAAAGATTTTTGTAACCTCATATATCAGTTGTTTGGAAAATACTCATTTACTATTCAGATCTGCCAAACATTGGTACATTTTAATATATAATATTAAAAGATCGTATTTGTTAATATCACCATCAGTCTCATCAGAGAAAGTATTTAAATAATAGTATGTGGTTAAGCTCCAAGTAATGCACACAAGATCTACAACATTCTAATTTTCACTTGAAAGCTCAAATTTTATCATTGGCAATAAATACTGTTATTTATTGTTAATTGTTTTTCTTAAAGTGACAGGCTCACTTTTTTCATTAATAAAAGTCTTAAAATTCTCAAGTTTGAATAATTGTAGTTCCTGCCATTCTTTTAAGTCAAAATGATGTTCTATGAGTGAGGCGAGTAGTTTTTGTCAGATTAAATAAATTAAAAAAGAAGTTCAATTTGCAACTCAAATAATTGCTCAGGTGCTTTTCCTTGAGACAGCTATCTACTTCAGTGTATGGTGGAGGTACTCCAGGTATGTGTCACATTTTGAACAGAGAAATATTAAAAAGATAGGTATTGAGGGGATGAAACTGAATGGTATTAATAATTCTTACTGCCTTGTTGCGTGTTTTCTTAACTGAAGCTGACTTTGTAAATGAGTGTGTGATGGTGGGGAGTACAGTGACCAGGAGACTTCTGTTAAAGCACCAGCAGTTTGACCCATTATTCTTGCAAAAACAGTGAAAATATCAGCACAATGACAAGGGAATATGATAAGCTGGTATTATTATGAAAATAGTTCTGACCATGCAGATTCCCTGAAAAGGACTTGGGTCTGCCGGGGGACCACAGACTCTGCTTTGAGAGCCATGTAAGCACTAAGTAAGGCTCTGTATCGCCACAGAGGTCTTGCCTACCAGTTAGTCTCCTGGATAACATCCACCAGCTGATGCTAAAATCAGTTGCCAATTACTGTTGGGCCTGAATATTTATACTTATTTTTTAAAAACTGATAGATTATTTCTGTTACTATTGGTACTAAGTAGTACATGCACTTGGAAATGAAAACTCAAATGCCTCTCCCTGGTCCTGCACTCCAGCCCCATTTATCAAAGGTAAGTAACCATTCATATCTGAGTTGTGTTGATTGCCTCCATAATACCAACTATCATTCACCTTATCATCTTGGTTTGTCAACTTGAAGCATCCTCTGTAGGTTCACACATGAAGGACGAGAGGTTTGGCTCATTTAGACCCTTATTCTTTGATGTGTGTAAATGTTTAACTCATTTACCGTCTTGGGCATCTTCCTATTTTTTTAAAGTGTGTATTTATATTTTGTTTTTTGTTCCTTTGGTTATGTTTGTGGCCTTAAATAATGTATTTAAAACTAGATTTCTGCTGAACTTACCACAGGCCAAAAGCAGACCAGAGTATTCTCCAAACAGAAGTGAGGGAGGAGGGATTGAAATACTCAGACCCCACTCCTGCCTCCAGCTTTCCCACCTAGATAATTTGTGGCTCCTGCCTGTAGCAGAATGTGAGAGACAGAGAGAGCCACATGTCATAATAAATGGTGATAAAATGGAACAAGGGAAGGAGCTGGTACCAACAATCTCATTTGGCTTCTTCCACTGAAGGATGGGGAAATTGAGGCCCTAAAGGAAAACTGACTGACTCAGTGTTGTTTTGGTTAAGAACCGATATCAGGGCCAACATCTATATTAGTCCAGTCGATTCTGTCTGTGATTCCAGTTGTACTTAGGGTATCCTTAATTGGGGATAGAAGCAACATGGTTTCATCAAGTTGGTCCCAGGTGGGAATGAAAATTGGTCAGTATTACATTTTCATAGCTTTTTATTGTTTTTAAAATTAGAGTCTTTAACTTCTTTTAAATTTGTCAATTTATTTATATGTCTGTAAAGCAGACCCTTTGTTTTTGATAGTATATGTTTTGTGGGTTTTTAAAAGTTTTGTTTACTTTGAAAGACATAAATTAAGTTCTAAAAAAATACACTGTAGCCCTAAGAGTATATCGCATTTTGAGCTTGCATTTCTGTTTAAACTGGTTGAAACTGAAAAATTCAGATTGAGAATAGTATTTACCAAATAGAGAAAAGAAGACCAATCTTTCTGGTCCAACTGTATAAATTATGCATAATATTTAAGAGCAAGATCTGCCTTCCATTTCACTTACTGATTTGAAGAAGAGCATTTTGGCATCAGAAATGCAGACAGCAGGCATTTCCTACACCTAATTTATTCCCTCATAACCAAGAAACAGCTTGATATAGACGGTTTTATGTAAGATTTGTCACAGATCCTGGGTGCTTTGGAAATGTTTCACATTTCATTCAGTTTAATTCTGTTTTCTATATGAAAAAGTGTGGGTAAATACATTCTTCCTAGCAATATCTTGGAGACTTTATACTGTGAGTATTTAATTTGTGAAATTTGCTTTAACTTCTGTGGAAGGAATTGATAGGCAAATAAAATATTTGACCTGAATCTGGCTAGTGGATGTCTTTTTTAAACACTGACACTATTCATGATTCTTCTTTTTCTAAAAAGGGGATAGTGAAAATATAGCAGGTTCCAATTTTAGTGATCTATTAATCTTTGTGTCTATAACTTTCAGGAATAGACTGAGAAATGATAGAAACTCAATGAGTAAGATAAGTACAGGATTAAAGGGAGAAGGTGGAAGTGGAGGGCAAGAATAAATTTCACCTGCTAATAAATAAATGAATACATTTTTGTGACTTTTGTTAAGAAATTGAATATATAGAGAACTGTGTAGACAATAAATTGAGGACAAAATAGCAGGAACTTGTAGTAGCACTGGATGGGGAGAAATGGCCCTTAAATTCTCTTAGCTACCATTGGCCACAGGTGAAAGGCTCACTCAAAGTAAATTCTAGGTTTTTCTGGGAATGGAATCAATGACACATTGTGTCTTTAGCTCTTATCCTCAAAGCATAAATTAATGGCTTGACCTTATAAAATTTAGTTTGCTTTTAGGTAAAGTGAAAAGAAGTTAAACATGTCAAGCCAACACAAATAATTTCTTATCCACCACAGGGATTCATTGCTCTTTCCATGACTCCTAACTATTTGGGGATGGGTGTGTGTGTGCGTGGGGTGGGGTGGGCAGGATGAAGGCAGTAGCCATGCTGTAGGTGGTAACCACGCAGTGTCAGTTTTGGCAGAATAGAACTCAGAATAGAGAATAATTTGAAAATAGAGAAATCCCTTCCTTCTGAAATATTTGAACTGTTTGGTGCCTCCTCATCAGTGAGCCTTAAACACATCTCCTGGAAAATGCAGTGCTGCTATCTCTTGAAAGTAAAATATTGTAAGTCATTATAAGCCACTAACATTGATGGGGTTGGTTTATTAACCACTCAGCAGTTGGTCTCAGAGTAAATAGAATATAGGATGACACACATAGAAAATTGGGGGTCAGGTGTATCGTAGACTGGAGAACTGTGTGTCTGGGAGATAATCGTATGAAGAATCAACTGGTGTATGATGACAGGGTGGGCTGCAACATGGGAAAGCCTGATGTTTAGCAAGGAAAGTGACTGGAATAGAGAAAATAAAGTTTTGTGGAAAATGTAGATAAATGTCTAACTCTCCTGATCCCCTCCTTTTTTTTTTTTTTTGCAGAGATGGTCTGTTTTGCTAATTTTTTAAATAAATTTATTTATTTTAATTGGAGGTAACTTACTTTACAATATTGTATTGGTTTTGCCACACATCAACATGAATCCACCATGGGTATATACTTGTTCCCCATCCTGAACCCCCCTCCCACCTCCCTCCCCATACCATCCCTCTGGGTCATCCCAGTGCACCAACCCCAAGCATCCTGTATCCTGCATCGAACCTGGACTGGCGATTAGAGAGAGACTAGCTGCTGCTGCTGCTGCTGCTAAGTCGCTTCAGTCGTGTCCGACTCTCCCGCCAGACTCCCCCGTCCCTGGGATTCTCCATATAAAGCTCTAAAGAAAGCAGCTGATTTGTGGGGAGCAGAGCAGAGCACTAGGAGTAAGAGATGCTAATACTTCAGGTTTTCAAGTCTGTTAAGTAACAGCTGTGTGCCCTTCTCACTTTCTGGTCTCATGAGTGACCCTAGGAAATGTTTTATATCTACTAGAACTAAACAAAAACTAACTAATATTTATTAGAAGATCTGTTTAAGGTTATATCATTAAAAATAAAACTCATGTCTTCCTGGGAAGTTTTCCATGCATCTCTCCATTTTGAATTGTATTAGTGGTATCTATGTTCTATGACCACCTCCCACTTGGTCACAGGCAAACACCAACTATCAAACAAATGCCTTTTTGTTACCTAAAATCACCAGGCTCAAACTCTTTTCTTATCACAGTTTATTGTTGTACATATGAGGTACCATGCTACTATCAGAATTATATCCAGTTTTTTTATTTTAAAAAACTCAGAAAAAAAAATGTTTCCATTAATTTTCATTCAATGTGAATGACAAGAATATTATAGCTATAAACACTGAAATAACCATTTCATTTCTTCCTGAGGAAGTTTCATATTTTAAGCAATGAAAAAAGAATGCCATACAAAGCTAGTTTGAAATCACATTATCTGTTTCTTTCCCCATCTGTATTTATGTTACTTTCAGAAGAACATGACAACCACCCAGAGCATCCAATGTAGTAAGTGTGCATGTCCCCTAGATTTTGAGTTGTCTTCCAGATACACTGAGTGATCAAAATTTCTTTCAAAGGTTTGCTGCTCTAGGTAGCATAATATCTATATTATGAATGAGTAAATTTCTCCTTTCATCCCACAAGCATCCAGTGTGTTTTTGACATTTCTTAAAGGGTAAGCTGTTTAGTTGACTCAGTTTACCCAGACAGAATTACACCATTAGGAGCTTTGTTTAGAAGTTTAAATGCACATCTCATCCTTGGAGCGTAAATGCATTGTTTTTCTTTTCCTTTCTTTTTTTTAAATCAGTAGAAGTGTTGTCAAAATGAAAACACAATACCGTATTTAACTCCTGGGGCCTGTTCTCACTATGTTTGACCCTCTTAAGCTAATTTTCTTAAAATAATGACGATTAAAGAGTATATTCATTTTCTAGTATGTTAGGTATGTGCTGTTCGTAAAAGGTAGCGGTAAGCATGAAGACTGACTTTACCATCTTTGTCCAAATGACTTTGATTTTGCTTTTACTGTCAGGGATCTTAAAATCTGGTTCTTTGTCTAATTCTTTCTGCTAATAGCTTGTTTGTTTAAAAATTGGCTTATCATTTGGGTATACAAAACTTTAAAACATTTAATTAATATAATACAATTTTAGAAATGAATAGTTAGTGAAAGTATCTCAAAATTTGTTTTCTAATTAGTGAACAGTTGATAGAGTTCAATTTCACATATTATAATGGCCATAATAGTTTCATATTATAATGAAACTGGGCATAATTTTTTTCTAATCATACTTTTGATTAACATTCATAAAAGCTTATAAAGTTTATAGCAAGGAATTTATTTACTACTTAAATTTCTTATGTGTATAGTATATTTAAAAACTAAATATAAGCACAGGAAAATCAGCATGACATTCTTTTCTTTTTGGAATACTTTATTAATCATATAATCATTAAAAATTTAAGTGTAAAATATATTTTAAGAACCATGCCTGGCTCATCTTGGTACTTTCCCCATTTAATTTAGTAGATAACCCATAAATTTAACTGTGTTCTATTGTCTTTCATGAAAGTGATGTATAAAATGTTCTAAAAAAATGGCACTGGGCTTTGATTATCTTTTTCTGTCTTGTACCATTGCAAATCTGAGATTAAAAATCCTACATTAATTTGTTTTTTGTCACAGATCTCTGCATTATACAATTTCATTTTGAATTATCTGAAAAAATGTAATTTTTCTGTATTTAAACGTAAATAACCCAACATATCATCTGGAGAAACTGTCCTTAGATTTCAGTTAATAGGTTTTTTCCCTTGGGAGCATTAAGAAAAAGTTGTTTACATTAAAAAGTCAGTCTGTTTCTGGAGATGACATAGACCTCAGATTCTGAGCAAACATTTCTGTAGAACCAGTGAGAACTACTGAGTTGATCTGCAGCTCACAGCAAAGGGACATAAGTTGTCAATCAGATATCTTCAGACCCCTACAATTTCTCGCTTTTAGAGGATTTAGCAGACACTTTATATTGCTTCTTACTGTTTTGGTATACTCAGTGTGTTTCTATTTCCCATCCAATATCTGGTACAACATACCTTTCAGAATAATAATTATGTAATGATAGAAACATTGGAAACTTTTACAGAAATGCACTAGACTATGTGGATGAAAAATCACTTTTTTCCTTCTATAACACTTATCTTTTTTTTTTCGATGCAGATAAAGCTCAGATATAACTTTACCATTCTCTGATCTAGGACAAATTGTAAATTATAATTCTTTCTAAATACTTCAGTGGATTTTATATTTTTGCAAGCAGTTTTCATGGGCATTAGGCCTCTGGCGCTTTATGCTACATTGTGATGTTTACTTTTTGTTTTGTAGGACATTTTATAGAATCAAAGAATAAGAAAACATTCTACAGGCAAACAGCAGCCTAAAAGTCTACAGAGACATAATCTTAGTTGATATATAAAAGTGTAAATATTACTACGAAATGGAACAGTTCTGCATTGGTATTTGATATTTATATTGGTTGCTATTGATTAACACATGAGTGCACAGTAGTCTCCAATAACCCCACAGGCTCAGATATGGGTTAAGAGAAAGGCTATAGGCCTCAAGGCTTGTAACAAATACTTTTAGTTTAGTTTAGTTTTGTTTCTAATCATCCACGTGCCAGCACATGGAAAGACCTTTGTTTTTCTTTTCTCATTTGAAGAGGTATATTTTTAAACCACCTTTTGGTAGCTCCTGGAAGCTCTGGGAGAGGTGAGCATTCCACAGAGATGCATTCTCGCGCTTCCTCACAGTGCTATCTCACTTTCTGCAGCTCCTGCCTCAGCCAAGATGGCAGAGGCTGTCCCAGTCTGTGCAGCAGCTTGGAGAGTTCCACGTTGTGGTCACGATAGTAGCTGGATAGAAATGCTCTGCTCTGAGGTGGGAGGAGGAGATACAAGGACATTCAATTTTATTTGTTGGAGTATACTTCATATACTTTGATGATGTTTATTTATATCTGTAGATATTTACACAGTGGCTTAAAATTGATTTTAAGCATGCAGACTATTTATTTAGCACCAGATAGTCAACAAAAGAATCCAAAATACAATACTTGGGTGCAGCCTCAAAAATGACAGAATGATCTTGGTTCGTTTCCAAGGCAAATCATTCAGTATCATAGTAATCCAAGTCTATGCCCCAACCACTGATGCCAAAGAAGCTGAAGTTGACTGGTTCTATGAAAACCTATTACACCTTCTAGAACTAGCACCCCAAAAAGATGTCCTTTTCATCACAGGGGACTGAAATGCAAAAGTAGGACGTCAAGAGATACCCAGAATAACAGGCAAGTTTGGCCTTGAAGTACAAAATGAAACAGGGCAAAACCTAACAGAGTTCTGTCAAGAGAACATGTTAGTTATAGCATTTCCAATAACTCAAAAGATGACTCTACATATGGACATCACCAGATGGTGATGAAATCATACTGACTATGTTCCTTGCAGCCAAAGATGGAGAAGCTCTATTCAGTTAGCAAAAACAAGACCTGGAGCTGACTGTGGCTCAGATCATGAGCTCCTTATTGCAAAATTCATGCTTAAACTGAAGAAAGTAGGGAAAACCATTAGCCCATTCAGCTTTGATCCTAATCAAATCCCTTATGATTATATAGTGGAAGTAACAAATATATTCAGGGGATTAGATCTGGTAGACACAGTGCCTGAAGAACTACGGATGGAAGTTTGTAATATTGTACCCAAGGCAGTGACCAAAACCATCCTAATGAAAAAGAAATGCAAGAAGCTGAAGTGGTTGTTTGAGGAGGCTTTACAAATAGCTGAGGAAAGAATAGAAGTGAAAGGCAAGGGAGAAAGGGAATGATATACCCATCTGAATGCAGAGTTCCAGAGAAGAGCAAGGAGAGATAAGAAGGTCTTGTTAAATAGAGGAAATAGAGGAAAACAATAGGATGGGGAAGACTAGTGATATCATCAAGAAAATTGGAGATCTCAAGGGAACATTTCATGCCAGGACGGGCATGATAAAGGACAGAAACGGTAAGGACTTAAGGAGAGAGATTAAGAAGAAGTGGCAGGAATACACAGAACTATACAAGAAAGTTCTTAATGACCCAGATAACCACGATGATGTGGTCACTCACCTAGAGCTGGACGTCCTGGAATGTGAAGTCAGGTGGACCTTAGGAAGCACTACTATGAACAAAGCTAGTGGAAGTGATGGAATTTCAGCTGAGTTATTTCAAATCCTAAAAGATGATGCTGTTAAAGTGCTGCACTCAACATGTCAGCAAATTTGGAAAACTCAGCAGTAGCCACTGGACAAGGTCAGTTTTCATTCCAATCCCAAAGGAAGGCAATGCCAAAGAATGTTCAAACTACTGTACAGTTATCCTCATTTCACATGTTACTAAGGTTATGCTCAAAGTCCTTCAAGCTAGGCTTCAGCAGTACGTGAATTGAGAACTTCCAGATGTACAAACTGGATTTAGAAAAAGCAGAGGAACCAGAGATCAAATTGCCAACATTTGCCGGATCACGGAGAAAGCAAGTGAGTTCTAGAAAAAACATCTGGAAGGTCCGTCTAGTCAAAGCTATGGTTTTTCCAGTAGTCATGTATGGATGTGAGAGTTGGACCATAAAGAAAGCTGAGTGCTGAAGAAGTGAAGCTTTTGAACTGTAGTGCCAGAAAATACTCTTGAGAGTCCCTTGGACAGCAAGGAGATTAAACCAGTCAATCCTAAAGGAAATCAACCCCTGAATATTCACTGGAAGGACTGATGCTGAAGCTGAAGCTCCACTACTTTGGCCACCTGATGCAAAAGAGCTGACTCATTGATAAAGACCCTGATGCTGAGAAGAATTGAAGGCAAAAGTAGAAGGGAGTGGCAGAGGATAAGATGGTTGGATATTTTCACTGACTCAATGGACATGAATTTGAGCAAACTCCAGGAGATAGTGGAGGACAGAGGACTGGGGTGTGCTGCAGTCTATGGAGTTACAAAGAGTCAGATATGACTTAGTGGCTGAACAACAAAACGTAGTGACTCTGTTCATCAAAATACACAGTCCAAACACATAAATGTTTTCACTAGGGAAAAGGCTTTTGTATTAAACATGTGGTTTATTTGTGCAGAATTAAATGTTCAAAGAGCTAGATTGAGTTTAGAAATATAGCTGTAACAACTGATTGGTTCCAGTATTATGCTCTATTAAAACCGTTCTGGCTTTGGAGCAAGAGTTGGCTTGATAAATCTATAAAATAAAACACTCTTTTGTCATCATTAATTTACATGTAGAATTTGAAGATGATATTTTCTTAAGAGCACTTTTAAAGCATACACAAAATACTCACTGTTAAAACAGTACTGTGGTAAACCTTAAAAATACAGCAGGTAAATCAGGTAAACCCATAACCTGATATATTTGCACTATTTGACCCAAGGAAGGAAAGGAATGCCTTGAAAACCACCCTGATTTACAAGGATGTAGATTTCCCTTTAATAAAGGAAAATATTTTAATAATTGAAATTGTAAGAAATGGAAAGTGCTGTGTTGTAAGGTGGTGTTTAGTGGGGTTTATATAGAGTTCAAATGACTGTGGTTGGGAATGTCATGGAGGGTGGGTTTCTGGATCTTCATCTGTACCTCTCCACTTTACTATTCTGAGGGTTTCTGTTCATTTGAATCTTTAAAAGATTAATTTTAAATTAATCTTATCTTATTCTGCTGTTCTCTTAAAATATCATATCTGGTACCCCATCTTAAATGCCATCGAAAAACATGTCATTTTATGTTGATAACTTCAATGTAACATAGTGGTTTTTGCAGGAATTATGATCACTGGAACAAGACTGAACATTTGTGCTGTACTGTAACCATCACTGCCATCAAGGGAGAACCCAAACCTTTGTGTGGCTCATGTGTCAATCTCCCTGCTTTTCTCTGTTTTGGGTCTCCTCAGTCATCAGCTCTAAAACCACCGACAGGCCCAGCTAGTGTACCCTGGCCAGAGAAAGGTGGAGACAAAACATATTCCCAGATCCTCTGTCTGGGGGTCTGATCATTCTGTGCCTCCTCTGCTGCCAGCCAGACCTGGAATCCAGGGCTGAGCCCGAGGCCTTTGTGTAGAGGCTTCCCCACCATTCTCTCCTAACATCTCCCTTTGCATTGCTCCTCTTTATGAAGGAAGCCCTGGGGCAACAGCAGCCTGGGACTGCCTACATCCTGCCAGCTTGCTCCCCAGTATTTCCCATGTGACAAAGGATTCTCCAGCATCTCAACTAACTTTAGAATTGAACCTCCTGAGATCCACATTCTTCCTACATTCCCTTGGGGTTTCATATCAGTATCGTACCTCCTGATATGGAGGATTATCTCAACTACATCTCAATGTATTGGCTTTTTTGGCATTATTTTCAAACCTGACAGCCTGTATTAGCAGCCAAACCCTTGTCCTGTGCCCTATTAAGTGAGTATGTTGGTCCCCATAATCAAGTACCCCTTCTTCTTCTGCTCCCTCCTATGGCAAGATAACTGATAAGAGATTTGTAAAGTACAACATGTCCTATTTGAGAGTCTAATATGTTCAGGCCACGAATTACTAGGACAGAATTCAGTGATATGCAGAATTTACATACACTGTTATCTGATGATTGTTCAGAAAGGGTACTATTTTAGATGGCAAATCAGATAGAATATATGCTAATGTATGCCAATATAGTCCATTCCATGCAAACCCACAGGAAATTAATGTAATAAAAGGAATAATAATGTATACTTATATAATATAAAACATGATCAAAGAAGAAATCATATAATAAATCCAGTAACAGGTTGTTTATTGGACTATTATTAAAGAAACTATCAAGTGCTTTTGATTTGGAGAGGTAATTGACTCAGTGGTTCATTCAAAATGTCAGCTTTTATTCCTTTCCTATAATATATTTTGATAAACAAAGCCAAAGTGGAAGCCTAATAATCCGCCAGATCGTAATTTCCAGGATCAAATGTATCCTGTGATGTTTCGGTGATACTTGTGGGGAAGGGTACTGGTGTGTTTTCTGTAGTAGAAGGAGAAGCAAGCAGTGTGGTGACAGTACTGCCTACTCGAATCTGTTCTACGCATTTGTGTTTTCATTACCTCCAGGAAAGATGCCTTTCTCTCGCCTCCTGTCTGGGCATTTCTGTATGAAGTCAGCCACCCTACTCCCTCAAATAATGACTCTGGTTCCGGCAGAGAGCTCCTAAGACCCTTGTAATTTCCTGAGTTACAGGGGTGAAAAGAGTGTCTTTTGTTATGTACAGTAAGTTCCTTTAAACTTTGCCCAAGTTTATGCTAATGAAGTGACTCGTATGGGTCCCTAGATAGCTTCAGACGGGGGCTGGTTGCTAGAGGAGAAGCTCTGGTGCTCAGGACCCTTATGGACCTTGTCCTGTGTACCTCTCCATTTATAATAATAGGAAGTAAAGTATTTCTGGGGCATGTGAGTCATTACATCAAATTATAAAACCTGGGGAGGAATTCTTGGGAACCCTGATTTGTAGCCAAGTTGGACAGATGTGTGAATAACCTGGCAGTTTTGTGGAACTGAGCCCTTAATCTGAGGAGACTGTACTTAACCCTGGGTAGTTGGTGTCAGAATTGGATTAAATTATAGGACACCTACCTGGTATCTGCAGAAAATTACAGAATTGCTTGGTATGGAAAAACCCACATATCTGATGTCAGAGGTGTTTGAGAAAAAACATCTTAGGAATGTATTACATAGAAACCTTATTGAGAAGTATGGAACTAGTGATATCCTGAAAAGTTTTAGATTTTTAATCTTTCTCTACCATGAATTTAATATCATGTCTCAGTATATGTTTGATGGGAGTAAAATAAAATGCTAAGAAAGATGTTCTACAGTGTCTTAAATGTTTTAGTTTCAATGAATATACAGAGAAATAGCTTTGACATACATGAAAATGAAACATTTTATATTGCCGTCTTGAAATGCTATGGAAATCACCCTTGAATATTTATTAATGTGTGCTGTTTTCATAGTGCACTGAAGGTATATTTTAATAATCCACCAAAGAAAACTGTAGCTCTGAGAGTACCCTTTGTTTATCAAAAGAACCCCCAGAATGTCTTTTAGGTAGAATTTAATTATGAGTTTAGTGAGGACAAAGCTCTGTCTCTATCAGATTGGAATAATAAAAAAAAAAATGGTCCTGAAAGTCTTCAAGAATTAAAAAGGATTGAGATAAGTTCAGACCACGTTAGGATTCTCAGACCACTGTAGGATTCTTAGTTACCACAATATATTAAACGTTGTGGGAAAACAGTCTCAAATGTTTTAATTTTTGAGTTAGTTATTTTTTTTAATAAAATCAATCTACTTGCATTCTTATGTCCAAACTGCACATTAACTGGACTGATTATGAAATCAAAGTACTAATAAATTTTAACATATGTGTAGTAAGCTTTAAAGTGGAAATATAGGGCCAACAAAGTGGGAAAACTGTAGCTTTAAGTGGCCACCATGGCCATGGCACCATTTGGAACAGAACAAACGTGACATGCTACATGTCTATGGCAAACTTTGGGTGTCTCCATTCTCCAGAGCCTAAATTATCTGCTAGTATGTTACATATTTGGGAAATATATTAATTTTTTAATCTTATTATCATATTAGGAGTTCAAAACTTAGTATACCGGTAGTTAATATTATTATGCAGGCCACATTTACCACTGCAGAGTGACTTAGTGAAAATAAAATCTTTGGTCCTATTTTTAATTTCCAGTTGATATATTTCCTGCCCTGGTTTCAGTTAATATTTTTAGTGCTAAAATTTCTGTGAATGTATCTCTTTTTGGAATGAGATGTTGCCTTCTTTGTTCTGATTCCAAATGGCAAATTCTATTGTTGGCCTTTATTTTCTCATGACAGGTAATATATCACTGGAAAAATCAAAAGAAGCAAGCAGGATGCATCCAATCCAAATGTTGCTTTTTATTTTTAGAAAGTGAATTTTTTATTTTAATCATTTTTCTAATAAAATAGATATATTTTTATGTATCATTTTGCTTATTTATTTGTATTTTTAAGCTCTATACTTACATCAGGATCCATTGGAGGGTATTTTCTTCCTTTGCTCTTTCCAAGGCATTTTGTTTTACCTTCTTCCAGTAATTGACACCAGAAACCTTTATGAGAATCAAACCTTAAAAAAGATACAAAGAGCAAAATAGTAGTTTTTGAGCAACTAATATAATATGCTGACCAAAAACATGGGATATTTTAGTTTGGATATTAATCTATACTGAGGAAACTGGCATATTTTTTGACTACATCACTTTACATAAAGTCTTTTGGCATACTTCTGAATTCTCAGTCCATCTGTCATCTCTGTGAGTTTGCCAGATTTCTAATAGAAAAACTGTCAGCAGAAGGTCTCCTATTAATAGAAATTAATAAGCCTACCTCCTTCATCTGGAAAGAAAAGTTTTATAAGTTTCAAGCCCATTCTTTCCTTTTGCAGGGTTTAAAAATGACACATCAGGCTTCATCCATATCTGTGGGTTTACATAGTACTTTTATCATTTGATTACAGGTTAATAGAAGAGATAGGGTTTGGGTGTGTCATGGAGTGATTACTTTTAGAATTATCTAGCTATAATCCATTTAATTTTTTTTTCCAGAGACACTTTCTTATTTTGGTATGAGCTCTGTATTAAAGTAATAACACTTATAAATGAAGATTTTATGGTATAATTATAATAAAAATCATAGAAGCACATTATATTTTAGTATACTAAGATATTTCATACAACTCTTTTTCATTTGAGCTTTCCTTATAACTCCTTAATGATATGGAGTATAGCATTTGTCCCATTTAGTGGCACTTAGCTTAGTGTTTGGCTCTTTGTGAACACTCACCAACTGTTAGTTGAATAAAAAATGAGAAAGAAGGAAATGTTCATCGAGGTTTATCTATCTTGGACTATGTACTTTTTAAGTATGCAGGTGACAACTCAAGTCTGGGCCTCCTGACTCCAGGTCCAGGGCCTTTTCTTCTTTACTGGTCTCTGGTTATGTTTTGTATTATCATTCATTATGAATATATAGTAATTTCCATGCTTGACTATAAAAGTGACTGCTAACAGTATTCATGATTCTTTCACTTGCTTTAGTTATTCAGTGATTCTATTGCTATAATTTCTTCTTCATTAGAAATTATTATCATTTAGGACCACTCAGAATGCTGTATCTAGCTCTTTCTTAAAATTATAGTGTTAACAGTGAACAACTGGAAATCAAAATAAAAACACATTTAATTTAGCATAAAACATGAAATACCTAGGGATAAATTTAACACAAAATATGTGCAAGATCTGTGCACTGACAACATATGTTAAGAGAAATTACAGAAGACACAAACAAAAGAAAAGCTGTACCATATTCACAGATCAGAAGACTAAATATTTTTAAAAATATCAATTATCTCCAGATTTATCTAGAGATTCAATGTGAGTTCAATCAAAATTCCAGTGGACTTTTTTGGGTGGAAATTAAAAAGATGATTATAAAATGTATATGGAAATAAAAGCTAACAATTTGTTTTAAACAAGCCAAAACAATTTGAAAGAGGAGATCAAAGCTGGAGATCTCATAGTATTTTATTTCAAGATTTACTATAATGCCACAATAATAAAGCCTATGTAGTACTGGAACCAATGGATCAGTGAACAAAATAGAATCTAGAAACAGTCTTTTAAGCAAATGGAACTGGAAAAATTGGATATCTATATGGAAAATATGAATATCAATCCTAATCTCACACTGTATATGAAAATTAACTTGAAATGGGTTATAAAATCTAAATCTAAGAGCTAAACTACAAGAATTCTGGAAGTAAACATAGGGAAAAACACATATAAAATTTTTGTACCTTTGTTTAGGCAAAGATTTCTTAGGAAGAATGGTAAAAGAATAATGATAATTTTGAATACATCAAAATTTAAAATTTTGCTTTTCTAAAATACTCAAGAAAATGAAAGGATAAACCACAGGTTGGGCAAAAATATTTATAAAATGTATATCTAATAAAGGCCTTATATTCAGAATACACAACTGAACTCAATAAAAATGACATTATCAGTAAAAACTGAAATAAAAGATTGGAATAGACACTTCATCAAAAAAACATAGATGATCAATAAACAAATGCAAGTTTGCTCAATATTGTTAGTCATTAAGAAAATGCAAATTAAAAATCACAAATGAAATATCACTAGATACTAGAATGACTTAATTTAAAAAGGCCAATACCAAGCACTGACAAAGATGTGGAACAGCTAGAACTGCTAAACTTTGTTAGAGAAATTTAAAGATATTACAGCCACTTTGGAAAATTTCTTATAAAGTTGAATATGTAATTACTTTACAACCCACTAATCCCATTTCTAAGTATTTACCCAAAAAGAAATGAAAATATATGTCCATACAAAGATCTATACACAAATGTTCATAGTAGCTTTGTTCACAGTAGTCCCCAAATGGAAACAACCTTATGTCTATCAACTGGCAAAATGATAAATAAATTGTGCTATATCCATAAAATGGAGTACTATGTAACAATAAAAAACCCCAATTACTGATAATATAACATCATGGAGGAATGTCAGAAGTATTATGCTAAGTGAGGAAGTGGAAGAGGGGAAAAGATTGACTGCAAGAGAGCATGAGAAAACTTTTTTCTTTAAAAAACTTAAAACTTCTTTCTTTCTCTTTGTGGTGGTGTATACATGTTTGTCAAAATTCATCAAACTGTACAATTAAAATGGGTGAACTTTATTATATGTAAATTACACATTAATAGACCTGATTTAAAATTATATTGGGATTGAATGTGTGATTTAGAGAGTAGTCTTTGTAGCTAATCTTGTAAACTTTGTAACTATAGCCCTATGGCTTCCCAACCCAGGGATTGAACCCAGGTCTCTTGCATTGCAGGCAGATGCTTTACCCTCTATGCCAAAGGCCAAATACACATCTGTGAGAAGAAGGCAAACCTATATCTCTCTATCTGCACTGCTTGGGTATTAGAGACACTACAGGATTACTCACATCTGCTTGTGCAAAGCCCATTTCAGTCATTATTAAAGTGATTATGTGGACTTCCTGAGGATCCAGTGGTTAAGAATCCACATGTCAATGCAGGGTACACATGGGTTTGATCCCTGGTTCAGGGAGATTCCACATGCCTTGGCAACTAATTAAATTTTTAAAAATTATTTAAAAAGTTAAAAAAGTGATTGTGTGGGATCAGGACACAACATGATATGTCTCCATGTTGCTTATTTTCTTGTTTGAATCTGTAAGGCAACTGAAAAAATTAGTTTCATACTCAAAGGTATAAGAAAGGAGAGCATTAATAAATCAACTAACTTCAATAAAGTAAATCATTAAAAAATAAGGACTATGATTGAAATAATCTATACATGAAAGCTGGGAAGCTTTAATACAACATTTCTGAAAGTCTGCTATTGATATAGCATTTTTCATTAACATTTTGTCATTAGTAATTTCCATAATTGAACTCTGACTCATTCAGGCCTGCTATTATTACAAGTTTTTGTTGTTGTTGTTGTTAATATACCTAACTGTAGATACATGCCTGGGTCATACACATGCTGCTGCTGCTACTAAGTCACTTCAGTCGTGTCCAACTCTGTGTGACCCCATAGACGGCAGCCCACCAGGCTCCTCCATCCCTGGGATTCTCCAGGCAAGAACACTGGAGTGGGTTGCCATTTCCTTCTCCAATGCATGAAAGGGAAAAGTGAAAGTGAAGTCGCACAGTCGTGTCCGACTCTTCGCGACCCCATGGACTGCAGCCCACCAGGCTCCTCCGTCCATGGGATTTTCCAGGCAAGAGTACTGGAGTGGGGTGCCATTGCCTTCTCCAGGTCATTCACATACCTTATATTAAAATGAGCAGCTTCTGATATAATGTTTCTTTAAGGAACATTAAACTTCACATGTATTAAAATTAAAAATCAAAATAAAAATAGGTTTTCTTTCACTTCTGGTAATTGATTACATCTCATGCAGTGAGCTGTCATGCTAGACTTCACTGAGAAAAATATGTGTCTGTGCAGCTGACACCTAGCCCAGACATCTATATGCATAAGTTCACAGGCAGTGGTATAAGTGTATCATAGTGGAAACAAAAAGGAGAGGAAGGTGAAGGAAGATCATATTATTTTTCAGGTTGCCTGAGAAGGTGAGGGACTGATGCTGATGAAGGACCTTGTAAGCAATTCAGATCCCAAGTGAAGAAGCTTGACAGAGATGGAGAAAGATCTTTTTTTTTTTAAATTTTTTTAAATTTTATTTTTAAACTTTACAATATTGTATTAGTTTTGCCAAATATCAAAATGAATCTGCCACAGGTATACCCGCGTTCCCCATCCTGAACCCTCCACCCTCCTCCCTCCCCTCCCCTCCCTCTGGGTCGTCCCAGTGCACCAGCCCCAAGCATCCACTACTGTGCATCGAACCTGGACTGGCGACTCGTTTCATACATGATATTATACATGTTTCAAAGCTATTCTCCCAAATCTCCCCACCCTCTCCCTCTCCCACAGAGTCCATAAGATTGATCTATACATCAGTGTCTCTTTTGCTGTCTCGTACACAGGGTTATTGTTACCATCTTTCTAAATTCCATATATATGCATTAGTATACTGTATTGTTGTTTTTCTTTCTGGCTTACTTCACTCTGTATAATAGGTTCCAGTTTCATCCACCTCATTAGAACTGATTCAATTGTATTCTTTTTAATGGCTGAGTAATACTCCATTGTGTATATGTACCACAGCTTTCTTATCCATTCATCTGCTGATGGGCATCTAGGTTGCTTCCATGTCCTGGCTATTATAAACAGTGCTGCGATGAACATTGGGGTACACGTGGCTCTTTCCCTTCTGGTTTCCTCAGTGTGTATGCCCAGCAGTGGGATTGCTGGATCATAAGGCAGTTCTATTTCCAGTTTTTTAAGGAATCTCCACACTGTTCTCCATAGTGGCTGTACTAGTTTGCATTCCCACCAACAGTGTAAAAGAGTTCCCTTTTCTCCACACCCTCTCCAGCATTTATTGCTTGTAGACTTATGGATTGCAGCCATTCTGACTGGCGTGAAATGGTACCTCATAGTGGTTTTGATTTGCATTTCTCTGATAATGAGTGATGTTGAGCATCTTTCATGTGTTTGTTAGCCATCTGTATGTCTTCTTTGGAGAAATGTGTATTTAGTTCTTTGGCCCATTTTTTGATTGGGTCATTTATTTTTCTGGAGTTGAGCTGTAGGAGTTGCTTGTATATTTTTGAGATTAGTTGTTTGTCCGTTGCTTCATTTGCTATTATTTTCTCCCATTCTGAAGGCTGTCTTTTCACCTTGCTAATAGTTTCCTTTGTTGTGCAGAAGCTTTTAAGGTTAATTAGATCCCATTTGTTTATTTTTGCTTTTATTTCCAATATTCTGGGAGGTGGGTCATAGAGGATCCTGCTGTGATGTATGTCGGAGAGTGTTTTGCCTATGATCTCCTCTAGGAGTTTTATAATTTCTGTTCTTACGTTGAGATCTTTAATCCATTTTGAGTTAATTTTTGTGTATGGTGTTAGAAAGATCTTATTCCAGTCTTTTTATAATACCAGCAGCGTCCCTCAGGACCACTAATATCTGGTAGAACACCAAGGAAACAACCTTTCCATGTAGGCACTGGCAGCTAGTCATTTCATGTGGGAAGCAGTACTGGCTAGGAATGTTTTGGAGAAAAATTAAGTGTTGTTTAGTGTTTCTCCATGTTTACCCCTCCCTGGAGGTAAGGTGACTTTATCATTGTGTTCCCAGAGTCATGACATAATATTGTCATTCAACAAATCTTTGTTGAATTAAATTTAGAATAAAACAAGAATGGACTGGTACTTAAGTTTGTGTGAAATATTGATATCACCTGGGGATGTCTAGAAATAACTGGAAGAGACTTGTGGGCAGGGACAATCAAGATTCTCCAATGACTCAGCTTCCAAATGGTAACATTCTCTTTGTTAATGAAAATGTGACCCTCATCTTACCCTTGGGCAAGTGAATTCCAGGGAACATTCAGATTATACTTAGGTGCAAGGCTGTTTGAAATGTCTTTACATTGCATTGTTATTTTCATGAATGAATACTGAATTGTGTGGATATGCCAAATTTTCTTAAATCTATTTACCAGACTGGTTCCAGCTTTTGGTTATTATGAATAATGCTGCTGTGAACAATTCTTTGTGAACAAAGGTTTTCATTTCTTTTGGGGTAGATTCGTAGGCATGGCATTGGATTACTTGTAAACTTTTGTTTAATTTTTACGAAACTGTAAAACTGCTTTTCTGAAGTGGCTGTACATTTCTATCAGAAGTATATGAGGTTACCAATTTCTCCACATTTGTGCCAATATTTGGTATTGTCTTTTGGATTATAGCTATTCTAGTGGTATTTTGATGTGATTTTAATTTGAATATCATTATCATTATACATTTATTGTGCATAGTGACAGTGTGTCTGGAGGGGAATTCTTTTATTTTTACTTATTTATTTTTAGTGTATTTAAAAATTTATCCTGTTTTAATTAGTGAATAGTATTCCATTGGATGTATATATCACATTTATATTTATTTATTTAATTGAAGTATAGTTGATTTCACAAACCTCTGTCCATAGTTCTTCAGGCACTGTGTCTATCAGATCTAATCCCTTGAATCTCACTTCCACTGTTCATGTAATATACAGGTTCGTGACATTGTACAGGAATCAGTGATCAAGACCATCCCCAAAAAAAGAAATGCAAAAGGACAAATAGTTGTCTGAGGAGGCCTTACAAATAGCTGTGAAAAGAAGCAAAGTCAAAAGTAAAGGAGAAAAGGAAAGAATGCAGAATACCCATCTGAATGCAGAGTTCCAAAGAATAGCAAGGAGAGATATGAAAGCCTTCTCAGTGATCAATGCAAAGAAATAGAGTAAAACAACAGAATGGGAAAGACTAGAGATCTCTTCAAGAAAATTAGAGATACCAAGGGAATATTTCTTGCAAAGATGGGGACAATAAAGGACAGAAATGGTATGGACCTAACAGAAGTAGACGATATTAAGAAGAGGTGGCAAGAATACACAGAAGAACTATACAAAAAAGATCATCATGACCCAGATAACCATGATGGCATGATCACTCACCTAGAGCCAGACATTCTGGAATGTGAAGTCAAGTAGGCCTTAGGAAGCATCACTACAAACAAAGCAGGTGGAGGTGATGGAATTCCAGTTGAGTTATTTTAAATCCTAACAGATGATGCTGTGAAAGTGCTGCACTCAATATGGCAGCAAATTTGGAAAACTCAGCAGTGGCCACAAGACTGGAAAAGGTCAGTTTTCATTCCAGTCCCAAAGAAAAGCAATGTCAAAGAATGTTCAAACTACAGCACAATTCCACTCATCTCACATGCTAGCAAAGTAATGCTGAAAATTCTCCAAGCCAGGCTTCAACAGTACTTGAACCATGAACGTCCAGATGTTCAAGCTTATTTAGAAAAAGGAGAGGAACCAGAGATCAAATTGCCAACATCCGTTGGGTCATGAAAAAAGCAAGAGAGTTACAGAAAAACATTTACTTCTGCTTCATTGACTATGTCAAAGCCTTTGACTGTGTGGATCACAACAAACTGGAAAATTCTGAAAGAGATGGGAATACCAGACCACCTGACTTGCCTCCTGAGAAATCTGTATGCAGGTCAAGGAGCAACAGTTAGAACTGGACATGTAATAACAGACTGCTTCCAAATTGGGAAAGGAGTACGTCAAGGCTGTATATTGTCACCCTGCTTATTTAACTTATATGCAGAGTACATCATGGGAAATGCTGGACTGGATGAAGTACAAGCTGGAATCATGATTGCCGGGAGAAATAATAATAACCTCAGATATGCAGGTGACGCTACCCTTATGGCAGAAAGTGAAGAAGAACTAAAGCGCCTCTTGCTGAAAGTGAAAGAGGAGCATGAAAAAGTTGGCTTAAAACTCAACATTCAGAAAACTAAGGTTATGGGATCTAGTCCCATCATTTCATTGCAAATAGAGAAATGGTGGAAACAGTGAAAGACTTTATTTTGGGGGCTCCCAAATCACTGCAGATGGTGACTGCAGTTGTGAAATTAAAAGATGCTTGCTCCTTGGAAGAAAAGCTATGACCAACCTAGACAGCATTTTTAAAAGCAGAGACATTACACTGCTAACAAAGGTCCATCCAGTTAAAGCTACGGTTTTTCCAGTAGTCATGTATGGATGTGAGAATTGGACTATAAAGGAAGCCGAGCGCTGAAGAGTTGATGCTTTTGAACTGTGGTGTTGGAGAAGACTCTTGAGAGTCCCTTGGACTGCAAGGAGATTCAACCAGTCAATCCTAAAGGAAGTCAGTCCTGAATATTCATTGGAAGGACTGATGCTGAAGCTGAAGCTCCAATACTTTGGCCACCTGATGTGAAAAACTATTGGAAAAGACCCTGATGCTGGGAAAGATTGAAGGCAGGAGGAGAAGGGGATGACAGAGGATGAGTTGGTTGGATGGCATCACCGACTCAATAGACATGGTTTGAGCAAGCTCCGGGAGTTGGTGGTGGACAGGGAAGCCTGGGGTGCTACAGTCCATGGGGTCTCAAAGAGTCGGAAGCAACTGAGCAACTGAACTTAAGTGAAAGTTGATTTGCAACGTTGTGTTAATTTCTGCTATACAGCCAAATGACCAGTTGTACATCCATATACATTCTTTTTTATATTCTTTTCCATTATGGTTTATCCGGGGACATTGACATAGTTCCCGGTGCTATACAGTAGGACCTTGTTGTCCACCCATTCTATATATAATAGTTTGCATCTATTAACCCCAAACTCCCAGTCCATCCTCCTCCCACCCACTCACTTCTTTGTTGTTGTTCAGTCACTGAGTCATGTCTGACTCTTTGCAACCTCATGAACTGCAGCATGCCCAGCTTCCCTCTCCTTCACTATCTCCTGGAGTTTGTTCAGGCTCATGTCCATTGAGTCAGTGATGACAACCAACCATCTCATCCTCTGTCACCCCTTTTTCCCTTGCCCTCGATCTTTCCCAGCATCAGGGTCTTTTCCAACGAGTTGGCTCTTCACATCAGGTGGCCAAAGTACTGGCACTTCAGCCGCAGTCCTTGAATGAATATTCAGTGTTGATTTTCTTTAAGATCTCCTTAAAGCTTGATCTCCTTGCTGTCCAAGAGACTCTCAAGAGTCTTTCCAGCACCACAGTTTGAAAACATCAGTTCTTCAGTGCTCAGCCTTCTTTATGGTCCAATTCGCGTATCCATACATGACTACTGGAAAAACCATAGCTTTGACTATATGGACTTATGTCAGCAAAGGGATATCTCAGCTTTTTAAAACACTGTCTAGGTTTGTCATAGCTATTCTTTCAAGGAGCAAGTGTCTTTTATTTTGTGTCTGCAGTCACCATCTGCACAGATTTTGGAGCCCAAGAATATGAAATTTGACACTATTTCCACATTTTCCTCATTTATTTGCCATGAAGTGATAAGACTGGATGCCATAATTTTGTTTTATGAATGTTGAGTTTTAAGCCAGCTTTTTCACTCTCCTTTTTCACCTTCATCAAGAGGCTCTTTAATTCCTCTTCACTTTCTGCCATTAGAATGGTATCATCTGTATATCTGAGGTTGTTGATATTTCTCCTGGCAATCTTGATTCCAGCTTGTGATTCATCCAGCCTGGCATTTTGAATGATGTACTCTGCATTTAAGTTAAGTAAGGAGGGTTCAATATATAGCCTTGATGTACTCTTTTCCCAATTTGGAACCAGTCTGTTGTTCCATGTCCAGTTCTAACTGTTGCTTCTTGTCCTACATACAGGTTTCTCAGGAGGCAGGTAATGAGGTCTGGTGTTCCCATGTCATTAAGAATATTCCACAGTTTGTTGTGATCTACACAGTCAAAGGCTTTAGCATAGTCAATGAAGCAGAAGTAGATTTTTTTTTGGAATTCCCTTGCTTTTTCTATGATCCAGTGTATATTGGCAGTATGATCTCTTGTTCCTCTACGTTCTCTAAATCTAGCATGGACACCTGGAAGTTTTTGGTTCACCTATTGCTGAAGCCTAGCTTGAAGGGTTTTGAACATAATCCTGCTGGCATGTGAAATGAGTGCCACTGTGCGATAGTTTGAACATTCTTCAGCATTGCCTTTCTTTGGGATTGGAACGAAAACTGACCTTTTCCAGTCCTGTGGCCACTGCTGAGTTTTCCAAATTTGGTGGCATATTGAGTGTAGCACTTTAACAGCATCATATTTTAGGATTTGAAATAGCTCAGCTGGAATTCCATCACCTCCATCTGCTTTATTCATAGTGATGCTTCTTAAGGCCCACTTGACTTCACACTCCAGGATGTCTGGCTCGAGGACAATTGCCTCCTTGGTAATTAGAAGTCAGTTCTCTATGTCTGTGAGTCTGTTTCTCCTTCATAGATAGGATCATTTGTGTCATATTTTAGATTCTACATACAAGTGATATCATATGGTATTTTTCTGTCTCAGACTTAATTCACTTAGTATGATAATCTCTAGTGGCATCCATGTTGCTGTAAATGGCATTATTTCATTCTTTTTCATGGCTGAGTATTATTCCATTATATATACATACCACATCTTCCTTATCCATTCATCTGTTGATGGACAATTAGGTTGTTTCCATGTCTTGGCTATTGTGAATAGTGCTGCTATGAATGGCTGCATATATTCTTTTTGAATTATAGTTTTGTTCAGATATATTCCCAGGATCGGAACCCTGGATCACATGGTAATTCTATTTTTAGTTTGCTGAGAAACCTCCATACTGTTTTCCATAGTGGCTGCACCAACTTACATTCCCACCAACAGTGTACGGGGTTCTCTTTTCTCCACACCCTCTCCAGCATTTATTTGTAGACTTTAATGATGCCCATTCTAACTGGTGTGAGGTGGTACCTCACTACAGTCTTGATTTGCATTTCTCTAGAAATGAAGTCTTTTTATAATAATGTCTGAGACAACTTAAAAAACTCATTTTAAGGTTTCAGTTTTTTAAAGGAAATACTTCCTCTTGTTATACTATTCATTAGTAAAACTTCACAGTATCATTTTTCTCTGTTTTTTGTGCCAATTTGAAGAGCTTAGTAGATTGGCAGTGCAGGCTCCAGAGGAATAAGTGTGTTTCAGTCCTGCCCCCTCAGCTTACTTTTGAGGGACTTTTGGCTTGGTACCCAGCACTTAGTACCCAGCACATAGTAGTATTATATATAAAGTATTTAGAACATATAAATGTATACTGATTTTGAAATGTTATAACCACTTTTAAAACAAATTTATATGAAATTGGAATAGATTGTTTTCTTCCTTTTCACTTAGCATTTCCAGCTGTTTCACAGGTCATCTAAGAACCAGCAGATTTTAGCTACTATGGCTACTGTTTTTTGCTACCAAAATAGTTTTATTTTGGCACAATTTTACTCAAACTCATCTAAAATGGGAAAGGATTCTTTGACCAATAGATTTGGTTGCCAGAGGAAGTGATATTAGAAACAGAAGCAGCTTCAGTTCTTTATGACTTAGGTAACCCCATCCATAGAACAAAATACACACACACACACACAATCTTCATTTAACTCTTTGCCTTCAAATCCTTATTGTCCATTTATTGAAGTTTTCATAGTAAATTATTATTAAAAATTCATATAACTCAGTCTGGTTTCATTCATGTTAATGAACAGGTTAACTGAGAAATAGAGATGTCAGGTTCAGTAAGTGTGAAGACTTGTCACAGTCACTGGTGGCTGGATATAATTGTTAGTGGATATATTCATGGGAAAATTAAAAGTTTACATTTTTTTCATTTTAGTTTATAAAGTTTATAAAAAAACTTTCATTTTAGTTTTAGTTTAACACATATATAAACTGTATGTGCTAGTTCAGTTTAGCACAACGCCACACTGAGCATTATTTTTCCTGCTTTTTTTTAAATGATTAGACAGCTTAAACACTATATAACACATAATATACAAGCTAAAATAATGTTGGCATATCAATCCTATTTATAGTTTAGTGATTAAGGTTATGTTGAACAAGAATTATAAAATGTGAATTACTTAATTGAATGAGAAAGTTCCCATTCATATTTTTTAAAGCTTATACTGCTTATTTCCGATAACAACGACACTAAGAAAATCTGATTTCTAAAAACTTTTATTTTGGTTACACCACACAGCATGTGGGATATTAGTTCCCTGACCAGAGATTGAATCCATGCCCCCTGCATTGGAAGCATGAAACCTTAACCACTGGACAACCAGGAAAGTCCCAAGAAGATAAGATTTTTATGTATTCAGTATATTATCTAAAATCCATGATGACAGTACTAAGTCATTTTAAGATATAGACCATCCATTACTTTATGAAATTTAGAAGTCTTGAACACTTCTGTAGTGACTGTGGAATGGACTAAGTAATACTCTTAATGATGGAGATTTATTGCCATTTTTCTTGAAAATAGTTTTGAAATTGGAACATTTTTATATTGAAGATAATCAGGAGATTGTAGATCTCTTACACTGGAGTACTTGTTTGTGCCAAAATTGTATGGTAAAACTTTTGCAGAGGTCTAGTTTCATTGATTTATTGTATTGTGTGCAAAGAACTGAATTTATGTGGTTAGTTGAGAATTCATATCTGTTTGCAGTTTAGTACATTATCAGAAGGCTTTAAATAATTTTTTAGCTACCAAAGAGGTAGTCTTCACTATCCTTAGCAGGAAAAATATAATGCAATTAAAGACATTCTTGCGAACATGCATTTTGTACATCCAGTCATCCCCAACATGTCCAAAGCACCAGAGAAACAACTTACCAGTACAGTTATTTTAACAAGAATAACTAAATTTTGAGGGCAGGATTCAGAAAAACTGCAAAGGGCATGGTTGAAGGAGAATTCAGACCTAAGTCAATGACATGAAATTCCAAATATTCTACAACAGGTACACTGCTGTTTTTTCCAAGGTGTGTCAGGCCAACTGATTGACAAGAGAATATAAAAAGAAACCGAACGGCAGTACGTTATCAGCAGGGTGAGTGCCTGGGCAGCCCTACTGGACCAGAAACTGTGGTTTCAGAGACTACACACATCTTATCTTGCTACTTCACCCACTGAGCCCCCAACCAGGCTGCAGAACCATACGAGGGGTAATTTGAGTCAAACACATCCCAGGTGCAAAGTGACCCACAGTTCTTTGTATACAGTATTTTGCTTTGGTATTATTTCCCTTAAGTTTACACTCCCTTTACTTGGCAGTGGAGGTGAATAAAAAGCTTGCTGCTGAGCTGGATACAAAGGGGACACATACACAGCGTGCAGGTCAAGGACCATTCCATAAGAAAAAGAGATTATGTCTTTATAAAATACTCCAATTCTTCTTTCTGAAATACAGTGCTTTGCTATATACTCTATAAAAAAGATCCAAAGATAAGCCAACTTGAGTTAGAAACCTGTTTAGAAAATAAAAGCTTTCTTTTCTAAGAGATACTTAAAAAGACATAAAGAAGAAAGTGGGCTCGAATTTCTAACTGAAGCTAAAATCACTCAATTTTCTTTAAGGTCAAGCTGAAAGTTAAATACCTGAGGCTAGTGTCTGTGTTGGTACTTCAACTCAGCTCACCAAAGCTCTGATAGGACTCTCTATAGAAAACATGAAGGTCAGAAGGTTAACAGTAACAACAGAGTAAATGACTCTTAGAGAGGAAGCGCAAAACTCTTGAGTTCCACCTACTCCTTTGTTCTCTAAATCAAAATCTCTCTCTTACATGTGTGTCTCTACATATGATTTGTGCAAGATGTTTGCAATATTAGATGGTTGTCTGCAAACCTTTTACTGTAAGGGATGGTGAAAAGTAAAGGAATCCTGTATCTCACTTTCTAAACTGCTACAGTATGAAGAGTACCATGAAAAGAGAAAATCAATTGATCTATAGAACTGAGTTTTATACTGAGATATAGAATGGAAGAATCCCATACTACAGTCTTAATTGGTTTCTTTAAGGCTCAGTCTGTAACCCTAAAATTATATATATATTACATATATGTAAAATACAATATTATATATATAATATAAAATTATATATCTACATAATATAACATTTTATATTATATATATGTAATATATATACTACAGTGAGAGCCAGGTCCATGGCTCATCCAACTCAGGCTCTCTCAGTTGCTTGTTCCAGTTGCATGTGAAAAAGGAAGAAACATCCCTCACACACCTGATTGCTGGGCTTCTCAGGAGGCTCATTGGTAAAGAACCTGCCTTGTCAAGCAGGAGACGTGGGCTGAACCCCCGGGTTGGGAAGATCCCATGGAGGGAAGCATGGTAACCCACTCTAGTATTCTTGCCTGGAGAAGACACAGATAGAGGAGCCTTGCGGGCTATAGTCCATGGGGTCGTAAAGAGTTGGACACTCACAAGGAGTTGGACTAAGCAGCTAAACAGCAACAACAGTAGCATAAATGGAGAAAGTCAGATAGAGGTTTTATTTAAAATGTTAGATAAAGTCCAGAGTCAGGATTAAAGTGAGGCAAGAGAGGCAGGTACCTCGGCCACTCACTCTCAGGTATTTGTGGGGTCCTTAACTCCTTGTTGCTTTTCTTCTGTCACCCTGGCTCCCACCTGATGGAACTGACTACCTAAGAAAATGAGTGGGAACCAGCAAAAGAAAACCAAACAAGAGCTGTAACATCTGAGGCCTCTGAAGAAAAGGTGATAAGGTTAGTCATACGGTGGGTAAAGACCAAAAAATGGAAGTATGTGTAAGAGTAATAATAGCACCTCTCTCTCTGCTTATTCAGCCACCTATCGGGCTATTTCTTGCTGTGTGATGTTTGTTTTTTAAAATTACACAAAAGAGAGAGGAGCTCATAAATCACCTAGTTCAAGAGGTCTTCTTATACTTCCAAAAGGTCTCAATGCTGTCTGGTTAAATAGGCTTAGTGCTTCCAACACAGTTCCAGTAACCTCTTTTATGGTTAGCTGTTGCTTTTAAGACTTAAAACCCTTTCTTCCTCTTTTTTCCTTCCAGAGAAAACTTCCCTAGTTAGAAATCAATAGGGGACTTTGGACATTTCATAGCCAAACTGTTGACATGTTCTTTCTCAAGTGGTTAACATCAACTTGAAAATAATCAGTATGTAAGGAGGCAGCTAACTCAATAGCTGCATCACCAAACTACAACTTCTCTAAAATCAGCTCTCTGCTGAAACTTCAATAAATTAATTAGAATATAAACTTACGTTAATGCTTCTGAGTAATTATAATGAGGAGAGACTCCTAGAAACTTCTGTACTTCATCCATCACTGTAGCAGGATCAGTTCTTAGCTGTTGCCCATCAATAATTAGCAGCTAAGTGACCAAAGAAATAAAAAAAAAAGACAATGCAAATTGGAAAAAGACATGTAACAACATGATACAAAAATTCTGCACTTTAAATTTATTCCATTTTAAGACACTGTACTGAGGGGATTTGCATTCATTGTTGTTAAGACTTAGCCAGGCCATCCTCATTAATGACATGGAACAAAAAATAAATCACACTAATTAAATGCATTCATGTTTTATAATTTGAGACATCCTGCAAACACTATGAAAACAAACAAAAAAATTTGAGTACCAAGAGAGCTTAAGAAAGGTGACTATAAAATCACAAATGAAAATCAAGTTTAAAAACAGATAGAGCAATGATTCCATGATTCAAGCTGGGAAGGAGACTTGTAGGAAAGAAGAAAAGTGACCGGACCAGGTACCATGGGACAGAGGACATATCATTATCCATGATTCCAGTCAAAGGAGCAGCACTGTAAAGTTTTTAGAAATTCTTTGATAATCCATTTGGAGAAAAAGGTAAGATTCCTAGAAAACCTTAAAGTAAACAGAAGTTCCTCAACAGACTAAAGGGAAGAATTTGCTTGTTACTCTGGTGAGGGAAAGGGGTGGTCCCAGCAAGATAAATGACAGGGGATGGTGATGAAGGGCCATAATGCCTGGAAAGCAATTCCTGCTCACACATCTTCTCGAGTGTTTCTATTTAGTTTATACCAGCATTGTTCATCAGAAATTTCTGTGTTGATGGACATACTGTGAGGCTGTGGTATCTAACTGGTGGCTATTGAACATATGAAGTGTGGCTAATGTGACTGAGAAACAATTTTTAATTTTATATAATTTGAATAGAAATTTAAATAGCCATATATGTTTGCATGTATGGTATCATTGTGGCTGCTGCTGCTGCTGCTAAGTCGCTTCAGTCATGTCCGACTCTGTGCGACCCCATAGACGGCAGCCCACAAGGCTCCTCTGTCCCTGGGATTCTCCAGACAAGAACAATGGAGTGGGTTGCCATTTCCTTCTCCAATGCATGAAAGTGAAAAGTGAAAGTGAAGTCACTCAGTCATGTCTGACTCTTCTTGACCCCATGGACTGCAGCCTACCAGGCTCCTCCATCCATGGGATTTTCCAGGCAAGAGGACTGGAGTGGGTTGTCATTGCCTTCTCCGATCATTGTGGTTCTAGACACACAGGTATACACTGTGTCTGATGTGATTAGATTGCTTTATGCAATCCAGTGTAGGGGCTGGTTTTGTAATCTAGGCTAACACTAGGCAAAAGAGAGAAACAAGGATGCCAAGGAAAACATAGGACTTGTGAAAAATCCAGCAAGGTGGTTCAAAGGGAAATAATGTCACTGAAAGCAAAACAGTGTTTGCCTTGTTTGGTTAAGAGCTTTATTCTCAGAATAAAAATCAGGAGTATCAAGCTTCTGAAGCTCTTAACAATCAGGAAAGGCATGCACTAGAAAATAGGGCAGGGAGAATTATCCTGAAATACTTCTAGAAAGAGAATTAGTTTTTCTACCTCTGCCTGTTATTATTTGCCAGAGTCTCCGTTACAGCTAAAAAGTAAATGCTAGTCATGTTTTAATGAGTAAAAAACGTCCTCTATCCTAGAGGCAAAGTCATTGACTTAATGAGACTGTACTACGATGTAGATTGCTATCGCTCAGTACCTGAAAGGGGGGGAAATAAACAAGCCATCTCTCGATATGGCTGGCATACCACCCTGGGACCAAACATCTCTTCTGCAAGGCTCTCAGCTCGGAGGGTGCACGCGGCCCAGCTGAGATCACTTCGTAGAAACTGAATTTCAGAGCCGCGGGGTCTTCATGTGATCGCTGATGCTGTGATGAAAAGGTGGATAATTAAACCGACGTGAACCATAGGCATAAATAATTAAAAACCAATCTCTGTGACAAGTCGCAAAGCTAAAGGAAGGAGTGCCTCACTGAGGGAGAGTTATTTGTTTTGCAATTAATAAAGGAAGAAAATGCTTGCTTGGAGCATCAGGCTTTAAAATTACGACACTGATGAGAGTATATGTTTGAGAATTATTTGGTAGAAGCGGAATTCTTCTTGATAGAATTTCTTAACCTATTTTTCTGAGTTATTTCCATAGTGTGTATATATATATATGTTATTCTGAAAGTAAACTTTTGAAAGTCACCTTAACACCCCCTTTCAGCCTGTAAGAAACCATTTATCATGTCCAGTTAATATCCATAATGCACAAAACACTCTGCCAGTTCTGCCAGATAGTTTTGTTCCATCTAGTAATGCAGTTTTAGATGAGAAAAACCCTATGGGCTATTCAAATGGAGAAACTGGTGAAAACTCTGACATGTGCATTATCTGAAATCCACAGCTTTTATCATACACACTCTAGCATCTAAAAGCCAAGATTATTTTACCTAATGGTAACCTCTGCGGTGAATCAGAACCACTTACTGTACAGAAAATGCAGACGGCAGCAATCCTAAAAGGAAAGCACTTCATAATGGCTCAGGCTCAGGCCCAGGGGTCTGAGGAAATCACCTTTTCCCTAAATTGACCAATAAATATTCAGGCTTAGTGGTGGGTTTGTGGATGTTTACCACATCTAGCTGAATAGCAAATTTGCTGCAATTGAGATTCAAATTACTATACTACAAACTCTACTAGACTTTGTTAAGGCCTGCATTTTGCCACTGTGGAGTGATTTATTTGTAATATTTAGGATGTTTTGTTAGCTTTCAGCCTTGAAGCTTCCTTTTTCAGCAAATTCTCAATTTTTCAGGGGCTAAGTGGTTGCCAAGCTCCAATTTTCTGCTTCCTCTTTGAGTCAATTAAGGCGGGTTTTCTTTTTTCTCCAGATACCTAGCGGTAAAGGTAAAAGGCGCAAGATCAAATCAGTCAATTTGCTGTGTTTTTGGTTTAAAGGATGGTTCTAGGAGTTGGGCATGACTGATTAGTGTGGAATTGTGGATTTCATTTTTCCAGGATGTCTACTCCCTGTTACGCAGATTATTATCAATATGCCTGTTAAGATCTCATGACCTTTTCCTACTCTGTCCTAGCCATGAAACCTTTCCTGACAATCTGTTCTTTCTTTAGTGAACCTGGAAAAATGGCTTTTGTTTAAAAAATGACCCCATGCTGATAAACTTTGTTCTCTAATATCATAGACTGTCAGAAATTTAGATGTATGAGATTGGTGAGAATGCAGCATCCAGTCCTGCCTGGTGAATCAGAGCTTTTTGGGTCACTTTAATTCAGAAAAGCAGCCTTATTTCCAGCCCAGGTGCAGAGTTTCAGATAAAGGATTTTTGGATATAACAGTTATTTCCATGTTTATCTTAACTTTAGAGTTTCTAAGGAAGTAAGTCTCTTAGTCTGTTTTCCAGCCCTGGCCCTGCTTGCACCTATTAAACAGTTCATGTTAATTTTATCTACATTTCTCCCTATCATACAAATCCTCCCTCTCTTTAGGGAAATGCCTGATAGTTCTTCAAGTGTTCAGGCTCCTCCGCTGCAGCCAATTAATACACCTAACTTGTTGTCCCTGGTGGTCTTTATCAGGTAGGCTTTATTACTCTGTAGGAGTCTATCTGTCACTTAATACTTTCTGATTTATACACTGGTTATTTAAACATATTTCTCCAATTAGACTGAAAGCAATCTCAAATGTAGCATCTACATTTGTTAATTTACTTTCAAATCATACTTAGAACAATACTTTGCATGTGGTAGTTGTTAAAATTATTTAATGAAGGGATGAACACATGACCATCAGGAAAGTGGTTTTTAAATTACAAAACTGAGGAATGATAACTAAGGATGCTATGCTATCCTATGTCACTGCAGTTGTGTCCAACTCTTTGTGACCCTATGGACTGTAGCCCACCAGGCTCCTCTGTCCTTGGGATTCTCCAGGCAAGAATACTGCAGGGGTTGCCATGCCCTCCTCCAGGGGACTTTCCTGACCCAGGGATCAAACCCATGTTTCATATGTCTCCTGCGTTTGGAGGTGGGTTCTTCACCACTAGTACCACTTGGGAAGCTCCTAAGAATAATACAGACTAAAGACACTTACTCTATTAATTTTGTTATGTTCTTATATTTAATATTGCTGTTTTTTATTAAACTTTTTCCATTTGGTGATTAATACAATATCACTGAGGCAGGTGTTTTTTGGTATTATTTTTAATATGTATTCCGGTAAAAATGTATGGCGTATAAGTTTTATTATTAGAATCTGTTAAAATTCTTTCAAAGTGATTGTTTCTGTGCTAGGTTCTAACCAACATCATAATGGCAATGTTTATATGAGAAAGAGGCTTAAAACAGGGGACTCTGGCTGGGCTTTCAAGGATGAAGAATTCATTCTTATATTCTGTTTTGCTGCTAGGTTATATCTTCAACACAAGCAGTTATTTAAGCTCTTTCAGAGTCAGGGTCATCAATCAATGGTCCATGGGCTAAATTCTGCTTGTTGTTTGTTTCTGTAAATAAATTTTACTGGAACACAGTTAGGCTCATTAATTTACATATTGTCTATGGCTGCTTCTGCAATACAATGGCAAGAGTTGCAATTATATGGCCTGCAAAGCCTGAAATATTTACTCTCTGGACCTTTACAGAACAAAACCTCTGACTTCTGCTTCAGTAGAATCAGGTATATTTCTTATCTGTAAAACTGAGATAATAATAGCAGCATTATATACATATTAGATGAAAAGAATGATTTTAAATTATAACATTTTACTTTTAAAATACAGATATATAGAAGCACACAATACAAGCACATAATATTGTTTGCTTTAATTTCTTCATTGTATTATACATTTTATTAAATTAATCAAATGAATGCAAAATTAATAAAAACTAAAGGGAACATTTCTCTATGGGAACATAGAGAAATTTATTCCCTTTCTTGAAGATATAAAGCTAACAAATCTTTTTTGTTAAAACCTGAGGCGGTGACTTTTACTGAAAACCACCTTCCCTTCTCTATACTCCTCTTCTACTTGCTGGGTTTTGTCAGTATGTTCCTTACCTGGTACCAGGAATATGCGCGGTCTGATGGGTCAATGAGAATGGTGATGATCTTGGCTTTGGGGACCAAAGAAGCCGCCCTTTTAGGAGCTTCCTCTGAGTGGAAGTAGTTGGCACTCTTCTCAAACAGAAAATCAGTGGTAACATTAGATGGGACTGGGAAGAAATCCATATACCTAGAAAGGGAATATTTCTCAAAATGAAACTCTGGTTTATACTCATATACTGGTGAGTCAAAGATGTTAAAGGTGTCCCACAAACAAAATTCATTTGTTTCCTAAAAAAAAAAAGGCTTTTTCTTTAAGCATTTGTCCCCCAAGCCTGTTAGCAAGGAAAAAACATACAGAACACTAATAGTGTATTTTCAAAATGCTTTTCTAAATACATTTTCTTTGTATTCTACTTAATATCAATAAAAAGGTATGGGAAATAACAAAAATGTAGATACAAAGGGATCAAATGGCAATAATCAACCTAACTGTATAAAATGTATCTGAAAGCAGAAATATTTTACTGCATGAGCCTCTGGAGCCAGACAAATATGAGTGCTCAACCAAAAAGAAAACTGGATCAAAACAAATAGTATGTCTAGTTCAAGGCATTTTACAGACTTAGACAAAACATTTTTACCTCATCACAAGAAAAAATAATTTCATTCCCACCAGTGTGTTGCCCTTACATTCAACTACAAAGTGTGTCAAAGGGCAGAACAGATGTGGTGTGAAAAGACTGCCTGTTTGCTTATTTTTTCACATAAAGAGCCACTTATGTTGTTTAGAATGATTCAGTTCAGTTCAGTCACTTAGTCGACTGGCCAAAGTATTGGAGTTTCAGCCTCACCATCAGTCCTTCCAAAGAACACCCAGGATTGATCTCTTTTAGAATGGACTGGTTGGATCTCCTTGCAGTCCAAGGGACTCTCAAGAGTCCTCCAGCACCACAGTTGAAAAGCATCAATTCTTCGGCACTCAGCTTTCTTCACAGTCCAACTCTCACTTCCATACATGACCACTGGAAAAACCATAGACTTGACTAGACGAACCTTTGTTGGCAAAGTAATGTCTCTGCTTTTGAATATGCTATCTAGGTTGGTCATAACTTTCCTTCCAAGGAGTAAGTGTCTTTTAATTTCATGGCTGCAATCACCATCTGCCGTGATTTTGGAGCCCCCAAATATAAAGTCTGACACTGTTTCCACTGTTTCCCCATCTATTTCCCATGAAGTGATGGGACCAGATGCCATGATCTTCGTTTTCTGAATGTTGAGTTTTAAGCCAACTTTTTCACTCTCCTCTTTCACTTTAATCAAGAAGCTTTTTAGTTCCTCTTCACTTTCTGCCATAAGGGTGGTGCAATCTGCATATCTGAGGTTATTGATATTTTTCCTGGCAATCTTGATTCCAGCTTGTGCTTCTTCCAGCCCAGCGTTTCTCATGATGTACTCTGCATAGAAGTTAAATAATCAGGGTGACAATACACAGCCTTGACGTACTCCTTTTCCTATTTGGAACCAGTCTGTTGTTCCTTGTCCAGTTCTAACTGTTGCTTCCTGACCTGCATATAGCTTTCTCAAGAGGCATGTCAGGTGGTCTGGTATTGCCATCTCTTTCAGAATTTTCCACAGTTAATTGTGATCCACACAGTCAAAGGCTTTGCCATAGTCAATAAAGCAGAAATAGATGTTTTTCTGGAACTCTCTTGCTTTTTCGATGATCCAGAGGATGTTGGCAATTTGATCTCTGGTTCCTCTGCCTTTTCTAAAGCCAGTTTGAACATCTGGAAGTTCACGGTTCACGTATTGCTGAAGCCTGGCTTGGAGAATTTTGGGCATTACTTTACTAGCATGTGAGATGAGTGCAATTGTGCGGTAGTTTGAGCATTCTTTGGCATTGCCTTTCTTTGGGATTGGAATGAAAACTGATCTTTTCCAGTCCTGTGGCCAGTGCTGAGTTTTCCAAATTTGCTGGCATATTGAGTGCAGCACTTTCACAGCATCATCTTTCAGGATTTGAAAGAGCTCAACTGGAATTCCATCACCTCCACTAGCTTTGTTCATAGTGATGCTTTCTAAGGCCCACTTGACTTCACATTCCAGGATATCTGGCTCTAGGTGAGTGATCACACCATTTTGATTATCTTGGTAGTGAAGATCTTTTCTGTATAGTTCTTCTGTGTATTCTTGCCACCTCTTCTTAATATCTTCTGCTTCTGTTAGGTCTATACCATTTCTGTCCTTTATTGAGCCCATCTTTGCATGAAATGTTCCCTTGGTGTCTCTAATATTCTTGAAGAATAGTCTTTCCCATTCTTTTGTTTTCCTCTATTTCTTTGCATTGGTCGCTAAGGAAGGCTTTCTTATCTCTCCTCGCTATTCTTTGGAACTCTGCTTGGAACTCTGCATTCAGATGTTTATATCTCTCCTTTTCTCCTTTGTTTTTCGCTTCTTTTCTTTTCACAGCTATTTGTAAGATACTTGTTAGAATAATTACAGAAGTTTAAATAGTACATATTCCCAGATATGAAATACTATCAAATATTCTAAGGTTAGGTTCTGTATCCTTAAGTGAGGTGAGATTTGTCACCAGCAGAGTGAAAACAGGAATACCTACCTGTAGCCTGAAGCACAGAAATGTAGGATGTAATGGAATTTGTATAATGTGCCATTTGCACAAAATGTCAAATAAAAGTGAATTCAAGCATATGATGATGGGTGTTTCTGAAGCATCAAAGAACATCTTTTAAAGGCAAAGGGGCCTTTTTAGAAAGGATGTGCGAATTTAACGTTTAGGGTTTCTTACATTTTATAACAAAGGCCTCACCCTCCAGACCCGCACTGTCTCTAATTCATAAGCCACAATGATTTTGAGCTACCAAGACAAGGTAGTTCAATAATTACTGAAAAAGAGAGACATTAACATTGATGTGGTGAGTTCTTTTTGCAGTGTGTTGTTTTCTTCCATTCACACAATAAAGCTCCTAGAAGGATTCCAGTTGTTATCATATTACATAATTTGGCTGGTGCAACAAAGTGATGTCTTCAAACTCAGCGCAGCACAGAAATCATCTTATATTTTTCTGGAGATTGCTTTGTTGGTCATATGTCATGCTGGCGTTCCTTTTAGGGGTAAAGACATGTAAACATTTCTGCAAAGTTTGATCTGCTATCTGTTCTGGTATACACTGTATTAATAGAAGGTGCCAAATTTTAGGACATTTTTTAATTTAGATGCCCACACTTGTTCCGGGGGTGCTAAGGTCATGTCAAGTGTCTTAGTGGTATCTTATTTGTTCCAAGCTTGCTTATTCTGAGAAAGGATCCAAAAATCACAAAAGAAGGGCAGGAGGTACTGAATTCAGATAACTTTTAACTTCTGAAAACTACCTTCCTGGTAGTTGTCTATACCTACGGCACTTTAGGCCCTGAAATCGTCCTCAGGCAGTTCTGGATCTTGGACCTAAAATGTATTGATTTTGTCTGACTCCAGAGGCTCATGGAAAAAGCAGGGGCCAGTTCTTGTTTGCTTATGTGCCCACATTTTTCTAACATACTGACTGATACTTATGGGCACTTGAAAAGTGTTTGCTGAATACACAAGGTGGTAAAGAATTCAGCTTCATATTTCTAGGGTGGAAACAGGTCCACATTTGGAGAATATGAATTCAGGTTATTCAAAGAATTGGTGAGCAAAGTAGAGTGGTTTAATAATTTGGGGGTTAAACGTGAAATGCCTGCCTCATTTAAGCTTTGCTACTCCCATAACCATTTCTGTCTTTTATCAAGCCCATCTTTGCATGAAATGTTCCCTTGGTATCTCTAATTTTCTTGAAGAGATCTCTAGTCTTTCCCATTCTGTTGTTTTCCTCTATTTCTTTGCATTGATCGCTGAGGAAGGCTTTCTTATCTCTTCTTGCTATTCTTTGGAACTCTGCATTCAGATGCTTATATCTTTCCTTTTCTCCTTTGCTTTTCACTTCTCTTCTTTTCACAGCTATTTGTAAGGCCTCCCCAGACAGCCATTTTGCTTTCCATGGGGATGGTCTTGATCCTTGTCTCCTGTACAATGTCACGAACCTCCGTCCATAGTTCATCAGGCACTCTTATCTATCAGATCTAGTCCCTTAAATCTTATTGGGCTCCAAAATCACTGCAGATTGTGACTGCAGCCATGGAATTAAAAGACGCTTACTCCTTGGAAGGAAATTTATGACAAACCTAGATAGCATATTCAAAAGCAGAGACATTACTTTGCCAACAAAGGTCCGTCTAGTCAAGGCTATGGTTTTTCCTGTGGTCATGTATGGATGTGAGATTTGGACTGTGAAGAAAGCTGAGCACCAAAGAATTGATGCTTTTGAACTGTGGTGTTGGAGAAGACTCTTGAGAGTCCCTTGGACTGCAAGGAGATCCAACCAGTCCATTCTGAAGGAGATCAGTCCTGGGTGTTTGGAAGAATGATGCTAAAGCTGAAACTCCAGTACTTTGGCCACCTCATGTGAAGAGTTGACTCATTGGAAAAGACTCTGATGCTGGGAGGGATTGGGGGCAGGAGGAGAAGGGGAGGACAGAGGCTGAGGTGGCTGGATGGCATCACCGACTCGATGGACGTGAGTTTGAGTGAACTCCGGGAGCTGGTGATGGACAGGGAGGCCTGGCGTGCAGCAATTCATTGGGTCGCAAAGAGTCGGACTCAACTGAGCAACTGAACTGAACTGAACTGACTCCCATAACAGCTCAGCACTTTTTCTTAAAACTGAAAGATGTCAATTTTGCAACACTCCACATTTATTTGTTTCTGGGTTGACCCTGTATTTCTAAGTGATTTTACTCAGAGCCAGATTAAGATGTTTAGGGTTTCTAAATGTTAGCAGGGCTGTACGGCCCTCCATGTGCTCCTCCAACCATCCACTGCCTCCCCAAGTAATTATAAAAAATAATACCAAACTGTAGAATATAAAAGTTAACTGTATGCCTACATCAAACATTTTTCTTAGAAATTCTGATTGTAAATCTTGGCTATTTTTTATCAAAGATGGAGTTTTCTCATTTTCATTTGCCCTGCTTTGCTTGTGCCCTAAGCCTGTGTTTAGGTTGCCTGATAGGGAAGCCCTGGTTTTGCCCAGTTCTCCAGAAAGAACAGATCCATGTATCCAGGTTAATTAACTGTGCCTGGGCTAATTCTGTAAGTGACCTTGGCACGCTGAGACACACAGACTCAACCTTGTGGCTTTCTTGTCTTAAAGGGACTGCTGAGGTGCTGACACTTCAGGGAGAGGCAAGGCCAGTCTAAGGACTGAATACGTTTGCTGTCCTTGAGAGCCAAGCTCTAGTTATTGCTAATAGATTGATATTGACAGTTACTGTTGTATTAATTGCCATTTATAAATGCATAATTTGTCAATCAAAAGTGTTTACAATTGGGGTATTTTTAGCAAGTTATCATTAAAATCTTTAATTGCTCTTTCGTTTTCTACTTATTTATGCCATCTCTTTGGGGACCACTTAAGGGACTGTTCATTCCTGTTATAGTCCTATACACATTACTGTCTTAGGAACAGCTTTTTTTTTTCTTCAAAAAATGAATATTCTCACAGATATTCTTAAGTCCCAGGGAATCTAAGTATTATTGCATTCCTCTCTACTTCCAAAGCAGTTTTAAATCAAGCCCTTTAATCTTGATGTAAACAAGGACTAAATTTTTTATTCTGCTGTATACAAGCATATTTATTTGAGTCAGTGGGAACACAGCAGCTGAAGTAGTTGATGGATCCTTGACTCTCACAGCTATTATTTAATACTACAAAATTAATCAGTATCAACCAGTGTGCTGAAGAATTGGCAAGAAAATATATAATAATTAGAATATATATAAATCCTAGTAGGAGCTCAGCTTATACTCAATCCATTTCTTTAGCTTTCCATTTGGACTGCTCACAAGCAAACCTTGAGGGCATTGATACATATAAAATAGAGATCATGCAATCTGACAACAGAAGTTAATATATAAAACCTGTATGCTAAACTACACACAAAATGTTTATGTTCATGCTCTATAGTTCTTATAAGAATTTACTTTTACACCACTTTCTGCACAGAATTTGTACATTAAAGACTTGTAGATACATTTTAGGATTAACACGTTTGTTTGTAACACCTATTCCTCCTACGTTACATATTTTGTGTATAGTAGACATTTTAAGTTTTCATTTTAATTAACTCTTCTTCAGATGGCTGATATGGTTCTAATTTCAAAGGCCCAAAATTAAATTTTGTATATTGTTGATAGCTTTTTAAAGATAGCTTTCATTACTCATGACATGCATACACATGTCTAACTTTATTTATCTTTTGTACCAAAGTAAAATAGTATATTATATGTGAACTGTAGCATCACTTTGATGCAAAGTATATAAGAACAGAAAATTATGAAAGTGTTTTCTTAAGAGTAGAGAAAAATGAAATTCTTGTGTATTAGGTATTTCTCTTTTTATTTGTAATTACCATCAAAGATAATTAATGCAAGTTAAAATTACACATGAGTCTCTTGAGGTCCCTTCATAAACTGAGAAAAGTTTGTTATGAATAGTTTCTGTGCTCCTTCATGTTATTTAATCAAGGCACAGAGATAACTACTGTTTGGGGCTAACAGACTTAAATGTTGATTATAAGCACTAATTTAATACTGTGCACAGTACATATACTTTTAGATTTATACTAATAACCCATCTTACCAATCAATCCCCCTGTGGTAGTTATTTCTATTAAAGAACTGTACCTCCTCAAAGGTTTTTGGGCTGGGGGAGTTACTAAGGATGGAAGGATGCATAACCAGGAACAAATACAAAGCAGTGGTTCCTGAAAAGACAACAGAGGTTCAGAGATTAATTGAATGAAAACAGTTTCCCACTATTAGCATTTGAGTTGTTAATAAACTGTATTACAATGATCCAAACAGATACATATAAGTAATTCTTGAATTAAAGTGAATAGATAACCAGCATCTTAAGAAATGAATTCTAAAAAATGAGGACAGTGTTATGTGAGAAAAGGCCTGTTGTAAGAACTGCAGGAACAGGCTTTTGACCTCAGTTCAGTCATTGACTTTGGCTTTTTGCTTTCTCTTGACTTATTAGTGGACAATCGCCTGCCTTAATCATTTGTTAGGCCTTCTCTGAGGACAAAAAGACATATTGTGCCTGAAGATATTTTGATATTAATAAAGTACCATGTAAATGAAAGACATCATAATTTAGCATACGATATTATATTATTAATACTTGAGTTCCCGTATAAAGTTCCTCCCAAGGCCTATGAAAGCTTATTAATTTGAGACAGAATGTAAACTTTTAACCAGTTTGTTTAAGTTTGAATGTACTTACACACCTATACAAAGTAGTGTCAAAATTGTTTAAATTGCTAAATTTGGGGAAAAAAAATTGGTGCCTTTTCTTGGTGACATAACACAATTTGCATTTTTGGAAAGAGGGTGGCATATCATAAGTACCCATATAGATTTGTTAAAATAACTCTTGTCAACAGCAATATTGTATAAAACAACGAGTTGGAAGAGGCAGTGTTCCTAGATTTTATCTGAACCAAACAATGAACATTTTATCTACAATCATAGATATCTATAGGAAATGAAACACAGTAATCTATGCCATACAAGGTAAAAATGATCTTCACAAACTCGACTTAAAACAGTGGTTCTCAAACTTCAGCATGCATCAGGTTCACTTGAAGTGAAAGTCAAGTCACTCAGTCGTGTCCGCCTCTGCGACCTGGAAATCTCCAGACCAGAATACTGGAGTGGGAAGCCTTTCCCTTCTCCAGGGGATCTTCCCAATCCAGGGATCAAACCCAGATCTCCTGCATTGCAGGCGGATTCTTTACCAGCTGAGCCACAAGGGAAGCCAAAGAATATTCTTAACCAACTGAGCTATTAGGGAAGCCCCAGGTTCACCTAGAGGGCTATTAAAACAGAGCTGGGCCTGATCCCAGAGTTTTTGATTCAGCACACTTCAAGAATCTCTGACTAACAAGAAATATGGGACAAAATCAAAAACTTGTTGGGGAAAAAAAAATGTTCCATTACTTGAAAGCCATAGTAAAGCTTTCTAGAGCATACTTCAGAGTCCGATAACTTCTAGGATCAAGAGTTTTATTTCTAGCACTTACCAGCTGTTTGAACTTAAACAAAAAATATATGACCTGAGTCAGTGTTCTTATCCGTGTAGTGGGGGAGAAAATACTTAGCTATCATGGCTTTATGAGGGTCAAGTGAGGTAATCTATTTAAAAATAGTTAAAAAGCTCGATATCTGAATATTGTAAGGTATTTTTAAAAAATAACATTTTTTGAGCTAAAATTCAGTAATGCATTTTAAAAAATTGAACAGAATATAGTGTTTGTAAAGACAAAAAGAATATCTATTACAATATGAAAGAAGAAAACAGGGTAATCCTTTCTGAGATCAACTGATAAAATTCTTTTCTGAATTTTGTTTTTAAGAATTGTATTATATCATATTACTTGCTTTTAATAGCATGATAAGCATTAATAAGACAAGCAAAAAAAAATGAATACAACCTAATTATCTGCCTAGTCAGTAAAGGCACACTGTAATTTATCAGTGGTCAAAAAATTAAGTTATGGTTTCTGAATTCTATCTTTACCTACTCATATTCTTGGGTCTGAATAAACTGTCGTGTGTGTGTGTGTATTTCAACAATATAATCATAGACACAAAACCAGGAATTCAAAAATTTAAAAAACTTCAAGTTTTCTGTTTTTAGTTTCAACACTAAAAATATTTGAATATCCAGATGACTATACCTTTATGCAAAATTATTCAGAAAAATACTTTTGGCAAAACTAAAGATTAAAAATAAAGCTAAATAATTTTTGTGAAATTGATACAAGAAGCTATGTCTGTCTACTTAAAAAATAACCTCAAAAAATATCAATAGATACAAAAGCAATATGCTAAGTGAAAGAAGTCCAACACAAAAGATACTTTATATTTCCATTTATGTGAAATCCTAGAAAAGCCAAAACTACAGTGCCAGAAGGTGGTTTTCTGTGACTAAGGATTGGGGAAGGAAAACTGACTAGAAAAAAGATGCGGAGAAACTTTTCAGGGAAACAGTAGTGTTCTAAATCTTAAATGTTGTAGTGGTTACACCACTGTGTACAATTTCTAAGATTTACAAAACTATGCATTTAAAGTTGGTGAATTTTATTGTATGTAAATTATCTCTCTATAAAACTGAGAAAATTTCAATTTCTATAAAAAGGATTTAAAAATTCCCTTCCAAAGGTAAATGTCATATACAGATTGTAACATAAACATTTGGAAACCCAATTGAGCTGAAGATGACAAGTAATGATTCTGCCATGTAACCATGACATTAAAATGTCTGCATATCTAGCGCAACACAAGAGGAAGTATATCCTGCAGGGCTTTCTGAGGCAAACTTGATCTGCCAAGCTTCTGAGAGAAGATGCGACCGTTAATGACAAAGCTATGGGATGACAGTGGGAGTTCACTAAAGAAACTTTAGTGTGAATGTCTTTCTAGTTGCTTCTTGACTGTAAATAAGGACAAGTGAGATAAATAAGGATAAGAGAAGTACGTGCCATATTTATTATTGTTTTCAGATTGATATTTGTAAATGGGACTAAGAGAAAATGAATAGCTTAACTTGACTGTGTATATTACATAGAATTCTCCCAAGTTATTTCCAGAGAAATAAGGAAAGGAAATGTATTCCCCTTAGAAGGGATATGAAATGGCTGCTCTCTGTGAAGCTAGAAACGAAGAGCCCCAAATAATTTATCATGCAGGATACAGCTTGAATGTCTGGCATTTTTAAAGCTTCCACTGGGCTTCATTTTAATACTGTTTCTTACAGAAACAAGAAGTTTATGGGAAAAATTGCACACCAACTTAAAAAAAGGTGCCAGAGATTTCTTCTGGGTATGAATAAATATCTTTCTTAACACAAAGTAACACAAAGTTTTGTTTATGCTTGGGAATTCTGCTTGTCAAACATCCTTTATAAACTTTTGGAAAATAGTCATTTCTGCAAGAAATAGTTTAGAAATAAACTGTATAAGGAAGATGTCAGGAAAAGGATAAATTTCTGGAAGATTTATAGGTACTTATATGTGTCCATCTTGAAATTTGATGAAATCTTGTAAGTCACTCTTCAAACACAGGATTAGTTTTGATTTTAGAAATGTTAATAACAGCAATTTTCAATTAGGATCTTTGGGAAAAAATAACATTCGCCACCAAATTGACTGCTGGGTATTCCAACTATGTAATATCTATTTTCATCCTTTTTACTTAAAAAAAATTCAGCTCAACAAAGAGAATAAAATGTTATTCATTCATCAATATTTATAGGGAGTTGAGAAGTCATTGTGGCAAGAATTCACTGTCTAGTCATCAGGATTTTTATACATGTTGATTATAACATAAAAAGTTCTCACCAGTTTTCTGGGGTCCTATTACCAAGAATTTTGGTAAGCGATCACAGGTTTTTTCTTTAGACCAAATGTCTCTGTGGCGTTTGTCATCACAAGGATTCTAAACAGGAGAAAATAATAGAGTTGTATATTTTTTGTGGCTGCCCATTGTGTGCTAGAGTTTTTCAGCTTCTGTCATTGAAAAGACACCCCCAGAAACAAGGTTATGGTGGCTCCCTCTTTTAAACGAAAGTTGTAAAGTGGCATCCATGGAGGATTTCAAATAAGTCCTTTTCCATCCTGAAGGTGAGTGTTGACTGAGGAGGTGAGGGAGGGGAGACATTTCCATTATGGGTAAACAGCTTCATAGCACTGAGGGTTTAATTATTTTTTTCTGCTATTGGCGGTTCTATGTCTTGATTGTGTGTGTGTGGTTTAAGTTTTAAAATAGTGAGCATGTTGGGCAGAGGCTGTGCTTGCTTGCCCTGCTAACCTAGAAGAGGATACACTCTCAGCACTGAAATATATAAGGTGTCAGATTTTTATTCTAAGTAACTTCGAGCTTTCCTGCTGTGCTTCAAAAGGAGATGGATCTGGTCATAATAATACTGTTTAAAGAGACAGCAGATTCCTCTCAGCTGCTGTATGTCTAAAACTATAACTTTACAAACTATGATGCTAAAAAGCACTAAATTTCTGCAAAAGGGTAAAATGAGGGTGAATTACTACCTTAGGGAATCTGCTTTTGGACAATAGTACTTAAACTAAACTCACTGTGCAAACTGCATCTAGAATATCCTTAATTTTAACCGCTAGCTGCATATTACCTAAACAATTACAGCCCTTTTAATACTTTTCAGGAATAGGCAAATGGGACAGCACTCTATTTCTATTCAATTAATACTACATGTGTAGTTAAACACACCTGCTTATTTAGCATAAACAACAGATTTTAAGACTAAGGTGAGGGTTTTTTTTTTTTTTGGCTCTTGTTCTAGGAAAAAAGTGGTTTCAACTGAAATAATAATGATTTCCATTTTAAAATAAGGTGTTCAATTAGCAGGAAAGTTTCATATCTTTCCAGTGGCTGACACTTGGTGATGTTCTGTAGTGGTTAAGATAAAAAGGCGGATGTTTTAAAAATCTTAACTGCCAAATAGTATGCAGTGATATTTCTACAACCACCGACTTTAACCTACTAAAATATGTAGTTATGTTTCTTCTTGGGGTTATCTGTTTTTGCCTATGAGGCAATTAGCTCAAGTTCACAGATAAATGAATATAAGTGCAGAGCTTGCTGCAACTTCAATCTGTGGAATTTACTGAGTTCTACTTCTAAACAACAACTTCTGAAGATTGTTATTATTATACCATCAGCTCTGTCAGTAATTCTCACTTAGAACAGTGATTCAGGGTGCAGTGTCTGGAGCCATGTGGCCCAGAATTCATTTCCATTCTGTCACACAATAGCTGTATGCCTCTGCTTAGGTGTCTCAGCCTCTCTGTGTTGCCCCAGTTTCTTTATCTGTAAAATGGGGGGTAGGAACTATACCTCATAGGGTAGCTGTGAAGACTGAATGGATGAGCATATGTAAAGAACTCGGTCAGACAGATGACAGGCACTATGCAGCTACTTGCTAAGATTATTACTTTCCCTGGGTCGTGCAGTGGGCAATTCAAGCTCAAAGTGTGTTTCTGTAATTCTAGGACATGTAGAGTGTAAGCTTGGAAATCTGGGTTATGCCTGGAACCATTTGAATATGCCTTATTTACGAGACATTTTCTCTCAAGAAGCTCAGTGATTTTGCTTCTAAACATTTTCCCCACATCCAAAGTAATACCTGACTAATGCTTTTGCCTATATTATGCAGCTGTCGTGACCCTGTGGTTCAGAGGCAGATAGCAGTGAACTCTCCTCACCTGCCCCTTTAATGTTGTTTAGTCACGAGAGGTATACGGATGTGTTCAAGGCTGACTCCCTGCCTAACACATGCCTAAAACCATCTTCTGTTGTGTCAACCTACTGCAATCTGCAAATTGATCCCTCACTCCTGATTGAAAATATGACATCCACTGACCCTCTCACTGAGCTTTCAGCATTCATAGTTTCTAAAGGGCCTGGGAACAGAGAAGCTGGCCCACTATGAAGTTTCTCAAATCTACTAACATTTCCAAAATGTACATTATTTCCTCCCCACCTCTACCCGATGCCTTCACTTTTCAGATTTGTATTAACTCATAGATCATATGTTTGTGGGATTAATTAATTATACCAATTATTGACCCAATCTTACCTGCCAGAGAGGGTCTTTTTGATCAGGAAAGAGCTCAAAATACTTGTGAGCCAGCTGCACTGGAGGCAGAGTCTGAAGTCTCAAGTTGGTCCAGCTCTGCACGAAGTTGGCCAGGTTGACAAATGTGTATAATCCCAGCCGGTCATTCCCGTAGTTAGACAAATGGGTCATGAAAATGCTGATCTGAAAAAGGCAAATGAACTTCAGCATAAACACAGGTTATTTTCACCCTAGGGGGCAGTGCAACCATAGCAATGCTAGTTTTTCTAAAGAACTCTTTGCATAGGGTTTCAGTTCATGAAATGCTTTGGAATTTTGGACATATCTCAGATATTCTCACTGTATTAATGCACTACGGAGGATGTGTTATTAGTAAGACTTGGTGAGCATTTTTTCTGAGGTTTTAATGTATTTCATAACAAAAAATGAGTCCAGCTGCCATAGCCCCTGTTAGTACAACTAGACCAATGCTGAATAACATGTCCTATATGTTCACACATAATGGCTTTCTGATATGTGAACTATTCATAATTTGAGGTAGTAGGAGGGTGGGATTTTGTAATATCAGTCAACTTAATTTGGTTTGTAACATAGTACATAAAATTAATGGACATAAATAATCAATGAGTTGTCATTATTAGCATTAGCTGAAAATCCTCTGGTATGTATTTATCAGAGGCCATAATGACAAAAGACCAGCAACTGAAGTTTTACTAAGATAACTATCAACTATTTTCCATCCATAATACTCTGAAAGTCTTTTCCATATTTATTGAGTCTACTATTTCCAGTATCAAATACCCCGAAGAAAAGTTTTCAATGCTTCAATAGATAAAATAAATTTTTCCTATGCAAGCAGGTGTCCTAGATCAAATCCATAAATTGAAAAAAATATTATAGCAAACATGGGGAACTTTTTATAATGAAATAAATTTGAATTCTGTAGGTTTAATTAGATTGGTAAGGAATATAGAAAGGGCATTTTTATAGCTGTTACTTTAAGAGAATGCAAGTAGTTTTTTTTGGTTAGTGTTGACAAATGGAAATAATTCTGCATGAGATTTTCAATGGCAGTGAAAACCACTGTGACATTTATGCTGCTATAAAAAGATCATAAAAATAATTCATGTGATAATAGTATGCTCCTAAAATTTATAATGTCATATGAATGAATAGTAATAATAGTTATTTTAATCATCATAATAATGAACATAATGGCTTCATTCATTAAGAGACAGAAATACTTAAGAAAATTTATTGAGGTAAAGTGGTAGTGATGAAAATTTTGATATAGAGTATCAGAGAAATATAGTTACTTATTACTATGAATAAAAGGAAACAGTGATATCCTATATTCTATTGAACAAATCACACAGATTTTAACATGAAAAATTTCAAGTATGATCAAGGATGTTTGTGTTTCTATTCATGCTGCCTGACTGTATTTTAAATCTTAGAACTTTTACAGACAAAAATACTTTCAGGGTGATTTTAAATAGCTACCAGCACACCATTGCACTTGTGGAGCTGACTGGTGAGGTTTTTACCATTTAGGGTATTTGGGAAAAATGAGACTTTTAAAACTTAAGCTTCTGGTTATTATGATTTTTTTTTTTTAGTAGTTTCAATTGTTTGACTTTTCCCACCCCCTCCTTTCTTCCTTCAAAATTCATCAAAACAGTAGGCTATTGAGAGACTTACGAAAATCATTCTTAAGTTTGGAAGTTCTTTTCTAATATCTACTATAGGCAGTCTTTCATTATGTGTTTTATATGCCACATTTTTCATTGTAGCCCAATAACAATGGCAAAATATTCCATGTTGCCTTTCTACTAATTTTTTCAGACAATGTAAAAAATATATATGTTAACCTAGCTAGCCACTAATTCAAATTTATTGCTTTATTTTTAGGAAAAATTTATCAAAACAATCTGTGTCTGCATTTCACTTGAACAATATCTGCATTGAACAGAAAATGAAAAACTTAGAGATACTGTGTGGCCTCCTGGCACAAGTGCATTTGACACCCCTTTGAATTTGTTTTCAACCCTGGAGAGCACTTTATGCTGTGACACTCAAACCATAGTGCCACATTTTCACTTGTATTTTTTCTGGTAGAAACAGAAGTGACCCAAAGTGAGTATGCGCTGGTTGTTGACATTGCTTTTGCTGAAACTGAACCTGATGGGCAAGAATTAAGGTTATACTTATAAGGTGTTGAACTTAATCCTGTAAAAGAAAAGCTACTTAACCTCCAACCAGCGAACCTTTCCTAAATGAAAGTTTCCTAGGTTTCAATTCTATTTTTTGTATGTCTACTTTATCATAATGCAAAGTGTACCATTAGTAAAAGGACTGTGTCAAAGTGATGGTTTTGTAATGATTGTCATCTCGTGACACTATTCTCGTCTTTGGACTCGAGCCTGGGATTGGTTTTGTGCTTCATAAAAAGAATATAATTGATCAGGACATAAAGCGGCTCAGTTTCTTTTTAAACTCTTTTCTAGGGGGTAAATCATAGTATTCTTGCCACATATACTGTTGTATATATCTTTTTTTTGATGAACATGTAGCTTCTCCAACTTTTCTTTATTATTTTTTAGTTAGGAAGGGATGCACAACAAGCAACAGGACAGGTGGGAACAGATTATATAAGGAGAAGGTTTTGGTCAAAAATTAGCTTGCTTTCCAAATAGTATTTCTTCTTTTGTCCTGATCTGTGACAACTCTAGTGACTCTACTTCTTGGCAATCCCTCACGTGACAGCAGTGTCTGCACAGACTAGAAAGAAATGAAGGAGTTTGAGAAGGTTGCCATTTCAGGGAAAGTAGATATTAATCTTTTCCTAAAGAAGATGCCTTTGTAATTTTAAGAGTGTTTCAGAACTGAGGGGTTTTGTTTGTTTTGCTTTAAACAAGGATTGAATGTATCAAAATAAGTTATGTTTACTATAGATACAGAATCCAATGAGAAGGAAAATGTCAAAGGAAGTTGCAACTGCATTTCTATAACAGTATTTGCTGTAAGCATACTGCAAGCAATTTTTGTTGTTACTCAAAAGACTGCTTAAAATTCAAATTGTTGGAAATTACCAAAGGCATAAAGTTTATCTGATTAACAGCTGAAAGCAATTTTAGCCCAATTAACATATATTTGTATAGCAAGATACTTATATATAATTTTTTTTTTTTCTGTAAAGGCAAAAGGTGAATGCCAAACATCATATATCCTGGCATTTATGAGAACGAAACAGTTACCAGTTGTCAAACAGTTACCAGTTGTAAAACAGTGACTAAGAGAAAGATATGGGAAGTTTTATCTACACTTTCCAGCCTCAGCCATGTGACTCGGATAAGTTCCAGGCAGAAGAGATGAATGAACTACTACCAAGAAGAATAAGGAGCAAATCATAGGTCTTGGTGCAAACGCAGTTGACAATGCAGTAATTACTCTGTTTTGAGAAGGTCAGGAGGAAGGGAGACAAAATTTAGGTGAAAAGAAAGTATGTTATCAATACTTATATTTGTTATAAGCTATGCCATTTATGGGGCTTCCCAGGTGGCACTAGTGGTAAAGAAACCGGGTGCCAATGCAGGAGACGTAAGAGATGGGGTTTGATCCTTGGGTCGGGAATAGCCCCTGAAGGAGGGCATGGCAACCCACTCCAGTATTCTTGCCTGGTGAGCCCACAGACAGAGGATCCTGGTAGGCTATAGCCCATGAAGTGACTTAGCATGCACGCATGCCATTTATGATGGTGCTGCTTAGTTCAAATCCACCAACTTTCTTATCCTATTTGCCAGATGCTCTGATTGGTTCTATAGAGGTGCAAATATAAATATGATGCTCATTTTTCGCGAGCCTTGTTTGTGAAAAAGTTTAGAGTTCAAGAGGCACAAAAGAGTTTATAATGAAAAAGTCTTACCTCCCACCTCTCTCCTTTAGGCAAGCAGTTCTGTTTTGTTTTGGCATCCTTCCAAATGATCAGAGATTCAAAAGCCTAGCATATATACAAATCACCTAGGAGGTTTATAAATGTTCAGATTGCCAGGCCTTACACTCAGAGATTCTGATTTTCTGGTCTGGAGGGTGGCCTGGTACCTACGTTTAGAGGAGCATCCCCAAGTGTTCAGATGCAGGTGCCACTGGAATATGATTTGAGGAAAACCAGCCAGACCCATTATTTATTCCCACAGAAAATATTTTATTCATTGAAACCATCAGCTTTTCTGTAGTGATTCTTTTTTAATAAGTTTAAAAAACAAACACGATACATTTATGAATATGTTTTGATGTTATGACTTAAAGCTAACCATGACACAAAGAACAACTTGGTGAGTGCCCTTGGCCATGCTTTTGAAGGGCTTCTGCATTGCTGACATATGTGTGGAGATCCACAGAAGACTGATAGAAAGAACTGGTCCACCCGGACACATGCCACTGGTTCCTAAATCTCCTTCCATCCTGTTTTTTGTTTTTAAACCAAAGCAAAATTCTTCTGTTTTGTCATGTACCCCTCAGATGCACATTGCCTTATAATGTCTCTATTTAATAGGCTGCTTTTCATATTCATTTTTACTTTATATCATAGCATTTAAAAGATTTTCTGGAAGAGGACAAGCATAAGGTAATTAACTTCTTTAGGGAAAAAAATACAGAAAACAGTTCATTTCTAGAGGATAGTGATCAAACTGTAGAAGTCTTATTACTAAGAAAATATGAGTTTCACCACTGTCAAGATGGTGCTTCATTCCATGAGGATGTCTGTTTCTGGAAAATAAATTAAAACTTCTGAGGAGAAGGTTCTTCTAATGAGGCCCTGGGCCTAAAGCTCCAATCCCATAGTTTCACACATCAAACCCTCTAATAGTTTCTCATTGCCTTCTGAATTAAATAAAATTCAGGATGCCATCCTAAATTACATCATGATCCCAGGTTACTCTTCCAATCAGCCTGCCTTGCTTACTGCTCCCCAGTGTTCCCCAGACTCACCTACCTCTATGCTTAGTCCATGCAGTTTCTTCTTTAGAAACACTGCCTCACTTTTCCACTTGTCCATCCTGCGTATCCAGAGGGTTACAGCTAATTTTGAGATCTCTCCAGGTAAATGCAGTCTTTCAAAAATTTGAGCCTCAGAGTTGATTACAGTTTAGTCTTTCTGACATTTTCTTAACTCTGACTTGTATTATGCTTTTAAAAAATACTTGTTTTATTTGTGTCTAGATTGTCAGTTCCTTGGGGGCTGGCATGAGGTCTCTTCAACTTTATTTTCTGAACTTCCTGGAGTTTACTACATATAGTATACTCCTTGTGTTGGCACTAATAATCTTACTTAAAAAGCTGGGCAGTCTAGGGTCAGTTATTTTTCTCAGTGCCATTCATTCTGGTAATCCTTTGAAAGTGAAAGTGAAGTAGCTCAGTGGTGTCTGACTCTTTGTGACCCCGTGGACTGTAGCCTACCAGGCTCCTCCATCCATGGGATTCTCCAGGCAAGAATACTGGAGTGGGTTGCCATTTCCTTCTCCAGGGGATCTTCCCAACCCAGGGATCGAACCTGGGTCTCCCACATTGCAGGCAGATGCTTTAACTGCTGAGCTACCAGGGAAGAACTGGTAATCCTTTAGCACCATTCAAATTGTGAGCCTCCTCAAAGATTTATTCTTGTCTCTTCCAGCTTTATCCCCGTTTACTCTGTACTCTTCCCCCGAACTCTGCCCACCCATTCTTCACTTATTTTTTACTGCCCATTCCCTTCTGTTTCCTGTGAAACTTCCTTCCTTCGTAAATTAACGGTATCTTTAGGTCTTTGACTTTAGCCTGCATGGTGGTTAAGAAAGTGGGCTGTACCACATATTGGCTCTTTGATCTTAGCAAGTTATTTAAACTGTCAGTACTTTAATTTACTTATATGAAAGGAAAAAAGGGGATAGAAAAATAGCAACTACCTCACAGGGTTGTTCTGATGATTAAATGTAATAAAACATGTAGGCTACTTACTGTGTGCCTGCATGCTAAGTCGCTTCAGTCGTGTCTGACTCTCTGCAACCTTGTGGACTATAGCCCATCAGGCTCCTGTGTCCATGGGATCCTTCAGGCAAGAATACTGGAGTGGGTTGCCATGCCCTCCTCCAGGGTATCCTTCCAACCCAGGGATCAAACCTGCATCTCTTATGTCTCCTGCATTGGCAGGTGGGCTCTTTACCAGTAGCACCACCTGGGAAACACCAATTGCTTAATATCTGATAGCCATTTGTTATTGTTTTTGTTGTTATATTACTATGGGTTTGGAGGAACATAAATTCTCGTTTATAGCTTCCTTCCAGCAGCTCATCAACCTTATCTATATCTCTAGTTTTTTAATCCCTTCATTTTTTTCTGCATCTGTCAGTGTTCATCTGATTACTTCCTTTACGAGGCAAAATTCTATGGTCAGTAATTTGAACTTCTCTCCCACTATCAGCTCAGATTCCCAACCATCATTTTGCTTTCTATTGTCTGCAGGTCTGAGACTTTCCATCAATTTTCCATTCAGTTTCTCCATTCCCATGTGTGGATGTTCAGCACAGTTAGAGAAAAAATATACAGTGGGAGCTATCCAGGTCACAGAGGCACAGGGTCCAATTTCTATGGAATCCTCTACTGATGTTCGCTTTATTCATTATCTCTTCACTCTTCAGTTACCTTCAGCAGCTATTTCAAACTCTCATTCTTCTCTTAAGGGCTTTTTCTCAGTCTCCACTCTCCCTCATCTACCTAGTTCGTCATCTTGTGATTGATGGAGAAGCAATGGTCATAAGGCAGGAACTCTTTCAACTCCTACCCTCTCTGTAGATACTTGTCTTATAAAATTCCTCCTGACGCCTTCAGTGTCAGACAGAAGTGTTCCATTTTGTTTTCAAGACCCAGTATATCTCCGAGTGCCTTTTACCCCCTTTCAACTCCTAAAATCTCATTCTATCACTTATCCCTCTGTTTCCCTCTATTTTTAATCTGCTCTACTGTTCCTTCCCTAATACCTGAAAACATGCTTGAGGCTCTCTCACCTTAGGCTCTCTCTGGAGCTTTTTTATTTTCTAGACCTTATCCTTCCTAGCCAGGGTCTCTAAAGGAGCAGTGTAATAGGTGCTTTCATATCTCATTTTTGTTCACTTTTTAGTCTTTTGTAATCTGGAGTTTGTTCCCACCATTCCATTGAAAATGCCTTGTCAAAGGTAAGCAACTGCAAACATAATATCTGCGGTCTTAAAAAATCATTGTGTAACTCACACAGGAAACATTTCAGATTCATGGGATACATTCATTAAAGTAACCTTATCGCTTTTTTGCACTGTCTCTTTAACATTTACTCAGTGTGGGTGGTTTCCCCTTATCTCTGGATGAGGCTGGGGCAGGCAGCATGCCCTCCCTAGTTTCTTTAGTGAATAGATAACTCTCATATAGCTTTAAGTTGCTAGCACAGTGTTGATTTACTCGTTTAAATCTCCTTGTTCAGAGAAAAGAAGCAAAACTCCAAGGTTGATGCCATATTAAATCTCCTTTCTCTCAGCTGCAACCTGGTACAGGAGAGGATCTGCCAGAGAGGCTGGGAAGAGAGCCTGATTGATTCTTCTCCAGTGGGTGATTTTATTCTTCATCTTGCTAGCTGACATTTCTTATCCCTTAGTGTTTGGGACATGGACATGAAGGAGGGAAAGGGAGTCAGAGAATTATTCCGTGGTTGACACTGTCATAAAATGGAATATGCTTAAGTCATTCGAGATCTTTGGTGATACCTCTTCCAGGCCCCACCAATGCAGTTTCCTTTATGAGGCTCAGTCTTTAGTGGAGTCCCTTTAAAAGGATTCCCAGATAATATTCCTACTAAGAATTCCACATCTGGGCCCTGAGAGTTAGAGGCCTTTGACCTGACTTTGGAAAAGAAGGCACATTTTTCTTAGGCGTGTGTTCCTCCTCTTTAAGTCCTCTAAAATAACTTCTTTATATATAAGAATCTATAAGTAATACTGTTATGCAATGAGTTATATTTTCTAAAAGTGAATTATTTGAGGAGTTAGGTAAATCAGCTTAAGAACTGGAGTTTTAAAATGTTACATTTCTGAAACTGTCAACCCTTTCAGACAGTAGCAACGACCCAGAACCACATGTAACAGACAATTGTAGCCAACATCTCTCTCATGGTTTAGTTTTATGAGTCATGAGGCAGACTGTAGCCCCAAATGTCTGTTTTCTGCAGGGAAGCCATAGCAAGCTCTCTTATCGTTTCAGTGGCCCTCACTGCAGAGCTGAGATGAGCAGCAGGTCATTCACCCTCTGCTCTCCCGCAGGCAGAAAGTGGTGGGGCCATGCTCACTGCATAGCACAAGTCTCTCCAGAAATCTTCCTCACAAATTCTCCTTCATTTCCGGAAACTTGATCATTTTATCATGGTGGTCCCAGGCACAGCTCACTTTGGTGCTAGTATCTTCCATATTTTTGTGCTGTTTTATGCTAAAAATTATTTTCCTTGACCTTATCACCCTGTCCAGTGGGAGAAAAAAGATGTCACTCATTTTTGAGGCTTAAATTCATTGAGTATTGTTTTTCTACCTGGCTTGTGCCTTGGTCATCATTTAAGAATCTCAAAGGAAAGCTCAGCTGCAGAATAATTTGGCAAAGGGCCCTTAATATTTTGAATTTGGGATCTGATAGATTTTACAGGAAAGCTGGAATGGTAAATCAATTGCTCTCAATTAGGGACAGGTTTCAAAGGTACAGTGATGAGGTCAATGTAATTTAAAGCAATTTAGCCTGGAACATTTTTCTTTTTTATAACATTAATGTCTCTCACTTAATTTTTCTGGCTATACATTCAGAACTGAAAGTTCAGCCCTTTTATTACAAGCTAATGATTGATGATCAATTAACATTTCTGTTAGGTGCCAGAAGTAGTAATTCTATTGGTTTAATGTACTGCCATTACTTCAGCTGCTGAACAAATGTTTACACACACACAAGTGTCTCCAGCTCTCATATCACCAATTTTCAGTGAATTCTGCGTTGTGTACCCTGGGCATGCTGTTCTGATATTGTCTCTGCATCACTCTGAAAGACTCTTACTTATTCAGAGACTAGAAGGACAGCTGTTCTCGTTCTATTAGACTTACAAAGTGACAGGATAATGAATAGTTACAGCTTATCATAAATTTAAAAATGATTAATTAAGAGAAATCCTTATTTAAGCAGCAATGTAGTATAAAAGTTATACTCAGTTTTGCAATGAAATTTCCACCCCCCCCCACCCCCAGCAGAAAACATTTTGCTTCTTAGTTTTCTATGGCATAATGAAGACGTAGAGAGGAGATGAAATTAAACATCCCTTAAGGTGTTTCAATGGAAAAAACCTGACAGAATTTTAAACAAGCTTTCAAAGTAAATGTACCTACATAAAAATTTGATTTTGGCTCATATGTGAATGAATTATTTCTAGGTAATCACAAAGATCAGCTTCATCATCAGGAGATTTTAATTAATTATATTTGCTCATAAAGCTGAATTCACCCTGGGGGCAAAAATAACCATATCAAATAAGTATATTTATTTTGTACAGAAAAGCTAGTTTTTAAAAGCTAGGAACTAATTGCCAAGTTTCTATATATTCAAAGTCATTAAAAATTTTTCTTTTTACTTATTTAAGGCAGTCCCTCTAATAAAGTGATTTGTAAAATGTTGACAGATTTTGGGTCTCCATTTTGCACAGAAATTTAAGTAGAGGGTGAGGACTCAGAGGATAAGAAAGAACAATGCTAAAGAATAAACTGCTGCTGCTGCAGTGCTCAGATGTGTCCAGCTCTTCACGACCCCATGGGCTGTAGCTCGCCAGGCTCCTCTGTCCATGAGATTTTCCAGGCAAGAATACTGGAGTGGGTTGCCAGTTCCTACTGCAGGGGATCTTCCCAACCCAGGGATTAAACCCAGGTCTCCTGCATTGGCAGGCAGATCCTTTACCACAGAGCTACCTGCGAAGGCTCTCTATACCTTCAATGGGAGGAAAAATGCCAGGGCTGGACTGGGCCTACACAGGCCATAGCTTGGTTCTGACAAAAAGAAAAAGGTATTTTAAGAAAGTTTAGCACAATGTAGCATAAGTGAATTAGTTCTTTTCAGGGCTTTGAAGGAGACCAACCAGATACAAGAATCAGCTAAGGTGCTATATGAAACTTAATTAAAACTAAGCTAACTAGAAGGGCTAACTAAAAGAAATGGGTGAGGAGAAGAAATAGAAAGGAATCCAAACTCTTATGAGTTAGCACAGCTCCTACTGCCAAAGATGTTGGCAGTTCGGAGGGTGTCTTTAAACTGTAGTATTAATACTATGTTAGAGGTTTCTAAAAGGTGACTAGGGCATAAAAGATTGTAAATAAACCAAGCATCTATTTTAAAAAGTCTGTAGTAGGAACCCCACATTTGATTTATTTCTTATTATTGCTGTAAGTTATAAGTCCTCTAAAATAACTTATTTACAGGTAAAAGTCTGTAAGTAATACTGTTATGTAATAAGGAGTTATAGTTTCTAAAAGTGAATTATCTGAAGAATTAGGTAAATAAGTTTAAGAAGAAGTGAAGTTTTAAAATGTTTCTTTTCTGAAACTGTCAACCCTTTCACATAGTAGGAGCTACTCAGAACTACACATAAGAGGTACCAGGAGATTTAATGAGGTTATGAAGTTTGAAATGTAGATTCTAATTTCTACTGAGGTCAACAATGTGATTGGATATCATCATTATCATCAGATAGACCTCATACAGATCAGAATTTTGAAAGAATTTTAAGGGTTTTAATAAACAGTTTCATTAAGCACCAATGTCTAGGGAATAGTGCATGCTGAATAAGATAATTTACCTTATTTGGTAGATAACTGGGCAGAGGGGAGGAGGGCAGGCTTCCTTTCCAACCATGAAGGGAATTTTCTGTACTTTTATAAATATGGCTTCCACTTACAGCTTTATTTAAAACTCTACTATGACACTCGTTTGTGTTAGTTTGGTTGAAGCAGTAAACCTCCAGGTATTCAGGTGCTTCGTCTGTAAAGATGGGATGGTAATTATATTTCCCAAAGGTTCAGGCTGCAATGCATGATTTCTTCTTTCTTTGCTTAAACACACAAACTAACACTAGGTGTATTTCTGTTCTTGGATGTGTACATTCTTCCTTTATAAAACTTTATCCATCACTACCAACTTCTGATTATCTCTCTAACCTTATAGCTACCCCTCTGACTTTAGGCCTCACTTCTTTTAAAACCTACTTTGGTTAGGTAATATTGCTTCATGTAAAATTCTAAAGGCATGAGAAGGTATACAGTAAAACTCTTTTTCCTCCTGTCCTTCAGCCACTCAATTCTTTTTTTTTTTTTAATTTTTTTACTTTACAATATTGTATTGGTTTTGCCATACATTGACATGAATCCACCATGGGTGTACATGTGTTCCCCATCCTGAACCCCCCTCCCACCGCCCTCCCCAAAGAAGCCACCAGTATCACTGGTTTGGGTGTTCTTCCAGAAATATTATATGTATACAAAACCATGTATATATGTATATACTCCTCTTCTTTTTTATTTTTAAAACACAAATGGAAGCAAACTGAACACATGGTTTTATTTTATGTCTTGAGTTTTTTAAGCTTAAATCTTGGAAACTGTTCAGCATGTGTGCACAAAGGGACTTCCTCTTTCTTATTGCATAGAGGTGCTATAATTCTGTTGTACGGATTGCTCCAATTTATCCAGTAAGTCCTTGTGATTTTATGATACTATGAATAACCTTGTGTGTGCATCAGTTCACCTTTTTGCAAGTATATCTAAGCATGAATTCTTGCAAGGGCAATTGCTGAAAATAATATGTGCATTTGTAATACTGATAGATATTGCCAAGTTGCCTTTCACAGAGATTGTACTAATTTACACTCCTGCTAGCAATGTGTAAGAGTGAGGCCTTGCTACTTTTGCCTGAACCACTCTAATAACTTCCTGAATGATCTCCTCCCTTTTATTTCTCCCAGCTCTGTTATATCCCAAATGTGCTGTGCTGCGTTTAGTTGCTCAGTCATGTCCCGCTCTTTGCTACTGCATGGGCTGTAGCCTGCCAGGCTCCTCTGTCCATGGAATTCTCCAGGCAAGAATACTGGAGTGGGCTGCCATGCTCTCCTCCAGGGGATCTTCCTGACTCAGGGACAGAACCCAGGTTTCCTGCAATGAAGGCAGATTCTTTACTATCTGAGCCACCAGGGAAGCCCATATCCCATATGCTCGCACCAGAAAAATCTTCCTAAAGCAAAACTCTTTTGCTTAGAAAATAATAATAACTCCATATTTTCTACTAAGTTAAACTCCTTTACCTGGCACTCAGAATCCGTGATGAAGCAGGCCCATATTCCTTCTTGAGTTTTATCTTCCCCCACATACACTCTCTAAGGAGAAAATGGAATTACTCCTTATTCTGCAAATGCTTGTGTTCTAGGGCTAATATCCCTGTCCTCTGTAAAGAATGCTTCTCTACCTATGTGTCTTTCAGGCTAAATTCTATCCACCTTTCAAGGACAGTCTCAAATATTACCTACTTAAAGGTCAAAACTGATTGGTTCTTTGACTTACATTCTTTATTCTGCTAATAGCGTACACTTAGAGTAAATAAGGCCTTTCCCGGTGGCCCAATGGGAAAGAATCTGCCTACAATGCAGGAGATGCAGGAGACATGGGTTCGATCCCTAGGTTGGGAAGATCCCCTGGAAGAGGGCATGGCAACCCACTCCAGTACTCTTGCCTGGGAAATGCCATGGACAGAGGAGCTAGGCGGTCTATGGTCCATGGAGTTGCAAAGAGTAGGACATGACAGAAGCTTCTGAGGGGCAGCAGAATAAATATTTCAACTGTTATCATTGACTTTTGGTTCAGACATAATTCAGACCTTTTTGATTGTGTAGATGCTTAGTTCATGGATGACAAAAAGGAAGAGGTCAGAAGCGGAACCTGGTGCAAAGTTTCCAGGGTGAGTGTTGTTGAGGGTGGTGGCAGGGAACACATACATTGAATGCTCAATGTGGCAGCTCTTATATATTTGTAATCTCATCACTCATAAGGAACTGGATATTATGATCCCCATTTTACAGTCAGACAAACCAGACAGCTAGGAGACAGCTGAGTCAGGATCTAAATTCAGGCCTATCTGGATGCGAAGCCTGGACTCCCTCACACTGCACTACACTGACATATCTGGCAGAGAAGAGCAGCCAGAAATGGCTAATATCTTAAGTTACATTTCTGAAGATGAAGAAAAAAACCCCTACAAAATGCTGATATATGAACATTAGTATAATGACTGGAACCATTCAATGTAAAGCAACCTGTGCTTTGTGGATGTCAGTTTTATTAGAGAACAAGGAGATAAGCAAATCATGTCTAGAGCAGTCTGATTTAGAAGGCAGGGAAAGGTTTACTGTATCTAGCAAGACTTCAGTTCTGTTTTTTAAAATGATATGTGAACAAGAGCTCTATCTGAAAAATGAACTCACCTCTCTGAATAAGTTAACTCTATCTGAAAAATGAACTCATTTGTCTATCGTTGGTCTATCATTCTGTAAACAGAGGATAAATGGGTAGGGGTGTGTGTGTGTGTGTGTGTGGCGCATGTGTGTACACTCTTGAGATTTTGGCTTTCTTGTTGAGTGTCTGTATGTCTTGAAGCTTATCTGTATCAGTGAAAATCTTCCCTATTTATACACAAACTGGTATCACTATAAACTGGGAGGTAAGGCTGCTCAACTTTAGATAAATGTTGGACACATAAAAAATAGAAGCAACAATAATATTAACATTATTATTACTAAATTAAAAAGAAACTATACAAAAATAAGTATTTCTAGAATTAACAGCTTTTTTGGAATTCACAGAAAATGAAGTTAAAAGCCACTTTAATATGAGGCCAAGTAATCATACAGGTGTAGAGTGAGTGAATGCTCAAAATTGTTAGGTTTGTTAACTCTAATTTCAGAATAAACTTGCTATAAACAAGTACACTCATGTAAAAATTAGTTCAGCTAACTTTCCTTGCCTTCCAAAGTTATCATATCTGCTGCTTTTAAATTCTAAATGGTATTAAAAAACCAGTTAATAAGAAGCAACAATATCTTAGAAAGTTTTTGTATCTATAGATCTATATATCTACATACACATATTATATATGGTATACAAATATATAATTTATAATAAATATAATACAATTATTTATCATTTTGATTTACTCTTATACTTATTGACTTTAATTGACAGGATTTATCATTTGAAGTCTTACATATTATGCTAATGTTGGTCGTTGATTTCCTATTAAAGTAAGCTTTTCTTGTTTATAAGTAATTACAATGAATAGAAACTATTACAAATGTTTTAGTCTGCATACATACATGAAGTAAAATCCATTCTAGAATATTCAATAAAAATGATAAAACACCTAAAATATTCCTTGAAATTCAACAGGTATTTACAAATATACTTTAGCATATGCATCTATTTCCATTATATTTTAATGTTCTTTAGAAATGTAATTGAATGGCTATTTCACATTATGTGTTTCTTTAGCATTGTTACTTCTTAAGAAACATAAGGAACCAATAGGATATTTTGGACAGAAATTTGGTGATTCACATTTACTGTCCCTGAAGTCAAGTATACAAGTCTGACTTATTTGTGCCTCATTTCATTAGCCAATTGAGTAAGAATGCAGAAAAAAGATTGATAGAGAAGGTACTTCATGGAAAATGTAAAGGCCTAGGGAGAAGGCAATGGCACCCCACTCCAGTACTCTCGCCTGAAGAATCCCATGGACAGAGGAGCCTGGTAGGCTGCAGTCCATGGGGTCGCTAAGAGTCAGACACGACTGAGCGACTTCACTTTCACTTTTCACTTTCATGCATTGGAGAAGGAAATGGCAACCTACTCCAGTGTTCTTGCCTGGAGAATCCCAGGGACGGGGGAGCCTGGTGGGCTGCCTTCTATGGGGTCGCACAGAGTTGGACACGCCTGAAGCGACCTAGCAGCAGCAGCAGGGATGGTCTGTAACCATTTAACTTCCATGGTCAGAGGGTACAGGTGAGAATGCAGACCACAGTTTATTTCTTTGATATATGTAGAATAAAAGCACATTATACTGATCAGTTATGGACACTTGATATTTTGTATTATTACCCAGTATTATTAATAAGAGTGTGTTAGTTAGGATTATCCAGAGAAATATAACCAACAGGATGTATGTATATGTGTATGTTTGTGTATTGTATATATATATGTGTGTGTGTGTGTGTGTATATATATATATATATATATATATATATATGTATGAGGAGGGCATGGCAACCTAATCCAGTATTCTTGCCTGGAGAATCCATGGACAGAGAAGCCTGGTGGGCTACAGTCCAATAGGGTTGCACAGAGTCATACATAACTAAAGAGACCTAACACTCAGATATATATATATATATATATATATATATATATATATATATAGTAGTTGGGTATGCCAGAATTTCCTCTTCTTCTGGGGAGGTCAGTCTTTTCTGTTCAGGCCTTTAGTGATCAGATGAGACCAACCCATATTACTGAAGGGTAATATGTTTTAGTAAACCTATTAACTTAAATGTTATCCCATCTAAAAAATATCTTCCCAGAAACATCTAGAATAATGTTTTACCAAATATTTGTATGCCTTGGCCTACCATGGAATTTGTAAAATTAGTCATCATAGAGAAGATGAATACTTTTTTTTAAAGGTTTCATTTTCTTTTTCAATAATAAGCGTAGCAAAACAATTCATTAAACTTTTTTTGTGTCACGTGCATTCTCTTTAGAACTAGTTTTATGAGAGGGCTTTGTTAGGAAAGAAGAGGGAGAGAGAGGTGCAAAACTCTAACCAGGACAGAGGTTCTGTGAGTGAGGAGGTGCCTTAGCCACCCTTTGACGACCTTGGGTAACTGTAGGACCTCCCATTTGTGTGAAAGCCTCTGTAGTCTATCCACGTAGACTGAGGCCAAGGCTTCTGGGTCTCCAGACTCAGCCCAGATTCCTTTATCCCAGCCTGACAAACATAGAAGTCAAGATCTGTTGACTTTTGTATCATCAGGCAGCTTAGCCAATGAACAATTAAGAGGATGTGAAAATGCAGTTATTTTAGTTTCAGTTTCAACTGAGGGCCCAAGATAAAAGCCATTGAATCCTAAATTTCAGGGTGAGGGCCTGGACCACTTGTCTTGTATGGGAAGTAGTAACAAATCTTTGACCGTTCACCGTCTTGAGGACTGATTGTTGTTACTAAGGAATTTGATTGGTCTTTGTCCCTGGTTCCTGGGAGGAAAACTCTGAACCCATAAAATTTCCCTAGTGATAGAAGGTCTTTGTTATTCATGGTGAGTCCTAACAGTTTATGCTTTTGAGGTGACTCACAGTGGGCCCTACATAGCTTATGCTAATGCCTCAGAATAGGGATCGGCTACTGCAAGGAGATCCAACGAGTCCATCCTAAAGGAGACCAGTCCTGGGTGTTTATTGGGAGGACTGATGCTGAGGCTGAAACTCCAATACTTTGGCCACCTCATGCGAAGAGTTGACTCATTGGAAAAGACCCTGATGCTGGGAGGGATTGAGGGTAGGAGGAGCAGGGGACGACAGAGGATGAGATGGCTGGATGGCATCACCGACTTGATGCACATGAGTTTGGGTAAACTCCGGGAGTTGGTGATGGACAGGAAGGCCTGGCATGCTGCGATTCATGGGGTCGCAAAGAGTTGGACACGACTGAGCGACTGAACTGAACTGAACTGAGGCCAGAAAGAGCAATCATGTAATTAGAGGATTGGAGCTTTAACCTACATGATATCAAACTGAGCTTCTCTGAAGGAAAGGAGGAAAGAGAGGGCTGGAAATTAAGTTTGCATGTGGCCAGTGATTTAATCAAATATGTTAATGTAATGGAATCCCAATGAAAACCCTGGACGCTGAAGGCCAGTGGTGCCTCTTGGCTGGTGAACACATTGACGTGGCCTGGCCTCACCATGAGGGGCAGAGAAGTGCTGTGTTCTTCCCCAGGCCCTGCGCTCTGTGTATCCTGTATAATAAGACTAGAATCATAATGGCAGTGCTTTCCTGAGGTCTGTGGGCCATTCTAGCAACTTGTGCAACCTGAGGGGATGGGGGAAAGCCTGAATTTGTGACCAGGAGACCTGGGGGATCCCTCAGCCACTTGGGGCTGGCATCTGAGGTAAAGGCAGTTTTCTTGGGAACCAGGACCTTAAACCTGAGAAGTCTGATGCTAATATAAGCAGTTAACATCAGAATTGAATTGAATTACAGTACACTCTTTTTAGGTGGACACAGAATAGGATATGAAAGAGACAAATAGTGAAGTGGTTGAGGGAGTTAGAAAATTAGAAATTTTCTTTAATAAAAATTATTGATGTACCATGAGTACCCTCCTTCTGACTCTTGTGGGGAAGTGGTGCTATTTTTTCATCTTCAGACTAGAGCATCAGGACTACACTGAGAGATTAATATATTTTTTCAGCATTATTTAGGTCAGGGGCCCTAACCATCGGGGCATGGACCAGCACTGGTCTGTGGTCAGTTAGGAACTGGGCTGCATAGCAGGAGACGAGCGAAACCAAAACCAAACACCACCTGCCTCCCATCCTGGTCTGTGGAAAAACTGTCTGCCACAAAACTGGTCCCTGATGCCAAAAAGGCTGGGGACTGCTGATTTATGGAACTGCAAGTGAAAGCTTAGCAGAAGAGACAGCAACTTATAAACAAGAGAAAGTAGTAAAAGTGGGCAAAACTTGGTGATGGATGAGTAAGAATTAACAACAAATGATATTGGAAAAAAGAAGGGAAATAAATGATACCTAGAGCAAGAGGAGCCTTAAGTTAGTAAAAGAATGAACAATGAGTCAAAAGAGGCAAGATAAAGATAGGGAAAAGAAAAAAAATGGAAGAAAATGTTTATGGTTTCATGGTTAAATAGAGTTCAGTTGGTAAAACTGACATGGATAGGCTTTTAGATTACAAAAGAGGCAGTAAGGCACCAATATTTTGGTGGACGTCTTTGAGTACTTTCTGTGAGGCAAGAAAACAATCTGAAATCAAGCCTAAATGTTGGAGCACTGAATTGATGAAGTGAGTCAGTGGGTGTAGAGACATATATACCCGGAAAGGACTGCTGGTAAGATATGGAGTATTATAAGGGCAACGTGAAGTTCTCTGTAGACTTGACGAATGGCCAGGGTTCTAGTTACAGTTTTCAGCTGTCAGTCTTATGAGGGAATGATGGGTCAGAGCATAAGAAATGACAAAACCAGAGGTGACAATGTGGAGGCAAGTGGAGAGGAAGTCACAGAAAGGGATTTCTCAAGAAGGTTACTGAAGATGAACTCAAGGATATCTGCAACTGGTTGGGTGACTATGAAGAGAATTCTTTCAAGGCTCAGAGAGTCAAGGAGAAGTAAAAAATTAGAACAAAAATTGTGCCAAACATTTTGTGAATGCTCTTCCTGAATTGGGAAGAGTGGTGGGAGCATTTAAACAAAAATGACATCTGATAGAAATGTTTAAGTTAGTAGCACACTATCAAAATATTCCATCTCCTTTCTCTTGGAAACATAAATGCTTAAGAGCATGCTGGGCAGCGCTGCTGAGAGCTCTGTTCAATGCTGGTTAGTTCACAGTCCAGCCAGCCATTCCGAGTTATGAATATATATTTAAAAATTCTGAACAAAATGGTGCGTTACTTCCTATATGCTTCATCAGATCTGATTTCTCTTGTAAATATAAGTAGGGATCATTTGCAAAATAACAGAGTAGAATTTCCTGTGCAGACAGATGCTTTTTATATTTATAAAGCTTGAGCTCTTTTTTTTACCTCTTTAATGCTCTGGGAAACTGGAAACTGATATGATTTTTCGTATCGAGTTTAGTTTAACATATGGCAGAGAACTCTCGGAGACGATCTCCAAACGTCGCAGTTAACAGTTTCCAGCCTACACAGGAAGCGGAGCTGTGCTGCTGACGCATTCCTGTTCTATGGGAAGACCACAGAGAACAGCCTAAAGTTAAACCACAGAAACTGTGTGTATACAAAGTGCGGTGTTCAACTGAAACCACAGTAACACACAAAGCTTTGGTTGATGTTTCAATTCTACTTCTACATTGTTCTAGCAAAATATTTCAAGGCATATCAATAACTAAGTAGCTGTTAAGTCTATTCTTGGCTTTTACTTAGACAAACAAAAAACAAGCTCTGAATTTGGATATTGCATATTCTGCATATTCTGAGGGGCCTCAGTTTAGTAATCATGTTTGTAAGTCTTCTACTAGATTCTTAAGTAATTAACAAAAACAAACAAACACCTCATCCATTCAGAGCCCTTGGGGAGGAGTTAGGATGATCTTTGTGCAGAATAGCTTTCAGGTACTATGTTCCTCCTGTATTACAGAATATATGAAAAATAAAATATTAAATATACCAATTATCTCAGCTTTGCATAGAGTCGTATGTTTTGTCAGAAAACTGTTCTATTCTACTGCATAGCTATGCTTTTTGAGTTCTTAGGTGCTTTTTATTAGGTGTTTTTGTTTGCGGGGAGGTGGGGGTGAGTTCCTACTTTCCTTCTCAGCTTTTATTTCCCACTCCCATTGCTCTATCACTGTTTCTCTCATGTTTGTACATAATATGTCCCTTAGGATGAGAAACCAGACTAAGCAGTGTGGCTTCAGATCAGATCAGTCGCTCAGTCGTGTCCGACTCTTTGCGACCCCATGAATCGCAGCACACCAGACCTCCCTGTCCATCACCAACTCCCGGAGTTCACTCAGACTCATGTCCATTGAGTCAGTGATGCCATCCAGCCATCTCATCCTCTGTCGTCCCCTTCTCCTCTTGCCCCCAACCCCTCCCAGCATCAGAGTCTTTTCCAATCAGTCAACTCTTCACATGAGGTGGCCAAAGTACTGGAGTTTCAGCTTCAGCATCATTCCTTCCAACCACAGCCTTGTCTAACTCAATGAAATTAAGCCATGCCCGTGGGGCAACCCAAGATGGGCGGGTCATGGTGGAGAGATCTGACAGAATGTGGTCTGCTGGAGAAGGGAATGGCAAACCATTTCAGTATTCTTGCCTTGAGAACCCCATGAACAGTATGAAAAGCGGTGTGACTTAATTCTGTTTAAAAATGAGGCTCTTCAAGGCTCTGAATATGGGCCAGGGATACTCTATCAAGAAAGCACAATGACAGAGAAAGAATGAAGACTTTTCTCTTACTGTTTCTCTTTGGTCAAATTAGGGAATCTCTTTGAGCCCCAGTTTGCTCATCTATGATGTGTCTCATAGAATTGCTGTTGAGAACTGAATAAGTTAATATACACAAAACCTCATGGAATTGCTGCTAGAATGAAACAGAGTCCCTTATGACAAGCGTGGACTTCCCTGGTGGTTCAGATGGTAAAGAATCCATCTACGATGCAGGAGACACAGGTCTGATTCCTAGGTCAGGAAGATCCCCTCCAGAAGAGCCTGGCAATCCACTCCGGTATTCTTGCCTGGACAATTCCATGGACAGCGACACCTGGCAGGCTACAGTCCATGAGCTCGCAAAGAGTCAGACAGGACTGAGTGACTAACACTTTCACTTTCACAACAAGCATGGTGCCCATGGCCTGGCACAAGGCATCAACAGGTTCCCTTTGTCTCTTTCTCTCCTGTTCAGGGGCCCTTCTGGCTTATCGCCTTGTTCTTGTTGCAGTCCATACAGTTGTGACAGGGAAAAAGCAGAATTACAGAAATATTAGTGTTTCACCACTTATCCTATGGAATTTTACAAGGTGTTAATATTTTAAAATTTGAAGAAAAAGAGACTTTAGATGCTCAAAAAGTATTGTTGAACCAAATCCCCTAATATAATACCTTGACTTAAATAATTTCTATAAATGGTAAGTCATAGTTGAACTGACTTGATCATTTTTTGTTAATAGAAACTCTTGTGTTAGTACTTAAAAGTCAGTGCTTTATCTGTTAAAAAAAGATAATGGAAACTCATTAAAAGAAAAATTATAAAATACAGAAAAGCAGAAAGAAAAAAGTCCCAAATTTCAACGTCCAAAGATCCATTTCTTTTCAGTACTTTTATCTATAGTTTTTTTTTAAGCAAGATTCTGATACCTTATATATAATTTTGAATCCTAGTTATACATAATATAGGGTTTACCTCGTGGCTCAGGCGGTAAAGAATCTGCCTGCAAGGCAGGTTCGATCCCTGGGTTGGGAAAATACCCTGGAGAAGGGAATGGCAATCCACTCCAGTATTCTTGCCTGGAGAATTCCATGGACAGAGGAGGCTGACGTGTGCATGGGGTTGCAGAATCAGACGTGACTGAGCAACTAACATAAATATACATATCTTAACTTCTCATATTATTGCCAAATTATTTGTACACACAAATGTTTAAACCTGCATAATAGCCTAAGTGGACACTATGTAAGCATTTCCTTTCAGTCGGACATCATTTATTTCCATTGTCTTTTCTTATTATAATTAGCACTTTAAAAAAATCTAGAATAGATTCCTAGGAGTGGAATTAGTGTGTTAAAGGATAGGAAGATTTCTTTTAAAGGCTTTTGCCAAACTGGAAAATGGCAATCTCAGAATTATAATTTTAGTATGGAGGACACCTAGCCAAGCCTCCCTGGCATTTCCCTGTCTTGTTTTCTCTAGATGAGTCTTAGCATTTTTCACCCAGGATAGCAATCTCACCTGGGTTTGCTCACGTTACTGATGCCAATGCAGTGAGTACTGATGGCCCGGTAACACTTTTGAACCCTGACTTCTAATATCTATTAAATATCTAACTTCTAATAAGAGAGACCTGTGTTGTTGTTATTATCTTGCTGAGTTCCTGACACACTGAGTTTATCCACAAGCCGTACTGAACACAGGGTTCACTGGTTTGGAAGGAAAGATGTGGCCAACCTCCTCATCTTGGAAATCAAAAGGCCCAATTATCTGTGGGACTGATACCTGCCCTGAAGACAGTACCATATGACCTTCAGAAAGAACCACAATTCTGCTGAGACCCAAGACCAAAACCTCAGGAGCAAATATATGCAATGACAATGTGGCTTCCGTAGGGGCCTCCATCCAAGACAGGACATCACTGAGGCCTGTAGTAGGCAGCACAACTCTCTGGGTCCTCAGGCAAGCGAGGTCCAATAGAACACTGAGCGTTAGTGGAAGGCAGCTGCGGAGAAAGGCCGTGCATTAAACCACGCGAAGTGAAACCTTGTTAAGATCCTACTGGTTACTACAGGGAATGCTGAGACACCCTGAACCTCAGTTATAATACAATACAATATGCCTTGGAGGTCAGATTGAAACAGTACTGAGCATCCTGCAGGGAATATCAAATAGGTGAAATTCTAATTTGAACAGAACTTTCTTACATTATCCTGGCTAGCTCTGATTTTCCTTTCCTAAACAGAATTCTCAGGCATTTTGGGGTACAGTGAGAATTGATCTGGCTTTGACTGAGTTCTTCTAGAGCTGAAGTTCCTACAACCAAGAAAAGAGTGAGTAGGCAGGGAACCGAGGCTTTATGTCACACTAAATGTCCTTGCCTGGAGAATCCCAGGGATGGGGGAGCCTGGTGGGCTGCCGTCTATGGGGTTGCACAGAGTCGGACATGACTGAAGCGACTTAGCAGCAGCAGCAGCAGAAGCTCTCTGAGATGTGGTACATAGGGGTTTATGGAGAAGATGCTTGAGAGGCAGCAATTAAAATAGAATATTGTAAACTATCTGCTGTTCCTAAAACACACCAAGCACACTTATGGGGTTTTTGTACTTGCTGCTCCCTCTGCCTGGAGGTAATATCAGGGAGGTAAGGGTTCAGTTCCCACGGGGTCCTGTAGGTCACGGTAAGGAGTCAGGCTTCTACACTGAAGAAGGAGGTCTGGAAGATGTGAGCAGAGACATAATATGACCTGACTTACATTATTCCCCACTCAGTTACTTGAGGAGCATGTTATAAGCCTATAGAAAAGCAAAAAATTAGGACAATGAACATCTGTATATCCTTTATCTATTCTCCAGCTGCTTACATTTCACTCCATTTGCTTGGTATTTTCTTTGTTTCTCCTTTAAATGTACCTCTTATTTTGCTAAACCACTTGAAAATAAGTTGCAGATAGTAAAACACTGCCACTAAATCCTTAGCATGCATCATCTAAGAACACTATAAAATCAAATATAATCATGTCTGCTGCTGCTGCTAAGTCGCTTCAGTCGTGTCTGACTCTGTACGACCCCATAGACGGCAGCCCACCAGGCTCCCCCATCCCTGGGATTCTCCAGGCAAGAACACTGGAGTGGGTTGCCATTTCTTTCTCCAATGCATGAAAGTGAAAAGTGAAAGTGAAGTCGCTCAGTTGTGTCCAACTCTTCGCAACCCCATGGACTGCAGCCTACTAGGCTCCTCCGCCCATGGGATTTTCCAGGCAAGAGTACTGGAGTGGGTTGCCATTGCCTTCTCCAATGTCTAAGAAGACATAATTAATTCAATATCATCTATTGTCCAGTTCCTATTTAAATTGCTCTATTTGTTCCATAGTTGTCTGTGATAAATCATATTTTCCAAAGATGCACCCCGCCCCACCAGTTTCTCTCCTAAAATTCTGTCACTCCCTCGTGGAGAGGTGGAATCAAATTCTCCTCCCTCTGAATGCCGGCAAGCAGCATGTGAGCAGACATGCTGCTGTGACTTCTGAACCCCAGGCAGTTCTGCTTCTGCCTTGGTCATCCTGACACTTGATGAGTTCTGTGTGAGTGCCTGAGGGCTTTTTGCTGTGAGGAAGCCCCTAGAAGCCTGGGGGAGATGTCACAAAGGAGAGGGTGGGATGATTGGAGAGAATAGCATCAAACATATACATTATCATACGTGAAACAGGTAACCAGCGTGAGTTCAAGCTTGATGCATGAAGGAGGGCACCCAAAGCCGGAGCTCTGGGACAACCTAGAGGGGAGTGGGGAGAGAGAGGTGGGAGGCTGGGTTCAGGACGGGGCACATGTATACCTATGGCCAGTTCATGGTGATGTATGGCAGAAGCCATCGTGATACTGTAAAATAATTATCGTCCAATTAAAATAAAGAAATTAATTAAAAACAAACAGCAAGAAAAGAGCCTCCAGTGAGGAGATGCCCTGCCAGCTAGCAGCTGTTCCAGCCGCCAAGTTTTCAGCTCTAGTCACCATCTGACTGCAGCCTCAAGAGACACTGGAGACCAGAATCTTCACCGTGTGCAGCCCTCCCTGAATTCTGACCGATGGAAACCATGAGTCATGACATAATAATTACTGTTTTCTTTTGAAGCCATTGTGTTTTGGGGACACTTTGTTACCCAGAAGTATTAACTAGGAAAATGACTTTTACAGATATATATTTTTTAAAAATTCAGGATTGAATGAAGGCTTAAGATTTAGAAATTGTATTAAGTTCTTATGTCTTTTGGGCTTCCTCAGATGGTAAAGAATCCGCCTGCAATGCAGGAAACCTGGGTTTGATCCCTGGGTTGGGAAGATCCCCTGGAGAAGGGCATGGCAACCCACTCCAGTATTCTTGCCTAGAAAATCCTCAGGGACAGAGGAGCCTGGCAGGCTATAGTCCATGGGGTTGCAAAGAGTCAGATATGACTGAGAGACTAAGCACAGCACAGATTATATCTTTTAGTTTTTTTTAAACTAGAATGATCCCTCTTCTTTAATTTTTTTCAAACATATTTTTTTGAAAACTCCAGGACATTTGTTTTATATAATATACCAGATTTTGGACTTGTGAGATTGTTTTTACATGATTAAATTTATGGTTAAAATGTACTGTCAAGGGATTTCTCTGGTGGTCCAGCGGCTGGGACTCCATGCTTCCCATTCAGGGGGTGTGAGTTCAGTCCCTCATTGGGGATCAGGATCCTACATGCTGCAACTAAGAGTCTGCATGCTCAAACTAGATATGCCACATGCCACCATGAAGATGTGTCACAGCCAAATAAATAAAAATAAATACTAAAAAAAAATCACAGCTGGGACAAATTCTGGGAGGTACAAACAGACTAAAAAATCCAACTGCCCCTTAAAAAAATGTACTGTCAGAAAGATAAAAAGGTATCTTTTAAAGTTCTTTCACTTTTAGAAAAAATGTGGTAAAAAAAAAACATGAAATCTACCCTCTTAGCAAATTATTTAATGTACAGTATAGTATGTACACAGGGTTGTACAGCAGATGTCTAGAACTTCTCATCTTGCATAGCTAGAACTCTATACCCACTGAAGAGCAACTCTCCATCTTCTTCTCCCTCTAGCCCCTGGCAGCCATCATTCCACTTGGTTTCTATGACTCTGACTACTTCAGACACCTCAAGAAATGGATTTATGCTGTATTTGTCCTCAAGTTTCATTCATGTTGTAGCCTATGATAGGATTTTCTTCCTTTTTAAGGCTGAATAATATTCTACTGTACATATATACCATATTTTCTTTATTCATTCATCTGTCAAAGGACATTTCTTGGCTATTGCAAATAATGCTGCAGTGAACATTCAATAGCCAGTATCTCTTTAAGATCTCATTTTCAATTCTTCTGGACAAATATCCAAAAGTAAGATTGCTGGATCATACGTGTGCTAAGTCATTCCAGTCATGTCTGACTCTTTGTGACCCTACGGACTGTAGCCCACCAGGCTCCTCTGTCCATGGGATTCTCCAGGCAAGAATACTGGAGTGAGTTGCCATGCCCTTCTCCAGACTGGACTGACCATATGGTAGTCCTACATATGGTAGTCCTATTTTTAATTTTTTCAGGAAACTCCATTCTGTTTTCCATAGTGGCTGTAACATTTCACATTCTCTCCTTAGAGGTTGCACCACTCTGCACCACTATGATGTATGAGAGTATATGTTTTCCCACAGCCTTGTTAACAGAATATTTTATCAGTCTTTTGAATTTTTGACAATATGGTGGATAAGAAGTGGTATCTCAGTACTTTTAACCTTGGATTTTTCTTCCTGTGCATGAAACTGATGATCTTTTCATAAAGTTCAGTTCAGTTCAGTCGCTCAGCTGTGTCTGACTCTTTGTGACCCCATGGACTGCAGCACGCCAGGCTGCATCACCAAATGTCCATCAGCCTGTCCATCACCAGCTCCCGGAGTTTACTCAAACTCATGTCCATCGAGTCGGTGACGCCATCCAACCATCTTATCCTCTGATGTCTCCTTCTCCTCCTGCCTTCAATCTTTCCTAGAATCACAGTCTTTTCAAATGAATCAGTTCTTCGCATCAGGTGGCCAAAGTATTGGAGTTTCAGCTTCAGCATCAGTCCTTCCAATGAATATTCAGGACTGATTTCCTTTAGGATGGACTGGTTGGATCTCCTTGCAGTCCAAGGGACTCTCGAGAGTCTTTTCCAGCCCCACAATTCAAAAGCATCAATTCTTGTGGTGCTCAGCTTTCTTTATAGTCCAGCTCTCACATCCATACATGACCACTGGAAAAACAATAGCCTTGACTAGACAGATCTTTGTTGGCAAACTAATGTCTCTGTTTTTAATATGCTGTCTAGATTGGTCATAACTTTTCTTCCAAGGAGTAAGCATCGTTTTATTTCATGGCTGTAGTCACCATCTGCAGTGATTTGGGAGCTCAAGAAAATAAAGTCTGACACTGTTTCCACTGTTTCTCCATCTATTTGCCATGAAGTGATGGGACTGGATGCCATGATCTTAGTTTTCTGAGTGTTGAGCTTTAAGCCAACTTTTTCACTCTCCTCTTTCACTTTCATTAAGAGGCTCTTTAGTTCCTCTTCACTTTCTGCCATAAGGGTGGTGTTATCTGCATATTTGACGTTATTGATATTCTTCCAGCAATCTTGATTCCAGCTTATGCTTCTTCCAGCCCAGCGTTTCTCATGATGTACTCTGTATATAAGTTAAATAAGCACAGTGACAAAAATACAGCCTTGACATACTCCTTTCCCTATTTGGAAACTGTCTGTTGTTCCATGTCTAGTTCTAACTGTTGCTTCCTGATCTGCATACAGATTTCTCAAGAGGCAGGTCAGGTGGTCTGGTATTCCCATCTCTTTCAGAATTTTCCATAGTTTATTGTGATCCACACAGTCAAAGGCTTTGGCATAGCCAATAAAGCAGAAATAGATGTCTTTCTGGAACTCTCTTGCTTTTTTGATGATCCAGTGGATGTTGGCAATTTGATCTCTGGTTCCTCTGCCTTTTCTAAAACCAGCTTGAACATCTGGAAGTTCATGGTTCACGTACTGCTGAAGCCTGGCTTGGGGAATTTTGAGCATTACTTTGCTAGCGTGTGAGATTAGTGTACTTGTGTGGTAGTTTGAGCATTATATACAACCCCATGGACTGTGTATAGTTCTCCAGGCCAGAATACTGGAGTGGGTAGGCTTTCCCTTCTCCTGGTTGGGGATCTTCCCAACCCAGGGATTGAACCCATGTCTCCTGCATTGCAGGCAGATTCTTTACCAGCTGATCCACAAGGGAAGCCCTTTCATAATGTTAATGACTTTCAAAAGGATATCCCTGAATGGCATGTTGGGAGAAATGAAAGCACAGTAATGCAAACTCTTAAGTCAAATGAATTCTGTGAGTGGGTATTTCCAAGGCACCTAGATTTTTCTTCAGATTCAAAGACAGTATACATATATGCATGTATGTTAATCCACTGTCATTTATTGAGTCTACTATGCAATAAAATTTTGCAATATATCGATTAAAAAATGGAATAAAATATGATGCTTTCTATTAAGGAATGCACAAACTATTGGATGATAAAGATAATTGATTACCATATTGGGGGCCAGTTATGTTACGGTTATGCCATGTTCAAGAGAAACTGGAGAGTTGGGGGAATTTTTCTATAAAAAGATGATAAATAAGCTCAGATTTTCTGGAAGGTATGCTAGCTGAGGTAGAGGCACTTGAAGGCAGAGAATGAGATAACAGGTCCTATATAGGGAACTACAAATTCTTCTGTATGCGTGGCGTGAAAGGTGGATATATGAGATTATTGAAAAAAGAAACCATAAAGGTGTGTAGGAGCCAGGCTTAATTTTTTCCAAGTTAAAGGTTTTTTGTTTGTTTATAAGTTATGTGAAACTATGAAAGGATTAAACAAAGAATAACACAATATTTATTTCTTTAATATCTAATTTCTTAAAAATATCCATTTCAATGAGTTGAGAATTTACAATATTCCTATTTTTCTTAACTGTAGAATCAAAAAGATTTGATCATGCTTTCTTGGATTATTCTTAATTTCACAGTGGCAAGTAATTATATAATACCAGTTAGTCATGAAGAACACTGATAGAAAAATAGGGCTAATATGGAAAGTAGGAAACAAATGAAATAAAGTGTCTTTTGGCTTTGCAAATTTAAAAGTCTAAATTTAATAGAACAAAAATTGTTTTAAATGTTTTGTTACATGTAATGTTAATAAGATTTATTGTTTTAAGACAAAAATATATAGTTTATTATTCATAGTTCTTTAAAAGTACATTTGACATTTTTCCTTAGCTATAACTGCATATTATAGCTTTTTTTCAAAAGCACTTATTTTTTGTTTTTCACTCAAAAAATGGGTTGCTTTTTCTAGACAATGGCCAGAAATTTTAAGCCATTTGCACATTTTCCTGGTACCAGGTAACTGAGTCCTATTCAGAGGTGACGTGCATCACATCAAGGCCAGTTTACCCAGGAGTGCAGAAGCAGTGTGTTGCAGTGGTGGAAGCACCGAACCCAGAGTCACGAAGGCTGAGGTTCTCTTCAGAAAAACACAGGCGTGGTCTTGAGTCTAAAATTGGGTGATCAAGTAGAGGAATTTTGTGGTTCTTTCCAGCTTTAATTATCCATTGTTCCACGTCAGGCTAATTCATCATCACTTGTAAAAACCTGCCAAACATTTAGGGCCCCGTAAAAATTTCCTGGATCCTGAATTTCTTTCTCTTGAAAGCAGAGAATCTGCTAGAATGTAGTTATATTAAAACCAGGCTTATTGTAACTCACATTTGGATATGCCCCTAAATCAAGCGATGGTCCTAAAACATAGCTATTTTTGCGTTTAGTTAATCATTTAGAAAACATTTAGTGACCTATTACTAGATTTAAAACATTAATCCAGATACCATGGGAAGCACAAAAATGAAAGACACATAGATCATTCTGCAAGAATGTCCTCTCATGTAGGAGAAAAGGTGCTATATATGTACACAAATAACTGTGCAGCGAGGCAGGTGTTAGGTGACATGGGACAGATAGGGAACAACTGCAATGAGTAAATACTAATTCTCCCTCTGATATATCACTAAATAAATAATTACATTTTATATCCTTCACTGTTAGTGTTACATAATTCTTTATTATTGTTGTCTTTAATGTAACATTTTATGTGTGTGTGCTGGTTTTAAGAGTATACATGTTCAATGTAGACCTATAAAAATTAGGCAAATGAGCGAAAATCATCTGTACTCTTATGATCCGGGGCAACCATTGTTAACATTCTGCTGAATTCATTCTAGTTTAGTTGCATGCTCACATCTAGTTTTCTAATAACTTACTTTTTTCATTAAATATAAATATTTTCTATATCATTAAAAATTATTATACAATGTATTTCTTAATGGCTGAATGTATTCCACTGTGGGGGGAACACAATTTGCTCTTGTAGTACCCCTACCCCACTGTTGGACACTAAATTTCATTCATTCACATATGAAATACGACTTCTTATCAAGGTCTGGAGTATTACTGAAGCTCATAATTACTATCTTTCAAATCTGGTATAATTTTTTTCTTTCCTGTAGCTAATAACTACTTGATTCTATCAGAATTTCTCATTCTCATTCAGTCCTTAAAAAGTGTCATGTGCTAAATTACTAGCATGCCTACTTGTACCTGGACGTTTCATCTTCTTTTCTTTTTTAAAAAAACTCTGTATTTTGTTTTGGGGCATAGCCAGTTAACAATGTTGTGATAGTTTCAGGTGAACAGCAAGGGGACTCAGCAATACATATACATGTATCCTTCTCCCCCAAACTCCCCTTCCATATCCAGGCTGCCATATGACACTGAGCAGAGTTCCATGTGTTATACAGTAGGACCTTTCTTAATTTTAACACAAACTTTATCCAGACATTTTATTTCGGGATGGAGAATTCATGGGAAACAGGCCGTGGGAAACACTCCTCACTCCGTTCTGCCAGCAGCCCTTGCTAACTAATGATAGTAGTCCTCCCTTGGCTAAGACGTGGGCTGAGTCTAGAAGCGCGCTTCTTAACCGCAAGTCTCTAGGGAACTACAGTTGCTTCCAAAAATTGGAGTTTGCGTGCCAGATGAAGTTAATTTGGATTCCTTGAATATATTTTGGTATCTAACAAGGTCTGTCATTTATTTTGAATCCCAGGATTTATCTGAAAGTAATTGTCTACTGAAGCTTTTCTGAATCAGAAAAGAACAAGTTTTGGGAAGTTTTTTTCTCCTGTTTATTCCCTGTGAATCTCCTCAGCAAGACAAATTTGCCAAAGGTTACTGATAAAGGCCTGAAAAGTAGCAAACTTTGCTAAACATTTGAAGGGTTTGTTCAGTTAGTTTAGTCCAAATTAGTGTTCAAGATTAACATAAGCTTTACTATGAGATTTTTTTCAGTTAAGATAATAATACGGTTTTTAATTAGTAAAAAATAAATATTTGTAAATATATTGGACATGACCAATGCAAAGAAATAGAGGAAACAATAAAATGGGAAAGACTTGGGATATCGTCAAGGAAATTGGAGATACCAAGGGAACATTTCATACAAAGATGGGCACAATAAAGGACAGAAGTGGTATGGACCTAACAGAAGTAGAAGAGATTAAGAAGTGGCAAGAATACACAGAAGAACTGTACAAACAAGGTCTTAATGACCCAGATAACCACCATGGTGTGGTCACTCACTAGAGCCAGACATCCTGGAGGGTGAAGCCTAGCAGGCTTTAGGAAGCCTTATTATGAACAAAGCTAGTGGAGGTGATGGAATTCCAGCTGAGCTATTTAAAAATCCTAAAATATGATGGTGTTAAAGTACTGTTGTCAATATGCTAGCAAATTTGGAAAACTCACCAGTGGCCACAGGACTAGAAAAGGTCAGTTTTCATTTCAATCCCAAAGGAAATGCCAGAGAATGTTCAAACTACTCTACAGTTGTGCTAATTTCACATGCTAGCAAGGTAATGCTCAATATCCTTCAAGTTAGGCTTCAACAGTATATGAACCGAGAACTTCCAGATGTATAAGCTGGATTTAGAAAAGGCAGAGGAACCAGAAATCAAATTGCTAACATTGGTTGGATCATAGAAAAAGCAAGGGAATTAAAAAAATATATACTTCTGCCTCATTGACTAAAGCCTTAGACTGTGTGGATCACAACAAACTGTGGAAAATTCTTAAAGAGATGGGAATACCAGACCACCTTACCTGCCTCCTTAGGAACCTGTATTCAGGTCAAGAAGTAACAGCTAGAACTGGACATGGAATAATGGACTGGTTCCAAATTGGGAAAGGAGTACATCAAGGCTTTATCTTATCACCCTGCCTATTTACAAAGTACATCAGGTGAAATGTTGGGCTGGATGAATCCCAAGCTGGAATGAAGATCACTAGGAGAAATATCAGCAACCTCAGATTTGCAGATGATACCACCCTAATGGCAGAAAGCAAAGAGAAACTAAAGAGCCTCTTGATGAGGGTGAAAGAGGAGAGTGAAAAACCTGGCTTAAAGCTTAACATTCAAAAAATGAAGATCATGGCATCTGGTCCCATCATTTCATGGCAAGTTGATGGGAGAAAAGTGGAAACAGTGACAGATTTTATTTTCCTAGACTCCAAAATCACTGTGGACAGTGACTGAAGCCATGAAATTAAAAGACAGTTCTCCTTGGAAGAAAAGCTATGACAAATCTAGACAGTGTATTAAAAAGTGGAGACATCACGTTGCTGACAAAGGTCCATATAGTCAAAGCTATGGTTTTTCCACATTCCATGTGGATGTGAGAGCTGGACCATAAAGAAGACTGAGTACTGGAGAATTGATGCTTTCGAATTGTGGTGCTGGAGAAGACTCTTGAGAGTCCCTTGGACTGCAAGGAGATCCAACCAGTCAATCCTCAAGGAAATCAACCCTGAATAGTCATTGGAAGGACTGGTGCTGAAGCTGAAGCTCCAATACTTTGACCACCTGATGTGAAGAGCTGACTCACTGGAAAAGACCCTGATACTGGGAAAGATTGAGGGCAAGAGGAGAAGGGGGTGACAGAGGATGAGATGGTTGGATGGCATCACCAACTCAATGGACATGAGTTTGAGCAAACTCTGGGAGATAGTGAAAGACAGGAAAACCTGGCATGCTGCAGTTCATGGGGTCACAAAGAGTTAGACATGACCTAGCAACTGAACAACAACAACAATTGGTCATGAATGATCTAGTTTTGAATTCTTCTATGTTAAATACAACTAATTTGGTTTAGAAAGTTCTGAAATTACAATACTACTAAGAATTTCTTAAGTGCCAAAGCAACTGTTGTTTAAAAAAATCAAATAAGCGATTACCTGTTCACAGTCCTACTGCTCTTTGATGAAAGGAAATAGAAAACATTAGAATTTTACAGATTGTAGATTAAGGAGTCTTAAAATTATGGTGATAATGTTACCATATTAAGAATATTTTAACTGAGTTTTCAGTTTACAATCAGGCATTGGTTTAACTCTTTGGGTTGAACTGAGGGAAAAAAAGAAGAAAACCATATGAGATGATTCCAAAGAGACTTCTATTTGTAAAGAAGATAGAGAACCAGGTTATTTATGATATATAAATCAGAATTATTTATATTTTGGCCAGTAGGAAGGTTAATAAACTTCCCAAAGGCCAAATGCCATACAAATTCAGACTATAGTGATTTTTGGATATATGTGTTGATTTTGCCCAAAGATGAGTTACCCTTACTTACTTCTATCTCATTTTCTAGGAGCTGAGAAATAGTTAGCTATTGAATACTAGTAGACAATGAAAAATATCTGCAATTTTGATTGCAAGACTGGTAAAATTAAGGTCAAGAGAGGGTTCTTAGAACTTTTTTTCTCATTTGGATAATTACATTTTTTAAAAAATCTTGAATATTGCTGACATTAGGGACAAATTTACAATAAATAAACACAGGTTTACATTTTATATCAGTGATTTTCAGAAGGGAAATAAAAATCCCTTCTTTTCCTTATACACCTTACTTCCATTAGTTATTCCTCATAAACTCTATGACACTTGCCTCAAACAGAAATAAATACAAATGGTTCCTTTGGGAGCTGGCACCTTGCTATTAAGAAGTAAAGGAGAAAGAATAGTAGTAGCCCGACAGAAGAGGCTGCTCTGCCCTGGCCTGAGACAGAGCAAAACAAGATCTAACATGAATGTTTCAGCAATGACCCTATTTGCTTACCTAATTCCTCTCCCATTTCACTTCTACTTTTACTTTAAGTAAGATAAAAATAGAGGTATAGTCACCTAAATGAAAAACTGGTCCCATTAGGAACAGAAGAGTTTCATAGGTGAAAATTTTATTCTGCATAAAAGCAAGAATATCTGAATTTTGATCACTTTCCAATGCAGAGAAGGGCTTGCTAGAGCCCTTCCTTGGTTCTTCTGTAAGTTCCTCATCTCATTACTACTTGAAGAATTAGTTTGCCCCCATTACTAAATGTGGTTCCATTTAGTTATTAATTACTGTTTTATAACTGAGCCTTCATATTGACTTGGCTGATAACTACCAAAACCCTGGCCTGTTTTTCATCTGTTTTGTCACTTTTCATTATCTATTTGAAGAAAAGCTCAAAGTACTTACTGGGTTGAGGACCACAGTGAAGAAAAGTTCACCTCCCTGAATACTCTTGTCCAGCTCTTTAGGACCTCCTGGATATTCTTTATAGAAAATCGTGTGAGTGAAAAGCCCACAGGTTTGTCTCGGAAGAACCTGAAGGAAGAACGAGCAAGTAAGGAAAAAGTTCCCTTCAATCAATTAATATGCTGACATAGCTTCTTCCCTCATGGAAGATAAAGTTGGTGTCATTATTCAACTCTTTACTGTGGTGGTTTAGTGGCCAAGTCATGTCCAACTCTTGCGACCCCATGGACTATAGCCTGCCAGGCTCCTTTGTCTGTGGGATTTCCCAGGCAAGAATACCGAAATGGGTTGCCATTCCTTTTCCAGGGGATCTTCCCAACACGGGGATCGAACCTGAGTCTCCTGCATTGCAGGTGGATTCTTTATCTCTGAGATCCTTCATCCCCCAGTTCTTTCATAATTTGGAAAGTGGGGATGAGATCACTATGGGAGGAATACTGAAGACAGTGGAAGAACTATATGAAAACTAAGACAGACTTTGAATTATTTTAGCCACTTATCTATTTTAAATCTCCAAGTCATTACTTCTGTTATGAAACCTAGTATGTTCCAGCATCTTATGAAATAAAACAAAAAAAGTAAAAATGAAATTTAAACATATTGGATTTGCCTGTGCTATACATTGTAATTCTAGTACGGCAAAAAATTTAAGGATAATACTTCTATCAAATTCTACACATGCATTAGAAAATGAAGTCAATTAGTAACCTAATATGAGTCTTAGGAAATAACATTTTAAATTAGAACAAATATTTGAGACACAAGTCATAGTTTCTGCTCTACTCTGACAGGACCACTGTAGGTTGTAGTAACAGCCCCAGATTCTAAGTCTGAAGACTGCCAGTTCCAAGAGAAAGAAAGAGATTATGCGTTTGGTTAGCAATTTTTGTAATGTATCACAAACAAAATGATAAAAAGGTCACTTAGTAAAAAGTATTCTTTTATCTTTTGTATATAGAGCCATTATGTATTTCAATTATACATATTTATGATAAGAATTTTTTTCAAATTCTTACAACTTTCCTGGTAAAATGGCAGTATAATTCTAAAAGGGTGAGCAAAAGCTGTGCAAGATGCTATAATCTTTAGCTAAATTTTATTTAATGACCTCTTTATCATCTGCATTTATCATTATTCACTTGAAGTGGTAGAAAATAAATGAATATATTTAGGAGAGATACAAGTTTTACAGAATTTTAAAAAGGCAAGTCTTCAGCTTATTGTCCTAAGTAATCAATCTTCAGTTTTTTCTGTCTTAATTCTTAAAGCACAGTTGGTTCAGTTAGTGTTGTCAAAATATTACTGTACAGGACTCCCCATGCTTTGCAATTCCCTAGAAATATACTGGCTCTTTTTCTTTCATTTGAATATGCATTATAATAAATTTCAATCTAGTCCTTGAAAGTTTTCTTAGAAAACATGATTCTCAGCTCAATCAATATATTATATATTGCTGTGTAAATCAAAACTGAATATATCCTATTTATTTTGGTAAACTGGTTAAAGTTATATCCTTAGAAGCTATTTTATCTTGATGAGATCATTCAGAGAACTTCAGATTAATTGCAGAGTATTAGCTCTGATGATGTTTATGTTTAAAAGCATTATATATTCTCATAATGTTATACACAGAATCAACAACAAAAGAGAACTAAGTGCCAAAATATTCTAACCAAATCAAATCTATTCCTTAATAACTTATGGAAATACAATTTCCTGGAAATAGCAGTTATTTCACAAATACCAATTCAAAATTCTATGCAAGTCCAGGTGGGAGAACACAATGGTATATCCTTTATATTCAAGAAGGATTTAAAGTGTATGGAAGGTAAAGAGAATTATCCCAAAGCTAAATAATGAAATGCCTACATGTAATTAAATGCCAGGTTAATTTTACATTTTAAATATGCATGATTCTGAGTCACTTTTAGGATTTAGTTTGAATATCTTGCTTGAAAAACTGTGGTAACATAAAGAGCCAACTTTGGGACTTGATTATCTAGCTGATTCTATGCAATGGAGAGAGACAGAAGTGTATTTGAACAGAGGGAAGAGGAAGTGTTAGGCTTTACCCTGCAACTGTGGGGAGGATCATGGTTGCTGAGAGGATGAGAGTCACTGTGAGCCCTAGGAGGGTCAGTGGGCCACCGAAGGAGGCTGAGGAGACCATGCGTGTGTAGGAGGCTCATATCCCATTGCTTTGCTCCCTAATTCCAGTGCTACAGGACACTGAACATGTTTCCAGAAATAGCTCTCTTGTGTTAGATAAGGAATAAGAGAGGTTTTAGGCATTCTGCTCTCTAGAACTGTTTCTGGGAGTGTAACACTATCAAATTCAAACTCTCATATATTGATAAGCCCCTGGAAACCTTATAGCTGCTGATCCTAACTAACTAGGAGATGGTTATGAAAACCATAATCACAAGAATCTCCGCTGCTGCTGCTTCTGCTGCTAAGTTGCTTCAGTCATGTCCGACTCTATGCCATCCCATAGATGGCAGCCCACCAGGCTCCCCGTCCCTGGGATTCTCCAGGCAAGAACACTGGAGTGGGTTGCCATTTCCTTCTCCAATGCATGAAAGTGAAAAGTGGAAGTGAAGTCGCTCAGTCATGTCCGACTCTTAGCGACCCCATGGACTGCAGCCTACCAGGCTCTTCCGTCCATGGTATTTTCCAGGCAAGAGTACTGGAGTGGGTTGCCATTGCCTTTCCAAGAATCTCCGCTAATGGACCTAAAGCCAATATCCTATATGTAAGGCCTGAGTTAGGGCTTCCCTGATGGCTCAGTGGAGAAGGAAATGGCAACCCACTCCAGTTTTCTTGCCTGGAAAATCCCATGGACGGAGGAACCTGGTTAGGCTACAGTCCATGGGGTTGCATCTGCCTGCAATGAAGGAGATGTGGGTTCAATCCCTGGGTCAGGAAGATCTCCTAGAGGAGGAAATGGCAACCCTCTCCAGTATTCTTGCCTGAAAAATCCCATGGACAGAGGAGCCTGGAGGGCAATAGTCCAAAGAGTCGCAAAGAGTCAGAAATGACTGAGCAATTGAGCACGCATGCACAAGCAAGGCCTGAATCCAGAGCAACTGCCAATAAGCGTTCCTGGTAAATGCCACCCATGAGGCTGCTGGGAGGATTGGTGGGAGTCTCTACCAGTGGGTATCTCCATTAGAAAGAGTAAGTAAATAAGCAGGTCTGTAATCTAATTGCTTTGAGGTTTCTGGCTCTCTTCAGAGAGTCACATTTAACAACCAGGGATTAGGATGGGATGTCTTGGTTTTCCATCAGTTCCTTACTGAATAAAGAGAAAAACTGCCCTATAACGCAATAGGACTGGAGCCTCATAGCTTCTGGGTAGGGCACAAACACCCTGAAATGTGGTAAGTCTTTATGTTCCCAGTGGAGTTACAAGATGATATGTTATGGGAATTCAGAGGAGAATAAGACCAGTGTAGGCCAGACCTAGGTGTTGAACTGCTAGACATACACCAAGGTGCTTCATGTTCTATAAGATACGGGACTTGATACTGAGGAATAAATGGAATAGGAATAGGTAGAGAGTGGTCAGAAAGTCTTTCAAGGTTGAAAGGGTGACAAAGGTATGGACACAGTGATACTGCTGCAGATCTTTTTGGCTGGAGTGAGTCTGTGCTAACTACGGGAAAATAAGAGCTAGAAAGGTAGACTTAGTTTAAATTGTTTTTAGGTCCCTGCAGAGCAAGTTAAAGGGTGTAGAAACAACTGGAAAGAATAGGTTAGGAAGGTCAAGGTGAAGGCAGCATTTTAGGATTAAAAGGTTGGCACTGTCCATGGGATGGACTGTGGTAGGGGGTGGATAGAAGCTGTAAATAGATGAAATAGGAATCAGCCCTGTGGTTTACAAATAAGAGTAAAGGCAATAAATATTACAGAAAGAGACAGGTAGTGAATATTACAATATTATGAAGGAATTATTGATGGAATGTAGAGACTTGATTGGACATGGGGTGGGTAGTGCAATGTTCAAATCGCTAAAACGAATTAGGAATAGCAGGACCAATAGCTGGAATGAAGGGAAGATAATAGGTTTCATTTGAGGTGGTTTCATGAGTTTGATTTGTAGACAGATCATCAAAACCCAGATGATCAGAACATGGGTGTGATCTAAATGTGTGTCTAAACGCGTGTCTAAATCAGGAGACCTATGCCTAACACCACAGTACTCTTTAGACCTTCTGATTTGGGGAAAAATTAGGATTTTTTCCTAATTACTTACTTTGAGAGGCCTCACAAAGTATTAAGTAACAATATATTTTGACAATATATATTTGTCACCAGTGTAAAAACACAAAACCAAATAGAGACACTTCGGAGAGAATTTGACAACAGATAACAAATGACTTAACATCATCTCTCATTTGTACTCTATATTATGACTTGTTAATAATTATGCAGGACATGTGGCTTCTTGTAAATACCTGAGATTTTTTTTTTTTTAGTCTGACATTGATAAAGAGGACAGTTTGGCTTGTAAAAGAGTGGCATGGTTAATATGCAGAGAGACGGTGTTAGTTTTACATGCTAAGTAACTGAAGAAATGATGGCTTCTATAAATTATCTGCAAGTTAGATGTAATGTCTCCTTAGTGGTTTAACATCAGTGCCTGCTTATTAGCAGTAGTGTCAGTAAAATAACACTTTAAAGTTATGTTTGAAGAACTGAAAAAAAAGTGACTGTAACTGAAACATCCTTCGCTTGGATGTGAAAACTATGCTTTCTGCTGCATGGAGCTTTCCCTCTGTTAAGCTGTTAATACGTCGCTCTTTTCTCTGCTTCTTTCTGGCAGAATGTGGTGTGCCCTACCCAAACCACAGATGCTCACCATGATGTTTTTGTGGATGAAGCCCCTCCGGTATCTAGCTGGCTTCAGGTGTGGATATTCTTCAGTGCTGGTGATTCTAATATTCCAAACCTTCTTCCAGGCTTCATATAGCTGAACATGTACAGGATAGACGCCTGAATGGTGAGGGGCCACTGCATAGCCCATGTCAGTAGGAATGCCATGCTCCTAAGACCAAGCAGATGTTCGTTAGGATGTGGGAAGATTGATCGGCATCCTGTTTTTACCTCAGGATTTTCACATATGCTATAAATACATTTGCTTCAGTCCATCATTACTTAATTATATGGTAAAATTAAAGTGATGAACATGAAGACCTCTAGACTTCATGAAGCCCGACAGCCATCCCACCAGTCTCGATGATGATGGGTTTGTATTAAGAGGCAGTGAGAAGGACTGGCGACTTTAACGAATAACATGAAAGAGCCTGCATTCACTGTATCCTGTAGCGGCCACATCCTCTTCTCTCCTCACCATCTCAGTAACTTACATGACAAACACTTACTGTAAAGAACACTCAGTACTTCCCACAAAATAAAACCAATGCTTCCGAGAGGGACAGAACACACTCTGCATTCATTAGACTTGCTAACAGGATTTTACTTTGCCTGTATCCCAGTTTCTACCAACTTTGCCGCATTTCTGTTGGTTTCTCAAGGAGAGGGCCAGTAACAGACAGTGTCCCCTGCCTTGGTAGAAGCACACACTTTTGACTAGAAAATGTGGTAAAAATTTTATAGACCAATTTTCTTTGAAGCCAAAGCTTGGTTACAGTGAAGTAGAAAGTACTGAAAGAACCTAACAATCTGGAAATTGAGTCGATTTGAAATCCAGCTTTGGTATATAAAATGAATCCAGCTTAAAAATTTTCTAAATTAAACACACACACTCCCTCTCTGTCCCCTTCTCTCCCAGCTCCTCCTCCTTCTATTCACTTGGTCCTGACCAAGTCTCGAAATTCCAAACATAAATCTATGTGACAACTGGGCTATTTTGGAGGGGGCTTGAGACAACTTTGTATAATTGTAATTATTCTTCTTCATTTCAGATGGCCCACTAATGCTGATAAGTGTCTTTTGCGTATAGCATGAAATGCCTTTTAATAGAAGAATAGCTTCAGTGGCAGACATGTATTTTTTTTCTCCTAAATGATATTTTATTTTTCTACTTGTATTTTTCAAAAGTTCCACCCAAATAGACTTGAATTAGTTGTGGTTTTTCTTCATACCAAAGCACAATTTCACATACAGAGAACCATAGTATCAGGAATTATAGAAATATGCTACAAATGGATATGGATAAAATGGAAAAGGCATGGCAAGCTTTGCTTTTCAACCTAAATAATAATAGGAGGTGAAGGAAGTGTCTGAGCACCTAAGCACAGAAGGTTCATGGGTTGCCAGTGGTTTGTCATCCCTTAAGTATCTATCAGACTCCTTCATTACGGCAGAAAAGGCTCTCAAAATTTGGTCCCAACCTACCTAATGTAGACTATTTGCATTGCATCCTATTTGCATTCATCTCCCCATCCTAATTTCTGATGATTCCCTTTACATCTTTGCTGTACATTGTACATATTATCTACCTAATTGGAATGCCCCTTTTCTCTTAACTTGTAAGTCTTCATCATTCAGAACTCAGCTCAGTCAGCTGTAGTTGAGGATGCTGGAAAGGGAGCTGCCACACCGTTGCTGTGAGGAAGAGAATGGGTGGACTGAGAGATGGAGTGGATTATACTTGTGTTTCCAAAGGGTGGGAGGAAATTTCCATGTTCTTCACTTTATTTGCATCTTTGCTAGAAATTACCATAACTAGGCAATTATTATCTGGGCTTCCCAGGTGATGATATTGGTAAAGAACCTGCCTGCCAATGCAGGAGACATAAGAGACACAGGTTTGACCCCTGGGTTGGGAAGATCCCCTGGAGAAGGAAATGGCAACCCACTCCAATATTCTTGCCTAGAGAATCCCATGGACAGATGAGCCTGGCGGGCTATAGTCCATGGGGGTCACAAAGAGTCAGACACAACTGAAGTGACTTTAGTATATTAGCTACTGCTGTTAAGTCACTTCAGTCGTGTCTGACTCTGTGCGACCCCATAGACAGCAGCCCACCAGGCTCCCACGTCCCTGGGATTCTCTAGGCAAGCACACTGGAGTAGGTTGCCATTTCCTTCTCCAATGGATGAAAGTGAAAAGTGAAAGTGAAGTCGCTCAGTTGTGTCCGACCCTCAGTGACCCCATGGACTGCAGCCTTCCAGGTTCCTCTGTCCATGGGATTTTCCAAGCAAGAGTACTGGAGTGGGGTGACATTGCCTTCTCCAAGCATATTAGCAGGCAATTATTATTATGTCATTTAGAATCAGAAGCAGCAATTGAAGAGATAGTGAATAGTAATTTCCCAAAACTGAAGGGATACTGTACATTGTACAGGGATCTGAAGTTTAACAGATTAAGAAATCTGTTAAACTTCAAAGCAAGGTAAGTTTTTAAAAAATTGACATTTACAGAGCAAAGCTATAAAAACTAAAAGCAATGATAAAGTCTTAAAAATAGCAAAACCAAACAAAAACTTTTAAAGGGGGGGAAATGTGATTGACAACTGACCACTTGATAGAAACACTATAAATGTGAAGAACATGGAATAAAATCATTTTTAACCAAAAAAAATTGAATTTCACTACAAAGTGAATTGAAATATTTCTTTTTTCCCCCTTGGTTTTTAAAAACTCAAGCTATGGCATTTTTTTTTTCAACTAAAAATTACCAACATATACTTTGTGTTAGAAAAAGTCAGTGAAATATTTATCTAAAGTGGTTTAAGAACAGGGGTGTAGTGATAATGGACCAGTGGAAAGCAAGTGAATTTCAACCACAGAAATTTAAAGGAAAATGGTGAACAATTACAGGTAAACAGCTTTTAAAAGGGTATACGAGGAAGCAAGAATGAAATTCACAATGACAGGAGTGATGTTATAAAATTTAAGTATCTCAAATGTGTGAGAAATTATGCTGACAGAAAGCTCAAGGTAGTTTTTAAATACCTGTAAGTGGTCAGCTATCTCTTCAGAACACCGTGTTAGGAAAGGACCGTCCAATACAGCAGAGACATTCCCCTTATTTTGGGAAATTTCCCAGGCGAGAACACTGGAGTGGGTTGCCATTTCCTTCTCCAGGGGATCTTCCACCTAGGGATCGAACTGCATCTCCCGCATTGGCAGGCGGATGCTTTACCACTGCACCACCTGGAAAGCCAGAATATTCCCAAATATTTGCAAACCAACATATCACAATTTCTGTTTTTAGTTTCAGCTCTTATCTCTAAAGAACTACTGAGGTTCTTTAATCTCATCTTTGATTTGTATGCTGATGCAGTGAGGCACTGAGGCAAACTCCACTTCTGGAGTCAAACAGATCTGGCCAGTTCACTCTTGCATTTACCACCTATGTGGTCTTTGGAGAATGATTTATGACCTGTAAACCTCACAAGGGGTTCGGAGGAAATTCAATAATATAATACATGGAAAGCGTTGAGTACAGCTCCTGAAACACGATGCACATTCAATGACTGCCGTTTAGTACTGTTGTCATTATTGGCCTGCCTCCATTTTTAAATACGCTATCATCCTCCTTAACTCAATGATATTAACTAGATTACACTAGATAGTACCACATTCCCGTGGACAATGTATCTTTTTGAAGCTGAGTTTTGGGCCATGGCCATGATAAAAAGCTAGTGGTGTGTGTGTGCTCGGTCATATCGGACTCTTTGTGACCCCATGGACTGTATGCAGCCCACCAGGCTGCTCTATCCATGGGATTTCCCAATCAAGAATGCAGGCATGGGTTGCCATTTCCTCCTCCAGGGGCTCTTCCCGACCCAGGGATCAAATCTGTGTCTCAGCTATAATGTGGAATTATGAAAGTACTGGGCCACCCTTTCTCTGTCAATAAAAGATAGGCCCTTTTCCTGCTTTCACTGTGGACTTGGGGACTCTGCCTTATGAGCCTTGGTGCTTCTATCCCTCTCACTATCCCCTCCTGGGCCTGCTTTCCTCTTGATCTGTTTACCCTCAACCAACGCCATGTGGCTCCAGCCTGTGAATCACTGAGCATTCGTTAGTAGGTGGTCTCTTTTAAAAGAGATGAAGGCAATATAAATTGGGCTCCAAATTTGCATTCAATACCAGGAAGAACACCTGAAATATTATTGCACAGAAAAGTCTGGGCTAAGATTGCAGGTTATATGTTCTGGAAGGCAGTCTATTATGTTTCAGAAGATTTATTCCTTATGCTAAACTCCTGATCTCTTCCGATCTTTTTTTTCCTCTTCCAGATCTTTTAATTTGAAATTAAGTACACTATTATTTTGGAATCTGGGTCAAAAAGTCTAAGAGAGTAGACATTTTAGATTAAAAAGTTAATTCTCCTTATTCTTTTCATTAATCCTTGATTGAAAGTAGCATCTTAGCTATAGCATCTGTAATAAAAATTTCCCTAGTAGAGGACATGGACCAAAAAGATTGGGGATTATGTTTATGTTACTATAAAATGTATGTTAAATACTTAGAACACAAGTGGGATTAATTAGTCTCACAACTGAACTCTTCAGCTCCACCTCTCAAGCTCTACCAGACAGGCTCTTTCCCCAGGGTTCCTCCATGTGACTAAATAACATGATCCGTTATCAACCAACGAGTTGCTGTGTCAAAAAGACAGAGGCTATTCTTGATAGGTTTCTTCATTCTTTTCTTAATCTAGGTCATTATCATGTTCTATCAGTATGTCTCTAGTGTAAATCTGAAACCTATCCACTTTTCTCCAGTTCTAAAATCAGCATCATCATCACTCCCTAATCCAATCTGCCATGTTATTCCATGGCCTCCTAACCATTCAACCCATTTCTGCTCTGTGTGCTTTCAATCCATCCTCTACATAGCAGCCAGAGTAACACTTTAACACCCAAATATGACCTGGTGACGTCCTGCTCAAAATCCTTCCATGGTTTCCCCTGGCACTTAAGATAAAATACAAAATTCATAGAATGGTTGTGAATCTTGCACGGTGTGACTTTTGCTTCTCTCTCTTGCCTAGTTTTGTACCACCCTCCACATTTTACTGTATTTTAATCACGTTAATTTTTGTTGAAAGTCACCAAGCAATTTCCACCCTCAGCATCCTCCCACTTGTGATCTTGCCAGACTAGAATTTCCCTACTCCAACTCTTCACTTAGATAGATTTGATATCTCTCTTAGTTCCTTTATTTGTGATATGTTCAGAGAAGCCTTCACTGTCAAGTCCCAATCTAAACTAAGTCCACATTAAGACTTCTCTTAGTACTGCTCATCTTTTTTCCATGGTACACAGCACAGGTTGTAAGTGAATATTCCTTCATATAATTATTTCCTTGCTTTTAATAAGTACTTTACAATTTTTCATTCATTTATTTGTTTTGGTCATGTGTCATGATCACTGCTGTGCTCAGGCTTTCTCTCTTGCAGAGCACGGACTCTAGGCACCAGGGCCTCAGCAGTTGCAGCACACGGGCTCTGTAGTTGTGGCCTGTGGGCTTAGTTGTTCCATAGCATCTGGGATTTTCCTGGACCAGGGAGCAAACCCACGTTCCCTGCATTGGCAGGCAGATTCTTAATCACTCGACCACAAGGCAAGTCCCATATAATTGTTTCTTAATGTTTCTCTTCCTCATTAAACAATAAGCTCCATGAATTCTGGGTTCTGTTTTACCCACTGCTATAAGCCCAGTGTCTTGCCAACAACAAGCACTCCAATAATATTAATGAACAAGTGTGTGAACTGATACTGACTACCTCCCTCCAATTCTAATTTTTACTCTCTCAATTATCTCAAACTCTCAGTTCTCTGCAGAATGGACATATGGTAACTCACAGAGAAATTTAACACCTATAAAATTAACACCCATAAAAGTAATACTTCAAAACACTTTTGAGACTATAGTTAAAGATTATTATTCAAGTAATAAACATTTATTATTATGAATTTATATTTAAACTACACTGTATAGAATTTAAAATTTCAAGATTTTCCTAAATCGTATGTTCGGACGTTTCCACATGCAAATATGAAGATAACACAATTTTATTAAGCAAAAAGTGATGTGTTATTTCTCAGAAAAACTTTCTCAAAACCAAAAGAATAAAAGGAATAAACTGGTAGTCATGTATTTGAGAAACATGGTAACTTCATTCCTGAAGAAATAGTTGTTTATTACTATCCTTGATTAATTGATGCTTTTGAACAGTGGTGTTGGACTCTTGAGAGTCCCTTGTACTGCAATGAGATCAAACCAGTCCATCCTAAAGGAGATCAGTCCTGAATATTCATTGGAAGGACTGATGCTGAAGCTGAAATTCCAATACTTTGGCCACCTGATGCAAAGAGCCAGTTCATTAGAAAAGACTCTGATGCTGGAAAAGATTGAAGGTGGGAGGAGAAGGGGACGACACAGGACGAGATGGTTGGATGGCATCATTGACTCAATGGACATGAATTTGAGCAAGCTCCAGGAGATGGTGAAGGACAGGGAAGCCTGGTGTGCTGCAGTCCACGGGGTCACAAAGAGTCAGACACAACTGAGCGACTGAAGAACAACAACAAATCCTTGGTAATATTTCTTATTTAAATTCTTGCTAGTAATCAAGAATGGTACTTTACTTTTTAAAAATTGTAGTTGATTTACAATGTTGTGCCAGTCTCCGCTGTACCAGCAGAGTGACTCAGTTTTATACATATATACATTCTTTTTTAAAATGTTCTTTTCTATTATGGTTTATCCCAGGAGATTGGATTTAGTTTCCTGTGCTATCCAGTACTCTTGCCTGGAAAATCCCATGGATGGAGGAGCCTGGTAGGCTGCAGTCCTTGGGGTCGGGAAGAGTCGGACATGACTGAGCGACTTCACTTTCACGCACTGGAGAAGGAAATGGCAACCCACTCCAGTGTTCTTGCCTGGAGAATCCCAGGGATGGGGGGGCCTGGTGGGCTGCCATCTATGGGGTTGCACAGAATCAGACACGACTGAAGCGACTTAGCAGCAGCAGCAGCTACACAGTAGGACTTTGCTGTTTATCCATTCTAAATAATAGTTGGCATCTGCAAACCCCAAATTCCCAGTCCATTCTTCTTTCTCCCTCCTTGTCCCTTGGCAACCACAAATCTGATCTCTGTGTCTGTGAGACTGTTTTCTGTTTTGCAGATAGGTTCATTTTAAACTACATATAAGTGATATCATATAGTATTTGTCTTTCTAACTTACTTCACTTAGTATAATGATCTTGAGTTGCATCCATGTTGCTGCAAATGGCATTATTTTTTTTTATGGCTGAGTAATACTCCACTGTATATAGGTACCATATCTTCTCTATCCAATTCATCTGTCAGTGGACGTTTAGGTTGTTTCCATGACTTGGCTACTGTGAATAGTGCTGCTATGAACATAAGGGTACAAGTATCTTTTTGAATTATAGTTTTGTCCAGGTGTATACTCAAAAATGGTACTTTACTTTTAATATTTTCCTCTATTTAAATCCTTCTAAAGAGAACATTTTAAATTTCCACTAATGACCTAAAAATCTGCTATTTCCATATTTTTCAGATTAGCAAGTATAAGAACTAATGTAATAAAAAATGCACAATGATAGGAAATCAAGCAGACACTCTGAAACAAAACAAAAGCAAACATTCTACATTCTATAGTTGGAAGAAAATCTAAAACTTCATTACAAAGTAATTTCAAAATACTTCTAAATGCTTTTCTCGAGTTCATTTGGGTTAGAATGTCCCATTTCTTCAGTATATAGAAGTTAATGCTTTGTTTAACTATCTTGTAGTATTGAGAATTTACATTTACAGATAAAATGGGCTTCCAATAAAGTATACCTATGTTTATATTTAGTAGTATATTTTGGAGTTGTTTCTAGAAGAAAATGGTTTGCTTCGGTTTTTAAACTGGCTTCTTTAAAAGCTGTGGCTGTATAAGCTATTATTTCACACAGAAAATAATGCATTTTTTCAGATAATAGGAGCTTGTTTGGAGAAGTGGAATTAAAACCTTTTCACTAAAAGACATATACATATACATACACATATGCATGTATATACACATACACACACATTCCCTTGAATTTGAGAAGAATTTTAAAACGTCTAAAGAGTGTTTTCCTAAGGTAATACTAATGATCGACACGTGACTTTTTAGCTTATGAGAACCTGTGAGGCCTCTGGCACTGGGAGTGGTCCTGTAGCAGTTGCTGTAACTCAGGGAGGGAAGTAAGAAATGGAATTGATGGTGGCCCAATATATGTAAAGTTACTATTTAAAGGAATCGTATTTCCTTCTTCATCTAGAACCAAACTAGGCAAGTCAGGATTTATCTTTAGGTTAAGGAATTAGGTTTGGTACTGAGTGCTAAGAGTGTAAATATTAGAACACATTCCTGTGATTAAATGATGGTATTTCTGGCATGCTATGTAATGAAAGATCTTAAAAGAAATAACTCCTTTAGTAAAGGAAGCTGAGTTTTCTTTTTTTTTCAATTGTGAATTAAACGGGTTGTGCAAGTAATCACTAAGATTCAGATTTAAAACTCTGTGTTTTTTTGACATAATCCTTGTGGTGTTTAGAAATAGTCTCATATTTGGATGCTAAATATAAATGCACTATTTTAAATCCATGATCTAATCTTAAACTAACATGTATAATTTTCTTCTTACATATTTAAGGAAGTGATAACACCCTAAAATGTGATAGGCATATTTACATAAATCTGGTTAGTATTTATAGATTTGGCTACTAGATTTCTTTCTAGTTTTTCAGTGTGCTCTTTAATTCATAATATAAATTGTTTGCTGGCTGGTATGTGAAAAATCTTCAGTGATGATCATGGTGTTTTTTAGATTTGGTTTATGAGTTTAAAATCATCCTCTGTTGGCAGCTGTTGTATAACTAAAAAACTGGCTGGTCTTCATCATCCCTGGTTGCTGGGAGGTAAGCCCTAAATCCTTGGAATTTTCTAAGTGATAGGAATGTCCTTTATTCATAGTGGATTCCTGAGACCAAAGATCTGAATTTATGTTAACAAAATGACTCAGTTCAGAATTTAGCCAGGCCTGAAAGACCAAACATCCGATTAGAGAGTTGGGGCATTGAGCCAGCTTATAATCAACCTGACCTCTAGGCAGGGGAGGAGACTCTGATACTGACTTCAACCATGTGGCCAGTGACTTAATCAATCATATCTATGAAATGAATAGATATGATTGTGTGTATGTTAGTCACTCAGTCTTGTCTGACTTTTTGCGACCCCATGGACTGTAGCCCACCAGGCTTCTCTGTGCATGGGCTTCTCCAGGCAAGAATACTCGAGTAGGTGGTCATTCCCTTCTCCACGGGATCTTCCCAACCCAGGGATCAAACCTGGGTTTCCTGCATTGCAAGGGGATCCTTTACCATCTGAGCCACCAAGGAAGCTCCTATAAAATGAAACTCCAACAAAGACATGGAACACCAAGGCTGAGGCAAACTTCCCCAGTTAGTGATATTCCTGTGGGTCCAGAAACCCCAGGAAGGTGATGGTCTTTATCTCACAGTTTGGAGTTTGAAAAAACATAACTACAGTAACAAAGGGCTTCCCAGGGGTTCAGTGGTATAGAATCCGCCTGTGATATAAGAGGCATGGGTTTGATCCCTGAGTTGGGAAGATCACCCTGGAGAAGGAAATGGTAACCCATTCCAGAATTTTTGCCTGGTAAATCCCATGGACAGAGGAGCCTGGTGGGCTACAGTCTGTGGGGTCACAAAAGAGTCAGAAAGGACTGAGCGATGAAACAAACAGCAACAACAGTAACGAAAGGTACAAAAGTCTTTGGATAAAGGTGTTAATAATGAGATCTTGTTTTTATAGTAATTCATAAAACAGAGGTATGACCTTATCACTCTGAAGTCACTCAGATCTGGAGAGTCTAGTGTTTCATTAAGTATACAGTGAGAAAAGAATCTTATTTTTCCCATGTTCAAAGAGAGCCATAGAGGGAGGGATGGATTGGAAGTTGGGCATTAGCACATGCAGACTATTATATATAGCATAGATAGTAACAGGGTCTTATTAATGTAGCACAGGGAACTATATTCAGTATACTGTGATAAAGCATAGTGGAAAAGAATATGAAAAAAATACATATACATGTATAACTGAATTACTTTGGCATATAGCGGAAATTAACACAGCATTGTAAATCAACTATACTTTGATAAAATTTTTTTAAAGGTAAATAAAGATAGTCAAACCCACAACATAAAACGATCAGTGTTTACCAGGGAATATCGGGGATGGGGAATGACAGTGTCATGGAGGAAGCACAAATTTAGAAGTTCTGGGCTCAATCTTAGTGCTGCCCTTCATTAGTTATAGCACCCCAGCAGGTTACACAGCTTCACCAAACCTCAATTTCTTTATTTGCCAAGTAGGGGTAATCAATTATCTTACGGTATTGTAGAAAATAAAACATACAAGCAACGTTAGAGGTCAAGTGCCATTTGACTTCCTTTCATCTTATTAACATTATTCTCTTTCTTATTGAAATAACAAATAAAGAAACAAAAGAAACAAAAGTAAACTAAGAATCCTTCCTCCAGTTCTTCTAGTTCCCCCCCAAGACTGAGGATTCTTATTTGAGAGCAAACATCCCTTAAAAGAAGATATGGGGGCTGAAAATACACATTATCAATCTTATCTTAAAAAGAAGTTTTATCAAACAGTATACATTTCTTCTGGAAAAAGTAATTGATATTGTATGTAAAGTAGGAGATTAAAATATCCTTGGTGAACTATACATTTGATAAGGCCATAATAATGACATCGGCAAAAGCCCTTTCTTGACATCAAATATTCCTCTTCAAGTATCCTAAAAGAATAGCTGAATTATTTGAAGAACTTTAATGAAATTTAGTAAGCCTTAATGCTTTAAGAAATTCCAGAAACACATATAAAACATCAAATCACTAAGTCGTGTAACAGAAACTAACATGGTATTGTAGGTCAGTTATACAATGCAGCCGTGAAATGAAAAGACACTTGCTCCTTGGAAGAAAAGCTATGACCAACCTAGACAGCATATTAAAAAGCAGAGACATTACTTTACCAACAAAGGTCCGTCTAATCAAAACTATGGTTTTTCCAGTAGTCATGGTGTGGATGTGAGAGTTGGACTATAAAGAAAGCTGAGAGCTGAAGAATTGATGCTTTTGAACTGTGGTGTTGGAGAAGACTCTTGAGAGTCCCTTGGACTACAAGAAGAGCCAACCAGTCCATCCTAAAGGAAATCAGTCCTGAATATTCATTGGAAGGACTGATGCTAAAGCTGAAACTCCAATACTTTGGCCACCGGATGCAAAGAACCGACTCATTGGAAAAGACCCTGATGCTGGGAATGATTGAAGGTGGGAGGAGAAGGGGACGACACAGGACGAGATGGTTGGATGGCATCACTGACTGGATGCACATGAGTTTGAGCAAGCTGCGGGAGTTGGTGATGGACAGGGAAGTCTGGCGTGCTGCAATCCACGGGGTCGCAGAGTCGCACATGACTTGAGCGACTGAACTGAACTGAACGGCGAACTATACTTCAAAAAACAAACAAACTCATAGAAAAAGAGATCAGATTTGTACTTATCAGATGTGGGGGGTGGGGGAGTGGGAATTGGATGAAGTCAGTCAAAAGGTACAAACTTTCTAAATAAGTACCAGGGACATAATATATGACATGATAAACATAAAAGTTGTTAAGACAATAAATCCTAGGAATTCTGATCATAAGGAAATATTTTTTATATCAATATTTCTTTGATTTTATATCCATATGAGATGAGGGATGTTCCCTAAGCTTATTGTGGGAATCATTTCATGATGTATGTAAATCAAATCATGCTGCACTCCTTAAACTTACACAATATTGAATGTGTATCAATTGTATCTCAATAAAACTGGAAGAAAAAAAAGAAATCACAGAAGCAAAAGTTAAGCTAATAATTTAGTACCAATAAAGAAAGAGGGTATACATACTTAGCTTCATTTTCATTTTAACCTCTAAGAAAGAATTATTTTGGGGAGAGTGATTGATTTTCTTCTAGTCTCCCCTAATAATTATGTAATTTATTTCAAGTGAGTTTCCATTTAACAGAGCATACTGTTTTCCTCTCTTAGAGTTCCCTTCAGAATTTCTGAAGTGTCATCATATCTTTGTTAAATGTCTCATAAATAAATATACCACTAAAGGGTGCACTTTTGTAAGAATACTCAACAGAATGATGTAAACACTTTTACTTTACACAGGCCAGGTTGATTTTTTTTTTTTTTTTGAATTGCCAAGATTTCTTCAAATAAACACATGAAGGGGTTTATAGAAATGTAAGAAAAAAAGAATCTATGAGGCTTTACTTTTTTATGCTGTAGCAAAATCACTGAAAATAAAGTTTTCTAGAGACACAGTGAAGGAATTGGAGGGTTTAGTTTAATCCAGCTTTCTCAGAGTTTGAAGTTATGAGTTTACTATGGACCTTCAGGGTCCTTGAGAAGTAATAACGCTATAAACAATTCAGGGGCAGGCTTAAACTCCCAGAGTATTTGCAAACACATTTAATCTTTTTGAAAATATATAAAATTGAATAGACTAGGAATCTTTAAGACTTCATGGTATTAACTTTAACTGAAGTAATAATACTGACAGAGTAGAAGAGTTGATACTGATCTTTGTTATAACTACTGCATACGGTCTGGTATTTATAATAAACATCAGGACAGTTAATACTTGGGTGATAGCTACACAGATGGAAGAAATTGCACAAATCATATAAAGAGCAATTAAAAGAAAAACATTGTAAAAATCCAGATTCTAATATTCTGAATTTGTTTAAATTAAATATAACTCTTCAGAGAAATAGTAACATTCCAGTCATGAAGTTTTTGTAATAGCAATCAATAACAGTATCAATGGCATGGGCAACGTTCAGTTACACAAACCATGCTGGTTACGTGGGCTCTGGATCTTGACCGGCCTGAGATCGAACCCTCTCCCCAGTTTTCACTGGCTGTGTGATTTTAAGAAAATTACATACGCTCTCTGAGGCTCACTTTTTGCATTTTAAATATGGGAATAACTAGGTTCACAGGTGTCTGGATGAATGGAGGCTGCGTGGAGAGCACCAAGTTCAATGTCTGGTCGCTATCTGGAGCTCGAAATGTTCTCTTCTTACATTTCCTCTGGAGAGCCAAGAACCTTTCTCACTGAAATGCAAGGTTCTGTTTCACGCAGGGAAAACAGAATAATAGAATTTCAAGTTGCACAGCTTTCCCTCTCTGAGCATAAATTAAAGGAAAAGAACGAGGAGTTGGGGAGACTAGTTTGGATGCTGCTGCAGTGATCCAGGTGTGGGATAAAACATTTGGAAGTGGAGAGGAGAAGGGAAGTTTTGAGATGGAGCAGGAATAGTGCAAAAGAAAACTCATAGAAAATACTGAATAACTGGGAACTTGAAGGGGGAGGTACAAAAAGGTGAAAATAGACACAAAGTTAGCAGTTGTATAGATTTTACTTTTATTGATGGATTCATCATATTCAGGGTTAACACTCAAAATATTTACCAGTCAACATGCCATCCACTGATTGGTCAGACCTGGTGCCAGCTGTAGAACTGAAGCTGGATGTTGGAGACTATGAGCCAGGCCCTCTGAGTTGCTGAGTAGTTGGGAGGCTTGGAACATGTATGGGGAGGGTCTAAGGTGGTACTGGGGGTATTGACATTTTCAATATTGTAATAACTGGCATGGCCATACCAGTACTTTTAATGTGAATATTAACCCTGATAATATATCCCTTGCTCTCCTCTTCTTTGTCTCGCCCTCTCCAAGTTCCTTCAGCCATTCTTTTCATGAAATAAATTATATATTTCACCATCTTGGTCATCCTGCGCTGAATAATGGCTATTGGCTTTCTCAAACTGTGCTGCTTCCTTTGGTCCAGAAGCAATCTACCAGCTCAGAGTTGCCTTTGTGAATTCTGGTTTAAACTCTATTTCTACTAGGATAATTAGAATTACACTTTGTTTTCAATATCAATAAAATGACAGCCTAATGTCCTTCTTTATAAAGTGCTTCACTGAAGTGAAAATGATAAAATTCATTCATTCTCTAGCTGGCAAGCAAACTAATTAAAAGATTATTATATATTCCTTAAGCCAGCAAGTCTTTCAATGTATTTTAAATTACAGTTTGATACTGTAATCTTTATTTCCATTTTAGAAAGTTAATGTGCTCAGTAGCCTAAGAAGTTGCATAATGGGCACTAGACATGTCAGATAACGTAAAGTAGCAGGTTCTGCTGAACTTGGAAAACGGGGAAAAGGACACTGTGTGAAGGCATAATGATGATGCAATCAAAATGTACAATCCTGCCTAAGATTTTGTTTTCAGGATCCGGAACAGTGTTTTACAGCTACCAATTTTAAAAGTATTGTCATAACAGTGCTAGGTATCACTGATATTGGTGATGAGTTCTATGATAAAAATTTCTACTGATTATTTTATCTCTAAAAATTAAACTACCATAATTCACTAAAATTTAAATCCAAGTTTCCAGTTGAGAGTATATATACTGATGATTCTTTTGATGCTTAAATGCAGTAAGTTATTTTATTTTTCTAATGGAATTGTATCCAATTTGAAAAACTGTATATTTCTACTGTGTTATAGGTCAATAATTAATGTTACAATTAATCTTTGCCTCAGAAATAGTACCTTTCAAAAAAAATCCCCTGTTGAAATTTCATCTTAGTACCTGAATCATCCCATATTTGATAACTAAAAATATTTTCTAATCAACCTCTAAAGCTGTATTTCCTGATGGCTATAATCATCAAATGCAAGTTTGCTTAGAGGATTTGGTTGACCTTCCATAGTAAGCAATTAGACAGAGCTTTCAAAGCTAAATTAAAATGGACATCAAATTCCCATGTGAGACAGAAGTGTCTATATTGTGCCGAAGGATTAATAGATAAGATGTGTTTGCTAAAACTCAATGAAAATCGCAAGCGTTTGGCTGTAGATGGTGACAGAGAGGATCCCATCAAAGAGTCTTACATCATAGTCTCAGATTCGCTTAGTTGGAAAGAATTTAAATGTCCTCTAGCTAACTGCTGTGCATGTTCAGTTTTACCCATGGTGTCTAGTCTTGTTTGAACACCCAGTGGCTTCCTTGTCTGTGCTTTCAGTTTCTTCACTGCGAAACACTCATGCTCCTCTTTAAATTTAGAGCTCCCAAGCTGGTGGAAAAAAGCAGAGTGCGACCCAATTTCCAAATGCAATATTAGCACAATACTGCTTGTTCCATCTAGTGAGTGGAGAATTGAGGCAGAATTTCCTCCAGAACAGTTTCTTTGAATTAAAGTTGACTCTGTATCTCGCAGCAGTGGAGACACAGACAGAGAGAGCAGACTTATGGACATGGCCAGAAGGGGAGGAAGTAGAGGGTGGGATGTATGGAGAGAGTAACACGGAAACATATATTACATGTGTAAAATAGACAGCTGATGGGAATTTGCTATAGGACTCAGGGAACTCAAACTGGGGCTTGGTATCAACCTAGAGGGGTAGGACAGGGAGGAAGGTGGAAGGGATGTTGAAGTGGGAAGGGACATGGGTAAACTTATGGCTGATTCATGTTGATGTTTGGTAGAAACCAACAAAATACTGTAAAGCAATCATCCTTCAATTAAAAATAAATAAATTTAAAGAAAGTACCACTGGGAAAAATAGAAGTGCCATTGAACTAAAATAAATAAATAAATAAAGTAGACTCTGTATGGGGCTGTAAAGTAGACATGATGGGGCTTCCAAGGTGCTGCAGTTGGTAAAGAATCAGCCTGCCAGTACAGGAGAGGAAAGGGATGTGGGTTTGATACCTAGGTTGGGAAGATCCCCTGGAGTAGGGAATGGCAACTCACTCCAGTATTCTTGCCTGGAAAATTCCATGGACACAGGAACCTGGCGGGCTACAGTCCACGGGGGTTGCAAATGACTGAGCACACACAACCAACTTGTGTTATACATGATAAATGCCGGTCAGTCATGTGAAAAGTTCCCCCAATGCAGTTGTTTGTCTTCCTTCCCAACATGTTATAAACTCTGCCTAGCTCAAGGAGCATTTGGGAACCTAAGGGAAATGTTGCCCTATGGATTTCACCTCTAGTTCTCAATTTCCCTGATGTTAGCAGAAGTCCCAGATACCCTCTTGGGTTACCAGGCAAAAGAGAAATCTAGACTTATACCTGTGAATTGGTTTAGGAGGCCAGTGAGGACGCTTGGAATCACAATTTATGCGGTTTAAAAATAAAAGAGGATTTCTGGTTTTAAATTCTACCACTAGTGAGCTTTATCACCATGAGTGGGTCACTGTAATTTCTCTGACTTTTCAGTGTTCTTCTTCATGGTGTGAGAATAAGTATGCCTACAGTTCAGAGCTGCTGTAAGAATTTAAGGAAATAATATAGAATATATAAAAAAATAAATAAAACCCTTGAATTTTTCTTATTGCATCTTTAAATTTAACAGCAAAGCAGCTTTGTGACTAATGCCTTAGTGGGCATTAGAGAACACATACTAGAAAATGTAGAATTCACATGAACCAATGTCTTCCCCAATATAAAATAAGCTTTTAAACTTGAGGATCTTTGTCCCTCGTACCTGTCACTCTAAACACAGAAACCCAGGTAAAAACTGAAGATGGCAGTTTTATGATACTGAATATACTGATAATAAAAACAACAGCTGTTCTCCACTGTGTGTTATATACTAATCACTGTTCCCCAAAGCTTCTGTTCTCTTTCACGTTGTTATGACCCAGGAGGGAGTGATCCTGGATCCAGTCTCTTTTTATGTGTGTCTTCTCCTGTCAAAAAAGTCAATTGATTCTGTATCTGATTAAACTTTTATGAATGTTCTCTGCTGCCTCAAGACCATAATTTGGGTTGTCAACCTGAAACTAGGAATGGCATTTTTAAGAAATGTCCTCTGTTTAACATGTGAGGTTAAGAATGACCAAATTTCAAATGTGAATTATTCTTTCAATTCATGATCATTTGCCCTGGAATGTGAAGTCAAGTGGGCCTTAGGAAGCATCACTATGAACAAAGCTTGTGGAGGTGATGGAATTCCAGTTGAGTTATTTCAAATCCTAAAAGATGATGCTGTGAAAGTGGTGCACTCAAAATGCCAGCAAATTTGGAAAACTCAGCAGTAGCCACAGGACTAGAAAAGGTCAGTTTTCATTCCAATCCCAAAGAAAGGCAATACCAAAGAATGCTCAAACTACTGCTCATTTTCATTCATCTCACATGCTAGTAAAATAATGCTCAAAATTCTCCAAGCCAGGCATCAACAATGCGTGAACCGTGAACATCCAGATGTTCAAGCTGGTTTTAGAAAAAGCAGAGGAACCAGAGATCAAATTATCAACATCCGTTGGATCGTGGAAAAGAGCAAGAGAATTCCAGAAAGACATCTATTTCTGCTTTATTGACTATGCCAAAGCCTCTAACCGTGTGGATCATAATAAACTGTGGAAAATTCTGAAAGAGATGGGAATACCTGACCACCTGACCTGCCTCTTGAGAAATCTGTATGCAGGTCAGGAAGCAACACTTAGAACTGGACATGGAACAACAGACTGGTTCCAAATAGGAAAAGGAGTACATCAAGGCTGTATATTGTCACCCTGCTTATCTAACTTATATGCAGAGTACATCATGAGAAACGCTGGGCTGGAAGAAGCACAAGCTGGAATCTAGATTTCCAGGAGAAATATCAATAACCTCAGATATGCAGATGACACCACCCTTATGGCAGAAAGTGAAGAGGAACTCAAAAGCCTCTTGATGAAAGTGAAAAAGTTGGCTTAAAACTCAACATTCAGAAAACGAAGATCATGGCATCTGGTCCCATCACTTCATGGCAAATAGATGGGGAAACAGTGGAAACAGTGACAAACTTTATTTCTGGGGCTCCAAAATCACTGCAGATGGTGACTGCAGCCATGAAATTAAAAGACGTTTGCTCCTTGGAGGAAAAGCTACGACCAACCTAGATAGCATATTAAAAAGCAGAGATATTATTTTGCTAACAAAGGTCCGTCTAGTCAAAGCTATGGTTTTTCCAGTGGTCATTTATGGATGTGAGAGTTGGACTATAAAGAAAGCTGAGCACTGAAGAATTGATGCTTTTGAACTGTGGTGTTGGGGAAGACTCTTGAGAGTCCCTTGGATGGCAAGGAGATCCAACCAGTCCATCCTAAAGGAAATCAGTAGTGAATATTCATTGGAAGGACTGATGCTAAAGCTGAAACTCCAATACTTTGGCCACCTGAGAAGAACTTACTCATTGGAAAAGACCCTGATGGTGGGAAAGACTGAAGGTGGGAGGAGAAGGGGATGACAGAGAATGATATGGTTGGATGGCATCACCAACTCAATGGACGTGAGTTTGAGTAAACTCCGGGAATTGGTGGTGGACAGGGAGGCCTGGTGTGCTGCGGTCCATGGGGTCACAAAGAGTTGAACATGACTGAGTGATTGAACTGAACGGAATAATATTGGCATATGTTGATTAATTCATCCAAGTCATAACAGAATACTATTATTCCAGATAATGTTCTGTTTTCAGGGGAATATAACAGCGAATGTAGTCAAATATGCCTTGGTAAAATTTTTTTTGAAGACTACCAAAACAACAATAACAACATACCTTGAAATCTTCTCTATCACTTCTTAGTTTATCTTTTATTAGTACTTTCTTATATTTTATGTATTTTCCTCTTTTAAAAATTCCTTCCTTTCTCCACAGATTTAAAAAGAAACTACAAAATAATTTTCTTCTCCATATCCTCTCTTGCTGATTAACATTGCCAATATCAGCAGTCTTTTAGATTTCTGAAGATGACAGAATTACTGTTTGCTACATTGAGGGGATTTTTAGTGCTATTACAAACTGTGGCAATGTTTATCCACTTCTACGTGCTGTTTACTAGTCCTATTTATATATATATTTTTAGGGAAGAATGGTGGCTCTCCATCTCACAGGAGTTTGCAAATACTGTCAACATATTCAAAATACTAGCATGTAGGGACCTATTTGTGTTTTATTGACAAAATATCAGTGTCTGTAAAATGTGCACTTGAAGCCATTTTCTATTTTGGGGAGTAGTTTGAAGTTAAAAGGTAAATATGGGCTCCTGATGCTACCCATAGTATTTGGTCTTCTATATTCTTGTGGAAAAATCAGCGTGTTTCACAAATTCTAAACTTTTGTTGTACAAATTCGAGTAAGATACTATGTGAGTCAACTATTCAAACCTCCTGGGGCTTTAGAAGTTTATGTAAAATACATTTCATGTTAATTGGGCAAGTGGCCATCAGCACTTTCTTAAATTCTGATTAACCAAAAAAACTGATAGTTACATAACTGGGGGGCCAGCCAAGGGAGATATAACATGTGCTCTTCTTTCCACAGAGTTCCATATAGTTTCAGGGTTTGGAGACTATACACTGGAAAAGGCAAAATTGCAGGAAACCTCAAAATTGAGATTATGCTTCAAATGAGTCATTTCTAGTTCTGGTGCATGTTCAGTCGCATCCAACTCTTTGCGACTGCGGACTGTCACCCACCAGGCTCCTTTATCCATGGGATTCTCCAGAAAGAATACTGAAGTGGGTTACCATTTCCTCCTCCAGGAATCTTTCCAACACTGGATTGAACCAGCATCTCCTGCATTAGCAGGCGGATTCTTTTACCATTGAGCCACCTGGGAAGCCCCTAGTTCTGGGGTCAGGACTTCAAATCTATAGAAAAAAATTTGGTCAAGGGAGTGGTTATATTTTAGAATTTCCCAAATCATATCCAAATTAACTAGTGTAATGTATTTTAATTCTTTTGCACACTAGCCTTAGACTACAATTAGTAGGATTTACCTAGAAATACAGTACATGAACAACACTACGCCAGAGCCTTTGACTGTGTGGATCACAACAAATTGTGGAAAATTCTTAAAGAGATGGGAAAAACAGACCACCTGATCTACCTCCTGAGAAATCTGTATGCAGGTCAAGAAGCAACACTTAGAACAGGAACAACAGACTGGTTCCAAATCAGGAAAGGAGTACGTCAAGGCTGTATATTGTCACCCTGCTTATTTAACTTATATGCAGAGTACATCATGAGAAACACTGGACTGTATGAAGCACAACCTGGAATCAAGATTGTCAGGAGAAATATCAATAACCTCAGATATGCAGATGACACCACCCTTATGGCAGAAAGGGAAGAAGAACTAAAGACCCTCTTGATGAAAGTGAAAGAGGAGAGTGGAAATGTTGGCTTAAAACTCAACATCAGAAAACTAAGATCATGGCATCTGATCCCATCACTTCATGGCAAATAGATGGGGAAACAGTGGAAACAGTGACAGACTTCATTTTTTGGGGGGCTCCAAAATCACTGCAGATGGTGACTGCAGCCATGAAATTAAAAGACATTTGTTCCTGGAAAGAAAAGCTATGACTAACCTAGATAACATATTAAAAGCAGACCTTTGTTATTTTGCTAACAAAGGTCCATCTAGTCAAAGCTATGGTTTTTCCAGTAGTCATGTATGGATGTGAGACTCGGACTATAAAGAAAGCTGAGCGCTGAAGAATTGATGCTTTTGAACTGTGGTGTTGGGGAAGACTCTTGAGAGTACCTTGGACTGCAAGGAGATCCAACCAGTCCATCCTAAAGGAAATCAGTCCTTAATATTCGTTGGAAGGACTGATGCTGAAGCTGAAACTCCAATACTTTGGCCACCTGATATGAAGAACAGACTCATTGGAGAAGACCTTGATGATGGGAAAGATTGAAGGCAGGAGAAGAAGGGGACAACAGAGGATGAGATGGTTGGATGGCATCACTGACGCGATGGACATGAGTTTGAGTAGGCTCCAGGAATTGGTGATGGACAGGGAAGCCTGGTGTGCTGCAGTCCCTGGAGTCGCAAAGAGTTGGGACACGACTGACTGACTGAACTGAACCTAGAAATGTGATCTGATGGTTTTAGCTTTATTAACAACATAATCTATGAACACTGTAATATAAATTTTGGGGTTTGCAAATAAGAAAAATACTGTAATAAAGATATATTACACTTCACTTGCTTTTTGAGAGGTAATTTCTGCCGCTTTAATTGTTCATACTACAAATATTCACTGAGTATGTTTATGAACTGGGAACTGTGATAGGCAGAACACAGTCCTTGCCCCAGTGTACTCTCTGCCCAGGAAGGAGAATGCTGGTTCAGTAAAGAGCTACTTGTCTGGACTCCTTCCACATGTTTGTGTGCCCATCAGAATAATACAAAGATAAACACCCTCCCACCCCAAACATGCCCTGTTGGTTTGTTAACTTCTCTATACCATCTCCACTCATCACAAGCACATTTTCCCATGTACTGCACTTAACTTTAACTGTAAAATTTCCTGTCCAGAATCAGAATCCTCTTGGTTTTAAAACAGTGTATCTTGCTCAGTCAAATAAATGTTCCTTCCTTGTGTTATATGTATTTGATGTCTTTTAAATGGTTTTCTTCCCATTCCTCTTGCCTTTCCAGATTGAGATTTCATTACCACCTGCCAGCGAACACCTCCTACCTGTGTTTCCCTCAGCCTCATTTAACTCCAAATTCTCCCTGACACTTAAATCTTATTCTTATTTCAGAATGTACCTGAAATCCTATTTACACAGCATTTCCCTGGATACTCTCAACGACACTTCCTTCTCTGATGGTGAATTTTACGTTTATACAGTTTGGCACTAGGTCCAGGAATATCTCATTTTACTGAAGACTGTTTTTTTAAACTGAACTATAGTTGACTAACAGTGTTGTGCTAGCTTCTGTTTACAGTAAAATGATTCAATTATATATCTATATGTATGTGTGTGTATATATATTCATTTCATAGTCTTTTCTATTATGGTTTATTCAGTTCAGTTCAGTTCAGTCGCTCAGTCGTGTCCCACTCTTTGTGACCCCATGAATCACAGCACACCAGGCCTCCCTGTGCATCACCAACTCCCGGAGTTCACTCAGACTCACGTCCATCGAGTCAGTGATGCCATCCAGCCATCTCATCCTCTGTCGTCCCCTTCTCCTCCTGCCCTCAATCCCTCCCAGCATCAGGGTCTTTTCCAATGAGTCAACTCTTCGCATGAGTTGCCCAAAGTACTGGAGTTTCAGCTTTAGCATCAATCCTTCCAAAGAACACCCAGGGCTGATCTCCTCCAGAATGGACTGGTTGGATCTCCTTGAAGTCCATGGGACTCTCAAGAGTCTTCTCCAACACCACAGTTCAAAAGCATAGCATGTCAAATATAGTTTCCTGTGCTATACAGTAAGACCTCATTGTTTATCTATTTTATATGTAGTAGTTTGTATCTGTATCCCCAGTTCCTTTTTCATCCCTCCCCCATCTCTTTGGTAAGTGTACGTTTGTTTTCTAAGTGGAGATTTGTTTTATGTGTGTATTTTGTCTTCTCAGTGCAGCTGAAAGCTCTTTCTGGATGTGAACCATATTTTATGAGCTCTGACCATAATGTCATGTAGCTGAGTCCTGTGAGTGTCCTGAAACTTTCCTTTTAAATTAGACCCCTCAAAACATGAAGCATAGTGATGAGCATGCAATACGAATTCAAAAGTCACAAGCTGACAGGCTGCACTACTGAGTGTTTCCGACCATCACATAGAAATGACTGCTTAAAAGTGCCCGTATGCCCAAACCTCAGATGTTCTCAATATAAAAAGCCAGTCACTTTAGTAGTCTGTGCACTTTAGTTCAAAGTGAGTTACTTACTAAGGCAAACTTTTTGTTGAGAATCATCTGTTCCACCAAAGATGACTCATTATGGAAGAGGTGGGGCTGCATATGGCTCCACATATGTGGAAACCACCAGAACTCTTCAACAGACCCCAAAAGACGGTCATCCCCTTCATCTTCCTCTTCAGTTCCTAGGGCGTAGGGAGGAGCAAAAAGATTATTCAATTAATTTCAGCTACACTGATTGCCTGTTCATCTGTATGTATATCTGTCCATCTATCCATCCAGTAATGTAATTCTATATATGCATTTAGAAGATACCATTTATACTATCTTACATACATGTAAAGCTTTGAACATGAATTGTAACAAAGGAAAATCTGTTACTTGGGGAACAACCAGAGACTGTGATACAACTCTTTTTAAAAGTTTTAAAACATGAGACATGCATATAAAATCGGTGTAAGAAGGAAATACACAATCATTCCAAAGGACTTTAGAATTTTTAACTTTTAGGATCTTTGTATAATTTAAGTTTGGAGAGAAATGGGGGATAAGCAGGGAATGCAGTGCAGGGAATATGAGTGGGAAATGTGTTGTAGAGTTCTAATAGTAATTAGATCACTCTGACATGGGTTGTAACACAACATTGCCAACAAAATAATTCCATAATTTATCTGGGTTACTCCTTATGTTTGTGAATAAGTTCAGTTCAGTTCAGTTCAGTTCAGCTGCTCAGTCGTATCCAACACTTTGCGGCCCCGCGTACTGCAGCACGCCAGGCCTCCCTGTGTGCATCACCAACTCCTGGAGTTTACCCAAACTCATGTTCATCGAGTCAGTGTTGCCATCCAACCATCTCACCCTCTGTCGTCCCCTTCTCCTCCCACCCTCAATCTTTCCAAACATCATAGTCTTTACAAATGAGTCAGCTCTTTGCATCAGGTGGCCAAAGTATCAGAGTTTCAGCTTCTTCCAATGACCACCCAGGACTGATCTCCTTTAGGATGGACTGGTTGGATCTCCTTGCAGTCCAAGGGACTCTCAAGAGTCTTCTCCAACACCACAGTTCAAAAGCATCAATTCTTCGGCACTCAGCTCCTTTATAGTCCAACTCTCACATCCATACATGACTACTGGAAAAACCATAGCCTTGACCAGACGGACCTTTGTTGACAAATAAATGTCTCTGCTTTTTAATATGCTGTCTAGGTTGGTCATAACTTTCCTTCCAAGGAGTAAACGTCTTTTAATTTCATGGCTGCAATCACCATCTGCAGTGATTTGGGAGCCCCCCAAAATAAAGTCAGCCACTGTTTCCCCTGTTTCTCCATCTATTTGCCATGAAGTGATGGGACCAGATGCCATGATCTTAGTTTTCTGAATGCTGAGTTTTAAGCCAACTTTTTGACTCTCCTCTTTCACTTTCATCAAGAGGTTCTTTAGTTCTTCTTCACTTTCTGCCATAAGGGTGGTGTCATCTGCATATCTGAGGTTATTGATATTTCTCCTGGCAATCTTGATTCCAGCTTGTTCTTCTTCCAGCCCAGCATTTCTCATGATGTACTCTGCAAGCAGGGTGACAATATACAGCCTTGATGTACTCCTTTTCCTATTTAGAACCAGTCTGTTGTTCCATGTCCAGTTCTAACTATTGCTTCCTGACCTGCATACAGGTTTCTAAAGAGGCAGGTCAGGTGGTCTGGTATTCCCATCTCTTTCAGAATTTTCCACAGTTTATTGTGATCCACACAGGCTTTGGCATAGTCAATAAAGCAGAAATAGATGTTTTTCTGGGACTCTCTTGCTTTTTTGATGATCCATCTGCTGCTGCTGCTGCTGCTGCTGCTAAGTCACTTCAGTCGTGTCCGACTCTGTGTGACCCCATAGATGGAAGCCCACCAGGCTCCCCCGTCCCTGGGATTCTCCAGGCAAGAACACTGGAGTGGGCTGCCATTTCCTTCTCCAATGCATGAAAGTGAAAAGTGAAAGGGAAGTCACTCAGTTGTTTCCGACCCTCAGCGACCCCATGGACTGCAGCCCACTGGGCTCCTCCATCCATGGGATTTTCCAGGCAAGAGTACTGGAGTGGGGTGCCATTGCTTTCTCCGATGAGCCAACAAATGTTGGCAATTTGATGTCTGTTTCCTCTGCTTTTTATACTAATGCATAAAAGGGAGAAAAAGGGAAATGTGGGAATTGTTTTGAAAAAACATAGAAAACTGAAGGAAAGAAAAAAATGATGGAAAAAAGCTGAGAAATGAAATCATCGTAAAACAACCCAAGAATCACTGTGCTCCTTGGTGGAACTCATGTTCATCATGCTTTTCCTTTCTTTCAAGTTCTTGGAAGCAAACTTTCTATCAAAAAACCTCTATTTCCTTGAGAGTCAGCTTTGTTGTTCTTTTGAATTTCATATTTGGGCTTATTTTATTTCCTTCATTTTCTCTGATCTGCAGTTTAGTTGAGTGTGGGAAATGACACAGTTCTCTAATTTATATGCAGGAGTAGGAGTCTATTTTTATGCTTCTCCAGGTAGAGTTTCTTTACTAAAGCATAAATGAAAGCAGTGTAAGGTGTCTGTCCTGACATCTCATAAGATGATATTAATCATCACAAAATTATACAGTCACACTTTAATTTCAGCAATGACACTCAATTCAATAAGGTCCTAGAACGGTAGATTCTTCAAATGATGTCCCTTCTGCATGGAGAAAAACATCCTCGTATTTTCAATAGCAGTTCTTATGTGACTGGTTCTGATGGGTCTCTAGAGGCTAACGAGGGTGGACAGACTACTCCCCCTGCACAGCCTACCGCTTGTTACCACCCCTCTATGATTTAATTTTCCGAAAGAATGAAGGTAGTGCCTACTGGCAGGAAAAGGATCAGTTAGATCTTATGATTTATTGGGCAATGAAAGAGACCAAAGGTAAAGATGTAGTACGAGGCTGCATGGTGGTTCTGATGTATGCAGGAGGAATAGGGTTAGTGATATAGAATGGGTGTAATAACATAATCTCTCAATAAGGACAGTCTTCAATTTCACTTTCTCATGATTAGGTACTCTGCTGATGTGAGGGAACTCTTGCTCTCTCTGTAAAGGGCATATGTAAATCGAATCTGTTTTAGTTCCCCTATTTTATTCTCTTTTGCATACTACTCATGTTACTCTTGTTACTCATGTCAGTGGAGTTGAACAAGTACAGCCTTTGGAGTTAGAAGCTTTTTAGTTTATTTATTTCTAGGTTCCAACACATTTGAGCTGTGTGGCTGTGGGCAAGTCATATAACCCCTTTAATGTTGGTGTTCACATAGGCAAAAATATGGACAGCAATACCTATTTTATTCCTTTTGTGAGAAAGTGTCTACATAGTCCAGGCACATGCTGGGTAATTTAAAATGCCAATGTTCTTCCCTCTTTTGCTCCTGTTCTTGCATCTTCTATGTATGTCCTAGAGTTTTTTCTTTTTCTCACTACAGTACTATATGGGGGGGGGGGCGGAGGCTCATCAGAGTGTTATGTGACAGAGGGGACATTGTATTTAAGAATTTAAGAACTGATCAAGCCATTATATTAAATAATTGCTTGATTAATGAATCACCCACACCAGACGTTCTTGGGGCTTCTAAGCTCTGGGAAGCCTTCTAGAAAGGCATGCGAAAGAATAGGAAGATACAGTCAGGGGCATAGAAATCTGATGGCCCCAGTCATGGCAAAGTCTTGTGTCCTGCTGCCTTTTAGGTAATAAATAAGGTGGCCCTGGTAAAGAGACATTTGCTAAGTGTGACTGGTGATGCTTAAATACGTTTTTCTTTTTTTTCCGACATAAAGATGATGCTTTTGGTTTCCCTGCAGTTAAACGTCTCTACTTAAATACTCTCCTCTTGCTTAACATTTTGCATGTCCTCAGGACACCCTATTAGTTAAGATTACTAGTCAATTACTTGTTGCAGTTTTACTTTCACATACTGAAAACAAGTAGACTTCTCTTAGGGTTTCCTAGTAATCAGTTAATTGCTGATTTCCACCTCCTCTGGGAAAAGTGAGCTGAGATTTCCTAGTTTATGAATAAAGTCACCCCTCCAACTACTTTTAGCTCTATTCTCTGTCTCCTATAGTTCCTACCTTTCCCTATCTTTTTTCTTCTCTCCTCTTTATTCATTTTTCTAGTTGGCCTTTACTCAAAGTTTATATATGAGGACAGTGCAACAGATTTCAGAATTCTTTGGAAAGATTGCTCAGGCATTTGCTGTCCTTTTCTGAACATCATAGAGGGCCCCTCTGATAGGCTTATGTAAATTCACAGCAGGCATAACTGTAAGGCCCTTCCTTTTTTCTTTACAGCTCTTCCTTATCTGATTTCCTTTAATTCTACTTTGGGGATGTTTTACATCAGAATTAATTATATTGAGAATAAGTATCTGTTGCCTAATACTTCAAACGTCATGATAAAAAACAGTTGAAAAAAACAAAACAAAACAAAACAAAACAAAAAAAACAGTTGAAACATAGTCATTCATGGTTTGATTATCCTGGCTTCTTGTCACTCCTTTATTTCTCTACTTTACCAACTTTTGTCAGAACTAGAGAGAGAACTCAAGTCAAATTCTCAATTTTAAGTGTCATTTCTTAAGTTGTTACAAAACTACATTGAAATCTTACAGTTAATGTAAATTATTATTTTATTATGTATCTATTTAAGTTAGTTGTGTCTCTTCAATATTTTTTTCTGTAGTATTTCCTACTCTGATACTATATTAAAAACTATCATTGCAATTGAGACTATCTTAACTGTTTTTCAAGTATTGTCTCATTTAATTCTCACTAGAACTCTGTGCTGAAAGCCACTAACTCCATTTTACAGATAAGGAAATTGATATTTGGAAAGATGATGTAATTTGCCACAAGTCAATGGAAATATGGGATAGAACCTGAATTCACAATCTTAATTCTAACCCAAATTACACAACTCCAAATTCAGGACCCTTAACCAACATTTATGGGCCAAATATGGAGTTTAGAGATAAGATGAGCATTTACCAATTTATATAACTTTTCTCTTCACATAGTTAAGTAATTCTCTGATATAATTAAAATTTACAAACACTATTGGTTCTCATCTGTAACACTATTTCAGATGGTGACTGCAGCCATGAAATTAAAAGGCGCTTGCTCCTTGGAAGAAAAGTTATGACCAACCTAGATAGCTTATTAAAAAGCAGAGACATTACTTTGCCAACAAAGGTCCATCTAGTCAAAGCTATGGTTTTCTCAGTAGTCATGTATGGATGTGAGAGTTGGACTATAAAGAAAGCTGAGTGCTGAAGAATTGATGCTTTTGAACTGTGGTGTTGGAGAAGACTCTTGAGAGTCCCTTGGACTGCAAGGAGATCCAACCATTCCATCCTAAAGGAGATCAGTCCTGGGTGGTCATTGGAAGGACTGATGCTGAAGCTGAAACTCCAGTATTTTGGCTACCTGATTTGAAGAACTGACTCGTCTGAAAAGACCCTGATGGTGGGAAAGACTTAAGGCGGGAGGAGAAGGGGATCACAGAGGATAAGATCGTTGGATGGCATCACTGACTCAATGGACATGAGTTTGAGTACACTCTGGGAGTTGGTGATGGACAGGGAAGCCTGGTGTGCTGTAGTCCATGGGGTTGCAAAGAGTCGGACACTACTGAGTGACTAAACTGAACTGATTGATTCTTGGTGATCTGGAAAAATATACAAACCTAAAGAACCTATAGATAAGGGGAAGGCACCTTTTGACATTCAGCTTCCTTAATCAAGGATTGCCAATTAGATGATAATAATCCATTTTTTCCTAATACATAAGACTTGGGCTCTGACTAAAAGTTAAGAGTATTGTTTTTTTACACTTAACTAGCGATATAACCTTGGGCCCCACTAAGTTTCTATGTTATTATCTAGAAAACAAGATAACACATTCTTTAACTCCTAGAATTCAATGAAAAGTTACATGAAAAGTGCTTAGTTAAGTAACTAGAATATGGTGTTGCTCACTAAAAGGGAACTATAATTTTTATTCTTTCATCTCTTTATTTTTCACAAAATGCACAAATCTTTCAAAAATGAAAGTAAACCAAATAAGATGAAACCCTTTTCTAAAATAAAACTTACTAGTATGAGGATGCTGTTTTTCTTCTTCCCTTCAAGACTGAATAAAACAGAATTTTTAACAGAAAAAGGAGTTACTCATTTAGAAAGGAAGACAATGTAATTCAATTAAACTTTACAATATCCAATTTTCAAAGGATTCAGATGATTAAATTTTATATCTGTTCCCACTGAAAACTGATTTTACTGGTTTTAGACAACCCTAACTAAGTGTTGTGGGAGCTTTCAGATCTTATACAAAACTCTGTCGTGCTTTCTCCGTAGCTTCCTCCTGTGTTCCATCTACTCTCCTTGGCTTAGAGACAGGACACATGTACTGTGAGCTGTTTGGGAGAACCCAAGTAAGGAAAGAGGTGAGTCTCTCAGAATCAGAAATGAAGGAGAGCAACTGGCTTGAGTCGGTCTTTAGCATCAGCATTGGACAAAAAACAATTTAGTTGCCAGGAATGTTTTCTTATATTTCTATTATGTTTGGGAAAGAAGTTTTAGTTATTCTTAATGTTTAGAGTGATTTTCTTTCACAACACAACATGGTCAAATTTTATTCTCTGACCTTGTTCCTTATAAATACTGATGGTGAAAAGAAAGTAATTTTATTTTCACCCAATCCTTTATTCATAAGCTCATTTTTTTTCATTAGGCACTTGCTGGTATTACAACAATAAAGCATTTGTAGAGTGATCATTTTAGTGAGGAATGACAACAGATAATTTATAAATAAAGTACATGCAATACCCATACATTTAGCAATCTAGGAACAGAAGGGATCTTCCTTAAGCTAATAAAGACTTTCTATGAAATTGTCTATTGAAAGAATTCCCCTCAAGAATAGGAACAAAACTACTTAAGGGTTTCCCCTGAGGTCAGGAACAGGACATTGAGTGTTGTTATCACCATGTTTATTTAATATTTACTGGACATCCAAGCTAATGTAGTAGGTAAGGAAAAGAAAAAAAAAAATTCATAAAGCTCAGAAAGGAAGAAATAAAATTTTTACTATCCAAAAATTGTATGATTGAATAGGTAGAAAATCCAAAAGAATCTTGGAAGTATAGAATTAATAAGTGAATGTAGCAAGGCTGCTGAATATTAATATCAGTACACAAGATCAATTTTATTTTTACACATTATTAACAGAGAAATGGGGGAAAAAACTGTAAAAAAAGACACAATTAACTACTGCACCAAAAAACTCCACCAAGGAATAAATAGAAAAATAATAAAGTTTTGTCAAGTATAATTAAAGAGGACCTAAATATGGGTTCTTCCCAGTTAGTAAAGAATTCGCCTGCCAATGCAGGAGATGCAAGAGTCTTGGGTTTGATCCCTGGGTCAGAAAGATCCCTTGAAGTAGGAACTGGTGACCCACTCCAGTTGCCTGGAAAATTCCATGGACAGAGGAGCCTGGCAGGCCACAGTCCCTGGGGTGGCCGAGAGTCAGACATGACTGAGCATACACTGAGCACAAATATGTTCAAGCATAGGAAGACTCAATGTTTAGTACAACAATTCTCCCCAAATTAATTAATAGATTTAATGTAATTTAAATAAAAATAGTATAGGGTGACAAAGCTGTATATTGTCAACCTGCTTATTTAAGTTCTACGCAGAGTACTTCATGTGAAATGCTGGGCTGGACAAATCACAAGCTGGAATCAAGACTACCAGGAGAAATACCAACCGCCTCAGATATGCAAATGATTCCATTTGATGCAGAAAGTGAAGAGGAAAAGCCTCTTGATGAGGGTGAAAGAAGAGAGTGAAAAACCTGGCCTGAAACCCAATATTAAAAAACTAATATCATGGCATCCGATTCCATCATTTCATCACAAACAGATGGGGAAAAAGCAGAAGCAGTGAGACTTTCCTTTCTTGGGTTCCAAAATCGCTGTGGACAGTGACTGCAGCCATGAAATTAAAAGATGCTTGCTTCTTGGAAGGAAAGCTGAGAAACAGCGTATTAAAAAGCAGAGACATCACTTTGTCAACAAAGGTCTGTGTAGTCAAAGGTATGGTTTTCCCAGTAGTCATGTATGGATGTGAGAGTTGGACCAGAAGAAGGCTGAGTGCCGAAGAACTGATGCTTTCAAATTGTGGTGCTACAGAAGACTCTCGAGAGTCCCTTGGACTGCAAGGAGATCAAACTGGTCAATACTAAAGGAAATCAACCTTGAATATTCATTGGAAGAACTGTTGCTGAAGTGGAAGCTACAATACTTTGGCCACCTGATATGAAGAGCTGACTCACTGGAAAAGACCCTGATGCTGGGAAAGATTGAAGGCAACAGGGCAACAGAGGATGAGATGGTTCAGACAGTATTACTGACTCATCTGACATAAATTTGAGCAATCTCTGGGAGACAGTCGAGGACAGAGGAGCCTGGCATGCTACAGTCCCTGGGGCTGCAAAGAGTAGGACAGGACTTGGTGACTGGACAACAGCAGCAGCAGCAGCAATAACATAAAAATTCCAGTGAGGATCTTTGTGGATCTGGGAAGCTAATTTTAAAATTTATATAAAAATGAAGAAGGCCCAGAATTGCCAAGGCGATCTTGAAGACGATGAACAAACTTAGAGTACTTAAATAGCAGATATTAGTATCAACTCTGATGCTTTGGCCACCTGATGCAAAGAACTGACTCATTGGAAAAGACCGTGATGCTGGGAAAGATTGAAGGCAGGAGGAGAAGGGGATGACAGAGGATGAGATGGTTGGATGGCATCACGATTCGATGGACATGAGTTTGAGCAAGCTCCCGGAGTTGGTGATGGACAGGGAAGCCTGGAGTGCTGCAGTCTATGGGGTCTCAAAGAGTTGGACATGACTGAGTGATTGAACCGAACCAATTAGTAGTGGAGAAATAACTCCAGAAAGAATGAAGGGATGGAGCCAAAGCAAAAACAATACCCAGCTGTGGATATGACTGGTGATAGAAGCAAGGTCCGATGCTGTAAAGAGCAATATTGAATAGGAACCTGGAATGTCAGGTCCACGAATCAAGGCAAATTGGAAATGGTCAAATAAGAGATGGCAAGAGTGAACATCGATATTCTAGGAATCAGCGAACTAAAATGTACTGGAATGGGTGAATTTAACTCAGATGACCATTATATCTACTACTGCGGGCAGGAATCCCTTAGAAGAAATGGAGTAGCCATCATGGTCAACAAAAGAGTCCGAAATGCAATACTTGGATGCAACCTCAAAAACGACACAATGATCTCTGTTCGTTTCCAAGGCAAACCATTTAATATCACAGTAGTCGAAGGCTATGCCCCAACCAGTAATGCTGAAGAACCTGAAGTTGAACAGTTCTATGAAGACCTACAAGACCTTTTAGAACTAACACCCCAAAAAGATGTCCTTTTCATTTTAGGGGACTGGAATGCAAAAGTAGGAAGTCAAGAAACACCTGGAGTAACAGGCAAATTTGGCCTTGGAGAATGGAATGAAGCAGGGCAAAGGCTAATAGAGTTTTGCCAAGAGAAGGCACTGGTCATAGCAAACACCATCCTCCAACAACACAAGAGAAGATTCTATACATGGACATCACCAGATGGTCAACACCGAAATCAGATTGATTATGTTCTTTGCAGCCAAAAATGGAGCAGCTCTATACAGTCAGCAAAAACAAGACCAGGAGCTGACTGTGGCTCAGATCATGAACTCCTTATTGCCAAATTCAGACTTAAATTGAAGAAAGTGGGGAAAACCACTAGACCATTCCAGTATGACCTAAATCAAATCCCTTATGATTATACAGTGGAAGTGAGAAAAAGATTAAAGGGCCTAGATCTGATAGATAGAGTTCCTGATGAACTATGGACGGAGGTTCGTGACATTGTACAGGAGACAGGGATCAAGACCATCGCCATGGAAAAGAAATGCAAAAAAGCAAAATGGCTGTCTGAGGAGGCCTTACAAATAGCTGTGAAAAGAAGAGATGCAGGAAGCAAAGGAGAAAAGGAAAGATACACCCATTTGAATGCAGAGTTCCAAAGAATAGCAAGAAGAGATAAGAAAGCCTTCCTCAGCGATCAAGGTAAAGAAATAGAGGAAACAACAGAATGGGAAAGACTAGGGATCTCTTCAAGAAAATGAGAGATACGAAGGGAACATTTCATGCAAAAGTGGGCTCAATAAAGGACAGAAATGGTATGGACCTAACAGAAGCAGAAGATATTAGGAAGAGGAGGCAAGAATACACAGAAGAACTGTACAAAAAAGACCTTCACAACCCAGATAATCATGATCACTCACCTAGAGCCAGACATCCTGGAATGCAAAGTCAAGTGGGCCTTAGAAAGCATCACTATGAACAAAGCTAGTGGAGGTGATGGAATTCCAGTTGAGCTATTTCAAATCTTGAAAGATGATGCTGTGAAAGTGCTGCACTCAATATACCAGCAAATTTGGAAAACTCAGCAGTGGCCACAGAACTGGAAAAGGTCAGTTTTCATTCCAATCCCAAAGAAAGGCAATGCCAAAGAATGCTCAAACTACCACACAATTGCACTCATCTCACACGCTAGTAAAGTAATGCTCAAAATTCTCTAAGCCAGGCTTCAGCAGTATGTGAACCGTGAACTTCCAGATGTTCAAGCTGGTTTTAGAAAGGCAGAGGAACCAGAGATCAAATTGCCAACATCTGCTGGATCATGGAAAAAGCAAGAGAGTTCCAGAAAAACATCTATTTCTGCTTTATTGACTGTGCCAAAGCCTTTGACTGTGTGGATCACAATAAACTGTGGAAAATTCTGAAAGAGATGGGAATACCAGACCACCTGACTTGCCTCTTGAGAAACCTATATGCAGGTCAGGAAGCAGCAGTTATAACTGGACATGGAACAACAGTCTGGTTCCAAATAGGAAAAGGAGTATGTCAAGGATGTATGTTGTCACCCTGCTTATTTAACTTCTATGCAGAGTACATCATGAGAAATGCTGGGCTGGAAGAAGCACAAGCTGGAATCAAGATTGCTGGGAGAAATATCAATAACCTCAGATATGCAGATGACACTACCCTTATGGCAGAAAGTGAAGAGGAACTAAAAAGCCTCTTGATGAAAGTGAAAGAGGAGAGTGAAAAAGCTGGCTTAAAGCTCAACATTCAGAAAAGTAAGATCATGGCATCCGGTCCCACCACTTCATGGGAAATAGATGGGGAAACAGTGGAAAGTGTCAGACTTTATTTTTGGGGGCTCCAAAATCACGGCAGATGGTGATTGCAGCCATGAAATTAAAAGACGCTTACTCCTTGGAAGGAAAGTTATGACCAACCTAGATAGCATATTGAAAAGCCGAGATATTACTTTGCCAACAAAGGTCCATCTAGTCAAGGCTATGGTTTTTCCAGTGGTCATGTATGGATGTGAAAGTTGGACTGTGAAGTAAGCTGAGTGCTGAAGAATTGATGCTTTTGAACTGTGGTGTTGGAAAAGACTCTTGAGAGTCCCTTGGACTGCAAGAAGATCCAACAATTCCATCCTAAAAGAGATCAGTCCTGGGTGGTCATTGGAAGGACTGATGCTGAAGCTGAAACTCCAGTACTTTGGCCACCTCATGCAAAGAGCTGACTCACTGGAAAAGACTCTGATGCTGGGAGGGATGGTGGGCAGGAGGAGAAGGGGACAACAGAGGATGAGATGGCTGGATGGCATCACCGATTCGATGGACATGAGTTTGAGTGAACTCCAGGAGTTGGTGATAGACACGGAGACCTGGCGTGCTGTGATTCATGGGGTCGCAAAGAGTTGGACACGACTGAGCAACTGAACTGATCTGACATGCCCACTAGAAGGCTAAAATAATAAGATAATAATATTTAATACTTGGAGGAATATAAAACAACAGGAAAACTCACATAGTATTGGAAATATAAATTGATATCACCACTTTGAAAAACTGTTTGGTATTTTCTACTAAAGCTGATCATAAGTATACCATATAACCAGCAATTCTACTGGTTGATAAACAACAGAAAAAAATTGTCCTCTGAAGGACAAATATTTTTAACAATAGTTGTGTTTAAAACATTCTTAACATGACTATTCCAAAAAAATGAAAGGCAAAGATTGAAAACAACCCAACCATCCACACTGGAACAGAATGGAATAAATAAATTTGTTAAATTCAAACAGTGCAATACTACAGAAAAATAAAGTTGAAAGAAATACAACCCTACACAATAATATCTGCAAAACCAAAATAATGTTAGACAAAACAAGCTATATATAGAAGAGTCCATTTATATGATTCTTTTTATACACATCTTAAAGCCAGGCAAACTAATTTATGATGTTAGAAGCCAGGATAGTGGTTTTCTTGGTGGGAAGTGAAGGACTATAAAGCAGCCCAAGGGAGAGGGTGTGTAGATTCTGGTAGAACCTCTTTCTTGATCTGGGTACACAGCTCTGTACACTTGGTGAAATCCATTGAGCACCATACTTATTACTTATACAGTTTTATGTCTGTAAATTATAGTTCAATAGAGAAAAGGCCATTAAATAATAACATGGTGAATAAACTTTCAAGCTATTAACATTCTGTAAAGGTGAAAAAATAAGTTAAATGAAATTGAGTAATATGAAGAAAATAAAATAGTGGAGAGACCCAAGAAGGTCTGAAGAGGAGGGGGTCACAGTTTTAAAGAGAGTGGTCAGAGAGGCTAACTACGGGGATAGTTAATCTCTCTCTTACCTGTATGGTAAAATTTCCCCGAAAATCCCAGGTTGAAAGTAAAATTTGTGATTTGTGCACGCAAAAGATTCTGAGTATCAAGCAGGGCCTGAAATACATAATTAAAAAAACGTATCAGGTAGAGAATCGCTTTGAGAAGATATCTTCCGTTAGCAGTCAAAAGGTAAAAATACTCCTTTAGGCATGAAAGAGTTAAATCATGGAAAGCAGGTTTTTTTTACCACCTTCCAACTAGCAAGATGGTTCTGAGATTACATAATTATATACTTATACATTTATTCTTTAGATGCAGTAAATCAGCAAAAAGTGTCAGTTAGAAAAAGGAAGTTAAATGAAAAGTTTATTCTTCATGTTCAAAGGAACTAGTATCTAATACATAAAATACATCTCATTTTACCCTTTAGGGGATGTAATTCACCAACTGTAAAAAAAAAAAAGATATTCTTTTTAAGTGAAACTATGTAAAAACATATTAAAAGAAACAGATAGTTGTTTCTCAGATACATCTTTGGTCTTCAAAATCCAATTCTTTTCAATGTGTAAGTCTTAGATTCCCCAAAGATAGTGATTATTCTTCAAATATGGGTATCATGGTAAAGTAAATTTCTAATTTGCCCTTTCATTGGAAAACAGATAAACAAACTTTTTACTAATGACAGGTAAAGCTATTTTGAGGTTTAATTATTATATCGTATAAAGTATCATGCTATGAATATTTTAATGGACTTCTCTTTCTCCTTTTCTTTCTCATTCTTATTCAAATTCACATTCTTATATTCCTTCTCTTCCTGTTCCCCAGACTATGGTAGTTCAGTGCCCACCTAAAGGAAGCAAAAAGTAACTCTAAATGGTAGACTTGTAAAGGATCTTAGTTAATTCTTATATTATACACGAAGAAAGTCAGGAGAACCGATTTACCTGTTTTCACAGATAAAATTAGTTGGTAGGTCCTAGGTTAAGGACATACATCACCTGATCCAAGTTAGGTGCTCTTTTAGTCTACCACTCTAAATCTTTCCCTACCCTTCCATAGTACAGCTGGACCCACAACAGAATCTTTTCTCTTCCTAGTGTCTGATACCTGGAAGCCCCGCCCCTCATGCTCATGACCTGAATCTTTTGGGGGGGATAAACAGATATTCATTTTATTCAGAGACCCTCTCACAACTGCATGTGTTCAACAATTACTAGTTGCCACTCCTTTCTTATTGCTGCTGCTACAATTACTACTACGAATTTGTTGTTGTTATTGTTAGTGGTAGATAATACAAATCTATCTGAACTTTACCCTTCATTTGTTAAAGTGGAGACAATTACCTAGTTCAGAGAACTGTGATGAGGAATGTAGAAGATGTAATATATGCAGGAATGTCTGATAAACTTTTTAAAAAGTGGCATAAAATATTAGGTGTTCATATAATTATCAGCAATATATTACATATTAATGTAATTATGTGCATTATATTATTGATAACTGTATCTGTATATTGTATACTTCTCATCTACTTATTTTTTATTTGAAATACAGCTGACAAACAATATTATGTTAGCTTCAGGAATATAAAATAGTAATTTGACATTTAAATACATTATGAAATGATCAAACCTGAAGTCTAGGAACCATCTGTGCCCATACAAAGTCATTACAGTATTACTGACCATATTTGTAATGCATATTTATGTAAATTACATCCCCATGACTTAATTATTTTATAATCAGCAGTTTGTACTCTTAATTTCACTTACCTATTACCTTAATTTCACTCATTCCCTCAAACTTCTTCTTTTTGGCAACTACCCATTTGTTCTCTTATCTATGAGTCTGTTTTTGTTTCGTTTGTTTTTTACATTCTACATATAAGTGAGATCATATGGTATTTATCTTTCTCTGTTTATTTACTTCACTGAGCATAATACCCTCTAGACCCATCCATGATGTCCCATGGCAAGATTTCACTCTTTTTTTAAATGGCAAATATTCTACTGTATGTACACACTACATCTTTATCCATTCGTCTATTGATGGACCTTAGCTTGCTTCTATATCTTGGCTGTTATAAACAATACTACAATGAAAATAGGGTTTTTTAATTAGTGATTTTGCTTTCTTTGGGTAAATACTCAAAAGTGAAATTGCTGAGAGATATGGTAGTTCTATTTTTAATTTTTTGAGGAAGGTTTATACTGTTTTCCATAGTGGCTGCACCAATTTAAAACCCCACAAACAATATACAGGCGTTCTTTTTCATCCACATCCTTTCCAGCACTTGTAATTTCTTGTCCTTGTCCTAGCTATTCTGAAGTGAGATCTCATTGTGGTTTTGTTTGCATTTCCCTGATGATTAGTGACGCTGAACATCTTTTCCCGTGTGTGCTGGCTATCTGTATGTCTTCTTTGTGTTCTCTGTTTTTTTACCACAATAAAATAGATGCATATATATATATACACACACACACACCCATCCACACATTTCATAAGCTTCCCTGGTGGCTCAGTGGTAAAGAATCGACCTGCCAGTGCAGGATACCAGGTTCAATCCCTGGATCAGGAAGATCCCCTGGAGGAGGAATCGCAACCCATTCTAGTATTCTTGCCTGGGAAATCCCATGGACTGAGTGGCCTGGAAGGCTACCGTCCACAGGATTGCAAAGAGCTGGACATGACTTAGAGACTAAAACAAAAACAACAACATATACTCAGATATACAGATGTATAGCTCAGTGAAATTAGAGGCATAAAGTAAAAATCAGAACTGTATCAATTATAATATAAAATACAGGTTTGAATTTTGCCTTTTCCATTTAACAGTATATCATGAGCTTTCTCTCATCACATTAACCATTCAAATCCAAAATTTTTAATCTATTGGTTTTAATGGATGCTGAATATTATATCAAATGCATACATTATAATTTATTTAACCATTTTATACTACTGTTGTACATTCAGATTGTTTCCTTTTTTTTGTCTAATATAAATTCTGCCCTATGTATCAATACATATTTATATAGCAATGAAGTAACCATTTCCTCAGGAGAAAATAATTCTGCTTACTCTTACCAAGCAAAACAATTTCTGAGCAAATCTGAAACTGCTTATAAAAGTACTGGGCTTCCCTGGTGGCTCAGTGGTAAAAAATCTGCCTGTCAATGCAGGAGATGGGTTCAGTCCAGGGTTGGGAAGATTCCCTGGAGAAGGAAATGGTAATCCACTCCAGTATTCTTGCCTGGGAAATCCCATTGACAGAGGAGCCTGATGGGCTACAGCCAATGGGATCACAAAAGAGTTGGACCAGACTTAGCAACTAAACAATAGCAAATAAAAGTATTAATAGGGAACATAATATCCAATAAACATTATAAGAGAATTGTATTTGAATACAATTTAACACAAAAATTTGACTATTTCCAAAATTATTTTTCCAAATTTGAATCTCTATGCTACCCCACTAACTTAGTTTTTTGAGGCCTCATTCTATAAAGCCAAAAGCAGTTACAGGCATTAAAAGATCTAGTTGAAGGCAAAAAAAAAAATAAAAAAGATCTAATTTAAAGAAACAGGGGTTTGAGAACTGAGTAAAACGGGAGATTTTATATATCTTTGGATTTTTCTCCAAATTTATTTAACAAAATGAACATATCAATTAAAGCAAATAGGAAAGACAAATTTATAAAAAATAACTGCAAAAGAGTTTTATATGGAGATTTATGTTAGGATTCATTACATGTGTGACATTCTTTGGGGAATTATCTGCTAGCTTTTTGTTTCTTATCTGGGCTTCCTAAATTATATTTTGACCTATTTTATCTTCTGATAGTTAACATAAGTAGTTGGTGACCAAATTAAGGCTGGGAAAGAAATTTTAGTGTTTAATATGGTTTTTCAGCAATAGGCAAAAGTATGTTTCAGCACAGAATTTTTAGAGTTAATATTTTCTTAATCAACCAAATACTAATTATAAATATGTATAATATAGCTAGATCTGCTAAAGTAAACAAAAACAATTGGGCAGCTAATTTATATAAACTCCTGTATCTCTCGATCTATGTACACATACACACAAACATCAGAGATATTCATGGGTTTGGCATGAAGATCAAATGAGAACATGGATACATGACCTTAATCCTAGCACTCAGAAGTGGAGTTTTAAGCCTATGAGTGGAATTTTTCATCCTTTCCTCTGTCACCTTAAAAGTTCTTTATTATCCTGTTACAAAATTCCATCTTCTATTTCTCACTGTTGTTCACTTGGTGTAAAGTCAGACATATGCCTAAAATTTTAAATGATATTTTAAAATTGAGCCTTGGCACTTTTGGAGTTGTCTAATCAGCACCGGGGCTTCAGATGGCTCAGTGGTAAAGAATCCGCCTGCCAATGCAGGAGACACAGGAGATGTGGGTTGGATCCCTGGGTCAGGAAGATTCCCTGGAGAAGGAAATGGCGACTTGCTCCTGTATTCTTGCCTGGAAAATTTCATGGACAGAGGAACCTGATGGGCTACAGTCCACGGAGTTGCAAACAGACATGACTGAGCACGCACACCTTGTCAGCACTGAAGATTTTAAACAAAAGAGGAATATGGCCCACGTAGCTGTATTATAGCAACTTTTACAGTGCTGTGCATTTCTTTCTTAGTGACCTTGTGTGCTCAGTCACTCAGTCGTGTCTGACACTTTGTGACCCCATGGACTGTAGCCCGCCAGGCTCCTCTGTCCATGGGATTCTCCAGGCAAGAAGACTGGAGTGGATTGCCATGCCCTCCTGCAGGGGATCTTCCTCAACCCAGGGATGGAACCCAGGTCTCCTGCATTGCAGGCAGATTCTTTATCAACTGAGCCACCTAGGAAACCCTTAGTGAATCCTTTATCCTCCAACAAAATGTTCATGTATTTTATTGTTTGTATTGTAGTAAAAGAATAATGACAATGGTTTTTATGGAATCCAAGGAAAGGACAGTAACACAGTCATCTTGAATTATTCATTAATCGTACCTAAACTGTCCAGAGCAAAATTATATAACCTCTAAATCATACACATGAGAGATGGTTTGCTAGAAAATTTATTGGGCTGAAATTGGCAAATAATGACATGAGTAGGAAAATGGAAAACAAGTTAAGTACCATTCTCATTAAGCATTCATTTGAAATTGTTATACTTATTCTATTTAGCTTATGGCTATATACCCAAATAGTCAAAATGCTAATGTACTTTTTCAAAAAAGAAATAAAAATAAAAGCTAGTTCTCAGCACCTTTAGGCAACTGTAAGTTGTATCTCACTCATTCGATTATACAGAAAAGGTTTTTATGTGTTGTAATAAACATAATTTTTAAACCTTAGTAATTTAAAATACTTGCTTCCAGCAGCAAAGCAGAAAAGGATGGAGAGGTGTAGGATTCCATATGAAGGGACTAAAGCATCTCAAACCATGTACTACTGTTCCAGAGCAAATTAAGTTTCCTTTAACAGTTGCAGAGTTATGTTGGAAACCCCTTAAGTAGCATTATCTGTTCTGCCTAAGAGGTGAAAGTGGTAAATACTTTAAAAAAAACTCTGATAACTAGTTACCACTCCTATCCCCACCAAATACATTTTGGGTTTTAGTAAAGCTGGACTATAAATTCCATGAGGTAGTGTCTCTGTCCAGTTCACTTTTCACTACTGAAGTCTAGCATGTTGTAAGGGGGAGGAGAGGGACAAGTAACTTTATTGAATGGGGACATTAATGAATTTCGGATTGATCTCATAGTGCAGTAAACTCATAAAGATTTGATAATAATATTGTGGAACATTCTTTTGCTATTTTATTTTCATAAACTGTTTTTAATCTTGAATTAATTTGAACATATTTCATATCCAAAAAGTTATTATAAAACATTATTTTCAAATTATTTGTAAAAAAAGTGCTAAAATAAAAGCATTCCCTATTTCAGTACTTCTCAAACTTCTAAACACATGAAGATAATCTTAAAAGCTTAATAAAATGCAGATTTCTGGATTCTAACCCAGGAATCTTGGAGAAGGCAATGGCATCCCACTCCAGTACTCTTGCCTGGAAACTCCCATGGACAGAGGAGCCTGGGCTGCAGTCCATGGGGTCGCTGCCAGTCGGACACGACTGAGCGACTTCACTTGCACTTTTCACTTTCATGCATTGGAGAAGGAAAGGGCAACCCACTCCAGTGTTCTTGCCTGGAGAATCCCAGGGACAGCGGAGCCTGGTGGGCTGCCATCTATGGGGTCGCACAGAGTCGGGCACGACCGAAGCGACCTAGCAGCAGCAGCAGCAACCCAGGAATCTAACCAGAGATTCTGACCTATAGTGCTGAAGCAGGCCAAAGCATCCTAGATGATTCTGCTGTAGGTGACATTATGCCACACTCTAAGAATCACTGTCTTATTCCTTGATTTCAAATAGCTTAACACAAGTTTTCACTTACTTAGAGGCATGCTTTTCTCTGAGAATATGAAATCTTTGATATCTACTATATAACAAAATTCTTGGTATACAGTAGGCATTCAGCTATTGATTTTATAAGCCACATAAATTATAGGTACTGTGAATTCTAAAATCAAAAATATTCTAGAAAACAAAAAGAAATATATAGGATCACAGAATCCACCCCACTGTGTTGACCCCAAAGTACTTCATCATGCCTGGAGTAATCTGGGTAAGAAATTATACAACACAGATGGTAGCCTTTAGAAGTTTTCATGTTTTGTCTTTATCAATTTTATTTTCCTTAGTTTTTCTAATAAAAGTCCCCCTTCAGCTTGAGTTGGGAGAACCAGTTAATCAGATTGCCACCTAAGGTAATCAGCTTCAACCTAGGGAAGTTAAGGTGTTGAGGAGGCAAGTGATTATAGAGGATGCTGCTGCTGCTGCTGCTAAGTCACTTCAGTCGTGTCCGACTCTGTGTGACCCCAGAGACGGCAGCCCACCAGGCTCCCCCGTCCTGAGGATAGATATGTCTTAAGAATCAGACTGCCATGGGACTATACAATTCAGCTATTGTGGAGAACAGTTTGGTGGTATCTCAAAAAGTAAAATATAGAATTATCATATGACTCAGCAATTATGATCCTCACTTTATATCCAAAAGACCTGAAAACAGGTTTTTAGAGAAATATTTGTACACACTTGTTGATAGCAGCAGCATTCACAGTAGCCAAAAGGCAGAAACCACCCAGGTGTTCATCAGTAGATGAACAGGTAAACCAATTGCAGTTCATATATACAATGGAACATTATACAGCCATAACAAGGAATGAAGTGCTGATACATGCTACAATATGGATGAATCCTGAAAACATTAACACTAAGTGAAAGAAGCCAGGCATAAAAGGTCACATACTATATGATTCCATTTACATGAAGCACCCAGAACAGGTAAATCTATGGTGACGGAAAGTGGACTGGTGCTGCAGAGGGAGGAGGGAGAAATTATTAGAACTCCTTAATGGGTGTGGGTTTTCCTTTTGGGGTGATGAAAGTGTTTTGTACCAGACAGAGGTGGTGGTTGAACAGCACTGTGAATGTACTAATGCCATTGAATTATTTTAACATGGTAGTTTTATGTATGTGAATTTCACCTCAAAAACCAAAAGACTGTGCAATTGTGAGTACTGTTGTCTTCATGGTTTTTTTCCTAAATTTTATTGACAGAGCATTACATGAATTACTCTACCCAAAATATTTCCAACAGATGTCCCATATCCTTTACACTGACTTTAAGAAAACTGTCCAGAAACGGATTAAGTAAACACATCAGGAACTGTTGGGATGCAGTGACAGTCGATATTCAAAAATTCCTATGGTATTTGGAACTTGCCTTAGACCTTATCTTCTATCATCCTCCCTTCTATTCACCCAGCTGTGGATTTACTCATCTGTGTGCTGTTCCTGGAGCATACCAAGTGTATTCTCACTTCAAGGTCCTTAGTCTTGCTATTTCTTCTTCAAAGATATACTTTGCTCAGATATTCATGTGGTTTACTTCCTCACCTCTACTAGATCTCTGCTTAAATATCATCCCCTCGGTGAGACCTTCCCTACCCCCTTTTTCATTGAAGAGTTGATTTACAATGTTATATTAGTTTCAGATGTACAACACAGTAATTTGATATTTTTATAGCTTATACTCCATTTAAAGTTATGATGAAATATTAGCTATATTCCCTGTGCTGTACATTACATACTTATATATATACCTCTTAATTCCCTTCCCTTTTCTTGACCTTTCCTCCACCCCTCTCCCCTCTGGTAACCACTAGTATGTTTTCTGTATCTATAAGTTTGTTTCTGTTTTGTTATACTCATTTGTTTTATTTTTAAGATTCCACATATAAGTGAAAACATACAGTATTTGTCCTCCTCTGTCTGAGCTACTTCACTAAACCCAATACCCTCCAAGTTCATAGAAGTTGCTGAAAATGGCAAGATTTCACTCTTTATTTATGGCTGAGTAGTAGTCCATTGTGAGGTGGCAAGAATACAGAACTGTACAAAAAAGATCTTCACGACCCAGATAATCATGATGGTGTGATGACTCTCCGAGAGCCAGACATCCTGGAATGTGAAGTCAAGTGGGCCTTAGAAAGCATCACTACGAACAAAGCTAGTGGAGGTGATGGAATTCCAGTTGAGCTATTTCAAATCCTGAAAGATGATGCTGTGAAAGTGCTGCACTCAATATGCCAGCAAATTTAGAAAACTCAGCAGGCAGGACTGGAAAAGGTCAGTTTTCATTTCAATCCCAAAGAAGGGCAATGCCAAAGAATGCTCAAACTACCACACAATTGCATTCATCTCACACACTAGTAAGGTAATGCTCAAAATTCTCCAAGCCAGGTTTCATTAATATGTGAACCGTGAACTTCCAGATGTTCAAGCTGGTTTTAGAAAAGGCAGAGGAACCAGAAATCAAATTGCCAACATTTGCTGGATCATGGAAAAAGCAAGAGAGTTCCAGAAAAACATCTATTTCTGCTTTATTGACTATGCCAAAGCCTTTGACTGTGTGGATCACAATAAACTGTGGAAAATTCTGAAAGAGATGGGAATACCAGACCACCTGACCTGCCTCTTGAGAAATCTATATGCAGGTCAGGAAGCAACAGTTAGAACTGGACATGGAACAACAGACTGGTTCCAAATAGGAAAAGGAGTATGTCAAGGCTGTATATTGTCACCCTGTTTATTTAACTTATATGCAGAGTACATCATGAGCAACTCTGGGCTGGAAGAAGCACAAGCTGGAATCAAGATTGCCAGGAGAAATATCATTAACCTCAGGTATGTAGATGATACCACCCTTATGGCAGAAAGTGAAGAGGAACTAAAAAGCCTCTTGATGAAAGTGAAAGAGGAGAGTGAAATGTTGGCTTAAAGCTCAACATTCAGAAAACTAAGATCATGGCATCTGGTCCCATCACTTCATGGGAAATAGATGGGGAAACAGTGGAAACAGTGTCAGACTATTTTTTTGGGCTCCAAAATCACTGCAGATGGTGATTGCAGCCGTGAAATTAACAGACGCTTACTCCTTTGAAGGAAAGTTATGACCAACCTAGATAGCATATTCAAAAGCAGAGACATTACTTTGCAAACAAAGGTCTGTCTAGTTAAGGCTATGGTTTTTCCAGTGGTCATGTATGGATGTGAGAGTTGGACTGTGAAGAAAACTGAGTGCCAAAGAATTGATGGTTTTGAACTGTGGTGTTGGAGAAGACTCTTGAGAGTCCCTTGGACTGCAAGGAGTACCAACCAGTCCATTCTGAAGGAGACCAGCCCTGGGTGTTCATTGGAAGGACTGACGGTGAGGCTGAAACTCCAATACTTTGGCCACCTCATGCGAAGAGTTGACTCATTGGAAAAGACCCTGATGCTGGGAGGGATTGGGGGCAGGAGGAGAAGGGGACGACAGAGGATGAAAGAGCTGGATGGCATCACTGACTCAATGGACATGAGTCTGAGTGAACTCTGGGAGTTGGTGATGGATAGGGAGGCCTGGCATGCTGCAATTCTTGGGGTCGCAAAGAGTCGGACACGACTGAGCGACTGAGTCGGACATGACTGAGTGACTGAACCGAATTGAGTAGTCCATTGTGTGTGTGTGTGTGTGTACACACACACACCATATCTTCATTATCCATTCATCTGTTAAAGGATACTTTAGGTTGCTTCTGTAGTATGGCAATTGTACATAATGCTGCTATGAACCTTGGAGTGTATATATCATTTCAAATTTGTATTTTCATTTTTCTTCAGATATATACCCTGGAATGGAATTGCTGGATCATATTGTAGTTCTAATTTTAGTCTTTTGAGGAATCTCCTTGCTGTTTTCCATAGTGGCTGTTAACTACACTCTTTTAAACAGATCATTGTTATCTGGTTTCCCTAGTTTATTTTTTTCCTTCACAAAATTTATTATATTACTATTTATAATCATTCATTCCCTCTCCCCTTCTAGAATCATTCATTTAGCTTTGTAAGAGAGTAGGTATGACATCTGTATTTACGATGCTGGACCTGCAGCGCCCAAAGCAGTGCCTGGCACGTTGGTGGGCTCCGAATAGCACCTTGTTGAGTGAGTGAAAGAACAACTGAATGGAGGTAACGCCACGATACTACCCAACCAGAAGAGGAAAGAGCAACATTTGACATTTTTTGTAGGACAACTAAAGAGTCAACAGACGTGATGGCTTCCATGAAGAGGACACAGGAATTCTGTTGCACAAAGTGGGCAGATCATTAACACGGGACAGGAACTGTTGCTTTGGTGAGGGCTAACAAAGGTCCATCTAGTCAAGGCTATGGTTTTTCCAGTGGTCATGTATGGATGTGAGAGTTGGACTGTGAAGAAGGCTGAGCGCCAAAGAATTGATGGTTTTGAACTGTGGTGTTGGAGAAGACTCTTGAGAGTCCCTTGGACTGTAAGGAGATCCAACCAGTCCATTCTGAAGGAGATCAGTCCTGGGTGTTCTTTGGAAGGACTGATGCTGAAGCTGAAACTCCAGTACTTTGGCCACTTCATGCGAAGAGCTGACTCATTGGAAAAGACCCTGATGCTGGGAGAGATTGGGGGCAGGAGAAAAAGGGGATGACAGAGGATGAGATGTCTAGATGGCATCACTGACTTGATGGATGTGAGTTTGAGTGAACTCTGGGAGTTGGTGATGGACAGGGAGGCCTGGCATGCTGCAATTCATGGGGTCGCAAAGAGTCGGACACAACTGAGCAACTGAACTGTACTGAAGTAGAGCTCAGATAACCTGTGGGTGCTTCAGCTAACAAGGTCCAGTGTGACCCAGCACAGAAACTCGGAGTGTGGCTTTAGATCAGACCATGGAACCTGTCTGGTGCCTTTGGATTGAAATGCTCTATAAATTTTCTTTTTCTTTTTTTAAATGAAAGCTAGGGTAAAAGACACAAGTGTATACTTTGCTTAGCAACTTAGTCGACTAGAGACTAACTGTAAATGTATAAATAAGAAAGATGAAGTCAAAACAATAGGAAGCATGAATAATATTGAACTTATTAAAAAAAGTTTCATGCTCTCACTTAGAATCACTTTTACATTATAGGTTCTGATAAGTGTTATGAAATGAATTCCAAGAATATGGCAGATTAGATAAATTTGAAGTTATGGAAACTAACTACAGGAAAAAGTGCTGAAGAACTTAATGGAAGAGTTAGATAGAAAAAGCATAAATTACTACAAAAAATAAATACACATATATATTATGGTGGAGGCAAATGACCTGAGACATCACCATAGCTTCTAAGGCTTCCCTACATTATAACCCAATCTGCTGCTGCTGCTAAGTCACTTCAGTCGTGTCCGACTCTGTGTGACCCCATAGACGGCAGCCCACCAGGCTCCCCCGTCCCTGGGATTCTCCAGGCAAGAACACTGGAGTGGGTTGCCATTTCCTTCTCCAATGCATGAAAGTGAAAACTGAAAGTGAAGTTGCTCAGTTGTGCCCAACTCTTAGCGACCCCATGGACTGCAGCCTACCAGGCTCCTCTGTCCATGGGGTTTTCCAGGCAAGAGTACTGGAGTGGGGTGCCATTGCCTTCTCCATAACCCAATCAGTAGTCCATAAAAATGAATATGATAAGGTTGACAAAGTTGTCCCATTGATTCCATAACTCAACTTATTAATTCAATATACATTGACTGAGTGCCTACTATATTTTATGTCCTATGGTAGTTGCTGGGATAATCAAATTAGACTTACCAGTCAGTCATAGAAGTTTTAAGGAGAAAATGAGATAATATCTGAGAAAATTCTCTTTAAAGTCCTAAGCAATGTATAAAAATATTAATATTGTCTAAAATAAGTTTTCTGGGAAAGGATTTATATTTTTAAAGTCAAATGACATTCTTGAACGACTTACAGATGAGTCAAGCAATTTCAGGCATCAACTCATTTTTCTCAGCTCTAGCCCACAGGCTCTCTTATTGTCAGGGAAAAACTCTAAGCTTCTTCCGGCATCTGGGCCTTTGTTCTTGCTGTTCTCTTTTCCCCATACAGGCACATTTTTGATTTACATTTCTTTTATGTCTCTGCTCAAATATTACCTTATTGAAGAAGCGTTCCCTGGCCCTCCTTTTAAACTTTGCAACAACACAGCCGCACCCTGAGGCCCATACTTTGCTATCCCCTCTCCCCTCCACTATTCTCTGCAGCACTGTCATGCCTAATGTGTTGTGCCATATGTTTGTTTATCGTTGTCTACTCCCACTGATGGAGAAGGAAGTGGCAACCCACTCCAGTGTTCTTGCCTGGAGAATCCCAGGGACGGGGGAGCCTGGTGGGCTGCAGTCTATGGGGTCGCACAGAGTCGGACACGACTGAAGTGACTTAGCAGCACTCCCACTGAACGTAAGGAACATGAGAGCAAGGACTCGGCCTGTATGAAGACTGCCCACTGCCTGATATGTAGTAGCTACTCATAAATATTTGTTGAATAAATAAATGAATGAATGGATGCTCCTGAATTGAAATTTAGGGTAGTTTGAGCTGAAGCAGAAGTGCAATTCTTTAGCCAAAGTTGGAACTGAAATTGAGAAAAAATTATTTGGACCAGTCCAGCTTCTTTGAAACAGCAGTAAAAGCAAAAAGAAGAATAGAAGCTCTAAAGATGGAGAGAAAAGGCCAGTTGTCTTGACGAGACCAGAAATAGAAATGGTCTAACATCTGACAAAGACTTCAAGCCAAGTCAAGCTACCAGGATGACTTCCTCTGACTTTCTGACAATATTTTAATTGTGAGGCTATTCAGAAAAATAATAGTGTGGTTTCTGGAGGGAAGGTTCCTGGGCTTGAATCCCAACTCCAAGTACACTAAGTAATTTTTCACACTGGCAAGTGTCTTTACTTAACCCTCAATTTTCTTATTTCAAAAACACTGTGTTTCAATACCTATTTCATAGGGTTGTAAGTTTTGGATGATGTAATCTGTGTAAAGAGCACTGTCTGAAACATAAAAATCATGATAGAATTTTAATACTTTAACCTAAATCTAAAAAAAAAAGACTTAAAATGATCACAAGAATGTTTAACACTGGGGCTTCCCAGGTGGCGCCAGTGGTAAAGAACCTGCCTGCCTATGCTGGAGAAGTAAGAGACATGAGTTTGATCCCTGGCTTGGGAAGATCCTCTGGAGGAGGAAATGGCAACCCACATAAAGTGGTTTAAAAGGGAAAAAATGATAGATATAAAATGGAATAAATTATTATAAAAATTAAAAAATGCACATTACTTTGGGCGCTAGTATTAGCTCTGTGTGGACTGTGCAGCAGTGGCCAGAGCGGGGGAAGCATATTACTACAGCTGGAAAGGGGAAAGATTCAGAGAGTCTTTCATGGAGGGGGTTCTGCATTCCTTCAGAGAGCAGGGAAGAGCAGGAAATATTTGGCACTCAAAACTTGACTAGAGAGTCCTCTGCCTGTGGCTGAACTAAGAATGCATCATAAATAATGAGAATCACACAGGAGAATCACAGAATCTGAAGCTGGAAAAGTTTTAAGAATTGGCCAAGCCTGGTATTTTTCAAACTGTTGCACTGAGGTCACTATCTTCGATCACAAGGATAAGCATATTACTGCTGAGCCCTCATACCCCCAGGACTTTGCTCTATAGACTGACATGAGTCCTACCAAAAAAAAAAAAAAAAGGAATCATTTAAATTATTCATGTTAATTTATAAAACCAAACCAAGAAAAATTAATTTTTAAATTAAATTTGAAAAACATTATTCATATACATTATTTTAATCTTTCATAGCTGATTCAGTCAGACCATTTCATAAAACTCTTCAACTTCATAAAACTCTGGAATTTTGGCCTGGAATTATTTTATACTAAAGAAGCCTCTTTAAATACTGGAACTAGTTTATAAGACATCTGAAAATTACTTATTTCTGATTAATTTACCTAAAGAAGTATTTCCTTCCTTCCTTGATTTTTTTCCTTTTTGAGTGAATAAAGTTATGAAAGGTTACAAGTTTCAAATAAATAGTAAGATAAAAATCAGAAACAGTAAGGGCAGATTTCAACATATGATTTTGGATTGTTTATTTGTTAATGAAAAAAATAGTGGTTTGTTACTTTTGCTCTCCCAGCCTTGCATGATTTCAAGCTTATCTTGTAAACAGGAAGTTCATTTATTCATCTGTTTGAATTAATTAAAAGCCAAAGAACCCACAGTCAATTAATGAAAAGTTAAATGGCCCACAGCTACTGACTTTATATTCAACCCAAGGGGTCTAATAAGATGGGGCAATCCATTCCATTTTAGAATGAGCCTTTCAGTTGCTTGTAAATGTCTCAAAAAATGTCTTAAAGCAGAAGTAAACTTCAAATCAGATTTGCTCTCAAAGTTTAACATACTCTTTAAAATATTCCCCTTTCACTTTTTGTGAAATGTGGTATCAAATGCAGAAATGCTCAATGCCCCACCGAGTCCTGCCACAGCAGGGCTGTGCTGGGTATGAGGGTGGAGGTGGACATAGTTTAGGTGGCTTCTAATTCCTAATGGAAAAATAAAGGGTCCCATGAGACGATGCCATGAGGATCAGGCATCCCTTTGCCATGAATGCTCCATAGGCTGGAAGTATACAGTTGCTCTACTCGTTTGTATGAGTAGCAGGTGGTCTCTCCCATTGGTGCTCTAAACCTTTAACCCTTTGTGCCTTTTCCTCTAGGCACAGTCTTTCAACTATCAGAAGGGTGACATTTATCTCCATGATGGAGTTGGCTTGACATGTGCCTTCTTTGACTAGGTTTTCTTTCCTGGTTATCATTCTGCATCTACCCTTGTTTGCAAAGTTCATGTCTTACTCTTCATAGCTCAGGGTCAACAATGGGGGTCCTAGTTACAAGAAGCCCTTCTTATTCTTACATATATAATTTTTAATAAAAGGCTCTGTCATGGGCCTCTCCTGTGGAAAGAAACTGGGAACACATACCAGATGCTGATGTGTGACTTACATGGGGGATTCTCATACACAAAGGCAAAGGACAGAACACAGACTTCAGTGCTTTAGTCTTTGAAATGATTAAACAGAAAGTCACATTTGTTTGACATTATGACTTCAGACCATTCTTCTAATAATAAATCCTAGGCTTGATTTAAATTTTGAGTTATAATTGGTAGATTGACTCTAAAGTTGGGAAAGATGCCATTATTTTCTTCTTTTTTCAGCTTTACTGAGGTTATTTATTCTATTTAGGTCATCAAATAGTTTTTTGCTCTTGGTGACCAATTTCAGATGTAAATAAATAAGCTAGATGGGAATCCTCTTACTACCTCAGAAGGAGTCCAGGACAACATCTCTTCAGTTCCCTAGTAGAAAATTTTTTCTTTATAAATATAATTTCACATAAAACTAAAATGAAAGTCTAGTCAATGATAGAATTGTCTAGAATACAAAGGCTCTATATTACTGTCTGCAGTGATTTAAAAAATCATATATATATATATATATATATATATCCCATTACTAAGGAAGAGAGAATTTACTTAATCAAATTATTTAACTTGTTTCTGCAAGATTGATTAAAAATTTTCAAAAAGCTTTGAAACATGTTCTTTTTCCACAGAGCCTTCCAATATCATAAATTCCAAATAGGAGTTAAACTTGTCATTCCCTGAACCTATGAAAATCAATTTCCTTAGATGAAGAGATCAGTTGTGACCTATACCTGTTTTTGTTTGTCTTATGTAAAAATCTCATAATAACATCATTAACTATCAGACGGTCAGCAACAGTCTGAACATGGAGGCTGTGAGTTCATATGTGAACTCAACTGAGGCACAGCTGATGTGGCAAGGAAGCTCCTAACCACTTTGTTCTTTATCTCTCTGTTTGAAAATACAGATGAAAATATGCACAGCCTTCAGAGTGGGTTTTAGAAAGGCCCTCTTTGCAAACACAAGGAGAATCTTTGTGTTAGTTTCCATGTAAACATTTCAGAGATTAATGAAGTTACACAAAACTGACAAACACTAAATTACAATTTCTTTGTTAGTTTGTTACTACAGATCGTGTAAAACCAGCATTCTAAGAAACACTGTAAAATGCTAATGGGACTGAGAGGAGCAGAGTGCTTCTTTAGGTCCTGTGAGCAGCGCCCTGGCCATGCCCCAACCCGAGTCAGCTGAGCACAGCAGTGGCCACCCAGTCGTTCAGATAATTTTGAGTTTCATATTTATTTGTACTCTGTGAATGTTAGTTTGCTTGCCATTCACAGTTAGATGCCCTAGGAACAACCTAGGGAATAAAACATTTTATTTTGACCATGGTTTTAGTCACTGCAGATAACCCTAAAAATCTGCTTTCATCAAATTCTGAATAGTATGATTTTGATAAGGAATGGTTTAAAACACTATTTCTAGTTCTCCCATTGCTATTATTTTTATTCTCAATATTAAAAAAAAAAAAAAACTTAGCACTGGACCTCACCTAGATGACTCTCATTTCTGCAATTTGACTGGTACTTTCACAGAAAGTCCAAGTGGTGACTAAGGTTTTATTATAGACAGTTCCACTTACTTTCAACTTCACTGTAAACAAGGATGGGAATTGAAACCAAAGAAAGAAAATAATGCAACATTCAAACTCTCCTCTACTATCCCTAGTATGGTGAGTTTCCTTATGTCTCACAACATCCCGCAGGTTGTACCTGGGGACACCCATCCGAGTTGAGAATGGTGAAGGTCAGTCTCCCTTGTGCTAAAATCTAACCTTCTAAATCCTCCCACACTAGTATTTTTGTATTGGTATGAAAAGACAATATGTTTTGTTAGTATGTTTACTTATTCATCTACACTGTCCCTACATTCATATTCTCTCTATATACGTATATCTGTATACATATATATGTTGTTGTTCAGTTGCTGTGTTGTGTCCCACTCTTTTTATGACCCCATGGACTGTAGCCTGCCAGGATCCTCTGTCTATGGGGATCTTCAGGCAAGAATACTGGAGTGAGTTGCCATTTCCTCCTCCAGGAGATCTTCCTGACCCAGGGATTGAACCCGCATCTCCTGCATTGGCAGGTGGGCTTTTTACCACTGAGCCACCAGGAAAGCCCTATATATATATATACACACACACATACACACACACACACATATGTATATTACATATATAATATAAATGTAGTCTTTCTTGAATATGAATCACAAAAAAATTATTTAAAATGGAAGAAGTTGAGACCAAACCGTTGAACGCATAGCATTTATAAGTTCACTCTTTATATTACAGAGAACAGATTAAGGCTGGATATCCTGAGAGTTATGGTCTTAAAAGTGCTCTATTGTGACTTTCCACAAGCAAGAGTGGCTTTCACATTGATACAAAACGTGATTTTCTGTCCTCAGGCCAAGCTGGTAGGCAGATTGCTTTTATGAAATTCCTGTGAAGCTGGCAGGAGGTGACTCATATACATAAATGCCTCTTTCAATCAGGAAGAAGGTGTCAGAGGGCAGGTGGGTGGTGTCTGAGTGACTAAGTTTTAAGATGTTAGGGGTACTGAAAAAATTCTCCTAAAATCAAAGTTTCTATGGAGAGGTACACGTGAGGCTCTGGATCACATTGATGAATCAAAGGAAAATGTTACAAGACTTTTTATTACATTGTTTGAATCTCAGTCTTTACTTCATAACTCAATGCAAAGAGAAACTCATATATAATCTTAAACTACTCATAAATTAAAAGCAGCCCAGATTTTAAACAAGCTCTAGGAATGAGCCTTGATTCCAAGACACTGAAATTAAAATACTAAGTACATTGTATGAAAGGGACAGAGAAGTTATGAGTATGTAAAAGGTGTCCGAAAGTCACAGAAATGTTTAGCAGTAGCCACAGACTACATTAGAGGAAGAGTACATTCCTGAGAAAATAAGTGACTACTCATGGTAAAGCGTCTGCTTGCAATGTGGGAGACCTGGGTTCAACCCCTGGGTCAGGAAGATCTCCTGGAGAAGGCACTGGCAACCCACTCCAGTACTCTCGCCTGGAAAATCCCATGGACGGAACAGCCTGGTAGGCTACAGTCCATGGAGTTGCAGAGTCAGACATGACTGAGCGACTTCACTTTCTTTTCACTCACTGTTTCATTCAAGTAAAATAAAACTTTCTTACAAATGGCAGTGGTATGGAACAGAAAAAAATCTTTATTGAAATCCTTAAGAGGATTTCAGATAAACACGAAGTAACAAAACGGCCACGTATCTAGGTGGTAGTCCATAATAGCTGACGTTCTCAGTAGATGCTGGGTGGAACAGATAAAAGCCAATACGGTAATTGAATTCCTAGGGAAAGCTGAACAGGCTAACAGAGTGAAATTCTTCATTTCATGGCTTTGTGTTCTGGTTTTCTCACAAGACCATGTTATATAGCTACTGTTTATTCCCTCTAAAAAATTTAAAGGAGGCAGAACAACAACAACAACAAGAGTAGATCATGTATGAAGTTGTTTTAATGGTAACCAAGAGTGACCACTGTGAGCGAGGGAGGGTGGGGTCTGGATTCAACAACGTTAGCAATGAAAGGCTGCAAAGTTTTTTTCATTCACTTATTCTGTGTGTTATGTTGGTTGGCTGGCTTTCCCTATAGTATCAATTTATTATTTTCAGGGACTATATGATTACTTTCAATTATTGTACCAGAATAGTTTCTATTAGTACTTTTCCCGGTTCATATATGTTTAAGATTATATATGAATTCTAAATATCTTCAGGCAGTTCTGGGACATTTGCCTGAATCCTTCTATCAGACATTTAACATTTTTTATTTTGGAGTTTTCTTGAAGTGGTGAATTTCTGAGAGAGCTGGAAGCATTATTTCAGAAAACTTCTGATTTGGTTCACTACTGTCAATAAAGATTTCAGGAAACACAGGATCTTAATTCTGCAGCAAATCTATAGCAAACCTTACTCCAGCGTTAGGAAGCAATCATTATTTTCTACAGCCTGATTTTTTTCTGAGGTTCTTTAAAGAGTGTATAATCGATTTTCTGAGCAGAGTTGCTAAGAAAGAAAATTCCTTTGGAACTGTTAAAAAGGCATGCTTTTACCTTTGTTTGTTTTAGTGTAGCATTAGGAATCTATCTTCCAAAGTTAAAAGGAGTTTGTAGGATTTACCTGAATGAGGGTTTTTTAATTATTGCAGGCTTATTATAATTTACTTTTATAATTTCTGTTTAATGGCTCTCAAAAAAGCCAACGTGCTACAGAAGTGGTCATGCTTGCATTTCTCAAAGATGTCACTCTGTCATTAAGGTTCCTGAGAGAGATTTGAAAGCCACCAAAACCAGGAATCATATATTCAAAATGACTGAGAAAAACATGTTTATTGGACCTACGCATCTGGCAATAGGCTGTGGTACAAAAAGTGGCATTTAGGCCACAAGTATAGCTCAAACCTAGCAGGATGTATATACTATTGTTCTAAAGATGGGCTTCCCTTGTAGCTCAGTTGGTAAAGAATCTACCTGCAAGGCAGGAGACCCGAGTTTGATTCCTGGGTTGGGAAGATCCCCTGGAGAAGGCAATGCTAACCCACTCCATTATTCTTCCCTGGAGAACCCCATGGACAAAGGAGCCTGGCAGGCTACAGTATATGGGGTCGCAAGAGTCGAACACGACTTAGTGACTAAACCACCAAAGACAGGGAGATCGTTGAAGAAAGTAAGATTGGATGGTTAAAAATTAAAAAGGCACAGTCATACTAGTCAGACAGGGTTTGACTTCTGCTCCTCCATTTATAAGCTGTATGACCTTGATAATAAGTGAGTCTCAGGCTACACTTTTGTAAAATGATACCTTTTTAAAAGGTGATTTAAATGACATCTTCTACGAAGAATGACTTAAATAATTCGTGGAAGCACTAGATCAAATAATAGACCTAAAACACATAATGCTGCTGCTAAGTCACTTCAGTCGTGCCCTACTCTTAGCGACCCCATGGACTGCAGCCTACCAGGCTCCTCTGTCCATGGGGTTTTCCAGGCAAGAGAACTGGACTGGGGTGCCACTGCCTTCTCTGAAAACACATAATAGGTCTCCAAAAATGTTACTTCCTTTTATCTCCACCTACTGGGGCTTCCGAGGTGGCACTAGTGGAAAAGAACCTGCCTGCCAATGCAGGAGACACAAGAGAATGGGTTCAATCCCTGGGCCAGGAAGATCCCCAGGAGGAGGGCATGGCAACCCACTCTAGTATTCCTGCCTGGAGAATCCCATGGACAGAGGAGCCTGGCAGGATACAGTCCATAGGATTGCAAAGAGTCGGACATGACTAAAGTGATTTAGCACACACGTGGATTCCTGATACATACACGCCACAACTAAGAGTTTGAATGTTGCAATGAAGACTTGACACTGTGTGCTAAATCACTTTAGCATGTATCATGAAGCTATTGCTTCAATAGCAATAAAAAGCAAAACAGCACTCCAAGGTACATTTGGCAATGGGCCCAGTGGTGTTGGTTTAGTGAATGAGGTGTTTTAAGTACTTCTCATTAAGCTGCACTTGCAGCCAGTTCTAATGAAAGCTAATATTTATTGAACAATGGGTACTTAATGTTTACTAGGCTCTGTGCTAAAGATGGACAATCTCATTTCACTTATTCAGCAACTTGTTGGATTATCTTAATCTGTTCAACAAATAGATATTATTATTTAATGCATTATACATATAAGGAAACTGAAGCACACAGAGGTTAAGCAAATTAAGCAGAAATTAAAAACTGCAATTTTAACTCAGTTAAAAAAAAAGATGCATGAGGTATTCCTTTGCAAGAGTTGACTTATGTGATTTTGGGATTCAGTTCAGATCAGTCACTCAGTTGTGTCCAACTCTTTGCGACCCCATGAACTGCAGCATGCCAGGCCTCCCTGTCCATCACCAGCTCCCAGAGTATACCCAAACTCATGTCCATTGAGTTGGTGATGCCATCACATCTCATCCTCTGTTGTCCCCTTCTCCTCCAGCCCTCAATCTTTCCCAGCATCAGGGTCTTTTCAAATGAATCAGTTCTTCCCATCAGGTGGCCAAATTATTGGAGTTTCAGCTTCACCATCAGCCCTTCCAATGAACACCCAGGACTCATCTCCTGTAGAATGGACTGGCTGGATCTCCTTGCAGTCCAAGGGACTCTCAAGAGTCTTCTCCAACACCACAGTTCAAAAGCATCATATCTTCGGTGCTCAGCTTTCTTTATAGTCCAACTCTCACATCCATACATGACTATTGGAAAAACCACAGCTTTGACTAGATTGACGTTTGTTAACAAAGAAATGTCTTTGCTTTTTACTATGCTGTCTAGGTTGGTCATAACTTTCTTTACAAGGAATAAGCATCTTTTAATTTCATGGCTGCAATCACCATCTGCAGTGATTTTGGAGCCCCCAAAATTAAAGTCAGCCACTGTTTCCACTGTTTCCCCATCTATTTGCCATGAAGTGATGGATCACAATAAACTGTGGAAAGTTCTTTTTTTTAAAATATATTTATTTATTTGGCAGTGTCAAGTCTTCATTGCAACATTCAAACTCTTAGTTGTGGCATGTGGGGTCTAGTTCCCGGACCAGGGGTTGAACCCAGGCCCCCGGCATTGGGAGCACGGCGTCTTAGCCACTGGACCACCAGGGAAGTCCTGAAACTGTGGAAAATTCTGAAAGAGATGGGAATACCAGACCACCTGACCTGCCTCTTGAGAAACCTGTATGTGCAGGTCAGGAAGCAACAGCTAGAACTGGACATGGAACAACAGACTGGTTCCAAATAGGATAAGGAGTACGTCAAGGCTGTATATTGTCACCCTGCTTATTTAACTTATATGCAGAATACATCATGAGAAACGCTGGGCTGGAAGAAGCACAAGCTGGAATCAAGAATGCTGGGAGAAATATCAATAACCTCAGATATGCAGATGACACCACCCTTATGGCAGAAAGTGAAGAGGAAGTAAAAAGCCTCTTGATTAAAGTGAAAGAGGAGAGTGAAAAAGTTGGCTTAAAGCTCAACATTCAGAAAATGAAGATCATGGCATCTGGTCCCATCATTTCATGGGAAATAGATGGGGAAACAGTGGAAACAGTGTCAGACTTTATTTTTGGGGGGCTCCAAAACACTGCAGATGGTGATTGCAGCCATGAAATTAAAAGACACTTACTCCTTGGAAGGAAAGTTACGACCAACTTAGATAGCATATTCAAAAGCAGAGATATTACTTCGCCAAGAAAGGTCCGTCTAGTCAAGACTATGGGACCAGGACAAGGAATTCCCTGGTGGCTCAGTTGGTAAAGCATCTGCCTACAGTGTGGGAGACCTGGGTTCAATCCCTAGGTTAGGAAGATCCTCTGGAAAAGGAAATGGCAACCCATTCCAGTACTCTTGCCTGGAAAATCCATGGATGGAGGAACGTAGTAGACTACAGTCCATGGGGTCGCAAAGCATCGGACACGACTGAGCGACTTCACTTCACTTTACTTCAGTCAAGACTATGGTTTTTCCAGTAGTCATGTATGGATGTGAGAGTTGGACTGTATAATAAAGCTGAGCTGTAGAATAAAGCTGAGCACTGAAGAATTGATGCTTTTGAACTGTGGTGTAGGAGAAGACTCTTGAGAGTCCCTTGGACTGCAAGGAGATCCAACCAGTTCATTCTAAAGGAGATCAGTCCTGGGTGTTCTTTGGAAGGACTCATGCTATAGCTGAAACTCCAGTACTTTGGCCACCTCATGCGAAGAGTTGACTCATTGGAAAAGACTCTGATGCTGGGAGGGATTGGGGGCAGGAGGAGAAGGGGATGACAGAGGATGAGATGGCTGGATGGCATCACCGACTTGATGGACTTGAGTTTGAGTGAACTCTGGGAGTCAGTGATGGCCAGGGAGGCCTGGAACGCTGCAATTCATGGGGTCACAAAGAGTCGGACACTACTGAGTGACTGAACTGAACTGATGGAACTGGATGCCATGATCTTTCTTTTCTGAATGTTGAACTTTAAGCCAACTTTTTCACTCTCCTCTTTCACTTTCATCAAGAGGCTCTTTAGTTCTTCTTCACTTTCTGCCATAAGGGTGGTGTCATCTGCATATCTGAGGTTATTGATATTTCTCCCAGCATTCTTGATTCCAGCTTGTGCTTCTTCCAGCCCAGCGTTTCTCATGATGTATTCTGCATATAAGTTAAATAAGCAGGGTGACAATATACAGCCTTGACGTACTCCTTATCCTATTTGGAACCAGTCTGTTGTTCCATGTCCAGTTCTAGCTGTTGCTTCCTGACCTGCACATACAGGTTTCTCAAGAGGCAGGTCAGGTGGTCTGGTATTCCCATCTCTTTCAGAATTTTCCACAGTTTCAGGACTTCCCTGGTGGTCCAGTGGCTAAGACGCCGTGCTCCCAATGCCGGGGGCCTGGGTTCAACCCCTGGTCCGGGAACTAGACCCCACATGCCACAACTAAGAGTTTGAATGTTGCAATGAAGACTTGACACTGCCAAATAAATAAATATATTTTAAAAAAAAGAACTTTCCACAGTTTATTGTGATCCATCACTTCATGGCAAATAGATGGGGAAACAGTGGAAACAGTGGCTGACTTTAATTTTGGGGGCTCCAAAATCACTGCAGATGGTGATTGCAGCCATGAAATTAAAAGATGCTTATTCCTTGTAAAGAAAGTTATGACCAACCTAGACAGCATAGTAAAAAGCAAAGACATTTCTTTGTTAACAAACGTCAATCTAGTCAAAGCTGTGGTTTTTCCAATAGTCATGTATGGATGTGAGAGTTGGACTATAAAGAAAGCTGAGCACCGAAGATATGATGCTTTTGAACTGTGGTGTTGGAGAAGACTCTTGAGAGTCCCTTGGACTGCAAGGAGATCCAGCCAGTCCATTCTACAGGAGATGAGTCCTGGGTGTTCATTGGAAGGGCTGATGGTGAAGCTGAAACTCCAATAATTTGGCCACCTGATGGGAAGAACTGATTCATTTGAAAAGACCCTGATGCTGGGAAAGATTGAGGGCTGGAGGAGAAGGGGACAACAGAGGATGAGATGTGATGGCATCACCAACTCAATGGACATGAGTTTGGGTATACTCTGGGAGCTGGTGATGGACAGGGAGGCCTGGCATGCTGCAGTTCATGGGGTCGCAAAGAGTTGGACACAACTGAGTGACTGATCTGAACTGAATCCCAAAATCACATAAGTCAACTCTTGCAAAGGAATACCTCATGCATCTTTTTTTTTAACTGAGTTAAAATTGCAGTTTTTAATTTCTGCTTAATTTGCTTAACCTCTGTGTGCTTCAGTTTCCTTATATGTATAATGCATTAAATAATAATATCTATTTGTTGAACAGATTAAGATAATCCAACAAGTTGCTGAATAAGTGAAATGAGATTGTCCATCTTTAGCACAGAGCCTAGTAAACATTAAGTACCCATTGTTCAATAAATATTAGCTTTCATTAGAACTGGCTGCAAGTGCAGCTTAATGAGAAGTACTTAAAACACCTCATTCACTAAACCAACACCACTGGGCCCATTGCCAAATGTACCTTGGAGTGCTCTTTTGCTTTTTATTGCTATTGAAGCAATAGCTTCATGATACATGCTAAAGTGATTTAGCACACAGTGTCAAGTCTTCATTGCAACATTCAAACTCTTAGTTGTGGCATGTGGGGTCTAGTTCCCGGACCAGGGGTTGAACCCAGGCCCCCGGCATTGGGAGCACGGCGTCTTAGCCACTGGACCACCAGGGAAGTCCTGAAACTGTGGAAAATTCTGAAAGAGATGGGAATACCAGACCACCTGACCTGCCTCTTGAGAAACCTGTATGTGCAGGTCAGGAAGCAACAGCTAGAACTGGACATGGAACAACAGACTGGTTCCAAATAGGATAAGGAGTACGTCAAGGCTGTATATTGTCACCCTGCTTATTTAACTTATATGCAGAATACATCATGAGAAACGCTGGGCTGGAAGAAGCACAAGCTGGAATCAAGAATGCTGGGAGAAATATCAATAACCTCAGATATGCAGATGACACCACCCTTATGGCAGAAAGTGAAGAGGAAGTAAAAAGCCTCTTGATTAAAGTGAAAGAGGAGAGTGAAAAAGTTGGCTTAAAGCTCAACATTCAGAAAATGAAGATCATGGCATCTGGTCCCATCATTTCATGGGAAATAGATGGGGAAACAGTGGAAACAGTGTCAGACTTTATTTTTGGGGGGCTCCAAAACACTGCAGATGGTGATTGCAGCCATGAAATTAAAAGACACTTACTCCTTGGAAGGAAAGTTACGACCAACTTAGATAGCATATTCAAAAGCAGAGATATTACTTCGCCAAGAAAGGTCCGTCTAGTCAAGACTATGGGACCAGGACAAGGAATTCCCTGGTGGCTCAGTTGGTAAAGCATCTGCCTACAGTGTGGGAGACCTGGGTTCAATCCCTAGGTTAGGAAGATCCTCTGGAAAAGGAAATGGCAACCCATTCCAGTACTCTTGCCTGGAAAATCCATGGATGGAGGAACGTAGTAGACTACAGTCCATGGGGTCGCAAAGCATCGGACACGACTGAGCGACTTCACTTCACTTTACTTCAGTCAAGACTATGGTTTTTCCAGTAGTCATGTATGGATGTGAGAGTTGGACTGTATAATAAAGCTGAGCTGTAGAATAAAGCTGAGCACTGAAGAATTGATGCTTTTGAACTGTGGTGTAGGAGAAGACTCTTGAGAGTCCCTTGGACTGCAAGGAGATCCAACCAGTTCATTCTAAAGGAGATCAGTCCTGGGTGTTCTTTGGAAGGACTCATGCTATAGCTGAAACTCCAGTACTTTGGCCACCTCATGCGAAGAGTTGACTCATTGGAAAAGACTCTGATGCTGGGAGGGATTGGGGGCAGGAGGAGAAGGGGATGACAGAGGATGAGATGGCTGGATGGCATCACCGACTTGATGGACTTGAGTTTGAGTGAACTCTGGGAGTCAGTGATGGCCAGGGAGGCCTGGAACGCTGCAATTCATGGGGTCACAAAGAGTCGGACACTACTGAGTGACTGAACTGAACTGATGGAACTGGATGCCATGATCTTTCTTTTCTGAATGTTGAACTTTAAGCCAACTTTTTCACTCTCCTCTTTCACTTTCATCAAGAGGCTCTTTAGTTCTTCTTCACTTTCTGCCATAAGGGTGGTGTCATCTGCATATCTGAGGTTATTGATATTTCTCCCAGAAATCTTGATTCCAGCCTGTACTTCATACAGCGCAGCATTTCTCATGATGTACTCTGCATATAAGTTAAATAATCAGGGTGACAATATACAGCCTTGACGTACTACTTTCCCAGTCTGTTGTTCCATGTCCAGTTCTAACTGTTGCTTCCAGACCGGCACATACAGGTTTCTCAAGAGGCAGGTCAGGTGGTCTGGCATTTCCATGTCTTTCAGAATTTTCCACAGTTTATTGTGATCCACACAGTCAAAGGCTTTGGCATAGTCAATAAAGCAGAAATAGATGTTTTTCTGGAACTCTCTTGCTTTTTCAGTGATCCAGCGGATGTTGGCAATTTGATCTCTGGCTCCTCTGCCTTTTCTAAAACCATCTTGAACATCTGGAAGTTCATGGTTCACATATTGCTGAGGCCTGGCTTGGAGAATTTTGCGTATTACTTTATTAGCGTGTGAGATGAGTACAATTGTGCGGTAGTTTGAGCGTTCTTTGGCATTGCCTTTCTTTGGGATTGGAATGAAAACTGACCTTTCCAGTCCTGTGGCCACTGCTGAGTTTTCCTTGAGTGCAGCACTTTCACAGCATCATCTTTCAGGATTTGGAATAGCTCAACTGGAATTCCATCACCTCCACTAGCTTTGTTTGTAGTGATGCTTCCTAAGGCCCACTTGATTTGGGGATTACATGTTCATAGAACTAAATCCATGTTAACTTTAAAAGCATGTATTGAAAACACTAAAAAATATAACACAGGTCCATGAATAAAAAGCTTTGGTGGTGTTGGAAGATAATTCTGTGTGCTATTCTTGCATGCCTGCGTGTCTGTGAGCAGAGGCACTGACTGTCTTTGCCTGGAACTCTTTTCGAGGATGTTTATAGAACAGACAGCCTTGCAAGGGAGAGACAGTATCTCCCTTCAGAGCAAAGGGCAAGATGCCTACTCTCCAGTATAAACATGACCATGTCTATCCTTGGGGCAAAGGTCACTCAGGATTACCACCCATTATAAAAGATTTGGATTCCTCGACGATAGGTATCCTCTCCTGTAATGCAATCCACGGCATGTGCGGGTATCAAGCTAGACTTCTGCATGGCACCCTGCAGGAACGGGGACTTGGGGAAGCAGCACATATGCGAATACTCTGGCTGCTGCTATTGCTGTGAGTATTATAACACTTTCTCTGCCTCAGGAGTCTTGCACCTTCTGATAGCATTCACGAAACTGTGGCGTGTGGACTTGTTAGCTTGCAAACAGGATGAAATCTCAGACCCTTCCCAGTTCTTAACAAGTGGAAAAAGGAGAACTGTAAACATGCAAGGACAGGAAAAGATCCAGTCTATTTAAGATACGATTAACAGCAACTGCACAAGGATGTATGTGGGAAAATAACCATCCCCAAAGGCTGTGTTTTGGGACAAATCAGAGCAGCTTTGGTATAGGAATCTGTGTGTGTGCATAGAGAAAAATAGAATAGGGCAAAGAAAACATATTGCCTGAATCATGGGATACTAATAAATATACATGACAGTAAACAGCTTTCTAAAGACAGGTACACTGTGCTGCACATGATTTATATGTTTGCTCCCGGCTTAAAAATGAGCACCAGTACTAGATTCACAAAAGCTGTTAAATTCTTCTGATGTTCAAAGCTGCAGGAAACAGTTTCATATCTATAGTCTCAAGAAGCCAGCAGGCTGGTTTGTAGCTTTATGCAACTATTTTATCTGCCAAACTGAGTGGAGAAAGAGGGGGGAATTACCATGAATTATAATTCATAGTTAATAAAGTATTACTGGCGACAGTAAGTAAGAAAAACACAATAGCTTAATGGTGATATGGAAAAGAGGCATTTTTTCACTTTAATTTTACTTCATTAACACAGTCCATCCTCTGAGGGGCAGGGAATAATGAGACCATATCAGCCCTGGCCTCTGGATCCTGCTAAGTATGTTTAAAAGCAGCAAACAACCTGATCTGAACATGGGTAGAAGACCGAATAGACATTTTTCCAAAGAAGAAATGCAGATGGCCAACATTAATTATCAGGGTGATGCAAATCAAGGCCACAGTGAGATATTACCTCACACTTATCAGAATGGCTATCATCTAAATGAATATAAAAAATAAATATAAATAATATATGAATATAAATAATATAAATAATGAATGTTGGTGAGGATGTGGATAAAAGAGAACCCTTGGACACTGCTGGTGGGAATGTAAACTGGTGCCACTACTATGGAAAACAGTATGGAGGTTTTTCAAAATACTAAGAACTACCTTATGACCCAGAAATTCCTCTCCTAGGTATATATATATCTGAAAAAAAATACTAATTCTAAAAGCTATACATGCCCCAATGTTTACAGCAGCATTATTTACAGTTGCTAAGATATGGAAGAAACCTGTGTTCATCAACAGATGAATGGATGACGTATATATGTACCAACAGATATATGTGGTACATATATACAATGGAATACTACTCAGCCATGAAAAGAATGAAAATTTGCCATTTGCATCAACACGGATGGACTTGGAGGATATTATGCTAAGTGAAATAAGTCAGACAGAGAAAAACAAATAACTTACATCATCACATACATGGAATCTAAAAGTAAAACAAACTAGTGAGTAAAACAAAAAAGAAGCAGACTCACAGATACAGAGAACAAAGTAGTGGTTACCAGTGGAGAAGGCAATGGCACCCCACTCCAGTACTCTTGCCCAGAAAATCCCATGGATGGAGGAGCCTGGTAGGCTGCAATCCATGGGGTCACTAAGAGTCAGACACGACTAAGCGACTTCACTTTCACTTTCCACTTTCATGCATTGGAGAAGGAAATGGCAACCCACTCCAGTGTTCTTGCCTGGAGAATCCCATGGACAGAGAAGCCTGGTAGCCTGCAATCCATGGGGTCGCACAGAGTCGGACACTACTGAAGTGACTTAGCAGCAGCAGTGGGGAAATGGGAGGGGCAATACAGCAGTAGGGATTAAGAGGTACAAACTATTATGTACAAAATAAGCTACAAGAATATATTGTACAATATGGGGAATATAGCCAACATCTTATGATAACTACAAATGGAGTATAATAACCTTAAAAAAACTGTGAATCACTCTATTGTATACCTGTAACTTACACAATATTATACGTCAATAAAAAACCCAAACCAAAGCTTCCCTAGTGGCTCAGATGCTAAAGAATCTGCCTGCCATGCAGGAGACCCAGGTTAGATCCCTGGGTTGGGAAGATCCCCTGGAGAAGGGAATGGCAACCTATTCCAGTATTCTTGCCTGGAGAATTCCATGGACAGAAAAGCCTGGTGGCTACAGGTCATGAGGTCACAAAAGTCAGACAGGACTGAGTGACTAACATTGTCACTTTCACACCTCAATTAAAAAAACCCCAAACTGAAACAAAAGAGAAAAAGGAACAAATTACTGGCCAGCACAGAAGGTGCTCTTAACCCCAGGTGCAGTTTTCTGCAAGCCTGGTAAGTGTAAGATGCTGAGCCCTCAGGAGGCAGTTCAAGTCGGCCACAGAGTAAGACCCTGAACTCACCTCCTCCCACAGACACACCAAGTCTACAGCTACATATAGAATAGTTCCTGTTGAAAAAGACCCCAAAACTAGCTGAACTGCTCCTCCACAAAAAAGGATGAGAGCCACGCTGGGGCGGGTAGGAGAGGGAGAGATACAACCTCTGCAAATGTGTCTCCTGCCCACCCAGTGCAGCCAACTATGGTTGGGAGGTTAGCTCACAAAAATGGGACTTCTCCTGAACACTGAGGTTTGTGTCCCATATCAGTCACCTCAACCCTTGGGACCTGCACCTGAGAGACAAGCCCCCCAAACATCTGGCTTTTAAAACCAACAAGGTTTGTGTCCTAGAGGCCCAAAGAGCTATAAGGACCTGAAATTCTGCTGTTAAAGTGCTTATGCACAGACTCACTAACTCCAGGACCCACTGCAAAAGCAGCAGTTTGAAAAGCACCTAGGTCACATGTGAAGGAGATCAGCGCACTTCTGAGTATTTAACTGAAGAAAACAAACTAATTGGAAGAGAAATATGCACTCCTCTGTTCACTGTAGCATTATTTACAATAGCCAAGCTATGTAAACGACCTAAGTGTCCATTGATATATGAATGAGTAAAGAAGATGTTTTCACGCAGACAGATAGACACACACACACACACACACACCCCCAGTGGAGTACTACTCAGTCATAAAAAGAAAATCTTGTTATTTGGGACAACAGGGATGGACCTTGAAGGTTTTGTGCTAAGTGAGATAAGTAAAACAGGGAAAGACAAACGATGGATGATTTCACTTACATGTGGGATCTGAAAAACAAAACAGATGAACAAACAAAACAAAACTCATAGATACAGAGAACAGATTGGTGGTTGCCAAGGGGAAGATGGATTGCTGGGGGGTGGTGGGGAACATGTGTGAAGGAGATCAAAAGTTACAAATTTCTAACTATTAAATAAAAAGTCATGGGAATATAGTGTATGGCATGGTGACTACAGCCAAAATATTATACTGAATATCTGAATGTTGCTAAGAGACTAAATCTTAAAAGTTCTCATCACAAGAAAAAAATTTTGTAGCTTTTTATGGATACAGATGATAACTAGACTAGTTCTGGTGATCATTTTGCAGTGTATACAAATATTTAGGTGTACATTATGTTGTACACCTAACATATAGTGTTATATATCAATTATACTGCAGTTTTAAAAAATTACACTTGCAGTAATTAAAATGACCATTCCATCTGAGGCAGTCTACAGATTTAACACAATCTCTATTAAATTACTGATGGAATTTTTCACAGAATTAGAACAAAACTTTTAAATTTATATAGAAACCCAAAAGACCCTGAATAGCCAAAAAAATCTTGAGAAAGAAGAACAGAGCCAGAGGAGCCATGCTCCCTGACTTCAGACTATACTACAAAGCTACAGTAATTAGAACAGTATGGTACTGGCACAAAGACCAACATATGGATCAATGCAACAGGATAGAAAGCCCAGAAATAAACCCATGCACCCTGATCAGTTAATCTATAACAAAGGAGGTAAGAAAACACAATAAAGAAAAGATTTTCTCTTCAATAAGTGCTGCTGGGAAGACTGGACAGCTACATGTAAAAGAATAAAATTAGAACATAATCTAACACAATATACAAAAGTAAACTCAAAATGGATTAAAGAGCAAAATGTAAGATAAAATTCCTAGAGGAAAACATAGGCAGAACACCCTTGGGCTTCCTTGGTGGTCCAGTGGTTAAGAATCCACCCTGCAAGGCAAGGCACACCAGTTTGATCCCTGGTCCAGGAAGACCCACATGCCATGGAGCAACTAAGCTCATGTGTCACAGTTACCAAGCCTGTGCTCTAGAGCCCATGAGCCACAACTCCTGAGCCCATATACTGCAACAGCTGAAGCCCACGCATCGAGCTTCCCTGCTCTGCAGCAAGAGAAGCCACTGCAGAGAGAACCCCGTGCACCTCAACCAGAGAGTAGTCCTCACTTGCCACAACTAGAGAAAGCCTGCGTGCAGCAACAAAGTCACACCACAGCCGAAATAAACAAATAAATCTTCACAAAAAGAATGCTCTTTGACATATTATAAATTGCAGAAATATTCTTTTTGCATCTGTCTCCTAGAGTAATGGAAACAAAAATAAATACATGAGGGACTTCCTTGGTGGTACAGTGGATAAGAATCTGCCCTCCAATTGCAAGGGACAGGGGTATGATCCTTAGTCTAAGAAGATCCCACATGCTGCAAGTAGCTATAGTCCATGAACCACAACTTCTGAGCCCATGTGCTGCAGCTCCTGAAGCCTGTGTGCCTGGAGCCTGTGCATGGAAACGAAGAGTAGCCTCTACTCACTGCAACCAGAGGAAGCCCATGCACATCAGTGAAGACCTGGTGCAACCAAAAATAAATAAACACATAAACTAACTAAAAGAATAAACAAATGAGACCTACTTAAACTCAAAAACGTCTGCACATTAAAGAAAATCATCAAGAAAATGAAGACACCCTATGGTCTGGGAGAAAAAAAATATTTGTAAATGATGCGAGTGACAAGGAGTTGATCTCCCAAAATATACAAAGAGCTTGTACAGCTTAATACAAAAAAACCAAGCAATCCAATCAAAAAATGTGCAGAGGACCTAAATAGACATTTCTCCAAAGAAGACATACCAATAGGCACATGAAAAGATGCTCAATATTGCTAATTGTTGGAGAAATGCAAACAAATCTACAATGAGGTATCACTTCACACTGGTTAGAGTGGCCATCATCAAAAAGTCTACAAATAATAAATGTTGGAGAGGGTATGGAGAAAAAAAAATACTTTTCTACACTACTGGTGGGAATGTAAATTGGTATAGCCACTATGGAAAACACTATGGAGGTTCCTTTAAAAATTAAAAATAGGGCTACCACATGACCCTGCAGTCCCACTCCTGGGCATTTATCCAGACAAAGCTATAATTCTAAAAGGTACATGCACCCAAATGTTCATAGCAGCACTGTTTACAACAGTCAATACATGGAAGCAACCTAAATATCTATCGACAGATGAGTGGATGAAGAAGATATGGTATTACTATTAGCCATGAAAAAGAATGAAATAATGCCATGTGCAGCAACATGGCTGGACCTAGAGATTATCATACTAAGAAAATCAGACAGCAAAAGACAAATATCACGTGATATCATTTATATGTGGAATCTAAAAAGATGGTACAAATGAATTTATTTACAAACAGAAATGGACTCACAGATATGGAGGGCAGGCTTGTAGTTATCAAAGGGTACAGTGGAAGGAGGAAGTTTGGGAGTTTGGGATTGGCATATGCTTAGTGCTGTACATGGGTGGGTGAGCAGCAGGGGCCTGCAGTGTAGCACAGGGAGCTATGCTCAGGGTTTTGTGGTAGCCTATAATGGAAAAGAACAAAAGACAAGAACATCACAAATTATTATATGTGTAACAAGTCTCACCTGTTACATATGAAAGATCTTGTCATATACATTTTAATTTAAAAATGAGTAAATTTATTTATGTAAAACTAAACAGTATATTTTTACAACTCAATGTACTTTTATATCTACAGATAATATACAATCTACAATTTGCATACATAATTTAAAAAAATAAACCAAATTTTGTATGTATAATGAATGCATAAGTGCAAAAAACTTTCCATAAGTTAAAAAAAATATATATATATATATGGCACTATAACTTGTAGGAGAGAAAAGGAAATCAACATGTGAGTGTGCAAAGTACAGTATCATTTAGACTTCTTCAAACTTTATGAGGTAGGTATTATCATCACCTCTATTTTAAAGATAAGGAGACTGGGGTTCAGACTGGTTGAGTCACTTGTTCAGGTCTCACAACTTGCATAGATCTGAGATTTGAGCACAAATTTGCTTTAGTCCAGAACCTCATTATTTTTACACTTTAAATCTCTTCCTTATGCAATAGAGAGAGATAAGAATCTAGGCCGACACATAAATTTACCTTCCTAGAACCTGTTTTTTTCCCAAAAGAGTCATATTTTTTTTTTTTCATTAAAACACTTTCAACTGATGTTCTTCCTCAGAGAAAAATAATTCATGTCTTTAGTAACTAGTCATTCATATGGTAACAAGGAAAAGATAAATTATTCATTATAATTCTTTAAATACCCTGATATCCAATGGGCATTTATTGAGAGAGCCCCTGTGTATTACTCTGTATATTAGGGCCAGAGAAGAACATGAAAAAAAGGATGCTACATAATTTGACTGGGAGGATCTGATGGAAAAGTATATATGTGAATATGAAATGGAGGACAGTTTGTGATCCAGAACTTCAAGTGAAATTTTTATGAATTAATTTAGGAAAAAGATGTATCTAAAAAGAACAAATGAGATCATTCTTTCAGGCTCTCCGCCATCTCTCTGCCATCTAAGTGTATCTGAGCCATGACCTCAATAGTAAAGCACCTCAGGGCTGGTGCTGTTTTATTCTCTTCTCTACTGTCTTCTCCCAGGTGATGTCATCCACTGCCAGGACTTGAAATGCCTTCAATATGTTAACGCGCTCTCGATTTCTATCTCTCCACATGACTTCTCCCTAAACTCTAAGCTTGCATGCTCAACTGCCTGCACATCTCCACTTGGACATCTAAAAAATGTTAAAAACAAGTCCAAAAGAACTCTTGATTTTTCTCCCTTGTGTTGTTATTCAGCCGCTAAGTCGTATCCAACTCTTTCTGACCCCATGAACTGCAGCATGCTAGGCTTCCCTGTTCTTCACTGTCTCCCAGAGCTTGCTCAAACTCATGTCCATTTTAAAAAATCCATAGACTTTTTAAAAATTTTATTTTATTTTTAAACTTTACAATATCGTATTAGTTTTGCCAAATATTGAAATGAATCCGCCACAGGTATACCTGTGTTCCCCATCCTGAACCCTCCTCCCTCCTCCCTCCCCATACCCTCCCTCTGGGCCGTCCCAGTGCACCAGCCCCAAGCATCCACTATCGTGCATCGAACCTGGACTGGTGACTCGTTTCATACATAATATTATACATGTTTCAATGCCATTCTCCCAAATCTCCCCACCCTCTCCCTCTCCCACAGAGTCCGTAAGACTGATCTATACATCAGTGTCTCTTTTGCTGTCTCGTACACAGGGTTATTGTTACCATCTTTCTAAATTCCATATATATGCGTTAGTATACTGTATTGGTCTTTTTCTTTCTGGCTTACTTCACTCTGTATAATAGGTTCCAGTTTCACCCATCTCATTAGAACTGATTCAAATGTATTCTTTTTAATGGCTGAGTAATACTCCATTGTGTATATGTACCACTGCTTTCTTATCCATTCATCTGCTGATGGGCATCTAGGTTGCTTCCATGTCCTGGCTATTATAAACAGTGCTGCGATGAACATTGGGGTACACGTGTCTCTTTCCCTTCTGGTTTCCTCAGTGTGTATGCCCAGCAGTGGGATTGCTGGATCATAAGGCAGTTCTATTTCCAGTTTTTTAAGGAATCTCCACACTGTTCTCCATAGTGGCTGTACTAGTTTGCATTCCCACCAACAGTGTAAGAGAGTTCCCTTTTCTCCACACCCTCTCCAGCATTTACTGCTTGTAGACTTTTGGATCGCAGCCATTCTGACTGGCGTGAAATGGTACCTCATAGTGGTTTTGATTTGCATTTCTCTGATAATGAGTGATGTTGAGCATCTTTTCATGTGTTTGTTAGCCATCTGTATGTCTTCTTTGGAGAAATGTCTATTTAGTTCTTTGGCCCATTTTTTGATTGGGTCATTTATTTTTCTGGAATTGAGCTGTAGGAGTTGCTTGTATATTTTTGAGATTAGTTGTTTGTCTGTTGCTTCATTTGCTATTATTTTCTCCCATTCTGAAGGCTGCCTTTTCACCTTGCTAATAGTTTCCATTGTTGTGCAGAAGCTTTTAAGTTTAATTAGGTCCCATTTGTTTATTTTTGCTTTTATTTCCAATATTCTGGGAGGTGGGTCATAGAGGATCCTGCTGTGATGTATGTTGGAGAGTGTTTTGCCTATGTTCTCCTCTAGGAGTTTTATAGTTTCTGGTCTTACATTTAGATCTTTAATCCATTTTGAGTTTATTTTTGTGTATGGTGTTAGAAAGTGTTCTAGTTTCATTCTTTTACAAGTGGTTGACCAGTTTTCCCAGCACCACTTGTTAAAGAGATTGTCTTTAATCCATTGTATATTCTTGCCTCCTTTGTCAAAGATAAGGTGTCCATATGTGCGTGGATTTATCTCTGGGCTTTCTATTTTGTTCCATTGATCAATATTTCTTTGTGCCAGTACCACACTGTCTTGATAACTGTGGCTTTGTAATAGAGCCTGAAGTCAGGTAGGTTGATTCCTCCAGTTAAAAAAAACTAAATTTGACCTATTAGTGCCATGCCAAAGATATCCAATGGTTGCTCCCTGAAATTAGAATAAAATCCAAATTCTTCTCGAGGAGAGAGGCAAGGGGCTGCCTTCCTGAACTAACCTCACTGCAGGCTCCTTCACGGCCACTGGGCTCCACTCTCACTAGCCTCCCCTTTCTCCTTTCCTTTTCTCCTTCTCTTCCATTTCTGACCACGTGCAGCTGGTTCCATAGCATCTTTCTGCATGGGACTCTCTTGCCCTCGGTCTTTGTATTCATCCTTCTCTCCAGTCTCAGGTCAAATATCACACCAGAGATTTTTTTATCTAGTTTCTCCCAAATCAGAACTCTCCTTGTGGACTATAATTGGACTATAAAGAAAGCTGAGTACCGAAGAATTGATGCTTTTGAACATTTTGAACATCTGTGGTGTTGGAGAAGACTCTTGAGAGTTCCTTGGACTTCAAGGAGATCCAACCAGTCCATCCCAAAGGAAATCAGTCCTGAATATTCATTGGAAGGACAGATGCTGAAGCTGAAACTCCAATACTTTGGCCACCTTTTGTGAAGAACTGACTCATTTGAAAAGACCCTGATGCTGGGAAAGATTGAGGGCGGGAGGAGAAGGGGATGACAGAGGATGAGATGATTGGATGGCATCACTGGCTCAATCGACATGAGTTTGAGTAAACTCCAGGAGTTGGTGATGGACAGGGAAGCCTAGTGTGCTGCAGTCCATGGCGTTGCAAAGAGTCAGACATGACTGAGGGACTGAACTGAATTCTTTGGAACTGCATGGACTGTAGCCTGTCAGGCTCCTCTGTCCATGGAATTTTCCAAGCAAGAACACTGCAGTGGGTTGCCATTTCCTTCTCCAGGGGATCTTCCTGACCCAGGGATTGAACTTGTGTTTCTAGTATCTCCTGCATTAGCAGGTGGATTCTTTACCACTAGCACCACCTTGGAAGGCCCTCTGCTCATCCTACTTCACCACATAATTATTCTGTTCCAATCAGTTCATGATGGGCTTCCCATAATAATGTTTTAAAAAAATCTCACAGTTACCTAGCAGAAGCCTTGGCAATGCTTAAATCTAATGTTCTCATCTCAGAGAACAAAACAAACCCAGAGATAATGATTTATAATTTATAAATTCCTTTCACATTATAGGTTTACCACATCCTCACAAAGGCTCTCTGACAAAGCTGGTGCAATTGTTTTCATTATCATCCTTACATGAGTGGGAAAAATGAGGCTCTGAGTGGTTACATACACGTCAGTGAGCTTGTCATTGCAGGAGTAGCGTGAGGTGCTGAGACTTGGTACCTTTTGAAAGAGGCTCCTTGAGCTTTGTCTCTCTGATACTAATGAGAGTCTCAGTTTAATTTGTGAGAATTTTCATGAGGTTTTCTTGGATGATGCATATGTGTAGTTTATATACCAAGTATTCGCTAGGTCATGTCTCACTCTTGCAACCCAGTGGACTGTAGCTCACTTGGCTCCTCTGTCCATAGGATTTTCCAGGCAAGAATACTGGAGTGGGTTGCCATTTCCTTCTCCAGGGGATCTTCCCCACCCAGGAATGGAACCCAGGTCCCTTGCATTGAGGCAGATTCTTTACTGACTGAGCTACCAGGGAAGCCCTTACCAAGTGGAAAACATAGTATTCTATTTATGGAATGTGAAATATAAGGAAAAATGATAACTAGTTGCAGAAATCTATAAATAAAAGGAAAGTAAGTTCTCCCTTTAATTACATGAACGAATGAAAGTAATTTACGATATGTTAGACTGGGGAGAAAAGGGAGAGATCATCATTGATATCTTTTTCTTTGCAAAGAGATAGCATCCTACAAATCAATAACAAAAGCACCGTAATGGAAAAATAGACAAAAGGCAATTCCCCAAAGAGAAATACAAATGGGCAATAAACATATGCAAGTGAAAAGTGAAGTGAAAGTCGCTCAGTAGTGTCCGACTCTTTGCGACCCATGAACTATACAATCCATGGAATTCTCCAGGCCAGAATACTGGACTGGGTAGCCTTTCCCTCCTCCAGGGGATCTTCCCAACCCAGGGATCGAACCCAGGTCTCCTGCATTGCAGGCAGATGTAAACATATGTGACCATGGTAATTTGCTCTCACAACTAAATAAAGATAAAATTTTAAAAATGAATGAAATTTTTTTTTTACCTTTTGGATTTTCAAACATTAAAGTATGACTAAATTCAGTCTCTGGTGGGAATTAGGGGAAACTTTTTTCCTGTTTTTTCTCTTTATAGTTTTCTACATTGTTTAATTGCTTTTATTACAAAGTACATGTATTATCTATATATTTGAAAACAAAATTTATTTTTGTTTTAGACAAAATGAACAAACAAGGGTAGACCACTCTAATAGTAGCTTTTTAGAGACAAATGTTTAAAGCTTTCTAAGATAAAATTCTTTTCCTCATTCAAAAATATTCCCCTATTGAATGATTTTTAAAATCATCTGGTGGGGTACCTCTGCTGCTACTGCTAAGTCACTTCAGTTGTGTCCGACTCTGTGCGACCCCATAGACGGCAGCCCACCAGGCCTCACCGTCCCTGGGATTCTCCAGGCAAGAACACTGGAGTGGGTTGCCATTTCCTCCTCCAATGCATGAAAGTGAAAAGTGAAAAGTGAAAGTGAAGTCGCCCAGTCATGTCCGACTCTTAGCGACCCCATGGACTGCAGCCTACCAGGCTCCTCCATCTATGGGATTTTCCAGGCAAGAATACTGGAGTGGGTTGCCATTGCCTTCTCCGGGGTACCTCTAGCCCACCCATAATTTTCAGCCCAAACCTTTGTGATTTCTTTGATTTTTGTATTATAAGCACATTCATTTAGACTTGAAACACAAAGAATACATCCCACTCTTATGTCTCCCCACTTGCTTCCTTTCTTTGGTCCTTTGTCCCTCCCGTTTCTTCCCTCCCCACCCAATACCACTTCTCATCCTAGTTCTTATAAACCTCTTGCTCATGGCCCTCTTTGCTTCCATATTCCTTCTTCCTGAAAGATCACAGAAGCAACGTGCCTCTCATTAATTTGCTATGTTAAAATTATCCATCATCATCTTACTAGGCCATACTAAGTTATCAATTTGCTGGAATCACCTCCTCAAATCTCCTGCTTCCTGTGCCTTCATGTAAAATCTACTCTATCTATATCCATAAGAAGCTTCATATGTATACACATTGGCTAAAGTATTGTTGAACAGTCTTGCTGTATGGCTCAAAATAAGAACTCTTTGAGCATTAGGTTGAAATCAGTTGCAAATCTATTAATTCTGTTATGACCTGCTTTCATTACATAAGTGCTTAAATATGTAGAATCAACTATTTTTAGGCAAAAGTTAACATTTTTCTACAGAGAAAAATAATAGGACCCATGTCTTTGTATCCTGCAGTAATACTGAATGCAGTTTATTTAAACCAGTATTTCTCCAAACTTGCACATTTGCCATGTACATTAGAATCATCTAAGTGAACATATGAAACATAGATTCCTTTGCTCTCCCTAGATCTACCAACGAAAAATATGTGAGTGCTGGACTGGGAAATCTGCAGTTTAAACAAGCATTTTAAATGATTATTTTGCCACTTCTGATTTGGAAATTCATGAAAATAGTTTCATTTTGATAAGTGACTAAATACATCTAGACATCTCTGAGTGAAAGATTGTCAAGATGAAATTAGGGGAAAATTCTTGGATTGTTTCTTAAAAAAACTATATAGCACCCTGCTTTTTGTTAATTTACAAGTTGATTCATCACTGGTGACTTTAAAAGTATCTCTGTTTTAGGCTCATCAACAATAAAATACAGCTTATAAACAGCTGACTATGTCATACGTAGGGGCTTAAATGGGGAACTTAAGTTCAGTAATGACTTTGCTCCTTCAAGGCATTTGATTACAATAGAGAGCCAGTGTGAGAACGGGATGGCTTAAGAGGAAGATGTCCAGTGAATCACCATCCTAGGCTGCCCTTTCTCTTGAAGATGTTCCACTGACATGGTACTAATTGCCAAGTACAGAGCCTCTGCTAAAGCTCTGAATTAGCCTGAAGGGTTGATGAACAGCCTTCTGTCACTGGCATCCATTAGAGATTGATCCCATACAGGGAAACAGAACCTTTTGAATGTAACGAGCTACTGGGTCTTCACTGAGAATGGTGATTGAGTACTCATTAGTTCTTGTGAGGTTGCAAGTGACAGTAATTTTGGAGGTCTAATTCTAGCAATAAAGTTTTAACAAGAATGAAAAATACAGCTTTCCTCTTCAATTATTCATGTGCCCCTCAGTCAGACCAATGTCAATGCTCCTGTATCAGTTAAGAAGTGTCAAAGACTGGGAAAGTGTTTTTTATTCTCTCTTTATTCTCTTCAAATGCTTCTTACATTTCTAAAGCAGATTAGCAAATTATGCAAAAATATTTTGAATATAAACCTATTTTTTGTCAAAGCAAATACACTATAGTTAAAATGAGCCTTTATTACAATGCCTTCTTTCTCTTGAAAATATTGTCAGATAATTTTTTGTTAAAAATTTTGTTAAACACAAAACCTCTAAAAGGTATTATTCAGTAGTAGATCAGAAATCCAACTGTGGCAGGATACGAGATGTTCTGATGACAGCAACTCTAATCTATCAATGGTCTATTTTCAAAACCACTCAATTCAATTACTCAAAAGTATCAAGTAAGTTGTCTTTCTATGTGGACTCAAATACCTTGTTTCTTAGGATTTTTGAACAAGGAAAGGCTGTTATATGTTGTTCTGATGTATATAGATTATTTAATCCAAGACAAAGAACAGAATAGTGAAGAGCTTTCTTTCCCCACATAGATTATTATTGTTCAATGCCCTAACCAGCTGGCTCAATTTCTACATGCAGTTTTTTCCTTTTTTTGGAGAGCTGATTCTACTCAGTATATATAGTTCAGAGAGAAAAATAGAGACAGTAAGTTACGTAAAAATAAATATGTAAATCTAAAGGGGGAGAAAATGAGGCACTGCTGTACAAATCCAAACACCAAGGAATCAAGGCAGGGGAGAGGAGGAGAGAAGGGATAAGCAGATGGAATAGAACTCCGCTGTTGTTTTTGGATTGGGGTAATTAGAGGATGGATTCTAAAGAGGGTAGAGTGATAAAATAGGGACTGAGGTGGGTGCAGGAACACAAGATAGTCAAAGAAGATAAAATGGAAAGAGAAAAAGCGTGTAATAAAACTGATGATCAGTGCTTAGGTAACTTTATGGTAATTAGTCCTAATAAACTGGTTTTTTATTAAATTGTTTTTTAGTCGATCTCATAATACCTGCACTTTTAGAAACTACTGACATAGTAACCTGGTGATAGTCATACATCTGCTTCTACTGAGAAATCTTTGGAGGCTAAATTTCTTAAACTGCCCAAGTGAATAAAGGGTAACTTGCTTGCTGGCGTTAACTTGTAGAGTGTAAGGGATAGGAAAAGTTTATGAGCAGAATAATTTAATTTTCCCCAATTAATTACTATTGACTCAGAAGGCTAAATTAATTATTTGATCATAGGTATGGCATCAAAGTTTCATTTCCCAATGAGAAGAGTAGTAAAGTCTTTCTGGGGATAGAGCAGCTGTAAGAATTGTGGACATGATTACAGGAAGAGTATAATTTGTGGTAGAATAAAGCCTCCTTCTTCCCCTTCTCTCCCCAAGATAAACACATCCTAAGCCCTAAGACATGAGGGCTTCCCAGGGGCGCGAGTGGTGAAGAACCTGCCTGCCAGTGCAGGAGACATAAGAGACGCAGGTTCAATCCCTGGATTGAGAAGATCCCCTGAAGGAGGGCGTGGCAACCCACTCCAGTATTCTTGCCTGGAGAATCCCATGGACGGAGGAGCCTGGTGGACATGGGGTCCCAAAGAGTCAGACACGACTGAGGCGACTTAACATGCACACGCACAAGCCCTGAAACCTGTGACTATGGTAACTTATATGGCAAGAAGGATTTGGCAAATGTGATTAAGTTAAGGACCTTGAGATAGGGATTGTGTCGGTGCATCAGTCTTTTCACACGAGTCCTTACAAAGTGGAAAAGCTTCCCGGTTTTACTCAGAGGGAGATGTGACTATGACGAAAAGGCACAGAGGTCTACCATTGCTAGCTTTGGAAATGAAGGAAGGGAACACAAGCAAAGGAGTGTGGATAGACTTTGGAAGATGGACAAGGTGAGGCAATAAGAACACAGCGCTGACAAGACCTGGAACTTAACCCAGTGAGACCCGTGTGCAACCCAGGCCTCCGGAATTGTTAAATGATAGTCTGGGTTGTTTTAAGTCACTAAGGTGTTGTAATTTGTTACAGCCACAAAAGAAAACAAACACGTAGCTTTTATAACAATTGGTATAATTAATAGCAATTATTATTTATAATCATTCAAATTATTAATATGAAAATGAAAAAGCACTTTATCTTCTAAGGTAAAATTCCAATATGTAAATTTTAATACTTTAAAAATTTTAGTCCACTTAGAAATTTAATGAAATTAGTTGGCATATTTCCTTGGTTTGTTTATAAACAGTCCATAAATATCAAGTAGGTCTCATAATTTATTTTCATATTGTGATTTTAAGACTTATTTAGTATGAGTGTATAGTTCCATTATGCATACTGTTGCTGCTGCTGCTGCTAAGTCGCTTCAGTTGTGTATGACTCTGTGCGATCCCATAGACGGCAGCCCACCAGGCTCCCCCGTCCCTGGGATTCTCCAAGCAAGAACACTGGAGTGGGTTGCCATTTCCTTCTCCAATGCATGCATGCATGCTAAGTTGCTTCAGTCGTGTCCAATTTGTGTGACTCCATAGACAGCAGCCCACCAGGTTCCTCTGTCCACGGGATGCTCTAGGCAAGAATACTGGAGTGGGTTGCCATTTTCTTCTCCACCATTATGCATAAACAGCCCATAAAAGTTAAGAATACAAAAAGTGCTTTAGCTATTAATTCATTCTTCTCAAAGACCAAGAGACAACATACTAACTTTTACTTCATTTGAAATAATTTGTGTGCTTAAAAAAATATTAGGAATGCCTTTATAAAGCACATTAAAACATCATAGGAACTATAAAATCTGAGTGTATACAGAAGGAAAAAGTTAAATTATCAGGCAATTTCTGTTCTTTAATTGAGCTAGCACCAAAAGTATCTGTCATTATGTCAGCCCTAATTTAATCAAAACTGCTAAAGTGGTAACAGTAACCAGAACTGCAGGCAAAGTCCCTAGAAGAAGTTTGGTGCATAGGCAGGTGAACTTAACCCAAATCTTCAAGTAAAATCTGCCCTGGCCAAGTCATTGCAGTTACTTGAGTCCAAGGCATTTCAAGAAGTAACTAATTGTTCCAAACTTAAAATTAAATTCAGGGCAGAGCTTCAGATATGACCCCTAAAGCTGTAATAGACTCTGTCTTAGATCTAATTTGCTACAGAGTTTGGTAGGAAGGATTTGATATGGACACCCCATTGCTGTCTTAGGAGGAAACCGGGGACCAGTGTGTGGTGGGAAAGCTGAGCCTGTGGAGCAGGTAAAGCCACATTTTGTATCCCAGGACTGCTTCTTGCTGGTTGAAAGATTTTAGGCAAGTTAATCTTAGTTAGTCTGTGAACCTCAGTTTCTTCATATGAATTGATGTACTTATAGTCATTGTTTTACAGAATCTTTTTATGAGAATTAAATGATAATAAATATAAAACACAAAACAATGTATGTACTCTGTGTTCCCTATTTGGGGAGTAGTTAAGTACTCCCATACCATTTCTGTCCTTTATTGAGCCCATCTTTACATGACGTGTTCCCTTGGTATCTCTAATTTTCTTGAAGAGATCTCTAGTCTTTCCCATTCTTTTGTTTTCCTCTATTTCTTTGCACTGATATTGGGGAAGCCTTTCTTAACTCTCCTTGCTATTCTTTGAAACTCTGCATTCAGATGCTTATATCTTTCCTTTTCTCCTTTGCTTTTCACTGCCCGTTTTTTCACACCTATTTGTAAGGCCTCCTCAGGCAGCCATTTTGCTTTTTTGCATTTGTTTTCCACGGGGATGGTCTTGATCCCTGTCTCCTGTACAATATCACGAACCTCTGTCCATAGTTCATCAGGCACTCTGTTTATCAGATCTAGTCCCTTAAATCTATTTCTCACTTCCACTGTGTAATCGTTAGGGATTTGATTTAGATCATACTGGAATGGTCTAGTGGTTTTCCCTCTTTTCTTCAATTTAAGTCTGAATTTGGCAATAAGGAGTTCATGATCTGAGCCACAGTCAGCTCCCGGTCTTGTTTTTGCTGACTGTATAGAGCTTCTCCATCTTTGGCTGCAAAGAACATAATCAATCTGATTTCGGTGTTGACCATCTGGTGATGTCCATGTGTAGAGTCTTCTCTTGTGTTGTTGGAGTAGGGTGTTTGCTATGATCAGTGCATTCTCTTGGCAAAACTCTATTAGCCTGTCCTGCTTCATTCTGTACTCCAAGGTCAAATCTGCCTGTTACTCCAGGTGTTTCTTGACTTCCTACTTTTCCTCAATATGCCAGCAAATTTGGAAAACTCAGCAGTGGCCACAGGACTGGAAAAGGTCAGTTTTCATTCCAATCCCAAAGAAAGGCAATGCCAAAGAATGCTCAAACTATTGCACAATTGGACTCATCTCACACGCTAGCAAAGTAATGCTCAAAATTCTCCAAGCCAGGCTTCAACAGTACATGAACTATGAACTTCTAGATGTTCAAGATGGATTTAGAAAAGGCAAAGGAATGAGAGATCAATTTGCCAACATCTGCTGGATCATTGAAAAAGCAAGGAAGTTCCAGAAAAACATCTATTTCCTCTTTATTGACTATACCAAAGCCTTTGACTGTGTGGATACAATAAACTATGGAAAATTCTTAAAGAGATGGGAATACCAGACCACCTGATCTGCCTCTTGAGAAATCTGTACGCAGGTCAGGAATCAACAGTCAGAACTGGACATGGAACAACAGACTGGTTCCAAATAGGAAAAGGAGTACATCAAGGGTGTATATTGTCACCATGCTTATTTTAACTTATATGCAGAGTACATCATGAGAAATGGTGGGCTGGAAGAAGCACAAGCTGGAATCAAGATTGCCGGGAGAAATATCAATAACCTCAGATATGCAGATGACACCACCCTTACAGCAGAAAGTGAAGAAGAACTAAAGACCCTCTTGATGAAAGTGAAAGAGGACAGTGAAAAGTTGGCTTAAAGCTCAACATTCAGAAAACAAAGATCATGGCATCCAGTCCCATCACTTCATGACAAATAGATGGAGAAACATTGGAAACAGTGGCAGACTTTATTTTTGGGGGCCTCCAAAATCACTGTAGATTGTGACTGAAGCCATGAAATTAAAAGACACTTACTCTTTGGGAGAAAAGTTATGACCAATCTCGACAGCATAGATGTTACTTTGTCAACAAAGTCGCCAGTCCAGGTTGGATGCATGATACTGGATGCTGGGGGCTGGTGCACTGGGACGACCCAGAGGGATGGTATGGGGAGGGAGGAGGGTTCAGGATGGGCAACATGTATACCTGTGGCGGATTCATTTCGATATTTGGCAAAACCAATACAATATTGTAAAGTTTAAAAATAAAATTTAAAATTAAAACAAACAAACAAACAAAGGTCCATCTAGTCAAGGCTATGATTTTTCCAATAGTCATGTATGGATGTGAGAGTTGGACTATAAAGAAAGCTGAGCATTGAAGAATTGATGCTTTTGAACTATGGTGTTGGCAAAGACTCTTGAGAGTCCCTTGGACTGCAAGGAGATCCAACCAGTCCATCCAGGGGGGAAATCAATCCTGAATATTCATTGGAAGGACTGATGCTGAAGCTGAAACTCCAATACTTTGGCCACCTGATGCAAAAAGTTGACTCATTTGAAAAGACCCTGATGCTGGGAAAGATTGAAGGTGGGAGGATAAGGGGATGACAGAGGATCAGATGGTTGGATGGCATCACTGACTCAACAGACATGAGTTTGAGTAAACTCTGGGAGTTGGTGATGGACAGGGAGGCCTGGCATGCTGCAGTCCCTGGGGTTGCAAAGAGTTGGACACGACCGAGCAAGTGAACTTAACTAAGTACCCCTAAACATATCATTATAAAATAGTTGCATCTTTTATGGACCTCTAAGACATCAGCACAGAAATATAAAAAAAGATCCATTTATGTTTTGATTTATTCATAAGAATCATGCAATATTTGAAAAATCAATCCAAAAAAGGAATAACTCAGTAAAATTTTGTCCTTTCTTCTTCTCTTCCTTTATAAAGAATAGTGTTTCATTATTCATCAATATACCCCTTGAAATCCTTATCACAGCACTTTGATGGAGTAGATGTTGATTTTCTGAAGTGGACTGAATATCTCTAGCACCTAAATCTGTGCTCAGAGTTTTCCTCTTGTCATCTCCTGCTCATCCCCAAGCTTGTCATTGCCTGGTTGAGCTTTCGTACACCTACGATTGTCTTGCTCTTTATCCTGCTTGGGTGGAGTCACCACATCAGACCTTTAAATATGTAAGCAGTCACCAGATATTCCATTTATGTATTCATGTGGTGTTCAGAAATAGCATTTTGTCTCCTTTAAATAATTTAGAACTCATTCTTTTAGGATGTCATTGTATAACAAATGTCTCCTTGATGTTAATAATAGAGATACATTCCATTTCACAATGTAGCAAATTTAATAAATGTAAGTAGAAGTAGATTATGGATACAAAAGTTTTTCCCTTTGCTAAAGTATTTTCTTATTTCCCCATGTTATTGCCAAAAATTATTTTCAGAAAATTATTTGTTTCATATAATTGTCTTCATAGTTGCTAGCACTATGGCTATTTGATCTTGACAATAATATTGAGAATGATTCTTTTCCTGTTTATTATAAATCACATTATATCAAATTTAGAAATAAGTGTTCTACCAAACTAAAAGAAAGGGAGAGAAACATTTCATAAACATTCATAACAACAAATCCAAATTGCCTAACTTTTTTGACAATTATAAAACAATTAGGGTCCAGGGGGATTCTGATACATCTTACCACCACAAACATTCAGGTGACTTATAGGGAGCCCTATATTTCCAAATATGAGCAGCAATGGTTATACATGAAGAGACCATCAAGTAGGCTCTGTAAATTCAACAAAACTATCTTTCAAAGACAAGAGTGAATAAAGACATTTACATACCATAAAATCGGAGAGAGTTTACCATGAATACACTCACTAAAGGCACATCTAAAGGGTATGCTCCACGAAGAATGTGATTCAGTCACTCAACAGGTATATAAGGAGCCAGGCACAATTCTAGATGCTGGAGATAGCTCAGTGAACAGACAGAAGAGAAAATCTTGTCCGCACTGCATTTACATTTTAGTAGCCAAACTCACAAACCAACAAAAATAAGTAATCACATAGAGTCTTCTCAGTTGTGTGCTGTAAACCTTTAAGACCAGCTCTTTGAAAAGAAAAAAGCCTGAATTTGTATCATTTACCAATTTTTGTGGTAATACTACCCTCATGTCAAAATTCCAAACTACTGGCCACGTTATTGAAGCTGGGAAGAGATGTATACAGTTGACCTGGTGGGCATGTGCGTGCCAGTTTCAGCACATTATAGATGATCACAAGTTTCAGGGAAAAAAGCAGGAAAAGATGAGAAGGCTTGGGGGTTGCAGTTTTAAAAGAGAATAGTCAGAGATGTCACTGAGAAGGTGACATTTGAATAGAGACCTGAAAGAAGTGAGGAAGAACCAATTTAGCTCACACCCAAGTAAGCCATGAACCAATCTGGGGAAAAGCATTTAAGTCAGAAAGAACAGCACGTGTAAAACCCTGAAGCGGGTGCTGGAACAGCAAGGACGGTAGAGGGGATTAGAGTGAAGAAGAGCGGAGAAGGACGTGATCAGGGAGTTACAGAGAGGGCAGAGGAGACTAAGAACTTCGGCAGTTATCATGGTTGAGACTGGAAGTCACTGGGGGCGTTCTAGGCAGAAGTGCATGATCTGAATCGTATGTTAATGACATCGCTCTGGCTTACCTGTTGAAAAGGAGTAGACTAATCTAATTAACTCATGATGATAGTAAAAGCAAAATGTCTACTATCTGGGATTAAAAGACACAATGTAGTTAACTTTATTTTTGGGGCTCCAAAACCACTGCAGATGGTGACTGCAGCCATGAAATTAAAAGATGCTTACTCCTTGGAAGGAAAGTTATGATCAACCTAGAGAGCATATTAAAAAGCAGAGATATTACTTTGCCAATGAAGGTCCATCTAGTCAAAGCTATGGTTTTTCCAGTGGTCATGTGTGGATGTGAGAGTTGGACTATAAAGAAAGCTGAGTCCCAAAGAATTGATGCTTTTGACTGTGGTGTTGGAGAAGACTCTTGAGAGTCCCTTGGACTGCGAGAAGATCCAGCCCGTCCATCCTAAAGGAAGTCAGTCCTGAATATGCATTGGAAGGACTGATGTTGAAGCTGAAATTCCAATACTTTGGCCACGTGATGTGAAGAGCTGACTCATTTGAAAAGACCCTGATGTTGGGAAAGATTGAAGGTGGGAGGAGAAGGGGACGACAGAGGATGAGGTGGTTGGATGGCATCACCGACTCAATGCACATGAGTTTGAGTAAACTCTGGGAGTTGGTGATGGACAGGGAGGCCTGGCATGCAGTCCATGGGGTCGCAAGGAGTTGGTCGGACATGACTGAGTGACTGAACTGAATGCAGTTAACATCCATAACGACTGGCTCATCAGAGTGGTCAGGGAGGGAAGGACTGGGAGTCTGGGATTTGCAGATGCAAACTATTTTATATAAGATGGATAAACAACAAGGTCCTACTGTACAGCACAGGGAACTATATTTAATATCTTATAACAAACCATATGGAAAAGAACATATACATACATCTATGTATCTCTATATATCGGAATCACTTTCCTATACATCAAAAATTAACACAACATTGTAAATCCGATTCTCAAGTGGTGCTAGTGGTAAAGAACCTGCCTGCCAATGCAGGAGATGTAAGAGACATGGGTTGGATCTCGGGGTCAGGAAGATCCCCTGTGGAGGGCTTAGTAATCCACTCTAGTATTCTTGCCTGCAGAATCCCATGAACAAAGGAGCCTGGCAGGCTACAGTCCATAGAGTCACAAAGAGGCAGACATGATTGGAGCAACTTAACACGCATGCACACATACTTCAGTAAAATAAATTTAGAAAAAAGAACGACTCATCAGTCAAAGGAAAACAGACATGATTGGAGACGAAGTAGCCAGCACTTGTTGACTGAGGGGTAAGATTATTAATATTAGCACTTGTTTAGCACATATGTTTAAATTTCTGGAGATGCCACAGTGGAAACTACATATATATATAACAAACTACAAATGGGTAGAAAATAGAAGGAAACTGACAGTAAAAGCTGGACAAGGCAATGGCGACCCACTCCAGTACTCTTGCCTGGAAAATCCCACGGACGGCAGAACCTGGTAGGCTGCAGTCCATGGGGTCGCACAGAGTCGGACACGACTGAAGCAACTTAGCAGCAGCAGCAGCAGCAGACAGTAAAAGCAAAAAAGGACAGAAAGAGAAGAAGACACAGAACAAGTGGGACAAATATAAAGCACAAAATAAGACAGCCAAAATTACTTTTATATACATTGATAATCATATTTAAGTGTATGTAGACTGACCATATCAATTAAAAGACAAATGTTGACATAGTAGATAAACAGGAAAATTCCATAGAGAGCTGAGAAGATAGAGCAAATATAAAAATGAGATAAAGTAAAATTTTAAAATAGTACCCCCCCAAAAAAAAGCTGATTGTAGCTCTACTATTATTAAGGTAGCCATAGAATAATAAAATATTAAATTAATATGTAAATATGTATAAACCACACACTTAAATAACAGCTTCAAAGTAGGTAAGGTAACAACCGACAGAAAAACACGGATATATTTACAATCCACTATCAGAGTTGGAGAATTAAACACACCACCTTTGGTAACATCAGTTAGTACACTTGTTCCTTCCCCTTCATCCAAAAAAAAAGAGATCAAAACAGGAAGACTATAGAAGCTCTGAACAACACAGGTAACAAAGATGAGCTAATAGACATGCCCCGATTGTACAATATATGTTGTTACAAGCAATTCTGAATCCAGTAATAAAGTGACTCTAGCAGACAGAAAGTGTTGGTATCAAACAAACACACGCTTCCAGAGCATAATGCAATTACAGTGGATATTAGCAAATACAAGATACATCAGAGATAATGGAAAGGAATTAGAGAAATATGGGTTTATGGGGGAAAAAAGGTTGGTACAGGTCTTGACATCCATCCAGAGCACTGTCAGTAGTGAACTATCTGGAGAAATTTGTTGCCCTTCTATTTCTTCTTCTGACAGAACAATTGATTGCAGTTGCCTTTTCCCTGCAAACATCTGGTGCGTTAGGTTCTTTTTCAGTGACTTTATGAAGCCTCTGGCTTGACCTCAGCTGGGGCAGGGAAGGTTCTTGTTGGAGGGTGAAGTCAGGCAGCATGAAGCTCCCCTTCACTGAAGCTTCCCGTTTCAGCCTCTGGGGTGTCAGCCCCCCTGCACGACTGAGGAGCCAGCCAGGTGTGTCCTCTGAGCCTGATACCGCTGACTTCTCAGAGCTTTATGGCTTCCTACTTCTGTTTGCAGCACTTTCTTTTCCCTAAGTGGTCTGGGACATTCCGTTAGCAAGAAAAATGATGATAAAATCATTCACAGCATTTTATTATGGACTGAAGAGCTGTCCTCTCAAGAGGCCACTTACGAAATGTAAGGGGCAATCGACAAACAGCCAAACTAAGGAAGAGTGCAGTGTGAGGAAATAGAAGGAAGGGTTCTGTAGCGAGGACATGGGGAGGTTGCTGTGCCCCTCTCCCCACGCTCAGGCCCCTGTTCAGTGTGCCTGGGGACATGGCTGGGCTGGGTCTTCATTCTCTCACGGATGTTAGGAAGTCTGTCAAAATCGGCAAGAGTGTGTGTGCCTATTGCCTATTGCAGAAAGAGGAGGAGGGAGAGACATAGCCGTGAGAGTGATGTGCAGCTCTTTTGTCTGCTGAGAGTCCAGATGCACAGAGTTCAGTGAAACCCGTAAGACCACTGTTAACAGAGCCTCCACCATTCCACTTCCCATCTATCTTAGGGCTAAAACATTACACAGTGTGGTCTGAGTCTAAAGGTATAATGAATCTTAGGCCAAGAGTGAATTAATTCTTCTAGGAGAGAATTTAAATTGTTAGTATTCACTCCATCATGCTGGGCTTTCATGTAGAACTTCAAAATGCTTTTAATGGGAGAAGCATCTATTTATATATCACTTTCCGTCTCCAAAAACCTTGTTTCCCCCCAGAACCACTAGTCTCGGGAAGTTTGAGGACAGATCTTAGAACACTAGGAACTTGAATTTTCTATCACAAAACTAGCCCAAGGTAAATTTGAGACATGTCTTGTCCATATAGATCAATTACACACAGACACACACACACACACACACACACACATACACATTCTGACTTCAATTTTACTGAACTTAATACTGCCTCTATGAAGCGTGTTTTAATGTCTAAACTATTTAATACGTTCTTTGGTTCTTTAAGGGCTATGGCTTGTGGCATAGCTCTGTAACTAACGAAGACAACCCCTCGGATTTGTTATTTATTCTCTTCCTCTGGAAGAGTCATGTGTTTTGTGCTATGTCACAGTTTCTTCTTAGCTTTGAGGATCTTGGAAATGTGCTCATGTTATTCAACAGCAAGGCAGGTAAGCACTGACACTGCATTGCTAATTCTTATCTCCCAATTAAATGAGGAAAACAGGTTTTTTGTTCCATGTGAGCTAAAAAAGCACTTTTGCAGTGATTAGCATTCTTGTTAAAATTTATGTGATATGCACCATCCTTCTAATTTTGCAAGAAACATCATAGGACGTCACCTTTAATTTCCTCACATTCCTTTCAGTTTTCCTAATACATAAAATAGGGACCATATCATACTTGTTTTTTAGTGGTAATAATTCAATAAAAGAGCTTGATGAAAATATTTGTTAATTATGGACTATTAACCACTGCATCCATGATCTTTTCTTAGACCACCTGCTCTTGGATCGTTGTTCCTAGGAAAATATCCTTCCTTTGCCCTAGTTAGTTAGGGAGATCCATCATTCCAGTCTGCCTGGGACTGAGTTGTAGCCTTGAATGCCTCTAGTCTAAGCAAACCAGGATGGCTGGTCACTTGAACTCCAGTCCACACTCCAGCTAATTTCTCCTCTCTCTTTTATATCAAAATTTCTCTACTGAGCACTCCATGCTCTCCTTCTTCATATCTTTAAACCTTAAATTTACTCCTGAATTTACTTCAGCTGTGCTTCTGTTGCCCTGGATTTTTATAAGAATCCCCAGTGACCTGTTTGTTTTGCCAAAGGAAACTTGCCAGTTCTTACCTCAGTGGACCCTGATAATAGATTTTATATTGCTGTTCACATCCTCACTGAAGCCCTTTACTCCCAAGGCTTGTATAGCATAATAACTTTCAAATCTCTGACTGTTTTTTTTTTTTTTTGACTCTTATTCATGGGATTATCTTTCTCCACTTGTTTTCTGAAAGATGATTTTCCTCAAGATTCTGCACTCGATCTTTTTATCTTTTTTAATTACCACTCTATAAACATTTTCCTTGGCTGATCTCACATGCTTTCTTGCTTTGAACCATCCCTTACACAGCACAGTAACTTCAAAAACTACGCTTGCTACCCAGACTTCTCTAGTGAGCCAACTACTTGTTAAACATCTGTATACCTGTATGCCCCAGATGCACTTCAATAAAACTGAAAATTTTACTGTGACCTCCAATGACCTTCTTGCTGTCTCCTCTTTCTTTCTCGTTGAAATAATCAACTGTTATTCAACTATGCTAGAAATCTTTTAACTTTAAAAAATTTTTTATTTAGGTATAGTTGATTTACAATATTGTGTTTTCCACTGTATAGCAAAGTGATTCAGTTGTACATATAAATATTCTTTTTCATATTTTTTCCAATATGATTTATCCCAGGATACTGAATACAGTTCCCTGTGTTACACAGTAGCACCTTGATGTCCATCCATTGTACATATCATAGTTTGCATCTGCTAATCTCAAACTCCCAGTCCTTCCCAAGTCTGTTCTCTATGTCTGTGAATCTGTTTCTATTTCATAGATATATTCGTGTTGTATTTTTAATTTTTATTTAAAAATTTATTATTATTATTTTTTACTTTACAATATTGTATTGGTTTTGCCATACATCAACATGCATCCGCCATGGGTTCCACATATAAGTGATACACAGTATTTGTCTTTCTGACTTCTCTTATGATCATCTCTAGGTCCACCCATGTTGCTGCAAATGGCATTATTTCATTATTTTTAATGACTGAATAATATTCCACTGTCCTTATATACATCTTTATTCATTCATCTGTTGACAGACATTTAAGTTATTTTCGTATCTTGGCTATTGTAAACAGTGCTGCTATGAACGCAGCGGGGCATGCGCATGTATCTTTTTGAATTATAGATTTGTCTGGGTACATGCCCAGGAGAGGGAGTGCTGGACCATATGGAAACTCTACTCAACTATGCCAAAAGTCTTCATGTCATTCTTGGTTACATTCCTTTTCATCTCCATTGACCCAGTTACTAAGTTGTTCAGTTTTACCTTCTATAGAGTTCTTAAACTGTTCATTCCTTCTCCTTTCTTATTCTTATTTCCTAGTTTTAAGAAATCTCCTTCTTTTGTCTGAATATCATCGCTGCTGCCGCTGCTGCTAAGTCACTTCAGTCGTGTCCGACTCTGTGCGACCCCACAGACAGCAGCCCAGCAGGCTTCCCTGTCCCTGGGATTCTCCAGGCAAGAACACCGGAGTGTGTTGCCATTTCCTTCTCCAAGAATATTGTCGCTACAGCCTCTCAAATCATCCTATGACTATGGATTTGCCTTCTCAATCTGTCCTGCTTAGTAGGACTTAACAGCTCTGGTATACAGCACACAGTATGGGGGTTTCACATGACATTACTTACATAAAACCACACAGGCACCTTTACTACTGTGCTCACCAGACTGCAAGCTACCTATGTATTTATCACTCCCACCCCATCCCTAACAAGTCAGCGGTGTACTGATTAAGGGGGAGCCCTGCTTTATTAGTCTTCGTGTGCCCAGTGCCTGACTCCATGGCTGGCATGTCACACGGCGATACCAAGTTCTAAGCAGGAAGATGCTCAGCACTTTTTTCAACTGTGTGCTTTCTGAACTTCTCTAACTGTACTCTCTCTACCCTGTCTTCTAATGGGATAATAGCAAGGTGTAGGATTCTATTATTCCATTTCACTTTCACTTTTATATTGGGCTTCCCTGATAGCTCAGTTGGTAAAGAATCCACCTGCAATGCAGCAGACCCTGGTTTTATTCCTGAGTTGGGAAGATTCGATGGAGAAGGGATAGACTACCCACTCCAGTATTCTTGGGCTTTCCTGGTGGCTTAGTTTGTAAAGAATCTGCCTGCAATGCAGGAGACCTGGGTTCCATCCCTGGGTTGGGAAGATTCCCTGGAGAAGGGAAAGGCTACCCACTCCATATTCTGGTCTGGAGAATTCCATGGACTGTATAGTACATGGGGTCGCAAGGAGTCAGACACAACTGAGTGACTTTCACTCTATCTACATATCACCAAAAATATTTCACATGTAGGACATGCTTAATAACTAGTTACATAATGAATCAGTGAACAAATGAATGAATGGGTGAATGACTATGTTTAGACCAATGTTTTGAGACACAATCACAGATACAACTTAGAAGTAGTTCAAAATCAAAGAATTCAAAACATACTTTCTTTTAAGCCTTTAGGTCGGTTAGAAAGTATATTCCTATCTAACTGTGAGCAATTCATAAAACATTTTACAATGTTAAATTCTTACTGAATTTATTCAGTAAATTTTAGTTTTTTATACCACTTAAAAGTGGTTTAACCTTAAGAGCACCAAAGGCATTTTGTATTTTGTATAATTTTAGAGAATATAGTAGAGTTTCATAAAAATTTGGAGATTTATCTAACTTATTTTTAAATGACATAAGAACATATTTTGGCAGTTTTAAAGACATATTTCAGATATAAAGCCTTAAAACATTTTTATCATAATATTTTAGAATGGAAAATTAGAAATAATTATATATTGTTTATAATTTTCAAGGACATAATAAATGTTTAAACTACCAGCTCAGTTTTAATTTAGCTACACTTTCAAAGACTATTTCAAAAGACTAATGAAAACTTGAGCACAACTTTTTAATTAATTAATTTATATTGACTTAAAAGGAAGAGTCTAAAATATTACCAAGAATATGAAAGTTTTTTTTCTTTTCAGTCTTCACAGTCCTATGGTAACATTTAATAGTCCTTCTTGTATCCTTAGCTCATTTAAGTAGTGTGATGAACATTACTATTATTTGCCAGATGCTCAGTGTCTGGAGAAAAGAACGCAGTTTCAAGACTTTTTTCCATCTGATTCAGTACTCTGTATTTTACCAAAAGGTCAACACTGTATAGAATAAAAAATTATGTATCAAATTTCTCCTTTCACTTTTATGTGAAATCAATATGTAGTATAACAGAGATAGAATCCAATGGCATTTTGAATGTGAAACTAAGATGAATGTAGATCATTTTAATTTTAAATTCCATTAATATTAAACAGCCAGTCACATTATGTAATAAAATACCTTCACAATGATAATCAACTATCTTCAAGTAATCGTTTTCTATCTAAGGGCAGCAGTTTACATAATGAGAAATCTAATCCAATATAAATGTAGCATGATAGATTTCATGTATGAACCAGAAGTTCAATGAATTTTGACAATTAATGCAAATCCTTATATGTATATGTGAATAAGTATGCTTGTGTATTCATAACTCTCCACATTTAGTAGTGCTGATTTTCAGAGTTTCAAAAAACATAATAAGAGAAAATTAGATGTACATTTAACTTCCCAAAACATCTGAACTTGCTACTTATGAGATCTTTAATTCTTGAAAATTTGTGGGAATATTTATTTTCATTAAAACAAATTCACCATGATTTCATATGTAAATGGACTAACGTCTCAGATTCATAATCGTTTGCAGAAGTAGACAGTTTCTGGAAAGTAATTAAACAAAGTGGTTTCTATCCTGTAGCTTTGAATACACACAGAAATGCATTTTTCAGGACTCTGCCACACTCAATTCTTTAGTACACTCTTCATTTTTCTCTTGATTCAGAGAAAAATAGATTATCTACTTAGCTGTTCTAGGGCTGAGATATATTCCCATATCTCAAAAATAGCTGATGGCAGACAACTCATCCCAGTTTGCCTAAGAATTTCCCAATAAAATAAAAATCCTCTGTCCCAGGAAATCCCTTACCCCTAGACAAACCTACTGAGAGATGAACCATACTTTGAGATAAAGAGCCTTACCTTAACATCATTGGTGTTCATTCTTGTTCCTTCCTTTCCCACAAAAATATCATCAATATCCACGAGGATGTACCTGTCCAAGGACAAAGTGAGCCTCTTCCCCGACAAAAAGGAAACAGCATCTATGAAGATAAGCTTGTGCAACCAAAAGTTCAAATTGTTGCCAAAGAGAACTCGTTGAATCCCATCATGGAGCCCCAGGTCATGTATGACAGTGGCATAAAAAGCACCTTTAGAGATGGGAGGAGACAGGTTTTCTGGGGTCTTTACTTTGGCAAATATTACTGGTTGGTAGGCTGAGTGATTAATCTGGAAAACAGTCCAGTCAGTTCCAGGTAAAGAACCTTTTTCAAGCTTAGAAGATTTGGTCATGTGAAGCAATGGAGAATGAGGATTAATACAGCAATCTTTGACTGCAAGGTTTCCATATACAGAAAAAGGGAAGCCTTTCAACTGAAAGCTCTGTAGGCTCTTCTCACTAGTTCTGTGGAAGCCAATGACACCCACGCCATATTCAACACAGTATTTATCTAGAAGACTTCGATTCCAAGCGTCCATATTTATATACTTTAAAATGTTCTCATAAACAATGAGAATATATTTGCCTCTAGATTTTTCCGTAAGTGCTGGAAGATCCCCTTTGCCAGGAGCAATTTCAATATGATACTGGAATCTACTGGATTCTAGAATCATAATGATGTCTTGACCAAGCGATGAGTACTGGCTCTCCACAAACACCAGGACCGTGGTGTCTGTCCTTGAGGCATCAGAGAGCTTCGCTGGCTTCACTTCCATCAGCCGGTATGGTAGGTGCTGCAAGTCCCCACAATCTACTTCTAAAGCCATCTCAGACAGTTCATTTTCCTGTTTGTAGCCATTGTACAGATAGTAAGCAGAAATAATAATGCTCACCATACAGAATGTGGCAAGCAGAATCACTGTCCTTTGAAAGTGTCTGTGCAGCTTCATGATAAAACTCATGTTGCATATACTTCCCTCAGACTGTTCCAACAGAAGCACCATAAAAAAATGAAAGAAGAAAAGAAAAGATGATGTTTCAGATACTTTTCCAGTTTCAGTCAATAGTTTATGTCACCATTGCAGCACATTTGTGTCACTTGATCAGGACTCACAGAAAATATAGTCTGAAAAGTAGAATAGGATACAACAGAATATTAAACATTCAATCTGCAGCGTTAAAATGAGCAAGTTTTTATCCTGGTGACTGGCACAAGTGGCAACCTGTCAGGCAGATGAATTGGTGTCTGCTAATTAAGAAAACGTATCTTTTCTTCTCCCAAATCTGAATGAGATCAAGGGAGGAATGGAAAGAGGGAAGAGCTCCACTGAACAGAGGTCTCTACCCCTAGTATACAAAAGGCACTGGACTAGCAAGGAGTTTCCTTTTATTCCTTGAACTTTGGATCAAATTGTATAGATTATATAAACCGAATGCCACAGAGATGTCACCTGAGTGATACACTGTCACAACGTGGAGTACAGGTGGTTAATTACATATATTGAAAATTCATAGAAGTTTGGATGTATTACATTAAATCCTACAATTAAGACACTGCTGCTGCTGCTGCTAAATTGCTTCAGTCATGTCTGACTCTGTGAGACCCCATAGACGGCAGCCCGCCAGGCTCCCCCATCCCTGGGATTCTCTAGGCAAGAACACTGGAGTGGGTTGCCATTTCCTTCTCCACTGCATGAAAGTGAAAAGTGAAAATGAAGTCGCTCAGTTGTGTCCGACTCTTAGTGACCCCATGGACTGCAGCCCACCAGGCTTCTCCAGCCATGGGATTTTCCAGGCAAGAGTACTAGAGTGGGGTGCCATCGCCTTCTCCGAATTAAGACACTAGTTTCTACTTTTTAGAAAATCTCAGTAATTATATAAAGAGTACTATAAAATGTTTTTTAAAAACATAATGAAAACAACTGCAACTTCATGAAATACTTTGTTATATTATAATTTCAATTCTTTTTCAAGTCTTAGTAACCTTTGAAAAATTCAGTAACTTTTGAAAAATAAGAAAGAAATATGGGTGCTTTTTAGAACAGAAGTTTATTAGGTCTTATGGTCCTGGCAATTTTCAAGGAAATATCATGGAATATAAAATATATTAAGAAAGATCTTATTATTGCCCATAAGACAGGATGAAAGCTAGCTGTACGATAGCTGAAAGCAGTAATAGAGAATACCACAGTTGACTTTCTTCATAAGATTAGGGTTTATTACACTTCTGTCTAGTATTAATTGTCACTTTGGCCCTGGTGCCTTCTCAGGAAAATGATAAGGTTAGAATAAATGATCACCAAGAACATTCTGGCTCTCTATTATACAGATGAAGTAAGTCAGAAAGAAAAAAACCAAATATCGTATATTGTAACACATATGTATGGAATCTAGAAAGATGGTACTGATGAACCTATTTACAGGGCAACAGTGGATATGCAGACACAGAAAACAGACTTATGGACACAGGTGGGGGGAAGGGGCGGGGTGGAATGAATGGAGAGAGTAACATGGAAGCAAATACACTACCATGTGTAAAACAGTTAATGGGAATTTGCTGTGTGACTCAGGGAAAGCAAACTGGAGCTCTGTAAGAACCGAGAGGGCTGGGAAGGGCTGGGAGGTGAGAGGGAAGTGAAAGAGGGGTGCCTATGGTTGATTCATGTGGATGAATGGCAGAGGCCAACACAATATTGTGAAGTAATTTTACTTCAATAAAAATAAAAAAGTTTGGGAAAAGAAAGAACATTCTGGCTCTAAAATTCTGTGATATTCACCTGTGAAATAATCTATGAGGAATATTCTGAGTAATATGTTTATCTTTATGAATAATATAATATTCTGTAATTGCAGAATACTTATAGGATAAATATCTTACTTATCCTACAAATTATATATCGTACTTTATTCATTCAAATATTTAGGGAAACTATATCATTCATTCAAGTAATTATGAGATAACTCTTTTTATTTCAAATATAAGTCATCAGCAGAATGAATTTCTTTAAAGGGTCCCAAATTATAAGGTAGAGACAGTAACTTGAACGCAAACAGTAATGTGTGGATTGTTGATTAGAGACAAATGTCTGTCACAGGATGAGAGGAAAAAAGACACCACGGCAAGTGGGGGTGTCTGCAGTGTGGGGAGGGGTTGGATTTGGGCAGAGGCTTGAGGGATGAGGGTAAATGAATAGGCATTTGAGACAGAGGGGATTTTACAGAGGAGGAATGAGTACAGTATTGGGCAAGGGACACTGAAGAGTTGAAGGAAAGAGTAAGGAAGACCTAAAAAGTAAATCGTATAAATATGGGTAACTCAGATCATAGAGATTAGATAACATAGAAGTTTATTGTCAAGAAAGCCTTGTAGGGAACCATTAAATTTTTCCTGATTTGGGAAATAAAATGAATTAATCAAGAATGTAGACGATATCACAGGGCAGTGTGAGAGCAACTCTGGCAAGCCAGCGCAGGCTCATTTCTTACAGTCCAAGCACAAACTGTTTAGTGATCACAGAGCAGACAGAACATGGGCATGGATGAGTTTGAGGGACAGCTGCAAAGAAAGGAGGTGCTGAACTTCATATGTCACCGAAGGTCTATGGGACACCACCCTTGGCCAAGAGAAATGCCATTAAGGGATCTGACATGTTCCAAAAGAAATCCTACTCTTTTAAACATTTCCCCACAGGTTTAGATGTAATACAAGCAAATCAAAATTACCAGGACAACAGAGTTTTCATTGTAACTGTAGCTATTTCATTTTGAAAAGTAATTGCACTTTTAAAGTTAGGTACATGTTTATGAATAATACAATAGTCTGTGGTACAATAGCAAGATATAAAATCTCACATCTCTCTAGGCCCCTGTTTTAGTTCTAGCTGTGAAGTGCTTCTGAGTGGATACAAAACCTGTTCTCACTTTTTGCAGTTCAGATAGCAGTGTCTCCTAGTTTGTTCCTATTGTCAGAAGTGAAAGGCATGTAATTCACAAAATTCTTACCTGTGATGAGACAGGGTGGTGAGGTGTATTTTCTCTCACTGTGTAGGGTAGTTACGAGAAATCTATCAAAGCTGCCTCCTCCATTAGCAGGCATAAAATACTGAAAAACGTGTGAAACAACAGCCAACTCTGTGTTGCAAATAATGAGTAGGGATTTGTGCTGTATAGACTACGTCTACTACAAGTTTCAGAAGAAAGAGCAAGAGAGAAGAATGAAGCTTAGGAGAGTCAGTGGTACTTTCTAAGAGACATGGTGCTTGAGGGGGGCCTAGCATGATGGGCAGGATCTGGGTATAAGGATGTGGCGTACATGCCCGGCATAGAAACCTGGCAAGGATGAAATGCAATGATTACAGTGCATTTATCTGAGGATCAGTCTGAACTAATCATAACGCACTATGTATTGGACTGAAAATGGAAATAATGTTTCACTGAAAAAGCGCTGCAGATTAAAATGACTGTGAACACAAAAGCGTCGACTGGGAAACAGCACTGGATGTATCTGGACAGAAGAGAGACAATAAAAATAGGGTTTACAGATGATTAGTGTAGCAGTGACACCCAGAATGGACAAAGAACAATAATACGAACAGAGAGAGTACGCGCTGCATTGCACGGAGTGAAGAAGTAGGTGGAATCAGGACAGTCCCAGCAAAGACGCTGCTGCACAAGCCAGGGAAGGGTGGTCTGCGTCCAGACAAAGGTGGTTATCAGAGAGGATGACAACAAAGAGGGGCCCAGGAGGAAAAGAGAAATGGACGTGATTACTGGTGGGGGCAGGCGTAGGCAGGCTTGGGGACTAGGAGAATGACAGTGCCGGTAATGAAAGCACCATGGCACAGAGTGGAAACTGGCGTGAGCTACTGCTGGACACTTACGGTTCAAGCAGGTGACCAAATGATGCATGAGGCGATAGCAAAATCACAGTCTTCTACAAAATAGTTGGATGCTGACAAACAAGAAAGTTGAGGAAATTGACTAGGGTCAAAATTGGTAGGTTGCGGGCAAATCTCGATATGGTGCACAAATTCAGTTCTTCAGGAAACTCTTTCCGACCAAGTCCACTCCTCTCCCCTTTAGGCCAGGTCCCCAGATTTTATACTCTAATTATAATCACTTTTCCTTTAAGGCCTCTACCAAAGGCTTACTATTATTAGCAACATGATTTGTTTAAGGTCTCACTGCTTTTTCAGACTGAAATTTCCAAGGGTAGGTTTCATGTTATTCCAGTGATCTTTTAAACAAGACACGGCATAAAAACATTTTGAAAGGTCAGGAAGATCAACAAGGCAAACGCTTCAGTATAGTGACGACTGTGTTCCTGAAGTGCTCTCACAAAAATATATTAGAAAGTACAGACTCTGCATGGTCTGAAGGGCTCTCTAAATGACTGAAGAACAGGCACATGAGCTTGTGGGTCAAGAGAGTTTCCATGGACACCACTGACTTAAAGCACAGAGCTGACAGCGATGGTTGAACTTGGCTACCTATCTGACCATGATAAGGAATATGCTGAATGACCAAGAAACTGTATATGAAACTGAGAATATCAACAAGCCATTTAGGCAGGCAAAGTTTTGGAACAGTCACAACAGATAACAGGAAGTTACAAGGTTGGGCTGGTTATAAGCATCACCACCTCATTAGGATATCCTATAGGGCACACTGAAGCAAATCCCATCTGTGGGCAGGGAGGATGCCAGCAACAGCAGCTCAGCTAACATTAATGAACACTTACTAGGAGCAACACAGTCTGAAGCCCTTTAAAGGCTAAGCAGCCTGCCCAAGGTACAACAGCCTGCAGTAGCTGAACTGATTTAGAACCTGACAGCCCACATTCACGATATCATCCACCCGGGAAGGCAACTGCAAACACGTCCCTTTCATGCTAGGAACATATAGGAAGTGGATATCAGGCAGCTCTTCCCTTTAGATGCTGCAGTTTCCTCACTAAAAGTGAGATACTTGTGGTACCTACTTAACAGGGTTTTTTTTTCACATGCACTAATTAGTCATTTTATTCTTTTTAAAATTATTTTAATTGGAGGATGATTACAATATTGTGATGGTTTTGATGAGGATTATGAAATAAAAGTGTAAAAGTCTCTTAGAAAATTATCTGGCACAGAGAATGAATATCCTAAATGTTACCTGTGGTGGTGATGATGATGATATAAATAACATAATAAATGAGAGAAATATCCTGAAGATGACCAATAAAAATGTACTAAGAGTTTATAAAAGGATAGCTACAAACATGTTAGTATAAGCAGCGTGGTGGGAGGTACAGAAAGTCCACTTTTGATGCAGGAATCTAAAGTCAGATGGGTCTCAGAGCAGAGGAAGAAGCCCCCAAAGAGACATGATCAGCACTGTATCCACCCTTGGGCTTCTAATTCCTCCCCCTTCTCCCAGATGAGCTCACACACCCCCTGGCTTTCATTACCAACGATGCTCCCCCAAATTGCAAGTGTTTATTTGGAATTCAAACCTCTTTCCTCTGAGCTCCAGCATTTCAAATTGAACTACTGACTTGGTATAATAACAATTTCCAGTAACCATGCCCTTTCTAATGACAGTCCAGCCACTCCTTGGCTCCACTGGAACTGTGTCACAAGCAAGCCCAACCTGTCCGTAACCAAACTTGCGACCCACCCTCTAAACCTGTCTCCATCTTCCTGCAGCCATCTGGTGGCTCCTCTCAACACCTTCTTTTCCCGCACTCCTGCCTATCGAAACAGACCCAAGGGCTCTCATTTCCAGCTTCCAAAACTCTCAGATGCAACGTCCTTCTCTCTTTCCCGGCAGGGTGCCTCTCACTTGAACCACCTCAACAACTAGCCCTACCAGAAACCCTCTCAGCTCCCTCTCTACTTTTCTCAATCCAGCATCAAAGTACAACTCTGATTTCCTTCCCAGCTGAAAATCCAGTGATGGCCACCCATCTCACTTGCTGATGAAAACTCAAATTCCTGTACATATCCCGCAAGACTGGAGGCATGCTCCCTTCTGCCTCTGACATCTCAGGCCTGATTCAGGCCTGATTCTATGGATTACTCTTACGCTCGGGCAGGAGCTGGGCCTGAAACTCTTTTCTGACCTAGGATGCTCTCACATGCTGTTTTCTTTGTCTGGAAGTTTGTTCCGCTCTTCTCATTTTACTTCATTCTCCAAATCCTGTGGCTCTATGCATATATGTCCCAGCCTCGCAGAAACTTCCCTGCTTCCCTGATCTGCCAGGTCCCCGGAACACACTCTCACATCACTATCTACTTGTGCTCTGCAGCACATTCCAGTGATAATTAGTCGTGGGATTTTCTGGGTAATATTTCTTCACAGTTTGGAAACAGCTGGAAGCACCTGTCCTGTTCACTTCTATACCCTTAATATCAACACAGTGCCAGAAGTGACCACATCCCACTGAATACGTGACAAATGGGCGAAAAACAGCCTCTACTAAATTTTACAAATGGTAGCTGCAGTCACAAACTAGGGCAGTCATGAAGTAAAACCTTCTCCCATGAATGGATACCTTGATCAGTCACACTGGCCTCCAACAGTCAGGGTGATAATACAAATACTGTCAATGGCAGTGACCACCTTGACCACAGCCATAAATCAGACACATCCAGAATGTACCTTTTACTGAATGAATACCCATTTTTCCCTCTTCTGATAGTTCTCAGAATTCAGAGTGGTTAGAGTTCTTTTGCAATTCATCTGTTTTTAAAAAGGAAAACATCTGTTTTTCACCATGGGAACATCAGCCAGCCATTATTTAATTATCTACCATTAATGAAAGACAGAGGGAACAATTATTTTTTGGGAATCACAGGCCATTCTACATACATAGTGAAGAACTGACTACATACAAACCTACACTTTGCAAAACATGGTAAAATCTGCAGGGGAAAGCACCTACTTGTTCCTGTAACCTATCTTTTTTCTTCCATTCTCTCCCACCATCATTCCAAAGTAAAAATCAATTTCTAAATGAAATAGAATCATGTTGGCAGCATAAGGAATGTGAAAAAAAAGATTGCCATCTGGAAAATGAGTATTAATAACTAAAGAACTTCAGGTTCTAACATAAATGAAAGATATTTAAAAGATCTTGACAGTATTCCTCTTTCACAAAATTAACCATATTTTATAGTATTGAAAAATGCATTGAGAGGCCTCAAATACACTGCATGGATTTGCTAAAAGTAATTTTAGCAATATTAAAGATTGACAAAGAACATGCTTTTGTTTGAGAAAGAATGTGTGAATTTGTGTCATATTTATTGAACCCTGCTGTGGTAGGCAAGTAATTTGCTGATTTGCATGGACTACAACCAAGAATATACTCTTGTCTCTAGAACTGGGCTTTTCTTTTTTTTTTAAGCTGGATGGGAGAAAAGCTGCACTGATGGGGGTATTAGCTTTGTTTAATACATTAGATGGAAAATGACTTTCTACTGCAACTTTCCCTCCTTTGTACTTAGAAATTATGAAGGAAGGAATCCATTTGTTCACTTCCCCCAGTGGTGTGCCAAACAGTGAGGCAAGAGAAGAAAACTCTCCCAGTGCTGCTTGCTGTTTCTGCCTCTGTGACTTACAGGCGATCATGTCTGCCTCTGACTTCTTAAATTCAGCTAGAATGTATGTATCAATGCACGCCTAACAGCGGGGCACTGTGCCTGCTGCCAGTGCAGCCTTCAGCACAGACTCTAACCTGTGCCGCTTTATCCTTCTCCAGAGACATGGGGACAGAAGATGTTAACCCAGTCTCTCACTGTTTGCCTGGACTGGAAGATGTAAAGTTACAGATCAGTTTTTGGCTGGGTTTGAGGGCAGGTTACATGAAGCTGAGAGGCAGAGGCAGTCAATCTGCATAGAGAGGATAAAAAAGAGCAGAGAGGAGCAATAAAAAATATGATAGGGAGTCCTGAGGAGGTCTGAGGTCCTGGTTCTCTTACTCACTACCCTGTGGATGCATCAATGAAGAGGTAAGATAAATTACTCCTCTGTTGTCATGGGCAGCTTTCAGAACAAGTGAAACTCAACCCACTTGGAATAGCAAGAGAGGAGAAAGAAATCACCTAAACTAACTACAGCTCATTAAGGAAGGCATCACATGTAAGTAATGGTCCTGGGAACTGCTTTAAGCCTGGCACAAAAGTAGGTGCAGAGTAAATTTTTCTTGAATAAATGAATTATCATTTCATACATAAGGGGAGAGGTGGTAGAAATGACTGGAGTGGTACATGAGTTTCCTGTGTTATATCAAGAGGTGTATCAAGCACAAATATTTGAAGCCTATGGAGAGAAAATGTAATTTAGTTGTTAAGGACATGTGCATTGGAATCAGAGTCAAACTGAATCCCGGCTTTACCACTTGCCAGGGATGCAATATTTGACAGGTAGATAACCTCTCGGTGCCTCAATTTCCTCATCTGTGAAGTGGAAATAATTACAGTATCTACCTCACATAATCTTTGTGAAGATTACATGAGCTAAAAATATATAAACTGCTTAAATGGTGCCTGGTACAGGTGTCCATCCTATGAATGTTGGCTGTTATTTATTTAAGATTTTTTGATGTGGACCATTTTTCTAAAAGTCTTTATTGAATTTGTCACAGTATTGCTTCTGTTTTTAGGGTTTGGTTTTTTGGCCCCTGAGCATGTGGGATCTCAGGTCCATGACCAGGGACTGAATCTGTACATCCTGACTTGATGGAGAAGTCCTAACCACAGGACCACCTGGGCAGTCCTAACTGCTATTATTATAACCTAGCTGTTATTCCAATAACACATCTACTACTAAAATTCTAGATAGTAGCACTTAAGTTTAGTTTTGCATTACTCTTTAATTTTTTTCACGTCTCATTGTCCAGTCCTCCAGAATAACTTCCACAGTGTTGGGCAATACAGAGGACAGGAAAGGATCTCTGAGACCCTTATTTTCCAGGTGAGGGACAGAGGCCCAGAGCCAGCAAAGGAGTTGTCCAAGACTAGAGCTCTCATGGCAGAACCCAGCCTACAAGCCAGATCTAGCTTCACGTTATTCTCAAACGCTGCAATCAGAGAAGATTTAAAAGGGAAATGTATGTAAAATGGAAACCCATCAGTGAGATGCTGAAAGGTTTTAGTACAGAACTCTACTACCTGACTTTTTCACAACAGGTGGTGAAGAGTTGGGCTTCCCTTGTGGCTCAGCTGGTAAAGAATCTGCCTGCAATGTGGGAGACCTGGATTCGATCCCTGGGTTGGGAAGATCCCCTGGAGAAGGGAAAGGCTACCCACTCCAGTATTCTGGTCTGGAGAATTCCATGGACTGTACAGCCCATGGGGTCATAAAGAGTCGGACACAACTGAGCAACTTTCTCATACACAAGCGAAGAGTTACATCTCTCAGTAATTTGCAGGAGTTTTTGTGAAATAATTTATTATATATAATAATTGCAGAAAAGTAATTACAGAAGGGCTTGACATTCTCCTAGTTATACAACTTACATAAAATTGATGAGCAATGTTTAACGCAATATGAAGGGATAAATCACCCACTGTGACATCCCAGAGCTGAGAATATGGTTTTTATTAAAAGCAAACAAGCAGCCAAATAAACCAATTGGTTTTCTAAAACCAATTCTTTGGGTATTCTAAGAGAATCTTCCGTTATAAAACAGTTTTAAGCGTTCAGACTAGTTATCACCATAATGCAGGCCGTTACTGTAGTGGCCTGGTAGCGTCCTCTAATCTGGACAGCTGCTCAGAGTTCATGCATTTCATTGTAGATGCTCGTCTCCAATAGTCACAGCACAGGACAGGCAGACTTCCACTGTCTTTTCTCTGCTGTCTAAACTGTTGAGCAATTAGAAACCCAAGGCATTCATTTAGCTGAGAATAGTGTTTTTATTACCAATTCTAATTCCCTGTTTTTGTAGCACAAACAACAAAGTATTTTATAGCTCAGATTTTATTTAGATTTAAAAGTTGCCATTAATCACCGAAGAGCAATTGAGACTCAACCAGGATTCAATGAAGTCATAGAAGATTCTCTGAATTAAATGAAAATTTTGTAATTTCTTTTGTTATAAAATTCTTAACTGACAAATCAGCCTTTGAATATAAAGATTCTAGCTCATAATAACTTCTTCAACAAAATATATACTGTTCAGAAAACAAGAACCTCAAATGCCTGGTTATCTCTTCCACTTTTTTTTTTTTAACAAATCTTTCAGTCACAGCACAAATTAGTCTAACATTTGCTGTAATCTTCAGAGACAATACTGTTCTCCAGGAAATGTATTAAAAGCGAAGGGAAGGAAAGGGAAAGGGTTAGTCGCTCAGTCATGTCTGACTCTTTGAGACCCCATGAACTACTGTAGCCCATCAGGCTCCTCTGTCCATAGGGTTCTCCAGGCAAGAATACTGGGTATGCTATAACTCAACTACACTGAACTATAACAAATCTCTCTAGAAAGAGATAAAAGTTTTGTTTCATCTAGAATAGCTTATTAACATGAGAATCTTTATTCTAAAGACTATGAAGAAAATTAACTCATGTGACCAGTTTAATATCAATATTTGCTTATACAAAGAAAGAAACCTCTGTTTTACCATCAAGACCATAAAGAAAAACAATAAAAATATCAGAGAAATGGCAGATATTGTCTGTGTTAACAGGAGAAAGAAAAGGAGAAAAGCTTCTGTTAAGGCAAGACTCCTGATATGTTCAGTACTATTTTCCAAAAGAATGTCTTTCAAATTTATTTTTGAAATCTCCTTCTCAAGTTTAATATTAATAGGGATCTATGGCTGAAGAAAAAGGAAAAATTTGTCCTTTAGCTGAGTATCAGATGTTTGGGAGTTTCTCTTCCACATCATTCTGCTCTCTTGTGGTGAACAGCATTGTTCAATAGTTTATAACATATTTTCTAAGAAAAATAAAAAGTGGATTTGAGATCAGTTTCACATGTGTCTTAAGATTTGATTTGTATTTTAATATCAAGATGTAGCTGTTTACATCACTTAGGAGTGATTTCCTTAAAACTGTTCCAGATTACATATGTTGCTACAACCAATATGTTTATAGAGAATATGGATAAATTTCAACTTTAAATGAGTTTGAGGCTTAAGTAGTTTCCAGATATTAGAAGAACTAGTTAGAAGATCGTCTAGGTAAACCCTTTAAAAAAATCTTAGTTCTTTTATAAAAAAATGTAGATATATTAAATGGACTATATATGTATTTTCTTTTAATTTTAAACTTCTGCGTTCAATACTTAGGGTATTTCTTACCAGTTGCATTTAATGTTATTAACTGTATAATTTTAAATGATATTTATAAAATGAATTGCATCAAATAGAAAGATTTGTTGAGGATCATTACTATATAGATAGGTAGTTATAGTTTAAATCTCCAATGTTGCTTACAAATTTCTAGTCCAACAAGCAACAGACATATGTTCTGTTTAACAAATCTTCTGAAGAATAATTACAAGTTGTTGGTGGAAATCTGAAACAACTGTAAGAGATCATTGCCTTAATACTTTAATTTTATAAAAGAGAAGCTTTAAAATTAAGCCAGGGTAAGACATTTCTTTGTTTCACTCATTTTAATTAAATGCTCTATTTCTTCTATAAGGATAAAATTAGGCACATGTTCAATCCTGAAATTCTTAGCTCGATTGTAAACAAAGTTGCTACTCCTACATTTATGAGTTATCCATTAAAGTATAGTATAAATAAATAGATACACTTACCTGGTATTAAAACGGAAAGAGCTGCAAACGTTTCAGAAAGTTTCAATAGATAGAAAAGAAACTGAAACAGCAGTATCCACTACCACTGGCTCAGGCTTTTTGGCTTTACAAGTGGCAGATACTACCAGTCCAGGCCCCGTACCCTTGTTATGTAACATCTCATTAATATTAGCCATCAAACTGCTACCAAGCTGCTGAGGCACTAGAGGGCAAGAGTGTCACATGCAAGACCGGTCGCCAAGGGACAGGTTTTGGTACCACTTGGGGAAGACAGATGCTAAAGAAGCTGATAATAACACGATGCCTGAAAGCAGCAGCGAACTAGAAATGTTTCTCAAATATTTTAAATGTCAATTTTCTGTCCAGCTGAAGAGTTAACAGGTTAATAAATAAGTATAAGCAAATAACCACACCATGCAAAACTTTCGGGATTGTATTTAAAAACCTCCAGTCATCCAGGAAGCTATCTTTCTTTTCTTTGTCTAAATAAACTTATTTTTAACAGGCGAGGAAAGGTCGATTAAATAAAACGAGTGGCAGTCTCAGGACCCCTTTAAACCGCGAGAAACTTGTCCTGACCGTGCGCGCCGCCTCTGGAGTCTGCGTTCCAAGTCTCCGGGGGCGGGTGTCTGGGCGAGGACTGCCGGGTCCCTGGCGGTTCCCTCGGGCTGCGGGCGTCCGCGGGATGCTGCTTCCCGGGTCCTCGGCCTCCGCGGGTCGCGGCCGCCCCGCCGTTCGGGCGGCGCTCGGGGGCGACGCGGTGCCGGGAGTCGGGCGGGGCGGCGCGCGGGCGGCCCCTCCCCTCGCGCGCCGGGGTCCGGGAGCGCGGGCGGCGCCGGGCGGGAGCGGCCGCGGGGCTAGAGCGGCGGGCGCGCCGGGGACTCGTGCGCTCGCTCCGACGCGCTCCGCGGCCCCGGGACCCGCCCGGCCGCGCCGCCGCCGCCCTCACGCCGCCTCCCGGCTCCCGGCCCGCGCGCGCCCGCCCGCCCGGGGAAGGGGAGGAGACGGGAACCAGGGGGCTGGAGGCGGTTGCATCCGCCCGCCTTGCGCCCGTGTCTGCTGCGCCCGTGTCTGCTGCGCCCGGCTGCCTGCCCAGCCCTCGGCCTGGGGACCCTGGGTGTCCCGCCCCGGTCGGCCGGCTCCGACGGCCACTGCGGGCAGGTTGGTAGCGGTCGCCAAGGAGAAGGGTTGGGCCGTGTGTGGGAAGTGGGTGTGAGTTCCAGAGGCGGTGCGGGGAAGGTGCGGCGCACCCTCGTCGTCCAGTCTGGTCGCGCTCCCGCCAGTGACGCTGAACCTAACAGCGCTGCGGGCGGCTTCGAGGTTGTAAGCTGGTAATTGCCTCGACTTGCCGGCTTTCTAAAGACCACGTGCTGTGTTTCAGCTCTTGAAGACAGATGAAGGCCAACAACTGGAGCGACATTTTGAGCCTCAATTGAACGACTTTTTCCCTTTTTAATTTCTGTTTTGATCCACTGAGTGGGTTGCCATGCCCTTCTCCAGGGGCTTGGTCCACTGACAACAGCATATGTGAAAGTTTTAGGAAGTGGTGGAAGTGGACCTACTAAAGATACACGTTGTACTGGATTTTTATGGTTTTGCCTCTAGCCACGCATTCCTCCTCCTGGAAACAGTACCCTCGTTTACTTTGGAGGATCGAGCCAGCGCCCCTCAGCCCGTTTGATTCAGGTGATGTCAACCACTCAGTGGGTGACCCACGACTCTCGTGTGGCCACTGGAAGCTTTATGTCCTCCTAGTAGCTAGGATTGGTTTACAGAGAAGTATGTGACCAAGTCTGGCCAATCAGAGACAAGAAAGCACCGTTCGGGGACATTTTGCCCCCTTAACGAAGGGACTCCCTTCTGTTGGACTTAGCAGAGTGAGTTGTGAGCTTAGAGCTTTTTTGTGTCATCATGTGAAGTCTGGGAATGCAGATAATACTCAGCGAGGCGTGCCTGGGAGCTGGAGGAAAGTTAAATCTAGATGGGGATAATTGAGCTCTGAACCCAGATGAAAAAAGCTCCTAACTCTGGATGTTTTCAAATATGAATCACCAAATTCAGTTTTGTCTTAAGGCAGCTTGAGCTGAAATTTCTGCTGGGTGAATATGAAAGAGACCCAAAATGATACAGAAATTAAACATTTTGGTAGATTACTAATGGGGGCATTTGGATATTGTACGGCAGGACTTTTGATTAGATCCTAATGTGGAAATCTTAAAAAGCCTGAAGGATTTTGCTCTTTTGATAAAGAGGTTACAGAAGTAACTGAACCAATTACTCCTTCTGGAAGCCCCAAATGATGTCAAAATGGTAGAATTATTTCACCAGACAACAAGTGTTAAATTGGTTTTACTTATTTATTTATTTTATTATGGTCCCCCCACCAACCCCACCCCGCCCCCAGAGTCTTGTGCCTTTCAGAAATTTTAAGATTCTACACTTTTTTTTTTTTCATACTTCTTTTCCAAACAGCTTCTTCTCTCATTCAGGCACCTTTACAGTCTTCATTTCAATGATTAAAAAAAAAAAAAAAAAAAAGAAGAAATTATTGCACATCTACTAAATGGTCCTGGAAATACAATAATATTTTAATAAAATAAAATCAGGAACATTCCCCGCACTTCTGTTACTTGTTATGTATTGATATAAGGATAGGAAGTCAAATAATGCACTTGGTATTTCTATGACTGTATTTTGAGGCTTTCTTCAGCTAGGTGTGCTGGAGGCACAAATTTTCTGGTGCTTGGGAAGAATTGCTCCCTTCACCATTGACTGCTACCCTAGCCATCTATCTGGAAGTACAGACATCTTAGAAAATGTGAAAGTGTTAGGCACTCGGTTGTGTCCAGCTCTTTGCTACCCCATGGACTGTAGCTGTCAGGCTCCTCTGTCCATTGAAATTCTCTAGGCAATAATGCTGGAGTGGGTTGTCCTTTCCTTCTCCAGGGGATCTTGTGGGATGTTTTTATATGAGATAGACACATCTTACAGCTCTATTCTACCAGTTCCTATCTGTGCACATGTGAAATTTCAGTCAGTGTAATAGCAGATTGGTAAGTTGCCTCTATTTCCTTACTCTTTACATGCCCAGCAGAAGGTAAAGTGGCGACAGATAACACTGTCAACGATTGTTCCCTCTAGCCCTTCTTCCTGTCATCTTCCCTTAACTGAGAAATATTAAAGCCAGGGAATAATTTTTCCTCTGAAGAGATTCCAAATTGTGGAACACTTATCGTAGACAGCAAAGAACCTGTGGCAGTGGCTGAGGCAGAGGTGGAGAAGGTGGTCTGGTCCAATGCCTCACGTTTGCAAAGCACTTGTATAATTTAGTATAATCTCTAAATGAGTTCGGAGAAGGCGATGGCACCCCACTCCAGTACTCTTGCCTGGAAAATCCCATGGATGGAGGAGCCTGGTAGGCTGCAGTCCATGGGGTCGCTAAGAGTCAGTTACGCCTGAGCGACTTCACTTGCACTTTTCACTTTCATGCATTGGAGAAGGAAATGGCAACACACTCCAGTGTGTTCTTGCCTGGAGAATCCCAGGGACGAGGGAGCCTGGTGGGCTGCCGTCTATGGGGTCGCACAGGGTCGGACACGACTGAAGTGACTTAGCAGCTTAGCAGCTAAATGAGTTTGTATAATATTTTTCAGTGTGGTGAATGTGTTAGGTTATTTTAGACTTATAGGATAAACCTCAGAGTTTATAGCTTTGGTATATCTACTATTACTATTTATATAAATACTACCTACCTCAAAAATGGAAGAAGTTCAGACTTCTATCAGTCTCTGAGAAACCCTGAGACAATATGAAATATATTTATTAGAGGCCCAGCTTCCAATCCAAAAGGAAGAGTCTATAAATTAAATACCCGTGGAAACCATTAAAAAGAAGAGACAAAGAACAAAACTATACACATTTGTATATTGAAACATTCAACCCTTGAATTTAGTTACTCTGAAACAAGACATTGAATAATGGAGATTTAAAAATGTATGCTTTTTGTAGTTTAAAAATTATTTCTGTCTTTGATGGTCTTTTCCCCCTTCATCTAAATACTTCTATGTAGAGGTGATGATTATGAAGGAATAGGAAACTCATTGCAGTTTGCAGAGTCTTCTATTTCTTCAGTGTCTAAATTAAAGCAATGTAGTACTCTAATAAGTTTTTTAAAATGCAAGTATTAATAAAGAATACATCAATATTTCTGCCGTGAAATAGCTAGTAAGTGTGTGTCGTGTGTGTGTGTGTGTGTGTGTGTTAGTCACTCAGTCGTGTCCGACTCTTTGTGACCCCATGGACTGAAGCCCGCCAGGCTCCTCTGTCCATGGGATTCTCCAGGCAAAAATACTGGAGTAGGTTGCCATTTCCTTCTCCAAGCTAGTAAGTATAAGAATTACTTTTCTTGGAAATATTCAGTTTGGGTTTATAGTTATCATAATTAATGACATTATAAAGCTGCTGAAATGTAATGGGATAAAGATTTAAAAGACAGCATATTCTAGCTAAAAACTGTTAACTCACCTCAAGGAAATATACCCCAAATTTCTTTATTGTCTAAAGAGATGTTTAAGTGAAAATAGACCAAAACCAAAAATCTCAAAAAAATGATTGGTTAGGAGGAAGAGAAATGGAAGTGGTATCTGGCTTCTCAAAAGCCGCAGAAAAGATGAATTTTACCTGCCTCTAAGTCTCCTTACAAACAGTCCTGTGAAAAGTGTACTGGGTTGATTTAGTAGAATGAAAATCTTGCCTTATTTTATAAAGACCAATTTAAAACTTAATAGACTAGTTTGGAGTAGTGGTTCTCAAATTTAGTGTACATTAGTGTAATCTGGAAGCTTTATTAAATCAAAGATTGCAGGGCCTCACCCCCAGAGTTTCTGATTCTCTAGGAGTTGGGGAGGGCTGAAGAATTTGCACTTTTTGCAAGTTGCCTAGTGAAGGTGATATTGCTCATCTGAGACCACACTTTACGATCCTCTTGATTAGAGCACTACTGAGGACACAGATTGTGGATTTTTTTTTAATGTTTATTTCTATATTATTTTCAGCCTTTTTTTCCAGGAAAAGATTTAAAATGGATGGTAGTGGCGGGGGGGAGGTTATTACACCTTATAAAGTTCCTGAAGGGCAAAAGACCCTGGCACTCCTTTGATACAAGACCCAGGCCTGGAGAACTGTGGTCTGTAAGAATGAACATTTATTATTATATCAATTATTTGGTTTTCAATACTAATTCTCTTTTTTTTCCCTTTGTTGACCATAATATACAATAAAGTCAAGATTTTAATTGGCTTCCCATACAGTCGATTAAGTAAATCATCAATGAAAAGGAAGTCATTTGTTAAAAAATGTGGGGCCTTTGGCATAATAAAAAGTAGCAAGATTTTCAAACAGGTGAACAGATGCTGTGCTTACCTATTTGAGGGCTGCCTCCCTTCCTGGTTTATTTTGTGTCTTTCATCGCCCCAGGACCAGGGTCTTACACAACAGCGGTCATTTAAAATGAAGTAAAGAAGAGAAAGACATTACTTTCTTAGATAATAGGTAATGTTTTACATTGCCCCTGATCAAGGAAATCACCTTATTCTATTATGTCATTAAAAATTGTTTTTAGTTTTTAGCCAAAAATACCTCTACACATTATTTTCTATCATTTCTGTTTAATTTTAAGATGCTTTGTCCTCAATAATAGCTTTTTCCCTAATGTGCAACTAGTGTTAAGTTCTGCTCTGATCATAATGTATGTAATTAATTACCAGCCTTGGGTGACGGCTACTTGGCAGTATAAGCATATTCATATCTATAGATTTAGTATAAACTATTGAAATAACTGTTGTTTTGTTCCATTTTAATGGGGAAATATGAGCAATTGTTACATTGGAGAACATACTGTGTGAGTCTTCAAAGCTATCTCTTCATAAATATTCAGGCAGGACCAAACATCATTAAGGTGTTCCTTTGATCTAGCTTGCAACATTAAAACATCATTTTATAGCTTGGCCTCATGCCATGTAGTACAAGAGAGATTCATTGTGAAAGTAAAATGGATGATTTCTCTTTCAATTTGTGTGAAAAACAAGCTTCATAAAAAGACCGCAGAATACTTTCCCTACCACTTTAGTATGATGTTTCTCCATTATATCTGATTTTTCTATTTCAAAAAAATTGAAGAAAATAATAAATATTCAAGAAGTAGGAGTTGTATGAAGTAATTTTGTTTTGCTCCTCTGAAAGTATCTTTGAAATAGTGACATGAGAAGTTGTTAGAAAAAAAGAGAAATAGCAGAGAAAATTGAGATGCCCTGTACGTTATGGATCGACACATCCAATATTCTTAGGCTTGAGGCTTTTGGACTGAACTGTCCACCAGTTATTTGAATTAGGAGAATTTTGAGTATAAAAATGAAAATTTAATTGGGAAAGGGAAAATTTATACATATGGTTTTTCTCCCCCAGACCTGAGCAAGTGCTCTCAGTAGTATAGAAGAAATAGAAAATGGAAACTCAGTTCATTTAGCATTAAATGTAAGTGTTGTTCAGCATCTTCTGCCTTCTGAGGGAAAAAAATGTAGATGCCCTAATTATTTTTTCTTAAAACTCACACTTGAAATCAAACACATACACTTAAAAGAAATAAAATTACTGGAACCTAATGGTTAAACCCAAAGTAGTTTTCTCCAAAGTCTCATTTTAAAGTTGAGAATCCATGATCACTTTTTTTCCCTCTGCCAGATAGAGCTCAGCCCTCTGGAAAAGATAAATACATGTTGGTTGGACAAATGAATCCAGAACTTAAAATGTTCTTTTCCTTAAGCCCTTTATGTAAACTATATTTAAGAATTCATCTTTGAAAGATTATATTTGTAGTTTGTGCCTATGGTTTTGTATATAAATTATACATTTAGACCTGAATTCTTTTGTCGATCACAGCAGGGAATAAGGTTAGCAGAGACCTTCTAGAGTTCCAAAACTTGTCATAGCCTTGTGTTTACAGCAAAATAAAAAATTTAAAACTGATTAAAGAGCTTGAGGTGATAACGGAAGTGTTTTTTATCCAAGCCTGACTGATCTGGGGGCAAAAGCTTTCTGGCTCTTGTGAAAAATCTTAACTTTAACTCAATATAGAAAACTATTACTTTTCAGCATAGGATAGAGTTTAAACCATATGCTAGGAGAACCCTATCAATTTAATTTTTATTACTTTATAAATAATAAACTATGTATTAGCATTCTTTGAAGTCAGTCTTGGTTATTTTATATACTCTATATCTCTGTGAGTATTATACCACTCCTTTACCTAAGAACTTAAGCATTTTGACAAATAGTAATAGAACCCTTACATGTTGATAACAGATACTGCAATGAACCCCTACACATTAATAATGACAGATACTGCAATGAGGCAGAAAACATGTACTTGTCATGTGTCGGAACTCTTTGTATGCTGTGTTATGTAATGTATATGTTAACTCTACAGGCTCTCCTTCCCAGCTTGATGAAGTAAGTGGCCACACTGGGGAAGCCCATGTGTCAAAGAACTTCAGGAGTCCTCAGCAAACCATGGGACGCCTCTGGGGACTGTGGCCTCTTGGAGTCAAGGGCAGCCTGCAGGCAACAGCCAGCAATGAGCTGAACCCTTACTCCTACAAGCATAGGAAACAGATTCTGCTGACAACCTGGGTCATCTTAGAAGGAGATTCTTCCATAGCTGAGTCCCCCGATGAGAATGCAGCCGGGCCAGTATCTTCACAGCAATATTGTGAAACCCCAAGGAACTGGCTAAGCTGAGGCTGTATTCCTGACTAGGGAAACTGTAAGTTAATAAATTGTCATTTAGTTGGTAAGTCGTGTCTGACTCTTTAGAGACCCCATGGACAGTAGCCACCAATCTCCTTCTGTCCATGGGATTTCCCAGGCAAGAATACTGGAGTGGGTTGCCATTTCCTTCTCCAGGGGATCTTCCTAACCCAGGGATTGAATCCACGTCTCTGTCTCCTGCATTGGCGGGCAGGTTCCTTACCACTGAGGCCCTAGGAAAGCCCAAGATAAATATCTTGTTGCTAAAGTTGCTAAGTGCATGGTAGCTTGTTTTGTGGAAGATAACTAATATACTTCCTCAGACACAGCTGGCACAAGCCCTTTGCCCTCTTTTTCTTCCTTCCTGTCTTCTATCCTTTGCCTAAAACTCAGCTACATCTTTACTGGACCAAGAGTTTGTAGACCACACTTTTGGAATGCTGGCGCTTTGAGCTGGAAGACATCTAAGTTCCTAAGGCAGGGAAATTCCTGTGAGCATAACCATTTATCTTATTTGAGTCCTTATTTTGCTTTTTCCAGTTTTCTATCATTATTCCAAATAATATTGTAAATATTACTAACTGGACTTTGTTTCATTTTATTGTTTATTATAATAAGAATTTATGTTTATTATAGGATATTTGGAAAGAACAAAGAAATATCACTCATAACTTTATACTCAGAAACACCCACCACTAACATGTAGTGTATTTCTATAAATACTAAAGTATTTTGATCTAACTGTTGGGAAAAAAGACATCTATAGCAAATATTTGTGACATTTAAATGTCATGACTTCTCTGTCATTAAGATAAACTTTATTGAAATTACTTTAAAACATCTGCTTGGAATGTGGAAAATGCAATCAAACAAGCGTTTGGCAAGAGAGAGACAAAATATCTCATCTATTTTTTTTTTCACTAAATTTAAGATTTTTTTAAAAAGTCAATTTAGGCTGTTTGTTTTTGTCTTCAGAAATATGACCTCTATATCTAAGCAGATAATTCAGGTTCCAAACTGCTGGCTATTGACATGGAAGTTAATTTTGGGCACCCAAAATATGTATTTTTTTTTTTGCATTCCATGATGAATCTCAGATTATTGCTTAACTTTGTAAACATATATATATGAGTTGTGATTTTTGCTAATATTTTCACATGCTAGTTAAAATTCATTTGAACTCAAACTTGTATTTTTCATTACAGCTTTTTAAAAGTTGAAGATTTGCTAACCTTAGTTTGAGAGTTTTATACTAAAAATTCTCAAGTCCAAGGTTCTTGGTAGTTATGATCTTCTACATATTGGAACCAGTCTGTCTTTACTAAAGTACCTCCCAAGACAGCCCTCAGCTCTTGTCTTGCTGGTTTACCCCAAATAAGCTTTCTAAAGCTTTCTCCTTCACACCTTAACTCAGCTCTCCAGCTTATTATGATCACACCCCCTCTGCACTATATTTTTTGATCTATTTTTAAAAATATTTATTTATTTTTCATTTCTTTGGCTGTTCTGGCTCTTAGTTGTGGCATGTGGGATCTATTTCTCTGACTAGGGATTGAACCCGGGCCACCAGCATTGAAGGTGAGGAATCTTGGCCACTGGAATGCCAGGGAAGTCCTCTCTGCACCTGAAATGGGAACTCTCAGCTTTTTCATAGAGTCTCTCTTAGATCAAATCAGACATTTATGATTTCTCCAGAGATTATTTCCTCTGCACCTACCCAGATGGCATTAGAACCTGATACTTTCTTATAATTAGACTTTCTTATTCCCGCCTCTCTTTTGCTTGTCTGTATGGCATAGAGATTGATTAGCTTTTTTGTTGGAAAGTGAATTTATAAATACAGCTCAAATCTCTATTAATAGCTGTATTTTCCACTTATTAAGATGAGTAGAATCATTTTCAATGAAAAGTATGAATTTACTTCATCCATGGGGAAAGATTTGAGAAGAAAATAGAGAGCAAGGAAATACAAGCCTGAATTTTGGAAATCGGTACCCTTAACTTCTGAACTAAAGTCATATTAAGGACACACTGTTCAGGTCATTGTGTTTCAGTGTATTGTCCTTGAAAGGAACAAACCTGTCCATGTGATCTTACTGTATTTCCTTTGGAAATGAGGAAAACTAAGTAAAATGATATGAGGAGTGCAACATGACATTTTCCAAAAAACGATAATTTGTAAAAACTCTCCAAGGTGAAGGTATCAGTTAGCACTTAGAAGCTTTCATGTTCAAGGGTACTTCACAGAAAATAGATAACCAAATTGAGGTGCTCCTCTTTTGAAACCCTCCCAGGGTATTTAGCTGCATCTTTGTACTATGATGCCATAAGAGCCCTGTGGTAGGATCCCAGCAGTGTTCAGGGAACACTGTTTGATTATGTTTCTTTTTATTGTGCTTGAAGGATATTGTGTTTTTTTTTTTTTCTTTCAAACTGAAGGTTTGTGGCAACCCTGCATGGAGCAGGTCTATTGGTGCCATTTCCCCAACAATATTTGCTCACTTTTTCTCTGTGTCACATTTTGGTATTTCTTGCAATCTTTGAAGCCCTCCACTAGCCAAAAGATTATGACTTGCGGAAGGGTCAGGTAATGGTTAGTGTCTTTTTTAGTGTGAAGGTATTTTTTAATCAATATATGCATAAACATTTTCAGACATAATGCTATTGCACACCTCATAGACTATAGTATAGTGTAAACAAAACTTTTATATGTGCTGGGAAACCAAGAAATTTGTACAACTTACTTTATTGTGATATTCAGTTTACTGTGGTGGTCTGGAACTGAACCTGCAATATCTCTAAGGTATGACCGTGTTTAATGGAGTAAGTTGTAATTTTAAAAAATTTTTAAAATGCTCATAATTATGTGAGCCTTTCCCGGCGATACAGGAGACATGAGTTCGATCCCTGGGTCAGGAAGTTTCCCTGGTGAAGGAAATGGCAACCTGCTCTAGTTTTCTCATGAATCCCATGGAGAGGGTAGCCTGGTGGGTTACAGCCCGTGGGGTCACACAGAGTCGGACATGACGGAACACTACCTCCTCCTCCTCTGCTTCCTCATAATTATGTAAAAAACAGAAATGAATTTCCTAATTAGAAAATCAAAATATAGGTGGGATTGAAAAACATGACTTGATTGTTTGCAAAATACTTCAATGTTTGCAAATACTTTATTACTTCAAAATAATTCAGTTTTATTAAACTCTTAGATGATTCCCTGTATTATCTACAGGTAAAGCAGAGATTCAAGGTACAGGCTTTCAGATGTTCTACTCAGTGGTGGAATGAAGTCTTCAGTTCTGCTCCTTTAACTCCTTAGAATAAACTTTCATTCTTGTGAAAAGGAACATTTATTTATGGTGGTGTGTCATTTTAAATCCATGCCAGGTTATTAAAGAATAAAAACTCTTTGTTATTTAAATTTCAAAAAAGCTGGTTATTATCCTAAATTGAACAGTTCTGTTTTCTCTCTCAGTTTCTGGGATATTTCTTTCTACAATGTTTCTTAGACTTGGCCCAATTTTAGATTTAGTCACTTTCTGCTTAATCAGGGGAGAGTGGGCAGGGGACTCTTCCTCTAGGAGGTAAAGCAGAAAGCTGTGACAGGGGGGATAATTTGCTTTTTCCTCTTCATTGACAAATTGCTTTATACATTTTGATGTACAATTCCAGATTCCATTTTGTTGCAGTCTTATTTTGTAAGTTTCTAGGTAAGGTAAAATATTCCAATGATTTGCCATTTTAAGAATAATTTTCAATTTTAGAGAGATGTAGAGATGCAGCACTTTTTAAAATTGTGTGTGTGTGTGTGGGGAGGGCTCATTTGTGTCCAACTCTTTGTAAGTCCATGGACTTTACCCATCAAGCTCCTCTGTCCATGGAATTCTCCAGACAAGAATACTGGAGTGAGTTGCCATTTGCTTCTCTGGGGATCTTCCTGACCCAGGAATTGAATCTGGGTCTCCTGCACTGCAGGCAGATTCTTTACCATCTGAGACAGAAGGGAAGGCTTTTTTAAAAATTGAAAAGCTTATTATTCATTTCTGGAATGTTACCTGTTTATCAGTTATGAAAGGCACCTGGAACAAAATTCAAAAGTTGTATGAAATAGGATTATGCCTTTGTCTCCCCTCCCCATTGTACGTCAGATCAGATCAGATCAGTCGCTCAGTCATGTCCGACTCTTTGAGACCCCATGAATCGCAGCACATCAGGCCTCCCTGTCCATCACCAACTCCCGGAGTTCACTCAGACTCACGTCCATTGAGTCAGTGATGCCATCCAGCCATCTCATCCTCTGTTGTCCCCTTCTCCTCCTGCCCCCAATCCCTCCCAGCATCAGAGTCTTTTCCAATGAGTTAACTCTTCGCATGAGGTGGCCAAAGTACTGGAGTTTCACCTTTAGCATCATTCCTTCCAAAGAAATCCCAGGGCTGATCTGCTTCAGAATGGATCTCCTTGCAGTCCAAGGGACTCTCAAGAGGCTTCTCCAACACCACGGTTCAAAAGCATCAATTCTTGGTGCTCAGCCTTCTTCACAGTCCAACTCTCACATCCATACATGACCACAGGAAAAACCATAGCCTTGACTAGACTAACCTTTGTTGGCAAAGTAATGTCTCTGCTTTTCAATATGCTGTCTAGGTTGGTCATAACCTTCCTTCCAAGAAGTAAGCGTCTTTTAATTTCACGGCTGCAGTCACCATCTGTAGTGATTTTGGAGCCCAGAAAAATAAAGTCTGACACTGTTTCCACTGTTTGCCCATTTATTTCCCATGAAGTGGTGGGACCGGATGCCATGATCTTTGTTTTCTGAATGTTGAGCTTTAAGCCAACTTTTTCACTCTCCACTTTCACTTTCATCAAGAGGCGTTTTAGTTCCTCTTCACTTTTTGCCATAAGGGTGGTGTCATCTGCATATCTGAGGTTGTTGATATTTCTCCCAGAAATCTTGATTCCAGCTTGTGTTTCTTCCAGTCCAGCGTTTCTCATGATGTACTCTGCATATAAGTTAAATAAACGGTGACAATATACAGCCTTGACAAACTCCTTTTCCTATTTGGAACTAGTCTGTTGTTCCATGTCCAGTTCTAACTGTTGCTTCCTGACCTGCATATAGCTTTCTCAAGAGGCAGGTCAGGTGGTCTGGTATTCCCATCTCTTTCAGAATTTTCCACAGTTTATTGTGATCCACACAGTCAAAGGCTTTGCCAGAGTCAATAAACCAGAAATAGATGCTTTTCTGGAACTCTCTTGCTTTTTCAGTGATCCAGCGGATGTTGGCAATTTGATCTCTGGTTCCTCTGCCTTTTCTAAAACCAGCTTGAACATCAGGAAGTTCACGGTTCACATATTGCTGAAGCCTGGCTTGGAGAATTTTGAGCATTACTTTACTAGCGTGTGAGATGAGTGCAATTGTGCGGTAGTTTGAGCATTCTTTGGCATTGCCTTTCTTTGGGATTGGAATGAAAACTGACCTTTTCCAGTCCTGTGGCCACTGCTGAGTTTTCCAAATTTGCTGGCATATTGAGTGCAGCACTTTCACAGCATCATCTTTCAGGATTTGGAACAGTTCAACTGGAATTCCATCACCTCCACTAGCTTTGTTCGTAGTGATGCTTTCTAAGGCCCAGTTGACTTCACATTCCAGGATGTCTGGCTCTATGTCAGTGATCACACCATTGTGATTATCTGGGTCGTGAAGATCTTTTTTGTACAGTTCTTCTGTGTATTCTTGCCATCTCTTCTTAATATCTTCTGCTTCTGTTAGGTCCATACCATTTCTGTCCTTTATCGAGCTCATCTTTGCATGAAATGTTCCTTTGGAATCTCTGATTTTCTTGAAGAGATCCCTAGTCTTTCCCATTCTGTTGTTTTCCTCTATTTCTTTGCATTGTTCGCTGAAAAAGGCTTTCTTATCTCTTCTTGCTATTCTTTGGAACTCTGCATTCAGATGTTTATATCTTTCCTTTTCTCCTTTGCTTTTCACTTGTCTTCTTTTCACAGCTATTTGTAAGCCCTCCCCAGACAGCCATTTTGCTTTTTTGCATTTCTTTTCTATGGGAATGGTCTTGATCCCTGTCTCCTGTACAATGTCATGAACCTCATTCCATAGTTCATCAGGCACTCTATCTATCACATCTAGTCCCTTAAATCTATTTCTCACTTCCACTGTATAATCATAAGGGATTTGATTTAGGTCATACCTGAATGGTCTAGTGGTTTTCCCTACTTTCTTCAATTTAAGTCTGAATTTGGCAATAAGGAGTTCATGGTCTGAGCCACAGTCAGCTCCTGGTCTTGTTTTTATTGACTGTATAGAGCTTCTCCATCTTTGGCTGCAAAGAATATAATCAATCTGATTTCGGTGTTGACCATCTGGTGATGTCCATGTGTAGAGTCTTCTCTTGTGTTTTTGGAAGAGGGTGTTTGCTACGACCAGTGCATTTTCTTGGCAAAACTCTATTAGTCTTTGCCCTGCTTCATTCCATATTCCAAGGCCAAATTTGCCTGTTACTCCAGGTGTTTCTTGACTTCCTACTTTTGCATTCCAGTCCCCTATAATTAAAAAGACATCTTTTTTGGGTGTTAGTTCTAAAAGGTCTTGTAGGTCTTCATAGACCCATTCAACTTCAGCTTCTTCAGCATTACTGGTTGGGGCATAGACTTGGATTACTGTGATATTGAATGGTTTGCCTTGGAAATGAACAGAGATTATTCTGTCATTTTTGAGATTGCATCCAAGTACTGCATTTCGGACTCTTTGGTGACCATGATGGCCACTCCATTTCTTCTGAGGGATTCCTACCCGCAGTAGTAGACATAATGGTCATCTGAATTAAATTCACCCATTCCAGTCCATTTCAGTTTGCTGATTCCTAGAATGTCGACATTCACTCTTGCCATTTCTTGTTTGACCACTTCCAATTTGCCTTGATTCATGGACCTGACATTCCAGGTTCCTATGCAATATTGCTCTTTACAGGATCGGACCTTGCTTCTATCACCAGTCACATCCACAGCTGGGTATTGTTTTTGCTTTGGCTCCATCCCTTCATTCTTTCTGGAGTTATTTCTCCACTGATCTCCAGTAGCATATTGGGCACCTACTGACCTGGGGAGTTTCTCTTTCAGTATCCTATCATTTTACCTTTTCATACTGTTCATGGGGTTCTCAAGGCAAGAATACTGAAGTGGTTTGCCATTCCCTTCTCCAGTGGACCACATTCTGTCAGATCTCTCCACCATGACCCACCCATCTTGGGTTGCCCCACAGGCATGGCTTAGTTTCATTGAGTTAGACAAGGCTGTGGTCCTATTGTGATTAGATTGACTAGTTTTCTGTGATTATGGTTTCAGTGTGTTTGCCCTCTGATGCCCTCTTGCAACACCTACTGTCTTACTTGGGTTTCTCTTACCTTGGGGGTGGGGTATCTCTTCACGGCTGCTCCAGCAAAGCGCAGCCATTGCTCCTTACCTTGGACGAGGGGTATCTCCTCACCGCCACCCTTCCTGACCTTCAATGTGGGATAGCTCCTCTAGGCCCTTCTGCGCCCACGCAGCCACAGCTCCTTGCCATTGTCCATAGCCCCCTGAATTTAAAGTATTTTGAGTATTTACCCAAAAGTGGAATTGATGAATCATTTGGTAATTCTATTTTTAATTTTTGGAGGAACTACCATACTATTTTCCACTGTGGCTGAACCATTTTGCATTCCCAAGAACTGTATATGAGTCCCAATTTTGCTACATACTCACCAACACCTATTATTTGTTTTCATAATAGTCATCTAAATGATATGAAATGATATCTCATTGTAGTTTTGATTTGCATTTCCCTAATGATCAATGATATTGAGCATCTTTTTGTGTGCTTATTGACCATTTATATGTCTTCTTTGGAGAAATTTCTATTTAAGACTTTTGCCTATTTTTTTTCTTTTTAATTTTTTTTATTGAAGGATAATTGCTTTACAGAATTTTGTTGTTTACTGTCAAATATCAACATGAATCAGCCATAGGTATACATATATCCCCTGCTTTTTGAATCTCCCTCCCATCTCCTGCCCCATGCCACCCCTCTATTTTGATACAGAGCCCTTGTTTGAGTTTCCTGAGCCACACAGCAAATTCCCATTGGCTATCTATTTTACACATGGTAATGTAAGTTTCCATGTTACTCTCTTCGTACATCTCACCCTGTCCTCCCCTCTCCCCATGTCCACAACTCTATCCTGTATGTCTGTTTCTCCATTGCTTCCCTGTAAATAAATTCTTCAGTACCATTTTTCTAGATTCAGTATATATGTGTCAGAATATGGTATTTATCTTTCTCTTTCTGACTCACTTCACTTGTATAATAGACTCTAGGTTTATCCACCTCATCAGAACTGACTCAAATGTGTTCTTTTTTATGGCTGAGTAATATTCCAAGGCTATGGTTTTTCCAATGGTCATGTATGGATGCGAGAGTTGGACTGTGAAGAAAGCTGAGCCCTGAAGAATTGATGCTTTTGAACTGTGGTATTGGAGAAGACTCTTGAGAGTCCCTTGGACTGCAAAGAGATCCAACCAGTCCATTCTGAAGGAGATCAGCCCTGGGATTTCTTTGGAAGGAATGATGCTAAAGCTGAAACTATGTACTTTGGCCACCTCATGCAAAGAGTTGACTCATTGGAAAAGACTCTGTTGCTGGGAGGGATTGGGGGCAGGAGGAGAAGGGGACGACAGAGGATGAGATGGCTGGATGGTATCACCAACTCGATGGATGTGAGTTTGAGTGAACTCCAGGAGTTGGTGATGGACAGGGAGGCCTGGCATGCTACGATTCATGGGGTCACAGAGTCGGACACGACTGAGCGACTGAACTGAACTGAACTGAACTGAATATTCCATTGTGTGTATGTACCACTACTTCTTTATCCATTCATCTGTCGATGGACATCTAGCTTGCTTCCATGTTCTAGCTATTGTAAACAGTGCTGCAGTGAGCAATGGGATACATGTGTCTTCAATTTTGGTTTCCTCAGGGTATATGCCTAGGAGTGGGACTGCTGGGTCATATGGTGGTTTTATTCCCAGTTTTTTGAGGACTCTCCATACCATCTTCCATAGTGGCTGTATCAACTTACACTCTCACCAACAATGCAAGAGTGTTTCCTTTCTCCACACCCTCTCTAGCATTTATTCTTTGTAGACCTTTTGATGATGGTCATTCTGACCAGTGTGAGATGATATCTCATTGTAGTTTTGATTTGCATTTCTCTAGTAATGAGCAATGTTGAGCATCTTTCCATGTGTTTGTTAGCCATCTGTATGTCTTCTTTGGAGAAATTTCTGTTTAGGTCTTTCCCCCACTTTTGGATTGGGTTGCTTGCTTTTCTGGCATTGAGCTATGTGAGCTGCTTGTATATTTTGGAAATTAATCCTTTGTCAGTTGTTTCGTTTGCTGTTATTTCCTCCCATTCTGAGGGTTGTCTTTTCACCTTGCTTATAGTTTCCTTTGGTGTACAAAAGCTTTTAAGTTTAATCAGGTCCCACTTGTTCGCTTTTGTTCTTATTTCCATTACTCTAGAAAGTGGGTCATAGAGAATCTTGCTTTGATTTATGTCATCAAATCTTCTGCCTATGTTTTCCTCTAAGAGTTTTATAGTTTCTGGTCTTACATTTAGGAGTTTAATCCATTTTGAGTTTATCTTTGTATGTTTTGTTAGGAAGTGTCCTAATTTCATTCTTTTACATGTAGCTGTCCAGTTTTCCCAGCACTATTTATTTTAGAGGCCAGTTTTTTTTTTTTTTTTTTTTTTTTTACTATATATATATATATATATATATATATAATTTACTTGGTGGCTTAGACTATAAAGAATCTGCTTTATTGTGGGGATTCAAAACCTAACCCTTGGGTTGGAATACAACCACTGTTCAGTGGCAAGATTACAAGGATGCCACCACCTTGAACAAAAACTACTCAGGAATATATGAGTGACAGAATTTGAATTATCATCATTAAATGTGCTCTGGTAACAAATACATATGCATATATATAAAATAAATAAATATAAATAATATATAAAAGAAAGTGCTCGTCACTCAGTTGTGTTTGACTCTTTGTGACCCCATTGACTATAGCCCACCAGGTTCCTCTGTCCATGGAAGTGAGGAAGTGTAATTCCATGGACAGAATTCCTTTGTAATTCTATTTCCAGATAATAACCCTTGTTTAAAAATGGAATTTAAACATAATGGCAGAAGCAATATTGAACTTGGAATTAAGGGTGTTGAGTTCTGCTCATTACATATTTCTCAAATAGACTCTCTGAATCAGAAGCATTGGGAGTATTGCTAAAATGCAGACTCCAAAATCTGACCAAACACATTAAATTCTAGTCTTTGATGACATATGGGTAGCTGTATTTTTCAGTCACCTTAAGTGAGTCTTACGCACACTAAAGTTCAAGATCTTTTCCTATATCTGTTTCCTAAATTTTCCTTAAGTTTCTTTTATTTCCTATTGATATAAACTGCTCTGTTGATTCCATTGGTCTTTAAATACCATATTTGGAGAACAGCAGTCATTTTTAAATATTATTATTTCTTCTATAAAATAAAAAAAATCTGTGAATATAGTTAATGATGAATAACGTTGTAGTCATTTCCTTATGAGCTATTTTTGAAATAAAATTTCAGAAAAATTTAATGCTGTGTGATTTCCCTTACTCCTGATTTTTGTAGGGCTTCCCTGATGGCTCAGCAGTAAAGAATCTGCCTGCCATGCAAGAGACTCAGGAGATGTGGGTTTGATCCCTGGTCAGCAATAATTTAGTGCTGTTTGATTTCCCTTACTCCTGACTTTTAGAACATACAGAAAATTTTCTTCCCATAAAAAATATAATATTGGTGTTATGTTATGCCCTTAGAAGAAGATCTATAACAGAGATGAAGGAGATACACAGTCTTAACGATCACACTGCCACCAAATCCTATAAGGATTCCACAGTCAGGTTTTATTTCAACAAGATTTTGGTACTGAAGAAAAGCACTGAAAATAAAACTAGAATGATTGAAGAGCTCTGAAGAGGGATGAAGAGAATAATAAAATGAAATTATTGAGAGAGGTACTAAAATCAAAGACGATGATGAATCTTCACTCCTCTGTTAGTACCACAAGCTTCATAAGGGCAGCAGATTCTTAGAAAATTCCTCTGAGTACCATTTTAGCTTGATTTTAAAAATATATATTACTGCTTCTTATTAACATATTTTTCCCCTCTTCCATATTATTCTGACTGAATTGTAGGGGAAAAGCACATAATTCCTTTGTAAAAATAAGGAAACAATAGTATGAAAGAATTTTTTTCTTTTTTTTAATTGCAGAGGAAGAAAAGAGGATATAAACCTGAAATTGAGTATTCTTTATGTGGTTGTCTGAGATAATATTTGAGTGTAGCTCAGCTGGTAAAAAAATCTGCCTACAATGCAGGAAACCCTGGTTTGATCCCCAGGTTGGAAAGATCCCCTGGCGAAGGGATAGGCTATGCAGTCCAGTATTCTTGCCTGGAGAATTCCATGGACAGAGGAGCCTGGTGAGCTACAGCCCATGGGGTCCTGAAGAGTCAGACATGATTGAGCAGCTGTCGCTTCACTTCATGACCATAACACTATTACTGGTCCCCATGCCCTAAATATCTTCCTATCTCATCTGCTAAAAGTTTTACACTGTGGAGGTTAGATTATAATTTTTCACCAAAGATAATATTAATTGGAAAAATATAAAAACAGATCATTCAGCCTGAGACCTTTATGGAAGAAAAGATATAATTTACTTTTGTCTTGGGAAAAATGTGATGTGTGTAGATTAGTCATTTGTGAAAATCACTGACTGAACATAAATCTTCCTTTTCCCTTTACCATTATGGTACTCTCACAACATGGGACCCTTGGGTTAGATTTGAGATTTTTAGCTTTAGCAATTGACTTTCAATTTAGTATAAAATGATTTTTTACATTTCTTAAAATACATAGTTAATATGATAAAGAACTTAAATTGTAATACTAGATGTAACTAAGAACATTTCAGGGTATGTTTATCACTTCTGAAATATTGGCTTATAACAACCAATTAAAAGAAACAAATCACAGCTCTAGAGTTTTTGTAGTCTCAGATGTCAGAAGCATTCTGCCTTGAAAGTGGATAAACAAATAATTATGAAATATTTATAAGAAATGTTAACATACCAAAAATCAGTGGCTTTGAAGCACTTTCTCCAAGTGCCCCTTTTAAAGAACTCATCAATCTGTTTGGCCTCTATTAGACACATGATATTATCCAACACGTGTCTTTTGCACTGTGTTTCCTTCTAATCCTTCTGATAATAGATATAAAGCAGATCTCCAAGGAATGCCCTAGTCAAAAGACAGAAGTATAGTAAAAGAACAAGAAGAAACATGAGGATAACTATTAAGCTACAATTGAAAATAAATTATCGATTATTAGAAAATGATTAGTGCATAATCTACCGATTGTGTATGTTATCTTCAGGATAAGATTGTAAGGCTTTTACCCACCAGAAATGATTGAATATGTCTGTACTGTTGTATTTTTTTCGATTGTCCAGCAGATGTTGGCAATTTGATCTCTAGTTCCTTTGCCTTTTCTAAAACCAGCTTGAACATCTGGAAGTTCATGGTTCATGTATTGTTGAAGCCTGGCTTGGAGAATTTTGAGTATTACTTAACTAGCGTGTGAGATGAGTGTAACTGTGCAGTACTTTGAGCATTCTTTGGCATTGCCTTTCTTTGGGATTGGAATGAAAATGGGCTTTTTCCAGTCCTGTGGCCACTGCTGAGTTTTCCAAATTTGCTGGAATTTTGAGTGCAGCACTTTCACAGCATCATCTTTTAGGATTTGAAATAGCTCAACTGGAATTCCATCACCTCCACTAGCTTTGTTCGTAGTGATGCTTCCCAAGGCCCATTTGACTTCACATCCCAGTATATATGGCTCTAGGTGAGCCCCATCTCTTGAGAAATCTGTATGCAGGTCAGGAAACAACAGTTAAAACTGGACATGGAACAAGAGACTGGTTCCAAATAGGAAAAGGAGTACATCAAGGCTGTATATTGTCACCATTCTTGTTTAACTTCTATGCAGATTACATCATGAGAAACGCTGGGCTGGAAGAAGCACACGCTAGAATCAAGAATGCCGGGAGAAATATCAATAACCTCAGATATGCAGATGACACCACTCTTAAGGCAGAAAGTGAAGAAGAACTAAAAAGCCTCTTGATGAAAGTGAAAGAGGAGAGTGAAAAGTTGGCTTAAAGCTCAACATTCAGAAAACAAAGACCATGGCATCCACTGCCATCACTTCATGGCAAATAGATGGACAAACAGTGAAAACAGTGGCAGACTTTATTTTCTGGGGCTGCAAAATCACTGCAGATGATGACAGCAGCCATGAAATTAAAAGACGCTTACACCTTAGAAGAAAAGTTATGACCAACCTAGACAGCATATTCAAAAGCAGAGACATTACCTTGCCAACAAAGGTCCGTCTAGTCAAGGCTATGGTTTTTCCAGTGGTCATGTATGGATGTGAGAATTGGACTATAAAGAAAGCTGAGCACTGAAGAATTAATGCTTTTGAACTGTAGTGTTGGAGAAGACTGTTGAGAGTCCCTTGGACTGCAAGGAGATCCCACCAGTCCATCCTAAAGGAAATCAGTCCTGAATATTCATTGGAAGGGCTGATGGTGAAGCTGAAACTCCAATACTTTGGCCACCTGATGCGAAGAGCTGACTCACTTGAAAAGACCCTGATGCTGGGAAAGATTGAAGGCAGGAAGAGAAGGGGACGACAGAGGATGAGATGGCTGGATGGCATCACCGACTTGATGGACATGAGTTTGAGTAAACTCTGGGAGTTGGTGATGGACAGGGAGGCCTGGTGTGCTGCAGTCCATGGGGTCACAAAGAGTTGGACATGACTGAGTGACTGAACTGAACTGAACTGAACTGTTGTATTATCTAACTGTTTTTGTTACCAAGTTGTTTAGTGACTGTTTAGTCACCAAGTTGTGTCCAGCTCTTTACAACCCTATGGACTCTAACCTACCAGGCTCCTCTGTCCACGGGATTTCCAGGCAAGAATACTGGAGTGGGTTGCCATTTCCTTCTTCAGGGGATCTACCCTACCCAGGAATAGAACCCACGTCTCTTGCATCTACTGCACTGGCAGGTGGATTTTTTCGCGTTGAGCCACCAGGAAATCCCACTAAAGAGTATTACTTAGAGCAAATTTTAAACAGCTAGAATTTGAAACACTTTTGTTTCATGTTTACTAAGCCATGTTCGTTTGCCAACATGAGGTATTTTCTGAGCATGAAATTTCTAGTTATGTTATGTGTAACTTTTCTAATTCCAACAGCCATTGACACTTTGTTCCTGATCATGGACTAGTAGAAGTGAATTCTGTATCTTTGGCAAAGGAATATAACCTTTCTTTGTCTAACTGTTGTAATATTTCTTCTCATTGACATCAGCAATGTCCAAAGTTCTCTTATCAAGGTACATATGGTACAAATGGAACAAACATAAAATGATTTATGCACACTTGAATGTGTCCTACACTTTATCCAATGAAGATGAATTGCTGTACTTTGCAGGGGTGCATTGTCTGTCTCCCTCAAATTCATTCTTAGTAGATTTCAAGAGCCTGGTCTTAGGTCTACTGAAAATGTGTTTTAATATAGTACCACTGTTTTTCTACTTTCTGATGTCTGCTACATGATGAATCATTGCAGTGTTCCTCAGGGAATCTTGGTTGAATTCCATTTTGGTCAAAACTCAGCATACACAAGATTTAGATTTTTATTAATATTACTTGTTCTTTTGTGGTTTATACTGAAAGATTTCCAACTGTGTATGTGATAGTCAAGTTTTTGATATCTATGATTTAACTCTATTTTCCTTTTGCATGTGTATCATTTTATGAGGTCACTAATGAACTTTCTACTAAAGTACTTTGGTTAAAGCAATTTAGTACAAAGAGTGGCTTTTAGGGATCAATAATTATGGCAAATAAAGTAATGCATTAATGTAGGAAAGGAGCATTTATCATTAACTTCATGAATGCACATTATCTTGTAGCTTAATGGACAAGCTCACTTCAATCCATCACCCTATAGAGTATTATCCTTCATAGTCTGACTGCTGCTTTTATCAGCAAAGTGTTAAAGCAAAGAATTAAGAGTCTTTAAGAAGCCAAAGAAAGACTATGTGATCTCACCCTTAAGCCTCAGGGAAATATTTTGCATAAAATCTGTTCCCTGATGCTTTTAAGTTTAGGGTTGTGAAGGTTCTTTGATTTTTCTTGTTTGATTCTGCCAATGTGCTGAAAGGTCAAATGGGAAAGACAATTAAGTAATTTGGATACTGAAAGACTTATTGTTCCCAAACTTAAGTAGTACACATTCCATTTCTAAAGAAGTCCATAATCATTTGTATTTGTGTGAAAAGAAAATCTTCAGCCACAACTATTACAGATATATTGCAGTATAACTGTCAATCTACTTAGGATCCAGAGATTTAATTTTAAAGTACTTAAAAATATTTTAATCTTGCTCTATATTGAAAATTCAAAACATAGTCTTATGTAAATACAGAAGATCTCTAAGATGTTTGTAAATCAGTGAACTGGATTTTCTTTTTATAGCAGTTCTTGCCCCTGTGCAGCAGAAAGGAAGGGATCCCATTGATATTGTTATCCATGTCTTATCCCATTTTAATAATGAAGTTACCAAAGATTGAAGAACTTAACCAACTTGTTGAATTTCACATAAATAAGTGATAGAACAATTCAGGTATTTTGATTTCGAAGGAAAAGCTAAATGGCACAAAATCAGAGGAAATTATAGATTAGATAATCCCAAAACCCAAAATAACAACACAAGCTTTGCCTCTAGTTGCTTAGAAAAACCCTTCTACTACTTTCATATATTTTGTGAAATTACCAGTTCTTAACTGTTCAGAACAAGTAAGAGATTTCCTTCCTGGTGTAATTATGAGTATGTACTAAAGTGAATAAATTGCCTTAAATTTAAAACTTTTCAATTTCAGATAAGGTTTTTTTACTGAAGAATTAGGCATTTTGCTGAAGAATTTAGGCACTAAAATATTTAAAAATATTTATTTTGATTTAAATTAATATTTGGGACTTCCTAGGTGGCTCAGTGGTAGAGAATCTGCTTGCCAATGCAGGAGACATGGGATTGATCCCTGGGTTGAGATCTCCTGGAGTAGGAAATGGCAACCCACTCCAGTATTCTTGCTTGCAAAATTCCATGGACAGAGGAGCCTAGTGGGCTACAGTCCATGGGGTCACAAAGAGTCAGACACAACTTTACAACTTAACACACACAATCTTTTTTATAGCTTATATCTATCCCATTAAGAATGGCTCGTTGTATTTCAAGCTTAATTTACTTTTCTTCTAATCAAAAGCCTCTTCAACATCTGAGATTGCATTGTATTTTCAAACTTGATCTATTAATTTAATCATATAATGCTGTAATTATTTATTGGAATATTCACTCCTTCACTCCTCCCCCCCTTCTTTATTCAGTAAAAAATACATTATATGCCTGTCATAGACTATTCCTTTAATGTAAACATTTTAATCTTTAAATGTAAATGTTAGTTGATGAAATTGGTCTTTGATTACATAATATTTTCTTTGAAATATTCTTCAAAAGATATGTGAAACACTTATTGAGTTCTTTTTCAGAAACTATGTTCTCTAGTACCAGTCCTAGGATCCAGATTTGTACCTGACAATTCTGCCAAAATGTAGTTATGCTTTTTTTTTTTTTTGATGAGACACATGGAAGTCTAGCAAACAAAAATAAAGAACAGTCTTTGGAAATTATACATTTAGTGGTGAAGCATACCTCATTTTCAGTATTATCAAGACACATTTACTCTCAGTCTATTTAAAGGACTATTTTAAAGAAAAATAATAGAAAATAAACTTGGATAGCTAATATTAATGTTTACATATATTTTTTCAAATCTGGAACTCAATTTCATGACAATTGTCTTTAAGCATGTTGTATTTATCATTTATTACTTATTATTATCTCTTATTTTGGTTAAAGCAAACTACAAGAAAATACCTGGGGTCATCTATAAATAGTCTTTCATGTGATAATCCTTTTGGTGGAAAACATATTCTTCTCATAATTTACTACTAAGTCAAAATTAGATCAATAGGTTTTGCTGTAGTCAATTCTGTATGGCTGCAATGGTCAATAAAGAACCATCTAACCACAGCAGCACCTGAAGAAAAAGCAGGAAGTATGTATGTATGTTGCTGGTGGCAAATGAAAACATCTTGTCTTTCATAACCACCCTAAGAATATTTTGCTTTTAGTGGTAATTGTAAAGTTGAAGCTGCATAAAATTTTCTCAGCTATTTCCCTGTTATTGTGAATCCAGTCAATGGAAAACACTCTTCAAGGCAGTCATAGGAATGAAATGTAAACACATCTTATTTTGAAGACTCAAGTATATAGAATTATTTCAGAACTAAATGAAAATACCATGAATAAAGAATTATTTGAAAGGTGGATGTATTTGCAGTATTGGAATATATCATAATATCAGACAGTTAAGAATATTATAGGTATCAGCTTTAGGAAAATATTTGTTGTTGTTATTCAATTGCTAAGTCATGTCTGACTCTTTGTGACCCCGTGGACTGCAGCATGCCAGGCTAGCTTGTCCTTCACTATCTCGCAGAGTTTGCTCAAACTCATGTCCATTGAATCAATGATGCCATCCAACCATCTCATCCTCTGTCTCCCTCTTTTCCACTTGCCCTCAATCTTTCCTAGCATCCTGGTCTTTTCCAGTGAGTTGGCTCTTTGCATCAGGTGGCCAAAATATTTGAGTTTCAGCTTCAACATCAGTCCTTCCAATGAATATTCAGGGTTGATTTCCTTTGGGATTGAGTGGTTTGATCTCTTTGCTGTCCATGAGATTCTCAAGAGTCTTCTCTAGCACCACAATTCAAAAGCATCATTCTAGAATAAGAAAATATTGGGTTGGTCAAAAAATTTGTTCGTGTTTTTCTATAGCATCTTACAGAAAAATCCAAATGAATGTTTGCCCCCCCACCCAATAATTCCATGTAGATGGTTTCATGATAAATTATCATGTTGATGGCAGTGTGGGTTGGGATAAAGTGAGGAAAGTTCTTTTTTTTTTTATAATTTTCCTGTGGTGTCAACACTCATTATGAGGATATCTCATTTTTACTTTTTATTTAGGTAAAGAAAAGTTGATTATCTAACTTTTTGATCCAGTATTCCAAATAAGTGCTTCCCAGATGGCACTAGTGGTAAAGAATCTGCCTGCCAATGCAGGAGACATGGGAGACATGGGTTCGATCCTTGGGTTGGGAAGATCCCCTGGAGTAGGAAATGGCAATCCACTCAAGTATACTTGCTGGAATAATCCCGTGGACAGAGGAACCTGACAGGCTACAATCCATGGAGTCACAAAGAGTAGGACCTGAGTGACTGAGCACTCATGTATACCAAGTCCCATGTTGAAATTTCTGACATTACTAATGTTCAAATGAATGCAAGTTTAAATGAGTCAATGATCTTTTCAATTGGTGTAGACATTTAAAATGATAATAGGTTAAGGCTGGCAAGTTTATAACAAATCTGGCACATTAAATGTGAATTTATATACCTCTAGGAAAACACTTTAGTTATATATATCATAAACCATAGAGAAGTTTATACTCTTTAACTCTGTAATTCTACTGTTGAAAATTTGCCCTTAGGAAACTCTTTAAAAGGAAGGGGGAAAAGGCTATGAGCAGCTGTGTCAGGCCACTGAGCCTCCACACCAGAGGTGAGTGCTGGGATCCAGGCACTGCAATCCTGAGGACCCAGGCCCTCTGATACCTCCAGCCTGGGAATCAGTGCCATCCACCGTGGAAGCAGTTGCAACTGCCTTGGCTCCTCTTGTATACTTCACCTCACATTGCTGAGAGCTTGTCCCTGGCACAGGGACACTCCTTTCGTCCTCCCTCCAAGGATCGCTGGACTGATGGACGGCCCGGTGACCAAGGGGCAGTCTGTGGGCAGTGGCAAGGTGGTCCTCTGTGATGCTACCCAGCATTCTTTGACTATGGACTAAATAACTTTGCAAGCCTGTGGACTGTGGTGGTGGCTGAGAGCCTTTGAAACTAAAGCAGACTCTTACTTGGAGAGCTGGGACTCTCTGTATATGTTCCAAGAAGGCTGTGTGGTTAGTCTCACAAGTTGAGAATACCCCACCACCCCTGCTGGTTCTCCCTGCATGAGTGTGCATGAAAGGTGCTCTTGAGCATTTTCTGTGAGTGCCACTCACACCTGTTCCTGGGGACACTTTTCTTTATGGATGGATCAGCAAGCATTCAGTTCAATTCCAGATTCATGGGGTTGTTGCACACCAGATACTGCCTATCTCACTAAGACAAGAGATCAAGCCCTGAGCCTTTGCAGTGGGAACACTGACTCCAGGACCCTAGACTACTGGAGAACTAACCCTAGGGAGTATCAAATAGTGAGAACTCACACAAAGGAAACCACTTGAATTCAAGACCTAGTATCACCCAACAACCAGTAGCACCCTGCTCAGGATGCCTCTTCCAAATAACAAACAAAACAAAAATACAACCTCAATAATCATCAGCAGACAGGATTGCCACCTCACTCAGCCTTGCCCATCAGAGGAAAAACAAGCAAACAAACAAAAAAACTCAGCACAAATCTCACCCTATACTAAGCTTGCACAAACCACTGCACCAACCTTAGGAGGGCAGAAACCAAAAGGAAGAAAGAATTCAACCTTGAGACCAGGGGAAAGGAGACCTCAAACACAATAAATTTTTAAAAATTAATGAAAAGACAGAGAAATACTGCACAAATTAAGTAACAAACAAGAAACACAGATGTCCAAATAAATGAAGAGGAATTAGCCAAAGTACCTGAAAAAGAATAATGACAGTAAAGATGATCAAAAACCTTGAAAACAGAATGGAGGAAATGCAAGAATCAATTAACAAAGACCTAGAAGAATTGAAGAATAAACATACAGAGACAAACAACACAATTATTGAAATTAAAAATACTCTAGATGGAATCAATAGCGGAATATCTGAAGCAGAAGAATGAATCAGTGAGCTGGAAGATAAAATGGTGGATATAACTTCTGAAGAGCAGAATAAGTTAAAAGAATGAAAAGAACTGAAGATAGTCTCAGAGACCTCTGGGACAATATCAAATGCACCAACATTTGAATTTTAGGGGTCTCAGAAGAAGAGAAAAAGAAAGGGTATGAGAAAAATTTTGAAGAGATTATAGTTGAAAATTTCCCCAATATGGAAAAGTAAATAGTCAATCAAGTCCAAGAGGTGCAAAGAGTCCCATACAGGATAAACCCAAGGAGAAACATGCCAAGATATAATAATCAAACTAACAAAGATTAAACACAAGGAAGGAAAATTAAAAGCAGCAAGGGGAAAGCAACAAGTAACATACAAGGGAAACAGTGGAAACAGTGTCAGACTTTATTTTTGGGGCTCCAAAATCACTGCAGATGGTGACTGCAGCCATGAAATTAAAAGACGCTTATTCCTTGGAAGGAAAGTTATGTCCAACCTAGATAGCATATTGAAAAGCAGAAACATTACTTTGCCAACAAAGGTCCATCTAGTTAAGGCTATGGTTTTCCTGTGGTCATGTATGGATGTGAGAGTTGGACTGTGAAGAAAGCTGAGTGCCAAAGAATTGATGCTTTTGAACTGTGGTGTTGGAAAAGACTCTTAAGAGTTCCTTGGACTGCAAAGAGATCCAACCAGTCCATTCTGAAGGAGATCAGCCCTGGGATTTCTTTGGAAGGAATGATGCTAAAGCTGAAACTCCAATACTTTGGCCACCTCATGCGAAAAGTTAACTCATTGGAAAAGACTGTGATGCTGGGAGGGATTGGGGGCAGGAGGAGAAGGACGATGGAGGATGAGATGGCTGGATGGTATCACTGACTCGATGGATGTGAGTCTGAGTGAACTCCGGGAGTTGGTGATGGACAGGGAGGCCTAGCGTGCTGTGATTCATGGGGTCGCAAAGAATCAGACACGACTGAGCAACTGAACTGAACTGAACATACAAGGGAACCCTATACATTTAACAGCTGATCTTTCAGCAGAAACTCTGCAGGCCAGAAGGGAGTGGCAGGATATATAAGTATTGAAAGGGAAGAGTCTACCTGGCAAGGATCTCATTCAAAATTGTTGGAAAAATCAAAAGGTTTTCAGACAAGCAAAAGTTAAGAGAATTCATTACCACCAAACCAGCTTTACAACAAATGTTAAAGAGACTTATATAGCCAAGAAATACAAGAAAAAAAAAAAAAACTTACAAAATCAATGCCCAAACAATTCAGAAAATGGCAGTAGGAACATATGTATCAATAGCTACTTTAAATGTAAATGAATTAAAGCTCCATCCAAAAGACACAGACCAGCTGAATGGATAAAAAAACAAGACCCATATATATGCTGTCTACAAGGAACCCATTTCAGACCTAAAGACACATATAGATCGAAAGTGAGAGGATGGAAAAATACATTCCATGCAAATGGAAAGCAAAAGAAAGCTGGTGTAGAAATCCTCATATCAGACAAAATAGACCTTAAAATAAAGAATATTACAAGAGATAAGGAAGGGCACTGCATAATGATCAAGGTATCAATCCAAGAGGAAGACATAACAATTGTAAATATCCATGGACCCAACATAGGAGCACCTCAATACATAAGGCAAATACTAACAGACATAAAAGGAGAAATTGATGCTAGCACAATAATAATAGGAGACTTTAACACCCCGTTCACACCAATGGACAGATCATCAAAACAGAAAATTAATAAGGAAACACAAGTCTTAAATAATACATTGATTGAGATGGATCTCATTGATATCTTCAGGACATCCCATCCAAATGCAGAAGAATACATTTGCACTTCTCAGTGCACATGGAACATTCTCCAGGATAGATCACTTCATGGGCCACAAATCAAACCTCAGTAAATTTAAGAAAATTGAGATCATAGCAAGCATCTTTTCTGACCACAATGCTATGAGACTAGATATCAATGACAAGAAAAAAAAAAAAAACTGTAAAAAACACAAACACATGGAGATTAAACAGTATGTTTCTAAAGAAGCAATAAGTTACTGAAGAAATCAAAAGGGAAATCAAAACATTTCTAGAAACACATGACAATGAAAACACAACAAAACAAAGCCTATGGGATGCAGCAAAAACCGTTCTAAGAGTGAAGTTTATAGCAATACAATCCTACCTCAAGAAACAAGAAAATCATCGAATAAACAACCTAACTTTACACCTAAAACAAAGAACAAAAACACCCCCAAAATTAGCAGAAGGGAAGAAATCATAAAGATCAGAGCAGAAATAAATGAAAAAATGAAAGAAATAATAGTAAATATTAATAAAACTAAAAGCTGGTTCTTTGAGAAGATAAAATTGACAAACCTTTAGCCAGACTCATCAGGAAAAAAAAGAGAGAAGAATCAAATCAGCAAAATTAGAAATGTAAAAGGAGAAGTTACAACAGACAATGCAGGAACACAAAAGATTATAAGAAAATATTGTGAATAACAATGTGGCAATAAAATGGATAATCTGGAAGAAATGGACAGATTCTTAGAAAAGTCAACTTTTCCAAGACTGAACCAGGAAGATAGAAATTATGAACAACCCAATTAGAAGCACTGAAATTGAAGCTATCATCAAAAATCTCCCAAAAAACAAAAGCCCAGGACCAGATGTCTTCACAGGAGAATTATATCAAACATTTAGAGAAGAGCTAATACCTATCCTTCTAAAACTCTTTCAAAAAATTGCAATGGAAGGAACACTTCCAAACTCATTCTACGAGGACACCATCACCCTGATACCAAAACCAGACAAAGACAACACACAAAAAAGAAAACTACAGGCCAATATCACTGATGAACATACATTCAAAAATCCTCAACAGAATTTTAGCAAACAGAATTCAGCAACAATTAAACATCTCATACACTATGATCAAGTAGGCTTTATTCCAGGGATACAAGGATTCTTCAATATACACAAATCAATCAATGTGATACACTGTATTAACAAATTGAAAGATAAAAACCATATGATAATCTCAATAGATGCAGAAAAAACCTTTGACAAAGTTCAGCACTGATTTATGATTAAAACTCTTCAAAAAATGAGCATAAAAGGAACCTGCCTCAGCATAGTAAAAGCCATATATGATAAACCTACAACAAATATTATTCTCAATGGTGAAAAACTGAAAGCATTCCCATTAAGATCAGGAACAAGACAAGGATGTCCACTTTCACCACTATTATTCAACATAGTTCTGTAAGTCCTAGTCACAGCAATCAAAAGAAAAAGAAATAAAAGGAATTCAGATGGAAAAAGAAGTAAAACTCTCACTGTTTGCAGATGACATGATACTCTACATAAAAAACCCTAAAGATAGTATCAGAAATTACTAGAGCTAATCAGTGAATATAGCACAGTTGCAGGATACAAAATCAATACACAGAAATCACTTGCATTTCTATATACTAACAATGAAAAATCTGAAAGAGAAATTAAGGTGTCAAACCCTTCACCATTGCAACAAAAAGAATAAAATATCTTGGAATAAGCTTACCTGGAAGAAGCACAAGCTGGAAACAAGATTGCCGGGAGAAATATCAATAACTTCAGATATGCAGATGACACCACCCTTATGGCAGAAAGTGAAGAGGAACTAAAAAGCCTCTTGATGAAAGTGAAAGAGGAGAGTGAAAAAGTTGGCTTAAAGCTCAACATTCAGAAAACGAAGATCATGGCATCTGGTCCCATCACTTCATGGGAAATAGATGGGGAAAAGGTGTCAGACTTTATTTTTTGGGCTCCAAAATCACTGCAGATGGTGATTGCAGCCATGAAATTAAAAGACACTTACTCCTTGGAAGGAAAGTTATGTCCAACCTAGATAGCATATTCAAAAGCAGAGACATTACTTTGCCAACAAAGGTCCATCTAGTCAAGGCTATGTTTTTTCCAGTGATCATGTATAGATGTGAGAGTTGGACTGTGAAGAAGGCTGAGCACCAAAGAATTGATGCTTTTGAACTGTGGTGTTGGAGAAGACTCTTGAGAGTCCCTTGGACTGCAAGGAGATCCAACCAGTCCATTCTGAAGGAGATCAGCCCTGGGATTTCTTTGGAGGGAATGATGCTAAAGCTGAAACCTGAGTACTTTGGCCACCTCATGCAAAGAGTTGACTCATTGGAAAAGACCCAGATGCTGCGAGGGATTGAGGGCAGGAGGAGAAGGGGATGACAGAGGATGAGATGGCTGGATGACATCACTGACTCGATGGATGTGAGTTTGAGTGAACTCTGGGAGTTGGTGATGGACAGGGAGGCCTGGCATGCTGTGGTTCATGGGGTCACAAAGAGTCGGACACGACTGAGCGACTGAACTGAACTGACTGAAGGAGACAAAAGAAATGTATACAGAAAATTATTAGACACTAATGAAAGAAATCAAAGATGACATAAACAGATGGTGAGATATTCCATGTTCCTGGGTAGGAAGAATCAATATTGTGAAAATGACTATACTACCAAATGCAATCTACAGATTCAATGTGATGCCTATCAAATTAACAATGGCATTTTTCACAGAAATAGAACAAAAAATTTCACAATTCATACAAAAACACAAAATACTCCGAATAGCCAAAGCAGTCTTGAGAAAGAAGAATGGTGCTGGAGGAATCAGCCTTTGGACTTCAGATGATACTACAAAGCTACAGTCATCAGAACAGTATGGTACTGGCACAAAAACAGAAATATAAACCAATGGAACAAGACAGAAAGCCCAGAAATAAACCCATGCACATATGGGTACCTTATTTTTGACAAAGGAGGCAAGAATATACAATGGAGCAAAGACAGCCTCTTCAATAAATGGTACTGGGAAAACTGGAAAGCTACATGTAAAAGAATGAAATTAGAACACTTCCTAACACCACACACAAAGATAAACTCAAAATGGTTAAAGACCTAAATGTAAGACCGTTTAGGTCTTTAATATAAAGACCTAATATAAAACTATAAAAATATAAAACTCTTATTGGAAAACATAGATAGAACACTCGATGACATAAACCAAAGCAAGATCCTCTATGACCCACCTCCTAGAGTACTGGAAATAAAAACAAAAGTAAACAAGTGGGACCTGATTAAACTTAAAAGCTTTTACATAGCAAAAGTACAAAAGTTTTCAAAGGAAACTATCAGTTCAGTTCAGTTCAGTCGCTCAGTCGTGTCCGACTCTTTGCGACCCCATGAACCGCAGCACGCCAGGCCTCCCTGTCCCTCACCAACTCCCAGAGTTCACTCAGACTCACGTCCATCGAGTCAGTGATGCCATCTAGCCATCTCATCCTCTGTCGTCCCCTTCTCCTCCTGCCCCTAATCCCTCCCAGCATCACAGTCTTTTCCAATGAGTCAACTCTTTGCATGAGGTGGCCAAAGTACTCAGGTTTCAGCTTTAGCATCATTCCCTCCAAAGAAATCCCAGGGCTGATCTCCTTCAGAATGGACTGGTTGGATCTCCTTGCAGTCCAAGGGACTCTCAAGAGTCTTCTCCAACACCACAGTTCAAAAGCATCAATTCTTTGGCGCTCAGCCTTCTTCACAGTCCAACTCTCACATCTATACATGATCACTGGAAAAAACATAGCCTTGACTAGATGGACCTTTGTTGGCAAAGTAATGTCTCTGCTTTTGAATATGCTATCTAGGTTGGACATAACTTTCCTTCCAAGGAATAAGCGTCTTTTAATTTCATGGCTGCAGTCACCATCTGCAGTGATTTTGAAGCCCCCAAAAATAAAGTCTGACACTGTTTCCACTGTTTCCCCATCTATTTCCCATGAAGTGATGGGACCAGCTGACATGATCTTCGTTTTCTGAATGTTGAGCTTTAAGCCAACTTTTTCACTCTCTACTTTCACTTTCATCAAGAGATAAGCAAGGTGAAAAGACAACCCTCAGAATGGGAGAAAATAATAGCAAATTAAACAACTGACAAAGGATTAATTTCCAAAATATACAAGCAGCTCACACAGCTCAATGCAGAAAAGCAAGCAACCCAATCCAAATTGGGAAAAAGACCTAAACAGACATTTCTCCAAAGAAGACATACAGATGGCTAACAAACACATGAAAAGATGCTCAACATTGCTCATTATTAGGGAAATGCAAATCAAAACTACAATGAGATATCACCTCACACTGGTCAGAATAAACATCATCAAAAGGTCTACAAAGAATAAATGCTAGAGAGGGTGTGGAGACAAGGGAACACTCTTGCAAGTTGGTGTGAGTGTAAGTTGATACAGCCACTATGGAAGATGGTATAGAGAGTCCTTAAAAAACTAGGAATAAAACCACCATATGACCCAGCAATCCCACTCCTAGACGTATACCCTGAGGAAACCAAAATTGAAGAAGACACATATATCCCATTGCTCACTGCAGCACTGTTTACAATAGCTAGAACATGGAAGCAAGCTAGATGTCCATCGACAGATGAATGGACAAAGAAGTAGTGGTACATACACACAATGGAATATTACTCAACCATAAAAAGGAATGCATTTGAGTCAGTTCTGATGAGGTGGATGAACCTAGAGTCTTTTATACAGAATGAAGTAAGTCAGAAAGAGAAAGGTAAATACCATATTCTACCACATATATGCAGAATCTAGAAAAATAATAATGAATTTATTTGCAGGGCAGCAATGGAGAAACAGACATAGAAAATAGACTTATGGACATGGGAAGAGGGGAGGAGACGGTGAAATATATGGAAAGAGTAACATGGAAACTTCTATTACCATATGTAAAATAGATAGCCAACAGGAATTTGCTGTATGGCTCAGGAAACTCAAACAGGGACTCAGTATCAACCTAGAGGGGTGGAATGGGGCAGGAGATGGGAGGGATATTCAAAAGGGAGGGGATATGTGTATACCTTGATTCATGTTGAGGTTTGACAGGAAACAAAATTCTGTAAAGCAGTTATCCTTCAATTAAAAAATAAAGTAATTAAAAAAATCACAAACCATAGGAAAAATCTATAGGCATTAAGTAGCTCATTACAGTAATAATGATTATAGTGAAAAACAGAATAAATTTAATACTGAAAATATGGGAATAACTAAGTAAAGCAAGGTATAAGCAGTGGATGTAACATTCTGGTGCCACTAGGTAAAAGTTATGGAATTTGTGCAACATGAAAAAGTGTTTGGGATGTCAGACTAAATGGCATAAAGTGAGAAGCAATATTTTGTGTAATCAGAACTATAAACCCAAGTCCATATGTACATATTCTGGAAAGAAACACTAAAAAACCTTTTAGATATGTAAATTACAGATTTTTTTCTTTTAAAATATATGTTGCTATTTTAAATGCATGTATTGCATTTTAGTGGACAATTTAGCTAATGGTTTATTGATAGTCTTTTGAAGTATTCATGAAAATAGTTCCATCCCAGAGTTCATAGCTTAAGCCCCCAATACTTTATATTTAAACACTATGGATTCATAACACTACCTAAAACATATGCAACGTTGGATGGTTTCAGTGAATCTGTTGTGAAGATACGTGCAATTTGGCATATCATTTAAGTTTATTAGCTGATAAAATATGTTCTACATATTTAATTTCCTTATATACATATAATTCATTATTTTGTCAAACATATTTGTATTTGTTTACAAAAAAATCGTATATATACTCACAAAGATAGTTAAATATTAGTGGATAAATGTAGAGCAAGGTTATATTATTTGATAAAGAAGAAGATATAAAAAAGCAAAATAAACTATGAAATTAAATATACACATATAGAGACATATCTAATCACGTTCTATTCTTTCTTCAGTGTGTAACTGAGGTACTTAGACATTTTGGGAGCTCAGCAATCATCAGGATGGTTAACCCCTCAGCTCAGATCAGGGGTTATAAGCTCAAATCCTATAAGGGCCAGACTCCGGGCACTAATAAACAAAGCTGTTTGGGTTTCATTTACAGTGTGGGAGCCATCCAAGGAGCGCAGCAGTGACAGAGGTCTTGCTCATTGCCTTGGAAGAATAGAGGCTGAGGGTTCAAAGGAAGCCAGACAGACACCTAGAGTTTTATGTGAAAACTATTCTTAGCATTCAAGTGTGTAAAACAGCATGTTGCTACAACCACTTATTCCACCCGTCCTCCAAGGCAGAGCTGGAGCTTGAATTCTCTTTCTCAGGGACAAGAAAGGGCTGAAGTTTCTCCTTTTTTCTTTGTAGTGATCGTGACTTTCTTTTGGTAATTAATACAATCTTGCTCCATCTCATTTTTTCCTCTCAAAGTATTTGTATTTTCCATGTGTGAGACTATTTATCATTTCACGTCTCTATATTGTTTTGCTAGTATATTACATTTTAGCTCCTTTAGGGAAGGAACTGTGTTTTGTATACCCTGGTAGCCCTCAGGATTTTTACCATCATACACTCATTAGATACAGATTTGATTTCATTTATTACTTTTAGCTTTTGTTCTTAGTATTCATATATCTTCCTATTTCTCCTTTGGTGTAGTTTAAATATATTTTTAAAAATGTGATGGCATCTAGTATTGCAAACAGATTACTTGAGGTTTTTTTTTTTTTTTTTTGTCAAAGCTTTCAACTGGTAAACATTCTTTATGATTTTGACCAACCCATCCCAAGATAAATGGCAAGTGAAAAAAGTAGGTTTTGTTTTCCAAGTCCTTCAGCATCTCAGGTGCATCAAAATTGCTTCCTTTTGTGTTGAGCAGCATTGCTAGCCAACCTTAGCACTTTCTGAGTTTCACAGTCTGGTTTGCTTTATATGAAGCATATAGCAGTGAGCTTTGGGTAAGTGGGAAATGAGTTACAATCTGGTATACAAACAAATCCTCTGGGGCTCAATAGATGTTTTTATGGGGTTGCTCTGCTCTACTGGATTTCTTTTCCGTGGTATGTAACTTTTATATCATATTAGAACTGAGAATAATACAAAACTTAGGAAAAAAGTTAATCTCAAAATATTTAAGTCATTTTCGAAGAAAATTCAATTGGTCTTCCATGTCTAAAGACAAAGAAGTATGTTCACTGTCTCCTGTTTTACTAAAAAGAGTGGCAGACTTGAATACAGAATGAGAACTCCTGATATCAATGAAACGTTTCTTTAGTTCCAGAACTTTCTATGCCCAGAGAGGATTTACATATCTTTTAGGAAGTCTATAAGTCTATGGATAGATTGTCAGATTTCAGATTTGGTGTTGTCTTTGACTTGACAAAGATATTTCCTGTTTAAATCTGAGAGATTTTAAAGACAGTAGTATCCTTATTAAATGCCTAATTATGTTTATTTAACTGCACTTATCCATCATGATTATTCTTAAAAATATCTTTAATTAACATAAAGTAAAATATCTTAGCTTCTCTTGCTTATACACCCTTTGCCACAAAAGAAATTATTTTTCTCTTAATTCTAGTGTAAAAAGCCATTTCTCCATTAAATTAGAAAAGTGGATCTACTTCTGTACGCTTTACTGATTTTTTAAATCTAACAACCTCCCTTAATTTCTGCTCCTACATGTGCAGTCTACACAGTGGAATTCTTCATCTCCACTTCTAGAATTAGCAGGGCTTAAGTTTCAATTGGTGGCCAACACTGAATATTTGGTAATTTTACATGAAATTTGTCTTCTGTCTGAAAGTTGGAAAATCCAAAAGTATATGGTTCACATTTTCTATCACACTGATCTGATAGAGTTTAACCTTTTTGACAAATCCTGTCAATGTTTTGACAAATATACATTGTCTAGGATTCTGGGGTCCTTTCTGCTAGGCTTGCACTGGGCTAGAGTGGGTAGAATGAATTTTGTCTTGATCCTAAGAATAATTGTTTCTTGAGATCCCTGGCTTTTTTAAGTGGTTGCTGCTGCTGCTGCTGCTAAGTCACTTCAGTCGTGTCTGACTCTGTGCGACCCCAAAGACAGCAGCCCACCACGCTCCCCCATCCCTGGGATTCTCCAGGCAAGAACACTGGAGTGTGTTGCCATTTCCTTCTCCAATGCATGAAAGTGAAAAGTGAAAGTGAAGTCACTCAGGCATGTCCGACTCTTAGGGACCCCACGGACTGCAGCCTACCAGGCTCCTCCGTCCATGGGATTCTCCAGGTGAGAGTACTGGAGTGGGTTGCCAGTGCCTTCTCCGTTGTAAGTGGTTACTGTCTTAATAATATTAATGATATCTTAATAATTTGTCTGGTTCTTTAGTTTCCTTGCTTGTACTTCCATAATACCCTGTATGAGCTAGTGAGCTCTACTGTATCCACCTGGAGCTCTGCAATGTCGTGCCTTCCTAAACTCTGTATGGCCTTTTTTAGATCACCCTCCACCCTGCCATCCCTGTCCCAGCACTTTTTCCTCATATGATTTATTTTGTGGCCATAACTTTATTCTAAAGTTCAGTGGACTTACAGAGGGGATGGAGAAAAAGAAGAGAGGTAACAAGTAAGAGCACAAAGTAGTAGTGTGTGAAAGCAGATTCTCCAAATTCAGAAGGATTGGGTGGGTATGAAAGACTCTGCATTAAAACAAAGGGGAGCTTCTCAGGTGGCTCAGCGGTAAAGAATCTGCCTGCAGTACGGGAGATGTAAGTGCGATCCCTGGGTTGGGAGGATTGCCTGGAGGAGGACACGCAACCCACTCCAGGACTCTTGCCTGGAGAATCCCTATGGACAGAGGAGCCTGTCGGGTTACAGTCCATGGGGTCACAAAGAGTCAGACAACCGAAGCAACTAAGCTTGAGCTTCTCACTAGTGTTGGCGTGGCTGGCTCTCTGTGCTTCAGCCACCTCCGTAGGCCTCTTTCACTAGCCTAGAGACCACATGATTTCCGTCTGGCAAACCAGCAGAACAGGTGATGTCTCGAGAACCCCTTGTATTCGGTCCAGTGTTTGTCTTGGACAAGGAGCCGGGATTGGTGTGCTTCCGAGAGATATTCTTCATAGCATGTTTCTCCTGGAAGATGGCTTTTCTACCAGTGGTATTATTGTGTATGAAGTTACGACTCAGGTATGAAAATATAGAATTTATCATTCTGTAAAATACAGAAAATACAGAAATTATCATTCTGTAAATATTGAAATATCTGTCACACAGCCCTTTCTCTCTGGTTTTCAGAGACCAAAGATTTTCTGCTATTTTTAGAACTTTGTCTGAGAAGACCTTCGTAAAAGACTGGGGCTCATTGTCAACAGTAATATTGGACTGTGTGACTGAGCTGATCCTGACTGGAATCAGCCTGGCACTTACATGGGGGCAGCTCTAAGAGGCAGCATGTGCAAGTGTCTCGCCCCTTCTCTGGACCTCCACCTGGATCCTCTTTTGATTACTGAATTCCCTCCTGTTAGAATCTTGCTCCCTGAGGCTGATTCGTGAGCCTTAGCACTGCAGTTTTCTCAGTGAGGAAGGTTGGTCCCCAGGTTCAGACCTCCCCCATTTGCTGTGAACTACTGGGTTGTGTACTTAGCTGGGTCAAAGGATTTAACAAACTTCATGTTCCTAGGTCTTGTGTTCTGGTTTAGAGTTAGAAGATGTGGAGTGCGTGCAGCCATGGCATTGACTGTGGAAAAGTAACAATGCTTACAAGAATGGATGTAGTTATCTTAAAGATTTGGCAGTCAGGAGATAAAAGAGGACTCTCCTTTGTGGGTGGAGAAGGCAGTGGCAACCCACTCCAGTACTCTTGCCTGGAAAATCCCATGGATGGAGGAGTCTGGTAGGCTGCAGTCCATGGGGTCCCTAAGAGTCAGACACGCCTGAGCGACTTCACTTTCACTTTTCACTTTCATGCATTGGAGAAGGAAATGGCAACACACTCCAGTGTTCTTGCCTGGAGAATCCCAGGGATGGGGGAGCCTGGTGGGCTGCCGTCTATGGGGTTGCACAGAGTTGGACACGACTGAAGTGATTTAACAGCAGCAGCAGCAGCAGCAGCAGCTCCTTTGCGGGCATGAAGGAAAAAGCATCAGTATATGAAACATTTCACATGATCATTTTGATAGTGAAATCTATGTGAAACTGTGTGCAGGCATGAGTGCTCAGTCATGTCCCATTCTTTTGCGACCCAGTGGACTGTAGCCTGCCAGTCTCCTCTGTCCATAGAATTTTCCAGTCAAGAGTACTGGAGTGGGTTACCACTTCCTCCTCCTGTGGATCTTTCTGACTCAGGGATTGAACTCGTGTCTCCTGCATCTCCTGCATTGGTAGGTGGATTCTTTACCACTGAGCCACCTAGGAAGTCAACTAAATATATAGTTTAGTATAAATATGAATGATTAACTGTAAAGCCTAATATAATTTCTTACATTCACTCATGGAGCTTTAAATATTCCATGTTGGCATGTCCTGGACTAAGACCCACACTTGCTCCTTTGTTTGGAAACCAGTTTTCATTGGTGAGAAATATTCTCCTCGGATAAAATACTGAGTTATAGTGATAAAGAGAAGTAATAACTGAAGTTATGAGAAATCTGATATCCTGACATTATCTCATCCTTAGTTCTCTTTCCACATTAGATTTAGAGCTTCCACAGGTTGAATGAAACTAAGTTTAATGGCCAGCATTGAAAAATTTGCCTAAGTCCTGGCCCCCTACACTGCTCCCCTTAATGGGCACTTGCTTGCCTGACAGCTTGTGTGGACTTGGATTCTGACTAATTTTTTTCTTAATGCAACTGAGAAATTCTGATCTTTTCAAACACCTTATTCAATAGTGAAAAAGAACCAAGAAAATAGATGCAGCAGAGAAGAAATCTAAACGTTCTTGTTTACAAAGATATAGCTTGCTCCTTGGAGAGGACAGTCCTCATCAAATTCCACATGAAGTGATAATCATAGCTCTTATTTTCTGAGTGTTTAGCCATCTGCCAGGTACCATATTGGGGTGAGATTTATTTATTTATTCATTAAATATTTACAAAAACCCTACAGGGTAATGATATTTTCTCCCATTTGCCAATGGGAAACTGAGGTTAAGAGGCAAAGTAACTCTCAATACCGATGCACAGCTTATTAATTGAAAAGCTGGGCTTTTACCCCAGACCTGATTCTAAAGCAGGCATTTTCTCATTTTGCCATAATGAGAAAAATAGTAGCTGAAGCCTTTTCTTTCTTTGCTGCAGGTCTACAAAGGCAACCAGACTGGCAACCTCTTTAACGTCTGTTCCCCAGGATGCCAGACTTGGTATCTTGAAATCCTGAACGAATGATGTTGCACATTTCTGTAAAAGGCTTGCCTTTCCAATTGTGTGTGTGAGTGTGTATAATAAGATGCATCCTTTTTTAATTTTTTGAAGCTTCCAGCCCCACCTATAGGAGACTGATCTTATATGGCCCTAATATCCAATTGCAGTCTTGGCCTTCACATTGTGGTAATGGCATTTACTCTGAAAGTGTTTCCTCACAGGGTCCAGAGTGGGAGAGGGGAAGCCTGCATATCCCATGTTGAAATCAGGGTCGGCTGGAAGGGTGTGTGAGCCTTGTAGGAGGAAGGTCAAGCTGAGTACTGCTGAGTGTTCTCTGTAGGAATAGGTGGGAATATGGGTGTGGGGGAGACAGGAAAATGACATTTCCTCTGGAGAGGATCTTGGGCCTTCCTAGTTTTTAGATCTTGAAAGGATATAGCACAGCAAAAGCAGTGTCTCAGAGCAGTGGGAAGGCATACTTTAATTCTGTGTTTTCTGGGTTTCTCTTGCGTTCAGGTCTGATAGTGCCATGCTCTGAAGGTCTGCATTCCCCCCTCCCACAGATTCATATGTTAGAATCCTAATGCCGGCTGTGATACTGTGAGGAGGTGGTGCTCCTGAGACTTGCTTGATGATGAGGGTGCAGTCGTCATGATAGAGTTAGTGCTCCTACAAAAGAGACCCCACAAAGACCCCTTACCCTTCTGCCGCATGAGAGCACCATGAAGAGGCATTAGCTGGGAACCAAGGAACCATGCAGGCACCCTGACCTTGGACTTTTCAGCCTCCACATAACTGAGAAATTTCTGCTGTCTGTGAGCCACCTGCTCTGTGGTGTTTTGTGATCGTAGACTGAATGGATTAAGACAGATAGTTACAAAGAGAAGCAGGTGTGCTGCTGTCCCAGGGGAGCATGGAGCCACTGCAACATCATGCACTGGGAAAGTATGGAGGAAAAACAATGCCATCGGCACATGTCCAGACAACAGATTTCTAATGTGAATGTGACTTTTATATGAAGTCTTCTCACATCCCTGCCTCTCTTCTCAGTGGAGGATATATCCTGGGGTCTTTGAATAGCAGAATCAATGGAAAGAGGGGGAATATGAATAGAGAGGAACAGCACCATCCTGTGCCAGGTGTTCCTGGGGGTATTGGGCTGATACAACATTATTGACATGGGCCATGTGGTGGACACTGTGATAAGCCACCCAGATTTCCACTGTAGGGCTGGAGGATTTACTTCCCCGATTGCTAGGAGTGCTATTGGCAGAAAGACCTCAAATGTCATCTGTCTACAGAATCTGCTTCTGCTGAGAAGTAACTCAGCCAAGGTCACACTCCAACAATGACTGACCTACATGGGATATAAAAAATGCTGGCCTTCTCTCCTTGACTCAGGCCAACTCTGAAGGATCATTCCAGCTTTACAACTTCCCAGAGAGTTGGTTAAGCCTCCACTGAGATTGCATTGATGCTCAGCTTCTCTTTTTGTCTAGTTCTGATTTTTCATTCCTCCTTTCACAGATATGGAACCTGAGCAATTCCTAATAACTGCCTCACACACTAAACTCTGCCTCAGCATTTTCTTCCTGGGGAAATCTGACATGTGACAGACACAGGCAGGGTGTAGAGCAGTGGGGGCTTCTCCAGTCACAGCTGCAGGTGGTCCAGGGGTCCATAAGGATTGTTCTAGCAAGGAATAGTTCATTAGCTGCAGAGTTGGAAGGCAGTTCTTCCTAGAATGATTACACCATCAAGTAATATAATGAAAATTTGTATATATGTATGTGTAATATTCTTACAAACACCATGCCCTCATTTGTTTTCCTTCCAGAAACTTCTGAGGATTTTGGAAATATATGGTAGGCTTATACTTTGCTTTATTTAGAGGCCAGTGGAGGAGACACAAGGCTTTCTCTGTAGAAGACTGATATATGATATGTGAAAATTTTTCCAATTACTCCATTCATACTGATTTTTCTTGTTTCTAAAGATATAATTAGTTTCTAATGTTACAATATCTAATGATATGATAGTATATCATCATGTTATATTGTACTTCTTTTGTTACTGATGAAATTAAACCAGGTATTTATTGATATCTCTTTCCTCTTGGGAAGTTAAAGACCCAGACAATGTGCTAGATATCCAACACCTATTAACTCAGTTAATAAACATAACACTTGAGCTGATGTTCCTTTTTGTCCATTCATTAGGAGACTTCTTTACTCCTATTGGATTATGATCTGGTGATGCAGAAACAAAAGTTGGTGTATATTTTTCTCCTTAACAACTGAAAAACTCTACTCAACTTCATATCACTCAAATTAATCATGTAGAGATGGAAGTTCTCTTAGAAGTGAACTTCACCGTTGAAAAATGTTAAACATTTCAAGAAACTGAGCCACAGAGAATGAGAAGACCCTAGCTGCTAGGACTGGTTGGGGCTGGGCTGGTTTCTGGATTCTGATTGCTGGTCCTGTCCTCTCTGTTATGTCATTTCTTCTTTACACACACAGATGCATCCAGGGACTGATTGTAGGGAAGTCTCTAGATTAAAATTAAAATAACCGTCATGAAAAAAAAAATACAGGACTATCAAGAAATAACTTGAAATTTGAGCACACAGAGCCTTAGGTCATGCTTACTTCACAGCACAAGTGGAATAAGTCTGTTAGATGGGGAAATATACCTCTTGTTCAGGGTGACACAGATGAAAGATTTAAGTGGCCTTCAAAAATATTGCTTTCCTGAACTCTCAGAAAACTTGTCAAATTCTCTAACCCTAGTAAACTATAGTTTAAAAAAGCAAATATTTTGCATATTATAAAGATGATAAGTCAACAAATAAATATCATATAGTGTATATTTATCTTTTGGCTGCTTGCTATCCAGCATCCATTTCCAATCAACACCTTGATTTTCCTGGGAAAGATACAAATTTCTGTTATTCTAACTTTCAATTTTTCCACTGTAGTTCACAGAAAAAAATTACATCACAACCTACCAAACACATTTTTATTTATATAAAACTAATCAAGTTTCAACAAAAAAATATTACTAATGGTAATGCACTCTGATATTTTTATTTCTGTTCTATATTAGTCTATTTGAAAAAATTGCTTACAGTTCATTGTAATGAGTGTATGGTCCACGAATGAGATATTATTTACAATTTGAAAAATACCGATCTAATTCAGTACGATTTGAGGGCTGTGGAATTGATCTCGGGGTGGCCAGACTACTGCCAACAGAGATCCTCAGAGGGATGGGTAAGTAACCCAGGCAGAGCCAGTGAGATGGAAGGAAACTTCTGCTAAGACACAAGGATATGAATTTTATAAATTCAAAAGGACTTCACTACATCAAGGCTGGAGAAGGAAATGGCAGCCCACTCCAGTATTCTTGTCTGGAGAATTTCATGTACAGAGGAGCCTGGAAGGCTACAGTCCATGGGGTCCCAAAGAGTTGGACACGACTGAGAGTCTAACACACCATCAAGGTAGGATGTACTGTGGCCAGTCTGTGTGGAGCCGAGGCTGACGCTTTTACTACAGAACCAGAGTGGAGACTTGGAGAGGAACCGATCCTGCGTGATAATCTCGGAGTCACTCTATCCAGTCACTTTATCAGTCATGTTTCTAGATAGTTCAGTTACATAAGCCAATAAATTCCTTATATTGTTAGGCAGTCTCACAGGGTGAACATTTAAATTTGTAATTTATAATTTTATCTATTACTTTCCATATGATTATAAACATTTTTTTTTTTTTAAGATCTAAGTCACAATTTGGAATTATTCATGAGAGGCAAGATTAAATGATCTGTTTCAGTTGATTGCTTGCCTCAGTGAATTCTGGATCAAAATGAATCTCACTGACATTGACAACTTAAGCTCCTGAGGAGGAACATATTCTCCAAAGACTCATTCTTGGGAGAAATAAGAACTTGGCTCTGAGTACAGGGGTCATGTCTGTTAGGAATGTAGGTGATGTCATCGGACATTCACTGTAGACAGTTAAAGAAGATTAGTGTGTGCTTCTAAAGACTAATGGAAGTAATTGAGGGGACAAAGGGTATGGTCCTTCAGTTCTAGAAAGGAAAGTGGTTGATGGTGTAGAGGAATGCACGCCAGTGCCATGAAAATATTTTTGAATGGATTACAGATCTGTAGGAAGCATCCTACCTAACAAGTGCTCAGTGACCCTATAAAGCTTGGGACATTCAGTCAGTCAGTTCAGTCGCTCAGTCGTGTCTGACTCTTTGTGACCCCAAGAATCGCAGCACGCCAGGCCTCCCTGTCCATCACCAACTCCTGGAGTTCACTCAGACTCACGTCCATCGAGTCAGTGATACCATCCAGCCATGTCATCCTCTGTCGTCCCCTTCTCCTCCTGCCCCCAATCCCTCCCAGCATCAGAGTCTTTTCCAATGAGTCAACTCTTCGCATGAGGTGGCCAAAGTACTGGAGTTTCAGCTTTAGCATCATTCCCTCCAAAGAAATCCCAGGGCTGATCTCCTTCAGAATGGACTGGTTGGATCTCCTTGCAGTCCAAGGGACTCTCAAGTGTCTTCTCCAACACCACAGTTCAAAAGCATCAATTCTTCGGTGCTCAGCCTTCTTCACAGTCCAACTCTCACATCCATACATGACCACTGGAAAAACCATAGCCTTGACTAGATGGACCTTTGTTGCCAAAGTAATGTCTCTGCTTTTGAATATGCTATGTAGGTTGGTCATACTTTCCTTCCAAGGAGTAAGCATCTTTTAATTTCATGGCTGCAATCACCATCTGCAGTGATTTTGGAGCCCCAAAAAAGTAACGTCCGACACTGTTTCCACTGTTTCCCCATCTATTTCCCATGAAGTCATGGGACCGGATGCCATGATCTTCATTTTCTGAATGTTGAGCTTTAAGCCAACTTTTTCACTCTCCACTTTCACTTTCATCAAGAGACAGTAGAAGTTATAAAAAGAGAAGGATGTGTTGTTGTTTTGTGTTGTGGATAACCCAAATGTTACTTTGTGTCCTGAGTTTGGTGGAACAAAGTTTAGACACATCCTACATTGATTTGACTTCTACCAACACAGAAAAGTATAATTGAACTTGCTAATTTTGGTTGTGAAGTGAAAATTACTCTTGAACTCTAAAAGACATACTGAGAATGAAGATGGTGAGACATTGGATCCAGTACTTACTAGTTAATAATCTCTGGTTAATTTGGGTTTTTAATAAACCACTCAGATATCTTTGTGTATAAGGATGTATGCTTACTTTCCAGGGCCTTTCTGGGAAAGCAGCACAAGATATGGAAATCAGGCTTGAAGTGAGAAGTCCTGACTTTGCTTATTGTCTCTTTGGCTTCTCAGGTGGCTCGGTGGTAAAGAATCCTCCTGCCAATGCAGGAGATGTGAATTCGCTCCCTGGGTTGGGAAGATCCTCTGGAGAAGGAAATGGTAACCCATTCCAATATTCTTGCCTGGAAAATACCATGGGCATAGGAGCCTGGCAGGCTACAGTCCAAGGGGTCACAAAAGAGTTGGACATGACTGTTCTTGTGACATTTAGGGGCTCTTTATATTGTTCTTTGGAAATGAGGATAACACCAGTGCCTGTTAATGCTGATTTCACTGAGATCATTGTGTCCATTAGATGGAAAATGCATGTGAAAATGCTTTGAAAACTGTAAAGAACTGTATAAATATAAGAAATTATCTACATTTGTAGGAAGAAACCTAACCCTGCTTTTCACAAATGCCCTGTCAGTATTTAAAAAAAAAAAGTTATAAACAAATTGTTAATTATAGAAGTCCAGAAATTAAAGGGTATCAGTTTTTGCAAGTTCAATATCCTTGATTCTGATCATGAGTATGTTATGATATTTTTATTTTTAGATAACTTTGTCATTAATCTTCACAATTAATTACTAAAAATGTTAGAGAGTAAAGCTCCATAAAGGGTTGGTAAAGTACAGCAGTGCTTCTGTCTATTATTCTGTTCTGTTCAGCATACAAGCACATTATTTTAATCATCCTGTAATGTTAGAAAGGATTTTAGAGATCCCTAATCCAGTCTTAGCATTTTGCAGATCAAAAAACTAATGTTAGGGTAGTTGAGTGCATTGTTAAAAGATATAGAACTAGTTTTTGAGAGAGCTGGAACTGATACATAGGTCTTTTTGTTCCCAATTTATTTTTCTCAATGATTCATGTTGATTCTCAAGGAAAAAACAAAATCCTAGCTAGAGTAGTTTTAATTTGTAGGTTTCCAAAACCTAAATGCATATATAGTTTCTATTGTCAGAGAAATAGCTGAGTTATAGTGTGAAGTACTATGTATACTAGTTGTGAAAAAGCTAATGATTGCAGGACTGGAGAGAAAAGTCCCATTCGATGACGACTGATCATAAAGTCACTTTCAGCCTCAGAATAAAAATAATTAGAAAAATTATGTTATTACTCCTAACTTTTTCTTTGCTCCAAAAGTTAGTGGTGATTTCCAATGGTAGGGACTGATTATTGAAACCAATGGATTGTTTAAGGAGTCCAAAAAGATCAATTGGACACTTATTCCCTCCTATATTCTGTGCAGTTAGAAACCCATCCCTCACTGGTTTTGGCAGGAATCTGGAGATTTCTCGTTTGGGGAAATTGAACCAAGAGACCATAGGCCAGGGACAGCGGGAATAGCAGCTGGAGGTGCCATACCAAAAAGAGGAGCTTATTAAAAGCCCACATATTGAGTGGTGAGGCCACCCAGACCTCTTGTGTCTGTTAGACTTGTATCTCTTGGCACAGTATTGCTGGTAGATTAAAGTTAGTCAACAGATTATAGCTCCTCAGAAAAGATACATGATTACTTACCTCTGTGGATATCTCAGCAAACTGGCTGGGTTCCACTAAACAAAATGCACCACGTGTGTAAAACTTTGAATCTGAATATGAATAAATCAAAGATGATAGCTAAACATTTGAGAGATGCCTCCAACATAAAATACTGAAACCAAAACCAAATCAACAGACAGTGAAACTCAGAGAAAACGCAGAAAGTAGAAGAAAACTTCAAAGGAGATAATATTTACTCATAAAAAATCTTAAAAACTCACAGGGATATTCAGAGCATATCATCTAAAAATATATGGCAATCAAAATAAACTCTATTATTAGGAAGATAAAGTCAAAGTAACCTCCCAGAAGGTAACCAAAATATAAAGAGATCTAAAATTGTAAGGAAAAGATAAGAAATTTAGAGAATGAATCCTAAGACATTAAAAAAAAATGTATTAAGAGTGCCAGAAAAAGAAAGCAGAGGAAAAAGAGGGAGAGGAATTTACTTGGAGAAATACTGAAGAGCTGAAAAATATTTATTTTCACACGGTAACAAGAGAGTATCCTTAGGACCTAGTGAGAGAGCCCAGGAGAAGTTCTTGGAGGACGCAGTGGTGCAGCTATATGAGGCTTCCTCTAAGCACAGAGGCAGGACCAGCGTGGAACGGTGGTCAGCCACCGAGATGGACACTGCAGTGTCTGCTGAGATAAGGGAGCATGGTGGGTATGAGCGACTGAAGGAAATCAAGCGTGGATGAAGTGGGAAGAGGTGCATGGGTGAGATGAAGCCAGGGATCAGAGGCCACTGGGGGAGCTGGCTGCACAGAACCGTGTAGGCTGTGTCAGAGTTTGCCTTTTTCCTGTGGGCACACAACTGGCACTCCCTGAATGTTGTAAGCAGGGGTGGAGATGGAGTAAAATTTGTGTTATTGTGAAGATCACTTTACCTGCAAGGTAGAGAATGGATTGGAGGAAGGTTAAAGGGAGATGTTAGGCAGATTTCACAGTTGCCAGGCAAAGGATGAGGGTGGTCTGGACAAGTGTGATGATGATGAGGATGAAGAGAAGAGGAAGTTCCTCAGAAATACTTGGTTGGTTAAGTAAGCAAGCCTTTGTGATAACTTATATCAAGGGTTGAGTTTTTGAACATTCTAAGTAAAATAACTTGCCTAGTGTGACCAAAAACAAAAACAAAAACAAACAGAGGGAAAAATAAATTAGAGCTTCCCTGGTGGCTCACATGGTAAAGAATCTGCCTGCAACCCAGGTTCAATCCCTGGGTTGGAAGATCCCCTGGAGAAGGAAATGGCTACCCATCCAGTATTCTAGGGTAGAGATATATAAATTAAGGACATTAAAATTGTCAAAGCATATATATGTACATGTAACAAAAGTGTTTTAAAAGTTTACCAGTGAGTGCTGGGTATAATTCAATACAGCAAGTTTGAAAATCTAGATGCAGTCAATTTTCTAGGAAAATAAAGATTACCGCTTTCTTTTCATGATTTATGACATCCTGAACCTGCAAGATAGAAATAAAAGAGCCAGGCTCAGTGGTGACTCTTGTGAGACGAGTGGGAGGATTTGGGTCTGACTGGATGGTGTTCTAATCACAACATCTGGAAGTGTTCTAATCTGCTCTTTAAAGTAACCTTGAAATCACTGCATGGCCCACTTTTTGCTCCCCATCCTGGTGAATAACAAGCTTGGCATTCTTCTGGGGAGTTACTGGACAGAGGAACTGTGATTGCTGTGGCATCTTCTCCAAATCCAGAGCTTTTGGAAACGTGCTGTATTCTTCGTGCACTTTTCTGACATTTCAGCAGGACTATAGGGAAAGGGGAAACGATGTATGTTTTTTTTATTAATCCTTTCTCATTGAACCAGAAGAAGAAGATATTTTAAAATATATCTTTATGGTTGAAATTCACTATTTTCATAATTTTTGAAAATTAGTATAATCTTTGAGTTAAATATTCAAAGAAAAATACTTTTCGTACACTTATCTTTGTCTTAGTATTCTTATTTATGATGAAGCTTGTTTAGACATAAGGAACATCAATCACCATTACTTATTGGTACTCATTATTTCTGTGTAATTTGGAACTATAATTTGTGGAATATAATTTAAAGAATTTAAGAGAAAACATTCCATGAAGTTGTGAATGACAAGTTTTTGTGTCAGAATTTTTGGTTTCTCTGTTTTAAAAGATCTGACAGAAATGAACTCCAGGTAAAGCAGTATGAATACTCAAATTTCTCTTCATCCAAGGCATTTTGGAATAAAAAGCAACAATAACCATACAGCAAGTTAAATATTTTATAGGTTACAAATTTTGCAGTTGTGCAAACCAATGCTGTGACATGCTAATTTGTCATTAATAGGCTAACAGAAGCATACTTTGAAAAAATCAGTTTAATGAATAGTCCTGACACAGATATTCTTAAAATACTATAACCTTCACCTGCTTTCATAAATAGTGGTCTGGCTCAGCACAAAAAAAAAACCAGTGCTCAGCCTAAAAGGCAAGGAATTGAAATATTTAAAATACCTACACCTATACTGCAGGTATTTTTTATACTTATAATTCCACATATGAGTGATATCATACAAAAAACAATACCAATTTGCTATTTGCATTGGAAAAAAACCATGTTATAAAGCATTCTGTATTTTAATATGTAGGCCTCAGAAACTTTTACAAAGTTTTCACTAAAATTTATTAGCATTCAAGTCACCTGGTTAAATGTTATTGTATCACTGCTATATTTAAAATACATAACCCATAATGTCCCACTGTATAACATATGGAACTCTGCTCAGTGTTATGTGTCGGTCTGGAATGGAGGGGAGTTTGGCTGACTCTCTTCACTGTTCATCTGAAACTATTCATATTGCAACATTGTATGGGGGTTATACCCCAATACAAAATAAAATGTTTTATAAAAAGTTATTATATCAATACTATAGATATAAAAATATGCCTTTCAGATACTGAAATAATGTGTATTTTGGCATTTTAAAATTGAATTTTGTTTGGTTTATAATGTTTCAGGTGTACAGCAAAGTGATTCAGTTTTAGAGCCTCAGAAATTTTTATATGGATCCATTTTATTTTTCCCAAATATTCTCTTAACTTTCTTTTCCTAGGAAATCACCTGTATGTCTCCAGAAGAGTCCTGCATGACCTACAGTGAAAAAGATACCTTGTTCTTTTCTCTCCATCATTGAGCATTGGTTTTAGCTTCTAAATGCTTCTCAAATCACTCTACATCGCCCCTTCTCCTTTGAATCCATTCTAGGCCAAAACTCTATTGTTTGGCTCTTAATACTGGTGAAATAGCTTCCCAATTTTCTTGAATCCATTTTCCTCCTAACAAGCAAATATTTAGTTAAAGTGACCTCTTTAAAATAAAAATATTGTGATACTCCTAGCTTATCACTTATTGATTTTCCATGCTCTTGAAATACAGTTCAAAATTCTTATCATGTTCTGTAAAAGCACAAACGACAGCTTATGGAAAAACCTCTAATGCTTCTTTCCTTCATGTGCTTATTATAGTTAATGATTGTATATTCATTTACATAACTTTTCCCCTTGGTCTGTGTTCACTTGTGATAATTTTGTCATTGATTTCACTTCTACATTTGTGTAAATTTCACAATGCATTGTTACTATTTTAATTTTAGAGAATTACTTAAAATTTTTTATTGAATCAAAGATCCTTTAAATTATATGTGCTTTATAATTTTTAAAAGTTTCACACAGGTGATTTCATACAATTCTGTAATAATTCTTTTCTTTCATCTATGCTTATATTTCCTCTCCCTCTTTCTCTCTCTCCACCCCACTGGTAACCACTAGCTCGTTCTCTATGTTTGTGGGTCTGCTTATTTTATGTTTCATTCACTAGTTTGTTGTAATTTTTTAGATTCCACATATAAGTGATATCATACAGTTTTTGTCTTTCTCTGCCTGACTTATTCCATTTAGCACAATGCCAAGTTCATCCACACAGCTGCAAATGATAAGATTTCAGTCTTTTTTGCAGCTGAGTAATATTCCATTGTATATATGTACCATATCTTCTTTATCCACTCATATGTTGACAAACATTTAGGTTGTTCCCATACTTTGGCAATTGTAAATTATTTTTAAAGGAGACTTAAACATCAGATAAAGGAGACTTCAGTTCAGTTCAGTTCAGTTGCTCAGTCATGTCCAACTCTTTGTGACCCCATGAACCACAGCATGCCAGGCCTCCCTGTCCACCAACTCCCAGAGTTCACTCAACCTCATGTCCATGGAGTCAGTGATGCCATCCAGCTATCTCATCCTCTGTCGTCCCCTTCTCCTCCTGCCCTCAATCCCTCCCAGCATCAGAGTCTTTTCCAATGAGTCAACTCTTCGCATGAGGTGGCCAAAGTACTGGAGTTTCAGCTTTAGCATCATTCCTTCCAATGAACACCCAGGACTGATCTCCTTTAGGATGAACTGGTTGAATCTCCTTGAGTCTTCTCCAACACCACAGTTCAAAAACATCAATTCTTCGGTGCTCAGCTTTCTTCACAGTCCAACTCTCACATCCATACATGACTACTGGAAAAACCATAGCCTTGCTTAAACATTATATTTACCCTCATTTCTTTTTTACCACTTTTATAGCTGTTGATTTGTCTATGTAAATAAAAATTTTAATGTTGTATCACACCTGTTGCCTAAGGAATTACCTTTAGCATTTCTTATAGTGCAGGTCTCCTGATAATACAGTTTATTCACTTTTGTTTCACTGAAAAGTCTTTATTTTGCTCTTATTTCTGTAAGATTATTTTGAGTTAAGATTTCTGTTTTGACAGTTTTTTCTTTCAGTATTTCATTGTTGATTGGTTTTACACCATTTCTGACAAGAAGTCTGCTGAATACTTTGTTTATTTGTAGGTAACATTTCTTTGTTATTTGGTTGCTTTCATGATTTTCTTTTTATATATATTTAAAAAAAAGCAGTTTCATTAGGCTGTTGCTAATTTAAATATATATATATATATACATTGAGGGCAGGAGGAGAAGGGGATGACAGAGGATGAGATGGTTGGATGATATCACCAATTCAATGGACATAGGTTTGGGTGGACTCTGGGAGTTGGTGATGCACAGGGAAGCCTGGCGTGCTGTGGTTCATGGGGTTGCAAAGAGTTGGACATGACTGAGCAACTGAACTGATACCTGTGTGTGTCAGTTCAGTTCAGTTCATTCACTCAGTCGTCTCTGACTCTTTGTGATCCCATGAATCACAGCACGCCAGGCCTCCCTGTCCATCACCAACTCCCGGAGTTCACTCAGACTCACGTCCATTGAGTCAGTGATGCCATCCAGCCATCTCATCCTCTGTCGTCCCCTTCTCCTCCTGCCCTCAAGCCCTCCCAGCATCAGAGTCTTTTCCAATGAGTCAACTCTTCGCATGAGGTGACCAAAGTACTGGAGTTTCAGCTTTAGCATCATTCCTTCCAAAGAAATCCCAGGGCTGATCTCCTTCAGAATGGACTGGTTGGATCTCCTTGCAGTTCAAGGAACACTCAAGAGTCTTCTCCAACACCACAGTTCAAAAGCATCAATTCTTCGGCATTCAGCTTTCTTCACAGTCCAACTCTCACATCCATACATGACCACAGGAAAAACCATAGCCTTGACTAGACGGACCTTTGTTGGCAAAGTAATGTCTCTGCTTTTGAATATGCTATCTAGGTTGGTCATAACTTTCCTTCCAAGGAGTAAGCGTCTTTTAATTTCATGGCTGCAGTGACCATCTGCAGTGATTTTGGAGCCCAAAAAACAAAGTCGGACACTGTTTCCACTGTTTCCCTATTTCCCATGAAGTGATGGGACCAGATGCCATGATCTTCATTTTCTGAATGTTGAGTTTTAAGCCAACTTTTTCACTCTCCTCTTTCACCTTCATCAAGAGGCTTTTTAGTTCCTCTTCACTTTCTGCCATAAGGGTGGTGTCATCTGCATATCTGAGGTTATTGATATTTCTCCCAGCAATCTTGATTCCAGCTTGTGCTTCTTTCAGCCCAGCGTTTCTCATGATGTACTCTGCATATAAGTTAAATAAGTAGGGTGACAATATACAGCCTTGACGAACTCCTTTTCCTATTTGAAACCAGTCTGTTGTTCCATGTCCAGTTCTAACTGTTGCTTCCTGACCTGCATACAAATTTCTCAAGAGGCAGGTCAGGTGGTCTGGTATTCCCATCTCTTTCAGAATTTTCCACAGTTTATTGTGATCCACACAGTCAAGGGCTTTGGCATAGTCAATAAAGCAGAAATAGATGTTTTTCTGGAACTCTCTTGCTTTTTCCATGATCCAGTGGATGTTGGCAATTTGATCTCTGGTTCCTCTGCCTTTTCTAAAACCAGCTTGAACAACTGGAAGTTCACAGTTCACGTATTGCTGAAGCCTGGCTTGGAGAATCTTGAGCGTTACTTTACTAGCGTGTGAGATGAGTGCAATTGTGCGGTAGTTTGAGCGTTCTTTGGCATTGCCTTTATGTATGCCTTTATGAATATATATATTCAGCTTGGATTTCTCTGAGTTTCTTAGATCTGTTATTTGTTTGCTGTATTTCATTAATTTAAAAAAATTCTTCACTATTATCTCTTCAAATATTCCTCCTACCCCATTTCATGTATTTTGTCCTCTTAGAACCTAATGGTACATTTATTGAACCAACTGTTATTGTCCACAACTCTTGGGTGTTTTGTTCTGTTTTGGTATTCTTTTTATGTTTGGATAAATTCCACTGACCTGCCTTTAATTTTATTGATTTATTAATAATTTTATTTTATTGATTCTTTAATTTAATTGATTAAATTTTATTTTTAATTAAAAATAATTGAGTTATTTAATTTAATAATTTAATTTAATTATTGATTTAATTTTTTGATTCTTTCCTTTAATTTTATTGATTCTTTCCTTAGCCTTGTCCAGTCTGATTAGAAAGTCATCCAGAGAATTCATTAGTAATATCATGTTTTTATTTCTAGGATTTCCATTTGACATTGTTTCCATTTTCTGCTAAATTTTCCTTTTCATTTTATGGGAATTTTGTCATCTTTACTGTTACTTTACATTTTTATATAATAAGCATAGTTATTTTAAAGACTTTATTAGTTCTAACATCTTGGTCATCTCCGAATCCTTTGTGTTAAACATTTTCTCTCTTGATTGTTTTCTTTCCCTCCCTTTTTGGGTACGTATCATAATAAATAACATTTCTTCTTGAAATGGTCATCCCTTCCTCTCCTTTCTGGTCATTTCTTTTGAAGACTGAACCCATCAGTCAGTAGTTGAACTGGGTTTTGGTTTTATTGTTGCTATAATCATATTTAGTGCTCTACATGGAGAAGGCAATGGCACCCCACTCCAGTACTCTTGCCTGGAAAATCCCATGGACAGAGGAGCCTGGTAGGCTGCAGTCGATGGGGTTGCTAAGAGTCGGGCACGACGGAGTGACTTCACTTTCACTTTTCACTTTCCTGCATTGGAGAAGGAAATGGCAACCCACTCCAGTGTTCTTGCCTGGAGAATCCCAGGGATGGGGGAGCCTAGTGGGCTGCCGTCTGTGGGGTTGCACAGAGTTGGACATGACTGACGTAACTTAGCAGCAGTAGCAGCAGGGCTCCACAGACTTGAGATTCGTCCAGGCAGGAACCACTACCGCCTTGTGTTCAGTGTTGGATTTGGGATACTGGCTGGGTTTTTCCATGTTTCTGGTCCTCTCCTCATGGTGAGCAGCCCTGCACACATGTGCCACAGTGAGTTTTATCTCCATCCTCTTGCCAGCCTCTGATGGGAGACTCCTGTTGCTTGTTACCCACATATCCTGGTCCAGCTTCAGTCTTAGGCGGGTCCTATGTACTTTGGATTCTGGAATAGAATTTCTCAGCATTTCTTTCCCTGACTCACATGAGAGCCAAATTCTTCCTTCTGTCCATGTGTGTATTTCTGCAAGTGTGTGTGCCATGCACATACCTGGGGTTGGATGGTCTTGGGTGGGAGAGGGTTTCCTTCTTGCTGCCCCAGTGTTAGCAGATTCCAGCTTTCTATCACTCTATGACCCTAAGCATGGCCAAGTGTTCTACCCACCTCCTGGGACAAATAACTGTTCTTTCTGCCCTCCGCCCTGAGGCATTTTGTCTTTGCCAGGACCCTGGGGATGGGTGGTTTATAACTTGTGTCCCAGTTGCTTAAGGCTTTTGCTTTGTGTGAGTGATGGGTAGAGATGGGGTTGGGTTCTGTACCTCTCTGTCTTTCGCAGTCTCCTCCCTGCCTGTCTTTTTCACAGCACCTCGTGGAGGCCTGGACAAAGAACTCATGTCTAAGACTGAACTCTCCTTGTTTGTATTAAAATTTAAACATTTTTAAAGACCTTAAATATGAAGGTCTTTCTTCATATCCCCTTTGATGCTACTTACCTCTCCAAGTGTACTATGCCAATGGTCCATGTCACTTCTCTCTCCTTGGAAGTGCGAGGGGAATAGATTTTCCCCTTCTTGACTTCAAAAATCCATTTTGTGTTAAGGTAGATTATAAACTGGACACAGATAGATTCTAAGGAAACACTATTAACCCAAAGTCTTTCTGTAATAGTATATTTTAAAAAAATATGTTTAATGAGAAAATGAGTGAGATGATAGTTTAGGACTCTTTTATATTCAAAACACAGTACTAGTTTTTTGTAACCTTGGAACTTATGAGAAACTATTAGATAGTTTTGGTCTTTCAGAATTAACCAAGGAGCAGCCTTCAGTAGCAGTTTTAAAATTTCTATGTGCTGTTAAGAAGCCTCTGCAAATAAAAAATTTCCAACTCTGTTTTTTTTTTTTTTATTTAGAAAACAATACTAGTAACCACCAGACCAACAAAAATTTTTAAAAACCCTGAGATTTGGAGTGCTCACAGGATTTGCTCTTAGCACACAGCTACTATAATACTAGGATTCAACTTGGAACTTCAAATTTAGCATGTTCCATCACTGGGCCATGATTGGCATTTCTGCATCCTTCTGTCACTCTCTGTCTGTGACTATTATTAGACTGTAAGCTCCTTCATAGGCAGGACCCATGTCTTATTAATTTTAGTTACTTCTTTCATCCCAGAGACTAGTAAGGTAATCTGTACAAACAGAAATCCAATAATTACTAAGTTATTTTTTAAACCATGGTTTTACTATTTTCTTCATTCCTAGATCTTTATAAGTCTTCCCAATTAAGCTTTAAAAAAAATAACAGAGGTGAGTGATATAATTATTTATTTTATATCTCTGTTTCTACAGCTCTTTCAATATTATAGGAGTGATCCTAGGAACAAAGAAGCACCCCAAGCCTTAGACTCATAAGAAAATTACAATATAGCTTCCATTTATTGAGCACTTCTTATTTACCAGGCAATGCTAAGCAGCTTCTCTGCATAGTAGCTAAAAGCACAGACTCAAAAACCAGAATGACTTGGTTCTGACTCTACCTCCAATATTACTGCTTTCTTAGGCAACTGTCTGATTGCCCTGTGTCTCTGGCACACAGTAGCTACAAAATGTTTTGGCTTTCATGAGCTTGTTTATGTTTCTAAAATCGTCCATTAAACTTATATTCTGTCTTTAAAAATTAGTTTCTGAAACTAAGGAGAATGCAGTGCTTTTGAAATTCCTTCCAAAGTAATATACTTCTTTTTTTTTTTTTCCCAGGTTTCCCCTTTCTACCTATAATCCCCTACTGGGACTTTTATAACTACCTGTATAACTATTCTATTCTATCTCCATTACTTGGGCAAGCCTCGAACTCCTTATGCCTCTGTTTTCTCATGTATGAAATGGGTATAATAATAGTGCATATATCATATGTTATTTATACTATTTATATTCCTTAACCCACAAAGTACTTCTCCCCTCTACTGTCTCACCTCTCCCCCTGCCAGAGAGAGAGAGAAAAATTCTCACCACTGTCTTCTTTTTTATTTTTTTTTGAAAATATGTACCATGAGGTACTTTAGTTATTTTCAGTATTCATCCCACTAGCATAATATCTAAGACAGAACTATGTCATACCATATTCTTTTTTTTTTTTCTGAAAAATTTCACAATATAATGTTGATAGTTTACCATGAAGAAATTAAGAAAAGAGAATAGTTTCTAATGTTTATCCAAGTATTGACTGTTCAGTAGTGCTCTTTACTCCTTCCTGTATTTCCCAGTTTTGTTTTGATATTATCATCATTCATAAAGGACTTTATCATTTTTATAGCTCGTGCATGCTTCCTTAGCTTTCATTTCTCCGAAGGTGTTTTCACCCCATTTCAAAAGATACTTTCAATGAATATCTATTACAGAATTGACAGCTTTAATTTTTCAGCACTTTATTATTATTTTTTTTTTTGATAAATTTAATGCCTTTTATTGCCATACCTCATTTTACTGTGCTTTGCTTTAGTGAGCTTTATAGATACATGTTTTGTTTTGTTTTGTTTTTCCTTGTTAATTTTCTGTTTAGTTGATCTATCCATAAGTGTGAGTGGGGTATTAAAGTCTCCCACTATTATTGTGTTATTGTTAATTTCTCCTTTCATACTTATTAGGATTTGTCTTACATACTGCAGTGCTCCCATGTTGGGTGGATATATATTTATAATTGTTATATCTTCTTCTTGGATTGATCCTTTGATCATTATGTAGTGACCTTCTTTGTCTCTTTTCACAGCCTTTGTTTTAAAGTCTAATTTATCTGATACTGAGTATTGTGACTCCTGCTTTCTTTTGGTCCCAATTTGCATGGAAAATCTTTTTCCAGCCCTTCACTTTCAGTCTGTATGTGTCCCCTGTTTTGAGGTGGGTCTCTTGTAGACAACATATGTAGGGGTCTTGTTTTTGTATCCATTCAGCCAGTCTTTGTCTTTTGGTTGGGGCATTCAACCCATTTACGTTTAAGGTAATTACTAATAAGTATGATCCCGTTGCCATTTACTTTATTGTTTTGGGTTTGAGTTTATACACCATTTTTGTGTTTCCTGTCTTGAGAATATCCTTTAGTATTTGTTGGAGAGCTGGTTTGGTGGTGCAGAATTCTCTCAGCTTTTGCTTGTCTGAAAAGCTTTTGATTTCTCCTTCATACTTGAATGAGATCCTTGCTGGGTACAATAATTTGGGCTGTAGGTTATTTTCTTTCATCATTTTAAGTATGTCTTGCCATTCCCTCCTGGCTTGAAGAGTTTCTATTGAAAGATCAGCTGTTATCCTTATGGGAATTCCCTTGTGTGTTATTTGTTGTTTTTCCCTTGCTGCTTTTAATATTTGTTCTTTGTGTTTGATCTTTGTTAATTTGATTAATATGTGTCTTGGGGTGTTTCTCCTTGGGTTTATCCTGTTTGGGACTCTCTGGGTTTCTTGGACTTGGGTGATTATTTCCTTCCCCATTTTAGGAAGTTTTCAACTATTATCTCCTCAAGTATTTTCTCATGGTCTTTCTTTTTGTCTTCTTCTTCTGGAACCCCTATGATTCAATGTTGTAGCGTTTAATATTGTCCTGGAGGTCTCTGAGATTGTCCTCATTTTTTAAATTCGTTTTTCTTTTATCCTCTCTGATTCATTTATTTCTACCATTCTATCTTCTAATTCACTAATCCTATCTTCTGCCTCTGTTATTCTACTATTTGTTGGCTCCAGAGTGTTTTTAATTTCATTTATTGCATTATTCATTATATATTGACTCTTTTTATTTCTTCTAGGTCCTTGTTAAACCTTTCTTGCATCTTCTCAATCCTTGTCTCCAGGCTATTTATCTGTGATTCCATTTTAATTTCAAGATTTTGGATCAATTTCACTATCATTATTTGGAATTCTTTATCAGGTAGATTCCCTATCTCTTCCTCTTTTGTTTGGTTTGGTGGGCATTTATCCTATTCCTTTATCTGCTGGGTATTCCTCTGTCTCTTCATCTTGTTTAAATTGCTGAGTTTGGGAGTCCTTTCTGTATTCTGGCAGTTTGTGGAGTTCTCTTTATTGTGGGGTTTCCTCGCTGTGTGTGGGTATGTAGAGGTGGCTTGTCAAGGTTTCCTGGTTAGGGAAGCTTGTGTCGGTGTTCTGGTGGGTGGAGCTGTATTTCTTCTCTTTGTTCAGTCGCGCTATGGGGAGGGAGGGAGGGATGCTGCAAACAAATGACACTGGCGTGCGCTCGCAGTGCCTCAGCCACACTGGGTCTGCCCCCGCTCACGGCGCGTGTAGCCTCCCTGCCCACACTGCTCAGGCTCTAGGTTGTTCCGCTGGGAACAATCCGAGGCTGGGCCTGGGTTGCATGCACCTCCCAGGTCCAAGCCGCTCAGGTTCAGGCACTCAGGTAGTCCTCAGAGGCGCAGACTCAGTTGGGGCTGCGTTTTGTGCTCTTCCCAGGTCCGAGCAGCTCAGGTGATGAGGTGTTTGGCGAGCGCCAATGCTGCGACTTATCGCCTCCCCGCCACTTGGTTATCTGGGTGTAAAACCGGCGCACCTTCTCAGGCAGATGTTGACCGTCCAGACCCCCAATAAGTTTTAGTTAGCAAAGAAGCCAGTTTTATAGATAATGTCTCTCTGGGGCTGCGATTGCCCCCTTCTGGCTCTGGCTGCCTGTCACCGGAGGGGGAAGGTTTGCAGCCGGCTACCTCTGTTTAGTCCTTTGTTCCGTGCGCGGGCTGGCGGTGTCTTAGGTTAGGGCTGGCTTTTCGCATGGTAGATATCCCACAGTCTGGTTTGCTAGCCCAAATTATTTCGCTCAGATAGTGCTCAGGGTATTCAGGCCAGATTCTTACTCTCAGCGATGCAGCCCGCGCCGCGCCTCCCTGCCCAGCCCCCGCTTGCTAATGGCGGATGCAGGCGTCTGCGCTGCTTCTCCGCTGGAGGAGTTACCGTAGGGCTCGCAATCTGCGAGTTTTAATTGTTTATTTATTTTTTCTCCCTGTTATGTTGTCCTCTGTGCTTCCAAAGCTCGGCACGGATTCGGCAGTGAGAAGGTTTCCTGGTGTTTGGAAACTTCTCTCTTTTTAAGACTCCCTTCCCGGGACGGAACTCCGTCCCTCCCTCTTTTGTCTCTTTTATTGTCTTTAATATTTTTTCCTACCTCCTTTCGAGGAGTTGGGTTGCTTTTCTGGGTGCCTGATGTCCTCTGCCGGCATTCAGAAGTTGTTTTGTGGAATTTACTCGACGTTTAAATGCTCTTTTGATAAATTTGTGGGGAGAAAGTGTTTTCCCCCGTCCTACTCCTCTGCCATCTTGGCGCCTTCCCTCCCAACTCGGTTCCTTAATGTGCTTAAAAATCTTTTAGAATTTAGATCATGCAAATAAAAAATTTCCAACTCTGTTCCTTAATGTGCTTAAAAAATCTTTTAGAATTTAGATCATAAAGAAAGTTCAACCATCTGTACTGTCTGTATTTTCTCTTTAAAACAACACCAATAAACAAATGTGATCATTTACTGAGGATTTATTAAGTGTCAGGAACTCCACTGGGTGCTTTGTTTTCATTAACTCAATAGTTTTGAGCGGGAGATATTTGATCTTTTTATAGGTGAGGAAATAGCTGTGAGCCAACAAATGTTCTGTAACCACTGAGCAGTCTGATCCTGGAGTACTTAAGCATAACAGTGAAGCTTTTTATAGGTTAATAACTTTGTGACTATTTTGTTTATTTATTTATTTAGATTCATAAGTGAAGGAGAATTTTATTCTTTGATCAGAGAATGGAGAGGTATGAGCTCACACTCTAGAGCACATGTGCTCTGTGAGGGTTTTAGTTTTTCTAAACAAATGAAAGCAGAGACACCATGGGAATTCAAATTTAAATAGCACTATTTTCTTTGTGCTATCTCATAAAAAAATCAAATGAAATGTATTTTCCCTATACTCTGATATTCTACCCTTAGTGATATATTTTGTTTTACATTTTACTTAAAAACTTTATTAGAACTGAGAGTTTCTTTTAGGTGTACTACTAGAATCTTGGTGTATATTGCTAGATATTGGAAAAGGAAATGGCAACCCACTCCAGTATTCTTGCCTGGAGAATCCCATGGACAGAGGAACCTGGTGGGCTGCTGTCCATGGGGTTGCACAGAGTTGGACACGACTGAAGCGACTTAGCATGCATGCATGCATTGGAGAAGGAAATGGCAACCCACTCCAGGGTTCTTGCCTGGAGAATCCCAGCGAGGGGGGGGGGGAGGTGCCTGGTGGGCTGCCGTCTATGGGGTCGCACAGAGTTGGACACGACTGAAGCGACTTAGCAGCAGCACCAGCAGCATTGCTAAATATAGTTTGGGGCAAATAGAAGAAATAATCATTCTCACTGACTGGATATTGGATGACATTAGGAATAAATATTAAATTATTTTGGGCATGATAATGGTGCTGTGGTTATGTTTAAAAAAATTCTTAGCTTTAAGCATTCATACATTATAAAAGGAAGTAATATCATTCAGGGATTTGGTTCAAAATAAAATTGGTAGAGTTAGTCGATGAGAATATAGATAAAAATGATTGCCATGAACTAATAATTTTTAAACACAGTGAGGGGAGCATGGAGGTCATTGTTTTATTTGAAATTTTCCACAATAACAAACAAAAAAAGAAGAAATAGTCACATCAATGGACATCACTATAATATAACAATATTGCAATTTAGTTCAAGGAACTATGATAGGCTTATCTACCTAGTATGTTCCAGACAATGGCAATACAAGGTTGGTTAAGAGACACATTTCTTGCCATGCAAATTATACACTACTGAGAGGGAAATCAGACTGATTATATTCTTTGCAGTCGAAGATGGATAAGCTCTATACAGTCAGCAAAAACAAGACCTGGAGCTGAGTGTGGCTCAAATCTTGAGCTTATTATTGCAAAATTCCATCTTAAATTTAAGAAACTAGGGAAAACCACTAGGCCATTCAGGTATGACCTAAATAAAATCCCTATGTTTATACAGTGGAGATGGCTAATGGATTAAAGGAGTTAGTCTGGAAGACAGAGTGCCTGAAGAACTATGGATGGATGTTCTTAACACTATACAGAAGGCAGTGACCAAAACCACTCCAAAGAAAAAGAAATGCAAGAAGGCAAAGAGGTTGTCTGAAGCGGACTTACAAATAGCTGAGAAAAGAAGAGAAGCAAAAGGCAAAGGAGAAAAGGAAAGATATACCCCACTGAATGTAGAGTTCCACAGAATAGTAAGGAGAGATAAGAAAGCCTTCTTAATTGAACAATGCAAAGAAATAGAGGAAAACAACAGAATTGGAAAGACTAGAGATCTCTTCAAGAAAATTTGAGATACCAAGGGAACATTTCATGCAAAGATGGGCTTGATAAAGGACAGAAACGGTATGGACCTAGCAGAAGCAGAGACCACGCTGCTGTGTCAATCACAAGAAAATGTGGAAAATTATTAAAGAGATGGGAATACCAGACCACCTTACTTGTCTCCTGAGACATCTGTACACAGGTCAGTTAGAACCAGACTGGAACCACGGTTCCAGAATGGAACCACAGACTGGTTCAAAACTGGGAAAGGAATACAACAAGGTTGTATATTATCAGTCTGTTTATTTAACTTATATGCAGAGTACATCATGCAAAATGTCAGACTGTATGATTCACAAGCAAGAATCAAGATTGCCAGGAATAAATATCAACAACCTCAGATATGCAGATAATACTACTCTAATGGCAGAAAGGGAAGAGGAACTAGAGAGCCTCTTGATGAATGTGTAAGACGAGAATGAAAAGAGCTGGCTTAAAACTCAAAAAGCTAAGATCATGGACTCTAGTCCCATCACTTCATGGAAAATAGAAGGGAAAAAAGTGGAAGCAGTGACAGATTTTATTTTCCTGTGATCCAAAATCACTGTGAATGATGACTGCAGCCATGAAATTAAAAGACACTTGTCCTTGAAAGAAAAACTATGACAAACCTAGACAGCATATTAAAAAGCAGAGAGATAATTTTGCCAACAAAGGTCCATATAATCAAAGCTGTGGTTTTTCCAGTAGTCATGTATAGATGTGAGTTGGACCATAAAGAAGGTTGAGCACCAAAGAATTGATGCTTTTGAATTGTGGTGCTGGAGAAGACTCTTGAGAGTCCCTTGGACTGCAAGGAGATCAAACCATTCAATCCTAAAGGAAATCAATCCTGAATATTCACTGGAAGGACTGATGCTGAAGCTGAAGCTCCAATACTTTGGCCACCTGATATGAAGAGCTAACTCATTGGAAAAGACCCTGATGCTGGAATGATTGAGGGCAGGAGGAGAAGGGGGTGACAGAAGACATGAGACGGTTGGATGACATCACTGACTCAATGGACTTGAGTTTGAGCAAACTGCAGGAGTCCCTGTGCTGCAACCCATGGGGTCACAAAGAGTTGGGCACGACTGAGCAACTGAACGACAATAAGAAAGAAAGTAATAATGCATTATATTTCAGTACAATATAGTGTGGGTTATGATTTTTAAAAGACTACTAAAGGAGTAAAACAATCCCAGACAAAATGTGTTCTCAGAAATCCTATAAAGGGATGATTATTGTTGTCTTGTATTTTAAAAGAATATTTGATTACAAAAGAAAACTTTTCATGTACATTTTTAAGTAAGAAAAAGCACTTTTATTTTTTAATTAAAAATTCATTTTAATTAAAATGTTTAGAATAAACATACCAAAATGAGAAAGTTATCTAAACTTAGAATATATTTTCCTTTAAAATTTATTTTGAGATTTCAAATAGTATGCATTTAACCTGTATTTCTTATAATAAAATTATACACTTATAAATATTAATATAATTTTATATACAATGAGTTATTTAGTGATATATTTATGCTATAAGGGCTCCCTGGTGGCTCAGCAGTTAAGAACCCACCTGCCAATGTAGGAGATGCAGGAGACTTGAGTTTAACCTCTGGGTCAGGAAGATCCCATGCAGGAGGAAATGGCAACCCACTCCAGTATTCTTGCCTGAAGAATCCCATGAACAGAGGAGCCTGGTGGGCTACAGTCTAATGGAGTCCCTTTAGACTGTAATGTAGTTCTTTACTACTGAGCACATTATGCTATAAAGAAAAAACAGTGTAAATTCATGTTAGAGGACTTGTATATTTTTTATGCTTTTGGGAGGAGGGACAAAAAGCCACCAGATATGGCAAAGAAGTATTACAGTAAAATCTGTAATCTCATGGGAGTGGGTGTTAGTACATTTTCTATACAGATTGGAATTTTACTGGATTAAGCCTTTAATTCCTGCTATCTAAACGAACCTAGAGAAGAAACTTTGCTCTCTCTGAATTGGAAGGTTACACACAATCAAGTCAGATTTAAAAAGGGGAGAAACAATAATTATTTTTTGTGTGAAAACTTTATAATCCTTAAGCAAGAGATGAGTGAATATAGTATATAATATAAAGATTGCCAGAATAAGTTTATCATTGTTATAAACATGTCGATTTATTAATACTGCAAAAATTTTTAAGCAGCAAGTAACAGGAAATAGTGGTCTTTATTTAAAAAAAATTCTAACATTACACCTATTTTATCTGTACCTATAACACCTTTCCATTTATTAAATATACTTTTTGTAGTATATTTGTGATATAAAGTAGTTTATTGGAGAGTTTATTGTTCTATTTACATAACTCACTCAACATTACTGCAGGTATATCAGTTTTACTATTTATCCTACCTGTGCGTTTCACTTAAGTTTATTTTCATATTCTATTTTTTAAATTAATTTATTTATTTTAATTGGAGGCTAATTACTTTACAATATTGTAGTGGTTTTGCCATACATCAACATGAATCAGCCATGGGTGTACGTGTGTCCCCATCCTGAAACCCCCTCCCACCTCCTTCCCCATCCCATCCCTCAGGGTCATCCCAGTGCACCAGCCCTGAGCACCCTGTCTCATGCATCCAACCTGGACTGGCGATCTGTTTCACATATGATAATATACATGTTTCAATGCTATTCTCTCAAATCATCCCACCCTCACCTTCTCCCACAGAGTCCAAAAGTCTGTTATTTACATCTGTGTCTCTTTTGCTGTCTCACACATAGGGTCATAATTACCATCTTACTAAATTCCATAAATATGCATTAATATACTATATTGGTGTTTTTCTTTCTAACTTACTTCATTCTGTATAATAGGCTCCAGTTTCATCCACCTCATTAGAACTGATTCAAATGCATTCTTTTTAATATCTGAGTAATATTCCATTGTGAATATGCACCACAGTTTTCTTATCCATTCATCTGCTGATGGACATCTAAGTTGCTTCCATATCCTAGCTATTGTAAACAGTGCTGCGATGAACATTGGGGTACATGTGTCTCTTTCAATTCTGGTTTCCTTGGTGTGTATGCCCAGCAGTGGGATTACTGGGTCCTATGACAGTTCTATTTCAAGCTTTTTGAGGAATCTCCACACTGTTGTCCATAGTGGCTGTACTAGTTTGCATTCCCACCAATAGTGTAAGAGGGTTCCCTTTTCTCCACACCCTCTCCAGCATTTATTATTTATAGACTTTTGGATAGCAGCCATTCTGACTGGCATGAGATGGTACCTCATTGTGGTTTTGATTTGCATTTCTCTGATAATGAGTGATGTTGAGCATCTTTTCATGTGTTTGTTAGCCATCTGTATGTTTTCTTTGGAGAAAAGTCTGTTTAGTTTTCTGGCCCGTTTTTTGATTGGGTCGTTTATTTTTATGGAATTGAGGTGCATGAGCTGCTTGTATATTTTTGAGATTAATTCTTTGTCAGTTGCTTCATTTGCTGTTATTTTCTCCCATTCTGAAGGCTGTCTTTTCACCTTGCTTATAGTTTCCTTCATTGTGCAAAAGCTTTTAAGTTTATTTAGGTCCCATTTGTTTATTTTTACTTTTATTTCCAATATTCTGGGAGGTGGGTCATAGAGGATCCTGCTGTGATTTATGTCAGAGTGTTCTGCCTATGTTTTCCTCTAGGAGTTTTATAGTTTCTGGTCTTACATTTAGATCTTTAATCCATTTTGAGTTTATTTTTGTGTATGGTGTTAGAAAGTGTTCTAGTTTCATTCTTTTACAAGTGGTTGACCAGTTTTCCAAGCACCACTTGTTAAAGAGATTGTTTTTTCACCATTGTATATTCTTGCCTCCTTTGTCAAACATAAGGTGTCCATAGATGCATGGGTTTATCTCTGGGTTTTCTATTTTCAACATCCATTTATGATAAAACCTTCCAGAAAGCAGACATAGAAGGAACATACCTCAACATAATAAAAGCCATATATGATAAACCCACAGCAAACATTATCCTCAATGGGGAAAAATTGAAAGCATTTCCTCTAAAGTCAGGAACAATACAAGGGTGCTCACTCTTACCACTACTATTCAACATAGTTTTGGAAGTTTTAGCCACAGCAGTAAGAGAAGAAAAAGAAATAAAAGGAATCCAGATTGGAAAAGAAGAAATAAAACTCTCACTGTTTACAGATGACATGATCCTCTACATAGAAAACCCTAACGACACCACCAGAAAATCACTAGAGCTAATCAATGAATATAGTAAAGTTGCAGGATATAAAATCAACACACAGAAATCTCTTGCATTCCTATACACTAACAATGAGAAAATAGAGAAATTAAGGAAACAATTCCATTCACCAGTGCAATGAAAAGAATAAAATACTTAGGAATAAATCTGCTTAAAGAAATTAAAGACCTATATATAGAAAACTATAAAACACTGGTGAAAGAAATCAAAGAAGACACAAATAGATGGAGAAATATACCATGTTCATGGATTGGAAGAATCAATATAGTGAAAATGAGTATACTACCCAAAGCAATCTATAGATTCAATGCAATCCCTATCAAGCTACCAATCGTAATTTTCAGAGAACTAGAACAAATAATTTCACAATTTGTATGGAAATACAAAAAACCTCGAACAGCCAAAGCAATATCGAGAAAGAAGAATGGAACTGGAGGAATCAACCTGCCTGACTTCAGACTATATTCAAAGCTCCAGTAATCAAAAAAATATGGTACTGGCACAAAGACAGAAATATAGATCAGTGGAACATATTCTATTTGTTTTAATGATACTAGAATAGAAATTTGCAAAATAACACTACTTCTACTTTTCTGAATAAAAGAAACCATATTACACTGTTTGGACATAAATGTTAACTTTAAAAGGAGTTGATTGTGTCATTTTGTCCTATTATCTCATGAAGTGTTTTAGACTAGCCAGATGAGCATTTTTGCAAAACAGTGTATTTTTGCCTTTTTATTAATGGCATTTAGTTTGCATAATATTCTGTCACTTGAATGTTATTGGTTTTTATTTCATAAAGAATAATATAGAAAGTGTCTTGTGTTAGAGTTTGCACAGTCATTTCACTTACCGTGTAATTTATATGAAAAAATCAGCTTTCCAAATATATTTTTAAAACTGTGATACCATTCCCAACCCTTTGCAACTCATTTTTCTTGTAATTAAAAAAAACTTTTAAGCTCAATTACTTGGTACTATTTTTAATGAAAGAATTTGCTGGATGTTTGTTGTCAAGTTGTATTATGCCTCAAAGCGAACAATTTGTTTCAGCTTTGGAAAAGCTCAGCATTTTTCTGTCTCTAAAGATAGGTAGGAAAATCATACTGCAACTTGCTACCCACTGATTGTAACTGTCTAGCACACATTTATTTTATTTATTAAGATGATCTCTTACTGAAGCAGAATCTTAAAATTTATTTTGTATTTGCAAAGTTGTTTCCTCTTTTTCACTTTCTATATTATATATTAACTAGAAAATAGTACATATCAAATATAGTAGTCATTCATTCACTCAACAGATGTTTTTGCATGAATATTATATGCAAGGCATATTTCTGAATACTGGAAATACAACTATGGACAAACAGGCAAAATTCTCTGCCCCTCAAGGGGCCCACCTTCCAGTGGAGCTGGAGACAGTATGTAAAGGAGTGAAGCAGATTGTGTGGTATGTGGTCACTGCCATAGCCTATTTGGGCTGCTATAACAAAATGCCACATAGTAGGTGGCTTATAAGATTTTGCTGGTCACAGTTGTGGAGGTTGGAAAGTCCAGGTTCAGGGTACCAGCATGGTTGACCTCTGGGCAGGATTGACTTCTGACCCCCTTCCTGGTTGTCAGCCAGCACCTTCTTGCTGGGTCCTCGCATGATGTAAGGGGCTGGGATCTCCCTGGAATCTCGTTATAAGCACTAATCCCATTTATGAGGACACCACCCTTCTGACCTAAGGACCTCCCGAAGGCCCACCTTCTGGTACTTTACACAGGGCCCTAAAATTTTCAACATATGAGTTTTGCAGGGACACAAATATTCAGATCCTAGCAGTCCCTAAATGCTGTGGGAAACAAGAAAGATAAAGAAAGGAGATAATGACAATAGGGACTGGAAACTGGAAACTGCAGTTTAAACAAAGACTAGGAGAAAGTAAACTGACTGTCACAGACATGATCCCAGGGAACTGTGTCATTTAGTTCTTCAATTCCAATAGTGTATGAACATGAATGTGAATGTGAAGTCACTCAGTCATGTCTGACTCTTACTGACTCCATGGTCTGTAGCCTACCAGGCTCCTCCACCCATGGGATTTTCAAGGCAAGAATACTGGAGTGGGTTGCCATTTCCTTCTCAAGGAGATCTTCCTGACCAGGGTTTGAACCCAGGTCTCCCGCATTGTAGGCAGACATTTTACTGGCTGAGCCACCAGGAAAGTCCAATAGTGTATATCATGTAGGAGTTAACTATACAAACGAGGACTACTAATAAAACTCCTGTCCCCTTAGATGCTTAGAGTAGACCTCGGTCATTTGGAATTTGATAAAAAGGTGAATAAGTAAAGTTTTCTCATAAGCAAAAGGAGAAGCTGTGCTTTAATGGCCTAAAGCTGTGAAACGAGCCTAATGGTGGTTCAATTAGGTTCAGCTGTTTGTAATAAAACAGCCTGACAAATAGCAGCTTAAAATAATAGATGCATATTTCTTAGGGATATAAATGAAGAAAAAGGCTTGGTCATCTAGTTCTAGAGGGGCAACCCAACTGTATTGTGGACCCAGCTGCTTTTTCCCCCTTCTGTTTATGTAACTTCATCCTAAAGCTACCTCATGGGAAGTAAGTGTGCAGTAGAGGGCCGCTCAGTGGGTGAGGGGTGCTCACTGTGCCTTAAGGGGTCGACTCAGGGGGCTTGAGGGGCTCAACCCTGCACATAGCAAAGAAAGGACTGGCCCTTGCCTGGCTTCTGGGCAGCGACACCCTCTGAGCCCTTGGAATATCCCACCTGATAAGAATGTTCCTGAGACCCTGGGCCACAGCACATAATTTCTGGTAACAACGTGGTTTACAGTGAACACCTGCTTTTATTCTCCCGCACCTGAACTGCACCGTCAGTTTGGCCTCCGTGGGGGCTGGAGGCTGCATCGCTCAGGTCAGTTGGTGTGTGCTCCTGGCCTTGGTGACTGATTCCCAGCAAGGCCATGGACATTCAGGTGAGCTTCTCTGCTTGGGAGCCCTCGACACTTGTCATGCCTCCTTGCTGGGAGAATTAAGTGCTGTCTGTGAAACTCTTCTGGGAGAGGACACCCAGAAACTCCTGTCGGTTTCTCTTGGACTGATCCCCCCTTGTGTCTTTTTCTTACATTTTCTTTTCTCTGTCCTTTTGTTGTAATAAACCATTCCATGAGTTTAACAGCATTTCTGGGTCCTGCTAGTGAATCATCCAGTGGTCATGGGGGCCCCTGACGTGGTAGGTGGTCACTGATCCATCTGTGCTGCGGATAATAGAAAGCAGGCTATGCCTTTCGCAGTAAAGAACTCCCTGACTGTGGAATGCAGTATGTCCATTTATGTATTATTGGCTACGAGTTAGTTACAAGGCCTAGCTATAATCTTATATAGTTGGGCAGCAGCATGTTCATCCAAAACTTGAATTCTTATGTAAAGTAAAAGGGGAAGTTGGATATGAAGAAGGAACCAGCAGTCTCTTCTATAAGAGACTTGTAAGAAAAATATACTTTCCACTTGGGTGTTTGTTCATTTTCTTAACTTCTGCTTTTCCTTTTTAATACTATATAGCTTTCATTTTAAAATAAATTTATTTATTGCTATAAAAATCTTCATTCAAAATTTGGTGTTTAATGTAGATTTTTCTATCTTCCTTATTTACTTTCTTCTATTTAATATACAGATACTGTAAGTTTTACTCAGGTCCCTGTGCTAAATTAATGAGGTGCTACTGATGGAGGTAACTGCACATGATGAAGATGAAGTGTTTTGCAGGATTTTAGTTGTTTTTTTTAAGGACCAAGGTGAAATTCTAGTTTTGTGCTTTATCTGTCTCTGGTCTGTGTGTATCTATATATCTGTCTACCATGTATTTTAAGTGTCTGTTTTCTTTGTATCTGTGTATTTCCTGTATCTTTTCTATCAGTGAATGGGACTGACTTTCCGGCTACATTCTCACCAACTCGGGACTGTCCCTTCCTCCCCTTTGAGGCAGGTCCTTTGATGCCCCATCTCTGTACTCTCCCATGTAGCACTGTGGGTGTGCTCCCTTTTCTCTTCCTTCCCCCCACTTTTTGAATCCCTTTCCCTATTTCCCTGTGTTTCTCATCACGGCTGTATTAGACAAGTTGGCCCTGCTCTTAATCCCCTTGGGGGAAACTGTCTCACCCACAGCCCCTGTGAAGGGAGGAGGACTCCGTCATTCCAGAAATGGGGTGAATATGGTCTGTCACAACACCCCCAACCCCAGTCTTCACCGAGAGCATCTGAGTTACAGCAGGCACCTGACTAACCCATAGCCTTACCTGTGAGGCCATTTGACAGATTAAAAACTCTGCCTGAACAAGGATCAGCTGAGCAAATTAGACTCTTGTGAATTTAAACTGGAAATATGGACCAGGAGATTAGGTAGTTGAAGCAGACATTGAAAAAAGAAAAAAAAAATTCAGCCAAAGAGGTGGGACTGAAAGACCACTAGGAAATAAGCTAAAAGGTATGGATGGTCTTGTTGATAGTTTGTGAAAAGAGAGGAAACAGGAGCTGAATATCTTGCAGGCAGAGAAGCAGTAAGCTTCTGCCACCCAGGTAAAAAGAAAATCCATTCTTTCCCTAGACTTCTGTCCCAGTCTCTACTTCTGAGCTTCTCTCCCTGTGACCAAGTGCTCCAAGATTGCCACGCAATCCCTTTGGTCCTCATGTGAACATTTATCTTTACAATAAACTTATCATTACTTGACTTAATCCTGTATGAACCCAACTCACATCAGTTCTGTCATTTTAGATGATGCTCTTGCCTTTATCGTCAAATGGCTATTTCTGGTTCTGAACTCAAATCCTTTCCCATTTTCGTTCATCACAACTGAATTCTTACACTACCGTTCTTCACAACTCTCTTCTTGAGACAGTCCCCTTTTACTCTCAGCATGGTTATACACTATATCTCTATAGGGACTCACAACTGATATTTATGTGTTCAAGCGAACCCTCACTGGCTGCCATTAAACACTGAATCAACCCCCACCTTCCCTCACCCCTCTGTTGGCTCTCACTGCTGGTGTAAGACACACTACTCAGAATGGAGACCATTCCCCCAGACGTCACAGTTTTCTTATCTTCTGGAGGACTAGGACCAGCTCTCTCTCTGTCTCTTAGCATGAACAGGTAAGTTCATATAACTGCTACCAACCTAAAGCTGTCAAGTGGCTTATAAATGAGATCTTGGAATGCTGGAATAACTCTCTGAGGAAAAAGATATGCAGAACCCATTAACAGATGTGTGTGTCAAGGGGTTTACATTTCCACTTCTAAAAACTTTTGTGACATTGTACATAAGCCAGTGGCTTTCAAAAATTCTTAAGAATTGAGCCATTTCTTCCAAATGTGAAACCCTAATATGTAAAACATACAGAAATGAAAGCCCCAAGACCCCCTTTCTCAACAACTGCTCCTGGAGGCCCCTTCTTTGAGCTGTACAGCTTTTTGGAGTGAAGCATTTTGGACTGAAGCTTTTTGGAGTGCGGTTTGAAAGCCATTCCCTTGAGCTTTGAGACCTGTAAACAAAATAGTGTTACCTGCTGGGGTGAACAGATTATTTAACTACTATCCAGGGTCAAACTTCTTTCCAGCCCTGGGAAAACCCAAGTCAGACTCTCTGTCTCTGTAAGAAAGGTATTTCCCCTTGTCCATTCCCTACTTGGGCTTCCTTGGTGGCTTAGATGGTAAAGAATCCACCTACAATGCAGGAGACACAGGAGATGAAGGCTCGACCTCTGGGTCAGGAAGATCCCCTGGAGTAGGAAATGGCAACCCACTCCAGTATTCTTGCCTGGAGAATTCCATGGAAAAAGGAGCCTGGAGGACTATAGTCTGTGAGGTCACAGAGAGTCAGATATGACTGAGTGACTAACGCTTTCACTTCTTACTTGCCCCATCAATCTCTGCCTGCTTAGACTATCCTCATGGCATTATGGATTATTCCCAAGGACCTTTCCTTTGCTTCTCAAGGGAGTATAGTAACTTGTTCCAAAGCGTATTTGTGGTTTTCCCCTAGAGCACGCTGGGCACTACTGAGCTAACCTCCTCCACACCCACATCCTGTCAGAGCTGGGATGGGTACCTCTTTTGAGCCTTGTAGATTTCTGTGATATCAGATGTGATAGGAGGGCACCAAGACGACTAAGAGTCACTGAAGAGGGGAACCCCAAGAGGAGCTGACTCAGGGGCTGTCTCATGTCTGCAGACGGCCCCGATCTCAGCAAGCCGTCACTGAATCTCTGACTCGTACCAGGATCAGTGCAGCTGGGAGATGCCCTGGAGGAGCCCTATCTGTGAGGGATGGCCATAGTTTTGAGCTGGGCAAGAGCTTCTTCAGCACAGGGCTGCGGTCCTTTGGGGGCTGACCTATCTTGGTATGCTGCCCTCCTTTTCTTTCCTGCTCACACATCCTCTCCTCTTCCTTTTCATCATTCAAGCAGGAGATACACATTTCTTTCACAGCCTGAGTGGCATGTAGAGCTCTGTACCATATACAACCGTGAATTCCCATTGCAGCTTTCATGTCTTGATTCCCTCTTGCTCTGTCTTTGTGGGAGGTGATAGTTTAGCAACACAGGTTACTTGTGGCAAATCCTCTGACTACGAGTGGCAGTCTGTGAGCTTTCCCTTCCTAGAAAACTTGGGAGAATAAACAGAAATCACTTTTGTGACTGCTTAAAGGTCCCAGAGGTATCAGGGGTCATGTCAGGGAATAAGATTATATTATTTTGGGATAATATTGTGGACTGCCATACTTTGCTTGGAAGCAGGATGAAGTTACCTAAGGGTTGAAATAGAACATATGAATATATATCTCACTGAACACAATATTTAGGTCACTGATCACTCAGGAAACACTGGAAATTGTGGTTATTATCATTGTGATTATTTTTTAATTAAAAATTAGCATCAACCTGAGTTAGATTGACAATATGATATTACATCATTGTGAGAACTAGTTAATTTTGTCTTTTATTCTACAGGTACATTACCAGTATCGTTTTCAAAACAGTTTTGTGGAATGACTGTGAGTTCCTAACCTTGGCATATTGTTTCCCGTATTCCGGCATGTCCATGAAGCTATGCACATCTAGTACCATGAATGGAAAAAAAAAACAACAGCACAGCTTACTATAAAAATAGTGTTATTTAAATTACATTTTAGATTTGCTTTTGTTCCATTTTATTTACTGCCAGCTTGCATTTTGTTTTAGATCCTCCACTCAGAGGGGACTCGGGCACTTCTATAGGAGGCTTTAAGAGCAGAGTTACAGATGTTTTCAGTCTGTGTTTATTAAGCATGGACTGCCACTTGAGGATGGCTCTGGGCAAACATGAAGTTGCTGGAACACAAAGGTTGCACCATATGCAAAGCATCATGCCTCTGCCCACACTTTCTTTGCTTTCTAAGTTTGGAGCCAATAGCTTAGAACACAATGACTGTTAAAGTTGGCTTTACAAGTCAGTGAAAGGGGAAAATTTATCAGATGATAAACTTTTATAGTTCCTGTTCATGGCATGGTTGGCAAAGGAATAATTAAATTCAACAACATACTCTTTTTACTCAGTCTATTTTCTTTCAACCCAAGGCCACCTAAATGCCCAACTAAATCAGTTAGCTACAGATGCAAAAAGTTTTATCCCTGCATGACAGTTATTTGTGCACTATCTTGAAAAATTGTAAATATTTTCATGGAATATCAGTCTGTTCTTGATGCTGCCGTTTGTCAGGGCTTTGCTGCCTGTGTTTGAACGGAAGCAGTGAACCTTTCCAGGGCAGAGAACAATCAGAGAAACCATATCCTGTTGACTTTGCCTTGTGGTTATGGAGAGAGAGGAAGAGACAGGTGTAACAGTAACTGTTTTGCAAACCACATTTGGAGAGGGGACCAATTCCTTTCTCTACTTACTGCAAATGCATCCTGTGTAGACATTTATTTATAATATTTATGCTGTTTTAATTTTCTGCACAATTTCAATTGTATACCATTGTACGCCAGCTTTGTATCTGGATTCAGGTATTTGGTTCAAAAATAGTATAATTCATAAGTACATTTTGTTTTTAAAAATTATCAAGCCAAATTCTGTAAATACTTGTAAATCTGACAAATTTCTGAGGAGGTATAGAAAATGCCAAAGAACAGCTTTATATATCAACATCCACAATACAGATTTTGGTCATCCCCACTTATTTTTGTTGTTCAGTCACTGAATCGTGTCCGACTCATGTCCGACCCTTTGTGACATGGACTGCAGCACATCAGACTCTTCAGCCCTTTACTCTCTCCCAGAGTTTGCTCATATGAATGTCCATTGAGTCAGTGATGCTATCTAACCATCTCATCCTCTGCTGCCCTCTTCTCCTGTTTCCATCAATCTTTCCCAAAAGACTCAGGAAAACCAGAGTCTTTTCCAATGAGTTCACTCTCTACATCAGGTGGCCAAAGTATTAGAGCTTCAGCATCAGTCCATCCGATGAATATTAAGGACTGATTTCCTTTAGGACTGACTGGTTTGATCTCCTTGCTGTCCAAGGGACTATCAAGAGTCTTCCCCAGCACCACAATTTGAAAACATCAGTTCTTTAGCACTCAGCCTTCTTTACGGTCCAACTCTCACATTTGTACATGACTACTGAAAAACTGTAGCTTTGACTATATGGACCATTATTGGCAAAGTGATGTCTTTGCTTTTTAGTATGATGTCTAGCTTTGTCATGGGCTTCCTTTGTGGCTCAGCTGGTAAAGAATCCACTTGCAATGCAGGAGACCTGGGTTCAATCCCTGGGTTGGGAAGATCCCCTGGAGAAGTAAGGGAAAGGCTACCCACTTCAGTATTCTGGCCTGGAGAATTCCATGGACTGTATAGTCCATGGGGTCACAAAGAGTCGGACATGACTGAGTGAGTTTCACTAGGTTTGTCATAACTTTCCTTCTGAGGAGAAAGTGTCTTTTAATTTCAAGGCTGCAGTCAACATCCACAGTGGTTTTGGAGCCTAAGGAAAAAATATCTGTCGATGCTTCCACTTTTTCCCCTTTAATTTGCGATGAAGTGATGGGATTGGATGCCATGATCTTAGTTTTTGAATGTTGAGTTTCAAGCCAGTTTTTTTATTCTACTCTCTCCTTCTCATCAAGAGGGTTGTACTTATGTATAAACTTAATTAAGACTTGAGTTAGACCCTAGGAATATTATATAATTTTCTTTAAAATGAGAATTTTTTAAAATTCCTTTTTAAAAACCAATTTATAATGATTTGACAGTAGAAATTGAATGATTATTTCTGGAATTCTAATTTTCATGCTGCCACTAACCTTGTTAGACAAATAAATTAGGCCTTATCTATGGGACCCAAAAGGTATGTGTGGAGCAAGATAATATTTTGCATGATGTTCAGTTGTAATATATATGTATATAATATATGTATAGACACATATATATGTGATACACAAATACATGTATGTATATGTACCAAAATCACTGCAGATGGTGACTGCAGCCATGAAGTTAAAAGATGCTTACTCCTTGGGAGAAAAGTTATGACCAACCTAGATAGCATATTCAAAAGCAGAGACATTACTTTGCCAACAAAGGTCCATCTAGTCAAGGCTATGGTTTTTCCAGTAGTCATGCATGGATGTGAGAGTTGGACTATAAAGAAAGCTGAATTGATGCTTTTGAACTGTGGTATTGGAGAAGACTCTTGTGACTCCTTTGGACTGCAAGGAGATCCAACCAGTCCATCCTAAAGGAAAACAGTCCTGAATATTTGTTGGAAGAACTGATGCTGAAGCTGAAACTCCAATACTTTGGCTACCTGTTGCGAAGAACTGACTCATTGGAAAAGACCCTGATGCTGGGAAAGATCAAAGGCGGGAGGAGAAGGGGACGACAGAGGGTGAGATGGTTGGATGGCATCACTGACTCAATGGACATGAGTTTGAGTAAACTCTGGGAGTTGGTGATGGACAAGGTGGCCTGGCATGCTGCACTCCATGGGGTTGCAAAGAGTCAGACATGACTGAGTGACTAAACTGATACTGATATATATTCACACATATATATGTATATAAATGTACACACACACACACACATATGAGATACTGAGAGTGTTAAACAATTAACATCATCATCCCTGGCTAATCTATAATTATTCCTTGAGCACCTGTTGTATGTTTAGAACTAGTATATGAGTAGAAATGGCATATGCAGTTCTATTGTCAGGTAAAATTTCAAAGGGAAAAGATATTAAATGTTTTGACTGGTGACTTTTAATAAGTATTCTGACAGTTTTCATCAATACCACCCAGTCCTCCACAGACAAACTTGTCATATTCAGAGAAAACCAGAGTCAGACAAAACTACCCCTCATCCTTCTGCTGGCCTTCCCAGGCTCCACATAATAAAGCCCACCAGCAATTCTGGAACTTTCTCTGATGTTGTATTTTTCATAACTGAGAATTTTTGCTGGTTTTATTTCTCATGTTTCCTTACAGAAGGAAAGATATATTTGTGAAAGTTCTCTAGTCTCAGAGGGATAAACTTTTTCCATATCTAGAGGAGTGGCCCCAAATAAGTGTTTTGTCAACATAGCATAAGGAATTTTACCCAGAGAATAATTGAATGAATCTTATGTGATAAGTGCTTTTTCTTATTCTTTGTGGGTAAGTGACCTCTTAACACAAGATTAGGATGTATTAAGAAAGATGGCACTTGCTACCATAGAGACTCACTCTGCTACCTCAGGACAAGCCAGTAATAATTCTAAATTGTCACAGATTCCTAAGTAAGATGTATTTTCTTAACACAGGGTCTCTAAATGTAAAGGTGATGCACAGTTATCAGCAATTGGGAAAGATATGACTGCATTTCCAGAAAAACCAAGAGCTTCTTCTGAAAAATTAAAGGTTATTTCAGATGAGGAGAAGAATATAAAAATTTTAAAGCCATAAAATGTTGATAAAATACATAAAAACTTATTAAAATAATACCATAAACAAGTCAAATGACAAGTGGCAACCTAGGAGAAGATATTTGGAAATGTATGAGGAAGACCTAACTGCAAAAGATATAGAAAGTGACTATAAATCTATTAAAAGCAATTGAAACATGAATAAATAACATGGCCAGGTTTTATAGGAAAAAAAAAATGATTTTTAAGCAAAAAACAAGACATCCAACTTTATACTTTTTAATATTAAATCAAAAACCACTTTTTTGTTTTGCCAGTTAGATTGACAAAGTTTTTAGTAATAAAATGGGTGAAAGTGTTGACAGGAGATTTACTGTTTTATTGATGGGAATGTGAGCTGGTTAAAACTCTGTGGAGAAATACTTGAAAATATCTATTAAAATTTAAAATGAATATATTCTTGTACCCAGTAATTCTGCTTTTGGATTTATTCTTACTATTTTTATATCCAATGTGTGTGCAAATATCAACTTCATTAACTGAAGAATTTTTGATATAGTGAAAATTGGAAACCACTTCCCATGTAGATCATAATAAGTTAAATGCATTACGAAACACCATAATATGGAGTGCTAAGCCTCCATTAAATGGTAACAAAATAGTTCTATCTATGCTGTATGGAATAAGCCTTAAAATATATGGTAAAATGAAAAGTTAGACCCAGAACAGGATGCATAATATACATGTTAGTATAGGATTATAGGTAGAAGAATACAGCAAAACTGATAACATTTATTGCACTTGGGAGCATGGAAAGGAAGAAAAGAAGACAAAAGATTTCTTTTATCTATGTTTTTTCATGCTCCCAGAATGTACGAGCTTGTGTGAATTAGAATTTATCAAACTTTGAATAGGTTATCATTTATAACACCGTTATTATGTAATTTAGAAATCATATTAACAGAGAGATATTATCATGTCTGTTTTACAGATGAGGAATGAAAGGCTAGGAAAAATATGTTGCACATGGTCAAAAAGCTTGTGGAGGGAACTCTCCTACATTGTTGGTGGGAATGTGAATTGCTACAGCCACTGTGGAGAATAATATGAAATTTTCATAAATAACTAAAAATAGAACTACCATATGAGCCAGCAATCCTACTCCTGGACATATATCCAGAGAACACCATACTTTGAGATGATATATGGACCCCAATGTCCACTGAAGCACTATTTACAATAGTCAAGGCATGGAAACAACCTAAATGTCCATCGACAGGTCAAAGATGATGTGGTACATATATACAACGGACTGTTACTCTGCTATAAAAAAGAATGAAATAATGCCACTTGCAGCAGATGGATGGACCTAGAAATTATCATACTAAATGAAGTTAAGTCAGAGAAAGACAAAGATATATCATTTACATGTGGAGTCTAAAAAAATGACCCAAATGAACTTATTTACAAAACAGAAACAGATTCACAGACTTAGAAAACACACCTCGACCCTGTCTGCATGGATAGGGTTGAGTCCTAGGGACATTGAGTTTACATTTATTTAATTTTGATTAATGAACAATGTTAATCCTATTCTGATTTTGACTTTTAGTTGTGTTAAGACTCATAAGAACGCTTCTCTTTTCTATTCATAGCCGATTGATTTATTTGTTAATTTACCTAGTCATTCACTCAGGTTCAGAATGTTTAATAGGTTCTCACGATGACGAAAGGACAGTTTCTACCCTCATAATGTGCTGTTTCTGATCCTGTTGGGAATCAGTGATCGTACTGACAATTATGATATGTTGATGTATATAATAGAGTTATAGGCAGAGTAAAAATGTTGTGCAGAGAAATAGGAGGTCCAGTCAGCTGGGCAGAGTCCAGGAAGGTCTCCTGCAAAAGGTGAAAACTGAATCATAAAAGCAGATCATTTGTTTTTTTAGATGGTGATGGGGAAAGGCTATATACCAGGCAGAGGCACTGGTAAATGCCTGTGAGATTTGTCTGGGAACAACAGGTGATTTAAAATTACTGTTGTTATTGCTGTTTTTCAGTTGCTAAGTCATTTAAAATTGCTTGAGTATTTAGGGCAGATGTGGAGCGGTGAAAAATGATGTCACGTAAATGTTAAGGACACAGGTAGTAAAGTGATCCTTTGTATAATAGGATCCGCAAAGAGTCGGACACGACTGAGCGACTGAACTGAACTGAACTTGTATAATAGTACAGAGTTTATTATGCAAAGCAATTGAAAAAGAAGCAGGGTTAGATTTGTGTTAATGTAAATCACATCAATGATATTTTTCGATATGATAAATATAAGTAATTGTATATGAGTTTACATCTACATTCTTTATTCTAGTTGTCCATTTCTCTGTTTCATTCAAGTACTCTCCCTATCTTGTTTTTTTAAATTCAATACCCAGTTCAATTTAACATGATAATGTCTCATAGCTCTTTAAAAGTAAGATAAGAAAATCCTTGAAACAGATTCCTAGAAGGGCATGGTAAGATGCCCTCATATGAGGGCATCTTTCCAATCAAGAAGCAGCAGTCCTATTTAAGCTAAAGAAGCTAAAAACACATCTGCAATCCGTAGCTTGAGAAACAAATTTGGAAAAGGTATTCTCTACAGAAGAGTGGCCTTCTCTTTGTTCCAACAGAGCATTTGGTTTCTCAGGGATCATCAAATAAAGGTCCAACTCCACTTTGCCTCTGGGTACAGGCTTTTTTTCTTCCAGGTTCTCCTGTCCTCATTACTGATGTAATTCCCTTTGGGAATCTTTCTATAAAGAAAGACATCTGTTTCCATTTTCTTCTTCCGAGAGAGAGAAACAAGATCTCTCCATGTCATTACATGGTTAGTACCATGCATGTGAGCCACCTTCTGTGAGGCACAAGCTCAGAGATCAAGGGGACGCGAGCATTGGAAGACAAGGTGCACTGTTTGACCACGCCACAGATGTTTCATTGCTGCTGCTGCTTAATGTGAAGGAATGCATATTTTTTCTTTTCCTCTCTCTTTCTTTCTCTCCTGGCCTCCTTTTCTTCCTTCCTTCCTTCCCTTTTCTTTTAATTTGCAGAGATAGTATAGAGACATAGAAGTATTCCACTTCCCTGCAAAGTGCAAATTTGCATTTACAGCTGGCTCTCTGCATCTGCTGATTGTGCATCCATGCCTTCAACAACCAGGGGTCAAAAATACTTTTAAAAAATTGTGGAACACTCCCCCAAACGAAACTTGAACTTGCTGCTTGCAGGGAACTGCATAGCATTTACACTGTGTTAAGTATTAAAAGAAATCTGGAGCTAATTTAAATTATACGGGAGGATATGTGGAGGCTATATGCAAATATTATACCATTTTATGTAAGGCACTTGAGCATCCTTGGTATTGGAGACTGAGGGACGTTCTGAAGCCAATCCCCCATGGATGCTGAGGGACAACAATACATTCTAAATGAGAAAATTATGATATTTTTTTCTATAACATCTTGCAAGTAAAATGTGTCTCAAATGGTTTTACAACTCAGAAGAGAGTTATAAATCTAAAACTTTTAAAAATTATATAGGGAGAGACAGAATAATGCATGAGAAAAAAAGACATAGCATATTTGTATTGTAAGCCCCATGGGCTAAGTCAGGTTTTTTAGTGATTCACTTTGGGTGAAATATCTTTATGAATTATGAACATATTCAGTAATAAGGACTGATAAATTAGCTTACTATTACAAATGATTTAAATTCAAAAATATGCATAACTTCAGCTAGGTAGAAGTGATTTGCTCTTATGACATTTTTTTCTTCTGCAAATTATTTAGTTCTATCAGCAGGCCTTGTGAAAGTTTCCTTTGTTCTACACATCAATCTAACTCTTAAATTTTATGAATATCAGTTAAGAAATATATGTTGCATAGATAATATTTAAATATTTATATAAACTCTATAAATTATACATACTTATATATACAGTATATATACAATATATTCTTATATAAATTATATAAATATTAATATTTGTTGTGTTTTGAAGAGAATTTTTTTTCTAAAAACCCATTTAGTTTGAAGCTGACAGTTAAAAGCAACAAGGAAATCAATATTTGTCAAAGGCACACAACACACTAGGCCCTATGTCTACAACATATTACCTAGTCCTTACGCGAATTCTAAATTAGCTGTTCCCCTCCATCTTCACAGAGGAGGGTGCCCAGGCTGAGAGAGGTTCAGGGATCTGGCACTGTTTGTATAAAATCCAAATCTGGTGCTTGAAATAAGATTCCAACTTTTCTGGCTTCTATTCCATGCTCTTTGTAGAATATTGTATAAAGGTTTGAAAACTAATGAATCTGTTGAATAAATTAAATATTTTGTGCTGAATTCAGATTACTTTTCATACTCCCAGAACTCATTTCCATAGTAGGCTTATCCTAAAGTATGATTCAGTTACTATCTTAAGTGGTCATTTCTTCAAGCTGAGGGCTGTTTCATTTGCCCACCTGAAAACTGGTGAGAAGCCTAGAAGTTCCTGAAATAGAAGGATTTCAGGATATCTGAGTAGACCCTGGAGAAGGAAAGAGAACAGCACAACACTGTTAACTTTTATGATGGGTAGGGCCGGCCAGTGACAAAATAGCTATTTCCTCCTTTTCCAAGTCGTGGAATACTTGATGTTTGACTTGTCAACTGCTATCTTATTAGACACACCTTTACATTTTAACTAAGGTTTTCAGATGTGAGCTAAATGCTTTTGGTGCATAACTTCCAGAAAAGAATTATTAATCAATTCAGTGATTCAGGTACTGTTGCCTACGTATCTTTTACTAGAAGTAGCTATATAAAGGAGAAGGTAATGGCAACCCACTCCAGTACTCTTGCCTGGAAAATCCCATGGACGGAGGAGCCTGGTGGGCTGCAGTCCATGGGATCACGAAGAGTTGGATGCGACTGAGCGACTTCACTTTCATTTTTCACTTTCATGCATTGGAGAAGGAAATGGCAACCCACTCCAGTGTTCTTGCCTGGAGAATCCCAGGGACTGGGATTCTATGCGTCTATGGGGCTGCACAGAGTCGGACACGACTGAAGCGACTTAGAAGCAGCAGCAGCTATATAGAAATGAGAAATAACTCTTTGAATTCTAGGCTTTTTTTTTTCCTTAAAGAAATGAAGACATTTTTATTTAAAATTCCCACCTAATAATAAGTTTCACAGAAAGTCCTTTGTAAGATCCTCCCCTAGGCCTTGTTTCTCCGTCTTGGCACTGGTGACATTTTGGGTGGAATATTTCTTTTTTCCCCAGGATTTATTTATTGACTGGCTGCGCTGGGTCTTTACTGCTGTGCGTGGGCTTTCTCTAGTTGCGGTGTGTGGGCTTCTCCTTGTGGTGGCTGCTCTTGTTACCGAGCACAGGCTCTCAGCTGTGCCAGCCTCAGCAGTTGTGGCCTGGGGCCCTCCAGACCGCTGCCACAGTAGTTGTGCTCCGTGGCTTCAGTTAATCTGCAGCACGTGGAATCTTCTGGAACCAGGGACCAAACCAGCATCCCTTGCATTGCACGTCAGATTCTTAACCACTGAGCCACCAAGGAAGCCCTAAACACTTTTTTGTTGTGGGGGCTGTCCTGTGCATCCTAGGCTGTGAAGTAGACCCTTGGGTTCATAATGAGATGCCAGTAGCATCTTCAAGCTGTGACAGTCAGTTTCTAGGTATTGGCACAAACAAATGCCCCAAGGGGTAACTACATTGAGAAGCACTGCCATAGACCCCTTAAACTTAATTTTTGGTCAGTTTGGGATAGGAAAGAGAAAAACAGTTCTGAAGATATAGAAGGGAGACTAAAAAAGAAAAGTGTTATAAATAAATAAAATTAAATGCAAGACAGCAGGATTATTCCTAACATACTCAAACTGCAAAAAGTCCAAATGTTCATCAGTTGGTTAATGGTTAAACAAATTGTGGCACATCCATACAACAGGAATTTAGCAATAAATAGGAAAATGAACTACTGTATAGTATTTTGTGCTATACAAAATGATTTTGGATTTTGAAGGAATCTCAGAAACACCGTGCTTCATGAAAGAAATCATTTACAAAAGACTGTGTACTCTATGATTCCATTTATATGAAGTTCTAGGAAAGATAGAACTCTAGTGGGAGGAATCAGATCAGGAATGCCTGAAGCTGGGCCTGGTGAGAGCAAATGACCTCAGAAGGGTATGAGAAAATGCGTGGTGGTGAAAATGATGTATGTTTTGACTATCATGGTGGTTACGTGACAGTGTACATTGCCAATATACATGAAATGTAGGATTAAAATGGGTTAATTTTATTGTATGTAAATTATACCTCAAGAAAGCTATTTGAAAAATAGATGTGAAGATAGTGAAGAGAATATACTATAGAGGACAGGATGGGGAAGCCATTTCCAGACTCATTTTTGTAAACAATCCGTGACAACTGACCTCATAGAAGTGGATGTGAATACCCAGGGCTGGAGCTGATTGGCAGGTCTGACTTTGCTTCAGGAAAACCCCCTGGCAGCCTCTATTTTTGCACAACAGCTTATTCCTAGCAGGGCCAGTCAGAGTTGTCTCAAATATTATCTGGCAGCCCCCAGATCCTTGGGACCTATCATCTAGGAACCCAGAGGCTCCTTTGAGAAACTATGAATAAACAATGTAGGAGGTTAGATCTACAACACAGAGTCAGCCAGCAATGTCTCCTTAGACTCTGAGGTGCCAAAAGCCAACTTCAGGAATGCCTTTTCAGTTCTCATTCACTAACTAGGCAGGTCTTCAGCGTTTCTCTCCTCCTCAGTCTTTCTACATAAAATAACATGAATTAACCATATGAGAACTTAATGCATGGTTAGCATAAACTTGCTCACTTTTTTCAGAGAAGGCAATGGCACCCCACTCCAGTACGCTTGCCTGGGAAATCCCATGGGTGGAGGAGCCTGGTAGGCTGCAGTCCATGGGGTCACTAAGAATCAGACACGACTGAGCGACTTCACTTTCACTTTTCACTTTCATGCATTGGAGAAGGAAATGGCAACCCACTCCAGTGTTCTTGCCTGGAGAATCCCAGGGTTGGCAGAGCCTGGTGGGCTGCCATCTATGGGGTTGCACAGAGTCGAACATGACTGAAGTGACTTAGCAGCAGCAGCAGCTCACTTTTTTGCTAAGAAATGGTTCGCAAATTGTAAGAAAAGAGCCAGAGAGAGACAGCTCCTGCTACGAGGTTAGAAGAAGGAAAGATGATTTCAAGAAAAGGTTGACTTAAAATTGACTTCTTAAAAAAAGCCCTTAAAACTGGACAGATCTGTGTGTAAATCCTGGCTCACTCTCTCTAGCTCAGTCAATTACTTTTTTTTTTTTCAGTCAGTTTCTTAGTATAGAAAATGGGACAGTATATTTATTTACAGTTATGATCTCTGTTCGTTTCCAAGGCAAACCATTCAATATCACAGTAATCCAAGTCTATGCCCCAACCAGTAACGCTGAAGAAGCTGAAGTTGAACGGTTCTATGAAGACTTACAAGACCTTTTAGAACTAACACCCAAAAAAGATGTCCTTTTCATTATAGGGGACTGGAATGCAAAAGTAGGCAGTTAAAAAACACCTGGAGTAACAGGCAAATTTGGCCTTGGAATACGGAATGAAGCAGGGCAAAGACTGATAGAGTTTTGCCAAGAAAATGCACTGGTCATAACAAACACCCTCTTCCAACAACACAAGAGAAGACTCTATACATGGACATCACCAGATGGTCAACACCGAAATCAGATTGATTATATTCTTTGCAGCCAAAGATGGAGAAGCTCTATACAGTCAGCAAAAACAAGACCAGGAGCTGACTGTGGCTCAGACCATGAACTCCTTATTGCCAAATTCAGACTGAAATTGAAGAAAGTAGGGAAAACCACTAGACCATTCAGGCATGACCTAAATCAAATCCCTTATGATTATACAGTGGAAGTGTGCAAAAAAGCAAAATGGCTATCTGGGGAGGCCTTACAAATAGCTGTGAAAAGAAGAGAAGCAAAAAGCAAAGGAGAAAAGGAGAGATATAAGCATCTGAATGCAGAGTTCCAAAGAATAGCAAGAAGAGATAAGAAAGCCTTCTTCAACGATCAATGCAAAGAAATAGAGGAAAACAACAGAATGGGAAAGACTAGGGATCTCTTCAAGAAAATCAGAGATACCAAAGGAACATTTCATGCAAAGATGAGCTCGATAAAGGACAGAAATGGTATGGACCTAACAGAAGCAGAAGATATTAAGAAGAAGTGGCAAGAATACACAGAAGAACTGTACAAAAAAGATCTTCACGACCCAGATAATCACGATGGTGTGATCACTGACCTAGAGCCAGACATCCTGGAATGTGAAGTCAAGTGGGCCTTAGAAAGCATCACTATGAACAAAGCTAGTGGAGGTGATGGAATTCCAGTTGAGCTATTCCAAATCCTGAAAGATGATGCTGTGAAAGTGCTGCACTCAATATGCCAGCAAATTTGGAAAACTCAGCAGTGGCCACAGGACTGGAAAAGGTCATTTTTCATTCCAATCCCAAAGAAAGGCAATGCCAAAGAATGCTCAAACTACCGCACAATTGCACTCATCTCACACGCTAGTAAAGTAATGCTCAAAATTCTCCAAGCCAGGCTTCAGCAATATGTGAACCGTGAACTTCCTGATGTTCAGGCTGGTTTTAGAAAAGGCAGAGGAACCAGAGATCAACTTGCCAACATCCACTGGATCATAGAAAAAGCAAGAGAGTTCCAGAAAAACATCCATTTCTGCTTTATTGACTATGGCAAAGCCTTTGACTGTATGGATCACAATAAACTGTGGAAAATTCTGAAAGAGATGGGAATACCAGACCACCTGATCTGCCTCTTGAGAAATTTGTATGCAGGTCAGGAAGCAACAGTTAGAACTGGACATGGAACAACAGACTGGTTCCAAATAGGAAAAGGAGTTCGTCAAGGCTGTATATTGTCACCCTGTTTATTTAACTTATATGCAGAGTACATCATGAGAAACGCTGGACTGGAAGAAACACAAACTGGAATCGAGATTGCCGGGAGAAATATCAATAACCTCAGATATGCAGATGACACCACCCTTATAGCAGAAAGTGAAGAGGAACTCAAAAGCCTCTTGATGAAAGTGAAAGTGGAGAGTGAAAAAGTTGGCTTAAAGCTCAACATTCAGAAAACAAAGATCATGGCATCTGGTCCCACCACTTCATGGGAAATAGATGGGGAAACAGTGGAAACAGTGTCAGACTTTATTTTTCTGGGCTCCAAAATCACTACAGATGGTGACTGCAGCCATGAAATTAAAAGACGCTTACTCCTTGGAAGGAAAGTTATGACCAACCTAGATAGCATATTCAAAAGCAGAGACATTACTTTGCCAACAAAGGTTCGTCTAGTCAAGGCTATCATTTTTCCTGCGGTCATGTATGGAATGAGAGTTGGACTGTGAAGAAGGCTGAGCGCCGAAGAATTGATGCTTTTGAACTGTGGTGTTAGAGAAGACTCTTGGGAGTCCCTTGGACTGCAAGGAGATCCAACCAGTCCATTCTGAAGGAGATCAGCCCTGGGATTTCTTTGGAAGAAATGATGCTAAAGGTGAAACTCCAGTACTTTGGCCACCTCATGCGAAGAGTTGGCTCATTGGAAAAGACTCTGATGCTAGGGGGAATTGGGGGCAGGAGGAAAAGGGGACAACAGAGGCTGAGATGGCTGGATGGCATCACCGACTCGATGGACGTGAGTCTGAGTGAACTCTGGGAGTTGGTGATGGACAGGGAGGCCTGGCGTGCTGGGATTCATGGGGTCGCAAGGATTCGGACACGACTGAGCGACTGATCTGATCTGATGAGAATACTAAAAGTATTATATTTGTTTCCTATGGTTGTTGTAACAAATTACCATAAACTTGGTGGCTTAAAATAATATATTTTCTCAGAGTTCTGGAGACAAGAATTCCAAAATCAGCGTGTTAGCAAGGACACACTCCCTCTAGAGACCCTAGAGGAGAACACTTCCTTGCTTCTTCAGCTTTTGGTGGCTGCCAGGATTCCTGTGGCTTCATGTTTCCAATTTCTGTCTCTGTCTTCGCATGGCCTTCTCCCATGTGTCTCTAACCTCCCTCTGCCTTTTATAAAATAAGGACACTTGTCATTGTACCTAGGGCCTTTCTTCATCCAAGATGATCGCATCTCAAAGTCCTTAATTATATCTTTGAAGACCCCTTTTCCAATGAAGCTCAGATTCATGGGTCCTGAGTAGAATACATCTTTTGGCAGGGGCGGTGGCTGAGGGCACAATTCACCTTGCTGCAAGTCCTCCTGGAAAGCACACAGTGCCAGCTCAGTGCTTGGCAGCTATTATTATGTTCATGATTTTACTTTTGTAATTTCACCAGAGCTAAAGCAATAACTTTTGTAATAACTGTTTGAATGCCTCAAATTTCATGTAATTCTACTCCCTTAGGCACAATAATATATCAAAATAAATCATTTCTGAAACTAATGAATATTCTATAATTAATTAGCCTTTTTTTTCAACACTGTGACTATGTTTTTGTCTTCTTTCAGCCTTCTGTGTAGCCTCACGATCTCCCAGCAGGGGTGAGCATTAGGATATACAGTTGTTATTTTTATTTTATATATTATTTTAATAACAAATATTTATTGAACAGTTATGATGGAACAGTGAATTGGAAGACAATAAGCAGGGTCAGACTGGATAATCTGGGAGTTTATCTTCATGGAAGGGAGCTAATCTGTTTAGGGTCTCTGTACACATTATCTTTTGTTTTCTTTTCCATTCTATATACATTATTTTATTTGCTCCTCTATGGAACTAGGGCATACTATTTTTATACCACTTTATACACAGACTACTTACTCAAGGTCATATAAATTGTATGAGTGAGTTGACTGGCTTAAGGGACATCCCAACATATGGAGCTGTTACTATAACGATACACAGAATATATTAGCCCATTTCCCCACCCCCTCTTTCCAAATCAAAAAATTTAATTACCTGCCTCCAAAACTCAATAGCTTTTGAAGTTATGACTCAAATGAATCTCAGCTTTGCTTAGCAATAGGATTCTGCTCAGTAGCTTAAATAAATTCCGAAGAAGCTTTCCCCCTCTCTCCCTTTTCACAGGTTTAATAACCATCTTTTCTCCCTCACTGTCCCTTTGTAGTGATATACAGGCTCGGTATTTTCTTTAGATAACACAACACACGATCAAAATGTGCAGAAGGGATATAAACAGCGCATGAGCATCATCTGTTGTCCGCAGGCCGCGCGTTGGCACCGATTCGTTTGCTTCACTGCGGGCTTGACAGGCATCCTGCTCCCTGACGGCGAAGCCAGCGCGCCTCGGCAGTGGCTGCAGAAGCTGCTTCGGGTGATTAAATCTCAGGCTTCTGTCAGGAAACTGCCCGTGGTGTCTTTTCTCACAACTGCTTATGTCTCATTACAAGCCTCCTTTCTTCTCTGCAGATTCGGCTCTGGCATGGCAAGGAAAGAGTGCTCACGCGGCACGTCTTGTTTTCAGATCTGTTACCTTTATGTTTTCGGTGTCAGGATGCTTTATTTGCTCATTAATAAAGAAGCTGAAAACGGAGGAAAATATTTCTGAAAATATTGAAGCTTGCACATGCATTTCTAATCTAAATGCTCAAGTTTTTTTTCTCCCGAGGAGATCATACATACACATTCTTGCTCTGTTTTCACTGATATTTTCTAAGCAAATATTATAGTACTTCAGTATATTAGTGATTGTTATGTAGTGGGTTTATGCCATATGTATATGTTTATATATATATGTATGTATGTATGTATGTATACACACATATGTAACAGATGAGTTTTACCAGCAAATTTAGATGTGGTCTAGCAAAAGAGTAGATTTATATTCACAGATAAATATTGTAAAAAATAGGTCTACAGTCAGTTTAATAAGAGCAGGCTTTTGGATGAAGGTGACTTGTGAAAAACAAACAAACAAAAAATAAATAACCAAGAAGGTTATGAATAACGTTGGACTGAAGCATCATCTTTGTGACTCAGTTCAGTTCAGTTCAGTTCAGTCGCTCAGTTGTGTCTGACTCTTGGCGACCCCATGAATTGCAGCACGCTAGGCCTCCCTGTCCATCACCAACTCCCAGAGTTCACTCAAATTCATATACATCGAGTCAGTGATGCCATCCAGCCATCTCATCCTCTGTCATCCCCTTCTCTTCCTGCCCCCAGTCCCTCCCAGCATCAGAGTCTTTTCCAATGAGTCAACTCTTTGAATGAGGTGGCCAAAATACTGGAGTTTCAGCTTTAGCATCATTCCTTCCAGAGAACACCCAGGGCTGATCTCCTCTCCTTGCAGTCCAAGGGACTCTCAAGAGTCTTCTCTAACACCACAGTTCAAAATCATCTATTCTTCAGTGCTCAGCTTTCTTCACAGTCCAACTCTCACATCCATACATGACCACTGGAAAAACCATAGCCTCGACTAGACGGACTTTGTTGGCAAAGTAATGTCTCTGCTTTTCAATATGCTGTCTAGGTTGGTCATAACTTTTCTTCCAAGGAGTAAGCGTCTTTTAATTTCATGGCTGCAATCACCATCTGCAGTGATTTTGGAGCCCACCAAAATAAAGTCTGACACTGTTTCCACTGTTTCCCCGTCTATTTCCCATGAAGTGATGGGACCAGATGCCATGATCTTCGTTTTCTGAATGTTGAGCTTTAAGCCAACTTTTTCACTCTCCTCTTTCACTTTCATCAAGGAATGGGTTTAATTATTTAAAGAAAAAAGATCAAAACAGTCACAGAAATTGAAGCATGCATCTCTCATCCTTTCTTCTATTTTTGCCTGCATTTCTTTATTTTAATTGACAAATGGAGATGATGTTTTTATTAAATGAGTCAGTTCAGGAATTATTGGAACTAAATGACAAGTTGTTTTCAAAAAACCAGGTATACTACTTTAAGTTTTGTTCCTAGAAGCAGAGCCTGAGATTCAGGCACAAGTGTTTTGTTGAGGGAGTGGTAGTGTTGAGGAAAACCTTTGAAAGGAGTGAATGAAGCAGAACAGAGGGGAGAGGTAAAGCCCAGTGTGGGCCTGGCCTACAGGGTGTGAGTTCAAGAGTGAACCTCATCCCCCAGCCCTCCTCTTGAGGCTGTGAAGCTGGTGTGTCAGTACTCATTGCTGTGGATTTGCACATGAAGCTGAATGGTGAGTGGGGACATACCTTTCCTTAGTTCCCTTTCAATTCAGTTCAGTTCAGTCGCGTCTGACTCTTTGCGACCCCATGAACCACAGCACGCCAGGCCTCGCTATCCATCACCACCTCCCAGAATCCACCCAAACCCATGTCCATCAAGTTGGTGATGCCATCAAACCATCTCATCCTCTGTCGTTCCCTTCTTCTCCTGCCCTCAATCTTTCCCAGCATCAGTGTCTTTTCAAATGAGTCAGCTCTTCGCACCAGGCGGCCAAAGTATTGGAGTTTCAGCTTCAACATCAGTCCTTCCAATGAACACCCAGGACTGATCTCCTTTAGGATGGACTGGTTGGATCTCCTTGCGGTCCAAGGGACTCTCAAGAGTCTTCTCCAGAGGGCAATTCACTACAGGAGCAATTCACAGCTCACAGCTGTGCAGCTGTGAGCCTTTAGGAGCCAGCATTTATCAGGGTGGCTAGAGATGAGGCCGCTGGCTCAGAAAAGGGGGTTTGAACTGACACTTCACTATCATCTACATCTAACTTACTAAGTCTGTTACTTTAAAATCGTGTGTGTGTGTGTGTGTGTGTGCTAATTTAGCTGGAAAGGATCCCATATCTTCATATATATTGGTTAAAATTTTGCCTTTTACAATATTTCTATGTGCAAATGAACTTATCATTGTTTAAAATGCTGACTCCTTGGGATAGATAATATTGCAAACACTTTATCTCACTTTTGTATTAATAGATTACTATTCTTTTAAGAGTTGGATAAACATAGTTGGAGGAAATGGATTTGAATAACAAATGAGAAATACGTTCAATTTGAACTTAAGATATTGGCATAAAAGGTAACCCAGTGGGAGTTTTGTGCAGTCAGGGGAGTGGAAACTGGCAATGTAATATTGCTTTGGGTCAGGTTGTCCTGTGTGTATGGCTTTGTGAAAATATCTGCACTGTCACCATACAGTCATAGGTCAACTTGTAGCCTATTATTCCTTTTTTTTCCAATTCCACAGAGCTGGTATTACATGCAATTAATTCAGGCTAGATTACTGTACTTTTAAAAAATTTATTTTTAATTGGAAGATAATTGCTTTACAGTGTTGTGTTGGTTTCTGCTCTACAACAACATGTATAAGCCATAAGTATACATATATCCCCTCTCTCTTGAACCTCTTTAATCACTAAATATTAGAGAAATGCAAATCAAAACTGCAATGAAGTATCACCTCACACTGGCCAGAATGGCTATCATCAAAAAACCCACAAACAATAAATGCTGGGGAGGGGGTTGAGAGAAGAGAATCCTCCTACATTGTTGCTGCTGCTGCTGCTAAGTCGCTTCAGTTGTGTCCGACTCTGTGCGACCCCATAGACGGCAGCCCACCAGGCTCCCCCGTCTCTGGGATTCTCCAGGCAAGAACACTGGAGTGGGTTGCCTTTTCCTTCTCCAATGCATGAAAGTGAAAAGTGAAAGTGAAGTCGCTCAGTTGTGTCCAACTCTTAGCAACCCCATGGACTGCAGCCTACCAGGCTGTTCGTCCATGGCCAGAGTACTGGAGTACTCTTCCAGGCAAGAGTACTGGAGTGGAGTGCCATTGCCTTCTCTGCTACGTTGTTGATGGGAATGTAAATTAGTACAGCCACTATGGACAAATTATGGAGGTTCCTTAAAAAACTAAAAGTAGAGCTAGCATATGGCACTGCAATCCCACTCCTGGGCATATATTGCAAGAAAAACATGATCTGAAAGGATATATGCACCCCAGTGTTCCTTGCAGCACTGCTTACAATAGCCAAGATGTGGAAGCAAGCTAAATGTCCATTAACAGAGGAATGGATAAGGAAGATGTGGTACATATATACAGTGGAATATTACTTAGCCATTAAAAAGAATGAAATAATGCCATTTGCAGCAACATGGACCTATAGAGTGTCATACTGAGTAAAGTAAGTCAGACAGAGAAGGAGAAATATCATATGACATTCCTTATACATGGACTCTAAAGAAATGATACAAAGGAATTTACAAAACAGAGACAGACTCACAGACTTCTAGAACAAGCTTATGGTTGGTGAGTGGAAGAGTGGGGAAGGGATAGTTATAGAGTTTGAGATGAACATTTACATACTGCTATATTTAAAATGGATAACCAACAAGGACCTACTGTATAGCACGTGAAACTCTGCTCAATGTTATGTGGCAGCCTGAATGGGAGGGGAGTTTTGGGGGAGAATGGATACATATATATGTGTGGCTGAATCCCTTTGGTGTTCACCCAAAACTATCACAGCCTTGTTAATCAGCTATACCCCAAAACAAAATAGAAAGTTTTTTTGAAAAGGTAATATATTTAGGTTGGTTCCAATTTTTATTTTTATTGTTAATAAAAATGTTATAAATGTACTTATACACCAACTTTTCCCCTTTATTTCTGATAATTGTATCCTCTTTGCCAAAGGGTATAGCAGTTAATTTTGTTTTCTGTTTATTGTTTCAGAGCTTCTAGAAAAAAATTGCAATGAAAAGATCATACCTTAATATTAACTGTTTATTTATAGTGAAATTCATTATTGTTGGTATGTATGAATATGTATGTGGTATTAGGTTCAGTGAGAAAATGAATTGAGCAGTTTTCCATAATTTTCTATGCTCCAGAAGTCATTACATTTTTTAAAGAATTTTTTACCACTCAAAAATTTAAAAGAACTTGTTTAAATTACTGTTTATACTCAGAGCTTTGTTTGGAACTTTTAAGGTATGTTACTATATTTCACTTTTTTCCGTAATTTATTATTCCTCTACTTAGGTTCCTACTTAGGTCAGTTTTATTCTTTCCTATCAAAATATCTGTTATATTAGAATTTTCAAGTTTGTTATCATGCCACTGTGCATTATGTTCTTATAAAAAAACAAAAAAGATAAATCTTTAACCAAACCAAAATTCTCATTTGTATCACCCATTCCCTTTCTTATTCTCAATTTTGTTTATTATTTCTCTCTCTCATGATTTTTTATTTACTTCCTTCTGCCTCAAGGATTTCAGGGTTAAAACAAAATTAATGTTGAAATAAAAAATTACCAGGTTAGGTCCAAGTGTGGTGCTTTTTATAATCACAAAAATTTCCTGGAATCCAGTGAGCTTTTTTGGTTTGAAGACTTATTTTAGGTGAGAAAAATCTTATTTTATTATATCTCTGAATATCATTCTTTTGTTTGAACACCTATAATTTCTAGCTTAAAATCATTTCTTATGTTTATTATTTTCTGTTTACATCCTGAGTTTTGTGTTTTTGTCTTCTCATTAGCAATTCAATTTTAAGCTGTGTTTTTGTTTCTTTAGCCTTCAGTGGACATTTAAACTGTCATTGAATTTTAAATTCTCTCTCTTTTTTCTTTTTGATGCAATTCTACTTTTATCTATGACTTTTTTTTCTTATGTAGTCCTTAAGGCCAAGCTTCTTGAATTTTATTAAAACCTGCTTTTAAAAAACGTCAAGAATACCAGGCAAATCTTTCTTTAGAAATATTTTTCATATTTTTCTTGAAGAAAGTCATTTTCACAGACATGATTTTCATTTTCATCTGTGTCTTTAGGGCGGTGTTCCTTGCTGTTATGTTTAGCGTTTTTCACATTCCTTATTTCCCCGCCTCATTTCTCATCCTTGGGGTGAGAGGTACCCAGACTTAGCATTGATGATCAGCCCTGGCAAGGCAGATGATGTGTCTTCACACATTAGCCCTCCAAGTACTAACTTGGTTAATGGCAGCCTCGCCTTCCTGTTCTAACTCTGAAAATCAGGTTGACAGCCTGTTCTTCAATATGCAATAGTAGACATTTCTCTATTTTAGTATGTTGAAACTGGATTGTCCCCTCTTAGCAATTTGGGGGTTCTCTGACTTGTTTAGCGTGTTAGGGACTCTCACGTCTGCATTCTCCAGCCTGCTCTGCGCTCATTGCTTGTTCATTCTTTCCCCTGGTTTACATCTTCCCTTGGGGTCTCTAAGTCTCAGAATTCTATAAAATTTTGTCCTTCTCCCCTTTGCTGGACAACTGAAAGCAAGTAATTTTTATAGTATAAGTGATAACACTGATGAAATGACTTGAATTACTACAAACTCCTAGAATTACCTGTGCTGCTAGAAAACAGTAACATAAGTTCCTCTATCGTTTTGTGTTCTGGGAAATGTTCTTGGAAACAAAGAATGGTCCTTCCCCCCACAACTTAGGTAAGCTTTGGGGATGTCCACTTAATTACCTAGGGCAAGGCCAGATACAGACCCTCCAAATTTTCATTCTTTATTTTGTTGACCTGAAAGGAAAAGACTTACAGATGTTTCTCCAGCAAGGATGTGTTTATTTGGGATTAGCGGAGAACTGCAGTACAGAGTCCGCGACCATGGTGAGTCCTGTGCAAGTCTCCCAAGGAAAGGGAAGGAGGGTGTTGCTTTCAAAAGGAGGAAGAGGGAACTTGGGTGGGCAATGGTAGAGAGAGGCCATGCCATGAAAGTTGGATGGTGAATGGTAAAGAGAGGAAAGAGGTGTCTGTCTTCTTCCTTTGGGCTCTACTCTTGTTGCGGGGTGGGCCAGTTCCCCCTCCTGGTTTCCCAAATCTGTTTAATTGAAAGAGAAAGTGTTAGTTGCTCAGTCCTGTCTGACCCGTTGTGACTCCATGGACTGTTGGCCTGCCAGGCGCCTGCGTCCATGGGATTCTCCAGGCAAGAATATGAAGTGGGTTTCCATTTCCTTCTTCAGGGGATCTTCTGGACCCATGGATCGAGTTTGCATCTCCTGCATTGGCAGGCAGATTCTTTCCTGTTTGAGCCACCGGGTAAACCCTATTTAACTGAGATTTCTATTAATTTTTAGCACCTTCATATATGATTAGCTGAATTATTTTATCCCTATCGATTAATCAGGATGAGATGCTTATTAACTAAACTTTGAAAAGTTTCTGTTCTTACGCTAGGCCCTTGAACTTTGACCCACACTCAGCCTGAGCCATCCTCTTATGGATCTCTCCGGTGAATAGTCTGTCTTTAAGGTAAAACATTCTCTGGTCTGTTGTCTGATCAGAGCAGCCTTTGTCATCCCACCCTCGCACCTGATTTAGCCTTGTTAGTTTCTTGCTGTAAAGGAAAATCCCCATTCTGCCTAACCATGAGCAAATCTCATGACTGGAATGTTCTACCTAATACAATAATGATTTTTTCTTGATTTAATTGTCTTGGTGCTCTTGTCAACAATTGTTTTCAGTCGCTAAGTCTTGTCCAACTCTTTGCAACCTCAAGGACTGCAGCCCATCCACTGTCCTCTACTATCTCCTGAAGTTTGTTCATATTCATGTCCATTAAGTCAGTGATGCTCTCTAACTATCTCATCCTCTGCCACCCACTTCTTTTGCCTTCAATCTTTCCCAGCATCAGAGTCTTTTCCAATGAGTCTACTCTTCCCATCAGGTGGCCAAAATATTGGAACTTCAGCATCAGTCCTTCCAGTGAATATTCAGGGTTGATTTCCTTTAGGATTGACTGGTTTGATCTCCTTGCAGTCCAAGGGACTCTCAGGAGTGTGCTCCAGTACCACAATTCAAAAGCATCTTCTTTGGTCCTCAGCCTTCTCTATTATGGTCCAAATCTCACATCCATAGGCTCTCACATCCCCGAGTACTGGAAAACCATAGTTTTGACTATACAGACCTTTGTCAGCAAAGTGAGGTCTCTGCTCTTTCATATGCTGTCTAGGCTTGTCATAGCTTTCCTTCCAAGGAGTAAATGTCTTTTAATTTTATGGCTGCAGTCACCATCCACAGTGATTTTGGAGCCCAGAAGAATAAAATCTGTTACTGCTTCCACTTTTCCCTTCTATTTGCCATGAAATGATGTGACTGGATGCCATGATCTTAGTTTTTTGAATGTTGAGTTTTAATCCAGCTTTTTCACTCTTTTCTTTCACCCTCATCAAGAGGTTCTTTAGTTCTTCCTCACTTTCTGCTATTAGAGTGAGATCATCTGCATATATGAGGTTGTTATTTCTCCCAGCAGTCTTGATTCCAGCTTGTGATTCATCCAGCCTGGCATTTCACATGCTGTAATCTGGCAGGAGAACATGGAAACCCACTCCATATTTTTGCCTGGAGAATCCCATGGACAGAGGTGCCTGATGTCTACAAAGGGTTACAAAGAGTCAGACAAGACTGAAGAGATTTAGCACACATGCATGTACTCTGCATATAAGTTAAATAAGGGTGACAATATACAGCTTTGTCATACTCCTTTCCCAATTTTGAACCAGTCAGTTGTTCCATGTCTAGTTCTAGCTATTGCTTCATGACCTGCATTCACGTTTTTCAGAAGACAGGTAAGGTGGTCTGGGATTCACATCTGTTTAAGACTTTCCCAAAAGTTGTTGTGATCCATAAAGTCAATGCTTTTAGTGTAGTCAGTGAAGCAGAAGAAGATATCTTTCTGGAATTCCCTTGCTTTCTCTATGATCCAACAAATGTTGGCAATTTGATTTCTGATTCCTCTGCCTCTTAGAGACCCAGCTTGTACATCTGGAAGTTCTCAGTTCATGTACTGCCCATAGATGTAAAGGTTTATTTCTGTGCTTAATTTTATTCTGTTGATGTATGTGTCTGTCCTATGCCAGCACTACACTGTCTTGGCTTCTGTAGCTTTGTACTCAGTTTTGAAATCAGAAAGTATACATGCTCTAACTTTGTTCTTTCTCAAAATTGTTTTCACTCTTCTGTGTCCCTTGCATTTCCATAAGAATTTTAGGATAAATTTTTCAATTTATGCAAAAAAGAAAGTCAGCCAGGGATTTGATATGGATTGCATGAAATGTATAGACATGTGTAGATATATAGAAATGTGTATAAAATTTGGGGAATAGTACAATCCTAACCATGTTAAGTCTTTCCAGTTATTCAATTTGATGTTTGTTTCCATTTATTTAGAAATGCTTTAAATTCTTTCAACAATGTTTTGTAAGTTTTCAGTGTATAAGTCTTCTACCTCTTTTGTAAAATTATTCCTAAGTTTTTTTGATGTGGTTATACATGAAATTTTGTTAATTTTAATTTCAAATTGTCCCCATTGTCCTTTTAACATGTATTTAGTGTGGGGTGTTTTTCTCCTGCTGTGGTATGAAGGCTTCCCTGGTGGCTCATTGGTAAATAATTTGCCTACAAATGCAGGAGATACAGATTCCACCCCTGGGTGGGGAGGATCCCCTGGAGAAGGGCATGACAACCCACTCCACTATTCTTGCCTGGGAAATCCCATGTACAGAGGAGCCTGGCAGGCTACAGCTCACATGGTTGCAGATGAGTTGAACATGACTTAGCAACCAAACAACAACAACAACAAAATGTATGAAAATTATTGCAGGCCCTGTATTAGTTTTCCAGAGCTTCCCTAACAAAGTATTACAGACAAAGTGCTTAGCATAACAAAAATTTGCTGTCTCATGGTTCTGGAGGTCAAAATCAAGGTTTTGGCAGGGCCATGCTCGCACTGGAAACAGCAAGGTTGTCCCTCTTCCTAGCTTCTGGTGGTTTGCTGGTAATTCTTAGCATTGTTGTCTTGTAGATCAGTTCAGTTCAGTTCAGTTGCTCGGTTGTGTCCATCTCTTCGCAACCCCATGGACTGCAGCACTCCAGGCTTCCTGTCTATCACCAACTCCCAGAGCTTGCTCAAACTCATGTCCATCAAGTCAATGATGCCATCCAGCCATCTCATCCTCTGTTGTCCCCTTTTCCTCCTACCTTCAATCTTTCCCAGCATCAGGGGCTTTTCCAGTTCTTTGCATCATGTGGCCAAAATATTGAAGCTTCAGCATCAGTCTTTCCAATGAATATTCAGGACTGATTTCCTTTAGGATTGACTTGTTGGATCTCCTGGTAGTCCAAGGGACTGTCAAGAGTCTTCTCCAACACCACAGTTCAAAAGCATCAATTCTTTGGTGCTCAGCTTTCTTTGTGGCCCAACTCTTACATCCATACATGACCACTGGAGAAACCATAGCTTTGAATCTATGGACTTCTGTCGGTAAAGTAATGTCTCTGTTTTTTAATATGCTGTTTAGGTTTGTCATAGCTTTTCCTCCAAGGAACAAGTGTCTTTTAATTTCATGACTTGTAGATGCATTGCTCCAATCTCTGCTTCTGTCACCACATGGCCATTGATCCTGTGTCTCTGTCTTGACGTGGCAGTTTCCTTTCCTTACAATGAAAGGACACTAGTCTTATTGGATTAGGGCCCATTCTAATGATCTCTTCATAACCTAATTACATCTGCAAAGTTCCTATTTCCAAATAAGGTCACGTTCACAGAATCCAGTGTTTAGGGCTTCAGTCTATCTTTTGGGGGACACAATTCAACCCATAACATTCCAAAAGGTTTCTAGGTTTTCTTAGGCAATGGAAAGTCCATGGGTTTCTTTAGATTACAAAACCAAGTTTTGATTTTAAAATAGAACACTCAGCCTATGTCAAAGATATGGTGTGTAGAAGACATACATAATGTGGGTTTCCTGCCCTCCAGAGATAAGTATAAGGTAGGTTACTATTCTCTTTCTTCCTGGGCTATTTTCCTGCTTGTAAGGGGATGTTTCTGACCTTCTATGTCCAGAATGGAGGGGAATGGAAAAGGGGGCAGAGACTCTGGACTTTGCTGGCCTGGGTTGTAAGCTGCTATTGTGCTCTCTAGGCCCAGATAATACTTCAAATTGACCTTTAGTGGATTCTTTGGAGACTTCTCTGAGAGCCTCTTGACTGTCAATCTTTTGGAGTCTGTTCTTTGCTTCCTACTTGTCTGGCTGTTTGCTCCCTCTTCAGCTCCTGGTTTTCCAGTGGCAACTCCCAGCAGATGTTCCCTGTTGGAGACAATGACTCTTCTACGCTGGCAGTTTTGTTGGGAAAACCTGCCTTGTGTCACCTTTCTGTACTGTGTGGTGCACAGCTGGTTAGACACACCAAAGCACTTTTTTCTGAAGAGGTCAATTCCTCTCTCTGCCAAAAGGAACTAACTAGCTGTCACTGCTCAGTTAAGATTTCTCAGCTGGTCTGGTGCTTCTAAACTACAGAAAACACATTCCAACCTCCCAGCAATGTGACCCTCTGTAGTCAAGAGGTGACATGTACTCTCTCCTAACCAAACTTTGGCCAGGCTCCTCTTGGCCATTTCCATTGGTGGTGCCTATAAAGGTTCGAACGAACATTAGTAGATCTTGTAACAGCTCAAGGCTGCATTGCTATGATGACCCTAGTCCTCCTTCAAGTGTGTGCCTGAGAAAACTCAAGGATGCCAAAAGAATGTACTGTTTGTTCCAGTCAATACCTGAAGATAGGGCCCCTGACTCCCAGTCTTGTGGGCCTTTGTGGGAGGGAGAAGCCTAACTTCTACAAGCACCAGTTAGCAAATCTGGATGGTTTCACATGGATCAGTTCCTTCCCACTCTATGGAACCCTGGCTCAATTCCCTCCCTGCTCTTTCAGTCATCCTTTAAAGCACCCAGTAACTTCTGTAGAAATCAAAGTTGGGTTCAGTTCACACTGGACTTTTCTCTATTGCAATAGATGCTACAGATTCAAATCTGGCTTTACCACTTTCCCTAGTGTCCAGCTTTGCTTATCTTTGCTACAGGGGATCAACCTTTTCCTTTCCTTTCCAGGAGGTAAGACTCATAGCACTCTGCTATATGTCTTCAAAGACTCTTCAAAGAGTTTCAGTGCTTTTATATACCTGCTCTGGATGAGAAGTGAAAGTGAAAGTTGTTCAGTCGTGTCTGACTCTTTGCGACCCATTGGACTGTATCAGATCAGATCAGATCAGTCGCTCAGTTGTGTCCGACTCTTTGCGACCCCATGAATCGCAGCACACCAGGCCTCCCTGTCCCTCACCAACTCTCGGAGTTCACTCAGACTCATGTCCATCGAGTCAGTGATGCCATCCAGCCATCTCATCCTCTGTCGTCCCCTTCTCCTCCTGCCCCCAATCCCTCCTAGCATCAGAGTCTTTTCCAATGAGTCAACTCTTCGCATGAGGTGGCCGAAGTACTGGGGTTTCAGCTTTAGCATCATTCCTTCCAAAGAAATCCCAGGGCTGATCTCCTTCAGAATGGACTGGTCGGATCTCCTTGCAGTCCAAGGGACTCTCAAGAGTCTTCTCTAACACCACAGTTCAAAAGCATCAATTCTTTGGCGCTCAGCCTTCTTCACAGTCCAACTCTCACATCCATACATGATTGCAGGAAAAATGATAGCCTTGACTAGACGAACCTTTGTTGGCAAAGTAATGTCTCTGCTTTTGAATATGCTATCTAGGTTGGTCATAACTTTCCTTCCAAGGAGTAAGCGTCTTTTAATTTCATGGCTGCAGTCACCATCTGTAGTGATTTTGGAGCCCAGAAAAATAAAGTCTGACACTGTTTCCACTGTTTCCCCATCTATTTCCCATGAAATGGTGGGTCCGGATGCCATGATCTTTGTTTTCTGAATGTTGAGCTTTAAGCCAACTTTTTTCACTCTCCACTTTCACTTTCATCAAGAGGCTTTTGAGTTCCTCTTCACTTTCTGCCATAAGGGTGGTGTCATCTGCATTATCTGAGGTTATTGATATTTCTCCTGGCAATCTTGATTCCAGCTTGTGTTTCTTCCAGTCCAGTGTTTCTCATGATGTACTCTGCATATAAGTTAAATGAACAGGGTGACAATATAGAGCCTTGATGAACTCCTTTTCCTATTTGGAACCAGTCTGTTGTTCCATGTCCAGTTCAACTGTTGCTTCCTGACCTGCATATAGGTTTCTCAAGAGGCAGGTCAGGTGGTCTGGTATTCCCATCTCTTTCAGAATTTTCCACAGTTTATTTTGATCCATACAGTCAAAGGCTTTGGCACAGTCAATAAAGCAGAAATAGATGATTTTCTGGAACTCTCTTGCTTTTTCAGTGATCCAGCGGATGTTGGCAATATGATCTCTGGTTCCTCTGCCTTTTCTAAAACCAGCTTGAACATCAGGAAGTTCACGGTTCACATATTGCTGAAGCCTGGCTTGGAGAATTTTTAGCATTACTTTACTAGCGTTGAGATGAGTGCAATTGTGCGGTAGTTTGAGCATTCTTTGGCATTGTTTTTCTTTGGGATTGGAATGAAAACCGACCTTTTCCAGTCCTGTGGCCACTGCTGAGTTTTCCAAATTTGCTGGCATATTGAATGCAGAACTTTTACAGCATCATCTTTCAAGATTTGGAATAGCTCAACTGGAATTCCATCACCTCCACTAGCTTTGTTCATAGTGATGCTTTCTGAGGCCCACTTGACTTCACATTCCAAGATGTCTGGCTTTAGGTCAGTGATCACACCATTGTGATTATCTGGGTCGTGAAGATCTTTTTTGTACAGTTCTTCTGTGTATTCTTGCCATCTCTTCTTAATATCTTCTGCTTCTGTTAGGTCCATACCATTTCTGTCCTTTATCAAGCTCATCTTTGCATGAAATGTTCCTTTGGTATCTCTGATTTTCTTGAAGCGATCCCTAGTCTTTCCCATTCTGTTGTTTTCCTCTATTTCTTTGCATTGATCGCTGAAAAAGGCTTTCTTATCTCTTCTTGCTATTCTCTGGAACTCTGCATTCAGATGCTTATATCTTTCTTTTTCTCCTTTGCTTTTCATTTCTCTTCTTTTCACAGCTATTTGTAAGGCCTCCCCAGACAGCCTTTTTTTTTTTTTTTTTTTTTTTTTTTTTGCATTTCTTTTCTATGGGAATGGTCCTGATCCCTGTCTTCTGTACAATGTCACGAACCTCTTTCCATAGTTCATCAGGCACTCTATCTATCAGATCTAGGCCCTTAAATCTATTTCTCACTTCCACTGTATAATCATAAGGGATTTGATTTAGGTCATACCTGAATGGTCTAGTGGTTTTCCCTACTTTCTTCAATTTCAGTCTGAATTTGGCAATAAGGAGTTCATGGTCTGAGCCACAGTCAGCTCCTGGTCTTGTTTTTGCTGACTGTATAGAGCTTCTCCATCTTTGGCTATAGACTATAGCAGATGCCTTATCCATACACACTCTTTCTGTGTGTGTGTGTGTGTGTACACTGAATTTCAGTGTTGTTTCATGTCCAACAGTTAGTACCCAAATCATTTTGGCACTGGGCTAGCTGGAACCCACTTTGCCAGCAGATAAGGAAACTCAGAATTGCATGGAGATTTCAATCCTCGAGGGGGCAGCTCTTAACCAGAGACCAGTAGGATGTAGCTACTCTGATGCTCTGACTTTTCAGTACCTCTGTGAGATGTCACCCACATGGTTCCCAGAGCTGTCCTGTGGGATGGAAACATTATTTCTCTGTGTTGCCCTCTGCTTGATATCATACTGTTGTTTGGCCTTCTTCCTTCTCAGTCTCATTTTATCTACACTCCTGTTTGTTTTCCTAGGAACATTTCCCCAATAAATAAATTTTTAGATGAACCCTTGTTTCATACTCTGCTTCTGGTGAAACCCAACCTTAGACACAGCTTGATGTGAGTGATTGGAACCCCTGGTTACCATGCCTTTGTCATTTAGGGTTTAGAAGCACTAGTAAAATTAATAAAATTTCTGAGTTCCAGAAATATCATCCCTTCTCTGCTATGTAAGAATAGAACCATCTCCTCATTGTAACCAGGATCCATTTATCTTACTATTATGGTAAATTGTTATTTTATTTGTTGGTTTTTACTTGCTGATATATTGGCATATAAACCCCCAATGTCCAGACAGTAGCTTAGCCCCAAGGTTAGTTTTAGTACCCTCTTAGCATGCCCTCTGTTGGTACCATTTCTCAAGTGGGTAACTGTGAGTAATGGTGAAAGGTGTTACTTCTAATGCTTTGACTTAGAATACTCTATTTTTCAGCATCACATAAAGTCTATTGGTTTAAAGTATTTATAGCATATTGACTGACAACATCCCAACAATGCATGATGTCATCTGCAACCCTAATGCCTTAGTTGAGCCTTTCAGAGGTCATTCTAAAGTTCTGGGAGGCAGTTGTTTATGGGTTGTGTGAAAAATTGTAGACCTGGAGGTCTGTGATCATGGATTCATAGTGGCAGCTCTTTAGAAAAAAAAAAAAAAAAAAATGGACCTCTCAGTCAGGATGATATATGCAGGATCCTAGGATGACAAATCAGACCCTAGATGATTTAAAATTCTTGAGCTAAATCAAGTTATTGCATGTGGGAAAGCTAAGTCCCAATCTGGTGTAAACATTGATTCTTGTCAAAATGAATTGCTTGTTGTTTTTTACCAAGTGGTTGGTCTTCTTGAGGGGTAGTTTCATAGTGGTGGCTCAGCCTTGATCTCTATTTTTGATTGTTAGGCACTTGCAGTAGCTATGGAAGCCTTGGTGAGGTAGACCCCTTACTGTCGAGCCCATCCATAACCTCCATATCTGCCACCGTGTCTGCTAAGCATTCTCTTAGCCCATTCTTCATCTATTCTGGTTACATAGTATGAGCCCATCCAGTTTACCCGTGGGAACACTGTGAAATGTAACTCATCTATGGACCCCTGAGCGTCAGGGCTCACTGATGCCATTCTGTCTCCGGTGCTTGTTATGGTAAGTTTGTCAGCTTTGCCACTAGTCACATGTTGCCAAATGGCTTCTGCTGTGGAAAAACCATGACCTCCATTGACCTTTGGAAACCTTGTTCCACTTGATTGAACTGATACATATAATCCTTTCTGATCCAGACATTACTTTGTTAATTTCATGTTTGTCTTAAATGTTTTGAATGGAGCATTTTGCTTCTTAAAAGAAAACTGTTAGTATTTTTTCCAGATTGGATTATCCATAAACAAGTGGGCTAATAAAGTTCTTAGGTTTATCACTTTCTCTTCTTAAATATATCTAGCATTTTTGCACTTCTCATTTATGGAAAAAACACCAACCAAATTTAGCAGGCTAACAGAAAACTGAAAGATAAATGGAGTCTTCAGTTTGACTATTCCATTCTTCTTCTGCTGCTGCTGCTGTCGCTTCAGTCATGTCCGACTCTGTGCGACCCCATAGACGGCAGCCCACTAGGCTCCCCCATCCCTGGGATTCTCCAGGCAAGAACACTGGAGTGGGTTACCATTTCCTTCTTCAATGCATTAAAGTGAAAAGTGAAAGTGAAGTCGCTCAGTCATGTCTGACTCTTAGCAACCCCATGGACTACAGCCCACCAGGCTCCTCTGCCCATGGGATTTTCCAGGCAAGAGTGCTGGAGTGGGGTGCCATTGCCACTTTGCTTGTAGGTATCCCTTATTGGATGCCTTTCTCTGTCATAAAATGGCCAACTCTCTATGGGAAGTAAGGTTATGCCATTTTTATTTCTGTATTTCCTCTGCCAAATACAGCAGATATTCAATAAATGTCTATTGAGTGAATAATTACATGACTAACTGAGATTGATGTAGACAGTTGTCTTTACCTTGTTTCTGATTCAGTAAACATCTTACATTCCTTTCATCTGGTTTTCTAGCCTTGAATAGAAGTTTTAGAGATTATAGATTGGAAGCAGCTTTGCTAAACATGCTCTACTCACTTTCTCACTGGCTCTTAAAAGTCTCACTGTCTCACTTTTGTAACATATCTCATTGCCTTCCCAAATGAGCTATTTTATTTCTCTTTCACTTTTTCTTTATATTGTTAAAGCAGGACTCTTTTTTTCCCCCTCAGTTTCAACTGAGATATTAAAGACCAGGAAACATACAGTTGATGTGAAGTTGTCATGCAAAGACACAATGTAAAGTAAGTTAACAAGGATGAGTTAAGAGCCTATGAATCAGGTTATACCAATATTACAAGTCCTCTACCTTGACCCTAGGAAGGAGTAGACTTTGAGTATCAGGAGAGGATTCCACTGGGGAGGATTTTTGGTGTGCTTGATGTACCTGCACTTAGGAAAAGAGTGTATATGTGGGGCTTTTTAGCTTCACAGCTATATCGTCAGAAAATGTGTTTGCTATTATTGTTATGTTTTCCACCACACTTCCTTCTCATTCCTTAGGCAGATCTGAGCTGAGTGAAGAGATGTGTTTATATTGAATTAAATGTAGAGGCATGATACTACATAAAATTGGGCCAGGAATTTTAATTATTGAAGTGAGATGACACTACTCTGTGATGCAGATGAGCTATAAAGGCTAGAAGGAACAAGATTCCAGAGAGTTATTGAAGGGGCAAAGGGAGAAAGAATAAAGTAGCTCTTTGTACTGTACTGGACAAGCTTATTAACAGTTAGTTATCCATATAAGCCTTCCTATATAGCTGTGAACCCCATGCTGAAGTAATTTCTCATTCTATTGACTCATGAGCATGCCTCTTGTTGTATTAGTTCAGTGTATTATGTGTCAGTGTGTGGGTCTAGGTTTAATAACTGGTTTTTCAGGGATAGATACTTAAGATAATATACTAAATGTAGGAATTCCCTATTGGAAGAGACTCCAATATGATATAGCACACTTGAGATCATTTGTATAGTTAATAAGAACTATTGAACAATAATTGGATATCTTTTCAGCTTTCAGATACTTCACCATTTTTTATTAACACCTTTGTATGTTCATTGAATTCCTTACTATTATAAATATGGCAAATCAAATTCAATTTACAGGGTCTTTGAGGTAGAAGTTAAACAGAAGAAATGTTTTTAAAACTTCTGTTAATCTTTTACTCCCTGAGCTTCATTTATTTCTAGACCAATGTCTTGTCTGAATCCTGTGTGCTAATTAACAGTTAAACTGGATGGAACAACATGGTCTCATAAGCAAAGGAAAACAAATTCCTGTTTGTTAGTTTCAGCTGTTAGCAAAACACAGTCATTGCCTCTGTACTCATTACTCTAAAAATACTGTACAAACTTATCAGTTTTATCAAATGTTTGGCTTCTGGATTTTGTTACTCTATTATTTAGTATGTGAATCTTTGTATCTACATCAATGTTGGAGATTTATGTTTATTGTTATTAAAAAGTCTTTAGGCCATTAGTTCTTTAAACTTGAATTCTGTTTTGTGTTGTATTGATAATGCCACAGTCCTCTTTTTTCTGGCATTTGTTTGATATATCTTTATCCGTCTCTTTATTTTTAGCTATTGAAAAAAAGTACTTTGTTTTAGACGTATTTTCTGTAAACAGCCTTTCTTTAAGTAACTCTTATGTTTTTCCTATCATGGTTTTGATTAAGCATGTGCTGTATGTTGGTGAGACCCTTCTTATGTTTATCTCCCAGTATTCCAATTTGAAGTTTGCTTCTAAGTCAAACTGAGGGTCATGGATTTTGATAGCAGTGTCCAGGGTTCCTGGTTGGAAGGTACCCTTAATTATGCTTTTTTGTGCATCAGTTTATATTTATTCTTAATTTTACTTGGTTATTTTTTTCTTTCTTTACATTTTTTAGTTTGACTAGGTTATATTTCACCTTCAATAACTTTTCCCTACTTTATCCTTTTAAAATATTCTTTTGTGCCCTCCTTTCACTAAGAAGTGATGTTTTTTTCTTTCTTATTGGTTACCTTCCTGTTTTTAACTCTCAGATACATATCTGTATTTTCCAGGTCATTTTACTTACCACTTCCTCCCATCTATCTACCCAGTAAGACTTTTAAATGTTTTTGCTTCTCTATTTCCTCACATTACATACTTTCCTTCTGCCAACTCCTGGGTTTTCCTCAGATAATCTAGACTTTTAATTCTAAGCTATTATAACATTTTACCTTACAATATCTTTGGTTCTAAAAATCCTCACTTGTCACTTAAACATTAATTTATACTCATATTATCATCAATTTAAATTTATTAAAAATGCAAGAGTCATTGCTCACCACTATTTTCTCTTGCATTTCTTATTCTCCCAGCTTGGGATCCCATAATTGAGTTCATTTTTATTTCACTGGAGTACCTCCTCAAGTACACTCCATAGATAAGCACTTGGTTTTGTATGTAGTCTGTAAGCCCTGAATGTCACATTGTCTTTTTTTTTCTTGTAGAAGAATGATATGTTGGCTGTGGAGTGTGGGATTCTTCAACCACATACTTTTCTCTCATTGCCTTAAAGTTATTTCAGCATTTTCTTTGTTCCAGAGTTACAGATAAGAAATCCTATATTTGCAGAGTTATCATTACTTTGCAAGTAATCTTTTTCATATATATTTTTTCATAAACTTCTTTTTTAATAGCAGCTTTAGGTTTATAACAAAACTAAGCAGAAAGTACATAGGGGTTCTCATATACCCCCATCACCACCTCAACCTCCTCTACTCTCAACATCCTACTTTAGAGTCCAGTATATTTTTAAGAGTTTTAATTCACGTTTGAGAATGCTCATCAAGAGATGTCTCAGGATGCATTAAGAAATTAGTTATGCACAAGAATTGGTGAGGTTTTTAACTGCAGGAAGTTTTCATCCATTATCATTTTGATTTCAACTCTATCCTCATTCTCATTTTTGTTTCTATTACTTGATTATACTTTTGGTCTCCTATTTCATCTTTCAGGTATAGTATTTCATTCTTTTTTTTTTTTTTTTCTATTTGTTTTCCCATTTGAATTATGGTATATCTCTTCCTATTTGACTTTCCTGCATCTGTGGGAGCCATCTGCTCTGGTTGTTCACTTTCTCTCATCTTCTTCAACCTACTATGTCTCCTTTAATGGTGTGTGGTTTTTGTTTACCTGCTTCTGTCAACCAGGGTTTAATGTGACCCTTCAACAACCATGCCAGTCAGTGTTCAGTCTCTTTGGTAGCAGGGGACAAAAGGCAGTGAAAGATGGTGCTGAGTTGGTGGTGGTGGTGATGGTGCGAGTGAATGATCAGTAGGCAATCGGAGAGATTTCTTTTGAATTATTGTGGGGAAGAACTCTGTTTTCAAGTAAAAGTGAGGGAGGGGCTCTCATAGTGCAGCACTGTTGTCTCCTGACCGTGCCGCCCGTGTGGCGGGGAAGCAGGGCACGGGAGCGAGGACGGCCAGGGAGGAGGCCATGCAGTGTGTCTCTCTCTCTCCAGCCGCTTGGCTTATTCCTTCCACTGCTATAGCACTGCACTTCATTTCCAAAGGTGTCCAGTCTCAAAGCTCTCTCTACTAGTTACAGTGAAGTGGAGGTGTTGTAACAGAAAGACCAAAACCCAGAATGGCCTAACAAGCAAGTGTCTCTCTCTCACTTTGCTGAGATGAGTGATTGTAGAGCAGGGGCCAGCTCTGCTCAACACCGATGCTTCCGTCTCTTGATGATTGTCATCAGAATGAGCAAAGCTGAGTTACTGTGAGTTACACAGGGAGATTTTGGGGTATATGCATGATTGTAAGCCAGCCCTGGAAGTGCTGCCCGTCACCCCTTCAAACATGCTGTTCATCAGAACTCAGCCAATGGTGACACATGGCACAGAGTATGAGGAAGTATAGTCTCTGGTTGGCAGCCCTGAACTAGCTAAACTCTATTTCTATGGAGAAAGAAGGAATTGGACTTTTACTCCAGTGAGACACCTTGGCCATAGTATTCCAACTTTTCTAGAAATGAATGCAGTGATTCACTTGTTACTTTATTAGCTGCATCAATCACTCCAACAAGGAATTGGTAGGGAGACAGGGTTGGTAGCACCTCATGTATGCAGAGCATTGGATCTGTGTTCGTCACTCAGTCGTGTCTGACTTGCGACCCCATGGACTGTAGCCCTCCAGGCTCCCCTGTCCATGGAATGCTCCAGGCAAGAATACTGGAGTGGGTTGCCATTTCCTTCTCCCGAGAGCATTGGATAGTTTCTCACTAATGACTGTATAAATGACCACTCACTAATGACTGCTACTTGATTATTAGCACTCTGTAGTGATGATGTGATTTATAGGCTAAGTAGGACACCTTTGATAAGAAAAGGGCACTAGTCATAAGCATATACTTGAACATGGGGAAACTGCAGTGTTACCCATTAGGTTCTTTTTTTTAATATAAATTTATTTATTTTAACTGGAGGTTAATTACTTTACAATATTGTATTGGTTTTGCCATACATCAATGTGAATCCGCCACAGGTGTACATGTGTTCCCCATTCTGAACCCCCCTCCCTCCTCCCTCCCTGTACCATCCCTCTGGGTCTTGACTCTGAAGACTGAAAAATCATTGTTCTTATGGTCTTATTCTTTTGATGAAAAATTTAGGTTAAGAATGGGGAGATTGCTGTCAATCAAACAAGAGCCATTTCTGCAGATGTCCACTTTGCTCCTTTGTACTGACTACATGGTCTCTAGGACTAAATAGGAGCATTCTGAACCACAGGCTTATGCACAATGGAAAGAACAAATCACATTGCAGCTTTCAAGCTGTTTCACACACACTGTGTCTTTTGACTGTCACACGAGTGCTATGTGGGGAGTGGTATTATTGTCTTTATTGAATTAATGAAGAAAAGACCCAGGCAGATTAAGATGATGAAGTGATAGAACCAGAACCAGGCTTCACATCATCTACTTCCAATGGCTGTGCTCTTTCACTGCAGCACACAGTTTGCTCATATTTGACATCAGCCTTTCTTTTGAGTGGATTTATTAGCTAGAATGAAATTTATTCAGCTCCTTGAAGTATTAGTTGAAGAGCAGATGCTGAATGCTGGCAATATTGTCTTTGGAGTAAGAATCGAAGAGATAACCAGGTGCTCACCACTCTCCTTGTTCTCATTTTCCATTGTGGATAAATGTGTGAAATTGATTTCTAGGAAGAGATATTTCATTACCAATCCTTCTTTATTAATAGTAACTGGTCATGTCCCTTAAATAGATACTCTTTTTGTTATTCTTTTTCCTCAGAATTTTTTTTTCAAAAATTTAAACTCTTGGGAGAATATTTTGAGGCCATAATGTTACAGTATGTTGTTTAATATTTTGTGAACAGTTTTAAATCAACCTGAGTACGTCACAAATACAAATATTCTGATTACATGGCTATTGTTTGTTTTCATATTCATAGTATTTTATATTCATAGTATATTTTATATTATAATATTTTATATTCATAGTATCTAATACTATCTATTTTTCATTCTGTTTATACAATTAGAAAATATAGCATCTGGGAGAAGATCTTAGAATAAATAGAATAAAATAATTTGTGTTTCCAAAGTCCAATTTTATAGATGAAGGCAGTATATCCAGATTCCTTCTAAATAGGGACCGCTCCCCCACACACCCCTGAAACAAGCAAAAATCAGCTAAACCAGACCAAATAAGGATGCCCTATATTAAGTGAAAAATTGTAGCGATCATTAAATAATAATAAATATTTAGTGTACTTTGTTGGAGAAGGAAATGGCAACCCACTCCAGTGCTCTTGCCTGGAGAATCCCAGGGATGGGGGAGCCTGGTGGGCTGCCGTCTATGAGGTCACACAGAGTCGGACACGACTGAAGCGACTTAGCAGCAGCAGCAGCAGTGTACTTTGTTCATTCAGTTGATATCCAACTCTTATTTCAGTTTTACTTGCTGATATTGGGGATATCCCAGATATAGAATAATTTCTAGAAATTATAAGTTTTTATTTTAAATCATGTGATCACATCTCTTTTACAACACCATCAATAGTTCTAATTTTTTCATGCCTTTAACTTTCTCAAAATGCTTACAAATTCGTATAATCCACATTACCACAAAAATAGTGTGTTAGAAAACCAGTCTTCATGTCTTGGAGACACTGTTAGTGCCTGTTTGTACCTCTTCGGCCTTCACCACTTCTGGGCACACCAGGGTCTTCGCATGCAGCTGCCCCTCTCATCCAGAGGACCTTCTCTGTTTGCGGAAGTAAGCTTGAGTCCCTGAACAGGGAATGCCAGAGTTGCCAGGCGGTCAGTGGTCCTGGGAGCAGCTTTCAACTCATTCTGGGCGGGAGTGTATACCACCCAGCTTGTTTTTGCTACTGAAAGTCCACAAACAGTGGCACTGAGGGGAGTATGGCATGAAGGGAGATCACCTGTGCCAAGAAAATGTATGTAATCCTGTGAAGATGAAGCACTGTCTCCTACAGGAAGATTCAGTATAATCCGTCAGCTTGCCACAAGGTAGCTGGCTCATCCTGCTAGAAATAATGTTTTAGGGGCTCAGCATTGCTCGGGCCTCTACTGCTGGCAGGTTGACCAGTCAGCTGTGATGGGATCATGTAGCTGAACTCATGTCCAGCCTCCATCCTTGAAGGCCTGCTGAATAAAGACAGGAAGTAGCTGTGGGAGAGAGCTGTCTGACATCCTTAGGATGGATCAGACTGTGCTCCTGTTGTTGACAGCCTGCTCATTGATTGGGCCATCCAGAGGCATTCACTTCTCACATGGTCTTAGCATTCTGAAACCATTCTCCTCATCTACGTATCTTTCCTCAGACATCCTTGTCACAATTTTTCTACTTTTGTTTTTTTCCAAGTTCATAATTGCCCAAGTAGCCCAAAGTCTTCCTCTGCTGCCTTTCAGGGCTATAGCTGAATGTGGCTGTAGCACCGTGGCTCAAAGGGTGAGTAGAGGAAGAAACAGCACAGCAAGAGACACTTACCAGGGACGTATGAGTCTTCTCTTCATGAGCATACCAGTGTCTTCTCCTTTACCCCGTCCGTGAAACATTATGGAAAAACTACACTCTTCAAAAGGAACTGCCAAAAAATCATAATTTCCAAAATTTATAAACTTTTAGCAGTCCAGTTTTTATAAGTAGGCATAAACTTTCTACACATAAATATATCAAAACATAGCAAAATATGATCACTTTTTCCTAGGAAAGAACACCCACTTTAAGCAATTCAATAAATATTTATTAAGTGATTAATATATGCCTAATACTGGAGAGGGAAATAGAGGAGGGTGAAAAAGTTGGCTTAAAAGTCAACATTCAGAAAACGAAGATCATGGCATCTGGTCCCATCACTTCATGGCAAATAGATGGGGAAACAGTGGAAACAGTGTCAGACTTTATTTTTGGGGGCTCCAAAATCACTGCAGATAGTGATTGCAGCCATGAAATTAAAAGACGCTTACTCCTTGGAAGGAAAGTTATGACCAACCTAGATAGCATATTCAAAAGCAGAGACGTTACTTTGACAATAAAGGTCCATCTAGTCAAGGCTATGGTCTTTCCAGTGGTCATGTATGGATGTGAAAGTTGGACTGTGAAGAAGGCTGAGCGCTGAAGAATTGATGCTTTTGAACTGTGGTGTTGGAGAAGACTCTTGAGAGTCCCTTGGACTGCAAGGAGATCCAACCAGTCCATTCTAAGGGAGATCAGTCTTGGGTGTTCTTTGGAAGGACTGATGCTAAAGCTGAAGCTCCAGTACTTTGGCCACCTCATGCGAAAAGTTGACTCACTGGAAAAAACTCTGATGCTGGGAGGGATTGGGGGCAGGAGGAGAAGGGGACAACAGAGAATGAGATGGCTGGATGGCATCACTGACTCGATGGACATGAGTTTGAGTGAACTCCCGGAGTTGGTTGAACTCAGGCACAACAGGGAGGCCTGGCGTGCTGCAATTCATGGGGTCACAAAGAGTCGGACATGACTGAGTGACTGAACTGAACTGAATACTCTATTGGTCTACTGTTTGAGTACAATACTGTGCAATGTAACTTTCTGCAGTGCTGCTAATGTTCTATATCTTTGCTGTCCAATATGATAGCCACTAGCTATATGTGGCTATTGAACACTTGAAATGTGGCTGGGATGACTGAGGAATTGCATTCTAAATTTTATTTCATTTTAATGCAGTTAAAATTAAATGGTCACAAGTGGCTACTATCTGTTATATTACAGAGCACATTCAATAGGTTAATGGTTTTAACCATTTTGCTAATTTGCAAATATTTTTCCCATTCCTTAGGTTGTCTTTTACACTATTGATTACCTCTTTTGCTGTGCAGAAGCCTTCTAGTTCAGTATAGTACCACTTATCTTTTTCTTTCTTTCTTTTTTGCTTCTGTTGTCTGTTTTTGATGTTATTGAAGGCAGGAGGAGAAGGGGACGACAGAGGATGAGATGGTTGGATGGCATCACCGACTCAATGAACGTGAGTTTGAGTAAACTCAGGAGTTGGTGATGGACAGGGAGGCCTGGCGTGCTGCGGTTCATGGGGTGGCAAAGAGTCGGACATGACTGAGCAACTGAACTGAATTTTGATGTTATAACCTTGAAATAGTTGTCAAGACTGATGTTATGAAGATTTCTCCTGTATTTTCTTCTGCGAATTCTAACCAAAATCCGTCCATTATGAGTTGATTTTTGTGTGTGGAGTAAGAGAAGAGGACAGTTTTATTCTTCGGCATGTTGCTGTCCAGTTTTTCCAGCACTCTTTGTTAAAGTCACTGTCCTCTCCCCATTGTGTAGTACCACTTTTGTCAAAGATCTGTTGGCCACATACATGTGGGTTTAATTCTGGGCTCTCTATTCTATTCTGTGACTGTCTTTACATCTATACATGGTATTTTGATTGCTATAGCTTTATAATATATTTGGAAATAGGGAAGCTTGATGCCTATAGCTTGGTTCTTATTTTCAAGATTGTTTTGGCTGTTCAAAGTCTTATGTGATTCCATGTGAATTTTAGAATTGTCTTTTCTATTTCTGTAACAGTGCCATTGAGACTTAGATAGACATTGTCCATATCTTTGGGTAGTGTGTTGCTCAGTCATGTCTGATTCTTTGGGACCCCATGGACTGTGGCCTTCCAGGCCCTTCTGTCCATGGGATTCTCCAGGCAAGAGTACTGGAGTGGATTGCCATTCCCTTCTCCAGTATCTTTGGGTAGTATGGACATTTTAATGATATTAATTCTTCCAATTCATGAACATGAGTTCCTGTTGTTTTTGTATTATTTTATCAATGTTTTGTCTTTTTAGTGTATAAATTTTTCATTTTCTTAGTTAAGTTTATCCCTAAATAGTTTATTCTTTTTGATGTTATTGTAAATGGGGTAGTTTTCCTAATTCCCCTTTTCAATAGTTTGTTAATACTGTATAGCAACACAACTGATTTTTAAACACTGATTTTGTATCCTGTAACTTTCGTGAAGATATCTGATAAGGGTTAGCTTCCAAAATATATAAGGTATTTCTACATCTCAATAGTGGGCTTTCCTGGTGGCTCAGCAGTAAAGAATCTGCCTGCCAATGCAGGAGATGTGAGTTCAGTCCTTGGGTAGGGAAGATCCCCTGGAGAATGAAGTGGCAACCCATTTGCAGTATTCTTGCCTGGAAAATCCCATGGACAGAGGAGCCTGGCAGGCTACAGTCCATGGGGTCACAAAGAATTGCACATGACTTAGCCACTAAACAACAACAACATCTCAATATAAAGAAAACCTAATAATTCTACTAAAAATGAGCTAAAGATTTGAGTAGACATTTCTCCAAAGAAGACATACAAATGGCCAACAAATGTATGAAAAGGTGCTTAATGACACTAATCATCAGAAAATGCAAATCAAACTACAATAATATATCACCTCTCATCTGTTAGGACAGTTAAGAAAAAAAAAAAAAAGCAAATGTAGGTGAGAATGTAGAATAATTAGAACCCTTGTACACTGGTGGTGGGAATGCAAAATGGTGCAGTCACTATGGAAAACAGTATGGAGGTTCCTCAGAAAATTAAAAATAGAGCCACCAACTGACCCAGCAAATCTGCTTCTAGGTATTTATCTTAACTGAAATCAGAATCCTGAAGAGATATTAGCACTCCCACGTTCACTGCAGCATTATTCAGAATAGCCAAGATGTGGAACCAACTTACATGTTCATTGACAGATGAATGAATTGAAAATTTTGTATTATGTACACACAATATACTATTATTCAGCCTTTAAAAAAAAGGAAATCCTGTCATATGCAACAATATTTATGAATCATGAGAACACTATGTGGAGTGAAATAAACTAGTCATAGAAGGACAGTTACTGTATTATTCCACTTACATTGCATCTAAATAGTCAAATTCATAGAAACAGTGCAATGGTGGTTGCCAGAGCTTGGAGGGAGTGGGGACTGGGGAGTTGCTGACCAGCTGGTACGAAATTTCAGTTATGCAAGATGAGTGATTTCTAAAGATCTGGTGTACAATGTTGTGCCTATAGATCACAATACTGCATTGTACACCTAAAAATCTGTTAAGGGGGTAAATCTCATGTAGTTGTTCTTATCACAATAAAAACTAAAAGAATATTTCCCATAGTAAAGCATAAACTGAATAGCAGATTTAAAATACCCACTGTATTTCAGTGACTTAAAACTATTAATAAAGGTAAAAAGATAGGCATTTTCTGGTAAACCAATTGATTTTCTTTTTTAAAAGTTTTTAAAAAATAGACTTTACTTTTTAGAAAAGTTCTCAGTTTATGGAAAAATTAAGATAATAGTCTAAGCAAGTTACCATATAACTGCCCTCCATTTCCCCATTTTACTAATACCATACACTAATATGGTACATTTGTTACAATTAATGAGCTGATACCAGTATATAATTATTAACCTAAGTCCATAATTTATTTATAGGCTTCCCAGGTAGATCAGTGGTAAAGAATCTGCCTGCCAACGTAGGAGACCAAAAAGACATGGGTTCAATTCCTGGGTTGGGAAGATCCCCCAGAGTACGAAATGGCAATCCACTCTAGTATTCTTGCCTGGAAAATTCCATGGACAGAAGAGCCTGGTGGGCTACAGTCCATGGGCTTGCAAAGAATCAAACAGCACTGAGTGTCTGAGAATGCATGCATGCATACTTTATTCATATTTCCTTAGGTTTTAGCTACTGTCCTTTTTCTGTTCCAGGACCCCATCCAGCACACCATATATCATTCAGATGTCATGATCCTGGAGGCTTCTCTTGGCTGTCTTTCCTTTCTCTGACTTTCTTTGATTTCTTGATTTCTCTGTCTTTCCTTGTTTCAAATGACCTTGGCAGTTTTGAGGACTACTAGTCAGGTATTTTGCAGCTAGGCAGGTACTTTTCTTTCTTTTTTTATTATAAAACTTTATTTTTAATTGAAATAGAGTTGATTTACAATATATTAGTTTCAGGTGTACTACTGCATAGTGATTCAGTATTTTTATAGATTATACTCCACTAACAGTTATTGCAACATAACAGCTATATTTTCCTGTTCTGTATAATATCCTTGCAGCACTGTTTAAGAAAACCGAGATATGGAAGCAGTAACCCAAGTGTCCATCAACAGATAAATGGATAAAAAGAAGACATGATATACATATACATACACACACACACTCATACAAACATGTACATACAAAGCATGTGTGCATGCTAAGTTGCTTCAGTCATGTTCGACTCTGCAACCTTATGGACTGTAGCCCATCAGGCTCCAGACAAGAATACTGGAGTGGGTTGCCATACTCTCCTCCATGGGATCTTCCTGACCCAGGGATCAAAATTGCGTCTCCTGCAACTCCTGCATTGCATGTTGGTTCTTTACCTCTGAGCCAGCAGGTAAAACTGTGCATACAATGGAATAGTAGCAAAAGAGAAACAGAGTCACAGATTTAGAAAACAAATTAGTGGTTACCAACAGCGGCTTCCCTGGTGGCTCAGATGGTAAAGAATTTGCCTGCAATGCAGGAAAACTGGATTCAATACCTGGGCTGGGAAGGTCCACTGGAGAAGAAAATGGCATCCCACTCCAGTAGTCTTGCCTAGAGAATTCTGTGGACAGAGGAGCCTGGTGGGCTATAGTCCATGGGGTCCCAAAGGGTAGGACCCAACTAAGTAACTAACACTTTCACTTTTCAGTAGGGAGAGAGGAGTGGAGAGGGGCAAGATAGAGGTATGAAATTAAGAGACACAAACTACTAAATATAAAATAAACTCATTGATTTCCAAATGTAAAGAAAGCAACTTGCAAGTATCCAAGGGAAAGAAAGAGAAGGCAACACATAGAAAGTGAGATGACTTTAGATTTCTCAGAAATAGTTGATGACAGATAACAACAGAGAAACCTGTACAATGTATAAAAAAGAAATACATATAACAACATTCTTCTGACCAGTTGACTTGTCTTTACTGCAAAAACAAAATGAAGATGAATTTGATAGACCCAAAGATTAGGAAGTAAAGCATTTTATCTTCTCACTGGTAAAAGATATACTGTTGGATAATATCCATTCAATAGAATTATATTTAAATAACCATGGAAAATCAAAATATAAAACAAAAAGGCTGTAATTTTTAAAATAAAAATGCTTAACATGAATAATAATTTAACTCTAAAAACAAAACAAAAAATAATTCTTAACTATAACAAGATTTGGAAAAATGAGGAAGTAGCTAATAAGTGAAAAAATTAAAAAATGAATAAACATCAGATATAATAAACATTATCTCTTGTCTCTGGGCTGAGATAGAATAGTCTAGCAGCCACTGTACCACCCCTCACTTCAGCTACCCACCTTAGGCTGAGACCCAGATCTCCTTGGAGAGGGCAGGGCTGGCCTCACTAAATGATGGAGAAATCACTGAGGTTCTACGCCAGTGAGACACGCTGGGGATCTGTCTAGAGTTCTGTGGAGACACCATCTGCATGGATGTGCTATGGTTCAGGACCTGCTGTAAAGTCACTGGAGGAGGTGCCATGACAAGCAGCTGAATAGTGGCCACTGCATGCTGCACAGAGGTGGAGAAGTTGTCCTCTGCAGAAGCTGGGTGTCAAAGAAAGTCACACCTTGCAGGTGCCCAGAGCTTGAGAAATGGTGTTCTACAGGAACTTGGCATTGGGCACAAGAAGTTCTGCAGGGGACAGAAGCAGGGAGAGCTGTGCCCTGCAGGATCCAGCACTGGAGAAACTCTGCTCTGTGGGACCTGAGTGCTTGCAGGGAGACCTAGAGGGATTCATGGCATCAGAAGCTTGCCTGCTGACAGAACAGCACAAAAGCAGGCAGGTGAGGTGTCCATGTCAGAAGGGACAAAAGGTGGTCACCAAGCTGGGCCTGAGACTATGATCTCACTGAGGGACTGTACCTTCTGGGAATGGTGTTGGAGCAGAGACACTGGTGGGCCTGATATATACAGCTGATGCCAACAATGAAGTTGGTGCAAGAAATCCCAAAATAGCAGCACCCTGGACCTGGGAAATGTGAAATGCCAGAATGGAGGAAGCACAAGGTGGAATCAAGATTGCTAGGAGAAATATCAATAATCTCAGATATGCAGATGACACCACCCTAACTGCAGGAGCGAAGAGGAATTAAAGAGTCTGTTTATGAAGATGAAAGAGGAGAATGAAAAAGCTGGCTTAAAACTCAACGTTCAAAAAACTAAGATCATGGCATCTGGTTCCATCACTTCATGACAGATAGATTGGGGGAAAAAATGGAAGTAGTGACAGGCTTTATTTTTTGGGGCTCCAAAATCACTGTGGGTGGTGACTGCAGCTATGAAATTAAAAGACGTTTGATCCTTGAAAGGAAAGCTATGACAGACCTAGATAGCATATTAAAAAGCAGAGACATCACTTTGCCAACAAAAATTCATATAGTTAAAGCTATGGTTTTTCCAGTGGTCAAGTATGGATGTGAGAGTTGGACCATAAAGAAGGCTGACCACCAAAGAATTGATGCTTTTGAATTGTGGTGATGGAGAAGCCTCTTGAGAGTCCCTTGGACAGGAAGGAGATCCAACCAGTCAATCCTAAAGGAAATCAACCATGAATATTCATTGGAAAGACTGATGCTGAAGCTGAAGCTCCAATACTTTGGTTACCTGATGCAAAGAGCCTACTCATTGGAAAAGACCCTGATACTGGGAAAGATTGAGGGCAAGAAGAGAAGGGGCAACAGAGGATGAAATTGTTGGATGGCATCATCAGCTCAATGGACCTGAGTTTGAGCAAACTCTGGGAGATAGTGAAGGACAGGGAAGCATGGTGTGCTGTAGTCTATGGGGTTGCAAAGAGTTGGACATGACTGAGTGACTGAACAACAGAACTGGAAAGGGCTTCTTCCTTTTGCAATATTCCTCCTGTTCCCCCTAATGATAATGTCTGATGTCATGCTTGCTGCAAAAGAAGGATGCATGAAAGACCTTTCATAGTATCCTATTTCACAGGACAATGATCAGTCCATTATCACAGAACAGATAATGAAGGGTAAATTTGGAGCTGGAAAGCAATAGATTGATAACTGGCATGCAGGTGTAGTTTATCTTTAGCATTAACATAAATATTCAAATCATAAATCTTCAAATCAATAAATCCTCAAATCAATAAATCTTCAAATCATAAATCTTTAAATGTATCTAATGTTCTCTAAATAGAATTGTGATTTTCTCATTTTCATCCATTGGTAAATCATATGAACAAATGCTTCAATAGTCAGATATGCTGTTATTCTTTTTTCTTTTATTTAAGCTGGTGTTTCCACTTCACTTCTGGATAACTTCACTTGATTTTATTCACAAAATACATTTGTGAATTGATGCAAGCTCTTTAGAGTCCTTATCACCATGACAGCGAACATGAAACTCCGAGACGCCTTGTATCAGTGATGTCACTCGGTTCTTTTCAGTCTTTCCTCATGAAATACTGAACACCACCTAGCAACTTATACACTATTTTTAATACTTTCCCACCTGACTACTTGCCTGGGTTCCTCTTCATTTTGTTAAAACAAAGAGCTGGAAATCACTACTTTTGCAAAAGAATGTGTAACCTAGTCATTAGAGTTGTTCCCTTTCTCAATTTTGCTGAAGTATCCCAAAAGTCTTTACAATAGATAGCAAAGGCCCCAGTTTTCCCTGTCACTCTTTAACTTAGATTCTTGTATTGAAAAACTGGGATAAAATCAATCCTATAAAAATTGAAATTGTATCTTCTTATGAAGTGTGGACAAGCACATGTATAGTCATGTAAATTTTCAAACTTTCAAAGTGCCATAAAAAGGCATAACAAATGGGCAAAGAAGATGCTTGAGAATTTTTACAAGATAAATTAATTATCTTATGGTTTTAAATATTTGAGATGATTAGGCATATGAAATAATCAGAACAGCATAATAATTGGGAAGTACAACATACACTTATGTTGTAGTGAAGGTGATTTTCTGAAGTGCCTCTACATTAGAGATAGATCTTTGGAATATTGTGTGCCAGAACTGTACATAAATAGATGTTCTGATATCTATAGGTTCACATTTGGTTCAGGTTTTCATAAATCTTGACCCTGAAGCTATCAGAGATAAATGTTTCCTTTAGAAAGTCATAAAATCTTTCAGGTATTTTTGCCTGTAACAGAGATACCAGAAGAAAGGTAAGTTGTCTTACAGGTAGATCAATAAAACTTATCCTACTGAAAGATATAAAAAGAAGATGATTCAGGAAAAATAAACAGGGTTTCAGTGATCTGAGCAACATGTCAGAAGTCTTACATATGAGTAAAGTCCCCAAAATGAGATATTTGAAAAAGTAATAGCATACATTTTCCTAAGTTTGATGAAGAAATAAATGTGTAGATCCTATATGCTCAGCAAACCCTAACAGGATAAATCAACTAGGCATATCATAGTGTATGATATATATAAATATAAATATATATATATATATATATTTCAATCATTATTGAAAACCAAAGATAAAGAGGAAGTGTTAAGAGCAGCCAGAGGAGAAAAGAAATATTACACAGTTGAACAATTTTGCAGACAGTATTTGACTTCATATCAGAAACAATGGAAAGAAAAGATGATAGAACCAATTTATTTAAAGTACTGCAAATAACCCATCTAGATTTCTATATCCAGAAAAAATGTCTATCAAAACTGAGGAAAAATAAACTCATTTTTATACAAATGAAAGCAGGGAGAATTAAATTCCTTTGGACTCGCACCACAAGAAATGTAAGAGAAAGTTAGTTTGCTGTGATCCACACAGTCAAAGGCTTTAGCATAGTCCTTGAAGCAGAAGTAGATGTTTTTCTGGAATTCCCTTGCTTTCTCTATGATCCAACAAATGTTGGCAATTTGATCTCTGGTTCCTCTGCATTTTCTAAACCCAGCTTGTACATCTGGAAGTTCTCGGTTCATGTACTGCTGGAGGCTAGCTTGAAGGATTTTGAGCGTAACTTTCTAGCATGTGAAATGAGAGCAGTTTTATGGTAGTTTGAACATTGTTTGGCATTGCCCTTCTTTCGGATTGGAATGAAAACTGACCTTTTTCAGTTCTGTGACCACAGAACTGAGCAAAAATAGCCAAGTTAAAAAAGTTGCTTAATGTATGATGGCACGCATATAAAGTTCTAGAATAGGTAAAACTATGTTGATAAAAGATCCATGGTTTTCTAGCGGTGAGAACGGGGAAATAGATTCAAATGGAAAAGAGAACCTTCTCAGCTAATAGAATTATTTTGTATTTCATTTGGGAAAGTGGGCACATGAGTGTATACATTTGTCAAAACTCATTAAACACTGCACTTAAAAATATATGCTTTTGAGTGTATTGGGCTTCCTTGATGGCTCAGTTGGTAAAGAATCCACCTGTAGTGCAGGAGAGCCTGATTTCGATTCCTGGGTTGGGAAGATCCTCTGAAGAAGGGATAGGCTCCCACTCCAGTATTCTGGCCTGGAGAATTCCATGGACTGTATAGTCCCTGGGGTGGCAAAGAATTGGACATGACTGAGCAATCCACTTTTGAATGTGTTAAATGATACCCTAATAAAGCTGAAGAGTCAGGGGACTCTGCTTCAGTCTTGTTTCTGTAGGTCCATAACCATGGTCTGAAGGTGTGCTTGGGGCACAACTGGTGAGTAAGGCTGGCAGTGGTAAGAAGAGCTGGGCATGGATTTGGGAAAGGGAGAGAGGACAAGGGAGGACCTGTGGGACCAGTGCTCCTTTCTATCATAAATGTAAGCGTAGCTCCTGCAGCGGTTAATGGCTGTTTTTCAAACCTTGTACAAGTTCCTCTAGCTCAGAGCCCTGCAGAGAATTCTGGGAAAGCAGGTTCCCAATTAACTAAGCTGACAAAGACCCCTCGGAAACCCTGAATCACTATAGTTCTATTTTTAGAAGTGAGAAAAATTCAAGCCTTACAATTTCACCCACCAAAGCTTGAGAAAATTGTGTGTGTGTGGGGGGTGGAATCTAAATGCATTGCAGTTCTGTAAAGGGTAAAATTTTTACTTGATATTGTTAGCTGTCAAATTAACTTTTCTTACTTCATTCACACACATGAAATTTATTCATAAAGACTATGCATGGTACACTGAGCAGCAGGATATTTCTAAAGTCTCTTTGAATTCACTACTCAGTTTTTTTCTCATTTTACTACCTTAGTGTTTACCATCCAGCTATTATTATGTATATCTTGTAAATATATAATTACACACCAGGTTTGCATATAGCAGAACAAACCTCTTTCAGCTGGAGAGGGAAATTTATAAGCCCAGCTTTTGTTGTTACTGTGTTACTCCCACCTAGGGAGGAGGCACGGAGAAGGCAATGGCACCCCACTCCAGTACTCTTGCTTGGAAAATCCCATGGACGGAGGAGCCTGTTAGGCTGAAATCCATGGGGTCGCTAGAGTTGGACACGACTGAGCGACTTCACTTTCACTTTTCATTTTCATGCATTGGAGAAGGAAATGGCAACCCACTCCAGTGTTCTTGCCTGGAGAATGCCAGGGATGGGGGAGCCTGGTGGGCTGCCGTCTATGGGGTCGCACAGAGTCGGACACGACTGAAGTGACTTAGTGTAGCGTAGCGTAGGGAGGAGGCAAAGACAAACAAAAAGCCCAAGTCCCCCTCTCAAAAAGAAGCCAAAACTCCCGAAACGCCCCCCGCCAAAAAAAAAGCCCAAAAAAGGGCACATCTCTTTTCATAATTCTTCTGGAGCTCCACAATGAATTTATGACTGGAAAGCACAACTTTCTACCAGGTTTAGATGCTGGGTACAACTTCTTGTAGGCCACTAATGAGCCGCTTTGCCACATGTGAGTGAACTGCTGAAAAGCTTAATATTTATATCCATCCTGGTGTCCAGAAACTTTCTTTCTTTCTTTCTTTCTTTTTTTTTTTTAGAAACTTTCTTTCTAAATTGCTTTTGCTTTTCAATGTTCTCCTTTGCCATTAACCTAGATAGTGTCTTGGTTTAGGAAACTTTTTAAAACATGAAATTTATTTTCTTTCTTCCTTTATTCAGTTAGTTATCAAATTCCATAGACATTTATTCATTTTCTATTTCACATTTGTTAAACATTTACTAGGTGTTGGGAAAGAAAATGAGCACAGAGGAGAGGTGAGCAAAAATGAATTTAATGTGGCCACAGCCCTCCCTTCCACCCATTCCCTTGGCTGCCAGCCTCCTCCATGCCCCATGGGGTCAAGTGTGGAGCGTGCTCTGAATGACTCACAGAAAGGGCTCCTATACCAGTCAATCCTGCTCAAGCTCTGTTGCTTGCCTCTTGAAGTATCATTTCCCTCTCCTTCCCTCTCCTGGGCCTTGGCTTCCTCTGCAACACCTTACCTGCAAATTTATTTCCCATTACTCCCCTCCCAAATTTATTTCACACTGTGTGTTCAGTCATTTAGTCATGTCTGACTCTTTGTGACCTCATGGACTGTAGCCCACCAGGCTCCTCTATCCATGGAATTTTACAGGCAAGAATACTGGAGTGGGTTGCCATTTCTTTCTCCAGGGGATCTTCCGAGCCCAGGGATTGAACCCCCGTCTCTTGCATCTCCTGCATTGGCAGGCAGATTTTTTACCACTAGTGCCATCTCATCCAAATTCAACCTCACCTCACCCTGTCACACCCCTTACTCTTCCTGGAGCATTAGGTTTAAGCCCATCTCCCAGACTTTGCTTCTGCTATTCTATCCCAACCCCCTACCGGGGAGCTGTCTTCTCTTCTCTTTACATCTTCCCCATGCTTAATTCATTTTGAAGATTCTTTATCCTATATATGAATTTCCAATTAGGAAACATTTTGTGTTTATAGAATTACATTAACCTGTTTTTCTCAGTCTTTGTTTTATGGGTATATATTTTCCTAACTCATTTGTTAATTAAACCTTATCTGCTTTTTATGCTGTATCCCTGCTGGCAGGCCATTTAATTCACAGACCATTGCAGGGAGATGATCGGGAGCCCAGATTCTGAAACCTCCCTCATCCTGGATTTATATCTCAGTCAGTTACTGTCTGATCCTCTGCAAGTTTTAGTTTCTCTGTGTCTCAGTGCTTTCATCTGGAAAGAGTGGACGTTACCTTTCTCATAGGATTGATGCAAAGATTAAGTGATAAAACTACTGGCAAACTGCTTAGAAAGATGCCTGCAACATAGTAAACATTAGCTATTATCAGTGTTTGTCTGCTCAGTTGCTTCAGTTGTGTCTGATTCTTTGCGACCCTATAGACTAGCCCATCAGGCTCCTCTGTCCATGGGCTTCTCCAGGCAAGAATACTGGAGTGGGTTGCCATGCCCTCCTCCAGGGGACCTTCCCAACCCAGGGACCCAACCCTTGTCTCTTTTGTCTCATGCATTGGCAGGTGGGTTATTTACCACTAGTGCCACCAGGGAAACCCAGCTATTATTAGTAGTACTAAGTAAATATTTGTTATTTGAAAACAGAAAAGTGAATGCACTATAATTAACAAAATACTTAACAAGAGCAAAAGAATGTATTAACTACTGGAGGAGCTACTTAGTCTGTATATAGTAAAAAAATACATAATCTTCAACATTTCTCTTTTTGTCCTACTTATCTGGTAACCCCCTATCCTGGTCAAACTATATTCTCCACTGACTATAATCACATCTCAACTGAATTTGTTTCGAGAAAACAGTCATGTTGACTGATTGTAGTTTAAATTCATGGGCACTAATATTTAGTTCACTATTAGTGCTTCCTGGGAAATCCGTGTTTTCTAGTCTATTAATGCTTCCCAACTATTCCATACGCCCTCCTTGCTTCTTAATCCTTTACCAATTTCTTCCCTGTCCTTATGGCTAGCTGGCTGAAAACTTAGCTTCATAGTATAGTAAACAGAAGAGAGCTTGGAATTCCCTGGTGGTCTAGTTAGTGGTTAAGAGAGAGAACAGCTTCTCAATAAAGCATCTTCCTGCTCTCCTGATCCTAAGTCAAAACCTCAGGCTTCCTTCTACTTCTTTGATAAGCAGTTAGTGCTCCTATATAAGATCAACCCATTAAACTGGGCACCAGACCTTATTCCTCTTGATTATTAAAGAAAATCTCTCCAGCATTACACCTCTCTCTTGCCTGCAGAGTTAATATTTCCCTCTTTACTGGATCAGTCTCATCAATATACAAACACGACTCTTTGTATCATCTAAAGTATCTTCCCTTTACCACAGCTTCTCCCTCCAGCTATCGTTCTCTGCCCCCTTTACCACAAAATTCTTCAAGGATTGTCTATATTCTCTGTCTCTATCTTCTCCTGTCATGAACCTAATCTGATTAGTCCCCATGCTCCCGTTACTCCACCCAAACTGTTTTTGGCAAGGTCATTTGTGACATATCAGTAATATTGGTGTAATTGATCACTCTCTCTTGAAAAATTTTGTGGTTGTTTTCCTACCATATTGCCTACAATTTATCAGTCTCATTTGCTTGTTTCTTCTTATAAAATTGATCTTTAAAGATAAGACTGACTCCAGACCCAATCCTTCAGTTCAATTTAGTCGCTCAGTTGTGTCTGATTCTTTGTGACCCCATGTACTGTAGCATGCCAGGCCTCCCTGTCCATCACCAACTCTGAGAGCTTGCTCAAACTCATGTCCATTGAGTCAGTGATATCATCCAACTATCTCATCCCCTTCTCCACCTGCCTTCAATCTTTCCCAGCATCAGTGTCTTTTCCAATGAGTCAACTCTTTGCATGAGGTGGCCAAAGTATTGGAATTTCAGCTTTAGCATCAGGCCTTCCAATGAACACCCAGGACTGATCTCCTTTAGGATGGACTGGTTGGATATCCTTGCTGTCCAAGGGACTCTCAAGAGTCTTCTCCAACACCACAGTTCAAAAGCATCAATTCTTTGAGGCTCAGCTTTCCTTATAGTCCAACTCTCACATCCATACATGACTACTGGAAAAACCATAGCTTTGACTAGATGGATTGTTGTCAGCAAAGCAATGTCTCTGCTTTTTAATATGCTGTCTATGTTGGTCATAGCTTTTCTTCCAAGGAGTAAGCGTCTTTTAATTTCATGGCTGCAGTCATGATCTGCAGTGATTTTGGAGCCCAAGAAAATAAATTCTGTCACTGTTTCCATTGTTTCCCCATCTATTTGCCATGACGTGATGGGACCAGATGCCATGATCTTAGTTTTTTGAATGTTGAGTTTTAAGCCAGGTTTTTCACTCTCCTCCTTCACTTTCATGAAGGGCCTTTCTAAAGAACTGATTTGATCCTAAAAAACTGATCCTCTTTGCTTTCTGCCATAAGAGTGGTGTCATCTGTATATCTGAGGTTATTGATCTCTCTCCCTGAAATCTTGATTCCAGCTTGTGCTTCATCCAACCCAGCATTTTGCATGATGTACTCTGTATATAAGTTATATAAGCAAGGTGACAATGTACAGCCTTGACGTACTCCTTTCCCAATTTTGAACCAGTCCATTCTTCCATGTCCAGTTCTAAAGTGTTGCTTGTTAACCTACACACGGATTTCTCCGGAGGCGGGTAAGGTGGTCTGCTATTCCCTTCTCTTTATGAATTTCCCACAGTTTGTTGTGATTCACAGAGTCCAAGGCTTTAGTGTAGTCAATGAAGCAGATGTTTTTCTGGAACTTTCTTGCTTTTTCGATGATCCAATGGATGTTGGCAATTTGTTCTCCTGTTCCTCTGCTTTTTCTATCTTGAACATCTGAAAGTTCTTGGTTCACGTACTGTTGAAGCCTAGCTTGGAGAATTTTGAACATTAATTTGCTAGCGTGTGAGATGAGTGCAATTGTGTGATAGTTTGAACATTCTTTGGGATTGAAATGAAAACTGACCTTTTCCAGTCCTATGGCCACTGCTGAGTTTTCCAAATTTGCTGATATATTGAGTGCAGTATTTAACAGCATCATCTATTAGACTTTTAAATAGCTCAATTCGAATTCCATCACCTCCACTAACTTTGCTCGTAGTGATGCTTCCTAAGGCCCACTTGACTTCAAACTCCAGGATGTCTGGCTCTAGATGAGTGATCACACCATCGTGGTTATCTGGGTCATTAAGAGCTTTTTTGTTTAGTTCTTACATGTATTCTTGCCACCTTTTCTTTATATCTTCTGGTCCTGTTAGGTCCATACCATTTCTGTCCTTTATTGAACCCATCTTTGCATGAAATATTCCCTTGGTATCTCTAGTTTTCTTAAAGAGCTCTCTAGTCTTTCCCATTCTATTGTTTTCCTCTATTTCTTTGCATTGATCACTGAGGAAGGGTATCTTATCTTTCCTTGCTATTCATTGCAACTCTGCATTCAGATGTATCTTTCCTTTTCTCCTTTCCCTTTTACTTCTCTTCTTTTCTCAGCTATTTGTAAGCCCTCCTCAGACAACCATTTTTTCTTTTTGCATTTCTTTTTCTTGGGGATGGTTTTGATCAGTGCCACTTGTACAATGTTATGAACCTCTGTATAGTTCTTCAGGCACTCTATCAGATCTAATCCCTTGAATCTATTTGTCACTTCCACTGTTTAATCATAAGGGGTTTGATTTAGGTAGTACCTAGATTTTGGTAGGTCTAGTGGTTTTCCCTACTTTCTTCAATTTAAGTCTGAATTTTGCAATAAGGAGTTCATGATCTGAGCTACAGTCAGCTTCCAGAATTGTTTTTGCTGACTGTATAGAGCTTCTCCATCTTTGGCTGCAATGAATATAATCAATCTGATTTTGGTATTGACCATCTGGTGATATCCATGTGTAGAATCTTCTCTTGTGTTGTTGGAAGAGAGTGTTTGCTATGACCAGTGCATTCTCTTGGAAAAACTCTGTTAGCCTTTGCCCTGCTTCATTTTGTACTCTAATACCAAGCTTGCTTGTTACTCCAGGTATCTCTTGACTTCCTTCTTTTGGATTCCAGTCCCCTATGATGAAAAGAACAACTTTTTTTTTTTTTTTTTTTGGTGTTAATTCTAGAAGGTCTTGTAGGCCTTCATAGAACTGTTCAACATCAGCTTCTTTGGCATTTGTGGTTGGAGCATAGGCTTGGATTACCGTGATATTGAATGATTTGCCTTGGAAAGGAAGAGAGATCATTCTGTCACTTTTGAGACTGCACCCAAGACTGCATTTTGGACTCTTTTGTTGACTATGAGGGATACTCTATTCCTTCTAAGGAATTCTTGCCCACAGTAGTAGATGTTATTGTCATGTGAATTAAATTCACCCATTCCAGTCCATTTTAGTTCACTGATTCCTAAAATGTCGATGTTCACACTTGCATCTCCTGTTTGACCGCTTCCAATTTACCCTGATTTATGGACCCAATCCTTTGACCTTTTATTTTCTATGGTTATACTATAATTCCTCAGTAATTTCATGTAGTTCCATGGCTTTAAGTAACATATTTATCAGTTAGAGTTCAAAGCAGAATCCACATGATATGGAATAAGGGATTTATTACAGGTATTAGATCGTTTGTGGTTGCTGCTGAACTTCTATGAAAGCCTGTTGGCTTTGCATCTGGTATGTTTTAAGGTCACTATAAATCAGCTAGGGGTGGCAGTCTAGAGTAAAATGTGGACATAAAGCCTGAGAGAGTGAGGACCACACAGATCCAGTGAGTAAGGGAAAACTGGAATCCACTGGGACAAAGTGGAACCTGCCTCCTGCTTGGACATCTGGAACAAGCTGCACTTATGCTGGCCCAGGACTTGGAGAAGCTAAAGGAAGAAATTCAGTGTGAACTGGGGCAACTGCATGCCTGAGTGTGGCCTGTGCCATTAAGGTGCACAAGCAGATAAGCAAGAACGTGCACGAGTGGACAGCCTGGCTTTGTGCCTGCCCTTTGGAGCTTTAGGTCTGCTGGTATACTTCCATCTTTCAAATTGTCCATGAACATCTCATGTGGCAAACCCTAACAGAGAACTCGCAGGGAAGGAGATTTGGGGAAACACTTAAGTAGCTAATCTGCAGTGTTTCAAGATGACCACATCCTTCATGTACTGACAGTTCCGAATTTTGTATCTATCACTTAGGCTTCTCCCCTGAAGTCCAAATTTGTGTATCTGCCACTGACTTTTCCACTCAGACATCTAGCAAACGTCTCCAACTCAACATGCTCTCTCTGCAGTTATTTGCATCTCAGTAAATCCAAGATATTTCCGGTTGCTCAGACAACAGGAGTTATCCCTGCCTCCTCTCAACTGTCCATATCTGATCCATCAGAAAGCAGGGCTACCTTCAAAATAGAGGTAACCATTGGTAAGTGAACTCTCACTTTCCAAATCTCAATAACTTAATGGATTTGAACAAGTACTATCTTTTGTTATCTAAACAAAATAAGTGGCTGTAATTTGAATGTAGAAACAAAATAGAATAGCATACTGAGGCCTGTAAGCACATTCAGAATCTGATAGTTCTCATCATCTCCATCAATGAGGGTGATGGCAACCTCCTTCAAAAGGTCCCGTACATGCACTGCTGCACTCAGTGCCCCCGACCCTGCAGCAGCCCACCGCTGACCCATGCCTCTGCTGGAGACTCTTAGACACTCACGGGCAAGTCTGGGTCAGTCTCTTGTGGGGTCACTGCTCCTTTCTCCTGGGTCCTGGTTCACACAGGGTTTTGTTTGTGCCCTTCAAGAGTCTGTTTCCCCTGTCCTGTGTAAGTTCTAGCAGCTCTATAGAGCTGGGGTTAACAGGGTTAACAGTGACCTCCTCCAAGAGGGCTTATGCCACACCCAGGACTATTGCACCCAGAGCCCCTGCCCCTGTGGCAGGCCACTGCTGACCCGGATCTCTGCAGGAGACACTCAAACACTCATAGGCAGGTCTGGCTCAGTCTTTGTGGGGTCTTCTGGTGTGCACAAGGTTTTGTTTAAGTCCCCTGAGCATCTCTGGTGGGTATGGTGTTTGATTCTAAATGCAATTTCACCCTCCTACCACCTTGCCCTTGGGCATAGGGTATCTTTTTTGGTGGGATCATTCTTCTGTCAATGGCTGTTCAGCAGAACTATACAGAAAAGATCTTCATGACCCAGATAACCACAATGCTGTGATCACTCATCTAGAGCCAGACATTCTGGAATGCAAAGTTAAGTGGGCCTTAGGAAGCATCATTACAAACAAAGCTAGTGGAGGTGATGGAATTCCAGTTGAGCTATTTCAAATCCTAAAAGATGATGCTGTGAAAGTGCTGCACTCAATATGCCAGCAAATTTGGAAAACTCAGCAGTGGCCACAAGACTGGAAAATGTCAACTTTCATTCCAATCCCAAAGAAAGGCAATGTCAAAGAATGTTCAAACTGCTACACAATAGCACTCATTTCACAGGCTAGCAAAGTAATGCTCAAGATTCTCTAAGCCAGGCTTCAACAGTATGTGAATGGTGAACTTCCAAATATTCAAGAGGAATTTAGAAAAGGCAGAGGAACAGGAGATTAAGTTGCCGACATCCATTGGATCATTAGAAAAGCAAGAGAATTCCAGAAAAGCATCTGCTTTATTGACTATGCCACATCCTTTGACTGTGTAGATCACAACAAACTGGAAAATTCTGAAACAGATGGGAATACCAGACCACCTGACCTGCCTCCTGAGAAATCTATAAACAGGTCAAGAAGCAACAGTTAGAACTGGATGTGGAACCACAGATTGGTTCCAAATCAGGAGAGGAGTATGTCAAGGTTGTATATTGTCACCCTGCTTATTTAACTTATATGCAGAGTACATCATGCAAAATGCCAGGCTGGATGAAGCACAAGTTGGAATCAGGATTTCAGGGAGAAATATCAATAACCTCAGATATGCAGATGACACCACCCTTATGGCAGAAAGCAAAGAGGAACTAAAGAGCCTCTTGATGAAAGTGAAAGAGGAAAGTGAAAAAGTTGGATTAAAACTCAACATTCAGAAAGCTAAGATCATGTCATAGTCCCATCACTTCATGGGAAATAGATGGGAAAACAGTGGAAACAGTGAGAGACTTTATTTTTTGGGCTCCACAATTACTGCAGATGGTAACTGCAGCCATGAAATTAAATGACACTTGCTCCTTGGAGGAAAAGCTATGACCAACCTAGATGGCATACTAAAAAGCAGAAACATTACTTTGCCAACAAAGGTCCGTCTAGTCAAAGCTATGGTTTTTCCAGTAGTCATGTATGGATGTGAGAGTTTGACCATGAAGAAGCCTAAGTGTAGAAGAACTGATGCTTTTGAACTGTGGTGTTGAAGAACACTCTTGAGAATCCCTTGGACTGCAAGGAGATCCAACCAGTCCATCCTAAAGGATATCAGTCCTGAGCATTCATTGGAAGGATTGATGCTGAAGCTGATACTCCAATAGTTTGGCCATCTGATGCGAAGAAGTGACTCATTGGAAAAGCCCCTGATGCTTGGAAAGATTGAAGGCAGGAAGAGAAGTGGACAACAGAGGATAAGATGGTTGAATGGTGTCACCGACTCAATGGACATGAGTTTGAGTAAGCTCTGGGAGCTGGTGATGGGCAGGGAATCTTGGTGTGCTGCAGTCCATGGGGTGGCAAAGAGTGAGACATGACAGGGACTGAACTGAACTGATCCTCCATTAAAACCACAGTCATCTCTCTCCTGGATTCCTCACCCTTCCCCACACTTGTTTCTCTATAGTCTGTTTGCTTAACCTCACATTCAGAATGATCCTTAAAAATAACTCAAGTCATGTTATTCCTTTGATCACAACCCAGGTTAAAACCCAAAGTCTAAAATCCAAGATCCAGTCCCATAAAATAAATCTATCATATGAATTTTGATTCTGATAAGTTTATAAAACATTCAAGACAGGCCAGCATGCTGGAAGTTCCTGTAGGAGTTGATGCTATAGTCTTGAATCCCAAGGCAGTCTGGATGGGATGGGGAGGGAGGTTGGAGGGGGCTTCAGGATGGGTGACACATGTACACCCATGGCTGATTCATGTAATGCAAACACCACTATGATATTGTAAAGTAATTGGCCTCCAATTAAAATGAATAAATATATTAAAACAAACAAACAAAACCCAAGGCAGTCTGAAAAGCAGAATATCTTCCTTCTCAGGAGACTTCAGTTTTTTTCTCATATGACCTTCAATAGATTGAATGTGGCCTGACCATAATATGGAGAAAACTCTGTTACAAAACAAAGACACACACACACACATACACTCACTCACTCACTCATTGATTCTGTGACTCTGTGTGTTTGGTAACCCTGGCTAATAGTCACATTTTCATTGAAGTCTTCACTTGCCACTCTGTTCAAAATGGGAACCATCCCCATAAAATTGACCCATGGCACTGCTATTCCACTTACCCTGTTTTATTTTTCTCCAGAGTCCATATATAATATGATACTTGTATAATTATTTATGCTATCTTAGCTTATGCTAGAACATCTAAACTTCATTAAGATGAGGACTTCCTTCTGTCCTCTACTAAATCCCTAAAAGAGTGTTTGGCTTCTAGTAGGCACTCAGTGAATACTTTTGAATGAATAAATGGATGAATGAGTGTATAATGATAAATAGATTGAGTTTCTGATTTACCTGGAAAATCTTTGGCAACAATTAAGTCTTTGCAATGGCATAGAAAAGCAATTAATTCAGCATTGTTGGGAGAGAGAGAAAAATACGACGGCACAGAGGTACCAAATTTATTAGAAATTAAAGGAGTAAGGAAAAAAGAAAGAGTTATAAAAAATAAGGAATTAATGATTTCTTGATTTGCATTGTGCAATTTTAAAATTGATAATGATAGTTCTTGTCTCTGCCTAGAAAAGAAAAGCATCCCAAAGAATAATTAGCATAGAGGTATGAAACCAAAGAGAGGACAAAAATTTAGGAAAAGCAAAAGGAAGACAAATGGTTTTAATGAATGGCAGTGCTTGGCTGCGATTATAAACCATAAATGCTAATGCTACCTATTTACATAGATTCTAATGCAGCTTATCTGTTTGCAGAGAAGAGAAATTAGCTTATGCTAGAAAATATGAAACTGAATAAAGCACTAAATATTTATAGCCTGCAGAATAAAACTGAGGAGAAAAGCTTATTTGTGGAATTTAAATATTTTATGCATTGCATTTAAAAAGATATCCTGTACCACAGTCCTGACAAAAACAGATAAAATAAAATCAAAAGCATGCTTACTCCCTATGAGATATGCACTCCAGACAATGCATCACAAGACTAAGGTGGCTTTGAAAGTTCCACTCATTCATTTCCTTCTTTATTCATCTATTTGTCAAGTATGCATTGATTACTTTCCATCTGCCAGACATGGCAAAAGGCCCTGTGTTTAAGAACTTATCAAATATGATCCTTGACTTGTGAATTTAGAGACTTTCATGGTAGCAGATGCTAAGAACAAATCAGATACATACATAATTGCAAATTGTGACAAGAGATAAAAAGGGAAAATATAAGATGTTATGAGCTACTATAATTGGGAGACTTAATTCTGCTGGAGTGTTAGGGCAGACCATTCTGGAGCCTATTTACAATAAGATCTGAAGAATCTGTAGGGCTCAACTAAGCAATGAATGGCAAGGTTTAAGGCTGAGATGAAGGGACAAAATATCTTAAGCAGGAAGAAAAGGCTTGGTGCATTTGTAGAATTAAGATCAGTACAGAGTATCTGGGAGAAAATTTTGCTAAAGAGAAGGGCACAAGCCAAGCTCTGTATACCATTGTAGTCTTTGTTAAGGATTTGTGATTCATATTTAGTAATTAAAATATCAGCACTGCTATATGGAGTTGAAGAATACTACCAGAAAATTTTACATAAGGGGGCAAGACTACTGGCAGATATTTTATTGCTATAATCAAAGGAGAGAAGCTTTTAAAAGACACCACCAAAAAATAATGGTGGTTGTTGTTTAGTTGCTAAGTCATGTTCAGCTCTTATACAACCCCATGGGCTCCTCTGTCCATGGGATTTCCCAGGCAAGAAAACCGAAGTGGGTTGCCATTTCCTTCTCCACAAAAATAATGGTAGCTATTCTAATATCTGATATAGACTCTGGGATTAGCATTAAAGTACAAGTAGTTTATTTGAGAACTGATTCCATGTTGCCAATTGGCTGTTTGAAATGTAATCCCATTTAAAGAAAGAGACTGCTGCCTAACATCACTTGTAGCTCTAGAAATTGACCCTAGGACTAAGATGGTTTGAATAAAAGCAGTACTTGAGAGGTCATTCTAGGGGGGACTGGTAAGGGAAGAAGTAAATAAGACACTGGTAGGGGAAGGAGTAAGGGAAGAAATTCAGTACAGATTGTGTTAATGATCAGGTTATTGCTGTCAGTAGTGGGGCTCATTTCTCCTGCTAGCTTCCAGGAGAACATGCCTTAACTGCCCTCTGTTTTTACTCAGTGATCTTAGGGGTGGATTGATCAAGGTGTCAGGAATGGAGACTCTGTGTGGGTTCAGTAATATCATCTGATCGGTACTGCCACTGGTGAGTACTGCCGAGAGGAGAGGCCAGTATCTCCTGGCAGAATCAGTCAGCTCCCTTTTGGGTATTTGATTACATGGAATACTTCAAATCATGTAGGGTATGGTGCTTTGTCCTCCCAGGATTAGCCACATTTTTTCAATATAGACCTGTCTTCCCTGCCTCCAACACTTCTGCCAGCATCACTGCTCCCATACTTCCAAAATGCCTTGTCCGTCCCACGGTGGCTCGTACTACACTGACTCTAAGTAGAGGTCAGATATGATCGCAGAGGAAATGGGCTGGGGCTTACTACCAAGGATTTCACTGGTTTTTACCACATTTTATGTCACAAAGAAAAAGTTGACATGGTAGAATAATAGAGTAAACTGCTAAAATTCAGTTTTTGAAGTGAGCTGAGATGCAGGCATTCTGAAAGTTGGGGCACTGTTGTGTAGCCTGCAGTGTATGTCTTCAAACAAGAAAGTAGCACACGGTGCTGTCTCAGTCTAAGACAGTGTGTACCGGTATGTCAAACAAAGTAAAGAGGTGGAGATTTCCATAGCTCACCATTAGACTTTTTGATTCTTTTTCATGACCTTGAGTTGTGGATTTGGTCATCCTAGTCCTCAAGATAGGACTTCTTCCACTAGAAAAAATAGTCATGGTTCCAACAAATTAGAAGATGAGGTTTCCCCTTGGACGTTTGGGACCCTTAATGGTGAGAATCCAACTTGCAAGGTGATTAATCCTAATAACTAGAAACAGGTTTATTGCTAAAGAATGGGTGAGAGAAGACTATTTTCAGAATTCAGGGGATTCACTGGAGGGCCTCTTACCAGTCTTTCACCCCAGAATTGTAGCCACTGTAAAACAGTGGTAACGGAAAAAAAGATAATATCTCCAAAGACCAACCCTGCAGAGAGAAAGATTTGGGTCACCCTACTAAGCAAAGAATCTTGTGTAGCCAAAGTGCTAGTGAAAGATAAGCAGAATGTCAGATATCTGTTGAAAGAAGAGTTCATATTAACAAATTTGTCGTCATGAAAATGATAGAATTGTGGACAATAACAACTCTGTGATTGGTTACTTAATTATTTAACCCTTTCTTTACTTTGGCTTATAGGAAGAATATCAATTGTATCTCATGTCCTAGAATTTACATGAACTTATGATCAAATTGGTAACACTTTGCAGTGCACATTAAGTGGTGGAACTTCTTGAATTTCTTGTGTTAGTATTTTTCTCCTGACCAAGGATAAGAGTAGATGTTAAGGAGTAAAGGGATATATTGTGCTGCATATCTTCTGCTTGCTCCTCCAGATCCACTCCCTGTGCTCCTTCCTCTCCCACAGGGTTGACCTGTACCGATGTGAATAGACATCAATGTTCTCGTCATTGTATAGATTTTCTCCTTTCAGTTCTCACGGTTTCATAAACCTTTCCTCAGTTGTTTCCACCTTGGGTAGTGAGGTTGGTATTACTGGACTGTGTTTTTTGGTCCCCCTATATATACATATTTGTAAACTATGTATGTATCATTCAGTTCAGTTCAGTTCAGTCACTCAGTCCTGTCCGACTCTTTGCAACCCCATGAATCGCAGCACGCCAGGCCTCCCTGTCCATCACCAACTCCCAGAGTTCACTCAGACTCACGTCCATCGAGTCGGTGATGCCATCCAGCCATCTCATCCTCTGTTGTCCCCTTCTCTTCTTGCCCCCAATCCCTCCCAGCATCAGAGTCTTTTCCAATGAGTCAACTCTTCGTATGAGGTGGCCAAAGTACTGGAGTTTCAGCTTTAGCATCAGTCCTTCCAAAGAACACCCAGGAATGATCTCCTTTAGGATGGACTGGTTAGATCTCCTTGCAGTCCAAGGGACTCTCAAGAGTCTTCTCCAACACCACAGTTTAAAAGCATCAATTCTTCGGCACTCAGCTTTCTTCACAGTCCAACTCTCACATCCATACATGACCACAGGAAAAACCATAGCCTTGACAAGACGGACCTTTGTTGGCAAAGTAATGTCTCTGCTTTTGAATATGCTATCTAGGTTGGTCATAACTTTCCTTCCAAGGAGTAAGCATCTTTTAATTTCATGGCTGCAGTCACCATCTGCAGTGATTTTGGAGCCCCCAAAAATAGAGTCTGACACTGTTTCCACTGTTTCCCCATCTATTTCCCATGAAGTGATGGGACCGGATGCAATTTATTGTATTTCAAATGTATCAGCAGTTTTCTGTGGGGAACCTGAATAATAAAGATGATGAGTTGTTTGGGATATGCTGACTCTGAGATTTCTTGAGATTAACATTGGTAAAATTTCCAAAGAGAGTAGATAAGGAATGATCTAGACTGGTGACATCTGTCTGGGAAATTATTAACAGATAAGTAGAAGATTAGATTACCCATATGGGCCACCAGGCTGATGACAGAATACTAGTGGAGACAGACACTGAAGTGGCGGACATAGGACGGAGATCTCAAAAAGGAGGGAAAGATGGCACAGATGTCAGTTATTAAGAGAAGCAGGAATGTGGAGATAGTGGGGACGAATAGGGTGAAGGCGTTCCAACAGGAGAATGTTGCTATCAGTGCCAGGATGAGCAGAGAGCACTACTAGTACGATAATTTTTAAAAAGAGAGTGCAGTGGTGCATGGCAACTGCAAAGTCACAATTCTGGAGTAAATTGAAAAGTCTTTAAAGACCCAGTAATGTTTTAGGGGAGAAGGTAGGCCGAAGTTAGTTGAAAAATGGGTTGAGAATGAAGAAATAGAGTTATCTTCAAAAAAGATGTTCATAAAGAAAGGAAGAAAAGTCACTGTGTCTGACTAGATGCAGTGAGACGCACAGAGTCTTGAAGGAGATTATGTTTTAGGTGCTAAGGAGCACTTCAATACGCTTTTTAGACTTGAGGATATGATAGAAAGGGAGTGAGTAAAGATACAAGGAGGAAGCAGGGTACTGCGCCGGTTTCCTGCCCACAACACCACCTAAGGGGTTGGCGAACTGCCTAAGCCACCTTCCAGCCCGACCCCTGGACACAGCCCTGTCCTCACCCCGTATAAGAAAAAGACTCATCCCCCTTCCTCAGGGAGGAGCAAGCGAGGGGAGCTGCTGCTTGTTCTTGCTCCCCTGTGCTGCAGCAGGTGCCCCAATGAAACCTTGCCTGAAAAAAAAGATATGTGGAGAGAGAGGACAAAATAAGGAAAGACCCAGAATATGGCAAGATAAGGCCAAGGAGCATGAAGACAAGTTGAACTTGATTAGAAGGAGACACGCCTCAGCTTCCGGCCCCTAAAGTTAAGCATATATGTGGATATCGATTTATTTATAGATGGAAGGGAAGAACACCATAAAGAACACTTTTATGGTTTCAATTTTCTAACTAAGTTTCTGTGGTGAGTAAAAAGTGAGCTAGCAAGAAGACAAAGTAAGAAACAGATATTGGAGGAAATGGGATTTGATATTGACCACAGACAAATAAAAAGGTAAATAGTACTGAGGTCTCAGGTGGTGCTAGAGGACATGAATTTATTCAGGCAATTATTTGTCTATATGTGTTTTCTCTAGCAGGTCTCAGATGTCCTCATTATAGGAGTGAAAAAGGCAATAGGTATCCCTGATCCAGTTACTAAGTATTAAGAAACAGAAATATTTGTTTCTTCCTTTTGTCTTCCTTTCCCTCCTTACCTCTTTCCTTCATTGCCCCTTTCCATCTTTTCTTGACAACTTTTTACCTTCCTTCCGTTTTGCTTTCCTTCCTATCCTTTTCTTTTTTCCCCTTCTTCTTTGCTCTGACATTGATTGTACATTTTTATGTATTAGATATTGTGAAAGCTGTAGAAGACACATTTAACTGTTATTTATAGTAAAAAAATCCCCCAAAGAAGTTGAAAATGTCAGCAGATTAATAATGGTTATTATTCTTTGCACAATACCAGGTGGGAAGATAAGAGTATTTGTGCATTTTAAGCTTTTGTTAAGTCTTGTTCTTTGGGGAGTACAGGAACTAAGGTGTGGATTATACTGAACGTTTCATTTTTGGTATTTTTTGTAAGGCCTCCAGGCCCTTCTCATTCTCCACACTGGCACACTTGAAAAGTTATGAGCCCCCTGCATACCACTTAGAGCAAACGGGGACTGAGCGCCGTCTCTTCTGGGTTATCACATCACCGCCTTCCTCAGCCAGCGCTGCCCTGTTGCCGTGGACGTACATGGGGGATGCTGGCCTCCGCCGTGAGGTCCACGGCCTCTCCTGGGCCTGCTTTTCCCAATAGCCTTGATTGCATTCGTAAAAAGTTATGGAGGCTTGTAGCCAGAGAACTACAACTTGGAGAGAGGGTGGAAATAAGAAGACAGGAAAACAAATTTGGATTGAGGTACAAATGTCATCCAAGTATCCAATTCCCAAGTATGGAATTGAAGATGAAAGGAAAGCAAAGAAACTTCCCTTTGACCATTCAGAATGTACCTTGTGACTAGATTTATTTTTTTTCCTATTGCAAAGTTGAAAATGACGTGAACATTAGTGAAAGATTTCATCTACATTTCACAAAGTCAATTGTTGCAAAGTAATTTCTAGGATAATAATCTAAGGGTAAAGGATGACTTTTAGTAATTTGAACGTATAGAAGGCCAAATAATTTGTTAACCAAATTGGTATTGGAAGTTTCAAAACTGACTCTCTTCATGACCCAAATGTCACAGCTAATTTCTTAGTTCTGTTTCTTACTGGTTTGTTACCTGGCAAGTGAACAGTGTTTCAAGGAAAAAGAATCCGGTAATTGCCTCTGCACCTGTTTTGGGTCATGGTCTCCCACCCATTGACTTCAGTGACTTCAAAGACATCTTTAAGTGAAAGATGACTTACACTTTGGACTGAGCTGAAATATCACTTTCATTGTCAGAATCCCTTCTTTTACTCTTTCCTCTTCTCCATCTCACTAACTGAAATGTTTAGATAGTTAATGCTAAGGGCTGAGAGTGTATTTTTCCAGTGAAATGACAGATCACCATAATTTATATTTTTTGTTTCCACCTGACCAAAGTGAGAGCAATTATGGAGGGGGACAAGGCAACAATCAATGTGCATTATTATAAAAATACTTAAATTATTATTTTCCTTATTGTTTTCCTATAAAGTAGATACAGTTTTCTTTGTCAGAGTAGAATATTTGTTTAAACTGTGCTGGCAGATACAAGCTGAGCCTCGTTTACGGATTTAGTGCTGCTTCAGAGAAGCCTGACTCGTGGAAGAATCTAAAGCCCAAACAATAGGAATCTAGTCTGTATGCAGTCCTTTTCTAGGCAATTTTTTTTTTTCTTTAGGAAATAGCTGCAAAGCTACACAAATCAAGCTAATGCATTGATAGAAGAGCGATTGTTTGGATGTGCTACCAGTTCATAGTGTTGAGGCAGTAAATGTGATATATAATTGATTCATGAAGCCTTAGCTGGCTTCTAGCATCATTATGTATATTGCTATATTTCTATGTGAATAAAAATCAAGCAAGCAAACGACATTGACACATTCCTCGCTCTATTTTCTTGTATTGGTTTCCTTCCTGTGCACTCATTTTTTTGGCTTGGGTCTGTATGTCATATCCTGTATAAGCTGCCACAGCTGTTTGTCAGTTCTCTCTAATAGCCTTTTCTTTCTGTGAGAAGACTAGATTGTTCTGGATACTTGGTTCCTCACAGACATCCAGAAAATCCATCCAAGGCTCCCTGTCTTGGTAATGAATGGTTTTTGTTTCAATTTGTTGAAATATAGTCTTGGAAAGTGACTAGTTTCAGGAGAGACATCTCAGTGAGTCATTCAAGGTTTGGATATTCAGCCTTGAGTAACTTTACAGATACAAAATATAAACAATTAGCGGGCGTCACACATGTCAAATTTCTATTCATGAAACAGCAAGTATTTCTATTCAGTATAAAACAGCAAGAGATTTTCTAATGTGCATCAAATATTGTTATGTTTTTAATTGGGAGGGTAAGGGAATTTTTGGAAGACTATTTTACCTAGAATGTAGTTTCTTTAGATATATTACTTTAATTAGGAAGACCTAGAAAAAACAAGCCAGGCTGTATTCATGTTTTGAAGTCTGCAGCACACAGTTAATATATAACCATGTTTGGATAATAAGTGTTAAACATGACAGAATGCCTGCTTTTGTATCCACTCCCTCTTGCGACCACACTACAGCAACAGAAATTCTGGGCTTAAAACTATGAGAAAAAAATAGAACAGAAGAGGAGAAATAGGAATCCAATTTTGAACATTAAAAGTAAGTGGACAAGTGGTAATTAGTTGACCAAAAAAATGGACACAAAGTTGGCTGTGAAAAAAGATTAGGATTAGCTGTTTCCCACTGAGCAGTGCCAGGAAATTTCTAGAATTGGGAATGACAACAATCTCTGAAAAAAGGAGATGGCAGAGAGGCTGAAAACAAGTCTCTTTGAAAATCCATGTTAAAAAAAGTGTTTGACTTTGCCTGTCACAGTTGTCACCCTGAAAAACTGGGTGAATGCACATGCCCCGTGCCTGCAGAAGACTCTGGAAAGAAGGAACCTGTGGGACAACGAATTTAGGAGCTCAAGTCACATGTTCCTAAGTAGATGCGAAGGCAGTGGGAAATGTAGCCCTTCACTGTCGGGGAATGAGAGCTTCATTGTGGGAATAGGTAGGAGCTGTGGTTCAGGCAGCATCTCTGCCTCATTAAGGTGAATGCTAACCTAACAGAATAAGACTGGTGTGGAAATAATCTTAACTTTTGGTTTAATTCTATTCAGCAGAAACTCCAAAATAAAAGTGTTTTACTTGGGGAATTTTATCTGGTGACCCTCAGAAATCTCAGTTAACATCTGAATTGTCAAACATATCCCCCAATACAAGGGGTTATTAACTTAGTTCTATAAAATCACTAGACCCTGGCCACTGAAATCCTGCCTGATAACTATGACTATCTTCCTACAAGAAACATTAGAAGCCCTTTAGACTTTGGTATGACGTAAATGTGTTTATGCAGTTAGTTTTCTCAGCTCCATCTTCAACTTCATCTCTTTACCCTTGCAGCAGATTCTTTTTTTTTTTTTTTTTGCTTGCACCTCATCCCTTTGGCTCATCGTGACTTTGGTAGCAGCTATGGTGGGATGTTTCTATAACGTTGACAAGCATTCTACCTCAAGTACCTGTGTCTCTTGGTGTTTTCTGAAGGTTTGGGCAGCTCAGCCCCAAAAGCAGCAGCCTGAAAGTACAGGGCATTAGTGCTCCTGGAGGGGTAACACTGATAGATGAACATCTCAACCTCCCAGCCACCAGAGGAACAGCGAAGGGTGTGGTCTACGCAGTTTCTCAGAGGATCTCAGTTGGGATTGAATCTCAGCTGGGAGAAGTGATAACCAGCTTGGTAATTCAGCATTAATTGGCTTCCTTCCCTTCCCTGTGTCCTTCTTCAAGGTCCCTCACTTCTGCTTCCTGAGAGCCCCGCCCAAGTCAGCCAACTGCAGGGAGGTCCTAGCCTCAGGCCCTGCTTTCAGAAGGAAAACAAACCTAGATAGCTGACCTCATGAAGATCCTATCCATCACCCTTGTTCCTCCCTGTGGAGGAAAGGGAAACCAAGTGCTTAGAATTTTGCAAATACATTGTTTAGATTTTCATTTGACTTGCTTGCCTTAGGACTGGTATGAATGACCTGCTTATTAGCATTTATGGAAGATACAACTTTTATGATTTGACTATTGATTCATAGTAAAACAAGAATTTCAGCAGCTAGCACTTCCTATTAATTTAAAGGCTGTTATTAAGCTAAATTGCAATTTGGGCTTACAGTAATAAAGGAGAATAACAAGAGACACAGTCACCCCCATAGAGATGCCTGCAGGACCACAGATTCTGGAATGAAGGGCCCACCTTCTTCTCTTTCTTCAGAAATGAAGGCAGTTTGGCTTGGAAAGTATTGCTGATGTGTGCAGGGTGTCAGCTTAAAGAACCAGAGAAATTAAAAAAGGAGCCATACCAAACATAAATTTCCCAGCAGTTTTTCCTTTTCTGTGTCTTATCCTGACCTTGGAGTCTGGAACACCTTTCATTTTTTTTTTTTTTTAAATATACGGATTGGCAGACTGCTAGCCAGGAAATATTTCAAATTTTATGGCTCTATTTTTTTCTGAATCTGATCTTTTTCTACCTATGAGAGACTATTTGTCATCCCAACCAGCTTCACATTTCTCTACTCACTTCATGCACAGAGGAAAGAGTACAGGAACCCAAGAAAGAGAAATCAAAGGGAAGAGAGCTTTCATCAATGATATTTGTTTAATTAAAACTGTAAATTTGTAACTAAAAATTCATCTAATTATTTGTGGCAAAAGTATTTCTTTCAAAGGCAACCAGTAGCACCTGTTGTTTTGCATATACTAATGATATTGTGTGTGCATATAGAATACATATATGTACGTATATATCACTATGAATACATCAAATATATAACTATTTACATAACTTACCTATAACATATTATATATAATGTGATCATATATATATTGTATTACATATACAATAAGTATACATTATTGTATTACATTATACAATAAGTATACATACAATAAATTACAACCAGTAGTAGTAACAATGTGCATAGTGTTCTGCCTGCTTAAACCTTGTTTTTCAGAGTATCTTAGAAATTTTTCCAGACCAAATGTTTAATAGAATCAATGTTTTTAATGTCTGCATTGTATACACTTTAGGAATATGCCAGCAATTATTTAACCAACCTTCAGGATAGAGATTTGGTATAGATTTTGGCAATTTTTGTCAATCTTATACAATAAATGTTATAATAAACATCCTGCAACATGTTCCATTGCTCTCCTATGTCACAAAGTCAGTAGGATAGATTCCAAGTAGAATTGTTGAAATAAAGGTTTTGTTTATTTATAATTTTGATAAAGGTTGTGAAATTACTACTAGACAAAAATATAATTAGATAAGACTATACATAAATAAAATATATGGTACTTTGGATCTATAGTTTACTTTGTTTTTTCTTGTTATTAAATAAGTTGAGTGCCCTTTTGTATGTTGAAAGCCATTTGTGTTTTCTTTCCCATAAAATGCCTAATTATTTTTTACCTTGCTCATTTCTTCTATTAGATTATTATTTTATTGATTGGCAAAATTTGTATATAAAAGTAAATTAGTCTTTTGTAAGTTATCATTTTTTTCTGCGTTTCATTTGTCTTTTTATTTTTATAATTTTTACATGCATAAAATTTAAATTTTCATGCAATTATTTTGTTTATAGCTTCTGAGTTTTGCAACACACTCAGAAAGTTTTCCTTTTTCTGAGATTATTAATTATTTTATGTTGTTTTTAGTACTTTTAGGTATCTTTGGGCTTTCTTGGTGGCTCAACTGGGAAGAAGCCTGCAATGAAGAAACACAGGAGACATGAGTTGGATCCCTGGGTTGGGAAGATTTCATGGAGGGAGAAATGGGAACCCACTCCAATATTCTTGCCTGGAGAATCCCATGAACAGAGGAGACTGGCAGGCTACAGTCCATGGGATTGCAAAGAGTTGGATGTAACTGAGCAGGAGCAAGGTAATTTCATTTTTAAATCTTTGATCTATTTGGAATTTATTTTATGTAATACATGGGTTATGGATAAATCTCGATTTTCTTTCCTATGTATCTGCCAAGTTGTCTGAAAATCCTTCATTAAATAACCCATCTTCCCCATTTGAAATCCTATTTTTATCATACTACATTCATGTACATATTAGATCTAATTCTGTAGTTTTCATCTCTGTTGTATTGATTTGTTTTTTCCAGTCATGGATAAATATCACACATTCTTAAGGTTTTATGAAAATGGTATGGTTTTTATGAAATATTTCAGTATCTGGACAACTGGTTTCCATCCTGTTCTTATTATTGACATTATCCTGTTTATTCTGTTTCTTTATATATATTTTTGATTGATGTATAGTTAATGTATGATGTGTTAGTTTCAGGTGTACAGTGAAGTGATTCAGTTATATATATATATATTTATATTTAAGTTTATTTTCCATTATAAATTATTATAAGATATATAGTTCCTGGGCCATACAGTAAATTCTTATTATATACTTTATGTACAATAGTTTATATCTGTTAATCCCATACTCCTAATTTATTCCTCCCCTTCCTTTCTCCTTTAGTTTTCTATGTCTGTGAGTCTCTTTTTGTTTTGTATATAGATTCATTTGTATTGTTTTTTAGATTCTACATATGAGTGCTATCATACAATATTTGTCTTCCTTTATCTGACTTTCTTCACTCAGTATGACAGTCTCTCGGTCCACCCATGTTGCTGCAAGCGGGAAAATTATAACTTTAAATAAATTTATGATGTAATGTGATAACAATTGGGGGCTAATATATTTTGCTTGAATTTTCTATTTCCTTTCTTCCCTAATCTTTTAATCTTCATACTATATCTACTCTGCTTTCTCTTTAATTAATACTCTCTTTTGAATGAGATAAATTTTTATGAATCAGCTCTTTGCAAAATGTCTGTGTGGAGCTGAGGCCAAGACTGTACTAGTAGAAATTGTCCCATGATATGCAGTTATGTTTGTAAGTAATTTTTTTTTCACTTTTTTTTTCCCTCAACTCTCCTGTCCAACTGACTGATGCCTTTTTGCAGATCCGGCTGGCTATGTAGATCTTCATTTAGTGCCATCTTCTCTGCTTCTCAAAATTTTATGGTAAACTGAATCTAGGCTTCCTCAGGGCTTCCCTGTGGCTCAGCTGGTAAAGAATTCACCTGCAATGCAGGAGACCTGGGTTTGATCCCTGGTTTGGGAAGATCCCCTGGAGAAGGGAACGGCTCCACACTCCAGTATTCTGGCCTGGAGAATTCCATGGACTGTGTAGTCCATGGGGTCACAAAGAGTCAGACACGACTGAATGACTTTCACTTTCACTTTCAGGCTCCCCCACATCCTTGTGTCTCTGTTCTTGTTCCAAACAAGCCATTGTTGATCTTATATATCAAACACTCTTCTTACTTCGTCCTGTGGTCTGAGACATTCTCTCATGAGTCACCATGTACCCCAATGGCCTTCTCTGCGTTTAAGAACGCTTTATCAAATTGTGTAGTTCTGGTTTGTAGAAATCTTTTATTGTAGATGGAATTTGCATTCATTTATTTTTCTTCTTATTTTGGGTGGTTTCTAGGGAGAAGAGGGGAGAAATTATCTTTTTAATGTGTTATTTAAAAAAATCTGGACCACTTGTGAAATTCAATTTTAAATGTCTATTAAATTCAATTTCACTTGTTCTTTAGTTTTGAATCTTGACTGGAAAGAACTTTTGAGGACCAGATATCTGTTCAGTTCAGTTCAATCGCTCAGTCGTGTCCAACTCTTTGCGACCCCATGAATTGCAGCACACCAGGCCTCCCTGTCCATCACCAACTCCCGGAGTTCACCCAAACTCATGTGCATCGAGTTGGTGATGCCATCCAGCCATCTCATCCTCTGTCGCCCCCTTCTCCTCCAGCCCCCAATCCCTCCCAGCATCAGGGTATTTTCCAGTGAGTCAGCTCTTCGCATGAGGTGGCCAAAGTATTGGAGTTTCAGCCTCAGCATCAGCCCTTCCAATGAACACCCAGGACTGGTCTCCTTTAGGATGGACTGGTTGGATCTCCTTGCAGTTCAAGGGACTCTCAAGAGTCTTGTCCAACACCACAGTTCAAAAGCATAAATTCTTCGGTGCTCAGCTTTCTTCACAGGCTTCAGGTGAGGGGTGGTGGGACAACTTTGAGAAGTGCTGAGATTGGGAGAAATTAATGTGATAAAAAGAGAATAAAATAAGAGGTTTAGATTTAAAATTTTTGATTTAAATTTTCATTCTAGGATTAAAGTATAACTTTGTTGTGTGTGATTTATTTGATAAGTTAGTTTTATAACTTTGTAATGTTAATTAATACTCAATGATAGGTGTGTTCAAATAAGAATAAAAACTAATAGTCCTTACATTCAGTTAAAGAAAAATCAAAAAATAGTATGTATAAAAGTCACTATTAAATAATAATATTAAATACAATTGCCAGTGTCTTATAAATTCATTTCTTCAGTATGAGGACACATATTATCAGGAAATATTCTGATGAGGTTATCAAGTTAATTTTGTTATTTTTTTTGTTGTTCTTTCTAAATTAGTAAATTAGAATGTTTATTTAAGAGCAAATAAAATTAATTAGGAGACTTTTATGGAGGCCTAACAAACGTTTCATTCAAAATTGGATCTGAATGATTCTTCTTTCTATTCTAGACTGAAGTCCTTGGTACATTTGATAACACAGGGATACGTTTTTTGCTCATTTGGTATAGCAGTTTAATCTTATTAAATATGTAAGATCAACTTGTAATTAATATTTTTAAATATTAAAATAAAATGCATTTGATAAAATACTTTTCAGGAGTTAGTTGATAAATAATAAACATTAGAATTAATTGATAATTGATACATTATATTTATATATTTATTATATATTAAATTAAATTATATATAATTGATAAATTATATTTATTCCAAAGAATTTCCCAATTATTCCCCACTTACTATTGACCATTTGATTTTAAAGTGTGTACTGAGCTGAATAGAAAAGAAGTAAAAATTTATTTTTACAGGAAATTATAGACAGAATTTGTTAGTATTTCATCTGGATAAGAAGTAAATTATAAAATATGTGATACATTCCCTTCCAAAGTACTAATAAACTGTTTTATAATAGCAGCATCCATTATATACAAAGAACCAAAAGAAATATTGATAGTTTACAAGTTGGAAAGGGCATAGGCTTTGAATTCAGTCATATTTACATTCAAAACCTCAAATCATGTTTCCCTTCTTATAGTGAATGTTACATTGGCCAATTAGATGAGAGTCTCATCTTTCAATTAGTGTTAATAGACTCATCTAACATCATTCTGAGGAGGTGGGCAAGCTTTAGACCCTCTCAATCCAAAAGCAAGTTTTAGGCAAGGGAGAGAGCGAAAAAACATTCATATGTCCTATATTCACAATATCATGGGTCACAGCACATCAGGGTTTTATAGTAATCAATTTCCCATTTGTCTTTACTATTTTATTTTCTACTGGTTCAGGACTTAGACAAAAAGAGGTGGTATCTGAAAAGCTCACCCATAACAAGCAAATCAATTTCCTAAAATTAAAGGAAGGGGATGAGAGACTCAAATTCTCGCTCTCCCACTCACCATTTGGTCAAACCAGTTTGCCCAAATGGGCCCTACGTAACCAGCCTGTGCCCTAGCGCCTTCATCTGTCAAACGGAGAGAAAAACAGTAGGTAGCTTTCTTCTTGTGTCTTATTACATACAGTAGCAAACAATCGTCACTTACTATATTTTTGTTCTTGGCAAAAATAGGGAAAATCATTAATTGTACTATGAGTTCAGAGGACTTTAGTTTTGAAGAGAGGAATTTAGTCACAGAATCTCAAGTGGTAATTGTATGAATGGTCTTTGATGTTTGAGGTTTGTAGCGCCAGAAAGTAGTCTTTTAGGTTAGAGCAGATTTGGAGCCTTAGTGACAGGAAAGCTATTCAAGCAGTAGATTCCTGCTTAACTAACAGTCTGATACTACTAGGAGATGATTGCTGAACATGTTTAAATGAAGGCTTATGTAAGTTAAAAAATGTAACTATTAAAAATAAAAGACTTACTGAGAATGCAGGGTTAGAGTATGTTAACAGCCGTCATAAAAGGTAATAGTCCAAGAAACAAAAAGAAGAGCAATTCAGGCAAAACTAATAGTTCTTCTCACCCATATTCCATCTGAACATCTTGTGTCTGAATTGCACTTACTAAGAAAGTTAATAATAATCATTTTGAGTAAAATATACTGGAATTCTACTGAGTTATAGCAACAGGAAAAGTGTAGCAACTATTCCACTTGGTAAGTATCTTTTTTTCATCTAAAATAGTAAATACATGTGCCAAGTGTGACACTGTAACATTTCACTAGGATTCAAACCTAAAGGCCAGATAATGCCCTTTAGTTTCTGCTGATAATGTGGTCTTCATGATCACTCTGTTCTTGTGAAACAGAGGTAATTCCACTTGAATCCTCACTTAAATCTAAAGATCATGCTCTATGGATGATGAGATGTGCCATCTTAGAAAAGCTTGCCTTTTAATTTTGAGCTGTTTAGCAGGACAAGAGTCCCTTGCATAATTTTGTATATATTGTAGAAGATTTTGTAAATATCTTCTTTTAGTGTGTGGCTTGTCTTTTCAATCTCTCAATGGTATTTTTGATGAACAGAACTTCATTATTAAAAAGGTTCTCAACTTTAATGACATTTAATACAGTATTATTTTCTTTATGATTAATGCTGTTTTGTATGCTAAGAAATTATTGCCTCCTCAAGGTAAAGGAAAAGAAAATGCTAATATGAATTCATAATTTTATCTGATATTTGTGTTGTTCAGTCACTCAGTCAAGTCCAATTCTTTGTGACCCAGTGGACTGCAGCACACCAGGCCTCCCTGTTCTTCACCATCTCCCAGAGCTTGTTCAAACTCATATCCATTGAGTTGGTGATGCCATCCAACCATCTGATATATGACATATCTGATATATGACATATAAAGCAAGGTATTGTCATTTAATTAATCTTATTGAGACTACAATATTCCAATTTTATTAGAAACAAATTATTGATGCAATAAAAAGTCACAAATTCTGTAAGTTTAATGGCAGCAATAATATATCCTTAATTAAACATCTAATACAAATTACTCTAAAATTTCTTATAAAACCTTCCATTTTTAGACTTATAAGTTTTTTAAAGCTTTTAAATAAAGCAACTGAAAATGTACCTCACTGAGACTTCAAGTCATTTGTATAGGTGCCCTCCTGTGATATTTTATATGGTGTCTAGTTTTTCCTCTATACACTGGTTCTCTAAATACCTAGAGATAACTCTCATCTTCCCATGGAGATTTTGCTTTTAAAGGACATCATGTACTTAAGGAGGAGAGAACATGTGGTTTTGAAGTGAAGGAGGAAGAGAGCCAGCAGGCACTGAAGCCATGGACCTGGAGATTAGAAGGGATTTCAGGAATCTAGGTAGAATTCTGGGATTCATCTGACATGGGACCATATGAGCCCTGAGCATGAATGTTTGGAGAATGCTATCTTGAGGGTTTCCCACTTTTAAGGAAGAGTTAAAGAGGTAGGGGAAATTAAGAATGTGGAATTATTGAATTCATATAAGATAATTTATAGGGAATAATATCAATGGCTACAGAATCAATTGAATTAAGGCTTGACAAAAGGTCTTAATATTTGTTATTTTAAATTCATTGGTGTAGGTAAAAATTTTAGGACCTAAAGGGATAAAAAATCATGTATTGGGAAGATTAAGGATAAAGTAGTATAGTTAGTTTGGATAAAACCAAGTTTTCTTTTCAAAGGCAATTGAAAAACATTGAAGCTTGGACTATCTCAAGTGGTGATGTGAGGGCTGTTAGCTTACTAGTGAGAGATAAAAATGTTGAGATATGTTGTCATCTTGAGAAAAAGTGATACTTAAATTCTAGAAAGAGATTCCAATGCTAAGAAGTGTTTTTATATTCACTTGAGGGTGCTGTCTACTTCATGGAAGATTGCCACTTTATATCTTGCTAGTTATATGAGTAGTTACCCACAGAAACCTGAGCTGACTTTTGCAATAAATACTTCTAGTTGTTCAGGCAATGCCTTGCTGTCTTTAGAGATCAGTTTGGCTGGAAGTTCCGTTAAGTATTCTCTGGACCTTTGAAAACAAGAGACAAAGTACTCCAGGAAAGGAAAAGATAATTGAAAAGAAGAGGTCCATGAAAATATGGGAGGGTATCTAGGACCTAGAAAGAGTAGAACTTAATCTTGGAAAGAAAAGAAAATTTAACTCAGAAAGAAAAAAATGAAAGCAAGAGAAAATGGAGCAAAGAAAGATATAGAGGTACTATCGGTACAGTGACATTACAATATATAAATGCATCAAATTAACATATCATATACCTTAAACTTTCACAATGTTACATGTCAAATATATTACAATTAAAAGAAAAATAATTACAGAGATATATATAAAGGCAAAGGAGAAAATGTAATTAACAATAACATCAATCTCCTTGTAGAGTAAGGAGGCTTGACGGTTGAGAGGAAATACAGTCTTAATTATCTTTAGTTTTGAGAAGAGTAAATAAAAATGTACAAATTTTGGTAGTCATTTTAAGGATCATAACAGTCATTATGATATGCTATAAATAAAAGGAATTAGGTGAAACTTATATTACTGACTGAAACAAAGTGTGTTAACACCATGAACTTGTACAGAAAATATCAATACACACACAAGTAGGAAGTAATAATAATATTATTCTGATTAAAACTGAGCCTTAGGAATGAAAGCATTCTGTAGTCTGTCTGCTAACCTGAGTTAGGATTTTCTCTGAAACACAACCAATCCAAGACTGATTGTTGGTTGATGTATTCTAGAGAAGCCCAATTTCCTCTCATCAGGAGCTATTACTTTTCCCTAAATATGGTGAAGTTTCTGGAAGCATTCCTCTTCTTACCAGCCAATTCACTTACATTTGGAGACTTTCTGAAATGCCACCAACCCAGACTAAGAACCAGTCCTTCCAAGAGGTCTTAGTCTTCCTTAGCAAATATGGTGGTAATTCTTAAAACGTAGATCTCCTCTCTTTCTTACACACCCCACGTCTAGAACTCTTTGCAAAGTCATTTGGTTTCCTAAGCTTCTAAACATTATATCTTTTCAAATTTACACTTTCCTCTTTCAGGAATCACTTAGGATAATTTTCATTCTTTTGCATTCTAGTTAGAGGATAACTTTCTGTAATTTAAAGAGTTTCTGAATGCTAGAAAGACTGGTTTATTTTGTGTAAGCCTCTGTGATATCATCCAGAGAAGGCAATGGCACCCCACTCCAGTCCTCTTGCCTGGAAAGTCCCATGGACGGAGGAGCCTGGTGAGCTGCAGTCCATGAGGTCGCTAAGAGTTGGACACGACTGAGCAACTTCACTTTCACTTTTCACTTTCATGCATTGGAGAAGGAAATGGCAACCCATTCCAGTGTTTTTGCCTGGATAATCCCAGGGACGGTAGAGCCTGGTGGGCTGCTGTCTATGGGGTCGCACAGAGTTGGACACGACTGGAGCGTCTTAGCAGCAGCAGCAGCAACTGTGATATCATGGAGTTGGTTTATAAGTTAAACCATTTTCTATCATCAGTGAACTTTGTAAATCAGAATAATGTTGGCTAATATTTTTCTCAAATATGAAGGGATACAGCTTCCCTTCTCCTCAGATCTTAGTAGTAAGTGCTGGTTTTCCCTAGTTTTAATTTGCCATTCTGAACTCTGGCTGTCCCCATGCCTGTTGCAGAAGAGAGTCCCATCCCTACAGAGTAATGAGAAGTTTTGTCAGTATATTGTGCTACCTCCCAGACAGCACGACCCCAGGATTCTAAGCACTTATTTAAATGTTTGTGGCTGTTTGCCAAGAATTCAATCAAGCATACAACAGACATTTGTGGAGTGTGTACTGTAGCTCAAGATGAGCTGCTAGATGTGGAGGAGAGGATGCCAAACCAATCATTGCTTTCTTGGAATTAATAGGAAATAAGCTGGAGAATTTCAAATGGTGAGGTTGCAATAAAGATAATAAACAGGGTGATGGGATACAGAGTGGGAGGGAAATCAGATTTGGAAATTAGAAACCATTCTATGAAACTGCTGAAAGCTGAATGATCAGATGACAGCTCTGTGAATATCTTGAGAGAAGCATCTTCTGAGCAGAGGGAAAGTGAGGGCCCTAATGTGGGGTCAGGTTGATATGTCCTAAGAAAATGAAGAGGCGAATATGTGTGGAGGACCATTGACAAAGGGGAAAGATATGAGAAAGTTAGATAGGTGAGCAGAACTAGTTCAAGCAGAGGATAAGAGACTGGGATTTTATTGGTGGTGTAACTGAATACTGCTATAGGACTTTGGGCAAGAAAGTTTTACAGTTTAATATTGATTGTAAGATAACCATTCTGGATATTATGCAGAGTATGAATGAAATAGCTGATCCAGAATGATCAGTTAAGAGGCTCTGTCCATAGCCCAGATGAAAAATTATGGAGGATGGTGGTGGCAGAGATGATGAAAAATGGTAGATGCAGGATTTATTTCTGAGGTAGATTGACTGATGTGTTAATTGATTGGATACAGAGAATGAGGAAGAAGAGAGAACTCGAGGTTGATTCCTAGGATTTTGGATAAAGAAAGTAAGAGGATGATGGTGATATTTATGGGTTAAAACATAATCTTGGAGACAAGAATTCCAGGATGACTTTCTGATTATCCAAAGTCCTGAGTGTGATGACTCTGAAGCATTATTCTGGGATTCATCTCAGGACTTAGAGAGAACCTGATTCTCCAACCTCTCCATCATTTGGACATCACCTACTTTCCTGTATTACATCCGTTTATCTTTTACGTGCTAAAGTGATTTCTATTTTTTTCAACTGAACCCTGATAGTGTGTGCCTGGAGAAAATCAAAAAGGATACTGTTTCATTGAAGATGGGGAGAAAAATATTTTGTGATAGAACTGTTGATTCTGTTGAATTCTGGAATGCAGTTGAGAAATCAAGTAAAATGAATCAAAAGAAATGATCTTTGGATTTCATATGGAGTAATTGGTGCTGATGGTAACTACAGTTCAGAAGAATATTAAAGGGGAACCCAAGTAGCTGACATTGAGGAGCAAAACTACAGGGGTACAAGAGGTCATGGAAAGATGCATTTGAATTGGAGATACTTTATGCACCAGTTACCTTGCTTTTGGCTGTAAGTGGCAGATATTCCAATTCAAATTGGCTTAAACTCTAAAAGCAAAAATTGGAATGATTCATGTAACTAAAAACATCCAGAATTAAGGATTCCAACTGTATTTTTCTGCATCTCTCAGTTCTACAGTTCTTGACATTTTTCTTTATGCTCAGTTTTAGCTTTTATTATAATAGCAAAATATCAGTAGTTCTGGCTTTCATGTCTTTAGAGCATGCAGACCAGAGTGACAGGACACAGAAGTCCTGCCGTTCACTCTGATTGGATCAGCATAATCAATCACAATGTGCAGGGAAATTTCTAAATGGCCAGAGTCAGAGTTCCTGCCTCTTTCCAAATCAATAGCTGTGTATAGAGGAAGAACATTAGTGGAGTTGCTTCCACCTTGAAGCTGAAGGTGAGGATCAGTCTCATCCAGCAGTTGGCTGATGGACAGTGGAGGGGGGGAAGGAAAGGTCAAGTTCATAACCCAGCACATTGTCTTTGTGCCGCAGGAAAGAAGCCAGAGGAGATCAATAACAGAGTGAGAGGAGGGGTAATTTCACTTTGAGTGAGTAGGAGGGGGGCTCCAGAGCTAGCCTTGGAGAGGAGGGTCACTTTCTCCACTGAGAGGGAAAAAGGAAGAGTGTGGCTGGGGCATAAAGCAGCTGGCTGCCTGTGGGAGGAAGGAGGAGATCCCACATAAGGTCTTCTATTTTCCCAGAAAAGTGAGAGACAAGATCATCAGTTGATGGAGAAGGATGCAGAGGCAGAGGAATGTCAATACAAGAGGGGAGGCGTCAAATGATCACTTTGGAAGGTGTGAAAGTGAAGTGTGGGGGCTCACGGGCTCTACAGAGGGAGTGAAGGACTGAGAACCACTAGCATATTCCTACATCTGTGTTGAAAGCTTACAGTTCTCCTAGACGCTCGTTGACAAACTTGAAGTGATCGGGACGACCTCTCCCCACTCCCAATTTCTAGAGATGATTTTTCTTAAGAATTAAAAAGCATTTATCCTTTTCCTCCCATTTACTGTCACTCCTCTGGTGTAAACCATCATCTTTGCACAGGGGTTTACGGGGGCAGCCCCAGAAGAAATCTCCGGATCTTTAGATGCTGCCTTCCCTGATCCAGTCATGCTGCTGTCTGAATCATCATCCTTGAATACAGCTTCTGTCACAGTGTTTCCTTGTTCCTTGCATCTGTCTGCCTTTAGGTGATGTCTTTCTTGTATTTTTTCCCCTTCACTTTCCAGTATAGAAATTTCTCGTCCTGTCAATCTAGTCTTCTCCTTTGCCCAGGAACTTAATGTCAATTCCTTTCCGCTATTCTGTGTTTACATGGTTCCCATGCTAGAAAGTGCAAAACTGGCCTTTTCACTACATCAAATCAAACCCATCCTTTAGGATTCTGCTGTGGAACTTCCTGGCATGATGGAAATGTTCTGTAGCTACATAGCCACACGTTGTGAGTGAGGAACTTATATTTAAATTTTATTTTTACTTATATGTAAATTTAAATGTAAATAGTCAAGTATGTGGACACACAGCTTTAGGCCCTATGCCTTATCCCATTACTGCCTTGAAGCCGCTGAACCAGTTCAACCTTGACAGACATTCCCCCATATGGGAAGTCCTGTAGCTGTGGATGATCTATACAGCACAGCTGTACATTTAGTTCTAGATTTTCCTGCTTTCAAGTTTTCACACTTGTTTCTCCCTTTGTCTTATTTTTCTCTTTTACCTGCAACACAGCTCACAGCATAGCCTTCAATACATACTTGACCAAAGTTCTGAATTATTTATGTGTAAGAGGATGCTTCTTTCTTAGTAAAACAAGATAGAAAATGAAAGGTAAAAATGGATGATCACTCTGCTAGGACTTTCTTCTGGCAGGAAGGAAATTCAAAATGGCTTCTTCTCGAGTTCCTTTCTCTCCCTTGGATGGCGCCTACTTTCCTTCCTGCCTGGAGAAATGAAAGCATCATGTTGCTGTATACTTTGCAAAGCAGTTTTCTGATATATGGTACAATAGCAGTTTATCACTATTAAGAGAGTAGTATTTTAACTGCTACTCTGTGGTTTATGATATATTGTTAGTTTTACTAAGGAATTACTCGTGTATAACCATTTTCCTTGAAGTTGTGGGACCATCCAGTTTCCACAGTTTACCAGTCTAATTTTTCCTATAGCAATGAAACATAAAAGTCTCTTAATTTGAGGACATTGGACTGTTTGAGTAGGAGTAAACAGAGACCATCTGTAGGGAGGTTAAATAGATTACTCAGTACTTCCCTACCTCCCTTCTCCTGCAGGGTTATTCAAATTCACTCACATAATCCATGGATTTTTCTGTGGTGATTAGCCCACAGGCATTTAGTTGACAGACATGTAGCTTTCTCCTTTTCCCTCCAATGGGAAGAGGGCCTTCACTTATGCAAATGGTGGCAGTCATGCTGGGGACCCACAGGATAGTGCCTGACACAATCCTATCGACAGAGATATAAATCCCTCCACTTGCCAGCCTTCCCTATTCATGAAGTTGCTTGCGGTCAGTATGTTTATTTTAATGTTAACACTAGCAAAAAGTATGCAAAATGTGAATGCCCAGCTTTTCAAAGGGGAGGAGTAAAAGCCCAGGGCAGAGAGACAGTTGAATTTGGTTTTGCTTTCTAGACAATGAAAGCCTAGGAACCAAATCAACTTGCCAATCCATTTTCTTGAAGAATAAAAATAGTCATTTCTGTTTGCTCCTGCCAGATCAGGCAACTTGATTTTCTAACACCATTTTTAAAAACTTAGATTTAAACTTTTAAACTTGGATATAAGCTATATGAGCTTAAATACTCACTGTGACTAGCCCATATCAGTCTTGCCCTTAAGAATAAGATTTTTTTTTTAAGACAGTAACTTAGTTTTAAGCTTTTATTTATTTATTTATTGGCAATGCCACGTGGCATGTGGAACCCTAATTTCTCAACCAGGGATTGAATCTGTTTCTCTTGCAGTGGAGGTGCCACATTCCAATCCCCTGGACTGCAGGGAACTCAAGAATAAGATTTTTGACTTTCTCATTTGCCTTTTCATGGATACTTCCTTATTTCTATCTCTCTCATACACACACGCACACTCTATCAAGTAAATAATGGAATACACCATATGCCATATAGTAGCATTTGTGTAATGATAGCTAACGGGGTTAAATTCTGTTATTTCTAGTGACTAACCCTACTCGGCTGTGTTTGGATACCTCTGTATGATTTAAATGCTTTCACTTCTGTTACATCATGTAAATATGGGTGCAATGAAGCAATGATCACTCACTTAAATGCAAAACTTTTTTTTGTCTTTTGGGGAATAAAAAAAGATACTTGAAGAATACTAAAACAAAAAAATGTTTATTTAAATCCTGAAAAAAATAAGATGAAGGAGAAAACAGAGTAACAAAGAAAAAAAAATGCTAAAAAGACAGTAGTTGAAGAGAAATCTGACATTTAAACTGAGGCCCCCACTGGTGCCCATGGCAACTCCTCTGACAACTTGGTTAAAAAAAAAAAAACACAAAAATCTATTCTCTTCTTTGCTTTCAAGGATAATCCTTGCTTTTTATTTTTTCTCCCTGGGAACCATGACAATTTTTTTTTTTCTTTTTGGGGTCCATGCAGGAATTTCTTTTATTATAGACCCAATAAATAATGGAGGGTTAATGTCCTTTAGACAACTAGATGGGAAATTTGATCTTCCCAGAACACATTTTCATGCTTATATGTGATCTGAGTGCTGAGAAGCATAAGTGGGGTTGGTTGTTTTTATATTTAGGATTTATGCTATTTTACAATTCTCAAGTTGAATACAGTATTAAATACAATTCATGTAAGATGAGGAATGTATTTTAATTGTTCTGTTGAACCAGCATGGGATAATCATTCTCTCTAAATTTGAATCAAGTTTCTATCTATTTTGTCATTTGGGTATCTGGAAATATTATTGCCCATGGCTAGATAAAAATAGTAAGTAAACATTAAAGCTATGACATTCACCCTTTCTTTCAAACGTAATTTCCAAATTGAGAGTCATTTTTCAAAAGTTCTATCACAGAATCTGGATGTAATTCTAATTTTAGAACTAATTTCTCATGAGTCTAAACACTGGGTGAGAACCACTGTTTTTAGGAAGAAGACACTGTTACTGCCTGACAGACCTTGCTGCTGTTTTATACATAATTTGCTCAAGATAGTTTTTCATTTTTTTTCTTAAAGTGGGGAATGAAAGGAATAGTTCCATTTCAACTGTCTTGTTTGCAAACCATAAGTCTGAATGCTAATATGTGCTTAAATATTTCTGTTGTTTTTGCTATTAAGATAAAAATGTTCATAAATAACAAAATTAGCATGGACTAAGAATACAGATGGACTTTTTTATGTTTCAGAGAAAAATTTCCAAGAAGGTGTCATGTCTTTAAGTGTTACTTAATATTCATAAGCTCCCATAATTTTGAAATAATTTCATGAAAAAATTAATAATCTTTTAACAGAAAGTTTACTGAGTACTTACTCAAAATGTGGTAATGTGCCAGGTAATGTGCCATTTGCATAAATTATTTCTTATCCCCTTGACACTTCTATAAGGTAATATTTTATGCCCATCTTACAGGTGAAGAAAGATAATAAGAAACTTGTCCCGTGTCACATAATTCGTATGCCACTGAGCTGGCATTCAAACCTAAGCCTATTTAAATCCAAATTCTAGTGCTGATATTTACCACTTCATGCAACATCTTGGAATCAGCAGCATAAATCTCATCTCTCTTCTTTGACAGATAAATTAAAGCAGACTGAAAATAGATTAAAAAGGAGGTTTCTTTCAAAAGTTCTTTTCCTCCACATTTTTTTCAGGGGGTGGGTAATAGGCTTAGAGTACTTTTATTTCTGCCAAAGAGTGAAATGGAAGTAATAGAAGAGGAGAGGGGAATCTAGAGCTCCGAGTTCATGCCTGAAGGACCTGCCTAAGCATGGAGTGAAAATGGCAGTTTTCTCCAGGAAAATGTCAGTGACTGAGTTGCTTCTTCATCTGTGATGTCAGTTGCACCCAACATTCTGTGGCAGAAATTTGAAAATTAGTCACAACCATGAAAACGAGGCTTTGAAAAGGGCTTCCCTCATGGCTCAGTCGGTAAAGAATCTGCCTGCAATAAAGGAGACCCAGGTTTGATTCCTGGGTTGGGAGGATGCCTTGGAGAAGGTCATGGCAACCCACTCTGGTATTCTTGCCTGAAAAATCCCATGGACAGAAGAGCCTGGTGGGCTACAGTCCTTGGGGTTGCAAAAGTCAGACACGACTTAGCAACTAAACCACCAACCATGAAAATGAGAGAAAGATGGAGTGTCATGACAGTTTGAGACCTGTAAACAGAACTAGTCTTAATGATTATAGATTTTTTTTTAATGTGTGTGTGCTCAGTCGCTCAGTCATGTCTGACTCTTTGTGACCCCATTGACACTACCAGGCTCCTCTGTCCAAGGAATTTTCCAGGCAAAAATACTGGAGTGGGTAGCTATTTCCCTCTATCTTCCTGACCCAGGGATTGGACCGGCATCTCTTGTGACTCCTACTTTTTAGTGAAATTCCAGACGTTCAGGCTGGTTTTAGAAAAGGCAGAGGAACCAGAGATCAAATTGCCAACATCTGCTAGATCACTGAAAAAGCGAGAGAGTTCCAGAAAAACATCTATTTCTGCTTTATTGACTATGCCAAAGCCTTTGACTGTGTGGATCACAATAAACTGTGGAAAATTCTGAAAGAGATGGCAATACCAGACCACCTGACCTGCCTCCTGAGTAACCTATATGCAGGTCAGGAAGCAACAGTTAGAATTGGACATGGAACAACAGACTGGTTCCAAATAGGAAAAGGAGTACATCAAGGCTGTATATGGTCACCCTGTTTATTTAACTTATATGCAGAGTACATCATGAGAAACACTGGGCTGGAAGCACAAGCTGGAATCAAGATTGCCGGGAGAAATATCAATAACCTCAGATATGCAGATGACACCACCCTTATGGCAGAAAGTGAAGAGGAACTCAAAAGCCTCTTGAGTAAAGTGAAAGAAGAGAGTGAAAAAGCTGGCTTAAAGCTCAACATTCAGAAAATGAAGATCATGGCATCTGGTCCCATCACTTCATGGGAAATAGATGGGGAAACAATGGGAACAGTGTCAGACTTTATTTTTTTGGGGCTCCAAAATCACTGCAGATGGTGACTGCAGCCATGAAATTAAAAGACGCTTACTCCTTGGAAGGAAAGTTATGACCAACCTAGATAGCATATTAAAAAGCAGAAACATTACTTTGCCAACAAAGGTCCATCTAGTCAAGGCTATGGTTTTTCCATTGGTCATGTATGGATGTGAGAGTTGGACTGTGAAGAAAGCTGAGTGCTGAAGAATTGATGCTTTTGAACTGTGGTGTTGAAGAAGACTCTTGAGAGTCCCTTGGACTGCCAGGAGATCCAACCAGTCCATTCTAAGGGAGATCAGACCTGGGTGTTCATTGGAAGGATTGATGCTGAAGCTGAAACTCCAATACTTTGGCCACCTCATGCGAAGAGTTGACTCATTGGAAAAGACTCTGATGCTGGGAGGGATTGGGAGCAGGAGGAGAAGGGGACGACAAAGGATGAGATGGCATCACTGACTCGATGGACATGAGTCTGGGTAAACTCTGGGAGTTGGTGATGGACAGGGAGGCCTGGCGTGCTGAGATTCATGTGGTTGTAAAGAGTCAGACATGACTGAGCAACTGAACTGAACTGAACTGAATTATGTATATAATTATTAGATAATTATGTGTATATACACACATATATATAATATAAAAACACAATGAAAAAAATAGTTATATATATAAATATATATACACCTGTATGTATATTTATATAAATGTTTATATTTATATAAATGTTTAAGTAAGGGAAAGTTGCTCAGTCATGTCAGACTCTTTTGTGACCCCATGGACAATATACAGTTATGGACTTCTCCAGGCCAGAATATTGTAGTATTCTGGAGTATTCAAACCCATGTTTCCTGCATTGCAGACAGATTCTTTACCAACTGAGATGTTTATATTTATGTAAATGTTGCATTTTGAAACAGCCATAGAAACAGGCAGCTCAGCTCCTGGTTGACGGACAGCCTTGGCTTGGCCCTCTGTATTCCCCACTCCATTCCTGCTGAAACTGCATGTTCTCTAGGTGTTCTCAACTGATAAGTGGACGCTCTGCAGGTACTAGTGCAGTCTGTTCCTCCAGGACATGGGATCCCTTTAAGTCATGGCTCAGTTCCCCATCAGCCTGGTGGAAACATTCTTAGAACTGCTCTGAGGCTCCTCCTAACCAGTCCTCCTTCTGAAGACTGCCTGTCTGCTCTACCTCCTCTTCTTTGTCCATGATAGGTTCTTCCTCTGCTAAATCTCTTCAGCTTATAATTCCATCTTGACATCTGCTTCTCCAAGGACTTGCGCTGATATGTGCTCAAAGTAGTTTACCTGGAAGGCCAACCACTTATACTGAAGATGTGGTCATGTCTCAAAACACTACTCTCTCTACATGTTGTCAGTGTTAGCCTAATGACCTAAAGAATTATATATATTTTATAACTAAAGATGTATCAATGAATTTGAATACATCTTCATCAGTATCTGTCTTTAAATAATTGTCTGTCTATAAAATTGAATTTTGTGTAAATAATTTAAGATTTCTTAGATGAACATACAACAGAACTCTCAAAATTCTCTATAGACGATTTATATAGTCAAAGATGGCCATAATGGACAAAATACAAGTTCTGGAATTAGTTCTAGAATTATTTGAACAATCTACTGAGATGTTCTCCATTTAAACTTCAGAGTCAATATTCCTTTTTGCCCAAGCATCACCTAAGTGCCTTCCCTATTGGGAACCATATTTCTAATTAATCTAGTTTATATTCTTAACACTATCCTGTTAGTCCCAAGTGTAATTTTTCTGCTAAATTCCTTTTAAATGGTATCCTTAAATCTAATGATCCTTTTCTACACTTATTAGTTCTAAACTGTCACAACCTTTACAGCTAGCTAATTTTTCAACTAGTGTCTCTTCCTCTTGAAGGCCAAGGATAGAAAGACATAAATTTTCCCATTGTGAGAAATTGGTGGGTTAAATTGTACATCAGCCAAGATAAGGCAGTATGTACAATTCTATAGCTGTATGAGAGTTATACCAAAACCTGATGGGTACTAAAGAGTGGTGGTGTCTTTAAAGTTAACACTAACTGATAATTCTCACTGTGCTGTTTGCTGGTTTTATGACTTCAGGCAAGTTAATAATTCTTTAAGTCTTAGATTCTATTTGCAAATATCTACTGTTAATAGCATCTACTCAGAGTTGTGATAATGGTTGCATAATGACCATAGTGTATTTAAATAATTCTTATGCAGAGAAAGCCCTTAATACATATGTTATTATTATATGCTATAACTCATAATTTATAAAGATATAAATTAGGTTTTATCTGCTTCAGATTTTTAAAAATTGAAGTATAATTGATTTACAATGTTGTACTAATTTCTGCTGTTCAGCACAGTAGTTCAGTTCAGTTGGTCCGTTGTGTCTGACTCTGTGACACCATGGACTATAGCACGCCAGGCTTCCGTGTCCATCACCAACTCCTGGAGCTTACTCACTCATGTCCATTGAGTCCATAATGCCATCTATCCATCTCATCCTCTGTCGTCCCCTTCTCCTCCTACCTTCAATCTTTCCCAGCATCACGGTCTTGTGCAATGATTCAGTTCTTCATGTTAGGAGGCCCACGTATTAGAGTTTCAGCTTCAGCATCAGTCCTTCCAATGAACACCCAGGACTGATTTCCTTTAGGATTAAATGGTTGGATCTCCTTGCAGTTCAAGGGACTCTCAGGAATCTTCTCCAACACCACAGTTCAAAAACATCAATTTTTTGGTGCTCAGCTTTCTGTATAGTCCAACTCTCACATCCATATATGACTACTGGAAAACCCATAGCTTTAACTAGATGGACCTTTGTTGGCAAAATAATGTTTCTGCTTTTAAATATGCTGTCTAGGTTGATCATGCTTTTCTTCTAAGGAGTAAGCATCTTTTAATTTCATGGCTGCAGTCACCATCTGCAGTGATTTTGGAGCCCAAGAAAATAAAGTCTCTCACCATTTCCATTGTTTCCCCATCTATTTGCCATGAAGTGACAGGACTGGATGCCATGATCTTAGTTTTTTGAATGTTGAGTTTTAAGCCAACTTTTTCACTGTCTTCTTTCACCTTCATCAAGAGGCTCTTTAGTTATTCTTCACTTTCTGCCATAAGGGTGGTGTCATCTGCATATTTGTGGCTATTGATATTTATCCTGGCAATCTTGATTCCAGCTTGTGCTTCATCCAGCCTGGCATTTTGCATGATGTACTCTGCATATAAGTTAAATAAGCAGGATGACAATATACAGCCTTGACATACTCCTTTCCCAATTTGGAACCAGTCTGTTATTCCATATCCAGTTCTAACTGTTGCTTCTTGACCTGCTTATAGATTTCTCAGGAGGCAGGTAAGGTGGTCTGATATTCCCATCTCTTTCAGAATTTGCCACAGTTTGTTGTGATCCACAGTCAAAACTTTTCAATAGTCAATAAAGCAGGAGTAGATGTTTTTCTGGAACTCTCTTGCTTTTTTTATGACCCAATGGATGTTGACAATTTGAGTTCTGGTTCCTCTGCCTTCTCTAAATCCAGCTTGAACATCTGGAAGTTCACATTTCTTGTATTGTTGAAGCCTGGCTTGGAGAATTTTGAGCATTACTTTGCTAGCGTGTGAGATGAGTGCAGTTGTGAGGTAGTTTGAACATTTTTTGGCATTACCTTTCTTTGGGATTGAAATGAAAACTGACCTTTTCCAGTCCTGTGACTACTGCTGAGTTTTCCAGATTTGCTGGGAAATTGAGTGCAGCACTTTGACATCATCATCTTTTAGGATTTTAAATAGCTCAACTGGAATTCCATCACCTCCACTAGCTTTGTTTGTAGTGATACTTCCTAAGGCCCATTTGACTTCACATTCCAGGATGTCTGGCTCTAGGTGAGTGATCCAACCATTGTGGTTATCTGGGTCATTATCTTTTTTTGTACCGTTCTCTGTATTCTTGCCACCTCTTCTTATTATCTCCTGCTTCTGTTAAGAGGAGCTGGATGATGGTGGAGTACAAGAACATGTGCTCATCTTCTGTGAGAACTCCAAAACTGCAACTCGCTGCTGAACAACCATTGAACTGGAGAATGTTGGATCCCATCAAAAAAAGATACCCCATGTCCAAGGGCAAAGGAGAAGCCCCAGCAAGACAGTAGGAGGGGAAAATCACATTTAGAATCAAACCCCTTACCCGCCAGAGATGCTTAGAGAACTCAAACAAACTTTGTGTGTACTGGAAGCCAGAGAGCCCACAGAGACTGAGCACAGTGGTTCACTTATATGTATATATATATATAAATTTTTTTTTATATTATTTTCATTATGGATTGGCACAGGATATTGGATATAGTTTCCTGTGCTATATAGTAGGACCTTGTTATTTATCCATTCTTTCTGATCCAGATTTCTTTCTTTGAATACCCTTAAATAATAACACAACTGCTATAAATCAGTAAATTCAATAAACTAATTTGAAAATGTAAGTTTACCATGTTATTCCTTCAAGTTCTAGATTTACACTGAAGTTTTTCTTTTTTTGCTCTTGTTTATAAGTATATAAACCTGTAATGTATGTGCATTTAATTTATAAAATAGATTTCAACTATTTTAGTGAAAGAAGATGAACAAGTGCATTATAATATGGCAAACTGTTGGTCTGAAGATTGTTCTACCAAAAAGTTAGGCTGAAGATGAGAAGGTACCTGGAATTCTCTAGTTCTCAAATCAACACATTGCAACTTTTTTCAGTAATTATTCACATAGTGGAATTTGAGACTACTTAGTACTGGGGAGCCTGGTGGGCTGCCGTCTCTGGGGTCGCACAGAGTCAGACACAACTGAAGCGACTTAGCAGCAGCAGCAGCAGCAGCAGTACCTCTCTTAAAATATTGAGAAATATAAGATTTGCCTCTCATTTGAATATTTTATGGCTTTTATAATGTACCTTTCCCCATTGCACTCAAATTTGGAGAGTTAAATGGTGACTAGAATTGATAATACTGTATTGTATAATTGAAATTTGCCAAGAGAGTAGAACTTATGTTCTCACCAAAAAATAGGAAACAAGTGAAGTGATGGATGTATCAAAGGTGGGAATCCTTTCACAGTGTATACATATATCAAAATCATGGACATTTTAAATATATTGAAATTTTGTCAATTATACCTCAAAAAATGCTGGAAAAAATTTGGAGAGCTAAGGTTCTAAATTTTCTCAAAGCAAATTCATTTTTAGATATCTGAAAAAAAAAAAAAAAAAAAAAGAAACCAGCTTGATTTTGCAAAGCTTCCTGTGCACAGTATTTATGCCATTTGAGGATATACTGGGCTGAATGGAACTTCCACTGATTTATTTATTGCACTTTGTGTAGGGGCTAATGATGTCTTTTTATTCCAGCCACAACAAAGGCATCCAAGTGCCTTCTCTTCCTTCAGCTTCCTTTCTGTTGGATAGCGAAGATGGGTGAAAAGAGGTTGAATTTTCAAGGGCAGTTTACAGCTTAGGTTCTCCCTTCCCATTTTGCTTTGAAGATCCCGTTTCTTTTGCATAGTCCTATTCTCATCTCAATTTTCCCCCATTTTTTCTTTCCATTTCCATTACTACCTCATATTTGGGATGGAAAATAAATCTGCAAGCGGAATCAGAATATTTCTGTGCTGTAGTCAGTCTAAAAGTTTTCCTGAGATTTTATTTTTACTTCTGTATGAATTGGAGTTGCCCTCAGGGTTCCAGTGAGAAAGCTAAAAGGAAGGGAATTGAACAGAAAATATAGGCATATTAACACTTTACTCTTTTTGTTGTTTATTATGGAAGTATTCAAACTTCATACAGAGTAAAGAACAATATAATACATTCTCGTATTGTCATCTCTTAGCCTCAACAGTCATCAACATGAATATTTTTTATTTCATTTATTTCCCTGTACTTTATCTCTGTTTTTTATCCTGAAGTATTTTAAGGTAAAACCCAGATATCATACATTTCACCCGTAAGTAGTTCAGTAAAGGTTTTAGTGGGTAAGGACTTTTCCTTCCATTGTTGATGTATGTTAAGTTGCTTCAGTTGTGTTCAACTCTTTGCAATCCTATGAACTGTTGCCCACAAGGTTCCTGTGTCCATTGGATTCTCCAGCCAAGAATACTGGAGTGGGTTGCCATGCCCTCCTCCAGGGTATCTTCCTGACCCAGGGACTGAACCGGCAACTCTATGTCTCCTGCATTGGAAGGCGGATTCCTTACCACTAGTGCCACCTGGGAATGCAAGTACCCCCAATGGGAAATAGTGTAATACTCTTCCATACTCTGGTGACCTAGGGTAGTTACCAAATTCTGCTCAAGGGTCTTTCTCACAAACCTGTTTAGAATAATAAAATCTGATGCAGGAGACATTCAACTGTTTATGAGGTGCTTATTTCTTTTGCTAAAATATTTCAGATAGGCCTTTGCTTTATAAACTCAGTAATGAGAAGCTTTTAAAAATAGTCTATTGTGTTACTGAAAAACTCATTTTGCTAGAAAGTCATTATTTTTGTTGTATAAAATTCTGCCTCTCTGTTTAGCTTATACCCACTCATGCTTGCCATGGGAAAACCCCTCAGACATCAGTAGGCATTTATAGCATTCATTACTTAACTTAAATCCAGACTAGAACTCCCACTGTTTAGTTACTGCAAATAATCTTTTTAAACAGCTTAATCTCATAGTTGAAGTGCAACTTATATTTTTTAAGCATTAAAAAAGTAAAAAGTATTCTTAAATTTTAAAAAGAGGGAGAGAGAAAAATGTAAATTGTATTTCCCAATATGAATCTCTGTGTAATGTTACCTGAGCATATTTATAATTAAATATTTATAATTAAAGATTCCAGTATAAACATCATATGCAAAGTACATTTAAGTCTTTGGAAAGTTGAAATGTGAAAGTGGACTTAAAATGCTAAGAAGTTTAACAAAAAAACTAGGCAGCTGGTTTTGTGTAAAAGCTTATTATTTATTTTCTAAAGATAAAAAGTTGGTAAGATTTAATGACTATTTATTTAGCTTTACTTTGTGTCTTTGCAGAATTATATAACAGCATAGGATAGAGTCAGTTATATCTTTTACAATTCATACATCTACTGTCTCTTTTCTTTCTACTTCCTGAGACTTCAGAACTTTTGAATATTTTAATGTCTTACAATCTTTATATTTTTTCACAATATCTTCTACAGGATCTAAAGCGATGATATTTTAAAAATGTTTTGCAATTGATTAGTGATGGAACACTGCCCAGCAATCAACACACAGGTTATATTTATTACAGCAAATCATGACAGTGTTACATTTTGATTTCTAATTTAAGAATAGCTATATTTGTTTTCAAAGGCAAAAGCTAGATTTAATAAAAAAATTTTTCAAGAGTTCTAGATCTTTAATAAATAGAAGCATTCTTCAATATTTGGAACATGCTTTGAAAGAATTTGATCTACAATTTTAAGGGATATAATTGAATAAGGAAAAGATTTAATAAAACCTAGAGTTTTCTTTTTCTTCTCTTTCTTACTGTTTTGTTTTAAATTGAAGAGGGGATTTTAAACTACATCTTAAAGTCAAGATGTGCTTCAAAGGGCCAGCCAAAAAATTTATAATACTTGAAAAATAATGTTATCTCAATCTGCACTTATCTAACTTCTGATACAATCAGGAAATGATTTAATATGTTCTTGTCATTAATAATATAACAGGTTATAACTAGAATATACTAAACCACAATCAATTTATTTTGTTTTCTTATCAAATAGGAAGGAGAGTGAAATATAGAGCTCTCCAACTTGTCTGGTAAGATAACTATCTTTCCAACTAGCAGCTTCAATTAATTTGGTGCACTGGTCCCATGGAATTGTGGTCACATTTACTAGCTCATTACCTTTCTCGGAAATCAGTTTATTTGAAATATAAAAGAGGAAAGGAGAAAAAATAGTGAAGTTGTGTTTGTGTGCTTTTTCATTTGATAAGCAAAATATTTTTCAGTGTGAAATCTTCACAATACAAATACATCTCTGTCACCTTCATTTACTTTTGCACGCTCATGTTATTTATTTATATACATTTTCTTAAAATCTTGATATTTTGTAGACCAGATTTATCAAATTTTGGAACTCAGCACTTCATCTTTTATTAAAACATACACACTTTTAAAACCTGGGAGGAAAGACAATTGATGCTGTGTCAGAGTGATTGTTAATAATAATCTTCTAATTTTTAAACAAAATTTCATAACTATTTGTATTTTGTCTCTGAGCAGAATTGTAAAATGGCATAAGATAAAGTCAGTGACCACTTATCTCTTTCAACTTGACTGTGTTTGTCTTTAAAAATTTTCCATTCTAAGGGAGACTGCCTTTTTCATTACGTTATACAGTGCACAGTGTTTAACAATATTCATAGAACAGGTAAAAAATGCCTTTGTCAAGCAAGTGATAAAAATGCTGTTTACATATATTTCATTTACAAAGGAACCAGGGCCCGAGAAGCAGAAAAACAGAATAGGAATTCCTCCTTAGAGCTCATCCTTTGAAAACATTAGTTATGGCTTCCGGTGATGTGTTCGATGCTTCCTCAGTCAGATAAAGTGTTCGTCTTCAGTGAAGTCAAGGACTGATTGAATAGTTCTCTGTAACAATAGTCTTCTTAAGTTACCTCTTTGTAAACTGGAGCTATGAATAATTTAAGTTCTTCAGCAGATCACAATAACTCTTTAACAATAAACAATGTCTCCCATATCACTCATGCATATACATCTGCATGGAAATACTAAAAGGAACGTGTTTTTCAAACTCTTTACAGATTCAACTCACATTCTACTTGGAAAAATTTAATGAGACCACATCTTACAAATAACAAATAACTTCTGAAAGATGATGGTGTTCTAGCTTTTTATCTAGAGAGAATCTTCCTATATGGATTTTTCTTAAAGCTATTCCAGGAGCTGTCTCAATATGTTTTTTAGAAAATATGTCAATTTTATTGCATTGTAGTAAAAGTAGTTTTAAATGGATTTAAATGTGACTACAATGGAAGACGTTTACATGAATGTTCCTTGCGCTGCTAACTAAAGATACAGGTTAAAATTTCAAAGTTTAAATGTGAATGTTTAAAACTAAATCAATTAAGTGGATCAAGATGAATGAAATAGCTAAATTTCTTAAAGATATTAGAAAAGAAAGAAAAGAAAGTGAAGTTGCTCAGTTGTGTCCAACTCTTTGCGACCTCATGGACTGTAGCCTACCAGGTTCCTCTGTCCATGGGATTCTCCAGGTGAGAATACTGGAGTGGGTTGCCATTTTAAATGTATATTTTTGTCATTGCGTTTACTCTTCCCCTTTACTTTCCATAAGACTTCCAGGGAACTTATTTTCTTTTTCATATAACTCATTGTAAGGTATAGTTTGAGACGAGGCAATGAAGAAAGGAAGATGACCTCAGAGGAGACAGGTTACCTTTATTCAGGCAAGGAGGGGTGACAGTCGGTCTAACGACCAGGCTGAGGGCATACGGGATCAGGGAGGGTTCATATTTAAGGGGAGGTTTTGCAGAAACCATACGGGAAGATTTAGTTGGGCGGATGAACAGGGGTGGGGGGTCCCGGGCTGACGCAATCTGCCTGGAGCATCGGGTGGGACTTCAACTTCAGCTTTGTCATCCTTGAAGACAGGTGGTTCAACAATGACAGGAGGTCATTATCTTCTTTTTCCAGGCCCGAGGCCTTTGAGATCTTTATCTTCTTTTCTAGACCTGAGGACTCCTTCACTCATCTTACTAATTTTTTAATTCTTTCCCAATGTTTGTGTAGAGTATGCAGATTCTGGATGCTGAGCTTAAAAATAATATTTTTGATCAATTGTGCTGGATGATGTAGGTATCTACAGTCTCCACCCTACGCCTTTATTTCACTTGTATCTTTTCAACAAAGGTAGCTCTCTCTCTACTAAGGAAAATTTGTGTCAGCTGTTGAAAAATAATGTGCTCTCCATGATATATTCTAATATTTTTAACTATTAATGCGTCGGTAGCATTCATCTCTTACATGAGTCTTTAAATCTGTCTCCGATTCTATTCAGAATAATAGAATTTGAATTATTAGGTTAATGGCATGCAAAAATATGAGCAAGCCTCTTCAGAAAAGTTGACCAATTTGCCCTGCCAGTAGCAGAGGTGGAATGTACCTGTTCGCACACCCTGATTAGCACTGGTTAATAATCATTTAAATATTTTCCAATTGGTGGATTAGAAATGATATTTACTTATTTAGAATATAGGTTTTGAGCTCATTTAAATTTGTAAAATTTTATTTTTATAGTATTTTCTCCTTTTTCTCTTGAATAGCTATTTCTCACTGACTGAATTTATACATGAACACACATACGTACTCATGCTTATACATACATACGCATGTTAAGAATAGCTATTTCTTACTGGCTGAATTTATACATGAACACACATATGTACTCATGCTTATACATACATACGCATGTTAAGGACACAAACTCTTTTGTCTGTCACATATGTTGCAAATACCTTTTTCAGATCCCCAGCTGCTTTTTCATTTGTTGGTCTGTTGTGTCTTACAAAAGTTTAAAATTTTTTACACTATTAAATGGATAGGATATTTAAAGATCTTGACAACCACCCCAAAATTTATCTTTATGTTTTCTTTTAGTGCTTGGCAAATTACATGAAAATCAAGTCACAGGGATTGGTATATCTCCATAGATTCCTCATGAAATATTCCTAACATATCTATTTATGAATATGAGATATATAAAACTAGGATTTTATACTAGTTTTTAAAGTAATATTTTATTGAAAATAATAAACGTATTTTTATTATACAAATCATTAATGTACTAATTGATAAAGTACCATCCACATTAAGAAAAAGCACCTTTCATATTTTTCTGAGCTTTGCTAAGTCGCTTCAGTCGTGTCCGACTCTCTGCAACCCCATAGACGGCAGCCCACTAGGCTCCGCTGTCCCTGGGATTCTCCAGGCAAGAACACTGGAGTGGGTTGCCATTTCCTTCTCCAATGCATGAAAGTGAAAAGTGAAAGTGAAGTTGCTCAGTCGTGTCTGACTCTTAGCGACCAGTGGACTGCAGCCTACCAGGCTCTTCGGTCCATGGGATTTGCCAGGCAAGAGTACTGGAGTGGGGTGCCATTGCCTTCTCCGTTCTGAGCTTTAGGAGCCCCATTTGTACCTCTTTTAATCATTACCCCCAAGGAATTGCCACTATCCTGGTTTATGACACCAAAAACTGGTTTTCCTGGCTTTGAGCTTTGGATATAGAATCAATGTGTAATCTTGTATTGGGTTTCTTTCATTTGATATTATGAATGCAAGATTCATCCATGTTCTTGCTTCGAGTTGTAGTTCTTTGGGCTTCCCTGATAGCTAGGTTGGTAAAGAATCTGCTTGTAATGCAGGAGACCCCAGTTCAATCCTTGGGTCAGGAAGATCTGCTGGAGAAGGGATAGACTACCCACTCCAGTATTCTTGGGATTCCATTGTGGCTCAGCTGGTAATGAATCTGCCTACAATGCAGGAGACCTGGGTTTGACCCCTGGGTTGGGAAGATCCCCTGGAGAAGGGAAAGGCTGCCCACTCCAGTGTTCTGGCCTGGAGAATTCCTTGGGCTGTATAGACCATGGGGTGGCAAAGAGTTGGACATGACTGAGTGAGTTTCACTTTTTTCACAGCATTCAACTGGATTATTATAATACATTTATTTATCCATTATGTAGACTAGAATAATCAGCAGGTTCCAGTTTGGGCTGTATGAGAGTACTTATAGGAACATTGTGGATCCTGTTTTGTGGTAAACATGTGCAAACATTTGAGATGATCTATACTTAGGAGTTACATTGCTGAGTCATAGCATGGGTGTAGATACTTGGCATTTGTTCAGTTCAGTTCAGTCACTCAGTCATGTCCTACTCTTTGCAACCCCATGGACTTCAGCATGCCAGGCCTCCCTGTCCATCGCCAACTCCTGGAGTTTACTCAAACTCATGTTCATTGAGTTAGTGATGCCATCTAACCATCTCATCTTCTGTTGTCCCCTTCTCCTCCTGCCTTCAATTTTTCCCAGCATCGGGGTCTTTTCAAATGAGTCAGTTCTTCACATCAGGTAGTCAAAGCAATGGAGTTTCAGTTTCAACATTAGTCCGTCCAATGAACACTCAGGGCTGATCTCCTTTAGGATGGACTGGTTGGATCTCCTTGCAGTCCAAGGAACTCTCAAGAGTCTTCTGCAACACCACAGTTCAAAAGCATCAATTCTTCAGTGCTCAGCTTTATTTATAGTCCAACTGTCACATCCATAAATGACTACTGGAAAAACCATATCTTTGACTAGACGGACCTTTGTTGGGAAAGTAATGTCCCTGCTTTTTAATATGCTGTCTAGGTTGGTCATAACTTTTTGTTGTTGTTGGTCATAACTTTTGGTATTTGTAGATACTGCCAAATAGTTTTCTAAAGAGGTTGTATCAGTTAACAGTCCCTCAAGCAACATATTGGAGATCTAATTTTCCATGTTTTTCTAGTTACTTGGCATATTAATTTTTTGTTTGATAAAAAATTACCACAAAGTTATTGTTTTAAGACCACATATATTACTTTGCAGTTTTTGTCGGTCAGAAATCATGATGTGACTTAGCTGAATTCTCTGCTTAGGGGTTCGGAGTTAGAAATCAAAGTTTTGGACAGGCTGTTTTCTTACTGGAGTTTTGACTAGGGAGGGATCCTCTTCCAAGACCCTCAGATTTTTGACAGAATTCATTTCCTTGTGGTCACACCACAGAGGGGCCTGGCTTTTTGCTGACTGAAAGCTACTCTCGAGTCCTGGAGACTGCTTGCACTTCTCTGCCGTGTGACTCTCTGGACTGGCAGTTCACAGCATGGTATCTGCTACTTCATGAAGGCAGGATGACTATAGTTGGCTTTAGTTGGCTAAGATGGAGTCTTACATAAGAAAATGTTGTCACGGGAGTGCCATCCTATCGCCTTTGCTGTATACTATTGCTGCTGCTGCTAAGTCGCTTCAGTCGTGTCCAACTCTGTGTGACCCCATAGATGGCAGCCCCCCAGGCTCCCCTGTCCCTGGGATTCTCCAGGCAAGAACACTGGAGTGGGTTGCCATTTCCTTCTCCAGTGCATGAAAGTGAAAAATGAAAGTGAAGTCGCTCAGTCATGTCCAACTCTTTGCGACCCCATGGACTGCAGCCTACCAGGCTCCTCCGTCCATGGGATTTTCCAGGCAAGAGTACTGGAGTGGGGTGCCATTGCCTTCTCCTATTGGCTAGCAGCAAATCACTGGTCCCCTCAGACCCAAGGGAGGAGATTACGCAGGGCACTACGACAGGGAGTGGAGATCCTGAAGCCATCTTAGAATTTGTCTGCCACAGCTCCCCAGGTCATTGTTGTTGTTGTTCAGATGCTAAGTCACATCCAATTTTGTGGCCCCATGGACTGCAGCCCGCCAGGCTCCTTTGTCCTCCACTGTCTCCCGGAGTTTGCTCAAATTCATATTCATTGAGTCACTGATGCTATTTAACCATCTCATCCTCTGCTGCCCTCTTCTCCTTTTGCCTTCAAGCTTCCCCAGCATCATAGGTCATAAGTACTATCTAAACTTCAGTGGAATTTGTGCTGAAATTTCACTTCTGTGTGGGACTTCCCTGGTGGTCCAGTGGTGGTAAGACTCTGTTTTTCCATTGTAGTGGGTGTGGGTTTGAAGCTGGTTATTCCAATGGCTCAGCAGGTAAAGAATCTCCCTGCAATGCAGGAGACCTGGGTTTGATTCCTAGGTAGGGAAGTCCCCCTGGAGGAGGAAATGGCAACCCACTTCATTATTCTTATCTAGAGAATTCCATGGACATAGGAGGCTGATGGGCTACAGTCCAAAGGGTCACAAAGAGTCAGACACGTCTGCGTGACTAAGCACTCACACATACATGGAACTAAGATGCCATGTACTATGAGACATAACAAAAAAAATTTAACTTCTGTGTATAAAAATTTTGACTAGAATGTATACATCTAGTTTTAATATTTATTTTCTCTTCTTAGCACCTTGTGGCCCTCATTAGTTTGTTTATTAACTGCTTACTTGGACTTCATGCAAGATAGAATATTTTATTTTTTAATTCTGTGTTATGCCCCCAAAGTAGATATTGTTGTCTCATCCAGTTCCCTCAAGGGCACTCATCCCTCTGGCCCAATAAGAGCTAATGTGCCCCAAGATTATACACTCCCCATCTTCACCTGCTCTTGGGCCAAGCATCAGTGACTGAATGACATGTATATATAAAGAGCTGATCCCTTGTCTCAAGCAAAAACCAACTCAGTGCAATTTGTGCTTCACAGTCCCTCTTGGGATCAGCCTAGACTCCGTCCTGCTGAACTTTTCTTTCCTTGGTCTACCCTGCTCCACACATCCCAGTTCTCCTGAAATACTCCTCAGTAACTCAATCTGACTTTCAGGTACTTAGGGGAACCTCCTAACTTTTCCTTACCATGTTGTTGCTGCTTGAATTACAGAAGTTATATGATGATCTTGAAAAACTAATGAAATTAAATATCACAGAACCACCAAATAGGGACATTGCAATTCTCCTTACTAGTTTTTCACAAACACACATGGGTATTTCTTTTAAAACTGCATTTTTCTTAAAAAAAATTTTTTTAAGTGGAGGATAATTGCTTTACAATATTGTGTTGACCTCTGCTCTACAATAGTGTGGATCAACCATAAGTATACACGTCTCCTCCCTCTTGAACCTTCCCTCTACCCCCAACCCCATCCCACCCTTCTAGATCATCATGGGGCAACAGGTTGACCTCCCTGTGAATGTACACCAGCTTCCCACAGGCTGTTTTACACATGATAATGTCTATATTCATGCTACTCTCAATTTGTCCCATCTCTCCTTTAGATATGATTTTATGCATGCTTAATAAGAAAGACATTCTTCTGGATTATTAGAAACGTATTTGCAGAGTGCTGTTTGATCCTTCTATAGATTTTTGTTAAATTCAGTTGCCACATTAATTGGCCTCAGCTTTCTCCTAGTTTGTGCAATAGGCTGTGGTGATATTCATGGTACCAGTAACCAGGGCAGTGTGGACACCAACCCATCACAACAGCCATGATCCGCGAACAGCCAATATCCCTGTTCTGGTGAAAAACAGCTATCTGTCTTAGCAATAGGTACATATATCAATCGATTTTTTTCCATCCCAGTGTAATCTTACTTTAAAATCATCAAGCAACACTCTATTTAAGATAATGCTAAATAAATTTTCATGTTGAGGTCAATAATTCATTTTTTAAAAAGAAAATGGTAACATTAATCATTTAAATAAATTCCAATTTTATTGTAGCAAGTTTACTTAGAGCAAGGAAACTTTTTATTAATTATACATATCTGTATAATACAACGAATGAACTAGAAAGTAAAATTTAAACCATACCTTATGATCTTAAATACACCTGAATTTTTCTTTACTTGCCGATATGTATATCCCCAGGATAATCTTGAGTAAATGATTTAGACTTGGAAACTTAATTTTCAAGTTGATAGCAGATACTGTATAGCTATTACCATGATATATTCTCTGTTTCTATAAAAACACCCACCAAGCTCTTAGTCACCCAAACCTGTCACCTGGAAACCAATTTTCACTTTTTTTCTTCTCTATCTTATACCATATTATTACTAAGCTCTGCTGATTTAATATTCAAACATTGCTGTCCTTTTATTTATTCCCTTTGACTTCAGGAAAAATTCCTGTCTGTACTGAATAGACTATTTTGTATATTTAATATCATATGTGGTTTCCCTTGTGGCTCGAATGGTAAAGAGTATGCCTACAATGCAGGAGGCCTGGGTTCAGTCCCTGGGTCAGGATGATCCCCCGGAGGAGGGCATGTCTACCCACTCCAGTATTCTTGCCTGGAGATTCCAATGAACAGAGGAGCCTGGCAGGCTACAGTCCATGGGGTCACATAGAGTTGGACATGACTGAGCAACTAACACATATCCATGCATTTATATGTGTGTGTATATAGTCACTCAGCCATGTCCAACTGTCCAACTCTTTGCAATCCCATGAACTGTAGCCCTCCAGGCTCCTCTGTCTATGGAGTTCTCCAGGCCAGAATACTGGAGTGGGTAGCCATGCCCATCTCCAGGGTATCTTCCCAACCCAGGGATCAAACCTTGGTCTCCTGCATTGCAGGCAGAGTCTCCACCTTCTGAACCACCAAGGATGCTCTCCATCACTCTATGTTGCAGTGAAAAATTTTTTGTCTACATTATAAATGTGGATATGCTACTCATTTGCTTAAGACGCATAAAGAGTTCCATTCTATTCAGAATGGATTAAAGACCAGAATTCTATGTGCCATATAAGACCCTTCACAGTCTGGTCCTGCCACTTGTCTGTATTCATGCTTTGTTCCAGTTTAACGACCTTTTGTTCATAAAACATGTCGTACTTTCTGATTCCTCTATGCTGTAGTGCACGCAGTTGCCTCTGACTGCAATTTCTCTCTTCTATTCCTTTAACAAGCGAGGCACTGCTTATCCATCATGATGCTTCTAAAGGTTAACTCCTGAGTGAGTTCTTTGTCATCTTCTGGGCAGAGTTAAGGGCTTCTTTATGCTTTCCTTGCACATTGCGAATGCATCTCTTATGGGACAGAATTACAAGTTCCTTTAGCATCTGGACTGAATTTTCTTTATATTACCAGTGCCAGCCTGGCAAATTACTTGTCGCACAACACTCAATAAGTCATTTGATTTTTGAACACTCAATGATTATATATTCATAGACTACTTTAAATCACTAAGCTGTTGCACAGGTCTAATTTTTTAACACTTTAAGAAATGGATGGTTTTCTCAGTCATCTTTAATCTATGGTAGGTCCTTACTATATAATATCTGACAAGTACTAAATAATCAATAAATATTTTTTGAATGAATGAATGAATGAATTACTAAATGTGTTTCCAGAACCTTGAAAGCAAAAGAAGTCTGTTAGACTTCTTCTTTTGTGACTACTGTTGTATCATTCCTTGTGGATTTAATCACTTTTAAGAATCCTAAACAATTTTTGTAATTTATGTTTTACTGATTTAATTACTGCTTTAATTAATTTACTGATTTAATCATTTAAATAACTGGCTGTTGACCTCAAATAAATCTGCTATTTTAAAGTCAAAAGCTGTTCCTATTCTGCTCTTCCTCTCTTCTGATTTTTACTTTTTTAAGAGTAACAGATTTAAAGTTAGGTTATAAAATATTTTGCTCAACTTGAAGTTAGCATAAGTATTCGCACAGCAAATCTTGCAGTATGTATTCTGATTTAGAGATATGGTCTCTAAATGTGCAAACTATGCCCAAGACTATCAAAGACAACTAAACAGTAATACTACCTGCCCCACCCCCAGAAAAAGGACAAGGAAGAAAATATACCAGTTTGTGTTCAAAAGGTCTGCTGAAGCCATGACACTGATATTTTCCTACATATCTTAACATCTACTTATTTGCATTGCTTTCTTATTGATGCTATGGTGGATTCAAAGAGAGGATTTAATCCCGAACTTTCAAAAGTTTCCAATGTCTTAGGAAAATTTGGATTAGGATGGTAACTATATTGAAAGTCTGTATGTTAAAAATGTATTAGAAAATAAATCAAGAATAATGGCCAGTGAGAGCAAAGAAACTAACTTTTGAGGTAGGAAATCATAGAGACAGTGAATTTTAATCATATCTTGAAAAGTGAATAGGATTTCAATTTTTAGAGATAAATAGATTTTTAATGGCTGAAAGTATGTTGTACTTTCAGAGTATAGAAGTATGGCCCAGAGTACAGAAGTGTTTTCAATTAATGTCTGAGGGTTCTGTCTCCATCACACACAACCCACCACCCAGATTATGGACATATTTCTCATCTCTTCTGGCCCCCTGCCCTAATAGAAATTCTGTTTTTGTTTTTCTGAAGAACATGTTGGACAATGCCAGTGAAAGGAAATATCTTGTTATTACACAGCTTTTCGTACACAGAGAAGGTACCTAATAAGATGAGGAACAATGGAGAATAAAGAGAGAAAGACATATTTCATGGACTAAAGTGGGGAGGGTTGTTGAGGGTTTGGTATATAAGAAACTCCAGAGCATTTGTGAGACAAGAGAACTGGGTATTAGTGAGAGAAGTTGAGAGGAATTTGTGTAGATGAGAAATTGATCCCCTTTAATATTCCTAAAGTCATGCAAGTAGACTGGATTTCCATTAAGACTTGTTTTTGGTTGTTAAAATGAGCTTCCATAAATATGACTCTGTATATTTATTATTATTTAGCTCTTTGCACGAAGGCCTGGCATTTATTAGGTTTATACATTCATAGAACTATAGAGTCACTGGTATATTTTAGATAATGACAGATGGTTTAATTTCATTGGAATGATGAGATTATGAAAATAGGAATAAAAATTATGGCTGGAAAAATAATGTGTGTTTACGTGTGTTTGTTTGGAGAAGGGGTCTGATCAGCACGTGATTGACCTTGAGTGCCATGATCCTGACGTTGGGTTTCAATGAGGAGGCAATGGCTGCTACTGCTGCTGCTAAGTCGCTTCAGTTGTGTCCGACTTTGTGCGACCCCATAGACTGCAGCCCGCAAGGCTCCTCTGTCCCTGGGATTCTGCAGGCAAGAACACTGGAGTGGGTTGCCATTTCCTTCTCCAATGCATGAAAGTGAAAAGTGAAAGTGAAGTCGCTCAGTTGTGCCTGACTCTGCATTTTGGGCAGATTCTTTACCTTCTAAGGGGCTTTTAAAATATTCTTTCAGAAGTATCCAAACTTTTTTGATTGTATATTCCTTTCATTAAAAGATTTGGAGCACGTACTACCATATATGTTTATTTGTTTATAAACTGTGTATATTAATATTTATAGGTATTATAAGATTTTAATAAATATAGAAATACAGATGCCCAAGTGATTGATGTATTATCCTTTTGAATATACTCAGGCCATTTTGAATACTGCTGGTGTAGAGAGAGGATGACAAAGATCTTCACTGTTTTTGTGGGGGTAGAAATGGCCAGGATGGGGACAATGTAAAGGCTGTGATATTTGACCAATTGGATTTTGGACATTAAGAAGAGTGGTGGAGAAGATGGCTCTTCAACATTTCAGACTAGTTAAGTATTAATAGATAGAAAATCAGAGTGCTGGTGAATAATAAAATGGAACAATCTGGCAGAAAATTAAAATTTCAGCATTAGATCCCCAAAGTGAGATTGTGGCTGGAAATGCAAATTTGTAAGCACTTACAATAAATGTGAGCTTCCCTGGAGGCGCTAGTGGTAAAGAACCCACCTGCCAATGCAAGATATAAGAAGCAGGGGTTCAGTCCTTGGGTTGAGAAGATCCCCTGGAGGAGGGCATGGCAACCCACATCTGTATCCTTGCCTGGAGAATTTCATGGACAGAGGAGCCTGGAGGGCTACAATCTATGGGGTTGAAAAGAATCAGACACAACTGCAGCAATTTAGCACACAGGCACAATAAATGTAGTAGGTAAAGCTAGAGGAGGAGATATGTAAGAGAAAATATCTGAGGGGAGAAGGCGAATCTGGGAAGACTGTTTCCACTTATAGAGCAGGTTTTGGTTTAAGGGTCTAAGTAAGGAGAAAAGTATAATAATGTAAAGATCCAAGGGAGAAGATGAACTCCTAGGGAAGATAGTTTTTTTTTTTTTTAAAGACTGGTATATTAGACAACATGAAGGGTTGCAGGAAATCTATAAACAAGAAAGAGAAGTTTACTGGATTAGGGATTAAAGGCAGCTTTGGTGTGATTAAAAACTGTAATCTTTTGTAAACCATGGCACAGAAGATACATCAAAAATACCAAGATGGTAAAGACTTAATTTTCTGTAAAGGAAATGAATATTTTATTAAATGAAGATTTGATTAAAAAGACACATTTCTAGAAAATTATTAAATATCACCTTTAGTTATAAACAATGTTTATATATTAAGGAAATTTAAATAAAATGTAAGCTATAGGCATGTCATTCTAACATAAATTTTTATTTTAATTGTTCTCATACTTGTATATTAAAAGGATACATATATATAAATAAATATACATTAGTATTTTATTATTTGATTTTGTATGTTTTTGTGTTCATAATTCCCCATGCTTTAATAGTAATTGTATTTACTGTTATAATGGATATCTGACAATTCATCTAGAGACTTACTATCATCTTCCTGAACCTTGAAGTGATTTTCTGTGCATGAGAGTAAAGGACCATCTGTCAAGAGGGACTGCTGAGGGGAAATGTTAATTTTGCTTATTTTCTTTGGGTACACTGAGATTTAGTTTCTACCTCAAGCTTGCAATATTTGTTTTCTCTGCTGAGACTTGTTTATTTTCTAGTTACATTGGATGAAATAACATTTTCCCCTAAAGTCCTTCGTGATTTATTTCTGCTTGATTGAAACACTGCATTTAGAACTTTTTAATCACATGCTGACATTTTGTTTAAAAGCAACAAGATGCATTTCAAAAACAAATTCTAACACATTTAAAGATGTTAGTATTTGTTCCACCTCTGTGTTTTGCATATGTGGGCAATTACTTTATATTAGTGTTCCTCATTTTGTTTGATTTTGAGATGGATATCAAATTATATACCTAGAAACAAAATTTCATAGACTCTTAAAACTTTGACAAAACTTGTAGGGTTATTTAGTTTTTCTGTCTTATGAATCAGTCACATGAGAATCTAGTACCAATAAAGATCAACAATGGACAGATTCTCTATCAAACTATTGATGTCTCCATTTAACATGCCAATCAGTTCAGTTCAGTTCAGTCACTCGTTTCTGTCCGACTCTTTGCGACCCCATGAATTGCAGCACACCAGGCCTCCCTGTCCATCACCGACTCCCAGAGTTCACTCAAACTCACGTCCCTCAAGTCGGTGATACCATCCAGCCATCTCATCCTCTGTCGTCCCCTTTTCCTCCTGTCCCCAATCCCTCCCAGCATCAGAGTCTTTTCCAATGAGTCAACTCTTCACATGAAGTGGCCAAAGTACTAGAGTTTCAGCTTTAGCATCATTCCTTCCAAAGAACACCCAGGACTGACCTCCTTTAGAATGGACTGGTTGGATCTCCTTACAGTCCAAGGGACTCTCAAGAGTCTTCTCCAACACCACAGTTCAAAAGCATCAATTCTTCGGTGCTCAGCTTTATTTATAGTCCAACTGTCACATCCATACATGACTACTGGAAAAACCATAGCTTTGACTAGACGGACCTTTGTTGGGAAAGTAATGTCTCTGCTTTTGAATATGCTATCTAGGTTGGTCATAACTTTCCTTCCAAGGAGTAAGAATCTTTTAATTTCATGGCTGCAGTCACCATCTACAGTGATTTTGGAGCCCCCCAAAAATAAAGTCTGACACTATTTCCCCATCTATTTCCCATGAAGTGATGGGACCAGATGCCATGATCTTCATTTTCTGAATGTTGAGCTTTAAGCCAACATTTCACTCTCCTCTTTCACTTTCATCAAGAGGCTTTTTAGTTTCTCTTCACTTTCTGCCATAAGGGTGGTGTCATCTGCATATCTGAGGTTATTGGTATTTCTCCTGGCAATCTTGATTCCAGCTTGTGCTTCTTCCATCCCAGCGTTTCTCATGATGTACTCCGCATATAAGTTAAATCAGCAGGGTGACAGTATACAGCCTTGACAAACTCCTTTTCCTATTTGGAACCAGTCTGTTGTTCAATGTCCAGTTCTAACTGTTGCCTCCTGACCTGCATATAGGTTTCTCAAGAGGCAGGTCAGTAAAAGTATATAAATCTTTTGCATTAAATTTTTTATTCCATATCAATTCTGATTGCTGTAAGCTATCAAACTGACCACATGGATGAAGGAAATCATCAAGCTAATGGTGAATGATATAGTTTTTTAAGATCATGTGAGAATAAATGTACTCTTAGAAAACTGATGTCAAAAATCTCCTTTGTTATAATTCAAACCCATTTCCTCTTGTTTGATTTTCAAGGAGTAACTTCCCCAGTTTGTGGAAGTATGTTGTGTGTAGTAGGAACATAAAATGTACTGGCAAAAAAAGTATAATCTATCACTTTGTTTTGATCCATCGGTCCTGTCCCTTTGTTATAGAAGTAGAATGAATAGTCACAATACTATTTATTGATTAGATGTTGTGTTTGGGTATCAGTGTCTTTACATATGCATAAAGAACTTTAAAATAGATGTTAGAGAATCTGCACTCTCTGCCTTTAAAGACTTACAAGTTCATTTGGAGATAAGATACAAAGACATATAAAAGGACTTCATTGCCACCAACCACACTATCTGGTACAAATCACAGAAGTGCCTAAGGCATGAGAAGAATAGAGGCACTTGGAGATCAAGGAAGGCTTTGTAGGGGCAAGTTTGATTCTAATTTTGAAAAGGATGTTATATGCATATAAACATACAGCAAATAGAGCAGAGGGAGAGAGTGGAAAAGGAAGAGAGAAGGAGAAAAGAGATGCTGAAGAACAGATTATGTGTCTACTGTGTTCCAGACCCTGTGTTTTATATTGTTTTAGTTTTTTTGTTTTATTTTGACACACACAAGTAGGCTCACAAGTTTACAAATCATTTAGAAAGGTTTAAAATGCTATGGCTCTCCTAAAATAATAGCAAATGAAACAACTTACAAAGTATTAACTTACAAAATATACAAGCAGCTCTTGCAACTCAATAGCAGAAAAATAAGCAATGGAATCAAATAGCGGACAGAAGATCTAAACAGACATTTCTCCAAAGAAGACATATAGATGGCTAATAAACACATGAAAAGATGCTCAGCATTGCTCATTATTAAAGAAGTGCAAATTAAAACTATAATGATATATCACCTCAGAATGGTCAGAATGGCCCTCATCAAGAAGCCTACAAACAATAAATGCTGGAGAGGATGTGGAGAAAATAAAACCCTCTTGCATTTCTGGTAGGAATGTAAATTGATACAGCCACTATGGAAGATAGTATGGAGATTCCTTAAAAAATTAGGAATAAAACTACCTTAAGACCCAACAATCCCACTATTGGGCATATACCCTGAGGAAACCATAACTGAAAAAGACACATGTTTCCCAATGTTCATTGCAGTACTATTTGCAATAGCTAGGACATGGAAGCAACCTAGATGTCCACTGACAGATGAATGGAAAAAGAAGCTGTGGTCCATATACACAATGAGAATACATTTGAGTCAGTTCTGATGAGCCTATTATTTAGAGTGAAATAAGTCGGAAAGACAAAAATATTGTCTATTAACACATTTATATGGAATCTAGAAAGATGGTGCTGATGAACCTATTTGCAGGGCAGCAGTGGAAATGCAGGTATAAACAGACTTGTGGGCATGGGCTGGGAGTGGGGAAGGAGAGAGTGGAGCGAGTGGAGAGAGTAGCAGGGAAACATATACACTACCGTGTGGAAAATAGGTAGCCAATGGGAGTTTGCCGTATGACCCAGGGAACTCAAACCCGGGCTCTGTGACATTCTAGAGGGAGGGGATAGGGTGGGAGGTCAGAGGGAAGTTCAAGAGGGAGGGGACATATGTAAACCTGTGGCTGATTCATGTTGATATATGGCAGAAACCAACACAATATTGTAAAGCAATTATCCTCCAATTAAAAATAAATTAAGAAAGCAACACTATGGCTCTCGTTTGCATTTCAGAACTTGGCAACTTAACCGAGATTTCTTAAATATCTAAATGCTGTCACCCAATCATTATTGCATAAGCATATGAATGTATGTAATCAGTTCAGTTCAGTCGCTCAGTCGTGTCCGACTCTTTGAGACCCCATGAATCTCAGCACGCCAGGCCTCCCTGTCCATCACCAACTCCCGGAGTTCACTCAGAGTCACGTCCATCGAGTCAGTGATGCCATCCAGCCATCTCATCCTCTGTCGTCCCCTTCTCCTCCCGCCCCTGATCCCTCCCAGCATCAGAGTCTTTTCCAATGAGTCAACTCTTCGCACGAGGTGGCCATAGTACTGGAGTTTCAGCTTTGGCATCATTCCCTCCAAAGAAATCCCAGGGCTGATCTCCTTCAGAATGGACTGGTTGGATCTCCTTGCAGTCCAAGGGACTCTCAAGAGTCTTCTCCAACACACATCAGTAATATTCCCCTTTCACTTATGAAGAATGGGGATACCAGAAATACATTGTCTAGATTATTCAGTAAAGCACTGGGAAAGCCTGTAAGTATATCTTTTAATTTTTGAACACTCCAAATTTCTACCCAAAATATTTTTAAAAGAGTTTTTAGATTCATGATTGCTGTACTATGTTGCGTATTTTCAGGAGTAAAGGATTTTTGATTGTTAATTAGTTTGATGTTTCATGATTGCCTTGTAAAGTACGTTAAAGGCAAGGTCAGTTAAGCAATGAAATTTTCTAACTCCCCAGACTGTCCCTGATTATTGAAGAACATTAAGTGGGGAAGGAAGCCAGATTGTAGTTGCCACAGAGGTGCTAGAACTAGTCAGTATGTTTTAATTTGACAATGGAATTGTGTAAAAAAAAAGACAGACATTCTTTTTTGGTTGCTTGTTTATTTTTATGAGTAGATAACATTTTAAAAGAAAAAGGAGAGACTTAGAGGAGTCACATGAGAGCTAAGGAGAACATGAGAAGTTTGGGTAGAATTTCAAGAAGTTTACTGAAGAGGTGGATGCTGTTCATTTTATAGGGAACGATGGAGAATGTCTTTAAATATTCTTGCATTAATTGCCATTGAATCTAGCAATCTCTGCGGAAATTTTTGCTGTTTAATGCTAAAGGATAATGCCTTTATATATGTGTGTATATATATATATATATATATATATATATATAATGTCTCTACCAACATGTGAAGTCTGCTTTCCTTTATGATCTGTAAGACACCATAGTAGTTGATAGTCAAGTTTTCAATACTGAATGACTTATCCTGGGAACCTGTGTACTTGGTTTGCATTTTCCTCACTTTGTATAGTTTTCACACTGTCATTAAGACAAATGTCATCCAAATATTGCTATATGTTTTTAGTGCTAATTTGTGTTCATATTAGTTTTCAAAAAATGAAACTTAATTGTAGTTCTGTACTTTTAACTTGTAATTCCAGTAGTTTTTCTGTTTGTAATGCTCTCTGCCATTATTCCTAAGAAAATCCCGAGAGCTTTGCTACTTTGATATTCCAAAACAAGAATTTTGAAAAACTTTTTGAATGTTTATGCACAAAATTTGTAATTTTTTGTAATAGAAAAAAATTTCATAGCTCCTGAGAGAATTTCTATTTATTAAATATTCCAGAGAGGATAATGGTAACTTACTGATGTTTTCATAAAGAAAAATCATATGAGTTGAATACTGAACTGTTTCCTTTTCTTTCGCTTATACTGAGATGACAGTATTTGTTTAAAATCTGTAACTACTCAGCTGTTTAGTGTTGTGTTCTATGTAACCACATGTATGTGCTTCAGTAGAATTTCTATTCAAGTTTACTTTTGAGACTGCTAAAAAGAATAGATAAATCTTTTCTATTTAATTTATATTTCTTGTCTAAAATGTTAGCATATTAAAATACAAACCATCTCACCAATTTTTTATAGTTAATGCTTATTATGAAAGTTACAGTCCTGAGATGGGGATAATTACTTATATAAACACATAGATTAAAGGTATTTAAATAAGACATGTTAAATCTTAACCTGTCACAACAGTGGTCACAGTGACTTGTTTCTTGAAAATCTTGAGGCTTTTTGGTTGAATTTTAACCATTGCAACATGCTTCCATATGAATCATATTTTATTTCTGCAGTTAAATACCTATTTAGCCTCATGATTTTATCATAGCTGGCTTCCTGGCTGATTTCTTCATTTTCTATGACATAATAGGTGTGGATATTTCACTTGCCTGTAGCTTCCTTTATGGGTCCTTGGAGACATGGGTGGTAAAGAAAATTTCTCACTTTTGAGATTCTCACTCTTCATGGATAATGTTAATTCTATCTTCTCAAGCAGCACTTTCACTAAAAGTGACAGGTTTCTTCTTTGTTCCCTATTATTTGTGTGTTTTCAGATTCCTAGGGAGTGTGACTTCAAAAGCATGGTCACTCTCTAGGTCACTATTGTTCCTAAAGTAGAAATTATGAAGAATGCTAGAATTTTCTTATAATTTCCACCTCTTCATTTATTTTGATTAAAAAAGCATTTAACAAATGCCAAATGATATGCCATATGTAGGTCCAGGTCTTTGCACTCCAAAGATGAACATGGTGATCTCAGTCTCAAAATCATATCCCTGCTTTAGCAGAAGACCCAGAAGTTAGAGGCTGATGATTCAACCCTTGATGACCATAGAAGCTCTCCCCACTGATCATCACCATCTTAGAGAATTACATGCTGTCAGTTTAAATTTTACCTAAAGATGTAAAGATGTACCTTTTTTTCTTAAAGCAGTTGGTCACATGAATGGAAAGAGATAGCATATAAAAGATTGCTCTGTTTTTTAGGATAACCTCTAATAATACACTTAACTCTTGTCTGTGATTAAGTTTTGGGCCCTAGGATATATTAGATTTACAAAGTATTTTTGTTTAATTACTCTATTTATAAGTTATTTAATTACTCTAAGATATTTAATTACTCTATTCATAAGACCATTGAAAGTAGAATGTGATTCTGTGCTATACTGCAAATCGTGATTTCTGACATTCTGAGAATGCACACCAATTCAAACCAAAGGCCCTTCTCTGGTTAATCTCGCAAGTTATATACCAAGTCTCTCCTTCCTTTCTGCTTCATTATTTTCTATTTATTCTCTGTAGACTTGTTTATACTTCTTAAGCGTTTTTAATATTTATTTATTTATTTTTGGTCATGTTGGGTCCTCCTCGTTGCACGTGGGCTTTTCTCCAGTTGCAGAGAGCAGGGCCTGTGTTTCATTATGGGGTGTGGGTTTCTCACTGCGGTGGCTTCAGGAGTTGCAGCACATGGACTTGGTAGTTGAGGCACACAGGGTGTTATTGCTCCATGGCATGTGGGATCTTCCCCGACCAGGGACTGAACCCATGTCCCCTGCACTGGCAGGTTACTTCTTATCTGCTCTACCACCAGGCAAGTCCACACTTGTTTTTATATATACTTTTATATATACTTCCATCTTTTAAAAAGAGAATACGATCTGTAATGGTTACTTTTCTGTATCAGCATGGCTAGGCCACAGGGTGCCAAGATATTTTTTGAGACATTTTTCTCAGTATGTCTGTGAAGATAATTCTGGATGAGGTTACCATTTGAATTGGTAGACTGAATAAAGCAGATTGCTCTCCACAGTAGGGCTGGCCTCTTCCAATCCACTGAAGGCTTGAGTAGAACAAGAAGTCTGAGGTAGAGAGAATGTGCTCTCTCTCTCTCTGTCTACACTGAACCATAGCCTTCTACTGTCCTTGGACTCAGATCTGCAGCGGACAAAAATTTATTCTTCCTCTATCCTTCTAGGTTCAAAGAAGTTTATTTTTCAATGGCATATTTGCTCCCCTTAGACTTGTCAACTAAAAAATGATGCACAACATGAGAGTTGCAAGTTAAATTTTATTGGGGGCAAAATAAGAACTGCAGCCTGGGAGACAGCACCTCAAATAGCTCTGAGAGACTGCTCCAAAGAGACAATGGGGTAAGGTCAATATATAAAATTCTGGTGAAGGGCATGTTCAGTGCAATCAAGTTCTTACTTTACAAAAGATTTTCTGCTAGTCACAAAGAGCTGATGCCACCATGAAGGGATTTAGTGCTTTCTAGATATGAGGAGATGCAAGGATTGGGATCATGAAATCAGTTTCTGAAAATATCTACCTATCTAAAGACCTGTTCCCCCAGTTTCCCTGGAGCACAGAGTGCCTTGCTCTCCATCCTGAATTTTCAAGGAGTGTCAAAGGTCAGCAGCTGTAGCAGCACAGGCAGGTGACAAATGCCCCTGTTGCTGTTCAGTCACTGGCAAATGCTCTTGGCAACCGATAATTTGTAGTTGAGAGGCTCATATTGCAATTACACCATTGGCTCTCCTGGTTCTCAGAGCTTCAGATTGACACCATACCACGGGCTTTCCTGAGTTTCCAGCTTGCCCACTGCAGTTCCTGGAATGTGTATATTCAGTCTCCTATTGATTCTGCTTCTCTGGAGAACTCACACTGATGCATAGTCATTTCCTTTAGACTGTGTTCCTAAGCAGCTTAGTCAGAGTGCAATTGGGTACACCTAAAATCCAAACCCTTCCATCTCAATACATCCCTTCACACATTTTTCGTCACCAGGTTTCCCTCAGTATAAAACAGTCATATGTCCAGAGAAGGGTTAAAGACATACAACATCTTCATGAGGAGTCCTCATCCCTCATCTACGCTCTAGATCATCACCAGAGCATTGCTATTAACATTTAAAATTAGACACTGAACATATTTTCACCCTTTCCCCTCTTTCTCTAAGTTGCTTGTTTAAGATGGATATAAAAACAGCTTTAGAAGACATGAATTGGTAATACACAATCAATTCTCATTATTAGTGGCCTTTTATATTGACAAATTTGCCCACTCACTAAATGAATTGTTGCTGTTCAGTTGCTAAGTCATGTCTGATTCTGTGACCTCATGGACTGCAGCACACCAGCCTTCCAGATCTTTCATATCTCTCAGAGTTTGCTCAAATTCTTGTCCATTCAGTTGGTGAAGCCATCCAACCATCTTGTCCTCTGTTGCCCGCTTCTCCTCCTGCCCTCAATCTTTCCCGGCATCAGGGTCTTTTCCAATGAGTTGGCTCTTCACATCAGGTGGTCAAAGCATTGGAACTTCAGCTTCAGCATCAGTCCTCCCAATTCAAGGTTGATTTCCTTTAGGATTGACTGGTTTTATTTCCTAGCTGTCTAAGGGGCTCTCAAAAGTCTTCTCCAGCACCAGAGTTTGAGACCATCAATTCTTTATGATTCTTTTTGAAAGCACTCAGCCTTCTTTATGGTCTGACTCTCACATCTGTACATAACTACTGGAAAAACAATAGTTTTGACTATATGGACCTTTGTCGGCAAAGTGATGTCTGTTTTTTAACATGCTGTCTAGGTTTGTCATAGCTTTTCTTGCAAGGGGCAAGTGTCTTTTAATTTCATGGTTGCAGTCACCATCTGCAGTGATTTTTGAGCCCAAGAGTATAAAATCTGTCACTGTTTCAATTTTTCCCCATCTATTTGCCATGAAGTGATAGGACTGGATGCCATGATCTTAGATTTTTGAATGTTGAGTTTTAAACCAGATTTTCACTCTCCTCTTTCATACTCATCAAGAAACTCTTTAGTTCCTCTTTGCTTTCTGCCATTAGAGTGGTATTATCTACATATCTGAGGTTGTTGATGTTTCTCTTGACAATATTGATTCCAGCTTCTGATTCATCCAGCCCAGCATTTTGCATGATATACTCTGCCTATTAGTTAAATACACAGGGTGACCATATTCAGCCTGATGTACTCCTTTCCCAATTTTGAACCAGTTCATTGTTCCATGTCTGGTTCTTACTGTTGCTTCTTGACCTGCATATAGGTTTCTTGGGAGTCAGGTAAGGCAGTTTGGTAATCCCATCTCTTAAAAAATTTTCCCCAACTTGTTGTGATCCACACAGTCAAAGGCTTTAGCATAGTCAATGAAGCAGAAGTAGATGTTTTTCTGGAATTCCCTTGTTTTTTTTTTTTTTGTGATCCAGTGTATGTTGGCAATTTGATCTCTACTTCATTTGGATTTTCTAAATCCAGCTTGTACATCTGAAAGTTCTTGGTTCACATACTCTTGAAACCTGGCTTGAAGGATTTTGAGAATTACCTTGCTAGCATGTGAAATGAGTGCAGTTGTACAGTAGTGAGCATTCTTTGGCATTGCCTTTCTTTGGGATTGGAATGAAAATTGACCTTTTCCTTTACAAAATGAATTTGTAAACCCAAAATCAGTACTCACAGTGCTTTATGAATCATTTGAAGACATGTGTAGATATATGGAGAATGGCAAACAATTTTGGTCACCCAACCAGTACACGTGTTCTGAGGTTGACCAAAAAAGTGCTTTGCCTTGTTTCTGGTCTCATATGTAGCATCCTGTGGGGCCCTCCTGGGTACCATCCCCTCTGTGTTCTTGCTTGTTTGTAGAAAGAGCTGTTGTATCCTAGGCCTTCCTCAAGTTTCAAAGAACAGACTCAAACAATTAATCCTTAGAGAAGTAGAAAATGCACAAAGGAAAGTAGTCAAGTAAGCAAAGTAATAATAACTTGAACAATAGAGTCAGACTCCTAATTCTTCCTGAAGGTGTATGGATAACAATCTGATGCATATCTTTGAGCTGTTCTGCAGAAAATAAGACCCCCATCCAGTAAGGATGTTGATTATATGCAATCCACAAGCACGTGGACCTCAGACTGGTTGGAACCTGAAGTTTAATAATTAAGATTCCCAAAACCATCACCCTATTACCTCACCACCAGCCAGTCAGAAGGATATCCATGAGCTGATCACACACCCTGAATACTCTCCCCTAATGTTGCCTTTAAAAACCCTACCTGAAAGCCATTGGGAAGTTTTCAGCATTAGCTGCTTATTCTTGTTTGGCATCGGCAAATAAACACTGTGCTTTCCTTCGCCACAATCTGTTGTCAGTAGATGAGCTTTGTTGCGTGTCTGGTGAGATAACCTGTTAGGTTCAGTAACAGTATTGTAAACAAGTGTCCTTTTGTGATCTGTGTAGTGCCATGTTTTATTTTTACTTTTGAGTTTTTGTGCTCTTTGTTGATTTCACTGTTTACAATGCCCCCCAAGTATAGTTCCGAAGTGTTTTCCAGTGTCTCTAAGTACAAGGAGGTTGTGATGTGCCTTATGGAGAATGTAAGTGTGTTAAATATGTTTATTCAGGCATGGATTGGTCATGGGTTCAGTCAACTATATGTGTGTGTGTGTGTGCTTGTGTCTGTTATATATATATAATAAGATGGCTTTAAACAAGAACTCATGTGAAACAAGATTGTGTATTCATTGGCTGGTGAAACTTTTGTTACTAGAGGCTCACAGGAACTTAATCTTATATTTCCCCTAGGAGTAGTGGCTCAGTATTTGTGAATTCCATGTTAATGGAAACTTTATAGAACATAATTACCATGATTAATGAGAATTGACTATATGGGGTCAAGAATAAGAAGAAAAAAAAAATTTTTATCTAGCCTCTCAATGCAATTCTTAGATTTGTTATGTTGGATTTAACTTCTAGGCTACAGTTTCTCCATTTGTTTAATAAGAATAATAATTCTTATCTGAAAAGTGTTGTTTTAAAGATTAAATGAGGTAATATGTATGAAATTCCTTTGTAAACTGAAATGCTGTAACAGGAACAGTAAGTATAATTTACTTAAGGAGTGGAAAATGTGCTAGGGATTTTATAATTACTACTGTTTACCAATGTTTAATAAGGGTATGCAATTTTTTCTTGATTTAATAAGACTACAAATCACATTGTTCAGCTGTTTAAACAGTTTACATCTAAAATTCAAATTTCATTTTAACTAGGATCATTGTCTTTTCTCTATGTTTTTCAACTTGTTAAAATATATTACATTATATGGGAGCAAAACTGAATATTAAAGAACACTGTGGCTTTGCATGTATTTGTATCTTTTGTTTTCTCTGGGCTGCCGCTGCTTAATTTACTAACACATAAATCTTTCCTACTCTTAGAGCTGCAAAGCCAATTTAGCAGAGAAAGAATGAAGCTGAATTCTGTTCTGCCTCATGCATCACCAAGAAAATTGCTAGGCTGGTTAAGTTTTGATTGCAGAATATTTATTTTTGGTGACAGATGTTGCTGATGTAAGAACCTAGGCGATCACAGTTTGAATTAGTCCTGGGTTGTGATTGAAAAAAAAAAAAAAGGAAATGGAAAATCTTAATGAAGGCAAATATGCAACATCAAGATGGCATTTTTGGTATTAGATTTCTGATGATATTTGTGTGATGGGTGCAGTGTGACTGCATTTGCATGTAAGCAGTGACGGGGCAGAACAGTGGACCCAGCCTTGTATGAAATCCTGTTCCCAAGGTTACAGTGAGGTCTCAGATGGTAAAGAATCTGCCTGCAATTCAGGAGATCCAGGTTCAATCCCTAGGTCAGGAAGATTCCCTTGGAGAAGAGAATAGCTATCCACTCCAGTATTGTTGCCTGGAGAATTCCATGGACAGAGGAGCCTGGTGGGCTATAGTACATGGGGTTGCAAAGAGTCAGACACGACTGAGTGACCAACACTTACACATAGAGCGTAAGAGAGGTAAGTTTGCTACATTCCAAGTGCTTGTTCGGATTGAAGCAGGGTCTAGAGTGGAACTAAGACTACAAACACATAATTTCTGAGAGGAAGGGACTGCTTTATTATCCCTAAGCTTATATCTATCAAAACACTTATCACAGCATATGATAATGATTTTTTCCCTATCTTTGTGTCACAATCATTCACAGATGACTAATATGTGCAAAGATGCTCACAAAGTGAGCACATAATAGATTTTCAATAACTATTGGGTGAAAAAGTCTGCATGAGAACAGATTCCCCATCTCTGTACTGAATGCACATACAACTTCACACAAGAGAAAAGAGTCACTGGTGTTCTTGTCTCCTGGGCAGTCTTGTATAGTGCTATATATACTGGTTTTGTGGTCCCCAAATGAATCGCTGATGGGATATGTTAGGGATATATCAGAGGGAGCCCCACTAAGAAGACCCTGGGAGTAATTTTCTCATTACAATCCCATCTTCCCCCTTTAAAACTAGCAAAAGGTAAATTTGTCCAAACCCATAGCATGTACAACACCAAGAGTGAATGGCAATGAGCTCTATAGACTCTGGGTGATAACTATGTGTTAAAATAGGTCCATCAGTTGTAATAAGTGCATCACTCTGGCAGAAGATGCACATAATTGGGGAGGCTGTACATGTGTGGGGAGAGGTTTATGGGAAATCTCTGGCTTTCTGCTTAATTTTGCTTTGAAGCTAAAACTACTCTAAAAAATAAGATCTGTTTTAAAAAAAATAGCAACTTGTTGGCCAAAAATGATCTTCAATTCTTGGTCTGCAGTTTTTTAATATGTGAAAAGGTCACCAGAAATCCTGTTTCTTGCTCATTCCCAAGGTGAATCAAGGGATGATTCCTATGAAGGAAATTAGTAAACGAGAAAAATCAGTAAGTTAGCTTAATTATTTTATCTGTCCCGACAGTACATTAGCTTTTTGTGTACTAAAGTGAAGATTCAGTTTTAATATGAATTTCTCATGTTTCAAGTTAAATAAAAATTCAGTTGCTTTATTTATTTATTTTGGCTGTAGTAGGTCTTAGTTGTTGCATGATCTTTATCTTTTTGCAGGGAGAAAGAGCTACTCTCTAATTGCATTGTGCAGGCTTCTCGTGGTGATTCCTCTTGTTGCGGAGCTCGGGCTTTAGTGGCTGCAGCACGTGGGCTCAGTAGTTCTAGATTGCAGCTCAGTAATTGTGGTACATGGCCTTTAGTTCCTCCGTGGCAGTTGGGATCTTCCTGGACCAGGGATTGAAACCATGTCCCCTGCATTGGTAGGCAGATTCTCCACCACTGAGCCACCAGGGAAGCCCAGTTCTAATGTTTTGAGGTATATTAGAAGGAAGCATGATTGGAAATATCTAGTAAACTGTATTTTAATTTTACAAAGTGTGTTTTAGTAGCCATTCATACCTGTCCATTTCATTACCATATGGCAGGTAACTTTGCCAATAGCTTTTATTGTTTTTCTTGGTAAAGGACGTTCACCCATTTGTTCCTGGAAACCTAACTAAATGATTATGAATCACGAACAAAAACGCACAACGAGTTGTTTCTCTGCCAAGGACAATTTTTTGCCCTGTAGTGTTTTTCATTAGATGCTTTCCTTTTGCTGAGATGTGGGACATTTTTCTTTTGAATTTTGTTTGAGAGTAAACTTTTAAACATGGAAACACAAACACATACACATACACACAGAGGAGCACACATACTCAGAGAGGAAAGTCCGGAGTGCGGGAGTGGATAGTCATGGTGATGAAACCTGGCCTCGTATTAAATGGTCCAGAACAGGGATGGGTGGCACCCTTCTTGGTGAACTCAGGCTGCAGGTCATTGTCAGGTGAGCAAAGCCACTGATGTGATATAACGCTTCTTGCCTAATGAGTGGCCAAGTCCCAGATGTCTGACAACTCCACATGGCTCTCACTTCCTTCAGTGTGAGAAAGGAGAGGGATAATGTGTAATTTAGTGAAATGAAAAGGCAACACAGAGCCGTCAGATGGTCCAGCTCAGCCTCCTTTCCACAAGAAGCAGCAGGCTGAGTTGGTTCTAACTGCCCTGAGGTTATTGATTTTATGTTGCCAGACAGACTGGTGATCTTGGCCCAGGCAGCAGGTTCTACCTGCAGAGATAGAAAGGCAATTCCTAATATTCAGGTATAATTATGTTTTATACACATTTCTTTTTTCCTATTGTGAGATGCTACTGATATAAATCCAAAGCCAAGAGTCATTTTCCGGAGCCTGATTAAAAGCTAGGATTTAGATTCATAGTTAGTCCCAGCTGCATATGCCAATGGTTTCATAGTAATTTTTGTAATGTCAGTAAATGGTCACTGTGTACTGCAGAAACCAAATCTGTTTATTAAAGCTGTGGCTGATGGCAAATATTTAATTGCATTGAACCAAACTAGTGGAGATGATGGAATTGAGCTATTTCAAATCCTAAAAGATGATGGTGTTAAAGTGCTACACTCAATATGCCAGAAAATTTGGAAAACTCAGCAGTGGCCACAGGATTGGAAAAGGTCAGCTTTCGTTCCAATTCCAAAGAAAGGCAATGCCAAGAATGTTCAAACTACCACACAATTGCACTCATCTCATACACTAGCAAAATAATGCTGAAAATTCTCCAAGTCAGGCTTCAACAGTACATGACCTGAGAACTTCCAGATGTTCAAGCTGGATTTAGAAAAGCCAGAGATCAAATTGCCAACATCCATTGGATCATTGAAAAAGCAAGAGAATTCCAGAAAAACATCTACTTCTGCTTCATTGACTATGCCAAAGCCTTTGACTTTGGATCACAACAAACTGTGAAAAATTCTTCAAGAGATGGGAATACCAGACCACCTTACTTGCCTCCTGAGAAATCTGTATGCAGGTCAAGAAGCAATAGTTAGAACCAGACATTGATCAACAGACTGGTTCCAAATTGAGAAAGGAGTACATCAAGGCTGTATATTGTCACCCTACTTATTTAACTTATATGCAGAGTACATCATGAGAAACGCTGGGCTGGAGGAAGCACAACCTGGAATCAAGATTGCCAGGAGAAATCTCAGTAACCTCAGATATGCAGATGACATCAGCCTTATGGCAGAAAGTGAAGAGGAACTAAAGAGCCTCTTGATGAAAGTGAAAGAGGAGAGGGAAAAAGCTGGCTTAAAACTCAACATTCATAAAACGAAGATCATGGCATCTGGTCCCATCACTTCATGGCAAATAGATGGGCAAACAATGGAAACAGTGACAGACTTTATTTACTTGGGCTCCAAAATCACTGCACATGGTGACTGCAGCTATGAAATTAAAAGACTCTTGCTCCTTGGAAGAAAAGTTATGACCAACCTAGACAGCATATTAAAAAGCAGAGATATTACTTTGCCAACTAGGTCCATCTAGTCAAAGCTTTGTTTTCCAGTAGTCATGTATGTATGTGAGAGTTGGACCATAAAGAAGACTGAGCACCAAAGAATTGATGCTTTTGATTGTGGTGTTGGAGAAGACTCTTGAGAGTCCCTTGGATAGCAAAGAGATCAAACCAGTCAATCCTAAAGGAAATCAGTCCTGAATATTCATTGGAAGGACTGATGCTGAAGCTCCAATACTTTGATCACCTGATGTGAAGAATTGACTCATTGGACAAGACACTGATGCTGGGAAAAATTGAAGGTGGGAGGAGAAGGGGACAACAGAGGATGAGATGGTTGGATGGCATCACCAACTTGATGGACATGAGTTTGAGCAAGCTCCAGGAGTTGGTAATGGACAGAGAAGCCTGGTGTGCTGCAGTCCATGGGGTCGCAAAGGGTTGGACACGACAGAGTGACTGAACTGAACTGAATATGGCAGGTATCTCAGAAGCAGAGAACTTTAAAGTGTAGTTTTTGCCAGCTTTGTGCATGTGTGTATGCAGCCTTTTAATCCTTGTCTCTTCATTCACTTATAAAAGGTGTTAATTCATCAGTACTGAGTAGATACAATCTACACACCATGAGTCAGAGACAAAGAAACAGTTCATTTCAGATGTCAAATAACTTATTAGCTATGTTTTACATAGCTTTATTCTTTAATGGGTTGTGTAGGTTCATTCTTCATTGTGTTGACACTTGAGAAAAAATTAAAGGGAAGTGAACAGTTGTTAAATATTTGGAGTAAATAGCAATAGCATGAGGGGGTGAGTATTGTGAAAGGTGCATCAGATGAATGCCAGGCAGATGAGGGACGAGCGGAAACATCATCGGGCTGGTATCAAAGGGGCAGCAGTGTCAAACATTTTGTTCCTTCCCAGCCCCTGGAGTTTTGTTCCATATTTTTTCCCTCTCTCTAAGAAAATGAATGTAAATAGAAATGCTTGCTTTAGCTGACTGGAAATTCAGAAAAATCAGAAATTAATATTTTAAGACTGGTATTCATATATGGAAAACAGAAATGCTATGACCTGCTGTCAAGGGAAAATTCTTCCAAATCAGAAAAACTCTCCACAAAGGTACAAGAGAAGGAAGGAACTTTTAAAAAAATTGAATAAGGTTTTAAGTAGGTTTTGATGTGCATCATAGGGAATTTACTAAGAGATTGCAGACAGAAAGAGACTTTACCCTTTTATTAATACATAGGCAGGCAGATACAGTTATTGCTTCTCTGGTCTCAAGATAAACATTAACTAGTTTTCAAATAAAAGGACTTAATAGAACCGTTTGTCACACAGCGCTCATTCTAGTTTCACCTGGTACCTGGGGTTACCATTTCTGTTAGCTAATTGACTTTAACCAGAGGAAAAACAAATGTCTTGTATGTTTATGACAAGCTTGGAGAAAGATGCCCATTTGGTTAGGCTCCTGCCTCACAGAAACTGGAGACAGGGGCGCTCTCCCTCTCTTGATGTTTACATTTCAAAATGGTTCCTGGGTCCTTGAGAAACTCTTACCTGCGTCTTAAAGCTCCCAAGAGGCTTATTTAGCTTTTAAAGAGATTTACATACGTTTAAAAAAGAACAGAAAAAGACATTACAAGTTTTCTAAAGTAAATGCCCTAAAGAAAGAAGGGAAGGGAGAATCTCTTATTTTCAGAAAGAAAGAATTGATTGTCTTTAAGTTTATATTTGCTCTTACAATCTCTTCCCTGTATAACTATAAAGAAGCAACACTATAATTTTCTAATTATCTCCATTACTTTTTCTACCTATCTCTGGGCAAGTTGCAGTTGTCTAAATATCCACCATGTTCATAGTCACGTAGTGTGAGCCGCCAGCTAGTATCAAAATCTTATTTCAAGGCACCCATTAAAAGGTACAGAAACATCCAGTGTTCACCGTATATGGCTTTAAGTGTTTTAAGTCTTGAGGACAAACGCATTCTATAGGCCATTTCTCTTTTGTGCATTGGTTCTAAATCTAATTATACAATTATAGTCAACTATATCTATAGGCATTTATCTTTGTTTATTTATCTACCCTGGGACTGGACAAAATTTGTCATCCCAAAATTAATAGGGTAACATTAGACCTGTCTTTTGCAATCACTGTCTGTAAATTCCAAATTTCCGTTTTTCTACTACTTTGGTGTCTTCGCTCTTCTGTATTACTCTTCCAATCAAGCTATCTAACAAAACATTTTTGCTTGACATTTGGGATCTGAGTGCCTGGATGTACATTAATTATTTTTACTTTGTTAGTATAAAATTTGGAAAATGGAAAATGGTTCCACTTTAACTCTGTCAATAACAATTAGATTGTTGAAATTGTAGATCAGATCATGTTTATATGGGAAATACAGTCTAGAGCTGATTAGAAATAAGATTGTTGGGAACCACTACTGAGAGTACAGAAAAAAGGATAAATGCAACAAAGAACATATTTTTTCCTATTACAATGTGATTCTTAAAGTAATAGAAATAGCCCTACTAGGAGATGTGTTAACCTTAGGAAGCTATTAATCTTTATGAATCTAGGTTTATTATCTATAATGTGAAAGCCATAATACCTGTATTATGAGAGTAAATTAGTGATGAATTGAGATATTGTGTGTAGGTGCTAAGAACAGGTTCGGGCACAAACTGAATGGTGACTGAAGAGATTGCTCGTATAAAGTGAACCCATCTACCTTTGGTTTTGAACTTTCCCATCAAATCCAAGACCACGCTCCATCAATTTTCCCTCCGTTAGCTCATACCAGCATGTTTCCTAGTAGTATTTTTCCTTTGGTCTTTAAATATATTTACATATCCTCTGTCACAAAACAAACACATATTGTGTGATATATAACTTAATCTGACCTATTTTTTAAAAATTTACATTACTGAAGTATAATTTATGCATAATAAAATGCACTCATTTTATTTGCAGCTTAGTTTTTGTGACAGGCATGTATGTCTATAGGAATGTATGTTCCTATATTCAAGATGTACATTACCACCACCACCATACTCAAGATGTACATTGCCACATAAAAAAGTCCCTCATGCTTTGCCAGAGGCAGTGCCATATATCTGCTTCTGTCTCCATAGTATTAGTCGCTCAGTCATGGCCAGTTCTTTGTGACCCCACAGACGGCAGCCCACCAGGCTCCTCTGTCCGTGGAGTTCTCCAGGCAAGAATACTGGCATGGGTTGCATTTTCCTTCTCCGGTCTGTAGAGTAGTCCTGCCTCTAAAAAAATTGTCACTTAAATGGAATCACATAATATATACTGTTTTGTGTCTTCCCTCTTTTTCTTAGTATATTTTTGAGATTCATCCATTCAGTCGTGTGTGTTGTCAGCATACTCCCTTTTATTACTATTATTCCACTGTATTATTATATTATAGTTTGTTTATAAATTGAATTGTTGTATATTTGAGTTGTCTCCAGGTTGGGCTATTGTGAACAAAACTACTACAAATATTCTTATGCAAGGGTTTGTGTGGGTATATGTTTTTATTTCTTTTGGGTAAATATTTAGGGGTAGAATTGCTGGGGCATAGTCAAAGAGCATGGAGAAGGCAATGGCACCCTGCTCCACTACTCTTGCCTGGAAAATCCCATAGATGGAGGAGCCTGGAAGGCTACAGTCCATGGGGTCGCTGAGGGTCGGACACGACTGAGCGACTTCACTTTCGCTTTTCACTTTCACGCATTGAAGGAAATGGCAACCCACTCCAGTGTTCTTGCCTGGAGAATCCCAGGGACGGGGGAGCCTGGTGGGCTGCCGTCTATGGGGTTGCACAGAGTCGGACACGACTGAAGTGACTTAGTAGTAGTAGTCAAATAGCATACATTTAAATTTATAGAAACAATCAAATTATTTCTCAGAGTTGTAACATTAAATGCTCCCATAACATCTGAGAGTTGCGGGTTCCTCAACAACACATGATATCCTCAGTCCTTTCTGACTTGTTCTAATTGATGTGTCCTGAAAACACACTGTAGCTTTAATTTGTGTTTCTTTTTGAGTGTTTCTGAGACTTGGAGCTTTTGTTTTATTTTTGCTGGGGAATAAACCCTCCATCTCTTGCCTGATTGGGGAGTGATTTTTGTTGTCTATGGAGGATGAGAGAGGGAGTTGAGTGACCTAACTTCTATGTAGACTTCAAACTGAGCTTACTTACACTCATCCCCTGCCATTCCTGTGGCTCAAAATCGGAACTTTGAGGAGGCTTGCTGCAGCCTGGACAGTGCTCTTCACCTCGTCACCCCTTTCCCCGGGCACTTCTGTCTCAGTTTTCTCTGCACTATCAGTCCCCCCTCCTCCGTTTGCTTTCTCTTGTCTAAAAGGTTGTCTTTGTGAGTTAATTCACTTAAAAATTTCTTCAGAGGAAACAGAGGAACACACACTCAGTTCTCCACATTGATAGTCCATCTCTCTCCTTTAGTTTTCACCTTACTTCCTCATGTATTTATTCACTGTTTTACACAAAAGTTATTGATGACAAAGCTAATAATCTCTTAAAGCTTACTTTTAATTTAACTTGTCTTAACCAAACTTTCTTTCCCTCGCCAAAACGCCTTTTGCCCTTGATGTCCACAGTCCAAATCTGTATGTTTCCTCATATTTCTTTTTCATTCCATTTGGTCTCATTGGCTGGTTCCCCTTTCTCCAGTGTCCCTTCAATTAAGTGAAAGGCTAGGAATGGGGAGATGTTAGCATATTTTTATTTCCAGCGGCACTATGACACAAGTTATTTCAGTAAAAGTCCATGAGGATTTGGCATTGCTACTGTTCAATAGCAGCCTAATTCTCTAAGGGGAGAGAGTTATTGCTCTATATGCGTTGTTGCCTGAGCTCCATAAGATAAAACATAGAGAATCTTCATGATAATTCTCTCTAAGGTTCTCCAGTTTCTTTGATTCCAGGAAACTGTCTCTTACATATAATGTGTTGACAGTAAGAAAATTGACCATTTCAAGCAAGATCTAAACCTGGGAATAATAAAAACAAAAAAGACAGGCAAAATGGGTCTTTTTTCCACTTTCTTTCAAGAAAGCACAATTTTGAAACTCTCCCCAGCTAGAAAAAGATTTGGTCATATCAATCTCACAAAGCTCTATTCAGTTTTGCTTTGAACCTAAACCTGCTATAAAATTAGTTTATTAAATAGCAAAAAAGCAGAAAATGTTGCTAGAATGATACTATAACTTGAAAATATGCTATAGGAAATAACGAAGCAATTAGATTGCCAGTCAGTTTTTAAAATATATAGTATGTTATCAAAAAAAATTGTCTTAAAATTTATTTTCTGAATTTTTTCTTCATTTGCAAGTTGGGAACATTATAGAGGCATAAGACAAATCTAAAATAATCTCAAAAAAATTTTGAATCTGGATTGCTTAGCAATATGTTTGTGTGGTATGATAATTTCAGAGGAATTATTATGTTTTTTTTTAGTTTTTATTCACCAGTCTTTTTTTTTCTATTTTTTTCCAAAATATTTTTTCTTTCCCCCCCTCAAAAATACGAAACTTAATAATTGGACTATTAAGACATTGAATACAAAGATCTACCTTATTTGTATCTGTAGTAAGCTTTCCTAACTGACACTAGGGATAAAAGGTATTTTATGATTAATATTTCTTATCATAGATGTCAGATGACTGAGTTATACCAAGCTATGCTGTACTTGGGAAGAACAGACTGTGCTACAGAGAATGAAGGGAGGCCAGAATGCGCAAGAGCCTGGGAACGGTATATGGAAGCTTTCACCCTTAGAATTCAAACATAAATGTCAATGTTTATTAGAAACTAAACGCTGGTCTCTAAATTATGCTCTTCCCAAAAGGAGGGTAAAAACTATCTTTATTTTAATAATAATGTACTAGTCTTTAGGGTGAAAGTTCTGGCTTTTAGAATTTGTAGTACAGGAAGATATATCAACGTGGTTTTCTGTATCATACATAGTAGTACTCCAATTTTTATATATCTGCATTTCTAAATAAGACATTCTTGTCTACAAAATATGAAACTTAATAATTAGAGTAATTTTATACATTTGTCTAGCAGAACCAATTTTTCTGATCAGGGATAATTCCCTATGAGGATTTACCATTGTGTTGTGGTTTTTCCACTTATCTTCTCCCGGGAGATTATAATGCTGTCACATATAAAGAAAATGATCACATTACCTTTATAAAGTACTATTTATAATCATGTATATATTTAGACTTATGAATAAATAAGTGAAGTTTTAAGTAAATTTACCTTTCAGTTCAGTATAGTTCAGTTGCTCTGTTGTGTTCGACTCTTTGTGACCCCATGTAAGACAGGATACCAGCCCCTCCTGTCCATGACCAACTCCTGGAGTTTACCCAAACTCATGTTCATTGAGTTGGTGATGCCGTCCAACCATCTCACCCTCTGCCATCCCCTTCTCTTCCTGCCTTCAATTTATCCTGGCATCCCAGTCTTTTCAAATGAGTCAGCTCTTTGCATCAGGTGGCCAAAGTATTGGAGTTTCAGCTTCATCATCAGTCCTTCCAATGAACACTAAGGACTGATCTCCTTTAGAATGGACTGGTTGGATCTCCTTGCAGTCCAAGGGACTCTCAAGAGTCTTCTCCAACACCACAGTTCAAAAGCATCAATTCTTTGGTGCTCAGCTTTCTTTATAGTCCAACTCTCACATCTATATATGACCACTGGAAAAACCATAGCCTTGATTAGATGGACCTTTGTTGACAAAGTAATGTCTCTGCTTTTTAATATGCTGTCTAGGGTTGGTCATAACGTTCCTTCCAAGGAATAAGCATCTTTTAATTTCATGGCTGAAATCATCATCTGCAGTGATTTTGGAGCCCAAGTGAATAAAATCTGCCACTGTTTCCATTGTTCCCCAATCTATTTGCCATGAAGTGATGGGACCAGATGCCATGATCTTAGTTTTATGAATGTTGAGCTTTAAGCCAACTTTTTCACTCTCCTCTTTCACTGTCATCAAGAGGTTCTTTAGTTTTTCTTCACTTTCTGCCATAAAGATGGTGTCATCTGCATGTCTAAAGTTATTGATATTTCTCCCAGCAATCTTGATTCCAGCTTGTGTTTCCTCCAGCCCAGCGTTTCTCATTCTGTACTCTGCATGTAAGTGAAATAAGCAGGGTGACAATATACAGCCTTGACGTACTCCTTTTCCTATTTGGAACCAGTCTGTTGTTCCATGTCCAGTTCTAACTGTTGCTTCCTGACCTGCATACAGGTTTCTCAAGAGGCAGGTCAGGTGGGCTGGTATTCCCATTTCTTTCAGAATTTTCCACAGTTTATTGTGATCCACATAGTCAAAGACTTTGGCATAGTCAATAAAGCAGAAATGGATGTTTTTCTGGAACTCTCTTGCTTTTTCAATGATCCGGTGGATGCTGGCAATTTGATTTCTGGTTCCTCTGCCTTTTCTAAAACCAGTTTGAACATCTGGAAGTTCACAGTTCATGTATTGTTGAAGTCTGGCTTGGAGAATTTTGAGCATTACTTTACTATCATGTTAGATGAGTGCAATTGTGTGGTAGTTTGAGCATTCTTTGACATAGCCTTTCTTTGGGATTGGAATGAAAACTGACCTTTTCCAGTCCTGTGGCCACTGCTGAGTTTTCCAAATTTGTGTTCAGTTAGCTCTTCATAAATATTCCTGTTTTCCTAAATACAAAATATCCTTTGTAGCTGTGGTACTGTACTTTAGTAGTAGTATTAATTTTTATTTTATTTTTAAAACTAATGAATTTGGACTTAGTGAGTAATAATGATGATGAATAGACTTTTCTTGGGATAGTAGTCCCCATAGTTAAGGAATGTGTCCAGGAACACTGCCGGACATATTGAAGCTCCATCTTTTCTAATACTTACTTGTTGTTTAGTTTGTCTGACTCTTTTGTGACCCCATGGACTGTAGCCTGTGAGGCTTCTCTGTCCATGAAATTACCAAGGAAGAATACTGGAGTAGGGACTTCCCTAGTAGTCTAATGATTAAGACTCTGTGTTCCCAATGAATGGATATGGATTAGATCCCTGGTAGGATCTAAATTAAAAGATGCTTGCTCCTTGGAGGGAAAGCTATGATAAACCTATTCAGCATATTAAAAATCAGAGACATTTCTTTGCCAACAAAGGTCCATATAGTCAAAGCTATGGTTTTTTTGGTAGTCATGTGTGGATGTGAGAGTTGGACCATGAAGAAGGCTGAGTGTCGAAGAACTGATGATTTTGAACTGTGGTATTGGAGAAGACACTTAAGAGTCCCTTGAACTTCAATGACAGAAATCAATCCTGAATATTCACTGGGAGGACTGATGCTGAAGCTGAAGCTCCAATAGTTTTGCCACGTGATGTGAAGAGCCAACTCATTAGAAAAGACCCTGATGATGGGAAGAATTGAAGGCAGAAGGAGAAGGGGATGGCAGAGGATGGGATGGTTGGATGGCATCACCAGCTCAGTGGACCGCAAGCTTGAGTTACTGCAAGCTCTGGAGATGGTGAAGGACAGGGCAGCCTGGCATGTTGCAGTTCATGGATTCACAAAGAGTCAGACACAAATGAGCGATTAAACAACAAGGGGAACTAGATCCTGCATGCTGCAACTAACAACAACAACAACAATAAAAAACTTTTAAAATTGGCCCTCCTGTCCCAAGATACTGGTGCTGCAAACATCAATTGCCTTTGCCCCTTGAAGTAAACCAAGGCTATTAAATATGATCAGTGTCCCTACTGGGGGCCTATTTTTGAATTTCCCTATGTTCTTAATTTTCTTTCTTTTTCTTTTACCTGCTTTCCAAAGCATTTGACAGTGTTTACTTTTCTGCTTTCAAACTCTAATATCCCACAGTTGTATTCTTTCCTGCCTCTCTACTGACTTTGTGTCTGATTCTTTGTGATCATATGGATTATACAGTCCATGGAATTCTCCAGGCCGGAATACTGGAGTGGTAGCCAGTCCCTTCTCCAGGGGAATCTTCCCAACCCAGGGATCGTATCCAGGTTCCCCTCTTTGTGGGCAGATTCTTTACCAGCTGAGCCACAAGGGAAGCCCAAGAATACTGGAATGGTTAGACTATCCCTTCTCTAGCAGATCTTCCTGACCCAGGAATTGAACTTGGGTCTCCTGCATTGCAGGCAGATTCTTTACCACCTGAGCTACCAGGGAAGCCACTTAATTCTTTAAGGGCTCTTTTTTGATCAACTTAGGCTTTTTTTTCTTCTCTGTTCAGTTCAGTCCCCAGTCGTGTCCGACTTTTTGTGACCCCATGGACTGCAGTAGAGCAGACCTCCCTGCAGCTCCAGCTCCAAGATCTTGCCCAAACTCATGTCCATTGAGTAGGTGATGCCATCTAACCATCTCATTCTCTGTCGTCCCCTTCTCCTCCTGCCATCAATCTTTCCCAGCATCAGAGTCTTTTCCAATGAGTCAGCTCTTTGTATCAGGTGACCAAAATATTGGAGTTACAGCTTCAGCATCAGTCCATCCAATGAATATTCAGGACTGATTTCCTTTAGGATTGACTGGTTTGATCTCCTTGCAGTCCAAGGGACTCTCAAGAGTCTTCTCCAACACCACAGTTCAAAAGCATCAGTTCTTCGGCACTCAGCCTTCTTTATGGTACAACTCTCACATTCATACATGACTCCTGGAAAAACCATAGCTTTGACTAGATGGACCTTTGTTAGCAAAGTAATATCTCTGCTTTTTAATATGCTATCTAGGTTTGTCATAGCTTTTCTCCCAAGGAGGAAGTGTCTTTTAATTTAATGGCTGCAGTCACCATCTGCAGTGATTTTGGAGCCCAAGTAAATAAAGTCTGTCACTGTTTTCATTGTTTCCCAATCTATTTGCCATGAAGTGATGGGACCATATGCCATGATCTTAGTTTTTTGAATGTTGAGTTTTAAGCCAGTTTTTTCACTCTCCTCTTTCACTTTGATCAAGAGGTTCTTCAGTTCCTCTTTGCTTTCTGTCATAAGAGTGTTGTCCTCTGCATATTTGAGGTTATTGATATTTCTCTCAGAAATGTTGTTTCCAGGTGTGCTTCATCCAGCCCAGGATTTCTCATGATGTACTCTGCATCTAAGTTAAATAAGCAAGGTGACACTATACAGTCTTGATGTACTACTTTCCCAATTTAAACCAGTCCATTGTTTCATGTCCGGTTCTAACTGTTGCTTCTTGACCTCCTTATAGAATTCTCAGGAGGCAGGTAAGGTGGTCTGGTATTCCCATCTCTTTCAAAATTTTCCACAGTTTGTTGTGATCCACACAGTCAAAGGCTTTACCATAGTCAATAAAGCAGATGTTTTTCTGGAACTCTCTTGCTTTTTAGATGATCCAGCAGATGTTGGCAATTTGATCTCTGGTTCCTCTGGCTTTTCTAAATTCAGCTTGAACATCTGGAAGTTCTTGGTTCACGTACTGTTGAATTCTCTTTTAGAGAATTCTGAGCATTACTTTGCTAGCATGTGAGATGAGTGCAATTGTGCGGTAGTTTGAGCATTCTTTGACATAGCCTTTCTTTGGGATTGGAAGGAAAAATTGAACTTTTCCAGTCCTGTGGTCATTGCTGAGTTTTCAAATTTTCTGGCATATTGAGTGCAGCAGTTTCACAGCATTATCTTTTAGGATTTGAAGTAGTGTAGCTGGAATTCTATCACCTCCACTAGCTTTGTTCGTAGTGATGCCCACTTGACCTCACATTCCAGGATACCTGGCTCTAGGTGAATGATCACACCATCATGGTATTCGGGTCATTAAGGTCTTTTTTGTATAGTTTTTCTTCTCTACATTTCCTTTAAATGTAGGTACTTAAATAGCTTTTCTTGACCCTCTTTCTTTATTACTCTCCTTTCCAATTAAATCACAAAGCATTTATGAAAACTTGCATTATATTAAGCACTGTTATCAGAGGCAAAAGAGACAGCCCTGCCTTCCAAGAGTCACAGTCCAATGAGGGAGATAGACAAGGCATTAATACAATAGGACAGAGTGTGAAGTTGCCTGACTGGAAGAACTTTCCTTAGCTATGACTATCCAGGAGGAGTGCTTTATCCCATCTGTATTCCAGCGGACTCCTGCAAGAGTCACTGCTTGCGGTATTATAAGATATGTATTTTTAGTTTTCATCCTGTTTCAGCACAGAGCTCCTAAAACAAATTTCCCGAGATGACAGCAGTAAAGATTTTTGTCATATTAATGGTATGACTTTTGCAAAGCACCTAAGGAAGGAGGCTAGTTGCCAGGGGAACCAACCAGGTGATCCAAGATGGGACTTTCTACCTCCTGACCTCCTGGGAGGGGAGGAGGTAGAGACTGAGTTCAGCTGCCAGTGGGGAATCATTTAGTCATTTATGTCTCCATAAAAGCCCCAAAGGATGGGTTTCTGAGAGCATCCAATTGATGAACATGTAGAGATTTGGGGAGAGTGGCCTGCTCAGAGAGGGCTTTCTCCACACCAATAACTGTAGTGTGTATCATTTCTTACTGCTATTAGGGTTGCTAAACTAAAGTTTTTAAATACATAATCTCTTCACCTGAACATTTTCTGCATTTACTTTTCAAAGTACACATTTTCCCCTTTGATTTCATCATTTTCCAACCACTACATTCTCATTTCTCTAAATGATATATTATTTGCGTCTGCACAGATTCATATATGCTAAAACCCTGGAGATGAGATGTGATTATCTTGAAACACAGATTAATATTTGCATCAGTCATTCCCAAGAGTGTCTTCTGCAAAACTCTTCTTACCTTTGTTGCCCTGGAAGGAGTTTAATAAATACTGCTAGATACTTGATAGAGAAGAGGAATTTCTGACTTAAGAACAACCTGTAAGATTTTCCTGTTTTCAGATAGATGCCTTTCCTTTGGAACACTTAAACTTTTCCATTACCATACGTTAAAGAGTAAGATGGGGCTTCCCTGGTAGCTCAGTTGGTAAAGAAGCCACCTGCAATGCAGGAGACTCTGGTTCAATTCCTGGGTTGGAAAGTTCCCCTGGAGAAGCAATAGGCTACTCACTCCAGCATTCTTAGGCTTCCCTCATGGCTCAGATGGTAAAGAATCTGCCTGCAGTGCAGTAGATCTGGCTTTGATCCCTGGGCAAGGAAGATCCCCTGGATAAATGAATGGCAACCCACTCCAGTATTCTTGCCAGGAGAATCCTCATGGACCAAGGAGCCTGGTGGGCTATAGTCCATGGGATCTCAAACAGTTGGACACAACTGAGCGACTAAGCACAGAGAGTAAGAAGTTAGAATGACTTTGCTTCGTGTTTTTGCTGTTTGCATCTTTAAGTGAACATCAATCATCAAATATTTTATGGAAAGTGCTCAAAATAAGTAGTAATTGAACATGTTTTCTAAAATTGTGCATAGTATTAAGGATCTTTTAGATATGATTCTAAAAATTCTAGTATTTTTCTTTCCTTTAAACTTTCAGAAATTATAGAATATTGTATATGTGACCTAGCCTATGAGCCTGTAGGTAGAAACATACCTTTCAGTCTCAGGATCTGGAAGACTTGGGGGGCATTCTTCATCCTTTCTTCCCACGTTTGGTTGTCTTCTAGCTCTTGTCATCTAATCATACATTAATAGGACCACAGAAAAGAGCTTAAATGCAAATGCACTCTTATTTGTTCATGCCTTTAAAAATTAGATTAGTGATGAAAGAAAGCATGAAGTAATTTGCTAAAATATTTTAGATAGTCTGCAATTTTAAAGTGCTCCTGTTAACCTTCCTTCTTTTTTATCTTGGGTAATTAAAAGTACTCTATCAATTGAGCAGATTGTATTTTCCATATTGTTTGTTGTTTCCTCAAGAGGCCTAATTTCTGTATAAACCTGCAAATATTCATATACAGTAATTTACATGGTATTTAGCTAGTTCTGAGAAATCCATAGCCAGACTCATCTTTGATTTTCTTCTGCTGCTGCTGCTGCTGCTGCTAAGTCGCTTCAGTCGCGTCTGACTCTGTGCGACCCCATAGACGGCAGCCTACCAGGCTCCCCTGTCCCTGGGATTCTCCAGGCAAGAACACTGGAGTGGGTTGCTATTTCCTTCTCCAACGCATGAAAATGAAAAGTGAAAGTGAAGTTGCTCAGTCATGTCCGACTCTTTGCGACCCCATGGACTGCAGCCTACCAGGCTCCTCCACCCATGGGACTTTCCATGGGTGCCATTGCCTTCTCCTTGATTTTCTTCTAGGCTCTATTTAGTAAAGATTATGAAGAGGCATGATCATTTGAGATTTCATTGTAGTTAATAATGGTGTTTGAATGTCAGATTTTTTTTCCCATATGGTCATTGATAATTGGGATTTTTAATTTATCTTATAATGAGAATAGAAATCTTTCAAAATACTGTCACCTTTGAATTTAATTACAGAATGATATAACCATTGTTAATGGATGATTCTTTTTTTCAGTTCAATTCAGTTCAGTTCAGTCACTCAGTCATGTCTGACTCTTTGCGACCCCATAAATCGCAGCATGCCAGGCCTCCCTGTCCATCACCAACTCCCGGAGTTCACCCAAACTCATGTGCATCGAGTCAGTGATGCCATCCAGCCATCTCATCCTCTGTCGACCCCTTCTCCTCCTGCCCCCAATTCCTCCCAGCATCAGGGTCTTTTCCAGTGAGTCAACTCTTCGCATGAGGTGGCCAAAGTACTGGAGTTTCAGCCTCAGCATCAGTCCTTCCAATGAACACCCAGGACTGGTCTCCTTTAGGATGGACCAGTTGGGGATTCTTTTTTTTAGTTTAGTTTAAAATGTACAGCTTTTATTTGCTTCCCCAAATAATTTTTCTTATGGTCAGAATCATATAAGAGTAAAAATGGATTAATTATGCAGAAAACTGTACATCTCATTCTCTTCACCATTTATCTCAATGATACCATAGAATCAGTTCAGGGAAAAGGCATGGGCCAAATTTTATGTAGATAGTATGTGGCCAACTTTCTCTGGAACTTGTATGTATTCTGTCTAAACTCCCAAGTCCAGTGCTAAGAGCACAAAGGTCAAACCAAGAAGTTCTTATCTAAATTATCTCATTCAAGAACCAGAGGCACCCCTTCTCATCTAGGTTTTCGTTTGGGGATCAGTGCTTGACTGAAATGGTAAGACATTGTGAACATGAGTTTTCTAAGGATGAAAGTGGAATCAGTTCAGTTTGTACGTTTATGGGGCCTGTGAATATGGATTAAGCACCTGTTTTACATCCTCATTATGGTAGAGGAAACAGACACAAAAAGACCTAATGAGCACACCACATGGCAAATGCCATGGTGGAGGTGTTGCTTCAGGGTGGTAGGGCAGCACGAAGCAAGCACACAAATCAGCCCAGGAAAACCAAGGAAGGCCTCGCGGAGAAGATGAAGTCTGATTAGCTTTTAAAGTTGGTTAGAAATAAGCCAGATGCAAAGTTGGAGGGAGGCAGAGGGAACACTCAAGCAAGGAAGGGTGGCTAAAATAACAAAAAGATTAAAAAGAAACCCAACATTCATTGATTCAGGCACTGTTTTAAGTGATGCTTTAAACCATTTCATCTTCCCAACAAACATGAGGCAGCTGTTAGTACTCTAAATCTCTGTGTGGGGAAACTATGGCATTGAATATTGAAGTAAATCCCCAGGGCCACAGAGCCAGTAAGTGACAGAGCTGAGACCGAGACCCACACCGCTTGGCTCCAGTATGTATATTCTAACCTCTCTGCTGTACAGTCTTTTGCTATAGTTAATTGATGGCTATAGTGAACTGTAAGTGGATTGAAACTGCTGGATAAAAATCTTAGTTTGGGAAGTAAGACACAGCTGGAGAGTCTCGCTAGTAGGTATTGATTTTGTATATCTTGGTAAGAATATTGGGCTAGGGTTTCTCAAGTATAATGAGTGATCAATTTTATTTTATTATTATTTAAAATTTTTCAAAATGACATAGGATGATTTGTTTATAAAATATAAAACCACATGCTTGGATATTAAGCAATGTGAAATTACTGTTAAAATTTAACTGCGTCTTCTCAAATTCTGTGCTTTCCTAATCATGAATTAGTAACAAACGGTTGGTAGAATAACATTCTGATGATTATTGGTTTACATATTTTACTTTGTTCTGTGGTGTTGCTAAGGTTTCTAACCATTCAGAAGGTCAGTGATCACCTTAGGTATTGGTGTCCCTGTAAAGAATCAATCAGAGGCTGACAAGACTGATTACAGGGAGCCCAGTTAGGCATCAGTGACTAACTCAGGCAAGAGATGACTAGAACCAAAACTGAGGCTGTGGTTGCAGCAGTGACAAGTGAGACTGATGGTTTTGAGAAGCACTTAGGAAATGGAACTAGCTTGGGCCCGTGAACGTGATTCCCCGTCTCAGCTCTACCAGCTCCATGTGATTGCTTGTTCTGCTTTCTTCCTAAATTTAATTTTTAGAATATCAGTCTCTGGAGAAGGAAATGGCAACCCACTCCAGTATTCTTGTGTGGGAAGTCCCATGGATGGAGAAGCGTAGCAGGCTACAGTCCATGGGGTCACAAATAGTTGGACATGACTGAGTGACAAGACAACACAACAACAGGAATCCGTCCCTTGGGATGGTTGTGAAAATGTAATGAGATTGTGCTTGGACATCTCCTAGCATGGGGTCTGGTTGCTGATATCTGTGCTGTACATGGTAGTTAAAAGCAAAAGGAATATTTTTTTCTGTGTTAAGATCCCAGACAAGGCCTAAGTTTCCCACTTCAATACCAGAACCCCCTCCTGAGATCCTCCACGAAGGGGTGGGCTTGTGGGCCTCCAGGCCTTGCAGCTCTCCTGTCTGCCTCTGCTGTCCCAAACCATGACTGTGAGAGTCATCTCCCATGCCTGCAGCATGTGCTAAATATGTGCTTATGAAGTTAATTCAGAAGAGCTACTATTTATCAGGCAATTCCTGACATTTATAGTTAGTCACAGTTTACAAAGAAAAAAAATATCAATCTCAGAAGCTACCAGCTATGTACTTCCTAAATCAAAACTAATTTTTCCTTCAAAATTCACTGGACATTTTATTGAAGTGAAAGTCCTTTTAGACTCTAGGTTCCTGATATAGTGAGATAGGCTGGGCTGAGGGCGGCTGGGAGACCTGGTGGGCTGCAGAAAAGGATCATTCTTTCATTAAACACTTGTCTTGTGCAGGAACGTGGGGCAGTGCCAAGGAATGAGCAATGAGCCTTTAGAGGGAAGGACAGGTGACCCAAGAGTTGAGGCTGAGATTCTTTAAGCTGTCCATGCAATGAGCTGTGTGCTGACCTGAGCAGAGAGCCAGGAAGCAACTGATGGGGAGCCCTGCAATTTGCAATAAGAGGCTTAAGGTGGTATGTGGTATACAGCACGGAGGTTGGTGGTGGGGTTGCTGACACTCAATTAAAAAGTCAAGGTTTCAGTCTTGGGCATTGCAATTCTAAGCAAGGACTTAATTGTGGTTTCAAAGGCTAAGAATTCAATTTTTGTGAACTTGAGTTTGAGGGCAAGGGAATGATCATTTTCTGAATGTGCCAAGTACTTCAGTAAATGCTTTACACGTGTAATCTCATTTCATTCTCACAGTAAATCTGCCAAGTAGGTAAAGCCCTTATTTTGAGAAATTTGAGGGTAGGACTGTTAAGAAATGTGCCTAATGTGCACAGTTATGAAGTGATGAAGCTTGTTTTTCTCCCTGCTGTGATTGTGTTTTTCCCCAGGATACCTGTTCTTCCAGCTATGATCGTCGTTAGTGTCCAGTTGATGAGCCATTGACCTTAGGGCTTCCTATGTAGTGAGAACACAGAGCTTAGTATACATGGCTGGGGAAAGCATCATTTGGGCTTCATAAATCTCTAGAACTTTTTTTTTTTCCTTAAAGGGGAAATCTGGAAAATTTAGAAGTTTTATTCTTTGAACAAAAATGTTTTTGATCCTCTTCTGTGTGGCAGGTATTATTTTAAATATGTAAGATATATGAGTAAACGAAACAAAAGAGAAATCCACAATTCCAGTAGGGAAAAGATAATTTAAAAATGTAATGTTTAGTAATTCTTGTGTGTGCACTCAATTGCGTCCTACTCTTTGGGACCCCATGGACTGTAGCCCACCAGGCTTCTCTGTCCACGGAATTCTCCAGACAAGAATGCTGGAGTGAGTTGCCATTCCCTTCTCCAGGGGATCTTCCCCACCCAGGGATCAAACCTGCATCTCTTGCATCTCCTGGGTTAGCAGGCAGATTCTTTACCACTGTGCCACATGGGAAATCTTAAGTAGTATGAAAGTATTAGTTGTTCCGTTGTGCCTGTCTCTTCGTCACCTCATGGACTGTAGCCTGCCAGGCTCCTCTGTCCGTGGAATACTGCAGTGGGTTACCATTCCCTTCTCCAGATCTTTCTGACCTAGGGATTAAACCCAGGTCCCCTGCCTTGCAGGCAGAATCTTTACCATCTGAGCCACCAGGGAAGTCCACTTAAGTAATATCGTATAAGATAATAAGTTAATGTTAAAAATCAGGGTGTGGGGCATCAGACTTAAAATTTTAAATAGAGTTTCCATGGTAAATATCACTGAGCAGTTGGCATTTAATTTAAAAATGGATTATCCCTATACTCAAAGACTATCTGCTAGTCCCATAAAACTGTATGTAAATTACCATTACACTTTGTTTATTCATGTTTTTAAAAAGCGTATTTATTTATTTTAATTGGAGGACAATCACTTCACAAACATTACACGTTTAAAGGAGCCTACATGTTTGAGGACTTTTCGTTCAGTCAGTGCTACCTCTACCTACCTCAGCCCTGTCAGTGTCTACGCTAGTGACTAGATGCATGTGATCCCAGTCCTGCTTTGAGGTTGAGATACATTCTGGTAATCTTTTGGGAACTCCTCCCCACTGGTGAGTGAGCCCTGAAAATAACAAGAGCTTAACTGGGCAAAATAAAATTTTAGGTGATGATGTGAATTTTCCTCTGCAGTCTTCCTAATTAAATCCATCCTGCTTGGCCCTCCCACGTGATTGGACTTCTGCTCAGCACCCCGAGGGATGGATTACCTGATTTACATCCTGGCATCATGTGACTGCAGAGGACCACAATGGCAGAGAGGCATCTCTCACCATTTATAACCATGCTCCCTTGGCATTTCTCTTGATTCCTTTAGGAGTAAACCAATATTTTATGAATATAATGTTGTATGCAAACTTGGGAAGATTCCCACCCCCCGACCCGCTGTACATAACATCATCAGCTGTATTTAGTGAATTCCGGTGACCTTAGACAGTATATTTTTTCCCCTCTGCACCCATCAAAAATAGAAAGATTCCAAGAAAATGTATCCATAAGGGGCAGTTTGACTGTAACTAAACAGACAGATGTTTAAGAACATGCTTTTCTTAATCAAATATGGTCTGTGATGCACAGAGTATCAGAGGGCTTGAAAAAAGCCAAAACTACAGAAGCCTCCAAAACTAAAGAAGCCTCATGGAGCTGAGATATAAGCTTACCATGGCTTGTTAACAGAGCTTGACAGCTTGTGTACTGTTTCACCCTCTTACATGCCTAATAAAGTAATAAAAATGTATGAGGGATAAATAAAAAAGGTTCTGATTCGTGAGGCATAAAATCTCTGCTGTGAACTGGAATAGTTTTTTGAGTTACAGTTACATTTTTATTTGTAATTTTAAAAGTGCAGCCAACAGTTTGTAGAGCACTAATGTACACACATGCGTTTTATTTGAATGTGTTTATTTACCTTTCACCATATATGCATGCACTTTTTATCAAGGATAAGATTTTGTTTTTAAATTGATTTTTCAGTAAAATGACTAAGTATTCTATTAATCTGTCTTTAAACACACTGTCTCTCTCAGACACACCCTCTAAGAAAACAACCAAAAATATTTAGAGTTTTAAATAGATGAAGCTTTTGTTAATATGCCTTATTATTTAGCCCCTGCTTGTGAGAACACAGCAATGTGTAATATTATTAAGCATAAGGACAAAAAAGTTATGACTTAACCATTTTGCTAATGTGGGCCAAAAAGATCACAGAGGCTGTCTAATTTCCTTCCGTGGGATGATTCATTATAATTATTCTGGTCAAAATCAATTTCTTTAATCATTGAAGAGTTACAAATAAAATAGTTAAATATGAATATCTCTTTTTCTCTTTTATTTTTAGTATTCAGAAACATGTAGAAAAAACCTTAATTAGGTAATTCATGTGTTTTTCCCCAAACTGCAGTTTTATTGGCAGTTATTATATTCATATCATGTATGTAATCATCTTTTATTCTAAATAACAGGGTTTTTTAAATTATTACAATTTTGTACAAGTTGAAGTTTGTATATTCAGATCTTGAAAGAATCTACGTTAAAAATATTTTGTTGGAGTCTTTTACTTTCCTAACTACTATCCTTTTTTTTTTTTAAGAAACTACTGTAAATTTCACGGTGGACTATGATTGTTTCACTACGTAAATTTAAAATTTTAGAAAATGAACATATTATTTTTCATGATTTTGAATTTAATGCATGGTCACTGGAAAATCAGAACAAAACTATAAAATAGGAAGAACCTCCGTCAAACTTTCTCTCTTATCTAGGAATAACCACTGCTGAAGTTTTTGTTGTTGCTTTCCTTAATTCTTTTATTTTTGGCTGTGCTGTCTTCGTTGTTGCGTGGGCTTTTCTCTATTGTGTTGAGCGGGGGCTACTCTTTGCTGCAGTGTGCAGGCTTCTCACTGCAGGGACTTCTTTTGTTGTGGAGCATGGGTTCTAGGGCATGCGCGTGTCGATGGTTGTGGCTCCTGGGCTCTAGAGCACAGGCTCGAGTTGAGGCCCACAGGTTTAGTTGCCGTGTGGTATCTTCCCAGACCAGGGATCGGATCCGTGTCTCCTGCACTGGCAGGCAGATTCTTGACCACTTGAACCACCAGGGAAGCTGCAAAGATTTTTACATATACATTCAGACTTCTAATATACCTCTATATTTTTACATATATATTTATTAATATCAGTACAATTACTTTTTCACATATATTCAGTGATGTATTTTATATATATATATATATATATTCACATGTAAATGTAAGTGCCTATATATTGCAAAGGGATTTATAGCACAGATAATTTTATATCAGTATTTTGCTTATGGAAATTAGTAATAAGAAATGTGACTTGAGTCTTTATGGGTAGGTAGATAAGACAGTCATGTCATTAATTTAAACTTTCCATATAAATGCAGTAGAACCATTATATTTAAGTTAGTAAATCTCTACTCCCTGTTTCAGCCATTCTGCCATTCATATATGATCTCCTTATTAAGGCCTTCTTTATGTCTTTCCCTTCCCTGAAAGATAACAGAACCAAGTCTTGTCTTTCTTTATATCACATCCAGTGTTTATGGTGGGTGAGCATGTAGTAGGTAAGTGCTTTAATAATTAATTGATAATGGGTCATATACCTTTCTGGGATGGGGCACCAGTATTTATCCAAGCATGTTGTCTTCAAGAGCAATGACATTTCTTTGATTTGTGAATCCCTTGTGCATTTAATGAATAAAATATTTATTAAATCCTTCTATGGCTTTGCAGAGAAGGCAATGGCAACCCCCTCCAGTTCTCTTGCCTGGAAAATCCCATGGACAGAGGAGCCTGGTGGGCTGCAGTCCATGGGGTCGCTAAGAGTCGGACAGGACTAAGCGACTTCATTTTCACTTTTCACTTTCATGCATTGAAGAAGGAAATGGCAACCCACTCCAGTATTCTTGCCTGGAGAATCCCAGGGATGGGGGAGCCTGGTGGGCTGCCATCTATGGGGTTGCACGGAGTCGGACACAACTGAAGCGACTTAGTAGCAGCAGCAGCAGCATGGCTTTGCAGAATGTTCCAGAATATCCTCTAAGAGTATGAAGAAGAAAAGGTGCCCTTTAGGCAAATTCTGCTTTTTAGGGAGTAGGGGGAAGTGAGACCTATAAATTCCCTAGTCCTTTAATATCTTACTTAAAAATTTTAAATTACATGTTATAGGTGTATAATATAGTGGTTCACAATTTTGAAAGATTATACTTCATTTATAGTTATTATAAAATATTTGCTTTATTCTCTTGTTATAGCTTATTTTATATCTAATAATTTGTGTCTCTAAATCCCTTTATCCCTATATTGTTGCTATATTTATTATATATTACCCCTACTTAGTTTTTTTTTTATCTTTTTTTAAAATTCTAGGTATCTAAAACAATGAATAATACTGAATCTTATATCATGCAAACCAGAAACAATGTTTGTTTTTAATTATTTTATAGAATAATAGATAGATACTGAAAATTTCTGTAATGAAAATGTGAAAACTAAAATATTCTATTAGATTAATCCAGATATATTACTTCTGTCTATAGCAAACACTGAAACCTTTTCTTTAAAATTATTTTACTTTAATTTTTTAATAGACTTTATTTTTTAAAGTAGTTTTAGGTTTACAGCAAAACTGAGTAAAGATACAGAGATTTCCTATACATTCTTTAAAATCACTTAAAAGAGTGGTAAATACATTTGTTGCAATAAACTATATTGACACATCATTATGTTTAACTTTGAAAAACTGCCAAAATGTTTACCATAGTGACTGTACAATTTTGCACTCCTACTAGCAGTAAATGGGAGTTCCTGTTCCCTACAAGAGACTGAACTAGACTTGTCTGTGAGTGTCCAGGAGTCTCTGAAAGAGGTTAGGATCAGGGGTACTGAATACAACAGACAGGGCCCAGTGTGGTATAAGTCCTTTTGAAAGAGGTTGCCATTACAGTCATTACCCCTACCATAGTTAGACCTTAGACCAAATGACAGGGAGGGAACAGTACCACCATCAACAGAAGACTGGATTAAAGATTTACTGAGCATGGGCCTGACCATCAGTTCAGTTCAGTAGCTCAGTTGTGTCTGACTCTTTGCGACCCATGGACTGCACCACACCAGGCCTCCTTGTCCATCAACAACTCCTGGAATTTACTCAAACTCAAGTCCATTGAGTTGGTGATGTCACTGAACAACATCATCCTCTGTCATCCTCTTCTTCTCCCTCCCTCAATTTTTCCCAGCATCACAGTCTTTTCAAATGAGTCAGTTCTTCACATCAGGTGGCCAAAGTATTAGAGTTTCAGCTTCAGCATTAGTCCTTCCAATGAATATTAAGGACTGATTTCCTTTAGGATGGACTGGTTGAATCTCCTTGCAGTCCAAGGGACTTTTAAGAGTTTTCTCCAACAGCGCAGTTCAAAAGCATCAATTCCTTGGCCCTCAGCTTTCTTTATAGTCCAACTCTCACATCCATATATGAATACTGGAAAAAACATAGCTTTGACTAGATGGACCTTTGTTGGCAAAGTAATGTCTCTTATTTTTAATAGGCTGTCTATGTTGGTCATAACTTTACTTCCAAGGAGCAAGCATCTTTTAATTTCATGGCTGCAATCACCATCTGCAGTGATTTTGGAGCCCAGAAAATAAAGTCAGCCACTGTTTCCATTGTTTTCCCATCTATTTACCATGAAGTGATGGGACTGGATGCCATGATCTTAGTTTTCTGAATACTGAGTTTTAAGCCAATGTTTTCACTTTCCTCTTTTACTTTCATCAAGAGGCTCTTCAGTTCCTCTTAGCTTTCTGCCATAAGTGTGGTGTCATCTGCATATCTGAGGTTATTGATATTTCTCCCGGCAATCTTGATTCCAGCTTGTGCTTCATTCAGCCCAGCGTTTCTCATGATGTACTCTGCATATAAGTTAAATAAGCAGGGTGACAATATACAGGCTTGATGTGCTCCTTTTCCTTTTTAGAACCAGTCTGTTGTTCCATGTCAAGTTCTAACTGTTGCTTCTTGACCTGCATACAGATTTCTCAACAAGCAGGTCGCATGGTCTGGTATTCTCATCTCTTTCAGAATTTTCCACTGTTGTGATTCACACAGTCAAAGGCTTTAGTATAGTTAATAAAGCAGAAGTAGATGTTTTTCTGGAACTCTCTTGCTTTTTCAATGATCCAATGGATGTTGGCCATTTGATCTCTGGTTCCTCTGTCTTTTCTAAATCCAGCTTGAACATCTGGAAGTTCAGAGTTCATATACTGTTGAAATCTGGCTTGGAGAATTTTGAGCATTACTTTGCTGGCATTGAGATGAGTGCAAGTGTGTGGTAGTTTGAACATTCTTTGACATAGCCTTTCTTTGGGATTGGTATGAAATGAATCTTTCCCAGTCCGGAGGCCACTGCTAAGTTCTCCAAATTTTCTGGCATATTGAGTGCAACACTTTCACAGCATCATCTTTTAAGACTTGAAGTAGCTCAGCTGGAATTCCATCACCTCAACTAGCTTTGTTCATAGTGATGCTTCCTAAGGCCCACTTGACTTTGCATTCCAGGATGTCTGGCTGTAGGTGAGTGATCATACCATCATGATTATCTGGGCCGTGAAGCTCTTTTTTGTACAGTTATTTTGTGTATTCTTGCCACCTCTTCTTAATATCTTCTGCTTCTCTTAGGCCTATACCATTTCTGTCCTTACTGAGCTCATCTTTGCATGAAATGTTCCTTTGGCATCTTTAATTTTCTTGAAGAGATCTCTAGTCTTTCCCATTCTGTTGTTTTCCTCTATTTCTTTGCACTGATTACTGATGAAGGCTTTCTTATCTCTCCTTGCTATTCTTTGGAACTCTGCATTCAAATGGGTATATCTTTCCTTTGACCATTGGAGCAAGACCCAAATTCCCCCACAAGCAGTACCTCCCATCAGGAAATTCCACAAGCCTTATTTATATATCCACCAGAAGACAGACAGAATGAAAATCACAATCATAGAAAATAACCAAATTGATCACATGGATCACAGCCTTGTCTAACTCAATGAAACTATGAGTCATGCCTTGTAGGCCCACCCAAGATGGACGGGTCATGGTGGAGCATTCTGACAAAATGTGGTCCATTGGAGACGGGAGTGGCAAACCACTTCAGTATTCTTGCCTTGATAACCCCATCAGTTCAGTTCAGTTCAGTTGCTCAATAGTGTCTGACTCTTTGCGACCCCATGAATTGCAGGACACCAGGCCTCCCTGTCCGCCACCAACTCCCAGAGCCTAGCCAAACTCATGTCCATCGAGTCGGTGATGCCATCCAGCTATCTTATACTCTGTTGTCCCCTTCTCCGCCTGCCCCCAATCCTTCCCAACACCCGGGTCTTTTCCAATGAGTCAACTCTTCGCATGAGGTGGCCAAACTATTGGAGTTTCAGCTTCAACATCAGGGCTGATCCCCTTCAGAATGAACTGGTTGGATCTCCTTGCAGTCCAAGGGACTCTCAAGAGTCTTCTCCAACACCACAGTTCAAAAGCATCAATTCTTCAGTGCTCAGCCTTCTTCACAGTCCAACTCTCACATCCATATATGACTACTGGAAAAACCATAGCCTTGACTAGATAGACCTTTGTTTGCAAAGTAATATCTCTGCTTTTTAATATGCTATCTAGGTTGGCCATAACTTTCCTTCCAAGGAGTAAGTGTCTTTTAATTTCATGGCTGCAGTCACCATCTGTAGTGATTTTGGAGCCAAAAAAATAAAGCCTGACACTGTTGCCACTATTTCCCCATCTATTTCCCATAAAGTGATGGGACCAGATGCCATGATCTTTGTTTTTTGAATGTTGAATTTTAAGCCAACTTTTTCACTCTCTTCTTTCACTTTCCTCAAGAGGCTTTTTAGTTCCTCTTCATTTTCTGCCATAAGGGTTGTGATAACCCCATGAACAGTATGAAAAGACAAAAAGATATGACACTGAAAGATGAAATCCATAGGTCAGTACATGCCCAATATGCTACTGGAGAAGAGTGGAGAAATAGCTCAAGAAAAAGTGAAGAGGCTAAGCCAAAGTGGAAACAATGTCCGCTTGTAGATGTGACTGGCAATAGAAATAAAGTCTGATGCTGTAAAGAATAATATTACATATGAACCTGGAATGTGAGGTCTGCGAATCAAGGCAAATGGAAGTGGTGAAACAGGAGATGGCAAGCGTGAACATCGACATTTTAGGAATCAGTGAACTAAAGTGGACTGCAATGGGTGAATTTAACTAAGATGACCATTATATACTGTGGGCAAGACTCCTTTAGATGAAATGGAGTAGCCTAATAGTCAACAGAAGAGTCTGAAATGCAGTACTTGGGTATTTTCTGAAAAATAACAGAATGATCCCTGTTCATTTCCAAGGCAAGTCATTCAGTATTACCCTAAGTCAAGTCTATGCCCACCCAGTAATGCTGAAGAACCTGAAGTTGAATGGTTCTATGAAGAGCTACAAGACCTTGGAGAACTAACACCCCAAAACGATGTCCTTTTCATCATAGGGGACTGGAATGAAAAAGTAGGAGGTCAAGAGGTACCTGGAAGCAAGTTTGGCCTTGGAGTACAAAATGAAGCAGGGCAAAGGCTAATGGAGCTTTGCCGAGAGAACACACTGGTTATAGCAAACACCCTCTTTCAACACACAAGGGGTGACTCTACGTATGGACATCACCAGATGGTCAATACTGAAATCAGATTGATTATATTCTTTGCAGCCAAAGATGGAGAAAATCTATACGATCAGCAAAAACAAGACCAGGAGCTGACTGCGGCTCAGATCATGAACTCCATTTTGCAAAATTCAGACGTGAATTTTAAATTAAATTGAAGAAAGTAGGGAAAACCACTAGACCATTCAGGTATGACCTAAATAAAATCACTTATGATGACACAGTGGAAGTGACAAATAGATAGAGGGATTAGATCTGGTAGACAGAGAGCATGAAGAACTATGGACAGAGGTTCATGACATTGTACAGGAGGCAGGGATCAAGGCCAACCCCAAGACAAAGAAATGCAAAACGACAAAATGGTTGTCTGAGGAGGCCTTACAGATAGCTGAGAAAAAGCTAAAGTCAAAGGAGAAAAGAAAAGACATACCCATTTGAATGTAGAGTTCCAAAGAACAGCAAGGAGAAATAAGAAAGCCTTCCTCAGTGATCAATGCAAAGAAATAAGAAGCTGCTGCTGCAGCTAAGTCACTTCAGTCGTGTCCAACTCTGTGCGACCCCATAGACGGCAGCCCACCAGGCTCCCCCGTCCCTGAGATTCTCCAGGCAAGAACACTGGAGTGGGCTGACATTTCCTTCTCCAGTGCATGAAAGTGAAAAGTGAAAGTGAAGTTGTTCAGTCGTGTCCAACCCTTAGTGACCCCATGGACTGCAGCCTACCAGGCTCCTCCATCCATAGGATTTTCCAGGAAAGAGTACTAGAGTGGGGTCCCATTGCCTTCTCCAGAAATAAGAAGAAAACAGTATAATTGGAAAGACTAGAGATCTCTTCAAGAAAATTAGAGATACCAAGGGAACATTTCATGCAAAGATGGGCTCGATAAAGAACAGAAATGATATGGACCTAACAGAAGCAGAAGATATTAAGAAGAGGTGGCAAGAATACCTAGAACAACTATACAAAAGAGATCTTAATGACTGCGATAACCATGATAGTGTGATCACTCAACTAGAGTCATACATCCTGGAGTGTGAGGTCAAGTGTGCCTTAAGAAGCATCACTAGGAACAAAGCTAGAGACAGTGATGGAATTCCAGGTGAGCTATTTAAAATCCTAAAAGATGATGCTGTTAAAGTGCTGCACTCAACATGCCAGCAAATTTGGAGAACTCAGCACTGGCCACAGGACTAGAAAAGGTCAGTTTTCATTCCAATCCCAAAGAAGGGCAATGCCAAAGAATGTTTAAACTACTGCATAATTGACCTCATCTCATGCCAGCAAGTAATGCTCAAAATCTCCAAGCTAAGCTTTAATAGTACATGAACTGAGAACTTCCACATGTTTAAGCTGAATTTAGAAAAGGCAGAGGAACCAGAGATCAATTTGCCAACATCATGGAGAAATAAGAGAATTCCAGAAATACATCTACTTCTGCTTCATTGACTACACTAAAGCCTTTGACTGTGTGGATCACAACAAACTGTTGAAAATTCTTAAAGAGATCAGAGTACCAGACCATCTTAGAAATGTATATGTCAGTCAATAAGCAACAATTAGAGACAGACATGGAACAACATGTTGGTTCCAAATTGGGAAAGGAGTACATTAAGGCTGCATATTGTCACCCTGCTTATTTAACTTATATGCAGAGTACATCATGTGAAGTGCTAGGCTGGATGAAGCACAAGCTGGAATCAAGTTTGCCATGAGAAATATCAATAACCTTACATATGCATATGACACCAACCTCCTGGCAGAAAGCGAAGAGGCACGAAAGAGCCTTTTGATGAAAGTGAAAGAGGAGAATGAAAAAGCTGGCTTAAAACTTGATATTCAAAAACTAAGATCATGGCATCCAGTCCCATCACTTCATGGAAGATAGATGGGGAAATAATGGAAATAGTGAAAGATTTTATTTTCTTAGGCTCCAAAATTACTGTGGATGGTGACTGAAACCATGAAATTGAAAGATGCTTGCTCCTTGGAAGAAAAGCTATGAACAATCTCGACAGCATGTTAAAAATCAGAGACTTACTTTGCTGACAAAGGTCCATCTAGCCAAAGCTATGGTTTTTCCAGTAGTCATGTATGGATATGAGAGTTGGACCATAAAGAAAGCTGAATGACAAAGAGTTGATGCTTTTAAACTATGGTGTTGGAGAAGACTCTTGAGTGTCCCTTGGACTGCAAGGAGATCCAACCAGTCAATCCTAAAGGAAATCAGTCCTGAGTATTCATTGGAAGGACTGATGCTGAAGCTGAAGGCCCAGTACTTTGGCCACCTGATGCAAAGAACTGACTCACTGGAAAAGACCCTGATGCTGGGAAAGATTGAAGGCAAGAGGAGAAGGGGATGTCATAGGATGAGATGGTTGGATGGCATCACCAACTTGATGGACTTGGGTTTGCACAAGCTCTGGGAACTGGTGATGGACAAGCAAGCCTGGCCTGCTGCAGTCCATGGGGTCACAAAGAGTATGACATACCTGAGCAAATGAAGCGACAGAACTGATATATATATATATGTATAAACATGTGTGTGTATATATATATACACACACATATACATGCCATTCAAATATATATATATATATTTGAATCCCATTATTGCTATTATTCGGAGAAGGCAATGGCACCCCACTCCAGTACTCTTGCCTGGAAAATCCCATGGACGGAGGAGTCTGGTAGGCTGCAGTCCATGGGGTCGCTAAGAGTCGGACACGACTGCGCGACTTCACTTTCAGTTTTCACTTTCCACTTTCATGCATTGGAGAAGGAAATGGCAACCCACTCCAGTGTTCTTGCCTGGAGAATCTCAGGGACGGGGGAGCCTGGTGGGCTGCCGTCTATGGGGTCGCACAGAGTCGGACATGACTGAAGCGACTTAACAGTAGCAGTATTGCTATTATTATTTTCAACAAATGTTAGATCATTTAAGAAAAAGAAAAGTACAGGTTTTATCTTAACTTGTTCCTCCTCCAGTGCTCTTGTTTCTGTATAAGTTCAGTTTTTTGATTTGTATCATTTTCCTTCTCTTTGAAGTCATTCTTTTAACATGTGTGTGATAGAGAATTCTAGGTGTTTTTGTTTTGCTTTGCTCTTCTCTGTGTGCTTTAAGTGTTTCACTCTACTCTCTTTTCTTGTTTTTTTTTTTCCCTGAATAAGTCAGGTGCAGTTATCATCTTTGCTCCTGTGTAAATAAATTGTCTTATCCTCTGGCTTCTTTCAAGATATTGTCTTTATCTTTGCTCTTTGGCAGATTGAATATGATATGCCTAGGTGCAGTTTTTTTTTTTTTTTTTTGATCTTTGTTTTTAATTTGGTGTCTAACATTAGTTTAGAATATTATTTCATCATTGCTCAAATATTTCTTTTCCATCTTTTTTTCTCCTCCTGGAATTCCAGTTTGATGCTTGTTACACTTTGGTAGTCATCTCTTAGCTCACTGAGATCCAGGTTGGACTTCCGATCTCTAGAACTGTATGGGAGTAGGTTTGCGTTCTTTTAAGTAACCAAGTTTGTGATAATTTGCCACAGCAGCAATAGTGTTTTGACAATTTCTCTTATCGTATTTACATGTTTTTTTCTCTTTGATCCAGATTTCTTTTTCTAACCAACTTTGCACACATCTTTTAAGTAGCTTAAACTTTTCCTGGAAAAAAGATAATGCTGGTAAGTAAATGAACAAACAAAACAGTGCAGCATACAGTCCAAGGTCACATTATATAAAATGAAAAAATTGTACTAAACAAACAATTTAAAAATGCTGCTTAATAAATCAAGAGACTTATTGTAGATCGCTGAGAGATTTTCAAGTAAGAAAAAATGCCATTATGCTATGTTGTTAATTAAAGATGTCTATATGAAAACTTGAGTCAAGTTCTTCTCTGTAAAAGGTAAAGAAAGTGACTTGGAGAAGAGATAAAGACGGCTTTCTAATAATTCTCTGGAGAAGTTTCTCCACCTGGACAAAACCATTATGAGGGCTGATTAGTTAGATGTAGATGAAATTAGAGTTAAAACGATCATATGATTTATCATCAATATTCAGATACCTTTGAGAGTAAAATGGGGTGCTATTAATACTTAAGCCAAGTAACAAGTATAATTGGGGTGAACTGGGAAAACTGGGACCTATGATCCATCTAGATGGGGAGACTAGCCTTACTGAATGAAAATAACATGTTTTGAAAAGACTGCAAATAATGAACATTAGGATTAGACATCATAGTGTTTAAAACTACTGTCTCTAGAGCCAGAGGATCTGGGTTCACTCCTTATCATCATTAGTTCCCCATCTGTGGAACTATGGGCGCATAGAAGTGATTAGTTTTTTGTGATGTTATGATAATGGCATGACATAATGCACATGGAGTTTTTACAGTGTCTTGCCCAGAGCAAGTGCTCAAGAAATATTATGTTCTTTCTTTCTCCTTACTAATAGTGATGTTCTTTGTCAACTGTGGTAAAGTAATGGAATGAAACTTGAAGTAGGAATAGTAAAGTTGCTTGTGGTGTGCATGCGTGTGTGCTCATTCATGTCCGACTCTGCAACCCCACCAACTTGTAGACTGCTAGGCTCCTCTGTCCATGGGATTTTCCTGGCAAGGAGATAGGAGTGGTTTGCCATTTCCTTCTCCAGGGGATCTTCCCAATCCAGGGATCGAACATGGGTCTCCTGCATTGTAGGCAGATTCTTTACCATCTGAGCCACCATAGTTGAGATATAAACAAACAAGACAAGATATCGCCTCAAGAATGATAACTTCCTCAGTGTACATTCATTGAGGGTCTAACACAGGCTAGCTGCTAAGTTGCTTCAGTCGTGTCCGATTCTGTGTGACCCCATAGACGGCCTCCTACCAGGCTCCCCCGTCCCTGGGATTCTCCAGGCAAGAACGCTGGAGTGGGTTGCCAGTTCCTTCTCCAACACAGGCTAGGTACTTTGCTAATCATGGAGTTTGACTTAAATGGATAAGATGTGGTATGTCTTTCTTGCCTGAGATTCTCAGTATAACATTTCTGTCTTTCAGATGTTTCAGTTGGATGGATCAGCAACATGAATGTTACGAAAGGGTCAGACTGTGCTCTGTTGTCAGCTCTGATAGGATGGTTCCCGTGTCTGTTGTGCCCACAGTGTGGTGTCTGGCTCACAGTAGTTACTCAATAATTAAGTGGTTGAATACATTGAAAAAGATCTCAACTTCACTTCTTAGTTACTCAATAATTAAGTGGTTGAATACATTGAAAAAGATTCAACTTTTTCAACTTCACTTCTGAAAATGTGTAATCACACTGAAAGGAAAATTGTTTCTCTACTAGTCACAACATTTTTGACGTTAAATGTGTGGTTTTCCATACCAAGCAATTCTGATATTAGCCACTTGGAGTTAGTCCTACAAGGCTACACTCCACTTTAGATGCCAACCATAAGAATTGGGTCCTTGGTTATCTACACTTTTGTCCAACTTGGCTACAGACCAGGGATTTCCACACCCCCTTCTCAGGTTTAATAATGGCTCACAGAGTTCAGGGAAACACTTCCGTTTTCTGGCTTATTACAATGGTTGTCATAAAAGATACAGATGAGCAGCCAGATGAAGAAGTACATTGGGCAAGGTCTTGAAGGGTCTTTGGCGCAGCTTTTGTGCCTCTGGAACAGAGTGTCCTACCATTCAGACAGGAGTGTGTTCATCAGCCTGTAAGCTTTCTGAACCTCCTGTGTAATCCAGGAGTTGTTGGGGCTTTATCATGTAGGCATAGTTCCTTTTATTGAGTTATTATTCATTCTCCAGACTCTCTTTCCTCCCTTGGGGATGAAGGTTAGGGCTGAAAGTTTTAAGCTTCTAATAATGGCATGGTCTTTTTGGTGACTGCCCCCAATTCCCAATTTATATGGGGACCCCCCGTCACCACACATCTTTTTAGCATACAAAAAGACATATCACTCTGGAGATTCCAAGGGTCTTAGAAGATCTTTTATCAGGAACTGAGTTTAAAAGACCAAATATGAGAACACAAGGTGATTATAGTACCCCTATCACTCAGGAGATTGCAAGGATTTTAGGGGACTCTGTCAGGAACTGCAAGAAGGACCACTATATATATATATATTTCTTATTAGTTCACACATACTATTTTATTTTAGTAGAGTATGATCAACAGTTTATTGTTAAGACCTCATAAAATGAACAGAGATAGAAACATTTTATACAAGTTGATTTAAGAGGAAATACTATAAATACTATTATTAAAATGCTTTTATTTTAATGCAGAAATCACTCCAATAGAACAATTTATGTATTCTACCCACAAATATTAGTGAAAACATAATCTTGATGATTTGTGAATATTATTCATAATCCTTATAAAATAACATATGATTAAGTACTTAAGAATATTGTAAAAGGAGATTTTAGTGTTATTTTAAAGTTGCAAGATTTCAGTCTCAGGCCTGATTTTATATTTAAATCACATTGCAGAGAAGCTTAGAGATACAGTAACTAATTCATTTTATAATATTTTATTTTTGATCATCAAAATTAAATATAGGCCAATAACAACCTAATTTCTTATTTTTAAAGAGTAGTAAAATATATAATTGAAATTCTTCACTACTTTTTACTAGAATAATGTTTTTTTTTTCCATTGTCTGATATTACTTCAAGATAATAAAATTTGTGAGGTTTGGGTTTATATAATAAAATTCTTAATGCTCTTGAAGGACATAAAGTGATTATAGGAGATGGAGTCAGAAAGATGAGGATGAGATCATTAGAGATTTGGGAGACATTGTAAGAACCTTGGCTTTTATTCTGAAATCAAGGTAATGCTCAAAATCTTTATGAACTGAGAATTTCCAGATGTACAAGCTGGATTTAGCAAAAGTAGAGGAACCAGAGATTAAATTGCCAACATCTGTTGGATCATAGGAAAACCAAAGGATTTCCAGAAAAACATCTACTTCTGCTTCATTGGCTATGCTAAAGCCTTGGACTGTGTGGATCACAACAAACTGTGAAACATTCTTAAAGAGATGGGAATACCAGACCACCTTACCTGCCTCCTGAGAAACCTGTATACAGATCAAGAAGCAACAGTTAGAACTGGACGTGGAACAACAGACTGGTTCAAAATAAAGAGAGGAGTCTGTCTAGACTGTATATTGTCACTCTGCTTAGTTAACTTGTATGCTTAGTTAACTTAGTAACTAACTAAGTTAACCAACTTAGTTAACTGCTTAGTTAACTTATAACTTGTATGTACATCATGCAAAATGCCAGGCTGGATGAAGCATGAGCTGGAATCAAGTTAGTCAGGAGACATTTCAATAACCTCAGATATGTAGATGACACCACCCTTATGGCAGAAAATGAAGAGGAACTAAACAGCCTCTTGATGAAAGTGAAAGAGGACAGTGAAGAAGCTGGATTAAAACTCAAAATTCAAAAAACTAAGATCATGGCATCTGGTCCCATCACTTCATGGTAAATAGATGGGCAAACAATGGAAACAGTGACAGACTTTATCTTCTTGGACTCCAAAATCACTGTAGATGGTGACTGCAGCCATAAAATCAAATCAAAAGACTCTTGCTCCTTGGAAGAAAAGCTCTGACAAACCTAGACAGCATATTAAAAAACAGAGACATTACTTTACCAACAAAAGTCCAGATAGTGAAAGCTATGGCTTTTCCATAGTCTTGTGAGGATGTGAGAGTTGTACCATGAAGAAAGCTGAGTGATGAAGTGATGCATTCGAATTTTGGTGCTGGAGAAGACTCTTTGAGAGTCCTGCAGACAACAAGGAGATCAAACCAGTCAATCCTAAAGGAAATCAACCTGAGTATTCATTGGAAGGACTGATGCTGAAGCTGAAGTTCAATACTTTGGCCACCTGATGTGAAGAACTGACTCACTGGAAATGACCCTGAGCCTAAGAAAGATTGAGGGCAGGAGGAGAAGGGGGCACAGAGGATTAGATGGTTGGATGTCATCACTGACTCAATAGATATGAGTTTGAGCAAACTCCAGGAGATAGTGCAGGACAGGGAAGCCTATTTGGCTGCAGTCCCTGGGGTCTCAGAGAGTCAGACATGAGTGAGGGACTGAACAACAACAACAAATGAGAAGTCATTGGAGAGTTGAAGATGAGTGGGAGAATCTTCAGTTTTAAAAGATTATTCTGTGTGCTGTGATGTGAACAGATTATAGGACTTTCAGGTGGAAAACACGGTGAGTGATTATTGCTTGAAACAGGATTGAAATAGTAGAGATAAGATGTGATCTTCATTTTAGATGTATCCTCAAGGTAAAACTGGCTTTGTTTGGAAAATTAAGCTGAGGTGTGAGAGAAGAGTCAGGGATCACTCCATTGTCTTTGGACTAAGCTGTTAGATAGATGAAGCTGCATTTACTAACAAAAGCAGCTTTATTCAGGATTGTGTGGATGTCAGGAGTTTAAGTTTCAAATATTGATAAGACATCCAAGTAGAATGGAGAGAGCTTTATGAATTTGAAGTTTAGGAGATAGAATTAAAAGTATAAGTTTGTGAGGCATCCAGATACAGATTATTTAAAGCCATAATACCAAATGAGATCTCCAAGGGAGTATAAATGCAAGCACAGAAATGAGGTAGTTACCCAAGAGGGATTTAGGATTAAGATAAGAATTTTGGTTTTGGTTTGCTTTATAATTATTAGCATGATCCAGAAGAGAGGGAAAAATTTATAATGAGATAATGACAATTTGTGGAATAATATGAAGGTGGGATCCAGTTCTCAAAGAGAAGGCTTGGCATTATATAGGATCAAGGTATTTTGGTTATTATACATTAAAGCTAATAGTTGATATTTTGTGTCCTTTTAAATTTTAACCACTCTGGTGGTATATGAGTGAGTGAGTGAGTGAAGTTGCTCAGTCATGCCTGACTCTTTGCGACCCCATGGACTTTAGCCTACCAGGCTCCTCCAACCATGGGATTCTCCAGGCAAGAATACTGGAGTGGGTTGCCATTTCCTTCTTCAGGGGATCTTCCCAACCCAGGGATCGAATCCAGGTCTCCCGCATTGCAGGCAGAAACTTTAACCTCTGAGCCACCAGGGAAGCCCCTGGTGGTATATAGTAGTATCTAATTTCTCTGATGTTCATACGGTTGAACATTTTTTCATATGTTAGATGTCCATTTGGATTTTCTCTTTTCTAGTGAATCCATTCATAAAACTTGAAGGGAAATAAACAGGAAGGACCATCAGAACATTAGCAGCTATAGGACAACATCGGAGGATCTAACATATGTGTAATTGCAGTACCAGAGGAGAGGTGAGAGAGAACCAGGTCATTTGATCACATGAAGAATAAAGACTTCTCAAAACATTTGAAAGATATTAACCCACATATCCAAGAAACTTAGTGAAATCTAAACAAGGTAAATACAAATTTAACCACACTTAGAGGCATTGTGAAGATGTCATCAGACATGTGAAGATGAAGATAGAAAGAAAACAGAAGAAACAATATGAGAGGCAGCAAGATATAAAAGATGTTACCTTTAGTGGAAAAACAATAGGTATTACTTCTCATTGGAAATAGTGAAAATGGAATATACAGTACACAGGAGAGGATCTGTTTCTTAAGGTTCCAGAGGAAACTTAAAAAGAGAGAACTCTTTTTTTGAATCAAATAGAATAGCAGAGCCTTGACCAACAATTTCTGCAGCAGCTAGTCCAGGAGCAACAACTTCTGCAGTAGTCAGCCCAGATCAAAATGGGCTTGGCCAATGATTGCCAGCTTCCCTGTTTCCAAATTAGAAACAATCAAAGGGGCCAAATACACTCCCTAATGAATCGCAGAAGATGTCCAATTTTGAGTTACCGTATGCCCATCTTTCACCAACAGCCTTTAATCAAAGTACAATTAAAGCCTTCCTCTTTGTTCACTGTAAAACCTTCTAACTTTGCTGCCTGCCTTTGAGGTTATGTCAAATGCAACTTGTTTTAATTTCCTATGGCTGCATAACAAATTACCACATATTTGCTGGCTTAAAACAGCACGCGTTTATTATTTTAGCATTCTGGAAGTCAGAAGTCCAAAATGTCTCTTATGAGCCTAAAATCAAGGTGTCAGCAGAGTAGTAGTCCTGCTAGAGTTTCTCAGGAAGAATCCATTCCTTGTCTTTATTAGCTCTTGCAGGCTGTCAACGACTTGTGGTTGCATATCTCTGACCTTTGCTTCTGCTGTCATGTCTCTTCTGACTCTGAGTCTCTTATAAAGACCCTTGTGATTATATTCAGTCCATTTTCTTATCTAAGGTAATTTCTTCATCTCAAGTTCCTTAAGTTAAACATATCTGCAAAGTCCATTTCTCCATGAAAGGCAACAAACTTGTAGGTCTCAGGTATTAGCTGTGAACATCTGTGATGGTTAATTTCATGTGTCAGTTTTACCGGGCCATGGGGTTGCCAGATATGTGGCCAAACATTATTTTGTATGTGTTCATGAGAATGTTTTTGGATGAGATTAACATTTGAATCAGCAGATTTAGTAAAATAGATTGCCCTTCCTAATGTGGGTGTTCCTCATCCATTCAGTAGGAAATCTGAATCAAACAAGGAGTCCAGTAAGGAACTTTGCTGGCCTTATTGTTTGGCTGGGACATTGGCCTTCTGTCTTTGGACTAGAAGTTTTGCCGTTGGCTCTCTCGGGCTTCTAGCTTGCCAGCTACAGATCTTGAGGCTTCTTGGCCAAATTTTTATAGTAATCTCATGTTTACTGAGTGATCCAACTCCTTATTATAATCTCTCTATATATGCTTGTGTGTAAATATATATATATATATGTATATACTTATATACCTATCTATATGCCTATATACTTCTCCATCTAGCTAGATCTATATCTTCTATTGGTTTTGTTTCTGTGGAAGACCTTGACTAATATAAGATCTTTGTAGGGGTCATTATTTGGTCTAACATGCAAGTTATGGTGGCTGACTCCCTTGTTACAGCCAGCTCTGAAAATAGTCTCTGATTGTACTCATTTGGTAGTCTTTGTTTATTTCCACACTGCAGATAGAATTTCTACATCATGTCGAGTGCCTAGTGCAAGCGGTATTAAGAGAGACCTATAGCAGCACCGAAAGTATTACTTTTTACAGATTAAGCAGAACCTGTAGCAAGTAATATCAACTTTATAACATTTCTCTGACTAGCTTTATCAACACATTTCAAGGAGCAAGACTGTCCTGTGTAGCCCTGAATTCAAGGAGCACAAAAAAGGATTGATTCTGATATCTGGGAAGACACTGACCATTGCTAACATCAAAGAAAGAAATATGTGCAGATGAGTTTCTTTTTCTTTCAGATATTAAGTTATCATAACATCGTTTATGTGGTTTAAATATCCATTTCTACTGGGCTGAGTCTATTTGTCTCTCTCTCTCACATACACACACAAAATGTTTGTCTGTGTGTATGTGTGTGTGTGTGTGTGTATACACACATACATGTATATATATGGTGGTTTAGTTGTTAATTAGTTTCTGACTCTTGTAACCCCATGGACAATAGCCTGCCAGGCTCCTCTGTCCATGGGATTCTCTGGGCAAGAATACTGGAGTGGGTTGCCATTTCCTTCTCCAGGGAATCTTCCCTAACCAGGGATTGAACCTGGGTCTCCTGCATTGCAGGCAGACTCTTTACCAACTGAGCTACAAGGGAAGCCCCCATGTATGTGTGTGCGTGTGTGTGTGTGTGTGTGTGTGTGTGTGTATATATATATATATACACACACACACATATATACACACACACATATATATGTGCTTAGTGTCTCAGTCGTGTCTGACTCTTTGCAACTCCATGGACTGTAGCCCACTAGGCTGTCAGGGGTTTCTCCAGGCAAGAAAACTGGAGTGGGTTGCTATGTTCTCCTCCACGGGATCTTCCCAACCCAGGGATCAAACCCAGGCTTCCCACATTGCAGGCTAATTCTTATTGTCTGAGCCACTAGGGAGAATATATATATATATATATATATATATATATATATATATAAAACATAGAGAGAGAGAGAATGTGTATACTATAAACATACAATATCAGTTGTATATATGTGTATATATGTATATACAGCTGTATCTGATTATTTGTGACCTTATGGATTGTAGCCCACCAGGCTCCTCTGTCCACAGACTTTTCCAGACAGGAATACTGGAGTGCGTTCCCATTTCCTACTCTAGGTGATCTTCCAGATTCAGGGATTGAACCCACATCTCCTGTATCTCCTGCATTGGTAGGCATGTTCTTTACCACTGAGCCACCTGGGAAGCCCTGTATATATCTATATGGACACAGACTTCTATTTATTAATGGTAGTTAAGTTCTATAAAATTGTCATGAACATTGAATAAACTGGCATGGGATATAGAGGATTAAGTTCCTGTGAACCTCTGGTCACAGAATTTCTAACACATATATATATGGAATTAGAAAGATGGTAACAATAACCCTGTGTACGAGACAGCAAAAGAGACACTGATGTATAGATGAGTCTTATGGACTCTGTGGGAGAGGGCGAGGGTGAGGAGATTTGGGAGAATGGCATTGAAACATGTATAACATCATGTATGAAACGAGTCACCAGTCCAGGTTTGATGCACGATACTGGATGCTTGGGGCTGGTGCACTGGGACAACCCAGAGGGAGGGTATGGGGAGGGAGGAGGGAGGAGGGTTCAGGATGGGGAGCATGGGTATACCTGTGGTGGATTTATTTCGATGTTTGGCAAAACTAATACAATATTGTAAAGTTTAAAAATAAAATTAAAAAACAAAAAACAACAACAAGAGCAACAACAAAAAAACAATATATAACCTTGTTTAATGTGTGCTTCTGTTTACAGATACCTTATTTAATATACATTTCTCACAAATAATTCATTGCATATTTTTGAATGATTAAAAGCCAGAGGATTTGGAAGCCATTTGTGTTATATAGGTTAATTTGCCAGTATCCTTGTAAGTCTTATCATCAGCCTTGAAAATCTACTATTCTGTAAATCACTTGCAGATACTTTAAAATTTCTTCTGTACTCTCTTGATTGGAACCTGTTTTACCTGTGTATTTAACACTTTCCTTACCATATTACTATTTGAAACATGAGCCAGTCAGCACTAGCAGAGAATTTAGCATTTTTCCTAGGTAACATGACTATAATTTTCTTTTGCTTTGAGCCTCACAAAGCCTGTCTACTATGCTTTTTTTTTTCCTTTAAATTCAGTTATCAGCTCACAAATTCACAAATTTATCTGTTTTTCCATAGTTTCATCACACATATAGATGTTATTTTAGCACTTTCTGGAACATCTTACATACAAATGGGCGAATTTCTGCTTCCTTTTTTCTGAACGCGCTGCATTGTTGGTTCATTAACATTGAACTCATGGTTAAGAGCACTATAATTCATACCTGAATGAAGTTTATTCCACACATATATTTTCTCTGTAAGGCACATCACAGCTTTCTTGCACTTGTGGACACTAGACAATGCTTACGCACTATACTATAGGGCCATTTTAAACAAAACTCATCAACAAAATCATAGCATCAAAAAACCTGGAAAAAATATGGTTCTAAATAAGCCATGAATAAGCTACTTCTTTACATGTGATCTGGAACAAGATGGCAGAGTGTCACCTTGTTTGACCTCAGCTGGAACTAAGCAGATCAGGCAAGCCAAAGTTTTTGTAGCTCTCTACATGTCTATGAAAGTACTTCAAGTATTGCTTTAGGGGTTCTAGATAAATTTTAGCGGGTAGACAAGTTTGCAAATACAGAATACACAGTAATTAGAATTGGCTGTTGAAGAGGTGTATATGTGTATTTCTGAATTATTCTTGAAATTTGTATGTAAATGTACTCACAGTGTCATTGAGGTCAACTCATGTGATTATTTCTGCATTTCTGAGAGGACCTCTACCTTTCCATCTAAGTAGTAAGCAAAATAGACAAAATTCTCCAATCTTATGGAGTTTGGATTTGGTGGTATATTAATTATTGACATATTGTATGAAACTTATTATGCCTGGATATGAATAGATTAACTTTAATTGTAACAGTTCTTATGGTATTTTGCAATTTATTTTTTTACCTTCCTAAATTTCAATATATATTTCCTAACTCTGCCTGAGTAAAGCCTGCCCCTCACAACTGACTACATAGAGTTTGAAGAGCTAATCAATCTTGGATCTGCTGATGGAGAATAGGTTCCCAAGGACTGAAACCCTGCTGAGAAGTGGCATGCTGTTTCCTCCCCTAGGGACGCTTCATCCTGTCCTTAATCCTGTGCAGAGCTGACTGCTGACAAGGTGGCTTGTAAGAGCAGATCCCAGGTACTGCTTGCTATCTTCAGAAAAAACTTAAACTTTCATTGGGAAGAAGTCCTATAGCCAGTTAGTCTGGCAGTCAGCTTATTCCGTTTCAGCCAGTGCTCTCAGGTGTGATTTGCTATTTTTAGTATTATCACATATCTGTTAATTTTTTCCTCAGGCCAAACACAAAGATTAGAATTATACCTGAAAATTTATAAGTTTTAAAATTTCTTAAAATTTCTCTTCTTTTATGGGCATAATTTGTAGCTGGTATGTAGGGATGGGAAAAGCAAGCCAAAATTTAAAAACACAAATGGTCAACCAAGTATATCTAGTCAAGTAATTTGCACTGGGAAAATGATCCCTTTTATACTGTGTTTCACGTAAATTTAATGTGGAGAGCATGTATGCACTACTAGGTCTTCAGTGAAATATTTGTATGCTTAGTGAAACCAACCCAATCAAAACATTTTCTACTTCCATTTCTTCTTTGAATTAAATCCACATCTGATCTGATATTTATAAAAAAACAAAGCTATGTTGTACAGTGGAGAAGGCAATGGCACCCCACTCCAGTACTCTTGCCTGGAAAATCCCATGGACGGAGGAGCCTGGTAGGCTGCAGTCCATGGGGTTGCTAGAGTCGGACATGACTGAGTGACTTCACTTTCACTTTTCACTTTCATGCATTGGAGAAGGAAATGGCAGCCCACTCCAGTGTTCTTGCCTGGAGAATCCCAGGGATGGGGAAGCCTGGTGGGCTGCCATCTATGGGGTCACACAGAGTCGGACACGACTGAAGCGACTGAGCAGCAGCAGCAGCATGTCGTACAGTGACAAGATTTCAGATTTCCATTTTATAGTTTCCATTTCAGATTTCCATTTTATAGTTACCAAAAAGAGTTGTTAAGAATTGATGACTATCTAGAGATAGTGAGCAGTTGGATAATACTGGAAACATGAGTATTTTCTGCTAAAACACCTAATAAACCATTTTATTCAGCTTAATTTATCTATAATTATGCTGTGTTTAAAAATAAGAGTATTTTCTAGTAAACATCATAGTCTTTTAAAAATCCCTGTGTAGATATATAATCTTTTCAAATTAATAGTGATGAATCTTGACAGACTATGATAGCAATGTCAGTTAGAACCTCTTCTTTTATAATAGATGCTACATTGGTTTGGTTTGGAGCAGTAGTGAATGAGAATAATGGTGCTACATTTTCCTGACTGTAGTTTGCAATCTCACAAATTATTAGTATTTTTATTGCCCCTAATAAAAACTAAACAGATCTTAAATTCATTAGCCAGGAAATCAGCATAAGTCACAGTGTCCTGTTATTAAACTCTTTGTCGGTAATGATACTTTTCACACCTTAGGATTTCAGAATTCTTTCACATATACAATTCACCACATTGTAGGTTTCAGAAGAAATAACCTATGAAAAGTTAATTAAAAGTTAAAGTACAGTTAATTCATCATATGGATAACATAACACAATCTAATAGAGATATTAGGTTGCCATGACAAAGGACCAGGAACTCTTGGACAACTGTTTTGATTTCAGTATGCCCTTTTTAACCAAAAAAGTTATGGTGTGTGTGTTTTTTCCCTCAAATCCTAATTCACATGGACATAGTGAATCCTAGCTAAAACATTCATGTGAGGTGTTTAGATTTCCTTTTATGAAACATAAAAAATGTACATCTTTGTTATGGTCATAGCCAAATACTTTGGTTTATCTCCAGCTTTACCTCCTGGTAACATGTGCATCTAGTTTACAGCAGCACCTCAAATCTTGTTAATCTGAGTTCTCCTCACCTATATAATTGGCAGAAGTTCTAGGCTTTTCTCAGGATCCCCTCTAAAATATTTTAAATAGTTCACACACACATTAACATGTTGCCCAGATTCCTGTTAGGCACCCTAGTTTTGGGGTTTAGGGAAGTTCATTTTCCCTTTATGGTCACTGGTGGATGAAGTGGTCTCATATACTATTAGAGTTGCTGCTGCACTTCCATATGGTCTGAGTATTGAAGTCATTTGCCCTCGCCGCCCTTCTGCTTTCTCTATTGCCTGCTCTTGGCTCCTTTTCATCCTTTTAAGCCAGCAGGGAAATCCCCTACACTACTTTTTATTTATTTATTTTGAATTGGAGGGGAATTGCTTTACAGTGTTGAGTTGGTTTCTACCATACACATGGTGCTCCCACTGCAGAACTGTTGAACTGATTGTACGTGAATGTCTCTGATACTTGAGGACATGGGTACAATTGATGGAGGAGGACATGGCAACCAACCCCAGTTTCTTGCCTGGAGAATCCCATGGGCAGAGGAGCCTGGCGGGCTATAGTCCATGGGGTCAAAAAGAGTTGGACATGACCAAAGCAGCTTAGCATGCACAAATGGAGACCTACATACCATTGTCTGGATTTTTAATAATCACAAAATTCAACTTAAATATGTTCTATTTTTCTTCCTCAACAGATGCCTTATAACAAATAAATAGCACATGATGTGGAATTGAATGGAATTTCTCTCAAATAGTGTAAAGATATTGTATTTGAAAATGAAATCACATACTGTCTTTACTTCCTGAACTCAATCAGTTCAGTTCAGTTCAGTCGCTCAGTCATGTCCAACTCTTTGCAACCCCATGGACTCCAGCACACCTGGCCTCCCTGTCCTCCTGGACATGAGTTTAAACTCATGTCCATTGAGTTGGTGATGCCAGCCAACCATCTCATCCTCTGACATCCCCTTCTTCTTCTGCCTTCAATCCTTCCCAGTATCAGGGTCTTTTCAAATGAGTCAGTCCTTCACATCAGATGGACAAAGTTTCAGCTTCAGCATCAGTCCTTCCAATGAATATTAAGGAATGATTTCTTTTAGAATGAACTGGTTTGATCTCCTTGAAGTCCAAGGGACTCTCAAGAGTCTTTTCCAACACCACAGTTCAAATGCATCAATTCTTCGGCACTCAGCTTTCTTTATAATCCAACTCTCACAGCCATACATGACTACTGGAAAAAAACATAGCCTTGACTAGATAGACCTTTCTTAGCAAAGTAATGTCTCTTATTTTTAATATGCTCTCTAGGTTGGTCATAACTTTCCTTCCAAGGAGCAAGCGTCTTTTATCATGGCTACAGTCACCATCTGCAGTGATTTTGGAGCCCGGAAGAAGAAAGTCTGCCATTGTTTCCCCATCTATTTGCCATGAAGTGATGGGATTGGATCTTAGTTTTCTGAATGTTGAGCTTTAAGCCAACTTTTTCACTCTCCTGTTTCACTTTCATCAGGAGGCTCTTTAGTTCCTCTTCACTTTCTGCTGTAAGGGTGGTGTCATCTGTGTATATGAGGTTGTTGATATTTCTCCCGGCAATCTTGATTCCAGCTTGTGCTTCATCCAGCCTAGCATTTCTCATGATGTACTCTGCATATAAGTTAAATAAACATTGTGACAATATACAGCTTTGATGTACTTCTTTTCCTATTTGGAACCAGTCTGTTGTTCCATGTCCAGTTCTAACTCTTGCTTCCTGACCTGCATATAGGTTGCTCAAGAGGCAGGTCAGGTGGTCTGGTATTCCCATCTCTTGAAGAATTTTCCACAGTTTGTGGTGATCCACACAATCAAAGGCTTTGGCATATTCAATATAGCAGAAGTAGATGTTTTTCTGGAACTCTCTTGCTTTTTCGATAATCCAGTGGTTGTTGGCAGTTGATCTCTGGTTCCCCTGCTTTTTCCAAAACCAGCTGCAACATCTGGAAGTTCACGGTTCACATACTGTTGAAGCCTGGCTTGGAGAATTTTCAGCATTACTTTACTAGTGTGCGAGATGAGTGCAATTGTGCGGTAGTTTGAGCATTCTTTGGCATTGCCTTTCTGTGAGATTGAAAAGAAAACTGACCTTTTCTAGTCTTGTGGCCCCTGCTGAGTTTTCCAAGTTTGCTGGCATATTGAGTGCAGCATTTTACAGCATCATCTTTTAGAATTTGAAATAGCTCAAGTGGAATTCCATTACCTCCACTAGCTTTGTGCATAGTGATGCTTCCTAAGGCCCACTTGACTTTACATTCCAGCATATCTGGCTCTAGGTGAGTGATCACACCATTGTGATTATCTGGGTCATGAAGGTCTTTTTTGTACAGTTCTTCTGTGTATTCTTGCCACCTCTTCCTGAACTCAATAGTACTCTATTTTCAATCTAGTCAGATCTATATAGGTAACTGCAATTATTATTAGTGTTAGTGAAGAATGGTCCCAATGTGCTAAACATTTTGAGAAAAGTGCTGTCTGGCTTAGGTCAATGACTCTAATGTTATTGTACTGTGTTTGGCATCAGACTCACTGTAACTCAATTGGTAACATTTTCAGATTAAAATAACCTAAATTTTAGGACCTTGAGTTTTCTTTAACAGCTGTCTACATAGATTCCTGGGAATAGAAATGCATATAATACAAGGGAAAGGAAAAATGATATCAATGATTTAATAGTTTTAAAAAGTGATTAAAAATGTTATTAAGAGTTTTTTTTTTTGTTTGTTTGTTTCCAATGACACTGAGTTAGAAAGTATTATTTAGAAATTAACCCACAGGGAGACATCTTTATGAGACTGCTCATAGGAAAATGATTACTGAAATTTTAAGTGATAACTGGGCTTCCCAGGTGGCTTAGTGTTAAAAATCTGCCTGCCATTGCAGGAGACACAGGTTCAACCCCTGGGTGGGGGAGATCCCCTGGAGAAGGAAATAGCAATGCACTCTAGGATTCTTGCCTGGAAAATTCCATGGACAGAGGAGCCTGGAAGACTACAGTCCATGGGGCCATAAAGAGTTGGACATGACTTAGCAACTAAACAACAAGTGATAACTGCTGCCTTAAAAGTCAAAATAATGTTCTGGATCTTAGAAATAGTAAGATCACTATTATTATCTGCATTTGTCATTCAGTTTCTTGACCTCTACCCACTTTACAGAGGATATTTCTAAGAATGGGGTGATGATTCAGAAGAGTAAAACAAATGGCATTCCATATACTCATTTCACATTTTGAAGAGCATAAGTAGTGACAGCTGACCCCTCTCTGTTTTGGTATTTTATGTGTAATAATTGACGGGGTGCTATGATTTCCACTCAGTACTACTCTAAGCAAATAATAACTACCTGATGAGGATGTAACAGATATTATCAAGCAACTGTGTCTTTCTAAAATAAATGATACGGCTTTTTCTGTTAGGTGAGGATGGGAATGATATTTGGCTGTTGATAGGACATTTTTTTCATTCCTCTTGTAGGACAACTCTTCCAAGTGTGGACCAAGTGATGGGAATGAATGTCTTTCACAGGCTGATCATTATCTTCTGAATTGAACCGATGAGATACTCCTAAGAGGCACATGTTAAATATAAGAGTACATAAAGTTTGATGTATTTTTTTTTTTTTCCCTTGAGGAGAAACCCAGGAGAGGACTGGCTAAGTCATATGGTAGTTGCATACTGGCATTTTTGTGACCCTGTCAAATTATTTTTCAATATGATTGCACCACTTTACATCCCCACTACAGAGTATGAGAGTTCCAGTTGATTCACATCCTTGCCACAGTTGGTATCGCTAGTCTTTTTAGCTATTTTAATAGATGCTTAGTGGTATATTATTGTGGTCTTAATTTACATTTGAAAGTGAAAGTGTTAGTAGCTCAGTGGTGTCTGACTCTTTGAGATGCCATGGGCTGTAGCCTGCAGACTTCTCTATCCATGGAACTCTCCAGGTGAGAATACTGGTGTTGGTTGCCATTCCTTTCTCCAGGAGATCCTCCCGACCCAGTGATTCAACCCTGGTCTCCTGCATTGCAGGCAGTTTCTATACCATCAGAGCCACTACAGAAGCGACTTAATTTCTATTTCAGTTCAGTTCAGTGGCTCAGTTGTGTCCGAGTCTCCGTGACCCCATGGACTGCAGCACACCAGGCTTCCCTGTCCATCACCAACTCCCAGAGCTTACTCAGACTCATGTCCATCAAGTCGGTGATGCCATCCAACCATCTCATCCTGTGTCCTCCCCTTCTCCTCCTGCCTTCAATCTTGCCCAGCATCAGGGTCTTTTCCAATGAGTCAGTTCTTTGCATCAGGCGGCCAAAGTATTGGAGTTTCAGCTTCAGCATCAGTCCTTTCAACGAATATTCAGGACTGATTTCCTTTAGAATTGACTGGTTGGATCTCCTTGCAGTCCAAGGGACTCTCAAGAGTCTTCTCCAACACCACACTTGAAAAGTATCAATTCTTCACCATTCAGCTTTCTTTATGATCCAACTCTCATATCCATAATGAGTACTGGAAAAACTATAACCCTGACTAGACGAATCTTTGTTGTCAAAGTAATGGCTCTGCTTTTTAATATGCTGCCAAGGTTGGTCATAGCTTTTCTTCCAAGGAGCAAGCATATTTTAATTTCATGGCTGTAGTCACAATCTGCAGTGACTGTGGAACCCAAGAAAATAAATTCTGTCACTGTTTCCACTGTTTCCCCATCTATTTCCCATGAAGTGATGGGACCAGATGCCATGATCTTAGTTTTCTGAATGCTGAATTTTAAGCCAACATTTTTGCTCTCCTCTGTCACTTTCATCAAGAGGCTCTTTAGTTCCTTTTCACTTTATGTCATAAGGGTGGTGTCGTCTGTGTATCTGAGGTTATTGATATTTGTCCCTGTAATCTTGATTCTAGCTTCTGGTTCATCCAGCCCAGCATTTTGCATGATATATTCTGCATTTAAGTTATAAAAGCTGGGTGACAAGACACAGTCTTGATGTACTCCTTTCCCAATTTGGTACCATTTTGTTGTTCCATGTCCGGTTCTAACTGTTGCTTCTTAACCTGCATACATATTTCTCAGGAGGCAGGTCAGGTGGTCTGGTATTCCCATCTCTTTCAGAATTTTCCACAGCTTGTTGTGTTCCACACAGTCAAAGGCTTTGGTGCAGTCAGTAAAGCAGAAGTAACTGTTTTTCTGGAACTCTCTTTCTTTTTCCATGATCCAACAGACGTTGGCATTTTGATCACTGGTTCCTCTGCCTTTTCTAAACCCACCTTATATCTGGAGATTCATGGGTACTGTTGAAGTCTGGCTTAGGGAATTTTGAGCATTACTTTGCTAGCATGTGAGATGAGTGCAATTTGCATTTACCCAATGAATATTGATGTTGAGTATCTTTCTTATATGCTTATTTGCTGTCTATACGTCATTTTTGGGGAAGTATCTTTTCAAATATTTTGCCCAGTTTTTATTAGGTGGTTTGTTTTCTTATTATGGAGTCATAGAGATTTCCTTAAATATTGTCAGTACAAATTCCTGATTAAATATGTGATTTGCCAGTAGTGTCTCTTGTCTGTGTATTGTCGTTTCATTCTTTTAACAGTATCTTTCAAAGAAAAGATGTTCTAAATTTTTATGAAGTAGGTAACTTTTGAAACTAAATTATACTTTTGCATTTTTTCCTAGAAGTTTATAGTTTTAGGCTGTACATATTGTTCTGTGACCCACTTTGATTCATTTTTGTACATGGTGTGTAATATGGGTTAAATTTTGCTTTATGATTTTCCATATGGCTATGGGTCTTTTTCCAGAACTATTTGTTGAAAATACTATTCTTTCTCCATTGAATGGCCTCTGCCAAAAATCAATGGTTAATGTATGTTTGAGTATATTTCTGAAATCTCATTACTGTTCATTAGTCTGTTTATCTTAGCACTGCTGTATTGATTACTGTAGCTTATAATGAATCTTGAAGTAAGGTAGTGTGACTCTTCAAATTTTTTTCTTTTTCTTAAAGTCGTTTTGGCTTTTTTGGTCCTTTGCATTTCCATATAAATTTTAGAATCAGCTAGTCAATTCTACAAAACAAAAACAAAAACAAAAGACCTGCAGAGATTATGATTGGGATTGCTTTGTATCTACAGTTCAATTTTGAGGAGAGTAACAGCTTAATGAAATCGAGCCTTTTAACTCATTGACACAGTTTATTTCCCAATTTATTTTTGACTTCTTTAATTTCCATTGGCTAAATTCTGTAGATTTAAGTACACATATCTTACACAGTTTTTTCAGAAGTATCATTTTTTGAAGTTTTGTAAATGAAAACTTCAAAATTTAAATTTGTGATTATTTCTTGTTGTTATACAGATAATATGATCTTGTGTTCCATAGCTTTTAAAATTAACTTTTTAGTTCTTGTGGCATTTTTGTATATATTATAGCAGTTTTATATAATAATCATGTTATCTGAGAGTCAGATTTTTATTTTGCTCTCTAATCTGTCTGCCTTTTATTTTATTTTCTTGCTCTCGTGCACTAATTAGGACTCTAGAACAGCTGAATTGAAGTGATGATATTGGAGATGCTTGCCTTATTCCAGATCTTAGAGGATATAAGTTCAGTCTTTTACCATTAAGTGTATTAGCCGTAGAGTTCTCATAAATATTGCTTATCAAATTTGGGAAGTTCTTTTCTTGGTTTGTTTAGTGTTCTTTTAAGAAGTATACCTGTGGCTGATTTGTGTCGATGTATGGTGAAAGCCACTACAATATTGTAATAAAGTAATTAGCCTCCAATTAAAATAAATAAATAAATTTTAAACAGAAGTATATATTGAGTTAAAAAATTTTTTTTCTACATCTGTTGAAATGATCATGTAATTCTCCTTCTTTACTGTATTTATTTAATATATTAAATTTTATTGCTTTTAAAATTTTAAACCAAGCTTATATTTCTGAAATAAAAGCTAGCTTTATCCTTTCAGGTCTTACCTAAGCTTTGCTCGGCAGGCCAGAACAGCATTTAGTCTAATTTTCCCTCTACTGAGATCAAACTCTTCTAAGTACTCCTCCCCTAAGTCCATCAGTTGCGTTCTACTCTGGCTGGTGAGAACAGGAAATATTTTTAGCTGTGTGAAGTCCCCAAGTAATGTTCTTTGTTCCCTCTTATCCTTTCCAGTGTCCTTTCCCAGAATAAGGTGATTTCGTTAAGTGTGTGTGATGAGCAGTACTCAGCTCAGACTTGAGAAGGGCCCTCCACAGACCTCTGGGGTGTCCTCTCTGTGCTGTCATCTGCTCTCCGACACTCTTTCTTATGAACTCTAGCTGCATTGGCTCCTCCAAGCTTCTATGTCTGTCTTTTTCATTTCTGACTTTTCCTCCTCGCACACAGTGTGGAAACATTCTGAAGGCACGTCATGCATGTGTGCTAAGTCGCTTCGGCCGTGTCCAGCTCTGTGCGACCCGGGGACTGTAGCCTACCAGGCTCATTCAGACAATCTGGTGTTCACCTGTATTGTGTTCTTTCCCTCAGGGGTCATTGTCATTGTTACCTGGGCCCATTTCTTGGAAAGGTATTTTTCATGTATTTTTGCTTGTTTTAGATAGAAGGGTTTAGGGGATCAGAATTTGTTACCTTAAATATGTCTCTCTGGTATAGTACTTATTTTAAGCTGGTTATTTTCTAAGAAACAGCAGACTTGGGAAAAATCTAAAAAAAAGAGTTTTTGTTTATTGTTGTTGTTTGGTTGCTCAGTTGTGTCTGACTCTTTGCAACCCCCTGGTCTATAGCCTGCCAGGCTTCTCTGTCCATGGGATTTCCCAGGCAAAAATACTGGAGTGGGTTGCCATTTCCTTCTCCAAGAATGAGTAGGAGTTGTGAAACATTTATATTTGTAAGAGAAATCTCCATTTGCATGGTTGTTTCCCTTACTGTACCTGGAAGTAGAGAAAGAACAAATCTTATCAATGGATAAGGCAATGACTTTATGACTTTATCTTACCCTTGTTTTCTGTACATTTCCTGATTACTTCCTATATCTGACTCTCCCCATGCTCAATATCCTCTTTTTGTCTTTAGCTGAGGCTGGAGTTTAAGCGGAGGACTTTGGTTTTTTTGGTGTTACCCAGTTTTCTTGGGTCTCTCCTCTGTATACAATTTATTAACTTTTGTGTGGTTTTCCTCCTATTAATCTGCATCCTGTCAATTTTAATTCCAGATCAACCAGAAGAAGCTAGAAGGGTAGAGGAAAATCTCTTCCTGCCCCCAACAAGGGTAAATGTGTTTCATGTTGGCCAGAAGAAGGCTCTATTGACATTTTTAAACAGTTGGCTCTACATATCTAAAGGTTCCACATTCGTGGATTTAGCTGACTGTGGATAGAAAATATTAAAAAATAAATTCAGAAAATTTCAAAAAGCCAAATTTTAATTTGCCACATGCTAGCAACTGTTTCTGTGGCATTTACATTGTACCTACAACTATTTATATAGAGTTACATTGTGTTAGATATTACAAGTAATCTAGTGATGGTTTAAAGTATTTGAGAGGATTTACAGAGGTTACTGGAGAAGGAAATGGCAATCCACTCCAGTATTCTTGCCTGGAGAATCCCACGGACAGAGGAACCTGGCGGGTTACAGTCCATGGGGTTGCAAGAGTCAGACACGACCAAGTGACTTTCACTATTACTACTACTACAGAGGTTATATGCAAATACTATGCTATTTGATGTAAGGAACTGTCAGTGAACACAAGTTCATGTGCCCGAGGCACAGTGAGGCCAAGCAAACTGAAACATCAGTTTGGAGCAGAGAAAGGTTTACTGCAGGGTTGAGCAAGGAGAACAGGTGCTGAGAAATATATGTAATCAAGCATACATCTTGGTGAAAGATTGCTACCAGTCACAAACATAGCTTCTCTGTTGACTCAGTGGTAAAGAATCTGCCTGCAGTGCAGGAGATGCAGGTTCAATCCCTGGATCAAGAAGAGCCCCTGAAAAGAGAAGTGGTTACCCACTCCAGTATTCTTGCCGGTGAAATCCCATGGACAGAGGAGCCTTGTGGACTATAGTCCATGGGGTCCCAAAAGAGTATCACACATCTTAGCAACAAAACAACCACAATAAAGTCACAAAACAAGATCAAGTTAATGATTTTAGTGCCTATCTGTGTATGGGAAGATGCAAGAATCTGGAGTCATTGAAATTCTTCCTTAGATGTGCATTTTAATTATCTAAGGCCTATATATCCAAAACACAAAGCACTTCAACCTGGTTTTTATCCTGAATTCCTTTCAGGGTGTACTGTGCCAGTGACTGCAGTAGCTAATGACTTGATCTTTGTGGAACTGGATTGGTTTTTTTTCCAACCTAGGTTTCTCTAAGTTTTGTTTTATAATCTAGGTACTTTTCAGTAAGATTAGTTAATTTCTATTTTTAATATTAAATTTCATCAAATTAAAAGGAATTTTCCTCAATTATTTTGAAAATCTGATTTTTTTTTTTTTTTCCAGTTCTCAGAGACTTTTATAACAATGATTTGATAGTATGATTTGAAGCCAGTTTCCCCACCTGCCAGTGGAAGAGATGCAAGGGACACAGGTTCAATCCCTGGTCCTGGAAAATCCCCTGGGTAGGAAATGGCATGTCATTCCAGTATTCTTGTTTGGAAAATCCCATGGACAGAGAAACCTGGTGTGCTACAGTCCATGGAGTCACAAAGAGTCAGATATGACTGAGCAACTGAGCACAACAGTAACAACGGTAATGTGATTTGAAACCAGCAAAATGTCTTTGAAATTTGTGACTCCGTGCATTTCATATGCCTGTTGTCTTCATAGCATCAATTGCTCCAGTTCCCTTGAAGAGTTTTACTATCCCCATTCACTCATTCACTAAATCTATGACAAGCTTGAGGAATAAAGTGACAAATCAAACACAAGTCTTGGTTCTGTAGTAGAGGAAAGCCATGCTATTAACAAGTGAATATAATAAAATGCTAATTCTCAGGGAGGTAAACACAACTTCTTTGCCAGTCATTGCAGTGTTTGGTGATCAAATATAAAATGCAGTGACATCCAAAGAAACCAAAGCCCTGGTAAGGTCATAGTCTATGAGGATAAATGCTGTTCACTCATTTCCACTGAGCAACACTACTGAAGGTGAAATAATTACCTATATCTAATTTTATTTTGTATATTTTCTCCTCTCAGTTTATATATAATTCTGTATTCAACATTCATTTTTGAGAGAGGAGAGAGAAGCATATATTTTTAAAAATAAATACTGTAGCATGGAGAGTTTTTAAACGTGAAACTATTTTTTATAAAATAAAAATAATTTTCAAAATTTTATTTATATTATCATATTTTGTAATTTTATTTATTCATTTATTTATTTATGGTTACGCTGGGCCTTCACTGGGCTTTTCTCTAGTTGCAGAGGGTTGGGGCTACTTTCTAGTCAGAGAGGTGCACAGGCTTCTCATTGCAGTAGCTTCTCTTATTGCTGAGCACAGGCTCTAGGGTGTGAGGGCTTCCATAGCTGCAGTGTGTGGACTCAGTAGTTGCCGTTTCCAGGCTCTAGAGCACAGGCTTAGTAGTGGAGCATGGGCTTAGTTGCTCCAAGGCATGTGGGATCTTCCCGACCCAGGTATCAAACCCGTGTCTCCTGCAGTGGCAGGTAGACTCTTTACCACTGAGCCACCAGGGAAGCCCTGAAACTTTAATAAGATGGAGTTTTTAAAATAGCATGCTGAAAACTAAATGCATATGCTAAAATATTAAAGATACTCATTTTATAGCAAATTTTGGTACAAATATATTTAATAAGTGAAAGGATATCTAGCGGTATTCTGGTATCAATTTCTAAATCATGTATATTAAAAAGGAACAACCTGTTGATCTCTACTCAGTTTTTTCTGACTCTGTCATCCACCCCTTACAAATTAGGATTCCTGTTTCTCACTTCAACGTGTTTAAATATCAAAGGACATCCTTACTTTTTCCTTAAGCATTTTTTTTTCACGTTAAATGTTTATGTACCTAGTATTTATCAGTTGCTCTCTGTGAAAGTCTTTCTTTTACCCTGTGAGGCTCTGTAACCCAAAGGCTATCTGATATTTTTACCCTTTATAATTGCTTTTTTTGCTTTTGCTACTTCTTTTAATTTTTTCTTTTCTTTTTTCTCCATCAACTGTGTCTTCCTGCAATTAGCAGCTCTCTCTCATGGCTGAGTTATCAGGTTTTTCTAGCATATAGGGGCAAATGTTAGGGCTTCCCAGGTGGTGCTAGTGGTAAAGAATCTGCCTGCCAATGCAGGTTGGTGTAAAAGACGTGGGTTCAAACCCTGGGTCAGGAAGATCCCCTGGCAACTCACTGCAGTATTTCTTGCCTGGGGAATCCCATGGACAGTGGAGCCTGGTTGGCTCCAGTCCACAGGGTTGCAAAGAGTCAGACACGCCTGAAGTGACTTAGTATGCATGCATGCATTGGCAAATGTAACTTTGTCCCTTTTCACTTGTCCTTTTTGGGGGTAAAAACTAAATCATTTGGTATAATAAATGCTAAAAATAGATCCCCCACTTTGCTCACCATGACTCATCCTGTTCATTGCAAATTAAAAACGCTGGGATGATTTATTAAGAATTTCAGAATGTGCACCTGGTGATCTACATGGGCGGCCAGGGGACAGAGAAGAGAGGAGCAGAACTGCAGAGTGGTCAAGTGCAGACAGTGCGGTTAGAGGGAAGGTAGGGTTCTTGGCGCTAATCTTGTTCTATCACTTACTGGGTTATTCTAGAAAGTCAAAATCCCTATTGTTCCTTAGTAACATAAAGGATGTCAGTTTGCTTTAAGATACATTAGGCCTCAGAAATGGAAAGAAAGATGGACTATTTCAGATAACAAGTAATTCTCTAAGATTCAGAGTTTGTGATAGGGCTGGTAGAAGATTAAAATCTCAGACAGCTAAAATGTGAACTGCATGGAAACAAAACTTTACAGCTATTTCTAACCGTCGTGCTCTGTATTTGTGACACACGCTTAAGGATAAAACTACAAAGTCACAAAGAACCTCTTTTAATTATTAATAACAAAAAATAAATATTAATGAAAAGCCAAAATAGATTATCATGGGTTTCTATTCAGGAGAAAGCGTACTGATGATTTTGCAATGTGTGAAAGTGACTTAAATAAATAAAAATACTCAGACCTTTATTACTCCTGGGTGAGAATAAATCTTCTTAGATGGGCTACAGACTCTTTGAGGGATTGTCTGTTTCAGTATATTAATATTGTAAAAAATGAACACTGTGCATTGTTCCTAGAAGGTGTCTATAGTGTCTGTTGGATGAATTTATTAAATTTAGAAATTAGGACACTTCTAACAGGTTTTATTGGTACAACTTTCCATTTTGAAGTGTTCCTATTTAGCCGTTGTGTAACTGAATGAACACTGCTTATTACAGAAGATAATATCCAACACAGATTTCCTCAAAGTTGAAGGCAAGTGAGGGCCAGTGTTCATCCATATCCAAAAATCAGTTAAGTGTTAACTCACTTTCATTTGATAACCACCTATGCTTTCTTATACCATTATTTTGGGAAATACCTTGCATATCTTCTATTTGCTATTTGGTCAGTTTTCATTCCAATCCCAAAGAAAGGCAATGCCAAAGCATGCTCAACTACTGCACAATTACACTCATCTCACATGCTAGTAAAGTAACGCTCAAAATTCTCCAAGCCAGGCTTCAGCAATACGTGAACTGTGAACTTCCAGATGTTCAAGCTGGTTTTAGAAAAGGCAGAGGAACCAGAGATCAAATTGCCAACATCTGCTTGATCATGGAAAAAGCAAGAAAATTCCAGAAAAACATCTATTTCTGCTTTACTGACTATGCCAAAGCCTTTGACTGTGTGGATCACAGTAAACTGGAAAATTCTGAAAGAGATGGGCATACCCGACCACCTGATCTGCCTCTTGAGAAACCTGTATACAGGTCAGGAAGGAACAGTTAGAACTGGACATGGAACAACAGACTGGTTCCAAATAGGAAAAGGAGTACGTCAAGGCTGTATATTGTCACCCTGCTTATTTAAATTATATGCAGAGTACATCATGAGAAATGCTGGGCTGGAAGAAGCACAAGCTGGAATCAAGATTGCCAGGAGAAATATCAATAACCTCAGATAGACAGATGATACCACCCTTATGGCAGAAAGTGAAGAGAAACTAAAGAGCTTGTTGATGAAAGTAAAAGAGGAGAGTGAAAAACTTGGCTTAAAGCTCAACATTCAGAAAACGAAGATCATAGCATCTGGTCCCATCACTTCATGGGAAATAGATGGGGAAACAGTGGAAACAGTGTCAGACTTTATTTTTCTGGGCTCCCAAATTACTGCATATGGTGATTGCAGCCATGAAATTAAAAGATGCTTGTCCTTGGAAGGAAAGTTATGACCAACCTAGATAGCATATTGAAAAGCAGAGACATTACTTTGCCAACAAAGATCCATCTAGTCAAGGCTATGGTTTTTCCTGTGGTCATGTATGGCTGTGAGAGTTGGACTATAAAGAAAGCTGAGCGCCAAAGAATTGATGCTTTTGAACTGTGGTATTGGAGAAGATTCTTGAGAGTCCCTTGGACTGCAAGGAGATCCAACCAGTCCATCTTAAAGGAGCTCAGTCCTGGGTGTTTATTGGAGGGACTGATGATGAAGCTGAAACTCCAATACTTTGGCCACCTAATGTGGAGAGCTTACTCATTTGAAGACTGTGATGCTGGGAAAGATTGAGGGCAGGAGGAGAAGGAAATGACAGAGGATGAGATGGTTGGATGACATCACTTACACAATGGACATGGGTTTGAATGAACTCTGGGAGTTGGTGATGGACAGGGATGCCTGGCGTGCTGCGGTTCATGGAGTCGCAAAGAGTTGGACATGACTGAACAACTGAACTGAACTGAACTGGCATATTTCTATTAGACTTTGACTCACCCTAGGAAAGGAAAGATGTCCCCCACCCCCACCTATTTAAAGGCCCCAGGTGAATTATATTGTTTAATTATAGGCCTTTAGTAAATTTATTGCTATTATTTTAAATAATACTTTAATTAATTGCTATTATTTAATAGCAATATTTGAATCAAAGATGAAAACAAGAATTTAGTTCACTTAGCATTTAACCTTGTTTTGTTCTGCATATTTGGGAACAAAATGACTAGGAAGAAAGAGAACTAACTACTGCAGAAAATGCTATTTGCTATGGTTTTCATCTATAGTTGATAAAAAGATGCCATAACATTCTGGATAAATGCTTTAAAGGTAAGCATTATGGAACAGAGATTTAGCAGGTACCTCTGCAAACAATCAGTGCCATTCCTAGGTTGGTAACCTCACTTACTGTGTGATGATGAGCAAGTTATTCATTTATTTTCTCCTTAGTTTTGTCAGATATGAAAATGAGGTCAATGAAAATAACAATATCTGCTTCATAGAATGGGGTTTCCCTCATAGCTCCGTCAGTAAAGCATCTGCCTGCAGTACAGGAGACCTGGGTTCCAATTGTGGGTCAGGAAGATCCCCTGGAGAAGGAAATGACAACCCACTCCAGTATTCTTGCCTGGAGAATTCCATGAACAGAGGAGCCTGGCAGGCTACAGTCCATGGGGTTGCAAGAGTCGGACAGGACTTAGTGACTAAACCACAACCACCATGTCATAGAACAGTTTCTTAAGGATACATTGTGTTAACATTTGCAAAATCTTAACACATGTAGATAAAAAGTACTTATGGTGTATTATTATTTTCTAAATGGAAATCCAATCCTAATTTTCAGTTGCATTTCCTTCTAAATTGAATTTGAATATGAAGTCTTCACTTTTTGAGTTATGGGCTAAAGCACTGGTTCCAAACTGGACTGCTTGTTGGATGGAACATCTGGGTAGTTTAAAAGAACATATTTATACCTGAGTCCCCACCACTGGGGATTTTGATTTACCTCAAATAGGGAATAGCTTCAACCTGTTAAGTATTCAAAGCTCCCCAGGCAATTCTAATGTGTAGCAGTTCTATAGAATATTTCTCTTCAGTTATAGGGAACAAAAATCAAGCCACTTTTTTAAGATTTTTTTTCCCTAATTTTGCCAGAAAATAGGGTCTGAGAGGATGGTCATGTCCCAAGTCTCAGTTGAATCACTGGATCAAGCCTTCAAGTGAGGGTCCTTGGCTTCACTCAGGAAAGAATTCAAGAATGAGCCATGATAAAGTGAAAGCAGGTTTAATTTAGAGAGATACACACTCCATAGGCAGAATGCAGTCTAAGAAGGTGAGAATGGTCCTGAAATATGGGGTAGGTAGTTTTTACGGGTTGAGTAACGTCACGTGCTAATCAGTGAGAGGATTATTCCAACTGTTTTGGAGAAGAGTGGGGATTTACAGAAATTGGGCCACTGCCTACCTTTCAGCCTTTATGGTCATCCTTGGAGCTGCCATGGTACCTGTGGCTTTATCATTTATCTAATGTATTACAAGAGTGTGCAATGAGGCTTAAGTTGAATCTTCTGCCATCTTGGGCCTAAGTGGCTCCAACCAATTTTTTGTCACGTGCTCAATGGCTATGGCATTCTTTGAATGCTCTGCCCTTTATCTCCTGTCTCCTGTTTTGGATAACACCATAAAAAGTCCACCTTCAGGAACTCAATTATATTTTGCTTCTATGTCTACCTTGTTTATGGATCCTGCTCCCAAGTTGCCAAATTAAAATAATCTGTAGAGGATTTTTAAGTCCTAATAAGATATTGCCTTTAGTCTTGAAATACAATGCCAGCCTGAGTGGGTTTTCTATTCTTTACAGTTGCTTCTTAATATCATCATCATCACTTTCCCAATTCTATCAGTTTCTATTGCTGCGACTTAGTATAATACCCATTTAATTTGTTAGCTCATAGTTCTCTAAGGAAAAAAATCAGAAAATGGAGAGGCTGGGTTATCTGCATAGGTTCTCAAACAGTTAAAACGAAGGTGTTGACCTGGCTGAGTCCTTATCTGTAGGCTCTGGAGAAATGTTTATCTCTGGGCTTATTCTTGCTATTGGCAGAATTTAAATCCTTATGGTTTTAGGATTGACGTCCCCATTTCCTTGCTGGGTGTCAGCTGTGGTTCATTCTCAGCTCCTAGAGGCTGTCTGCATTTCACATGATGAGTGTTCTCTTTCTTCAAAAGCCAGTGGGAACATTCTTTTCTGACTTCCTATCACAATTCTCTATGGCCAGCAAAAAAGAAAGAAAGGAAAAGAAAAACAAAGTCTTTGGATTTAAAGGACTCAATTCAGCAACTATAGCAGAGGTCTGTTATCCAAAGCTTGCTTTGGTAATGCTCTGTCACCTGAGGTGTATGCTGTTGTCCTGGCTCCCCAACTCCCAACTTTCAACTCACTTTCTACAGTCCAGTTACCTGTCTATTACCCTAAGGCTTTGCTTATTGAGCTCTGAGACAACAATGAGCTTTTTTTTTTTTTTTGATGGGATATATATATATATATTTTTTTTTTTTTTTAATTTTTAACTTTACAATATTGTATTGGTTTTGCCTCTTTTTGATAAAAGAAACTGCTTCCTCCACCAATGGACTGAGAATAGAAGAAAAAGTCCCTGTAGGACTTCTGTATCTCCTGCATGGAAGGAAGTAAATGTTTCCTTCTTTTAAATGTTTACTTATTTCCTTATTTTAAAGTCTGCTTTGATTGTTGGACTTTGGTGGGCCCTTAGAGAAGATGGTTTATTACTAGAGGGAAGACTCTCTTTTTTGTTATAGGAAATATGTTGAAAATGCTCATTTTTTAAAAAGGCATTTTGAAAGCATCCCAAGTGAAACAGACCATGAACATTCTGCTCCCCAAGGTAGAAGCTGCAAATAAAGATGAAGATTTCTTAGGCTGAAAAATGACACTGATTAAATATAGACTGAGGTGGTTTATGTGAATATTTTGGCCCAGTTATAAGCATTTTTCTTCTCTGTAGCATAGGTCTAGCTATTAATTTTCCCTATAGGCTGACAGTCTTACTGTTACAGTGTTAACAATACAAGATGAAAAATATGCTACTGTGAGAGTTTACTACTGTGAACCCAGTGGTCACATATTTTAAACTTGATTTCTAATATGGGTTTACTGCTTGGCCCTTATATATTTCCAACTAAAGATCATATTAAATTCATATTGACCTCTCTAAAACCTATGGCTCTTTTGTAGAAATTTGCCATAATTAACAGCAACTTCTTTTTGCAGAAATATTTTCTTCTATGACATAGATTAGTAGAAGTAACTGTCTTCTCTGCACAGTCAGTACCCAGAAAGGGTGAAATCCTGATGTCTGTGATGCTTACCTCTAGATACATCCTTGGCCTTTCTGAGTATTTGATTCTTACAGTCAATTTTTGGTCAGTGAGCCACAAAATGTTACCTTTTCTTTTGTTCCTAGACATTGAAGCAGAATCTCAAGCAATACCCACATCCCCATTAAAAAAAAAAAAAAATCAACAGATTGTGTTTCTTTGTTTTGTTTGCCATCAATGTATAATCTTTATAACATGTCAGTTCAGGGTGGAGGTACTATAGGAAAAGTTTGTTAGGCATTTTGGCATTCGATCTCTTAGACTCCTGTTGTAGGTCTTGTATTTCTTCTACACAACTCGAAGGAAGCAGAGTTATCTGTCCTTATAGATTAATAAATACTTTAATTTACAACCCCTTCAATTTTACTACTTGTATTACTGGATTAATGATTCCTGTTGAAAATTTATTCATGGCAAATAAATTAAAACAAAATGTTGTGTTTGCCTTATGTCTATTTAATCTTTATCTATTTGTATTTCTAATGCTTTAATAGCTCTAGCTACAGCAGAAACTATCTTATACCCAGAATTACTTGCAATTAAGAAAACTCTAATGCAGCTTATCTTGTAGATTTATTTGAAACAATTTAAAAATTAAAAAAGAGGAAAGAAATAAAATGCTTTAAGGTCATTGGTATAGTACTAGGGTTGTCTGCTAATATTTAAATATTTCCAAGAAGATAATATAAAAAATGGGAAAGAGCTGTGTATGAAGATCTAAGTATATAAACAATGCATGTAGTAAGTAGAAGGATTATATTCAGAAGATGAGGAAGAATGAAATTTTGTGAGCTTGTCTTAATAAAAGGAAATCATGTTTGCAAGCAATTAGTTATGAAACTCTGTTATGCAAAACATCAATTATGGTCAGCTAAGACACTGGGAATTTGAAGACCTAAATTAAATTAAAAATTTCTTCTTTAAAAAATTAGAATCATTATATTGAAAAATTGTTCTTTTTATTGAGGTACAATTGACAAAACTATATTAGTTTCAGGTGTGCTGCTACTGCTAAGTCACTTCAGTCGTGTCTGACTCTGTGCGACCCCATAGACGGCAGCCTACTAGGCTCCTTTGTCCCTGGGATTCTCCAGGCAAGAACGCTGGAGTGGGCTGCCATTTCCTTCTCCAGTGCATGAAAGTGAAAAGTGAAAGTGAAGTCGCTCAGTCCTGTCCGACTCCTAGCGACCCCATGGACTGCAGCCTACCAGGTTCCTCCGTCCATGGGATTTTCAAGGCAAGAGTACTGGAGTGGGTTGCCATTGCCTTCTCCGGTTGGCTATGTATGCTGCTGCTAAGTCGCTTCAGTCGTGTCCGACTCTGTTCAACCCCATAGACGGCAGCCCACCAGGCTCCCCGTCCCTGGGATTCTCCAGGCAAGAACACTGGAGTGGGTTGCCATTTCCTTCTCCAATGCATGAAAGTGAAAAGTGAAAGGGAAGTCGCTCAGTCGTGTCCGACTCCTAGCGACCCCATGGACTGCAGCCTAAGCTCCTCCGTTCATGGGAGTTTCCGGGCAAGAGTACTGGAGTAGGGTGCCATTGCCTTCTCTGAAGTTTCAGGTGTACAATGTAACAATTCAATATGTGTATATGTTGCAAAATGATCACCGCCAGAAGTCTAGTTGACATCCATCAACATACGTAATTACAGAATTTTTTTCCTTGTGATGAGAACTTTAATATTTGCTCTCTTAGCAGCTTTCAAGTACACAATACAGTTTTATTAACTATGGTTTCTACACTGTGCATTATATCCATGATTGTTTGATGACTGGAAGTTTGTATCTTTTAATTCCTTTTACCCATTTCACCTGCCTCTGATATCCATTGATTTGTTCTCTGTATCTATAAGCTTGGTTTTCTTTTTGTTTGTTTGTTTTAAGATTCTACAATAAATGAGATTATATGATATTTATCTTTCTATGTTTGACTTATTGCACTTAGCATAAATCCCTCAAGGTTCATCCATCTAGTTCCCAATCTCAAATTTTCATGATTTTTAATGGCTGAATAATATTCAATTGTGTGTATACAAGTGTGGATCACACTTTGAAATATATATATCTCACATTTTGTTTATCCATTCATCTCTTGATGAACACACAAGTTGTTTATGTATCTTGGTTAATGAAAAATAACAGTAAACATGGGGGAGCAGATATGTATTCAAGTTAGTGTTTTTATTTTTGAAAAAAATACCCCAAAGTGGATTGTTGAATCATAAGTAGTTCTACTTTTAATATTTTGAGGACCATCCATTCTCTTTTCCAAAAAGGAAGCACTGCTTTACATTCTCTCCAACAGTGCAGTCCATATCCTCTCTTATTATTTCACGTCTTTTTGGTGATAGCCATTCTAACTGATGTGAGGTGATAATATTATTGTGGTTTTGATTTTCAATTCCCTGATGGTTAGAAATGTTGAGCATCTTTTTATGTACCTGTTGGTCATCTAACTCAGATGACCGTTATAACTACTACTGTGGGCAAGAATCCCTTTGAAGAAATGGAGTACCCATCATAGTCAAGAAAAGAGTCAAAAATGCAGTACTTGGATGGTATCTCAAAAATGACAGAATGATCTCTGTTCGTTTCCAAGGCAAACCATTCAATATCATGGTAATCCAAGTCTATGCCCCAACTAGTAATGCTGAGGAAGCTGAAGTTGAATGGTTCTATGAAGACTTACAAGATCTTTTAGAACTAACACCCCCAAAAGATGTCCTTTTCATTATAGGGGACTGAAATGCAAAGTACAAAGTCAAGAAAAACCTGGAGTAACAGACAAATTTGGCCTTGGAGTACAGAATGAAACAGGGCAAAGGCTAATAGAGTTTTGCAAGAAAACACACTGGTCGTAGCAAACACCCTCTTCCAAAAACACAAGAGAAGACTCTACATGTGGATATCACCAGATGGTCAACACTGAAATCAGATTGATTATATTCTTTACAGCCAAAGATGGAGAATCTCTATATAGTCAGCAAAAACAAGATGGGGAGCTGACTGTGGCTCAGATCATGAACGCCTTATTGCCAAATTCAGACTTAAACTGAAGAAAGAAGGGAAAACCACTAGACCATTGAAGTATGACCTACCTAAATGAAATCCCTTATAATTATACAGTGGAAGTGAAAAATAGATTGAAAGGACTAGATCTGATAGACAGAGTGCCTGATGAACTATGGACAGAGGTTCTTGACATTGTGCAGAAGATGGGATCAAGATCATCCCCAAGAAAAAGAAGTGTAAAAAGCAAAATGGTTGTCTGAGGAGGCCTTACAAATAGCTGTGAAAAGAAGAGAAGCAAAAACTAAAAGAGAAAAGGAAAGATATATCCATTTGAATACAGAGTTCCAAATAGCAAGGAGAGATAAGAAAGTCTTCCTCAGTGATCAGTGCGAAGAAATAGAGGAAAACAATAAAATGGGAAAGACTGGAGATATCTTCAAGAAAATTAGAGATACCAAGGGAATATTTCATGCAAAGATGGGCTCGATAAAGGACAGAAATGGTATGGACCTAACAGAAGCAGAAGATATTAAGAAGAGGTAGCAGGAATACACAGAAGTATACAAAAAAGATCTTCATGACCAAGATATTCACGATGATATGATCACTCACCTAGAGCCAGACATCCTTGAATGTGAAGTCAAGTGGGCCTTAGAAAACATCACTACGAACAAAGCTAGTGGAAGTGATGGAATTCCAGTTGAGCTCTTCCAAATCCTGAAAGATGATGCTGTGAAAGTGCTGCACTCAATACGTTAGCAAATTTGGAAAACTCAGCAGTGGCCACAGGACTGGAAAAGGTCAGTTTTCATTCCAATCCCAAAGAAAGGCAATGCCAAAAAATGCTCACACTACCATAGAATTGCACTCATCTCACATGCTAGTAAAGTAATGCTCAAAATTCTCCAAGACAGGCTACAGCAATACGTGAACTGTGAACTTATAGATGTTCAAGCTGGTTTTAGAAAAGGCAGAGGAACAAGAGATCAAATTGCCAACATCTGCTGTATCATCAAAAAAGAAAGAGAGTTCCAGAAAAACATCTATTTCTGTTTCATTGACTATGCCAAAGCCTTTGACTGTGTGGATATTAATAAATTGTGGAAAATTCTTCAAGATATGGGAAACCAAACCACCTGACCTGCCTCTTGAGAAATCTGTATGCAGATGAGGAAGCAACAGTTAGAACTGGACCTGGAACAACAGACTGGTTCCAAATAGGAAAAGGAGTACGTCAAGGCTGTATATTGTCACCCTGCTTATTTAAGTTATATGCAGAGTACATCATGAGAAACACTGGGCTGGAAAAAGCACAAGCTGGAATCAAGATTTCCAGGAGAAATATCAATAATCTCAGATATGCAGATGACACCACCCTTATGGCAGAAAGTGAAGAAGAACTAAAGAGCCTCTTGATGAAAATGAAAGAGGAGAGTGAAAAAGTTGGCTTAAAGCACAACATTCAGAAAACTAAGATCTAGTCCCATCACTTCATGGGAAATAGATGGGGAAACAGTGGAAACAGTATCAGACTTTCTTCTTTTGGGCTCCAAATTCACTGTAGATGGTGATTGCAGCCATGAAATTAAAAGATACTTGCTCCTTGGAAGAAAAGTTATGACCAACCTAATCAGCATATTAAAAAGCAGAGACATCAGTTTGCCAACAAAGGTCCATCTAGTCAAGCTATGGTTTTTCCAGTAGTCATGTATGGCTGTGAGAGTTGGACTATAAAGAACGCTGAGTGTGGAAGAATTGGTGGTTTTGAACTGTGGTGTTGGAAAAGACTCTTGAGAGTCCCTTGGACTGCAAGGGGATCCAAGCAGTTCGTCCTAAAGGAAATCAGTCCTCAGTATTCGTTGGAGGGACTGATGCTGAAACTCCAATACTTTGGCCCCCCGATGTGAAGAACTGACTCATTTGAAAGAACCCTGATACTGGGAAAGATTGAAGACAGGAGGAGAAGGGGACAACAGAGGATGAGATGGTTGGATGGCATCAGCAACTCAATGGACATGAATTTGAGTAAATTCTAGGAGTTGGTGATGGACAGGGAGGCCTGGTGTGCTGCGGTTCGTAGGGTCACAATGAGTTGGATATGACTGAATGACTGAACTGAACTTAACTGGTCATCTGTATGTCTTCTTTGGAGACATGCCTATTTTGAATCTCTGTCTGTTTTTTAATTGACTTGCTTTTTTGTTTGTTTCATTTTTGCTATTGAATTGTTTGTTTTGTTTTTGTGAAGAACTATCTTAATGTCTCCCCACCTGACTATCTTAATGTCTCCCCACTATTTATGTGACCTACATAAATAGTGGTTATTTGATCACAAGTGAGATTGTTAGAAATGAAGTGGGATACTGATTTTGAGAGGAATCAGTGATGTTTGGTGGTGGTGAAATGGTTGAAGTTTATTAGAAATGCCTAATGATTATAAACACAGGATCTGTTGAGTAAAGCTGATATTCAGAAACTGGAGTGCCTGAGTCTAAATTCCAAATTCAGAGATCAAAGGCAGGAATAAACATGTGGGAAAATCTGGAATGGGATGGGGCCAGAATTGGTACTGATTGCAAACAGAAAAGAAGACAATTTAAAAAAGTATAAGCACCATGTTTCAAGATTGCCTTTATTACCAAATGGAAGTCTGGAACCAGATTCTCTGGGTAGAAATTCTGACTCTCCTATTTACTATATCTGTGACACAGTCAGCTTAATTAATCCTTTAGAGTATTTGTTTCCTCTTATAAAAAATGCAAAAATTACACTAATAATCATCTAGGACTATTTTTTGAATTAAGTGAATTAATACATATAAAGTACCTAAAACATTAGCATGTACCTAAAAGATAGTAATTTGATAGTATTGTTGGTATTGTTTTTATTAAACAAAATTAAGTCAAGCAATTAATGTTGTAGGTACTATGTTTCTAATATTTCCAACATCCCTGACATACGTATGTTATTCCTATTTTTACAGATGGGGAAGCTAATTTTCAGAGGGGAAAATGACATCTCTAAGGTTTCAAAGCTTTAAGAAAAAGGTGTGAGCTAAAAATAAGATATCTCTGACTTCCCAGATGATATATAATTTTATTTTCACTACTTCACAAGTTATGTAACATAAGAAGTCTCTCTAAAGACCATGTAATTTTAGATGAAAGATAAAGTAATTCTTTTTTAATAAACGGAAGAGTTGAGTATGGTTTTTAAAAATAATTTCAGTGCATTTTAATTTGGTCTTGACGACACATGTGTTTTAGCCAGCACTAATGAAACAAAGCTAGAAATAAAGAAAGAGTGGGATTTTAAAAGCCTAAATTATGAAGAAAACCTCACATTGCAGATATATCTTGCACATTGGTATGCAGGCATGGTAATGACATATATTAAGTTAAGTATGAGTTATTGTGTGTGACTAGAGCATGGAATGAATGAGGCATCAATTGGACGTGAGAGTAGACAGGTATTTGAGGCTACATTATGAATAGTCTTAACTCTATACTGAGAATGCTGCTGCTGCTGCTAAGTCGCCTCGGTCGTGTCCAACTCTGTGTGACCCCATAGATGTCAGCCCACCAGGCTCCGTCGTCCCTAGGATTCTTCAGGCAAGAACACTGCAGTGGGTTGCCATTTCCTTCTCCAATGCATGAAAGTGAGAAGTGAAAGTGAAGTTGCTAAGTCATGTCTGACTCTTCACAACTCCATGGACTGAAGCCCACCAGGCTCCTCCGTCTATGGGATTTTATAGGCAAGAGTACAGGAGTGGGGTTCCATTGCCTTCTCCAATACTGAGAATAGAATAAACTATTATTAAACTACATACTATAGAATATGGGGAAAATTAAGATTTTTAAAAATAGAAGATGAATATGATAAAATAATATACTGAAACAGAGAACTCTGGTAGCAAGGTAAGTAGTATATTTGTTGTGAGAGAAAGTGGATAAAGGAGATCACAGACTCTACAAATAGTCATGATGATGAGGAAATACAAGGGATGGGATCCTTAGAGAAGTAATTTAAGAAAATAAGACTCAAAAGCTTTTTCTAATATTAAAAATTAAGAAAGGATAATTTGTGAGTGGCTGATTTTTAGCTGTGGCAACCAAGTAAATGATTATTTCTTTTTATATGGAAAGACAGGTGGAGAAGCAGGTTTTAGAGGGAAAATGAGGAATTCAGTTTTGAATTGGCAAAGTTGGAGATAGAGTGGGATATTTAGATAAAGCAGCTATTTGGAAATGTGTTTACACTCAGTACTAGAGGTGTAGACTTGAGGATTCTGATGATGCAATTGATAATTGAATTCATGTGAATCATAGATTATCGTGCATATGAAGATAGAAGGAAGACACTATAAATAGTAATAGATCTCTGGGAGACTCTAGTATTTACATAGCAGAAGGGGGCAACTTGTTGGTAAGGAAGATGAAGTATAATAAAAGATTTAGTCACGCTATGAAAAAGAAGTGAAACAGAAGATAAAGGAGCAGAAAGTTTTAAAGACAGAACGTCAGTTCAATTCAATTCAGTTGCACAGTTGTGTCCAGCTCTTTGCGACCCCATGGACTGCAGCATGCCAGGCTTCCCTGCCCATCACCAGCTCCCAGAGGTTGCTCAAACTCAATGTCCATCAGGTTGGTGATGCCATCCAGCCATCTTATTCTCTCCATCCCCTTCTTCCACCTTCAATCTTCCCCAGCATCAGGGTCTTTTCCAATGAGTCAGTTGTTTGTATCTGGTGACCAAGGTTTTGGAGTTTTAGTTTCAACATCAGTCCTTCCAGTGAATATTCAGAACTGATTCCCTTTAGGATTGACTGGTTTGATCTCCTTCTAGTCCAAGGGACTCTCAAGAGTCTTCTCCAACACCATAGTATGTCAGTTTCAGAAAAATCAGACTGTGGGGTCAAGAAAGATGAGGACATTAACAAGTTACTAGACTTCACACTTAAAAAACAATAGGATTTTCCCACAAGAACACTTTCAGTGGAATAATCAGAGGACAGGTAGATTGTGATGAGTGGAAGATTGAATGGCATAAGAAGAGTTGAGTAGGATAATGATAATTGATAGACAGATAAATATTGGAGAATCATGGTTTTCTTTGAGAAAAGAGCAAATGAAACCAATGTAAGTACAGTTTTGATATACCTTGAGGTGAAGAAGATGTTTGAAAATATTTGCTCCTGATGGTTTCTATTTCCTCATAGTATGAAACAAGGACATCTGCTGGGTAACTTTAGAAACTTAGGTTTGGAACACTCTGCTAGTAGTAGGTGATTAAAGAGCTGGAATATGTGGGATTGTTGTATTAATGTATTTTTTAAAACACAGTGAAAAAGTTGTATAAGAATATCAAATGTACGGCAGTATATTCTGAGTAGCCTGAGAGAAGGAACAAAGAAAATAGACAAATGGGTTGAGCCATGGTTGGAAATTGGCAAGGCAGATGTTTAAAGTCAAAGGATAAAAGGAAATGAATACAGGAAGATTCAAATAGATAAGAAAAACTGGGATCAGAAAGCTGATCAATGTTATATTCCATATCATTGTCAGTGATCTGGTGTTGTAGGTGAGAAAATGGAGTTAAGTATACGGATAGGCTTGAGCTTTCCTGATAGTTCAGTTGGTAAAGAATCCGCCTGCAATGCAGGAGACCCCGGTTTGATTCCTGAATCAGCAACATCCGCTTGAGAAGGGATAGGCTACCCAATCTGGTATTCTTGGACTTCCGTTGTGGCCCAGCTGGTAAAGAATCCATCCACAATGTGGGAGACCTGGGTTCTATCCCTGGTTTGGGAAGATCCCCTGGAGAAAGGGAAAGTCTACCCATTCCAGTATTCCGGCCTGGAGAATTCCATGGACTGTATGTATAGTCCATGGAATGGCAAAGAGTCGGACATGACTGAGAGACTTTCACTTTCATATGGATAGGAATTTGTCAGTCATCTCTTCCCTTTTACTCTTTGCATGCTATGATAAGAGGAGTAAGTATTTAAAATGTACTTTCCAAGAGTTGCGGAGAAGGCAATGGCACCCCACTCCAGTACTCTTGCCTGGAAAATCCCATGGATGGAGGAGCCTGGTAGGCTGCAGTCCATGGGGTCGCTAAGAGTCGGACATCACTGAGCGACTACACTTTCACTTTTCACTTTCCTGCATTGGAGAAGGAAATGGCAACCCACTCCAGTGTTCTTGCCTAGAGAATCCCAGGGACGGGGGAGCCTGGTGGGCTGCCGTCTATGGGGTTGAACAGAGTCGGACACGACTGAAGTGACTTAGCAGCAGCAGTTCCAAGTGTTGATGAAGTATGATTAAATTTTTTAAGGATATGACAGAATTGGCATAGTCTAAATGAAGAAATAGCATCTTAGACTTACATAGGAGCTAGATGAGACATTGGAAGTGAAGTATGTCGATTTTCTCCCTCTTGCCTGCCCAATGACCTTAGATAGATTTTACTTTTCTGAGCTTTAGTTTCTTCATTTGTATATTGTACATTTGTATAACACTTGGTGTACCTGCCTCAAAAGGTTCTTCGAATCATCACCATTACTTAAAGTTTACTTAAAACAGAATTACTTAGAGGATACCGCACTATGAGAGAAAAAAGGAGATGTAGTTCTAGAATTAGATAAATTTTGGAAACTCCAGTATGTTTTCTTCTTGGAGTGTTGAAGCTCCAAATGGACTTCAGTTTTATTTTTTTTTAATAAAAAGAAACTGATTTTATTTCGCTTATTGTTACACAGCTTTATTTAACAAGGCTATTTTAAATTAGGAAAGAAATTGTGTTTATTATCTTCAAAATTTGCACTAGAATTCTGCAGAGCACATCTTTTATTTTATATATTGCCCGAGTCCAGCTCCAGCAGCCAGGGATTCAACATGAAGAGATAAACAGTGTTGGCGATGAGACAGCCTCTCAGTTTTCTCGGACTGCCTATTTATTTCAAGTTTAAGAATCTCTTTTATACTTTTACAAAAACATTAGGTCAGAGGTTTGACATTTTCAGTTCCCCCTCACCCAGATTTATTATCTCCATAAATCATTGTTGGTCTGCAGAGTTCCTGCTTCAGAGATTCTCTCAGAATCAGCTTTACCATCTATTATCTATTTCCTCTTATGTGTCCTATAGTTAACTTGTGATTACATTGTAACTCATGCTACATTCCTCAGTTTACTACTTATCTTCCTAAATCCTGTTTGCTCCTAATATCCTGAGCTCACTATCTCTTAAAAAGGCTTCTAGCTACAGTATCTCTAAAATTCCTAACCTCTATAAGCTATAGTAAAAATGCTAACATTACAACATTCCTTAAATCTTGAACTTCTAACTATTTTAATTATTTCTAAGCCCTAAATTCAGTAAACTCCTTTGCCATAAACATTTTCCTCACAAATAGGCTTCAGATAGCAATCCCTCCCATGGCCTCAAGCTATGGCCTATGTGCTCATCTTGGAACACTCTTTTGTAAAAGTCCTTGAACAAATGTCAATGATTAACTTCATGAATTATTCTCTGAGCACAGCTGCAGAAGGCTTTGTGCCTTCTCATGCTCCTCTCAAGAACAATAAACACCATAATATTCTTTTCAGTTAACTCAGCTGAAGAGAGGAAAGAACAAATCAGAATTACAAGGCCTAACTCCTCCATCCCGGGTCCGTGCCTGTGGGACAAGGAGAGGGAATTGGGGCCATGCCTCCATTTTGTGAGTAATGTCTAATGCAGCTCCCAACGATATATATTCTGTTCAGTTCAGTTGCTCAGTCCTGTCTGACTCTTTGCAACCCGATGAATCGCAGCACGCCAGGCCTCCCTGTCCATCACCAGTTCCCGGAGTTCACTCAAACTCATGTCCATCGAGTCAGTGATGCGATCCAGCCATCTCATCCTCTGTCGTCCCTTTCTCCTCCTGCCCCCAATCCCTCCCAGCATCAGAGTCTTTTCCAATGAGTCAACCCTTTGCATGAGGTGGCCAAAGTATTGGAGTTTCAGCTTTAGCATCAGTCCTTCCAATGAACACCCAGGACTCATCTCCTTTAGGATGGACTGGTTGGATCTCCTTGCAGTCCAAGGGACTTTCAAGAGTCTTCTCCAACACCACAGTTCAAAAGCATCAATTCTTCGGCGCTCAGCTTTCTTCACATTCCAACTCTCACATCCATACGTGATCACTGGAAAAACCATAGCCTTGACTAGACGGACCTTTGTTGGCAAAGTAATGTCTCTGCTTTTGAATATGATTTCTAGGTTAGTCATAAGTTTCCTGCAAAGGAGTAAGTGTCTTTTAATTTCATGGCTGCAGTCACCATCTGCATTGATTTTGGAGCCCCCAAAATAAAGTCTGACACTGTTTCCACTGTTTCCCCATCTATTTCCCATGAAGTGGTGGGACCGGATGCCATGATCTTCGTTTTCTGAATGTTGAGCTTTAAGCCAACTTTTTCAGTTTCCTCTTTCACTTTCGTCAAGAAGCTCTTTAGTTCCTCTTCACTTTCTGCCATAAGTGTGGTGTCATCTGCATATCTGAGGTTATTGATATTTCTCCTGGCAATCTTGATTCCAGCTTGTGCTTCTTCCAGCCCATCATTTCTCATGATGTACTCTGCATATAAGTTAAATCAGCAGGGTGACAATATACAGCCTTGACATACTCCTTTTCCTATTTGGAACCAGTCTGTTGTTCCATGTCCAGTTATAACTGTTGCTTCCTGACCTGCATATAGGTTTCTCAAGAGGTAGATCAGGTGGTCTGGTATTCCCATCTCTTTCAGAATTTTCCAGTTTATTGTGATCAACACAGTCAAAGGCTTTGGAATATTCAATAAATCAGAAATAGATGTTTTTCTAGAACTCTCTTGCTTTTTTGGTGATCCAGTGGATGTTGGCAATTTGATCTCTGGTTCCTCTGTCTTTTCTAAAACTAGTTTGAACATCTGGGAGTTCACGGTTCATGTATTGCTGCAGCCTGGCTTGGAGAATTTTGAGCATTGCTTTACTAGCATGTGAGATGAGTGCAATTGTGTGGTAGTTTGAGCATTCTTTGGCATTGCCTTTCTTTGGGATTGGAATGAAAACTGACCTTTTCCAGTCCTGTGGCCACTGCTGAGTTTTCCAAATTTGCTGGCATATTGAGTGCACCACTTTCACAGCATCATCTTTCAGGATTTGAAATAGCTCAACTGGAATTCTATCACCTCCACTAGCTTTGTTCATAGTGGTGTTTTCTAAGGCCCACTTGACTTCACATTCCAGGATGTCTGGCTCTAGGTGAGTGGTCACACCATCATGGTTATCTGGGTCGTGAAGCTTTTTTGTACAGTTCTTCTGTGTATTCTTGCCACCTCTTCTTAATATCTTCTGCTTCTGTTAGGTCCATAGCATTTGTGTCCTTTATCAAGCCCATCTTTTCGTGAAATATTCCCTTGGTATCTCTAATTTTCTTGAAGTGATCTCTAGTCTTTCCCATTCTGTTGTTTTCCTCTATTTCTTTGCATAGATCGCTGAGGAAGGCTTCCTTATCTCTTCTTGCTATTCTTTGGAACTCTGCATTCAAATGCTTATATCTCTCCTTTTCTCCTTTGCTTTTCATTTCTCTTCTTTTCAGAGCTATTTGTAAGGCCTCCTCAGACAGCCATTGTGCTTTATGCATTTCTTTTCCATGCGGATGGTCTTGATCCCTGTCTCCTGTACAATGTCATGAACCTCAATCCATAGTTCATCAGACACTCTACTATATATATATCTATATCTATATACACACATATATATTATCTTTAATTTTTTTTTTTCACCAGAACTGTTAGGTAAGCTACATCAGAAAAATATGTTGCACATATGGCCAGAATATTGGCAATATTTGCCCAGGTTTTTTTCCAGAGTTCTATTGCTTAATTTATAAGTGTAAACAATCACATTATACTTGAAACATATATTCAATTGGGCTCAATCACCATTTTAGACAAATATTATTATTTCTCTAGTGGTCATTGATTTCTTAGTCACAAAAACCTCTGAATGTAAATATGAAATTTTAATTTATTTTATTTGACTTTCTTTGATAATATTTTTGTTTAAAATTTTTTTCATTCTTATTCATAAAAGCTATTGGTCTATAGGTTCCCTTTCTTAATACATCTTCATCAGATTTTTATATGAAGATTTTAGGGATTCTGAAGATGAGTTAAAAATTACTCCTTTTTCTATTTTCTGGAAGACTTTCTGTATGGTGTTATGTAAATATTTGGGAGAATTATCTGGTAAGGAAATTTGGGTCTCAGGATTTTGGAAAGATGACTTAAGTAGATATGTAACAGTTACTGAATCACTTATATTTTCTCTATTCATTTTTTGGTAAACCATTTATCTAGAAAATTTTCTGGTTAATGTAAAAATTTAAATTAATTGACATATAGGTATAAGTATAGATAATACCGGGAGAAGGCAATGGTACCCTACTACAGTACTCTTGCCTGGAAAATCCTATGGACGGAGGAGCCTGGTGGGCTGCAGTCCATGGGGTCTCTAAGAGTCGGACACGACTGAGTGACTTCACTTTCACTTTTCACTTTCATGCATTGGAGGAGGAAATGGCAACCCACTCTAGTGTTCTTGCCTGGAGAATCCCAGGGATGGTGGGGCCTGGTGGGCTGCCATCTATGGGGTCACACAGAGTCAGATATGACTGAAGTGACTTAGCAGCAGCAGCAGCATAGATAATACCAACAGTTTTTAATTTTATTTACTGTACATTTGCTTTTTAAAAATTACTTTGTTTTTACTTTATATTTTATTCTATTTTTTTATTTTAGTTTAATTTCTATTCATTTTCTAACTTCTAGACATGGATACATAGATCATGATTTTATTTTTGTGTGTGTAATACATAGATTCAAGATCATACTGCTTTTCAGAGTAGATCTGCAATTTGTGTCATATGTGGCTTGGATGAACAGAGGCATAATAAAAACAAGTAGAGTGAAGTAAGCCAGAAGGAAAAACATAAATACAGTATACTAACGCATATATATGGAATTTAGAAAGATGGTAACAATAACCCGGTGTACGAGACAGCAAAAGAGACACTGATGTATAGAACAGTCTTATGGACTCTGTGGGAGAGGGAGAGGGTGGGAAGATTTGGGAGAATGGCAATGAAACATGTAAAATATCATGTAGGAAACGAGTTGCCTGTCCAGGTTCGATGCACGATGCTGGATGCTTGGGGCTGGTGCACTGGGACGGCCCAGAGGGATGGTATGGGGAGGGAGGAGGGAGGAGGGTTCGGGATGGGGAACACATGTATACCTGTGGCGGATTCATTTTGATATTTGGCAAAACTAATACAATTATGTAAAGTTTAAAAATAAAATAAAATTAGAAAAAAAAAAAAACAAGTAGAAGTTTTGTATTACACGCGGGTATAAAGTCCTTAAGCAAATGTCAATGTGGCAGATATTTTACTTGTTTGTCTATGCTTCAGAGAAATTTATTTTATGATCAGACAAGTGTGAGCAAGAGTCTCTCAGGGAAAATTTTATATGATAGGGCCATATAAAGAGTAGACCATTATTCTACAATGGCATCATTTTGTGTATATGTCAGAACTAAACATAGAATGACTGTGTTAATTTTGTAGAAAGTTTTAAAAAGTTTTTATTTTTCATTCCCACAAGGAAAAGACTAAAAAAAAAAAAAAAAGCCTTCTTAGTCCCAGGCTGAAAACTTTGATAACTCATAACAATCTATATTAAGTGAAATGAATTAGGAAATCCTAAATTTCACATACCATTATTCAGTAAGTTGTACATGTCTTTGAAAATAAATGTGAACTTTTTAATTGTCAGAATAGTTATTTTCTAATGAAAAATTTCTAGTCTTTTTCTTGTGAATGGGGAAAGAAGGTATTGTAATATTTTCCATAGACTTTGTGCATATGCATCTCAGTGATGTCAAAAAATGCCTGGACAGTTTGGACTGAATCAAGAGAGGAAGAGCATAGTATCAGTTTGACTTTTAGAAGTTGTATTCCTGTTGTTAGGATAGCCATATGAACCATCTGCTTTCCCCTCTATCTCCTCAAGTTTCTCACTGACCTGGCTAATTCCACGAAGCAGACTTCTTTTGACTTCCTCTCCACTGCCTAACATCTCTCTTTTGTATGAGCTCCTTGCACAGCTCAGTCCTACATGTGTAGATGCTTGTCTGGGACAGTGCTTGCTTTAATTTCAAGCCACTAGGCTTCAGCAATATGTGAACCGTGAACTTCCTGATGTTAAAGCTGGTTTTAGAAAAGGCAGAGGAACCAGAGATCAAATTGCCAACACCCGCTGGATCATGGAAAAAGCAAGAGAGTTCCAGAAAAACATCTATTTTTGCTTTATTGACTATGCCAAAGTCTTTGATTGTGCGGATCACAATAAACTGTGGAAAATTCTGAAAGAGATGGGAATACCTGATCTGCCTCTTGAGAAATTTGTATGCAGGTCAGGAAGCAACAGTTAGAACTGGACATGGAACAGTGGACTGGTTCAAAATAGGAAAAGGAGTACGTCAAGGCTGTATATTGTCACCCTGCTTATTTAACTTCTATGCAGAGTACATCATGAGAAACGCTGGACTGGAAGAACACAAGCTGGAATCAAGATTGCTGGGAGAATCAATCACCTCAGATATGCAGATGACACCACCCTTATGGAAGAAAGTGAAGAGGAACTAAAAAGCCTCTTGATGAAAGTGAAAGAGGAGAGTGAAAAAGTTGGCTTAAAGCTCAGCATTCAGAAAACAAAGATCATGGCATCCGGTCCCATCACTTCATGGGAAATAGATGGGGAACCAGTGGAAACAGTGTCAGACTTTATTTTTTTGGGCTCCAAAATCACTGTAGATGGTGACTGCAGCCATGAAATTAAAAGATGCTTACTCCTTGGAAGGAAAGTATGACCAACCTAGATAGCATATTCAAAAGCAGAGACATTACTTTGCCAACAAAGATTCATCTAGTCAAGGCTATGGTTTTTCCTGTGGTCATGTATGGATGTGAGAGTTGGACTGTGAAGAAGGCTAAGTGCCGAAGAATTGATGCTTTTGAATTGTGGTGTTGGAGAAGACTCTTGAAAGTCCCTTGGACTGCAAGGAGATCCAACCAGTCCATTCTGAAGGAGATCAGCCCTGGGATTTCTTTGGAAGGAATGATGTTAAAGCTGAAACTCCAGTACTTTGGCTACCTCATGCGAAGAGTTGACTCATTGGAAAAGACTCTGATGCTGGGAGAGATTGGGAGCAGGAGGAGAAGGGGATAACAGAGGATGAGATGGCCGGATGGCATCACTGACTCAATGGATGTTAGTCTGGGTGAACTCTGGGAGTTGGTGATGGACAGGGAGGCCTGGCGTGCTGCGATTCATGGAGTCACAAAGAGTTGGACACGACTGAGCAACTGAACTGAACTGAACTGAGGCTTTATAGTTTTAATTTCCTTTAGAAGTATTTTGGATTTATTAATTATATTACATATTATAATTACTCTAAAGTCCATTCTTTATTATTTCACTGTTAATATAACTAATTTGTTGTAGCTCAAACAAATCGCAGGCCTGGATCTCAAAATGTGACTGTCATATAGAAAGAATAAGTCAGCAAGACCAAATGCTGCACCAAGTCTCTTAGGACGCTCCTGTGTTTCAGATGTGTTAATGGAACCATCCAGGTGGAAACCTGAGGTGTCACATCTGGGTTCCTCCCAAGGGACTACCTGAATTCTCTTTCCTGGAATACTGAATTGCTTTCTAAAGTTGCATTAAAGCAGCAACAACAACAACAAACTTGAGTGTATCCTTTCTTGAAGGGTTATACTTTTATAAGTAAACTATTTCATTCTTCCAGATCACATCTAAAATTATTTGAAATAATAGGTTATTTATAGAAATATATTATTATAGAAACAATTGCATAGATTAAAACCGTAAAAATAGATGTCTATTTTTGTTTCAAGAAACTGATAATTTTTTTTCCAGTTAAAGCAGACAGAAGGACCATTCTTGTGGATTATGGAAAAATTTATTTCTGACACAAAGGGAGTCTTTTGACTGCTTACATTAAAAAGAAAAATCAAATGCAGAATTTGTTTGTTGTAGGCTTCTTGGTTCTCTCTTCCGGAGGGACAAAAGTGGGATATTTAAGTCTGAAAGTGGTAAGCTGTGTAAAATCTCAGATATTTTATTTGAATCTAAATAGCTTCAAAAATGAAGAGAAAGATTTTTATATCCACAAGTTAGGACCTCAGTGATATATATTTATTTCACATGATGACAGGGGCATCCTTAATACTAAATAATTATAATCAGCTATATTTTAGAATGTCAAATGGATCAGTAGTTTGGCTAAAAATAATCAGTTATAAACTAAGTGAACAGAGTTAGCAAGAAGAGCTCTTTGTATCATTAGGTTCCATACATATTGAATATTTTCCCACTATTGAATATATGGTTGAAGCATAGCTATTAAAGTATTTGATATTTGGTAACAGAAGTATACATTTCAGATGAAAATACTCTTAAAAGTTCTTTTTAATATATATATATATTTTTGGTTTTAACTTTTTTTTAAAATATAAATTTATTTTAATTGGAGGTTAATATTGTATTGGTTTTGCCATACATCAACATGAATCTGCTACAGTTGTACATGTGTTCCCCATCCTGAACCCCCGTCCCACCTCCCTCCCCGTATCATCCCTCTGGGTCATCCCAGTGCACCAGCCCCAAGCAACCAGTATCATGCATCGAACTTGGACTGGCAATTTGTCACAGTCTTTTTCAAATTATCAATAACATATCCATTTTATCTTATTATCAGTTCTATTTTACATATGAGGAAATTCACACTTGGAAGACATAAGTAAGTTGTCCAGTTTGTAAATGATTAAGCCTAGATTCAAATCTATGCAGCATGTTGAATGGATCAATACTCTTAATTGCCATACAACATTTATTTAAGCAACCAATAATAGAAATATTATTTTCACTTCTTGGAGTGAGGAAACATCAGAAAAAATAAGATTTGAAGGTCAAGAAGCTAGCAGAAATGGGGATTGAATTAGTTCTATCTGAATCTAGAGCTTGCCCCTCAAATCCTGTAATTCTTCAGTATCTTTTTCTCCATACATCTCTCTCCATTTCTTTTGCAAGTACGTAAGAAAGAAAATGTGCTGTGCTCAGTTGTTCAGTCATGTCCAACTCTTTACAACACACAGACGATAGCTCACCAGGTTCCTCTGTCCATGGAATTCTCCAGGCGAGAATACTGGAGGAGTGGGTTGCCATTTCCTACACCAAGGGATCTTCTTGATCCAGGGATAGAACCCATGTCTCCTGCTTGGTAGGGGGAATTCTTTACCACTGCACCATCTGGGAAACCCCAAGAAAATAAATTATAGCAAAATGACAATAGTAGTTATCTCTGAACTGGCTGGATCAATTAAATGAATATTTTCTCATTTATTCTTGAGCACTTAAATTACTACAAATATTTTTATTGAAGCAAAAATACTAGAGCCTCAATGAATAATCTTATCTTGATAGATTGGTGGGTTTGATCTAGGGAGATAAATAATTGGCCAGTGTGCATAAAAGATCTATAACTCTTTAAGTAATGGTTAAGAATGATCATCAAATAACACATTACTATTCACTCTAGCAGTAACAGGACATATTCCCAGCCTAAATATATTGGATTCCAACTGCATAGCAATATAGTCTAATAATCATAAAAGTATTGGCCATTCTTGTATTAGAATAAATGGACTGTTGGAAGTGTGAACTGAGGAAATGGGAAAAATTCAGGTTAGTAAGTAGTATAGTGGAAAGACTGAAGACCTAGCAGATTTGTTAGGTATTAAAGAAGGCTATTTTAAGAAGAAAAATGTATATATTTTTTCAATTCTGATTTGAACAAACCAATCATAAAAACAAATTAGGGAAACTTGAAACTTGTTAGATGTGTATCAAATGATATTAAGGAATTATGTTTATTTTACTTATGTGTGATCATGATATTTTGGAAATACCTACTTACAGTGGAATGCTGCAATGTGTATGAAAGTGAAAGTGAAGTCGTTCAGTCCTGTCCAACTCTTTGTGACCCCATGGACTGTAGCCTACCAGGCTCCTCCACCCACGGAATTTTCCAGGCAAGAGTACTGGAGTGGGTTGCCATTTCCTTCTCCAGATGATCTTCACGACCTGGATCAAACCCGGGTATCCTGCATTGCAGGCAGTTGCTTTACCATCTGAGCCATCAGGGAAGCAATGTGTATGGTTTACTTAAAAATAACTTGTTGAGAGAGATGTCAATGGCTGCTTATATATATGGGAACATAATATTATTGTGTCTCTATTTTTATGAGTTGATATAATTCTAATAAAGTTAAGAAAAGAAAAAGGAAAAAGATAGTAACTTAATTAGCGGTGAACTTGGGTGATGGAAAGGACTTTAATAGAGATTCAGTTCAGTTCAGTCGCTCAGTCATGTCCAACTCTTCGCGACCCCATGAATTGCAGTACGCCAGGCCTCCCTGTCCATCAGCAACTCCCGGAGTTCACTCAAACTCATGTCCATCGAGTCGGTGATGCCATCCAGCCATCTCATCCTCTATCGTCTCCTTTTCCTCCTGCCCCTAGTCCCTCCCAGCATCAGAGTCTTTTCCAATGAGTCAGCTCTTCACATGAGGTGGCCAAAGTACTGGAGTTTCAGCTTTAGCATCATTCTTTCCAAAGAACACCCAGGACTGATCTCCTTTAGAGTGGACTGGTTGGATCTCCTTGTAGTCCAAGGGATTCTAAAGAGTCTTCTCCAGCACCACAGTTCAAAAGCATCAATTTTTCAGCGCTCAGCTTTCTTCACATTCCAACTCTCACATCCCTACGTGACTGCTGGAGAAACCATAGCCTTGACAAGATGAACCTTTGTTGGCAAAGTAATGTCTCTGCTTTTGAATATGCTATCTAGGTTGGTCATAACTTTCCTTCCAAGGAGTAAGCGTCTTTTAATTTTATGGCTGCAGTCACCATCTGCAGTGATTTTGGAGCCCAGAAATATAAAGTCTGACACTGTTTCCACTGTTTCCCCATCTATTTCCCATGAAGTGATGGGACCAGATGCCATGATCTTCGTTTTCTGAATGTTGAGCTTTAAGCCAACTTTTTCACTCTCCACTTTCACCTTCATCAAGAGGCTTTTTAGTTCCTCTTCACTTTCTGCCATAAGGGTGGTGTCATCTGCATATCTGAGGTTATTGATATTTCTCCTGGAAATCTTGATTCCACCTTGTGTTTCCTCCAGCCCAGAGTATCTCATGATGTACTCTGCATATAAGTTAAATAAGCAGGGTGACAGTATACAGCATTGACATACTCATTTTCCTATTTGGAACCAGTCTGTTGTTCCATGTCCAGTTATAACTGTTGCTTCCTGACCTGCATATAGGTTTCTCAAGAGGCAGGTCAGGTGGTCTGGTATTCCCATCTCTTTCAGAATTTTCCACAGTTTATTGTGATCCACATGGTCAAAGGCTTTGGCATAGTCAATAAAGCAGAAATAGATGTTTTTCTGGAACTCTCTTGCTTATTCCATGATCCAGCGGATGTTGGCAATTTGATCTCTGGTTCCTCTGCCTTTTCTAAAACCAGTTTGAATATCAGAAAGTTCACAGTTCACATATTGCTGAAGCCTGGTTTGGAGAATTTTCAGCATTACTTTATCAGCGTGTGAGATGAGTGCAATTGTGCAGTAGTTTGAGCATTCTTTGGTATTGCCTTTCTTTGGGATTGGAATGAAAACTGATCTTTTTGAGTCCTGTGGCCACTGCTGAGTTTTCCAAATTTGCTGGCATATAGAGTGCAGCACTTTCACAGCATCATCCTTCAGGATTTGAAATAGCTCAACTGGAATTCCATCACCTCTACAAGCTTTGTTCATAGTGATGCTTTCTAAGCCCACTTGACTTCACATTCTAGGATGTCTGGCTCTAGGTGAGTGATCACACCATCGTGATTATATGAATCATGAAGATCTTTTTTGTGCAGTTCTTCTGTGTATTCCTGCCACCTCTTCTTAATGTCTTCGCTTCTGTTAGGTCCATACCATTTCTGTCCTTTATCGAGCCCAGCTTTGCATGAAATGTTCCCTATCTCTAATTTTCTTGAAGAGATCTCTAGTCTTTCCCATTCTGTTGTTTTCCTCTATTTCTTTGCATTGATTGCTGAGGAAGCCTTTCTTATCTCTCTTTCCTATTCTTTGGAACTCTGCATTCAGATGCTTATATCTTTCCTTTTCTCCTTTGCTTTTCACTTCTCTTCTTTTCACAGCTATTTGTAAGGCCTCCTCAGACAGCCATTTTGCTGTTTTGCATTTCTTTTCCATGGGGATGTTCTTGATCCCTGTCTCCTGTACAATGTCATGAACTTCTGTCCATAGTTCATCAGGCACTCTATCTATGAGATCTAGGCCCTTAAATCTATTTCTCACTTCCACTGTATAATCATAAAGGATTTGATTTAGGTCATACCTGAATGGTCTAGTGGTTTTCCCTACTTTCTTCAAATTAAGTCTGAATTTGGCAATAAGGAGTTCATGATCTGAGCCACAGTCAGCTCCTGGTCTTGTTTTTGCTGACTGTATAGAGCTTCTCCATCTTTGGCTGCAAAGAATATAATCAATCTGATTTCGGTGTTGACCATCTGGTGATGTCCATGTGTAGAGTCTTCTCTTGTGTTGTTGGAAGAAGGTTTTTGCTATGACCAGTGCATTCTCTTGGCAAAACTCTATTAGCCTTTGACCTGCTTCATTCTGTATTCTAAGGCCAAATTTGCCTGTTACCCCAGGTGTTTCTTGACTTCCTCCTTTTGCATTCCAGTTCCTATAATGAAAAGGACATCTTTTTTGGGTGTTAATTCTAGAAGGTCTTGTAGGTATTCAGGTAGTTAGAATTGGAAAAATGAGTCCAGAATGGCAGTGGCTAAAAGACAAAGAAGAGAAAGCCCTCAAAAATAGAACAAAGAAAGGTCAGAGGACCTGAGTGAGAACCTCAGGTAAAACAAACAGCCCTCCTTGCTAGCCCAATTTACACAGGGCAGGCTCAGGGGAAGGACAAAAAAACATGTAAAAAAAGAGGAGCCAAAATTGAGCTGGGGTTTTCTCTTCTCTTTGCATCTTTTGGATCGACCTGTCCTCATGCCTCAAGGATGTATTTTCCTTTGCTTTCTAAATAAAACAGCTGTAACATGGAACTGTAACACTGGTCCATCTGAGCAAATTACATGGGGCTGTAACACGGGTCCATCTGTCACTTCAAATTTTTGTTGTGACGAGACAGAACTGAGGAAATTACAAACTCCCCTGACAAAACTAATATGATTCTTGCTCACACATATGTACAAAGACTTAGAAAACAAACTTTTCCAATTTTAAGGCTTGGCATGTGCTTATTGTGAGAAGTGGGAAAGTGACAGATGTGGAGGACATTTCTGAGGAGTCCAACTGGTCCACAGGCTAGTGCAACCGTGTCTGATTAGGCTGACAGTTCTGACTGTTCTTTTCTACTTGAGCCTGGGGGTTCTCTAATTGCTTTTCATATCACTTAGCAGTTAATGGTGCCATTGTCTTTGGGCAACCCATGTGCAGATCGAGATTTGCTGGCAGAATCCAACTTTGGGAAGATGTAGTGAGAATAACTGAAGTGACTATTAATAGATAAAGTCCTCAAGCAATGACTGTGAGACTAGAAAGTCAGGAGGCTGTGATTCTTTTGCAAACAACTACCTTTCATGAGGTCTGTCAAGGAAACTGGAGGTGTAATTAAAATAAGCTCCTTGAAAAATTATTTATATTTTAACTATGATTAGTAAATCTATTTCTTTGCCTTTCTATAGTCTGATATTTGTTAAAACTATATTCTGGAAGATTATTGTCTTTAAGATCTTTTACTTATTCCTTCACCCCATCAAAGTGCTCATAATATTAAAAAAAAGCATATAAACTTATTAAGACAACACTATTTGCCATTCTATTTAAAGTTATAAAAGTGAACCATTCGGAATCAAGATAATTCCCCTCTACCCCTATAACTTTTGCTCATTCATTAAAAATGTGCTTCAGGCTAGATCTTGGATTGAAATAATTAATTCAACTTCTAAATCAGTGGAACATTCAATGTCACTGGCCACTTTTAGGTTTTATCAGTGTAAGACATGATTAAAAAGAAATCTGTGGTTTAGGAGCTCCAAGTTATTATATTAACAGAAAAAATTAAAGCCAGTGGTTTTATTTAAATATACTAGCTTAAGAGAATTTGAAAACCTAAGGAAGGAAAATACAATGTCAATTTTACTCTTTAGATAGGAGTAGTTTGTGTTGACTGGAAGTCAAAAACGGTCAGTCTCAGAGTTAATCAAATGCATAAACACTTTTCTAAATGGATTTATATATTGTTTCATATATTATCTAAAAAATTTTCTTTTGCAGCAATTTATATGACTGAATATTAACATAATTTTTACCTAGACAAAAAACTTACATACTACAAATGCAATCACAAGCATTTAGTGACAGGAAACAACAATATTTTGAAGCAATCATCAATCTGATATGGTTAGAGGGTCTCCTAAAGAGCCAATTAATTACTTATCAAATAGCCTCTAAATAATAATGAAAATGAAATATTAAACACAAGATTAAGAAAGTGCAAATAAATTGGATTAAGAAGTGTTGGGAGAAGTAAAAGTGGACAGATTCATACATTTTGCCTATTACTATGTATCATTCTACTTTTTTATTTCTTTCTTTTCATGAAAAAAGTATGAAAAGCTAGTAGATCGACTATGTGAAGATGATGAAACACTTCTTCCTTAACAGTTACCTAGTGAGTTGATTTTTCTCCAATATTCAAATTTTTATGGGTTTCTCATTATTTAAAAACAAATGATGAGACTAAGGCTTAGTGATCATTGAAGATTTGGGGTCTCTGGGATTTTGGGCAAGTGGGAAATGTGTAAAGCTTTAAGAATGTGATTGGACACATTCTTATTCAATCTACAAGACCAGAATTTTTTTTATTTAAATTTATTTATTTTAATTGGAGGCTAATTACTTTACAATATTGTATTGGTTCTGCCACACATCAACATGAATCTGCCATGGACGTACACGTGTTCCCCATCCTGAACCCCCCTCCCACCTCCCTCCCTGTACCATCTCTCCGGGTCATCCCAGTGCAACAGCCCCAAGGATCCTGTATTGAACCTGGACTGTATATGTACCAAGCAATATTTGTCAAAATGTAGCAAAAGATATTAAATTGACTGTTTTGCAATAAAGTCATAGCTGAGTCTCTGCCATGTGCTCAGTCTGGATACATCTAAGGATCACACAGAGTGCTCCCAGAGAACAGTGTTCACCCTACTGTCTATGCATTTCATAATTTATTGTAAAGCTAGATTACATTTGTTTTTGGAGAAGGCAATGGCAACCCACTCCAGTACTCTTGCCTGGAAAGTCCCGTGGATGGAGGAGCCTGGTGGGCTGCAGTCCATGGGGTCGCTAAGAGTCGGACACGACTGAGCAACTTCACTTTCACTTTTCACTTTCATGCATTGGAGAAGGAAATGGCAACCCACTCCAGTGTTCTTGCCTGGAGAATCCCAGGGACAGGGGAGCCTGATGGGCTGCCGTCTATGGGATCGCACAGAGTCGTACACGACTGAAGTGACTTAGCAGTAGCAGCAGGCAGTTTTCAATATAGTCTTTCTTTTTTTTCTTTTTATGTACTTCCCCCTTATATTCATTGTATTTCTTATATTTTATTGAACGATAATTGAACGATAATTGCTTTACAGAATTTTGTTGTTTTCTGTCAAACCTCAACATGAATCAGCCATAGGTATACATATATCCACTCCCTTTGAACCTCTGTCCCATCTCCCTCCCCATCTCACCCCTCTAGGTTAATACAGAGTTTGAGTTTCTTGAGCCATATAGCAAATTCCTGTTGGCTGTCTATTTTACATACGGTAATGTAAGTTTCCACATTACTCTTTCCTACATCTCACCCTCTCCTCCCCTCTCCCCATGTCCATAAGTCAATTCTCTATGTTTGTTTCTCCATTGTTGCCCTGTAAGTAAATTTTTCAGTACCATTTTTCCAGATTCCATATATATGTGTTAGAATATGATATTGCTCTTTCTCTTTCTGACTGACTTCACTCAGTATAATAGCTTCTAGGTTCATCCACCTCATTAGAACTGACTCAAAGGCGTTCTTTTTATGATTGAGTAATATTCCATTGTACCACTACTTCTTTATCCATTCATTTGTCGATGGACATCTAGGTTGCTTCCATGTTCTGGCTATTGTAAACAGTGCTGCAGTGAGCATTGGTGCTGGGAGCGAGCTCCGCCCGTGGCAAAGGTCATGAGGAAGGAGGCTTGGCATACGCAAAGGCAGGATCAAGCCTCAGGAATCCCCCTGGAAATTCTCGAGCATCTACCCCCAAAACCAGAGTCTGCCTACTTTCTGCTTTGTGTTCTCACCTACACCTCTGACTTTATGGGGGGCTGTCCCCCACTGCCTCTCTCTGAAAAAAGAGTTAACTTACAGCTCCAGTTAATAATTTCTGGGTGACAGTGTTTCAACCTACAAACTCCTCTAGCTTGCCTGAATAGGTTTTTCTGGCCACATGTGATTGTTCAGAGCCTCCCAACTGTGAGAGGCAGGAGATGTTTTTGAGCAGTTAAAAGATTGATTAGAAATTGTATTGGTGAAGGGTTTTTCACTTGTTGGGCCAATGTTTGCTGCTAAGTCTCCATATCCCTTACCTACTGTGTCCTTGGCAGTGTATTGATTGATATAATGGGTGTATAGAAATGTAAGTAGTAGCCTCAATGTTTGTAACCTTGGACCCTTGAGTTAATTCTTTTCTTGATTGAGCCCACCTCACCTTCACCCTATAGGAATGCAACTTTATCCAATGCTTTTTGGAGGCTGGCGCCTGACTTTAGAATAATCACCTTTAGAGAAAAATAAGTTTCTTAAAATGTTAACAGACCTCCTGGCCAGAAGATGATGTAAATCACCTAAACTTTTGCATATGATAAGTTTGAAAGCCTGGCTTTGATTAGGATCAGGAACTGCTGTCCTTGCATGACTCTACCCCTTTCCCCATTATCCTCTATGCACAACTTAAGGTATAAACACTACTTTGGAAAATAAAGTGCGGGCCTTGTTCACCGAAACTTGGTCTCCCCATGTCGTTCTTTCTCTCACCTTCTGGCTGAATTATTTCAGCCTCTTTTCTCCACTGAATTTCCTCACTGAGCTATCCTCATTCTATTACTCTTTATATCTTTGATAAATATTTAAATAAATAGGTCGCCAATGCCGTCTCTCCTTTGAATACCCTGGATCAGCCTGGGCTGGACCCCGGCACATTGGGATACATCTGTCTTTTTCAGTTTTGGTTTCCTCAGGGTATATGCCTAGGAGTGGGATTGTGGGGTCATATGGTAGTTTCATTTCTAGTATTTTAAGGAATCTTTATACTATCTTCCATAGTGGCTGTATCAATTTGCATTCCCATCAACAGTACAGGAGCATTCCCCTTTCTCCACATACTATCCAGCATTTATTGTTTGCAGACTGTTTGATGATATGGCCATTCTGACTGGTGTGAGGTGATATCTCATAGTAGTTTTGATTTGCATTTCTCTAATAATGAGCAATGGCACCCCACTCCAGTACTCTTGCCTGGAAAATCCCATGGACAGAGGAGCCTGGTGGGCTGCAGTCCATGGGGTTGCTAGGAGTCGGACATAACTGAGTGACTTCACTTTGACTTTTCACTTTCATGCATTGGAGGAGGAAATGGCAACCCGCTCCAGTGTTCTTGCCTGGAGAATCCCATGGACAGAGGAGCCTGATGGACTGCTGTCTATACAGAGTCGGACACGACTGAAGCGACTTAGCAGCAGCAGCAGCAATAATGAGCAATGTTGAGCATTTTTTCATGTGTTTGTATGTCTTCTTTGGAGAAATGTCCGTTTAGGTCTTTTTCCCACTTTTGGACTGGGTTGCTTGTTTTTCTGGCATTGAGCTTTATGAGCTGCTTGTATATTTTAGAGATTAATCCTTTGTTAGTTGTTTCATTTGCTATTATTTTCTCTCATTCTGAGGATTGTCTTTTCACCTTGTTTATAGTTTCCTTTGCTGTGCAAAAGCTTTTAAGTTTAATCAGGTCCCACTTGTTTACTTTTGTTTTTATTTCTGTTACTCTAGGAGGTGGGTCATAGAGGATCTTGCTTTGATTTATATCATCGAGTGTTCTGCCTATGTTTTCCTCTAAGAGTTTTATATTTTCTGGTCTTACATTTAGATCTTTAATCCATTTTGAGGTTATCTTTGTGGGTGGTGTTAGGAAGTATTCTAATTTCATTCTTTTATATGTAGCTGACCAGTTTTCCTTGCACCGTTTATTGAAGAGGCTGTCTTTGCCCCATTGTATATTCTTGCCTCCTTTGTCAAAAATAAGGTACACATAGGTGCATGGGTTTATTTCTGGGCATTCTATCTTGTTCCATTGGGCTATATTTCTGTTTTCATGCCAGTACCATACTGTCTTGATGACTGTAGCTTTGTAGTATTATCTGAAGTCAGGAAGGTTGATTCCTTCATTTTTCTTTTTCAAGACTGCTTTGGCTATTCGGGTTCTTTTGTGTTTCTGTATGAATTGTTAAATTTTTTGTTCTAGCCCTGTGAAAAATGTCATTGGTAGTTTGAATAGGGATTGCATTAAATCTGTAGATTGTGTTTGGTAATATAGTCATTTTCACAATATTGATTCTTCCCATCCAGGAACATGAAATATCTCTCCATCTGTTTATGTCATCTTTGATTTCTTTCATTAGTGTCTTATAATTTTCTGTATACAGTTCTTTTGTCTCCTTAGGCAAGTTTATTCCTAGATATTTAAAATTCTTTTTGTTGCAATGGTGAATGGGATTGATTCCTTAATTGCTGTTTCTGATTTTTTGTTGTTAGTATATAGAAATGCAAGTGACTTCTGTGTATTGATTTTGTATCCTGCAACTTTGCTAAATTCACCGATTAGCTCTAGTAATTTTCTAGTACTATCTTTAGGGTTTTCTAGGTACAATATCATGTCATCTGCAAACAATGAGAATTTTACTTCTCCTTTTCCAATCTGGATTGCTTTTATTTATTTATTTATTTTTTCTTCTCTGATTGCTGTTGCTAGGACCTCCAGAACTATGTTGAATAATAGTGGTGAAAGTGGACACCCTTATCTTGTTCCTGATCTTAGGGGGAATGCTTTCACTTTTTCACCATTGATTATATTGTTTTCTGTAGGCTTTTCATATATGGCCTTTACTATGTTGAGGTAGGTTCTTTCAATGCTCATTTTTTGAAGAGTTTTAATCATGAATTTTGTCAAAGGCTTTTTCAGCATCTATTGAGATTATCATATGTGGTTTTTATCTTTCAATTTGTTAATATGGTGTATCACATTCTCCAGGATAGACCCTATCTTGGGTCACAAATCAAGCCACAGTAAATTTAAGAAAATAGAAGTCATATCAAGCATCTTCTCTGACCACAATGCTATGAGACTAGATATCAATTACAAGGAAAAAAAAAACTGTAAAAACACAAACACATGGGGATTAAACAATACATTTATAAACAACCAACAGTTTACTGAAGAAATCAAAAGGGAAATTAAAAATTTCTAGAAACAAATGACAATGAAAACACGACAACTCAAAACCTATGAGTTGCAGCAAAAGCAGTTCTTCAAAGGAAATTTATAGCAATACAGTCCTACCTCAAGAAAGAAGAAAAGCATCGAATAGACAACCTAAATTTACACCTAAAACAACTGGAATAAGAAGAACAACCCCCCCAAAAAATTAGCATAAAGAAAGAAATCATGAAGATCAGAGCAGAATTAAGTGAAAAAGAAATGAAAGAAACAGTAGTAAAGATTAATAAAACTAAAAGCTGGTTCTTTGAGAAGATACACAAAATTGACAAGCCTTTACAGCCAGACTCATAAGAACAAAGAAGAATCAAATCAACAAATTAGAAATGAAAAAGGAGAGGTTACAATAGACAATGCATAACTAAAAAGGATTATGAGAGACTATTATGAACAACTATATGGCAATAAAATGGATAACCTGGAAGAAATGGACAGATTTTTAGAAAAGTTCAATGCTCCAAGACTGAACCAGGAAGAATGAAATTTTGAACAACCCAACTACAAGCACTGAAATTGAAGCTGTAATAAAAAATCTCCCAAAACAAGAGCCCAGGACCAGATGGCTTCACAGGAGAATTCTATCAAACATTTAGAGAAGAGCTAATGCTTATCCTTCTAAAACTCTTTCAAAAAATTTTCAGAGGAAGGAACACTTCCAAACTCATTCTACAAGGCCACCATCACACTGATACCAAAACCAGACAAAGACAACACAAAAAAGGAAAACTACATGGGAAACAGTGGAAACAGTGTAAGACTTTATTTTTGGGGGGCTCCAAAATCACTGCAGATGGTGATTGCAGCTATGAAATTAAAAGACACTTACTCCTTGAAAGGAAAGTTATGACCAACCTAGATAGCATATTGAAAAGCAGAGACATTACATTGCCAACAAATGTCCGTCTGGTCAAGGCTATGGTTTTTCCAGTGGTCATGTATGGATGTGAGAGTTGGACTGTGAAGGAAGCTGAGCACCGAAGAATTGATGCTTTTGAACTGTGGTGTTGGAGAAGACTCTTGAGAGTCCCCTTGGACTGCAAGGAGATCCAACCAGTCCATTCTAAAAGTGATCAGTCCTGGGTGTTCACTGGAAGGACTGATCCTGAAATTGAAACTCCAATACTTTGGCCACCTGATGCAGAGAGTTGACTCATTGGAAAAGACCCTGATGCTGGGAGGGATTGGGGGCAGGAGGAGAAGGGGAAGACAGAAGATGAGATGGCTGGATGGCATCACTGACTTGATGGACCTGAGTTTTGAGTAAACTCCGGGAGTTGGTGATGGACAGGGAGGCCTGGCATGCAGTGATTTATGGGGTCACAAAGAGGGCTTCCCTGGTGGCTCAGAGGGTAAAGTGTCTGCCTACAATGTGGAAGACCCAGGTTCAGTCCCTGGGTCAGGAAGTTCCCCTGGAGAAGGAAATGGCAACCCACTCCAGTACTCTTGCCTGGAAAATCCCATGAACTGAGAAGCCTGGTAGGCTGCAGTCCATGGGGTTGGAAAGAGTTGGACATGACTGGGTGACTGAACTCAACTGACTGAACTGACAGGCCAATATCACCAATGAACACAGTTGCCAAAATCCTCAACAAAATTTAGCAAACAGAATTCAGCAACAAAAAGCTCATACACCGTAATCAAGTTGGGTTTACTCCAACTTGGGATGCAAGGATTCTTCAATATATGGAAATAAATCAATCAGATCAGATCAGTCGCTCAGTCGTGTCCGACTCTTTGCGACCCCATGAATCGCAGCACGCCAGGCCTCCCTGTCCATCACCAACTCCCGGAGTTCACTCAGACTCATGTCCATCGAGTCAGTAATGCCATCCAGCCATCTCATCCTCTGTCGTCCCCTTCTCCTCTTGCCCCCAATCCCTCCCAGCATCAGAGTCTTTTCCAATGAGTCAAGTCTTCGCATGAGGTGGCCAAAGTACTGGAGTTTCAGCTTTAGCATCAGTCCTTCCAAAGAAATCCTAGGGCTGATCTCCTTTAGAATGGACTGGTTGGATCTCCTTGCAGTCCAAGGGACTCTCAAGAGTCTTCTCCAGCACCACAGTTCAAAAGCATCAATTCTTCGGTGCTCAGCTTTCTTCACAGTCCAACTCTCACGTCCATACATGACCACAGGAAAAACCATAGCCTTGACTAGACGGACCTTTGTTGGCAAAGTAACGTCTCTGCTTTTGAATATGCTATCTAGGTTGGTCATAACTTTCCTTCCAAGGAGTAAGTGTCTTTTAATTTCATGGCTGCAGTCACCATCTGCAGTGATTTTGGAGCCCAGAAAAATAAAGTCTGACACTGTTTCCACTGTTTCCCCATCTATTTGTCATGAAATGATGGGACCGGATGCCATGATCTTCGTTTTCTGAATGTTGAGCTTTAAGCCAACTTTTTCACTCTCCACTTTCACCTTCATCAAGAGGTTCTTTAGTTCCTCTTCACTTTCTGCCATAAGGGTGGTGTCATCTGCATATCTGAGGTTATTGATATTTCTCCTGGCAATCTTGATTCCACCTTGTGTTTCTTCCAGTCCAGCGTTTTTCATGATGTACTCTGCATATAAGTTAAATAAACAGGGTGACAATATACAGCCTTGATGTACTCCTTTTCCTATTTGGAACCAGTCTGTTGTTCCATGTCCAGTTCTAACTGTTGCTTCCTGACCTGCATACAAATTTCTCAATCAATCAATGTGATACACCATATATTCACTTTTGATATTCATTTTTCAAACTAAGATGGTCATTGGTAGTTTGAAATAGAAAAAGTAATGGGCTGTGCAGCCATTTGGCCAAGTCTTGCCAATTTTCCAATGCTATCATGCTATTTCTGTAAATATATAAGATATATTTATTTGTATGTGTGTCTTTTCTATAAAATTGATTGATAGGTATATACCAGGCAGTGATATGTTAGTATTTATTTTTAGAGTATGAAATAGCATTTATTATGAAACAGAGGTATTTAAAAAAAATTGGTGTCTAAGCACTTTTAAACTTTGATGATTACTGAATAGAGAAGTAGTATCCTAAAATTATGATAATACATATTCCGTAGGAGCACATTAGGTATAAGGGACTTTTATCTGAAAATATTCTGTCCTTTTCCTTTTGAATTACTTATATAAGCTATCTTCAGCTTTACTTTTTCTTTGTATTCGTCTCTTATAATCACCAGTGACCTCACCACTTACTTGTTCACAGTATTTTAAAATTTACATCCTTATTTCCAACCTCCTTTTAAGCCTTACTATGGATGCACTCAACCCCAAATTTCACATGGACATTTTCACTGAATGTGTCCGCTTAATCCTTAGTTGACATTAACAAAATAAATGTATAGTCTCTCTTCTTCTGACTGAGTTTGCTTTCTGACAACCCTAAATCTCTTAGTGTGCTGCCTGAAACTACTTCTAGCATATTGATTACCAGATTTGATTTGGATATTTTGTCTGACCAAAGTAGCATGCCATCCTTCCCACTGATGGTTGTGCCTTCCTTCCTAGGATATGTGTCAAAACTTACATAAAAGTGTTTTATAGCTGATTTAATTAGCAAAGGATAACAAGTATGTTATGCTTCCCTGTTATTTACTTCTACAACAGTGAGTGTTTATTCTTTTGTAATATCAGTCACTAAAATTTATTTTCCTGATATACATCAAGTTCAAGAGCAGGGTCATTGTCTATAAGACTTGCCATTGGGCATGTAACACAGCACCTTGCAGGTTATAGGTGCTTTAATAAATGTTCGGTGAACAGCTAAACAACCTAAAAATGCTGTTTAGTAACATGTAAAATTTTTTTTTTGAAAATTCTTATTTCCCTGTACCAGCAGGAATGGCTTTTGATTATTTTTAAAATGTAATATATTTAAGCTCTTCATCTTCTTCATTAATTGATATTTCTAATACTTGTGCTTTTAAATGCACCAAAGATATTCATATAGCAGCTTCAATTTTACATTCTTATTAATATTGTACAGTTAAAATATTATTTAGAAATTCTGGTCTGAATCATGTAATATCTTTCTGGTGCCTTCTCCAAGTATTTTGAGTTTGGGCCTTCTCATTAGCTGTTGAACAATAAGCTTTCAGTTCTGGAAGCAGAGTGCATGAGCCTGGCATCAGGTCAGCCAATGTCCTCCTGCCACAGTTTTCATGCTGGCCAAAGTTCTCAAGTTTATGGTTCTTTTAGGGCCTTACTTTCAATAAATACCATTTAATGCTTAGAAAAAGCTGAACTTTTGAGAGAAAGAGGACAGGAAATGTGTGGCAGTGCCATGTATTTAAGGCAATGTAGGTTAGCAGCTAATAAAAATCATGTGTCATTAAGAAGATGGTTCAATTTTTCACTTGGGTGATTCCTCTACAGTAGTCTTAATAGCGAACTCACAGAATGTTCTGCTTCATACAACAATCTTCTGACTTAAGAAAGATCTAAATAGCAAAGAGTAAAACATAATAAAGCCTGGTATTTGTTTAAAAATACGACTGTAATTGAGCAGTTTTAAAACTTAGTCATCTGTTTATTACTAAAGCCTCTGCCTAACTTTCTCTGTATATGTTTAGCAAAGAACAGTCTGACAAAATGCATTAAAACATGGTTCTGACTCACTAGAAGCTTAATCTTGTGAGTGAGTTCTAGTATAGCAGAGAGATGAACAGGAGCATCATGTCCTTAGGAAAAATCAGAAACTTTCAGGTTTCTGAAGGCAATTTATAGTTTATAGCAAAATTCAAACATGCATTATAATAGTTTCTGCAGTTTGGTGTCATGAGAAATACTTAAAATTCTTGGAGTTGGATGTGAATATTTTATTGAAATACTAACTTCCTAGGAATTTTGAAAAACTCTATTTAGATTATTTTACTGTCTTTTGTGGAAACAGTCATTTCCACATCAACTTTAGCTTGTCTTGATGTTTAAAAGTTTTAGGTTTAATTATGTAGCTGCAGAATAATAATTACAGAAGCATAAAGTATATACCGTGTAGACTACATAGTTAATCATAGAAAAAGTGAGAGTTCCAGAAAAAACATCTACTTCTGCTTTCTTGACTATGCCAAAGACTTTGACTGTGTGGATCACAATAAATTGTGGAAAATTCTGAAAGAGATGGGAATACCAGACCACCTGACCTGTCTCTTGAGAAGTCTGTGTGCAGGTCAGGAAGCAACAGTTAGAACTGGACATGGAACAACAGACTGGTTTCAAATAGGAAAAGGAGTACGTCAAGGCTATATATTGTCACCCTGTTTATTTAACTTATACGCAGAGTACATCATGCAAACTGCAAGGCTGGATGATCAAAAACTGGAATCAAGATTGCCAGGAGAAATATCAATAACCTCAGATATGCAGATGATACCACTTTAATGGCAGAAAGTAAAGAGGAACTAAAGAGCCTCTTGATGAAAGTGAAAGAGGAGCATGAAAAAGCTGGCTTAAAATTCAACATTCAAAAAACAAAGATCATGGCAACTGGTCCCATCACTTCATGGCAAATAGATGGGGACGAAATGGAGACAGTGACAGACTTTATTTTTTGGGACTCCAAAATCACTGTAGATGGTGACTGCAGCCATGAAATTAAAAGACGCTTGCTCCTTGGAAGAAAAGCTATGACCAACCTAGACAGTGTATTGAAAAGCAGAGACATCACCAATGGCTGACTCATGTTGATGTAATGTGAAAACAACCACAATATTGTAAAGTCATTAGCCTCCAATTAAAATGAATAAATTACTTAACAAAAAAGAAAAGCAGAGACATTGCTTTGCTGACAAATTTTATGAGAGCTGAACCATAAATAAAGCTGAGCACTGAAGAATTGATGCTTTTGAACTGTGGTGTTGGAGAAGACTCTTGGAAGTCCTTTGGAGTGCAAAGAGATTAAACCAGTCAATCCTAAAGGAAATCAGTCCTGAATATTCATTGGAAGGACTGATGCTAAAGCTGAAGCTCCAATACTTTGGTCACCTGATATGAAGAACTCACTGGAAATGACTCTGATGCTGGACAAGATTGAAGGCAGGAGGAGAAAGAGATGACAGAGGATGAGACGGTTGGATGGATCACCTACTCGATGGACATGAGTTTGAGCAAGCTCTGGGAGTTGGTGATGGACAGGAAAGCCTGGCCTGCTGCAGTCCACGAGGTCGTAAAGAATTGGACACGACTGAGCGACTGAATTGAACTAGTGTAGACTACAAAGACCTACAGGGCCTTCATTAAATACTTCAATCTGGTAACTGAAATATCTGAATAAAAATTAAATGCCAATGTGTATGAATTTCATTTTAAGTACAGCAGACATGAAGGTTCTATGTCTTTTATGCAAAATGAATTTTATGTGCTATCCTATTAATTTTAATCCTGACAATAATCTTGTAGGATATGAAGACAGTGTGTCTTGGAAATACTAAATATTTACCTAGAGCCAAAGACAGTAGTGATTCATGGGGCTAAGTTTTACATTTGTGGGCTGTTTTCTGAAATGAATATATATTATATGTGTATATACATAGTTTATATATAGAGAGAAGAAAATAATAATGTGAGATCTGTTAAGAAGCTATATTTAATGGAAAAAGTGGATTTAAATCTCTCTCTCTAGGTCTGGAATAATTTAGGTGGGGGCAGGGAAAGAGATTGAGCTGTCTAGAGGCGAAGGCACAAGCCACAAAGGAGGCATTTAAGAGTTCTCGTCTAAACAATTGCTCTTTTGATCCTTTTTATTCTGTTCCTATACCCAGTGTCCTATTGCAGAGCCTCATCACCTCATATTTGAATCATTATTGGAGACTTTAAATCAGACTCTCCAGTAGTATTTCTCTTCATATAATACAGAAATCAGATTTTTTTGTACATTCATTCATTCACTCACTCACTGTAAATGTACTGAATGAATGCCTACCTACTATGTGCCAGGAATTATGCTGGGTGTCAGAGATCTATAAGTTAAAATGTTGTCTCAAGCCTTCTTGGATGTCTTAGTCACCAGTGAGGAAATAGTTTGGCATGTGGTCCTAAAGCTTAGATGAGAAGTCTATATATATTTCCAGTAAGAGTTTCAGATTGATGAGTAATTGAATTGGTGATACTTGAAATTGTAGGTGATTGTTTATGTGGTAGAAATAGAGAAAAAGAATATGAAACCTGAAAGAAGGACAAAATTTTGAGGGTGATGAATTTGCTCAGGAGAGAGAGAGAGTGCAGGGGAAGAAGGAGGAGGTTGTATCCAGGAAGTCGGAGGACAAGAATAGTCAACTGAGGAGTTGCTACTCAGATGTCAGTGGGATTTGTCTTACCAATCACTCCAGTCCGCACAATGTATTTAGAAGTGTCCCGGGTGAGACATGGGAGAGCTCAAGTTCAGGTTCCAGGTCTGCACCTTTGTAGCTGTATAAATTACATCCAGGGTACGCAAGGCAGGTCCTTGAGATCTTAGCCTAATGTGTGCATTTGTTTTCTAGACTAAGAAACCTAGACTGTGAATCAGATGTGATTAATGTTTCACATATGATGCAGAATAATATTCTTTAAAAAAAGTACAGTAGTGTTGACTTTTTCTAGGCTTTGTCTCTAGTGTCCTTAGGGGTGATTATAGAAGGATAAAACAATAGTTGGTGGGGGACTATCCAGGCAACTACAAGGCTGGATTTAGCTGATAACCTAGAGTTCTGACACTTACTTCCCTGGGCTTCCCAGGTGGCCCAGTGGTAAAGAATCTACCTGCCAATGCAGGAGATGCGGGAGACACAGGTTTGATCCCTGAGTCAGGAAGATCTCCTGAAGGAGGAAATGCCAACCCATTCCAACTCTGTCTTGGGAAATCCCATGGACAGAGGAACCTGGCAGGCTACAGTTCATGGGGTTGCAAAGAGTCAGGCATGGTTGAGCACACACACACAGACACCTACAAGCTGTATATTAAGAGAATTTAAACTTGAAAAAGAAAAATGATTTTTAAGTCTTTTTAGAGACATGGGTCCAGAAGTGTTATCTTACAGTATTTTTAATTGAACTTTAATCCCCTTGTTCTCATTAGTTTTTGGAAACAAATTAAGTTGAACATTCTAAGTTCCCTTGGAGGCTTTAGTACAGATATATTTGCTTTATATTTAGCCAACTTTCTGCATGTAGTAAAATGGCCTTCATAAAAACACTGTGGAAATTGAAGATTTTTATTTCCTAACAAACCTATTTTGCAGCCAAAATTATCATGAAGTTATTCACTGTAGAAATTTTAATTTGCAACACAGTGGCACGACTTGGCTTAATGGGACAAACAATCTTAAAGAAAAAATTTATATTATCTTTTTTAAAGCTTTTGACTTTTAAAAATACACTTTATTTTCTAGAGCAGTTTTAGGCTCACAGCAAAACTGGGTAGAAGGTACAGAGATATCCCATTAACTCTCTTGCCCCCATGAACGCATTGTTGTTTGTTGTTTAGTCGCTAAGTTATGTCTGACTCTTTGTATCCCCTTGGACAGTACCAGGCTCCTCTGTCCATGGGATTTCCCAGGCAAGAATACTGGAGTGGGTTGCCATTTCCTACTCCAGGGGATCTTCCCGACCCAGGGATTGAATCTGCATTTCCTGCTTGCAGGTGGATTCTTTGCCACTGAGCCACCAGGGAAGCCCAACCCCCTTGCCCTGTTCATGTGTAGCCTCCCTATTATGGACATCTACAACTTAGCAGTATGTTTGTTCAAACTGACAAACCTCCGCTGACTGACACATCTTTATCACCCAGAGTCCATAGTTTACAATGGGGCTCATTTTCAGTGTTATGCATTTTTTGGCTTTGGACAAATTATGATGACATATATTCACCATTATGAAGGAGATCAGCCCTGGGATTTCTTTGGAAGGAATGATGCTAAAGCTGAAACTCCAGTACTTTGGCCACCTCATGTGAAGAGTTGACTCATTGGAAAAGACTCTGATGCTGGGAGGGATGGGGGCAACAGGAGAAGGGGATGACAGAGGATGAGATGGCTGGATGGCATCACTGACTCAACGGACGTGCGTCTGAGTGAACTCTGGGAGTTGGTGATGGACAGGGAGGCCTGGCGTGCTATGATTCATGGGGTCGCAAAGAGTCGGACACGACTGAGCAACTGATCTGATGTGATCTGATCTGATGGTATCATACAGACTAGTTTCATTGCCCTAAAAGTCTTCTGTACTGGGCCTGTTTATCTAGGCTTCCCCTCTAAATCCTGGCAGCCACTGACCTTTTTACTGTCTCCATAGTTTTGCCTTCTCTAGAATGTCATATAATTAGAACTATATAGTATGTAGTCTTTTCAGATTGGCTCTTTTCATTGGTAATATGCATTGTTTCCTAGGTGTATTTTCATTTTTTGACAACTCATTTCTTTTTAGTGTTGAATAATATTCCATTATCCGAATGTACCACTATTTATCCATTCACCTACTGAAGGACATCTTGATTGCTTTCAAGTTTTGGCAATTATTTAGCTGCTATAAACATTCATGTTCAGGTTTTTGTGTGGGCATAATTTTCATTTCCTTTGAGTAAATACTCAGGAATGTGATTTCTGGATCTTATGGTAAGAGTATTCCAGTTTTGTAAGAAAACTCCAAATTGCCTTTCAAAGAGTGAGTCCCATTTTGCATTCCCACCAGCAATGCGTAGAAGGTCGTTTGTTATATATCTCCCAAATATCTCCCAAACATTTAGTGCTGTCAGTGTTCTGGATGTTGACTGTTCTAATACAGGCATACCATGGAGATATTGCAGGTTCAGTTCTAGACCACTACAATAAAGCAAGTTGCAATGATCTTTAAATTTCCAGGTGTTTATGAAAGTTATGTTTATACTATTCTGTAGTTTATAAGTGTACAATAGCATTATGTCTAAAAAACAATGTATGTACCATGATTTTTAAAATGCTTTATTGCCTAAAAAATGTTATACCATCATCTGAGCCATCAGTAAGATGTTATGTTTTGCAATAGTAACATCAAAGATCACTGATCACAGATCACTATAACAAATATAATAATAATGCTAAAGGTTGAAAAACTGTAAGAATTATCAAAATGTACCATAGAGAGGTGAAATGAACAGATATTGTTGGAAAAATGGCATCAGTAGACTTGCTCAATTTAGGATTACCAGAAACATTCAATTTGTAAAAATGCTTTATCTGCTCAGTAAAGCAAAGCACGAGCTCAGGTAGCCTGTGGTTGTGCAGTGGCTTCTCATTGTTTCCCTGATGACGTATGATGTGGAGCATCTTTTCATATGCTTTTTTGTCATATGTACATTTTCTTTGGTGTCTTTTAAGGCCTTTGGCTCATTGTTTTAAATTTGGGTTGTTTATTTCCTTATTGTGAAGTTTTAAGAGTTCTTTGTGTGTTTTGGATAACAGTTCATTGTCAGATATTTCTTTTGCAAATATTTTCTCCCAATCTATGACTTGTCTTCTCATTCTCTTGATAATGTCTTACACAAAGCAAAATTTTTACATTTTAATCAAGTCCCAATTGCTAAGTCTTTTATAGACTATGCACATGGTGTTTTATGACCAAACCCAAAGTCATCTAGATTTTCCTCCTAAGTTATCTTCTAGGAATTTTGTGTTTTGTATTTAGGTTTGTAATCTCTTTTTTTTTTTGGCCATACTACAGAGCTTTTGGGATCTTACTTCCCTGACCAGGACTTGAACCTGGTGAAACTACTGGACCACCAGGAAATTCCCTGTAATCAATTTTGAGTTCATTTTTGTGAAAGAGATGAATAGTCTGTATCTAGATTTTTTTTTTTTTTTTTTGTGCATGTGGATGTCTGGCATATGGAAATGGTTTCAGCACCATTTGCTGAAAAGCTGTTTGCTGTATTTTATTGCCTTTGCTCCTTCATCAAAGATGAGTTGACTGTATTTATATGCATCTATTTCTAGGCTTTCTATTCTGATCCATTGATCTATTTGTCTCTTCTTTCACAGTACTACAACATCTTGATTACTGTAATTTTAGATTAAGTCTTGAAGTTAAGTAGTATCCATCCTCTAACTTTGTTCTTCTACTTCAACATTGTGTTAGCTATTCTGGGATTTTGCTTCTCCATATCAATTTTAGAATAAGTTTCTCCATATCCGTAAAACAATATGCTGGGATTTTGATTGGAATTGGGAATATAGGTCGAAACACAAAGAACTGAGAGCTTGGGAGTATTGGTTTTTCCAACCCAAGGACATAGACTCTCTCTCCACTTACTTAGTTTTCCTTTAATTTCATTCATCAACATTTTCTAATATAACTATTATATATATATATATATATAGTTAGTTAGTTAGTTAGTTAGTTAGTTTACACCTAAATATTTTACTTTTGGGGTATTAATTTAAATGGTATTGTGTTTTTAAATTTCAAAATATATTTGTTTGTTACTAGTATATGGGAAAGTGATTGTATATTTGATCTTTGATCTTGAAAACTTGCTATATAATTGCTTTTTAGTTCCAGGAGATTGTTGATTATTTAGGATTTTCTAAATATAAAATTTTGTTACCTGTGGGGAAAGACAGTTTTATATTTTAGTATGTCTCTTATTTCCTTTCCTTGCCTTATTGTATTAGCTAGGACTTCAAGTACAGTGTTGAAAAGGAATGGCCAGAGGGTATATTCTTGCCTTGCTCCTGATCTTAGTTGGAAAACTTCTAGTTTCTCACTGATAAATATGATGATAGTTGTAAGATTTTTGTAGATTTTCTTTTTAAAAAAATCACATTGAGAAAGTTTCCTTCTGTCCCCAGCTTACAGAGTTTTTATCATGAATATGGATTATATTTTGTCAAACGCTTTTTATCTGCATCTACTGATACGATTTTTTCTTTGTTAGCATATTTATGTGATGGATTATATTAATTGATTTTTGAATGTTAAATCAGTCTTGCATACCTAGGATAGCTCACACTTTGTTGTAGGTCTTCTTATAGCATGTTATTCTTGGTTTACTTAAAATAAAATAAGAAAATTATCTCAGTGACAAGTTTTCATGACCATGTTGGACAAATTTGATTAAAACACAGAGATATATAAATAGATAGATCTATGAAGATCTAAAATTGAATAAATAAATGGAGAAGAGTGAGATCTTATGTGAGCTGAATATATTATGAAGTTGATACTGGAATGGAAGAGTCTCAAAGGGAAAGAGATTTTTACAGCAAAATATAAGTAACTAGAGTACTAGATTATCACTATATCCATTATTTGCAGTTATACCCAAGGAACTAAAAAAGCTGCATGCACCATAGTATTTTCTTTAAATTTCACAGATGTTTATTATAAAATATTACTTTGGAAAATCATATTTAAATTTTTTAATGCTTAAAATTTCTGTTTTATTTTTAACCCTGAGTTCTATGATAATGCTATAATATTTCTGCTTTTAAATATGTATTTTTTCTTAATCATTGTATTAAAAATAAAATATATTCTTAGTTCCTTGGTACCAGTTTTTCTTCATCATTTGGTCTTGGTAAGAATTTTGTTTTTACTTTCCTGATTTGTCACAATACAGCTAAATATGACCCACTGTACTGCTTAAGAATTGACTTAATATATACAAAAATAGAATAAGAGAAATAAAATGAGATAGTAAATATTTATATAGATTTAAAATAACTGATAGTATACTAAATATTTAAGATAGACTCTGTGGCAATTATGTATCCATTTTTATATAAAGGAAGAAGAAATAATAGAGTACTAGTCAGAATCCTTTTGATCATGTATCTACTTTTATATATAGGAAGAATAGCAGAAATAATAGAATATTTAGTCAGAATTCTTTCGGTTGTGTATTATTTTATAAAGAAAGGATTGCAGAATAGTAGTGTAGCAGATAATTAAACAGATAATAGTATAACAGATAAGTTTGGTTGCAGATAATTAAAAAATCAGTGAACCAAACCAACTAATCAAAAGCCCAAGCTTTTAGCAGGCATTATTCACAGCAGCTGAGGAATAAGGATGCTAATCTGTTGAAAGGGAAGTGAGTGAACACCAGCAGTATTTATTGCATGTGAGTCTATAAAATGTTGTAAGAATACTACAGTCCGCTTTGTGTGATAGACTGTGTCATACTGGACCTCCATTTCTGCCTCCTCCCTGTTCCCATGTCCCTTGGTAGTCCCCTCCCACACTCATGGCCAAGTGACTTGCTAAATGGGACAATAGCAAAGATGACATAAATAGAAGTTTGAAAAGTTCTTACACTTTGAAAATTGTCTACTCTTGTTCCTGGAAATACTTCTTCCATCATGGAAAGTGACCTCAGCTGTCCTGCTGGAGGATGACAGACCAGGTGGAGAGAGTCACCAGCCATTCCAGCTGAGGCCCCAGGCATGTGAGTGAGGGGATCAAGATGTCCATGCTCAGCTTAGCTGGTTCTGATCAGGCGAGTTAATCAACCATAAATACTATGAGAAATTATAAGTTGTATTTGTGTGACACGTGATACCTTTTGGTGTGGATTATTATCAATTAGCAAACACTAACTGATACACCATGTCATGACATACTTATTTCTTTCCTTGAGGAAATTGAAAAAGTGTTTTACTGATGATGCCTTACAAAGCATTTAAAGACTGAAAAGTGGGAAAACTTGGATCTAACGTTGACATTTCCTTCTTGCAGTTTGCTTGATCAGAATAATCAGTGACTCACAATATGACTGAAGCATAAGTGAGAACACTTTGATATTCAAGAAATGAGGTAATATGCATATTACTCAATGTGATAATGCCAGTAATTTTCTCACTTATATATGTTTAAGGAAATGTCACCAGGAGTGGTAGTCAACTTCATTTGAAATTCAAAACATTGAAGTCAATTTTTAAACATTTTTATTGTGTTCAAGATAGAGAAACAAAGAATAATTAAAGTTTGACTATATACACATGTAATGAATATATTTTGTAATAATGCAACTTTAGCTCGCTATTACCTAGCAAGACTGAAATTTTAAGTGTTGGTTTAGTTATTTCAAACCTACACTTTGAAAACACATGTAGCTAATTTTAACATAAAATGGATAATTTAAAAATTAGATGAATTCCCCCCCATAATGCACTCTTTTCTATCTCCTCTTTTCTCATTATGGTTATTTGTCCATTTGTCAAATCTTTGATGAATTGAGTAGATTATATATATGAGTCAGTGTATGTGTGGGTTTATACATGGACAGTAATAATGGACATTTAATCTTCTAAAACAGTATCAGGTGTATATATTGCCATAACAATATTCAAAATTCCCTATGTTTATTTCTATTTCATTTTTGTTTTACAGATGTAAAAATGGAGGCCCAAAGATATCAGCTAGCTTGCTGGTTGCATAATTATTTAATGGGAACCCAGATCTTGAATTCAGATCTTCTGACTATTAAAGCTACTCTATTCCCAGGTAAGTTATGCTCACATCTTTATTTTCTCTCCCTCTTTCTCTCATATGTCATAAAATATGGATATTGGTTTATAATCATTGACATTTTTAATAAGTATTAATATGTATATTTATATTATGTAATATATCAAACACATAAAAGTAACCATTTAAAACCGGACAATTTACATACCATTAAAAAATATTTCAGGCTTCCCTGGTGGCTCAGATGGTAAAGCATCTGCCTGCAATGTGGGAGACCTGGGTTCAATCCCTGGGTTGGGAAGATCCCCTGGAGAAGGAAATGGCAACTCACTCCAGTACTCTTGCCTGGAAAAGTCCGTGGACGGAGGAGCCTGGCAGACTACAGTTCATGAGATCTCAAAGAGTCGCACATGACTGAGTAACTTCACTTCTCATGAAAAAATATTTTTGCTTCCAGGTGTAAGGTACTCTAGTTAAACTATTAAGATTCTATAAGAATACAGCCACATGAAATGTTTGTGTATCTGCCTGTGTGTAGTAGCATAATTTAACACTCAAGTCATTATTTCCTAGGGAATAGAAATTCCCTAGAAAGATTGTAAGGTGTAGAGAATGACATGAATGGCATCATTTTCAGTACATTTTTCAGGATAGAAAGAGTAAATTAAAAGTAGAAGTGTAAAAAGTAGAGTATGTGGCTGGTTTTAGTAAAGAAGTGATTGCCGTGGTAAACAAAAATGAAACCCCTGTCTGGGAGAAAAGTAATTTAGCTTCCTGAACAGCTGTACCTCAGAGGGTCAGGCATATGAGCAATTAAAATTAAACAAGTTGATTTTAATATGCCTCAGTAACTGTGATTGATCTTACAGTGCTGTTGTTGACTATACATCAAGAAACAATTTAGGATTCAGTTTAAAACAAAGTTTATAATCCTTGTTTAATAGATTTTGGTACCCCAGGCCATGCAGTGCTGTAAAAATGATTAAAACGTGCCCTATCTCTGTGTAATCTATAAACCCTCTCTCTAAAATTAGTTAGGTTCCAAAGACTCCTTAGCAGGCCTGCCAGTGCCAGGTCTGTAGAATTCCAAATAAGCCATCTATCATTATTTCCATACACAAGGTTCATTAGACACCTCATTCTTTATCTTATTAGCACCAAAGTCAGCTAAACAATCAAACCGAAAGGTCACCTTTAACAATACCTAGTTAAACCAAAAGGTACATCAAGATGTTCTTAACGCAATATACCAAAATGCAGAGATAAGACTGTCTAGAAGGCCAATGAAGGGTTATCATTTAAAAAATAAAAATATCTACATTTATAAATTTAAAGAAAAATTTTAGATAACATCTTAAAGAGATGAATTTGTTCTATTGTTCAGTTAGTGGACACAAAAAGTCCTTGTTAGTTATGTTATTTAAAAGCAATATTCCTTTGTATGTTATTAAATTTAAGTTTTAGTTCTTATGAAATGATGGGCAAGATCAATAACTGGAGTTATTTCAAATTCTTCTTAAGATTATGACTCTCACAGAAGCACATGCTTTCTGAACTTTAAAAAAAAAATCCCATTTTTGTCACTAGCATTTTATGAGAGAGCTCTTTATTTTAAAGGAGTTAGTGCAATCAAAGGCTTTAGCTATGGTTTCTAATAGTAAGAAAATGTGAAGTTTAACTTTAATGTACATAAAAGTTCTATTTAACTGGTAATGAATTTTTCTTCTTTGAAGTGAAAGTAATATAAGCTCAAAAAATGTGCTAATCTTATCACTCAGTTTATTACATGAATAAAACTATAAGTTAACTCAATAACTCTGCATATGGTCATTATTTATAATTTACTCAACTCTTATTTTACTCTAATTTTATATACTCAGATAAAGTTAGTGGTCAATAGCAATTAATTCCTAAACCCGTAATTAGAATGTATTTGAGTATGTTACATGCTTACCTCAATCTGATATCTTTTGATTCTCTTTTCTGATTGCAAAATAAATTAATGAATAATTATTTTTATTTCTATTGGATCATAGTTTGGGGTCTATAATAAAGTATTCTGATGATTATTAGAACAAAAAAAATCTCTTCTTGAATATTTGTATTTTAATAACTCCTCAGAATGTTTTGTCTTAGCTATGTACATGATGAATATGAAATATTTATTGGTGACATTATATGCCAGACACTGTTTGTGAACTTTATGGCCTTCTAATCCCTCCCAAGTCAGCAATGCAGTTTTACTGCCATCATTATATTTATTTCCACTTGGTACTTTTGGATCAAAATATTTCCTCCTGCACATCTCAAATGCCCCATTCCTACTGTCACTGGGATATATCACTTAATTAAGAAATGTAAATTGTGATAATATTAAAAAAGGATTTGTTTTTCATTTACACTTAAGGCAACATATTGGAAGATAGAGAAAGAGAAATGTGACTTTGTATGCTGTTTTAAAGGAGATTTTAAAAGAACTCAAAGAATGATCAAGAAAGATGACAAAGGGGAGAAGGGCAAAGAGAAATTTAAAGAAAAGAGATTGACTCAGAAAGTATTGAGGAGCTTAGGAATAGGATGAAAGGCTCAGCTTTCTTAAAACTGATCTAGAACACTTTGGAGAATCATAGCAGAGGAAGGATGATACCATCAATAAGCCTGATATTCATACTAATCAAAATCAGTTGAAATATATAAAAAAGGTGACATAGGTCTTTAAGTTTTTGGTTTTTTTTTCTTCTTAGAACTTAAGACTTACTTTAAAGAACAGACAATTATGTGTTCAGATTATAATATTGTGGTGGGTGTAATAGATCGAATCACTAGAAGATACTGGAACATTTCTAAGTAAGAGCCTCAGGTTTCAAGTATATAAAATCTAAGAAGTGAAAGAATTTCTGGACTCCATGTTAGCTTTAATAATCAGTAAACTAATTGTGACTGGTAATAAAGAGTATTATTCTGTAGAAATAAAGGGCTTGGCATTATAACATGTATAATATCATATAAGAAATGAATCGCCAGTCCAGGTTCGATGCAGGATACAGGAAGCTGGGGGCTGGTGCACTGGGATGACCCAGAGGGATGGTATGGGGAGGGAGGTGGGAGGGGGGTTCAGGATGGGGAACATGTGTACACCCGTGGCAGATGCATGTTGATGTATGGCAAAACCAATACAATATTGTAAAGTAAAAAAAAAAAAGTACATAACAGATTAAAAAAAAGAAATAAAGGGCTAAAATTATTGATAATAAATGTAGACAGTAACTGCATATCACAAAGAACAAAAATGGACTTCTTTCAGCTGCTTACATGGCTGTGTTTTTTAAAGGACATGGTCTTTATGATTTCTTTCCTTCTGCTAATCTTGGGTTTATTACTTGTTCTTTCTCTAGTTGCTTTAGGTTCTATATTGGATTCTAAGGCCTGTAGTCCACACCCCACACTCCTTAGAACAACTCCAGTGGTGTAGAAATATTTAACCCCAGATCCATCTCCTTAACTCTTTCTGTTTTTCCCCATGAGTGTCTTAGGATCAAAATGATGCCTTAGCTATACTGTATTTGGGCAAACAAATACAGTGTCTTTTCCGTGATTACTTTTTAGGCTTCCAGCTGTCTCAGTTTAAGTGAGTGTATTTTGATGTCAGATAACCTATTTCTAATGCTGGCTATGTGATTGCTTCCTCATCTGTAAAAGGTAATAATACTTATCTCAAAAAATTACTTAGAGAAGTAAGTGTAAACTGCCTAGCAAAATATCTGGTACATATTAAGTGCTCAATAAATGTTAATTATTACTATTATAGTTAGCTCCTGAATTGCTTTTTTTATGGAGTTTGTAGCACTTAGGGCTGCTTATTACTGTGTGAATGCTACTTCAAGTTTTGTTTGCTTCACAATTTTACTGACAGGCAGTAATATTCAATTCCATTTCACAGTAAAAAAAAAAAAAAATCGGTTTTGAGTTAAGTGGAAAAGAACAGAAGATAGAGAATCAAACAAAAGGAAACTGCCAGTGACACAACCACCGGCTGTGCAGCTGAGCTAGGGGGAGGTTTGGAGACAGTGGTGCCCCTCTTTTGTTCCTATCTTTTCCCTTGAGTCCTGCCAACAGAGCCCTGCCCTGATGTCAGAAGGGAGGAGGGCAGGGGTCAGGGGTGGCTCCTAGCCGTGGCGTGCTCTGCAGCTACCTGAGGGCAGGGGCAGTTACACGAGACACACCAAGCCCTGTGGAATAGGAGGAATGTCCGTCTCAGTCACCTTACTTAAGGTTCCAGTCTGGTGGCTCAGCTGGTAAAGAATCCACCTGCAACGCAGGAACCTGCCTGCAATGGAGGAGACCTGGCTCCAGTCCCTGGTCAGGAAGATCCCCTGGAGAAGGGAATGGCTACTCACTCCAGGATTCTTGCCTGGGAAATCCTATGGACAGAGGAGCCTGGTGAGCTATAGTCTGTGGGGTCACAAAAGAGTCAAACACGACTTTGTGACTAAAGAACAACAACATCCATTAATTTATATACTTAAGATAGTTGCTAAATATTTTGTGGATGGTATAGATAATGAAAAAAATAAGACAGATTACCATCCTTAAGAGGTTCCCAATCTGATGCTACAGACAACCAACTAGATAGATGTCCAGGGTGTGATAAGAGTGTACAGTGAGACCATGAGGAGGGGGTGGGATGGAGGACAGTCTCAGGTCACTGTGCAGTGCAGTGCATGCGGACCCACATCCTCTGCATTGGCAGGAGGGTTCTTTACCACTGAGCCACCAGGGAAGACCATAATGATGCTGGTTGTTTCTAGAAAGGCCTTGTGGAATACTTCCCTCTACATTCCCTCCAATCCAGTAGAATCACAACTTTTGTAGAATGAGGTAAGACAAGTCAAAGTTTAAATATTAAAGAAAATACTTAACGAATGAGGGAAAAATGTAGAAATCTGTCTGGAATTGGTTGAGAGCAGTCATGCAGCACAATTTTAGTGCAAAGCAAACATTTTAATATCCTCCTTTTGGGGTGTAGAACTAAAAGAAAAATAAACTCTAATTTTCAAAAATTCAAGGAACTTTTTCTTTTTAAATAGTGAATTTCAAGATTTTTTCCATTTTTCTCAATGCCTATTTTCTAGTAGTAGGACAATTTATGTTTATGAAAATGCACCAAAGTCATAGATTTTACTTAATTTGGAGGTCAGCTGTTTTGTTTTTTTTTTCTTGACAGATCTTTCCCCCAATGTTTTATATTGAGCATTTACTTTTCTTTTCAATGAAGAGAATAAAATTTGGTGAATCCCATGATCTATCCATGTATTTTAAATCAGATGCCTTTCACCAAAGAAGTGAGGTTATTTAACTTGCTTTCTAAAGAGAACTGCAGAGCAGTCTTTGGTGCCTGGGCAACAGTACCAAATAGAAAATATATTTTCAGAGTTAGCAAAGGTTGCCATTCCTTAGGGTGGCTGCTCTCAGTCCTTTTCTCTTGCTGGAGTAATGCATAGTGGTCTCTAGAGATTATCCTAAGTGCAAAGGATAATAAAACTTGCTTTTTCAATGGAATAATGCTCTGCCAACTTAGATTTGTCATTCAGTTGCTCAGGTCATGTCTGACCCTTTGCGGTCCCATGGACTTCTGCACGCCAGGTTTCCTTGATGGTCTTACATTGAGAACATTTAAACCCTGCTTAGGTATCAATATATGCATCCTTCAAGTGTTTCTTTTCCACTTGAAACCTTAGGGAAGGAAAAGTGGGTAGCTAAACAGTTGTGATTCCTTTGCCTAAAACTGTAGATCTAATCTTATGTAAATGGAAGGAAATTTTCTGAGTGAATAAAATTACTGTATATGATTTTTAAATTCCTAGCTTTTTTTTTAGTGTGAGAAATATAAAAAATTCTTAATGAAGCAAGAATAGGATGGGAATAGAAGTACTAAAATAGAAAAGCCAAGCTCACTTTTGCTTTTTTCAGTCATTATTTATTTCTTTGTTAAAGTATTTTAAAGATCATTGTGTTTGTTCACTTAATAATCTATCTGGGTAATCACTACCTATCAGTTTATATAGATGCCATTCATCCTTTTTCTGGCTGCATAGTATTCTTTCATAGAATATACCATAATTTATTGTCTTCTATGGGTGGACATTTTGCTTATTTCTAATATTTTGCTGTATCAGTGGTGAAATTCATAGACTTGGGAGTATTACATTTTAAGAGATGCATATTTCTTCTAGATAAATTCCTAGAAGGATTCCTAGAAGGATTCTGTAAGTTATATGGCTTATTTAAATGCAAATGTCATTTTGGGTATAGCCAAATTCGCCTCCAGTGTATTTTCTGTTTGCCTTGCCAACATAGTGAGTTGTCAATTATGTAAATTTCTACCACTCTCAGGCAAGGAATGACATCACAATATCATCATTTTCATTTGCATTTCTTTTATGGTTATTCCATATGATTAAGAAGAGATTGTCTCCTAAATTGTCATTTGTATTTTAAATTACTTAGGCTATTTCTTGTGATCACTTTAAAAAGTAATAATATTTATTAATCTCATCATGTTTCTGGATTTGGCATCATAATATATTAATCTTTTTCTAACACTCATACATATATTTATTTTACATTTAATCTTTTATTCATTTGGAATTTATTTTGGTTGTGATATGAGTTATGAACACATTTTTTTGCAAGAGTTACATGTAGTTTCTGAAAGACACCTTGTATTAGGTTTAGAAATTTCCGTTTTATTTATAGTTCTCTCCGAGTTATTGTGAATGGGTATGAATTTTATAAACTACTTTTTCTGCATCATTTGACATGATCTTGTAGTTTATCTTTATATGTTGTTAATATAATGGATTATATAACTTAATTTTAGGATTAATTCCTTGCATTCCCAGGAGAAAACCTACTTTATTGCTAAAATGTATTTGATTTGACTATATTTTTGAGGAGTTTTGTGTCTATACTTTATGTCTATTCTATAGTTCTTTTCCCCCTTTTTTTCTACTGTCTTTTGTGTTTTTATGGTACCAAGGAAATACTCATCCCATAAAATGAGTTAAAAATTGTTCCCTTTGTCTTTTATTTTTGGGAAGAGATGGCTTAGAAAGAGAACTCGGTCAGAGTTACTCTTTATTATTTGATGAAACTCTCCATTTTAGCTCTCATAGCCTGGAGAGTTATTATTTTGAAAGGTCTTTAATTATGAGTTTGATTTCGTTGATAGTTTTCATTCTGTTCAGGTTACATATTTCATCTTGGTGAGATTTGGCAGGTTTTGATCTTCAAGAAATTTTTCCAACCCATTTAAGCTGTCAGATTTACATTGTAGAACTCCTTCAACCTGATAATGGACATTGTTAAAAAATCCACAGACAACATTATATTTAGTAGTTTCCTAACTTTGTTAACTAGTCAGTGATAACTACCCTTACAACTTCAGTTGCACTAATGAGTCTAAGGTGTTGTAATGCTGCTGCCGCTAAGTCGCTTCAGTCGTGTCCGACTCTGTGCGACCCCATAGACGGCAGCCCACCAGGCTCCCCCGTCCCTGGGATTCTCCAAGCAAGAACACTGGAGTGGGTTGCCATTTCCTTCTCCAATGCATGAAAGTGAAAAAATAAAGTGAAGTCACTCAGTCGTGTCCGACTCCTAGCGACCTCATGGACTGCAGCCCACCGGGTCCCTCCGTCCATGGGATTTTCCAGGCAAGAGTACTGGAGTGGCTTGTCATTGCCTTTTCCAAGGTGTTGTAATGAGGCAAGAGAAAAATATACTTGATAAGGGAGTTTAACACATCTCAGGGTATAACTTTAATATATAAAACAATATATTCTTACCTACTAAAATGAGTGGAAATTTAAGGGAAAGAATTTACAATTACATCAAAAACATGAAATACTTTAGCAGCAGATATCCCAGATTTATATATTCAAAACTATAAAGCATTTCTAAGAAAAGCTTAAGAAAAACTAAATACATGAAGAGATATGCCATATTTATAGATCAAAAGAAACAATATTATTAAGATTTTTTGTCACAAATTTATCTGTTGAGTTACAGAAATTCCAATCCAAATTAGAGCAGACTTTTTCCTTGTCATTAACATTCTGCTTTTAGAATTTATATAGAAATGATCATTAACCTAAAAGTAAAACTTATAGCTCTTAAATTTCTAGAAGAAAATATAGAAGAAATTCTTTGGCTTAGATGAAGTTTTCTTAGGATCCAAAAGTAATCATTGTAGAAAAAAATACATTTTTTTCTGTATTAAAATTAAAAACTTCTTTTCAAACACATTTTAACAAAATGAAAAGATCACCTAAAGGCTAGGAGAAAGTATTTCTAAACATGTCTCCAATAAGACATATTTGGCATATAGTTCTCAAAACTCAATAATTCAAAAGCAATCATTAAGAAATAACAAAAAGACTTGTACAGACACTGAACCAAAGAAGAAAAATGGCAGGCAAATAAGCACATAAGAAAGATGCTCACCATTATTAATCATCAGGGTGTATAGTATACATTAAACTACAATGATATACCATTAAATACCCATTAGAATAGCTCAAGCAAATAGACAAAAAAAAAAAAAAACAAATAACAACTGAGAATATCAAGAGCTGAAAAGTTGCAAGCTCACTGGAACTTTCAAGCTGCTGGTGGAAACGCAATATTGTACAGCCGTGTACCTAAACCATACAGCCCAGAGAGCCCACCGGTAGATATATACTGAGAGAAATGAAAACATGTTGTCCACACAAAGACTAATTTTTATGGAAGCTTTACTCATAGTAAACAAAATTGGGTATACTCTTTACCTATTTATGTGCAACAAATGACCTTAAACAGTGTTTTAGAGCAAGAATGGTTACTATCTCATTTTTTTTCTAGGTCAGGAGTTCAGAGCCGCTTACCTAAGAGGTTCTAGCTTGGATCTGTCCTGTTTCAGTCAGGGTAGTGGCCGGGATGTGGTGACCTGACATACTGGCTGGGGATACTGGATACCCCTCCATTATGGCTCCCTCACACAGCTGTCCAGCTGGTGGTGGATGTTGGCAAAAGGCCTCAGTTCCTTGTACTGAGACCTTTTCTGCAGGCATGTCTACATACTACAAACTATGCTAGATGGTGGAAATAGCAAAATAAATGAAACACAGCTCCTGCCTTTAAGTAATTTCTAGTGTGTAGGAAAAGATAGCATATAAACGAATAGGCATAAAGCAGAGTTCTTAAAAAACACTTTTTAAACTTATTAAATACATTTTGTAAAATTATGTATCATTGAGGTAAGCTGGTTAAAGAATCTACCTGCCATGCAGAAGACCCAGGTTCAACCCATATAGTGGGAAGATTCCCTGGAGAAGGAAATGGCAGCCCACTCCAGTGTCCTGGCCTGGAGGATCGCATGGACAGAGGAGCCCGGTGGGCTGCAGTCCATGGAGTTGCAAAGAGTAGGATACGACTGCGGGACCAATACTAATGAGCACACAATATGGTTTCTTTTTTAAAATAAACATCAAAAAATACTATTCAATTAGCATATAAAGTCTTAGAGTTTCTACAGATATTTTAAAATCACTTCAAATACAGTTATACTTTTAGTGTACAAATTTAGAATTGATGGGGAATAAAAGTCCATATTTTTAGAATTAGAAGTGTCCATAAGATTGTTTCTCCATCTCCATAAAAAAGCAGGGATATTTTCAGTGATAATGTCTAAATATAATAGGAAAATAATCTATGAAACTATTATGGATCCTTTATATTTTCTGTAGTTAAAAAAAATCTTTGTTAAGCTGTAATATACATATGGAAAAGTGCACTTACTGTAAATGTGATTCAAGGAATTTCCCCAAACTGAATAACCCATGTCATTAGCAACAGATCAAGAAACAGAATATTATCAATACCCAACAGCACTGTTGTGTCCTCTTCAGATTATTGCCTCTCCCCAAAGGAAACCTTACCCTGAATTCTATTGGTATAGATTAGTTTTGCTTGTTTTTGGTATTTATGTAAGTCATACTGGGTGTACGTTTAAATGACAATTTAATACTAGGTTTGTAAGATTCATTTCTGGGCTATGTGGCATTTTAGATCATTGATTCTCATTTCTGTGTATTCCTTGTGAAAAATGATAATTTATCATTTCTGCTCTTGTGAGCATTTCGAATAGTTTCAACTTTGGAGATGTAGCAAGTAGTATTGCTATACACATAGGATTGCATATTTTTGGGTGCACATTTCTACTAGGCATATACCTAGGCATGGAATTGCTAGGTTTTAGAGCAGGCGTATGCTCAGATTTAGTAGGCATTGCTAAGAAAGTTTTCCAAAGTGGTTATATTGATCTAATATTTTAAAAATCCAGTGATTAAAATTAAATGTTAATTCCATGCTCCTAATTTGTCCCCCACATCTCCCTGCTCTACTTTGGTAACCACAAGTTTGTTTCCTGTATCTCTGAGTCTGTTTTTATTTTGCATGTACATTCATTTATGTTAGTTTTTAGATTGCACATATAAGTGATATCATGTAGTGTTGGTCTTTTTGTTCTCTAGGTCCACACACATTGCTGCAAGTGGTAGTATTTTATTCTTTTTATGGCTGAGTAATAGACCATTTACTCAGACACACACACACACACACACACTATATGTTATTAATTCAGTTATCTGTTGATGGGCCCTTGGGTTTCTTCCATGTCTTGGCTATTGAATAGTATAGCTATGAACTTGAGGCAGCATGTATTTGATGCATTAGTGTTATTGTTTTTTTTCTGGATATATGCCCAGGAGTAAAATTGCTGGTAATATGGTAGTTTTATTTGTAGATTTTTGAGGAACCTCCATGCTGTTTTCCATAGTGGCTGCAACAAGTTACACTCCCACCAACAGTGTATGGGGATTCCATATTCTCTACACCCTCTTCTTCTCCTCTACCTTGTTATTTGTAGATTTTTTGATGTCATTTGACAGGTGTGAGGTGATAACACATTGTTGTTTTGATTTGTGTTTCTCTAATAATTAGCCACGTATTTTTGGTGTGTTTGTTAGGGAGCTGAGCTCCACGTCCTGTTACTCTGCCATCCTAATTCCCCTCCCTATCATCCTCTTTGGTCTCAGTTTCCAAATCCTTAAAGCAAAGGGGAAGGTGGCTACAAAATTATAAAGATCTGCATTTTTGGTATAATTTAGATTTCTGATTATATTTCTGATATTTATGAAAAGGCAGTTGAAATGGGAGTGACTTTGAAGTGCTACCTATCATAATTTTAAAGAGAATTGCCTTTATATGTCAGTTTATTTTAGAGAAACAATAATTAAGAAATACAGGAGGAATTAAAAGTAACTGTCAGTTTCTTTCTATAAGACAAATTGTAGGTTTACTTATAAAGTTTAGTATCTTAAAGTGATATTTCTCCTAGCAATCTTGATTCCAGCTTGTGCTTCATCCAGGCTGGCATTTCGCATGATATACTCTGCATATGATTTAAATATCAATATCAATAACCTCAGATATGCAGATGACACCACCCTTATGGCAGAAAGCAAAGAAGAACTGAAAAGCCTCAATGACAGTAAAAGAGGAGAGTGAAAAAGCTGGCTTAAACTCAACATTCAGAAAATGAAGATCATGGCATCCAGTCCCATCACTTCATGGGAAATAGATGGCGAAACAATGGAAACAGTGAGAAACTTTAATTTTTGGACTCCAAAATCACTGCAGATGGTGACTGCCGCCATGAAATTAAAAGATGCTTGCTTCTTGGAAGAAAAGCTATGACCAACCTAGACAGCATGTTAAAAGCAGAGACATTGCTTTGCCAGCAAAGGTATGCCTAGTCAAAGCTATGGTTTTTCCAGCAGTCATGTATGGATGTGAGAGTTGGACTGTGAAGAAAGCTGAGTGCTGAAGAATTGATGCTTTTGAACTGTGATGTTGGAGAAGGCTCTTGAGAGTCTCTTGGACTGCAAGGAGATCCAACCAATCCAACTAGTCCATCCTAAAGGAGAATATTCATTGGAAGGACTGAAGGTAAAACTCCAATACTTTGGCCACCTGAAGTGAAGAACTGACTCATTGGAAAAGACCTCGATGCAGGGAAAGATTGAAGGCAGGAGGAGAAGGGGATGACAGAGGATGAGATTGTTGGATGGCATCACCGACTTGATGGACATGAGTTTGCTTAAGCTCCAAGAGCTGGTGATGGAGAGGGAGGCCTGGTGTGCTGCAGTCCATGGAGTCACAAAGAGTTGGACACAACTCTGAGTGACTGAACTGAAAGTGATATTTATCCTTATAGATAAGTTTTTATTCTCTTCTTAATCCTATAAAATGCCAGAATATCACAAATTCTTGCCATTTCTGGTTTTTGTTTAGAAGATAATGTTCAAACTCTTTAGTGAAGTCTCTTGATTGGTTTTCCACCTGTGATTTCAAACCTTCTCTCCTAAAGCTCATTCAAATCCTCCTTCTATGGTGTCTCTGAAATAACTGTGAGATGCTGCCTCAGGAGTCATGTTTTGTTGCTTTGTTTGTCTAGAAGCTGCTCCCTGCTCACTCACCTCTCAAAAGCTCATTTCAGACAACCTCTTCTCTGGAAAGTCATTCTTCCTTTTGTTTCTTCTATCTGTTATGAGCACTGAGCTTGGCTACATTTCCTTTGCATCACCAGTGCATTATATTGTGCTTGGCACATAGTTGACATATGTTATATGTATTTTATGAATAAATAAATACCTTTATTAAATAATATTGGCATATTTGGAAGTTTTGGCCACAGCAATCAGAGCAGAAAAAGAAATAAAAGGAATCCAAATTGGAAAAGAAGAAGTAAAACTCTCACTGTTTGCAGATGACATGATTCTCTACACAGAAAACCCTAAAGACTCCACCAGAAAATTACTAGAACTAATCAATGAATATAGTAAAGTTGCAGGATATAAAATCAACACACAGAAATCCCTTGCATTCCTATACACTAATAATGAGAAAATAGAGAAATTAAGGAAACAATTCCATTCACCATTGCAATGAAAAGAATAAAATACTTAGGAATATATCTACCTAAAGAAACTAAAGACCTATATATAGAAAACTATAAAACACTGGTGAAAGAAATCAAAGAGGACACTAATAGATGGAGAAATATATGTTCATGGATTGGAAGAATCAATATAGTGAACATGAGTATACTACCCAAAGAAATTTATAGATTCAATGCAATCCCTATCAAGCTACCAACAGTATTCTTCACAGAGCTAGAACAAATAATTTCACAATTTGTATGGAAGTACAAAAAACCTCGAATAGCCAAAGCTATCTTGAGAGAGAAGAATGTAACTGGAGCAATCAACCTGCCTGACTTCAGGCTCTACTACAAAGCCACAGTCATCAAGACAGTATGGTACTGGCACAAAGACAGAAATATAGATCAATGGAACAAAATAGAAAGCCCAGAGATAAATCCACACACATATGGACACCTTATCTTTGACAAAGGAGGCAAGAATATACAATGGAGAAAAGATAATCTCTTTAACAAGTGGTCCTGGGAAAACTGGTCAACCACTTGTAAAAGAATGAAACTAGAGCACTTTCTAACACCATACACAAAAACAAACTCAAAATGGATTAAAGATCTAAATGTAAGACCAGAAACGATAAAACTCCTAGAGGAGAACATAGGCAAAAGAATCTCTGACATACATCACAGCAGGATCCTCTATGACCCACCTCCCAGAATATTGGAAATAAAAGCAAAAATAAACAAATGGGACCTAATTAATCTTAAAAGCTTCTGCACAACAAAGGAAACTATAAGCAAGGTGAAAAGACAGCCTTCAGAATGGGAGAAAATAATAGCAAATGAAGCAACTGACAAACAACTAATCTCAAAAATATACAAGTAACGCCTACAGTTCAATTCCAGAAAAATAAATGACCCAATCAAAAAATGGGCCAAAGAACTAAACAGACATTTCTCCAAAGAAGACATACAGATGGCTAACAAACACATGAAAAGATGCTCAACATTGCTCATTATCAGAGAAATGCAAATCAAAACCACTATGAGGTACCATTTCACGCCAGTCAGAATGGCTGCGATCCAAAAGTCTACAAGCAATAAATGCTGGAGAGGGTGTGGAGAAAAGGGAACCCTCTTATACTGTTGGTGGGAATGCAAACTAGTACAGCCACTATGGAGAACAGTGTGGAGATTCCTTAAAAAACTGGAAATAGAACTGCCTTATGATTCAGCAATCCCACTGCTGGGCAGACACCCTGAGGAAACCAGAATTGAAAGAGACACGTGTACCCCAGTGTTCATTGCAGCACTGTTTATAATAGCCAGGACATGGAAGCAACCTAGATGTCCATCAGCAGATGAATGGATAAGTGGTACAAATGGATAAGAAAGCAGTGGTACATATACACAATGGAGTATTACTCAGCCATTAAAAAGAATACATTTGAATCAGTTCTAATGAGGTGGATGAAACTGGAGCCTATTATACAGCGTAAAATAAGCCAGAAAGAAAAACACCAATACAGTATACTAACACATATATATGGAATTTAAAAAGATGGTAACAATAACCCTGTATATGAGACAGCAAAAGAGACAATGATGTATAGAACAGTCTTTTGGACTCTGTGGGAGAGGGAGAGGGTGGGATGATTTGGGAGAATGGCATTGAAGTATGTATAATATCATATATGAAATGAGTCGCCTGTCCAGGTTCGATGCACGATACTGGATGCTTGGGGCTGGTGCACTGGGACGACCCAGAGGTATGGTATGGGGAGGGAGGTGGGAGGAGGATTCAGGATGGGGAACACATGTATACCTGTGGCAGATTCATTTTGATATATGGCAAAAACCAATACAATATTGTAAAGTTAAATAAAATATAAAAAAAAGAATTTCATGTTACTTTGGATGTGAATTTCCTAGAAGTAACATTGCTTCAACACTGATTGTGTTATATTTATTTATATTAAATTTCACTTTGTTAAAGAATAATATGTAGTATAAATACTAATCTACTTATTTTTACATGTTATACTTTTACAAATGCCAATGTTAAAAACAAAATGCAATTCTTTATTATGCACCAAAATAAAGTTTTCTTTTCAATATCACTAAATGAAAGCACTAGATTTGCTAGGATGATAGCTTGGGACTTATTATCAGTTTCTCCTTCAGATATTGGGTTGTTTTACTTTGACAACAATTAGCTAAAGCTAGTGTGAATTTAACTAAATTAAACACCTTTAGTGTGATCATGAACATCTGGAAGTATAATATACTGGGTTAGTTATGTGCTTCCAGAAATAGAAAAAGAAAATAATTATGAAAAAAATATTTTAAGGGGTAATGAAGTGTTTAAAAAAAATGAAAACTCTTTTCCATTCTTTGATCCTTGTTTTGATGAAGTTATCTCAGTTAATTTACCCTTGTTTTTAAATAATTCAACTTATTCATATACACTATTTATTGAAAAAATTGAACATTTAAGTACATTGCTATTGATATCTGAGAGCACCTATGAAAGATATGTTCCCAGTTTTAAAGAGAGATTATATTAAAATATTGTACTGCTGGAGCTGCTAAGTTGCTTCAGTCGTGTCTGACTCTGTGCGACCCCAGAGACAGCAGCCCATCAGGCTCCCCCGTCCCTGGGATTCTCCAGGCAAGAATACTGGAGTGGGTTGCCATTTCCTTCTCCAATGCATGACAGTGAAAAGTGAAAGTGAAGTCGCTCAATCGTGTCCGACTCCTAGCGACCCCATGGACTGCAGCCTACCAGGCTCCTCTGTTCATGGGATTTTCCAGGCAAGAGTACTGGAGTAGGGTGCCATTGCCTTCTCTGAAAATATTGTACTAGTGTTCGATAATGCTTTTTTCACAGAATCAAAACAATAGGTGCAGATTCTAAAGATTTTAGTACAATTGAACCTTGTATGATGCATTTGAAGTGCGAGGATCTGGATTTTTTTCCATTAATACATATTATGGTACTACACTATGTATGACTGGTTAATCCATGGATGTAGAACTCCCATATGGCCCTGACTGTAAAGTTATATGCAGCTCTTCTACTGCATGTGGGTGGACACCCCTAACTTTCACATTGTTCAAGGGTCAAATATGTTTATAATGACAATATTAATTTTGATTGCATATAGCAAATTTCTCCAAAGTACTGCTTTCAAAAACATTGCATGAGAAATAGTACATGTATAACTCATAAACATTTTATCCTGCTAGATATATTTGGAAATTATTGTCATATTTCCTGGTCTTATTTCCCATGAGTGATTACAAACTGTTCTAATCCAGAACTCTTTAAGAGACTTCTGTGAAATACTGACAAAGAAGAAAGAAGATAGGCACTTTGATGTGTTTACAATATGTTCAGAAACTTATCTTTAACTCTTAGCCAGGCAGTGGGTTTGAGAATTAAATTTACCTTCAGTGTTTATTAGGTCACATAATGATTGAGAATTTTACTTTGAAATTTACCAACTATTTAAGACTTTTGAAGGAGGTCAAGCTAAGTGGGACTGAAGAACAGAAGATGAAAATGGGCACAGTTTTGATTCAAAGGTTGCTCTTGGAAAAGAGGGAACAGATAGGAAAGCATATATATATATGTATTATATATAATATAATATATATATATAAAGCATATATGTATCCAAGTTTGTAAAATTAGTAGCAGATAGTTTCACTTCTTTTTTTAAAGTTCAGTATTTTACATAAACATAACCCCATATCCATTAGGTGTAAATTGGATAAGATAATTACAGTAGAGAAGTATAGAGTACTGACCGAAGTCAGAGTTAGATAAAACTGTTAATCTTTGTCAAAGTAATGTATGTGCATAAAGGTCAAATATTTCAGAAGGGCTTGTGAAATAAGAAACCTCTCTACCTTCCCTTCCTTAGTCATAGTAAGGAAGGAACCTTACTCCCTCAAGGTTCTTACAAGCATTTTCAATAATTACTTATTTTAGTACTGAGGGATATAACTGTTGTGCTTAAACATGTTTGCTTATCTATGATAGATCACGATAAGTATTGCTTTTATCATTTTTCCAAGGCTCCTGCTTGCTTATTTGTTTTTGTTCATTTCTCTGCTTGGCATATCTTTCCTTAAAATATCTATTTTTATCTCATTTCACTCAGATCTCTGTTCAAATGTAACCTATATTGAAAAGTTGGTGTGTCTAAAATAGCTGTACTCCACCCCCCCATTTACTTTTCCTAACTGTACTCACCATTGCCTGACATAAATTTGTTCTTATTTATTTACTACTTATCTACTGGAATGTAATTTCCATAGTGGAGGCTATCTTTTTTGTTTACTGGTGGATCTTTAGTGCTTAAGCCAGTGTCAGTCACATGATAGGAACTCATTAAATATTTGTTAAATAAATCAGTGAATAAAATACTTAAAATAATGCCAGATATGCAGTGTTACTATTAATAAAGGCTAATAATAGGTATTATTATACAAGTTTTAAAATTTATAAGCTTATGAAATGTTTGTTTTGTTTATAACATATTTACAGTGGGCATACCATTTTTATTTAAGCATTGCAGGCAGATTCTTTACCAGCTGAGCCCCAAAGGAAGCCCAAAAATACTGGTGTAGGGAGCCTATCCCTTTTCCAGGGGATCTTCCTGACCCAGGAATCGAACTGGAGTCTCCTGCATTGCAGGCGGATTCTTTACCAGCTGATCTATCAGGGAAGCCCAAATAAAAGATAAGCTCAGATAACTCTTTTTGTGCAGAAATATTTATCTTTGACATCCAGTAGATGTGTACAGGTTTATATGGGTGTTCTGTCTGAACCTTTGTATCCCTCATAGTAATGCTAATAGTGAAAAAATAGTGAATATAATGTCTTAATCACTAAAGCATCACAGTATTACCTACTCTTGAAAGATAAAGGATAGTTAGAAATATGTTACAAAGAAAACCACTACATTTGTAATTGTATAAGTTTAACAAAATCTTACTTTAGAATAACTTCATATCTATAGAAATATTGCAGTGATGGTACAGAGAGTTTCTGTGTATCCTTTACATAGCTTCTTCCAAATGATTATATGTTAAATAACCATTTACCAAAACTAAGAAATTAACAGAAGTATAATGCAAGTAATTAAACTACAGAATTTATTTGGATTTTTCCAGTTTTCTGACTAATAATCATTTTCTCCAAACCAAGATAGTTTATTGCATTTAATCCTGACCTCTTCTTTGCCTCCTCCAAATTATGATAGTTCCTCTCTTTTCCTTGTTTTTCATGACAATGACAATGTTTGAATACTGGCCAGGTATTTTTTAGAATTTTTGTTTGTTCATTATTTTTTCACTGTTATTCTGGGTTTGTATATTTAGGGTAAGGAATATATTTTATTTAATGCTAAACATGTTAAAGAAGCTAGTTAGATAGCAGTCCTAGTGTAAGCTTACTAGAAGCCAATGGTATTTTTAAAATTCCCACTTATTTCCTGAGAGTCAGTAAATTCTTTTCATGTCAGTCACTAGAACTGGGAATATATTTTTAATTTAAAATATGTTTCATGATGAAATTTTGCTTGTGTCCAGGTATGTGCAATGGGTAATGTCTTTAAGCCGGCATTGATATTTGCCGGCAGTCCTTTGGAAGAAAAAGTTGCTGCTTCTGCTCTTTTTATTCTTTTTCTGTCTCCTCTTCTTTCTCCTCCTCCCCCCTCCTCTTCTTTCCTCTCCTCCTTTATATTAGGAAATTACTGTAATTTTTGTAAACTCTACACAGCCTTAAGATTTAGTGAGATATGTTTCCTTATAACCTCCCACATACTTTCTATATTTGAACAAAATCTTCACTGCAATAATCTGCACTGATAAAGATAATTCTTATGACAGTTTATTTGTTCATTTCCACCCTAGGTGTGTTTTTTTCTTAAAAGTCTATTTTTTAACATGTTATGTTCTTGAACTTCTCATTCAAGCAATATATTTAGAGCTTCTCATATTCCCTAGTTGAGGTAAATAACATTAACTGTTAGAACTTTGAAATTGATTTCAGTGTGTCTATTGTCCTTAACTCCCAAAGATAATATGGCTCCCAAGAGTATCTGTATGTTCACCACCACATTTACTTGCTAAGTGGCCATTACTAATTCCGTAATAAATTACAATTCACAAACAAAATGTATTTAAGATAGTAAGAGTATAAATTTCTCAGTCAGAATTGTCAAAAAAATTCAAGATAGGAAAATAAAGTCCCTAGAAAATTTTTAAGTGGTTTTTAACAGATTAGGCCTAGAAATTCATAGTTAGAGAGACACACACACAATTTGGTCAAGACAAAGCAGAGAATAAGAAATAACCAATTGAGAGCACTTGTTGGTGACTATTAAATACATGTGCTCATATATTGTTATGTTTTTGATTATTGAATATTTATGATTTTACTGTATTACAGGTTTTTAACTTGGGACTTTTATTCAAGAGCACTTTCTTGGCTAGGGTGAGAAACAATTCATTTGAATTTGAATTATCTTCATATGATATTCATACAATATAATAATTTAATATTAAAAAGGCTTCACTGGTGGCTGAGATGGTAAAGAATCTGCCTTAATACAGGAGACCCTAGTTCAATCCCTGGGTTGAGAAGATCCCCTGGAGAAGGGAATGGCTACCCACTCCAGTATTCTTGCCTGGAGAATTCCATGGACAGAGGAGCCTGGGGGGCTAGAGTCCCTAGGGTTACAAAGAGTCAGACATGACTGAGAAAATGATACTTTCATCTTTTGCTACTATTAACATAAAATGAAAATAACAGAGGGCACTTAAACATAGCACATACCGTGTACAGAAACTAAAGTTGAGAAGATAGGAAGTAAAAATTCCCCAAAGAAGGCAACATGAGTTTATAATAAGATGGTGTCTCTATGCATACCATGGTTTCCTGTTTCACATTTTATACCTATTATGGGCACATATAAGGCAACATATACTGCTGGTTGATACAAGGTATATTCTGTATGGTTGAGAAATGAGAGAAACAGACAACCTTAACTGTCTCCTGAGAAACCTGTATTTTGGTCAAGGAGCAACAGTTAGAACCAGACATGGAATTGACTGGTTCAAATTGGGAAGATGAGTCACAAGGCTGTATATTGTTAGCCTTGCTTATTCAAAAGGGTGCATCATGCAAAATGCTTATCACCAGCTGGAATCAAGATTGCCAGGAGAAAGATCATCAACCTCAGATACGCAGATGGTACCACTTCTAATGGCAGAAAGTGAGGAGGAACTAAAGAGCTTCTTGATTAAGGTGAAAGAGGAGAGTGAAAAAGATGGCTTAAAACTCAACATTCAGCAAACTAAAATCATGGCATCCAGTACCATCACTTCATGGCAAATAGGAAGAGAAAAAGTGGGAAGAGTGACAGATTTTATAGGGCTGCAAAATCACTGTGGATAGAGACTGTAACCAGAAAATTAAAAGAGACTTGTTCCTTGGAAGAAAAACTGTGACAAACCTAGACAGTGTATTAAAAAGCAGAGATATCACTTTGCCAACAAAGATCCATTGTCCATATAGTCAATGCTGTGGTTTTCCAGTAGTTATGTATAGATGTGAGGGTTAAGAAAGCTGAGTGCCAAAGAATTGATGCTTTTGAACTGTGATGCTAGAGAAAACTCTTGAGAATCCCTTGAATCAAGGGGATCAAACTGGTCATTCCTATGGAAAATCAACCCGTAATATTCATTGAAGTACTGATGCTGAAGCTGAAGCTCCAATACTTTGACCACTTGATGGGAAAGAGCCGACTCATTGGAAAAGACCCAGATGCTGGAAAATACTGAGGACAAGAGGAGAAGGGGTGACAGTGGATGAGATGGTTGTATGGCATCATTGACTCAATGGACATGAGTTTATTTAAACTTTGGGAGATAGTGTAGGACAGGGAAGCCTGGCGTGCTGCAGTCCATGGGGTTGCAAAGAGTCACACATGACTGAGTGAGTGAACAGCAACAATTATGTTCTATAGGCTCTAACAATAAGTACTAAAGCTTCAAATACTGGGGGAATCGTTTATTGTGCAAATAAATTGTATAGCATTTGTTACAAAGCCAAGGATTATTACAGTTTAAATATTTATCCTATTCTGTGTTTTGACCAGTAAGTAATAATATTCTTACTCTTGTTACTGTTCTCATTTTGACATCTCATCAATGCAGATTCTTAAGCCTTGATTTATCTTCCCAAGACAATAAAAATATTAATGTTACTTTTTTGGATATTGTGATGATGTTTGTGGAATTTATCAGCTTTTTAAAAAATTTTTATTTTATCAAAGTATGGTTGATTTACCATATTGTTTTCATTTCTGCTGTATAGCAAAGTGAGTCAGTTATACACACATACTGTTTGTTGTTGTTTCAGTTGCTAAAGAGTGTCCAACTCTTTTGTGACTCCATGAACTGTAGCTTGCCTGGCTCTTCTGTCCATGGGATTTTCCAGGCGAGAATACTGGAGTGGGTTGCCATTTACTCCTCCAGGGGATCTTCCTGACCCAGGGATCAAACCCATATCTCCTGCATAAGCAGGAAGATTCTTCACTGCTGAGTCACCAGGGAAGCCCGATACATATATATATATATAGGCATTCTATTTTTATACATTATTTTCTTTTCCATAACGGTGTATCCCAGATTTGATGCAGTTCTCCATGCTATATAATAAGATCTTGTTGCTTATCCCTTCAAAATGTAGTAGTTTGCATATACCAACCCCAAACTCCCAGCCATCCCTCCTATCTTCGCTCTCACCCCCGGCAATCACAAGTCTGTTCTCTATGTCTGTGAGTCTGTGTCTGTTTTGTAGGTAGGTTCATTTATGTCATATTTTAGATTCCACATGTCACTGATATCATATGGCATTTGTCTTTCTCTTTCTGACTTATTTCACTTAGTATAATAATCTCTAGCATCATCTGTATTCCTGCAAATGGCTCTTTTATAGCTAAGTAGTATTCCACAAGGCTTCCCTTGTGGCTCAGAGGTTAAAGCGTCTGCCCACAATGCGGGAGATCTGGGTTCGATCCCTGGGTCGGGAAGATCCCCTAGAGAAGGAAATAGCAACCCACTCCAGTATTCTTGCCTGGAGAATCCCATGGACGGAGGAGCCTGGTGGGCTACAGTCCACGGGGTCGCAAAGAGTCGGACACAACTGAGCCAGCGACTTAACTTAGTATTCCATTATATATATATGTTCCACATCTTTATCCTTTCATCTGTCAGGGGACATTTAGGTTGTTTCCATGTCATGGATATTGTAAATAGTGCTGCAGAAGTGGAATTGCTGGATCATATGGTACTTCTATTTTTAGTTTTCTGAGGAACCTCCATACTGTTTTCCATAGTATCTGTACCAGCTTACAGTTCCACCAGTAGGGTATGAGAGTTCCCTTTTCTCTACACCCTCGCTACCATTTATTACTTACAGACTTTATAATGGTGGCCATTCTGACCATTGTCAGGTGGTACTTTACTGTATTGATTTGCACATTTTCAGGTCATCTGTAGGTCTTCTTTGGAGAAATATCTATTTAGCTCTTGTGCCAACTTTTTGATTGGGTTGTTTGTTTTTTTGTTGTTGAGTTTTGTAAGCTGTTGGTGTATTTGAGATTAAGCCCTTGCTGGTTACATTGCTTGCACATTTTTTTTCCTTTTCCATTCTATATATTGTCTTTTCCTATTGTTTATGGTTTCCTTTGCTGTGCAAAAGCTCATAAGTTTCATTAGGTCTCGTTTGTTTATTTTTGTTTTTATTTCTATTGCCTTGGGACACTGACCTAAGAAAAAATTGGTATGATTTATGCCAGTGAATATTTTGCCTATGCTTTCTTTTAGGAGTTTTATGGTGTCGTGTCTCAGGTTTAAGTCTTTAAGTTTTCTGAGTCTATTTTTGTACATGATGTAAGGGTGTGTTCTACCTTCATTTATTTACAGGCAGCTGTCCAATTTTCCCACCACTGCTTGCTGAAGAGACTATCTTTTTCCCATTTTATATTCTTGCCTCCTTTGTCAAAGATTAATTGACTAAAAATGTAGGTTTATTTCTGGGCTCTATATTCTGTTCCATTGAGCTGTATGTCTATTTTTGTACAAATACCACACTGATTTGATTACTGTAGCCTTGTAGTACTATCTGAAGTCTTGGAGGTTATGCTTCCTGCTTCCCCCCGCCCCACACCCTCAGGATTCTCTGCTTTAAAATGTGAGCTGTTGGCTGTGATTTCTTCTTTCCTTTTAACTGAGAATGAACTTATTGGGTACTAGTAGTTGTTATTTTTTCTTAAAGAGTGCTTACAAAATTAAATAAGTGTCGGAGAAGGCAATGGCAAGCCACTCCAGTACTCTTGCCTAGAAAATCCCATGGATGGAGGAGCCTGGTAGGCTGCAGTCCATGGGGTCGCTACGAGTCGTACGCGACTGAGCGACTTCAGTTTCACTTTTCACTTTCACACAATGGAGAAGGCAATGGCAACCCACTCCAGTGTTCTTGCTTGGAGAATCCCAGGGACGGCAGAGCCTGGTGGGCTGCCGTCTATGGGGTCGCACAGAGTCGGATACGACTGAAGCGACTTAGCAAGCAAGCAAGGGTCTCCAAAATATGGCCTGTCTCTAACCCTTTTCGATCTTTAGAATTTGTGAAAGTTTCGTAGTGGTGTTAGGCTTTCAGAATCCAAAGAATGAAAGCTTATATTTGGGGCAATGTCACCTAGGAATTAAGGGAAAGAGGACTCTAGCAGATGGGCTAAACATTTATACTGACCAGCCACATGAGGTAGTGCCCTCCTGCAGACCAATGGTGCTCATTAACATATTAATATGTCTGAGGATTTCTATGCCAAAGATGAGGATTTACTGTGTTTATTCCAGCATTTCTCAGGGGTATTTAGCGACAGAATTCTTAGTCTTGGTGTATATGTGGGCATTTTGAAACATATTTTGGAAATATTGGAATAAATTGTTGTCAATAACAAACATTGAAATTAAGGAAGAGATTTTTATCAGCCAGAGTGCTGATAAAAGACTTTGAAAATACCATTCAAGAGCATTTCCATTAATCTGTGTTTCACTGCATGAAAAGTTAGTGTGATAGTTGGTGCTATTTTCCTGTAGGGAAAAGGGATCCAACACTTGCCAAGATTTTTCCACAGGGGGTCTTTAACTAAATAACTCCCAAAAAAGACACTCCTTGTGGGAGTTTGGGGGGAGGGATTAAAATCCAACTTTAACTGCTGCTTTTTAAGAACAATGTTCTTTTCAAGGACAAAGCTAGTGAACATTGTCAGTACCTTTACTGGGCTTTTATGGAAACATCATTCACTGATAGAAAATAATTTTAGATATGAAGAGGAGACAGTTGAAAAATTAATCTTCACTTTGTGAGAAGTCTACTTTTCTTGATTTCTGCTTAATTTGTGAGTGATTGATTAATTTGTTTTTACTTTTCAAGGAAAAAAAGTAGGCCTTTCCTAATTGAGAAAGTTTTGATTGCATGTTCACTTGACAACTTAGGGAAAGTTTTGTTTTTATCAGAATACTAATTCTCTACTTTTAGCTATGTTGTTTCTAGTAATCTTTTAATATGTACTTACATTCAAAAGCATGTAAAAGAAGGGCCTTTTAAAATTTGACTTTCATTTTAAAAAATTAAACATGACAAGAGAACCAAGAGTTTTTTTGTAAGTGTGGATAGTTATTTTGATTTTCAAATTGCAGATGTTATTGAAAACTACTTTAGAAAATTTCTTCATTTTCTTTTCTTTACTGTCTGTACTTTTCAAGACTATTGGCTCATGTACTTGGCATGAATATAAACAACATAAGGACAACCAAAGGAAATTAATCCATCACAGTTCTAATTTCAATTTGCTATTTTTGTCATTCACATTTTTGCCATCTGGAAAATTTTCCATCACTAGCTAAAAATCTGATACCCTTTTCAAATACTTTGGAGTTTTATAGACAGCCACAATGTAATTTTATTCTCATTGTATATGGCATTATTTAGTATGCTTTAAAGAAATCTGCTAATTTTAATGAATATATAAAACATACTACATACATATGTGTATGTTAAAAGATTGATATTTGTATTTATGTGAAATTAAAAAATCAGGAAAATAGCTATAAAGATATGGACTTGAGTTATATTAATTATGCATGAATATCCTTGCAAAATATAAAAGAAATTAATTTCATATAATATGTTTTCTTATCATGACTAGTAAAATTGTTGTTATGAATATTCATGTAGTTTTAAAACCTAACGTTAGGCTATTAAATAAGTAGATATTTACAAATTGATTAGAAAAATTTTAATAACATAATTTTAACTGTTTTAACATTTTTTGAAACACATGTAAACTAATTAACAATATAATTAGAATTTTCTCTATGCTTTTGTGAAAAATGTATATTATTGTGAACCCATATGTGTGTTTGGTGTATATGTGTGTGTGTATAGTGTATATGTTGTACATAATTACAAAGATAACACATTTGACGCAAATATTATGTTGGTCTTGATTCTAGAGCTATTAGAGTCTCAGATTTTGGGAAAAGTTTCTCGTTTTTATAGCAATAATTCTAGTGTCACTCTACCATATTAAAGGTGTTTTTAGAAAATGAGTAACTTTTATACGTTAGAGACCTAAATGGTGTGAGATTTCACTTGCATATTTGTAGGGATGTACCCATGTCATCCATAGTGAGGAAAAGAATAATTTCTAAAGTTAGAATGAGCAAATTTCTCTTTCTCTCCCATATAACCCCACCCTGTCTCATACATCTCTAAGATTTTGGTTTCTTCTCAAAATCAGTGTAAATGCTAAATGCCTTATATTAATAAAAAGAGATGTTTTCTTACAGAATAATTTTTCCTCACTGCCCTCCTTTTCTTTCTAATTTTTTAAAATATAAGTTTTTTGTTGATCCCTCCTTGAATATTTTTGATACGATAAGACTGAACATTTTGTGCACATACATGATGTGTTGTTTCCGGATCCCACAGATATTTTGCCTTCTTAGTCAATTATTTCTATCATTTTAATTTTTATTAGATGTTTATATTTTAGTATTTTTCTGAATATATAATGCAAACTTTTGAAAAAGAATTGACTATCTTTTAATACATACTCATAATTTTATATTACTAAGCCTCTAAAGATTGAATCATAAAAATAATAATATTTGTTAAAGTTAAAACACAAAATTTTAATAAGCAACCAATTATCAAAAGTATTATTTTTAAATTAGAATTCTAGTAATGCTTATTTTTTAGTTAAAAATGACACACCATAACTATATACAAACTTGTGGATATTGAAAATCAGTTTCATGATGATATTAAATTAGCCCTGCAAAATAAGACAATTTTGTATTCTTGCAAAGTGTAACTCATATATAGATTATGGATAAGCATGTATGTTGTATGTGGATAGATGTCTACATGTATAAAAAGATGGTATGTGCATATGGATATAAATTTATTAATTGCCTTAAATTCCATTCCTTTTTTTAAGGAGTCAAATTAACTTTTTCAAGCACATTATTTTACAACTATTTTTACTATATCCTTTGTTCATCGATAAATATTTCCCCCAATTTAACATGTCATATTAAAAAGGATCTGCTAGTCCGTAAATCTTTCACATTAATTTTCTAACAAAAGATTTTTTAAAAAGTATTTTTCTATATCAGAGTTTGGTAAACAGGAACAGGCTTACCATGTAGTTCTTTACAAGAATTCCTTAGAAGTCAACAATATATTATCTGTTTCCATAAAGCACATAATGGGAATAAAATGCCTGAGGCAAAACATGTCTTCTGTTCCTTCAAAAGTAAAACATCAAAGAAAGATACTATTTGCATATAAATATATGAAAATGTTCATAAGTGAAATCTTTTTGCATTGAGATAAAACAAAAAAGCATTCTGAGAATTTTCTTTCAAAAGTAGATTTCTAAAATCACAATAAAGGGACTACAAGTATAAAATAGTTGACAGAGATGCCTTGTGATCTTTCTGTACTCAAAATATGCAAAGCTTATTTGGTGACTAGTAGAAAAAGAAGAAACTTCTCGGCATATGCCATTTGATACTCTACCGTATAGTTATGATCAAAGGTAGCACTTTTTTGATTATATATCAAATTACTCAATTTGTTAAGTTTGTGAAAGGAGTGTAATTTTTATAAAATATATATTTGATAAAATATACAAATGAGATAGCATATTGGAGAGTGTTACTAGGCAAGAGCAAATCAAAAGTCTCTGAGTGAAGAAATGTCTAACTTCTGTGCATGCAGACACGTAGAATGACATAGACTCACCACTGACCTGCATAAACATGAGTGACAAAATGATTTTTATTAGAGGTCACTGAGTTTTGAGTTAGGTATGCAGCACTATTCTGGCAATTGTTAACTGAAACAGAAACCTACATGCCTCTTTTTTTTGGGGGGGGGGGTCTCTGCCATGTTGCTTATGGGATCTTAGTTCCCTGGTCGGGGTTTGAACCCAGGCTTGACAATGAAAGCATGGAGTTCTAACCACTGAACTGCTAAGGAATTTCCCCCACATGTCTTAATAAACAAAATAATAACATACACTAAACGTATTGATTGGACATTTATTGGGTTGTAGTTGCTTTTCAGTTGCTAAGTCCTGTTTGATTCTCATTGCAACACCATGGACTGCAGCATGCCAGGCTTCCTTGTCCTTCAAAATCTCCAAGGGGTTTACTTGAACTCATGTCCATTGGGCTTTCCCTTGTGCTCAGCTGGTAAAGAATCCACCTGCAATACAGGAGACCCTTGTTCGATCTCCTGGTTCGATCCCTGGGATGGGAAGATCCCCTGGAGAAGGGAAAGGCCACCCATTCCAGTATTCTGGCCTGGAGAATTCTATGGACTGCATAGTCCTTAGGGTTGCAAAAAGTTGGACACGACTGAGCAACTTTCACTTTCATGTATATTGAGTTGGTGATGTCATCCAACCATCTCACCCTCCTTTGCCTCTTTTACCTCTTGCCCTCAATCTTTCCCAGCATCAGGATCTTTTCCTATGAGTTGGCTCTTTGCATCAGGTGACCAAAGTATTGTAGCTTCAGCTTCAGCATCAGACCTTCCGATGAATATTCAGGGTTGAATTCTTCTAGGCTTGACTGATTTGGTCTCCTTGAAGTCCAAGGGACTCTCAAGAGTCTTCTCCAAACCACAGTTCAAAAGCATCAATTCTTTGGTGCTCAGCTTTCTTTATAGTCTAACTCTTACATCCATATATGACTACTGGAAAAAGCATAGCTTTGACTATATGGACCTCTGTTGGCAAAGTGATGTCTTTGTTTTTTAATATGCTGTCTAGGTTGGTCATAGTTTTTTTTTTTTTCCCCAAGGAACAAGATTCTTTTAATTTCATGGCTGTAGAACTAAAGAGCCTCTTGATGAAAGTGAAAGATGAGAGTGAAAAAGTTGGCTAAAACTCAACATTCAGAAAACTAAGTACATGGCATCTGGTCCCATCGCTTCATGGCAAATAGATGGGGAAACAGTGGAAACAGTGACAGACTTTATTTTGGGGGCTCCAGAATCACTGCAGATGGTGACTGCAGCCATGAAATTAAAAAGACACTTACTCCTTGGGAGAAAAGTTATGAACAACCTAGACAGCATATTAAAAAGCAGAGATATTACTTTGCCAACAAAGGTCCATCTAGTCAAGGATATGGTTTTTCTAGGAGTCATGTATGGATGTGAGAGTTGGACTATAAAGAAAGCTGAGCACTGAAGAACTGGTGCTTTTGAATTGTGGTGTTGGAGAAGACTCTTGAGAGTCCCTTGGACTGCAAAGAGATCCAACCAGTACATCCTAAAGGAAATCAGTCCTGAATATTCACTGGAAGAACTGTTGCTGAAGTGGAAGCTATAATACTTTGACCATCTGATGCGAAGAACTGACTCATTTGAAAAGACCCTGATGCTGGGAAAGATGGCGGGAGGAGAAGGGGACGACAGAGGAAGAGATAGTTGGATGGCAACACCGACTCAATGGGTATGAGTTTGAATTAACTCCAGGAGTTGGTGATGGACAGGGAGACCTGGCATGCTGCAGTCCATGGGGTCACAAAGAATCAGACATGACTGAGTGACTAAACTGAACTGATGGTGTCAGATGCCATGATTTTAGATTTTTTAATGTTGAGTTTTAAGTCAACCTTTTCATTCTTCTCTTTCAACTTCAAGAGCTCTTTAGTTCCTCTCCCCTTTCTGCCCTTAGGGTGGTATCATCTGCATATCTGAGGTTGTTGATATTTCTCCTGGCAATCTTGATTTAAGCTTGTGATTTATCCAGCCCAGCATTTCACATGATGTACTCTGCATATAAGTGAAATAAACAGGGTGACAGTATACAGCCTTGATGTATTCCTTTCCCAATTTTGAACCAGTCTGTTGTTCTTATCCCATACACAGGTTTCTCAGGAGACAGGTACGGTGGTCTGATAGTCCCATCTCTAAGAATTTTCCATGGTTTATTCAGATCCACACAGTCAAAGACTTTAGTGTAGTCAGTGAAGCAGAAGTAGCTGTTTTTCTGGAATTCCTTTGCTTTTTCTATACAACAGATTTTGGCAATTTGATCCCTGGTTCCTCTGCCTTTTCTAACCCAGATTGTACATCTGGAAGTTCTCAGTTCACAAACTATTGAAGCCTATCTTGAAGGATTCTGAGCATTGGCTTGCTAGAATGTGAAATGAGCACAATTGTGTGGTAGGTAGTTTGAACATTTTGGGGCTTCCCCAATGGCTCAGCAGGTAAAGAAACTGCCTGCCAATGCAGGGGATGCAAGAGACATGGATTCATCTCTGGATTGGCAAGATTCCCTGTAGAAGGAAATGACAACCCACTCCAGTATTCTTGCCTGGAAAAATCCATGAACAGAGGATCCTGGCTGGCTACAGTCCATGAGGTCACAAAGAGTTGGACATGACTGAGCACACATGCCTTGAACATTTTTGGCATTGCTCTTATTTGGGATTGGAATGAAAACTGACCTTTTCCAGTCCTGGGGCCATTGCTGAGTTTTCCAAATTTTCTGGCATATTGAGTGCAGCACATTAACAGCATCATCTTTTAGGATTTTAATTAGCTCAAGTTGGAATTCCATCACCTCCACTAACTCTGTTCATTGTAATGCTTCCTAAGGCCCCTTTGACTTCACACTGCATGATGTCTGGCCCCAAGTTAATGACCACACTGTTGTGGTTATCTGGGTCATTAGGACCTTTTTGTATTTCTGTGTATTCTTGCTACCTCTTCTTAATCTCTTCTGCTTCTATTAAGTTCTTGATGTTTCTATCCTTTATTATGCCCATCTTTACATCAAATATTTTCTTGATATCTCCAATTTTCTTGAAGATATCTCTAGTATTTTCTGTTCTATTATTTTCCTCTATTTCTTTGCATTGATCACTTAAGGCTTTCTTATATCACCTTGCAATTCTCTGGAACTCTGTGGTCAGTTGGGTGTATCTTTCCTTTTGTCCTTTGCCTTTTGCTTCTCTTTTCTCAGCTATTTGTAAGGCCTCCTTAGACAATCATTGCATTTCTTTTTCTTTGGGATGGTTTTGGTCACCAACTCTTGTACAATGTTATGAACCTCTGACAATAGTTCTTCAGGCACTCTGTCTATCAGATCTAATCCCTTGAATCTGTTTGTCACCTCCACTGTATAATCATAAGGGATTTATTGGGCTACAGAAAAAAATTAAGCAAGGAAGTATATTAGGGTGTCATTTAAAATATAGTAGTTAGGAAAGCCTCACTGAAAAAGGGGTTGGTTTCCCTAAAAAACATGTCAGCTTCCCTAAAAAACAAATTCTGACAAAGAGACATGTTGTAGGCAATGATGGCAGCTAGGTGGTAGCTCTAGGTTATGTATAATGATGCTTTTGCTTTGTCTTCTCTCCTTTTAAATTCAAGACTTCTAAATCTGCAGATCCAAGTCACAGCAAGTGTAAACTCTCCAAAGCCAGTTATTTAGAGTGGTTTTTAAAGGAACCATTCCAACTACCTCCTCTTGATTTCCAGATTTATGTGTAATACCAAGTAGTGACTTAGTATTGGTGGGTCAAGCCTGCCCTCTGCTGGCTGCAGCTCTGTGGGTAGGAAAGGAAAAAATAACACCAGTTCATTACTGGACTTCTAGGTGGCAGGTGCGTGAGAGCTAAGTTGCTTCCATCGTGTCCTACTCTGTGCAACCCTATGGACCACAGCCTGCCAGGCTCCTCTGTCAATGGGATTCTCCAGGCAAGAATACTGGAGTGGGTTGCCATGCCCTCCTCTAGGGGATCTTCCTGACTCAAGGATCAAGCCCCTGTCTGTTATGTTTGACCTGCATTGGCAGTTGGACTCTTTACCACCAGCACCACCTTGGGAATTCCCCCTGCCAGTGCAGGAGATGCAAGAAATGTAAGTTCAATCCCTGAGTCAGGAAGATCCCCTGGAGTAGGAAATGGCAACCCACTCCAGTATTCTTGCCTGAAAAATTCCACAGACAGAGGAGCCTGGTGGGCTACAGTCCATAGGATTGCAAAGAGTCAGACATGACTGAGTGCACATACACACATAAGTAGAACCTTCAGGTACTACAAATACTGCCTCTTCCGTGTTTAGAGGGTTCTATTGTAGTTAATTTACTTTTCTTTCTTCTTCTTCTTCTTTTTTTTTTTTTTTTTGGTTCCCTGGCCTGTGGGATCTTAATTCACCAGCCAAGGATCGAACCCACACCTCCTGCACTAAAATCACAGAATCTTAACCACTGTACTGCCAGAGAAAGCCCAAATGTAATCAATTTTCTACCATACAACTTTTTGGATTTTTTAAGACTTGATGTCATACTGATGTCTCAGTTTTTATCTCTTTGATTGGTACTTGGAGATTTTGTATGAGGGGGTAGCTAGATCAGTCTTGATGAGTGAGGAACCATGCTGACAGATCCATGCCTACACTCCGTCCTGGCCACAGTGGCCAATCTATTGCTGTTTCCATTTGCCCATACTCTGACATTTGATGACAATGGTTAACCAAAGACAACCAGGAGAGTTATTCTCTCTACTTTATTGTTGAACCAAACCTCTTCTGAGTTCAAATTTTCCTGGGGAATATACTGCTGCTAAGTCGCTTCAGTCGTGTCCAACTCTGTGCGACCCCATAGATGGCAGCCCACCAGGCTCTGCTGTCCCTCGGATTCTCCAGGCAAGAACACTGGAGTGGGTTGCCATTTCCTTCTCCAATGCATGGAAGTGAAAATTGAAAGTGAAGTTGCACAGTCGTGTCCGACTCTTCTCGACCCCATGGACTGCAGCCTACCAGGCTCCTCCATCCATGGGATTTTCCAGGCAAGAGTACTGGAGTGGGGTGCCATTGCCTTCTCCGGGGGAATATACATGTAGTTGTAAATGTCCAATCACAAAGATATACCATACATTTCTTGCCTAGATTTTCTTAGCCTCAGTATTCAAATATTTCTACTTCTGGGTCCTTGACCAGCCAGTACTGCCATTCACATTGCTCATATGCCTTTATATATTCTAAGATTGGGATACTTTTCCCAAAGTATTGATAGATGAACAAATATACTTTCCCAGTGGGAAGATCAATATTCCTAATCATTTTTCAGGACTCTAGTAGTGGAGCTGTAGTGCAGCTGCGGCCCATTTTCAGAATGAACACACCTTCTCAGCTGACTTTCTGTCAAAAGAAACTCAGATTTTTCCACTTTTGTCAGCTTCTCATAAAGGACCCCAATTCACAAGACCGTAGGTGTGACCTGAAGGAGCAGTGCTGATAATAACTGTGATGGATGAGGTGGGCGATAAGACAATATAGCTTACTCCTCCTCTCTTGTCTTTCTCATGCTCAGTCGTGGATATACCATTTCCAATTTATGATGAATTGCTCCTGGGCATCACTAACTTCCCAGGCGGTGCTGGTGATAAAGAACCTGCCTGCCACAGCAGGAGACATGAGAAATATGGGTTCAATTCCTGGGTCAGGATGATCCCCTGGAGAAGGGCATGGAAACCCACTCCAGTATTCTCTTTGGAGAATCCCATGGACAGAGAAGCCTGACAGTCTACAGTCCATGGGGTCGCAAAGAGTCAGGCATGACTGAAGCGACGTAGCACGCATAGCACGCATGCATCCCTAGCTTCACAACTTGGTGGATCTGGATACTGGACAGTTTATATACAGCATCATATCATGCTCAATGGTCAGTATTCCATCAGGTTCCAGTGCCACACTGGGAGCTATTTTTTAGTTTTTATATTTGGCCATACTGTGTGGCTTGTGGGATCTTAGTCCTCCAACCAGGGATTGAACCCAGGACCTCAGCAATGAACACAAGGAGTCCTAACCCTTCGACCACCAGGGAATTCCGTGGAGTTGTTTTTTAAAAGGTATGTAATTCCCTCTTGAAAATGGCATGGTTTTACTCCACAACCCAAGGGCTAATTATGAGTCTCCCATAAACGTAACACTTGACCTTTTTCACCTTGAAACCTCCCAATCCAGAAGATGCCAGGACGATGAGCCAAGCGATACCTCTTGTGCTATAACCTTGACCTGCTGCAGAGACCTTTCTTACTGTGGGTGCACCAAGTTCCCTAGTGCAGCAGATAATTATCTTCAGACCAAATATTGCTTGGGTTTCTGTCTTATTTCTCCCCCAAGAAGAAGTTTATTTTTAAGAAGCTCTGCCTTAATTTTTTTTTTTTTCCTGTCAGTGGTAAGTGTTTAGAGGAGGTGTGTCCAGTTGTGGACATACAGAAACATCTTCACTGTATATCTCCAGATTCTGTTTTCATTTTCAGATCATTGTTCCTATCACATTCTAAAGGCAGTAAATATTAAGAGGAGTGACTTTATGTAATTCTTTTCCCCCATGAATGTGTTCCTTGGGGTTTCTGTTGGTGTCTCATTTATTACTGCTACCTTTTCCCCCCAACTAGTATTAGCAGTAGTATCCTGAATATATGGAGCCCAAAACATTTTTAAGGAACGAACTTTGAGTATAAAGTTTTTACCATTTTCTAAAGCTCATTAAAATCTAAAGTTACATGTCTGTATAGTCTTTAAATATCCTCTAACTTTTCAACTGTTGGCAAAGAGGATGATGAAAATGTTCAAGGGTCTTCTTGGGGAATTATAATCTGTGTATATTTGTAAGGACATTTCTTCATTATGTGTGTAATGAGGATCTCTTTTCCCCCCTAATTTATGCTCTCTCTTTCAAATTCCCTAATTTTTTTTTCCTCAAGATACTCAGCTAAAATAATTTTTTAAAACGAAAGCTAAGTTGAAATGGATACATTTTAGTTTTGACCCAAAGAGCTGAAAGGATTTGGTAGGTGCTATGTTTTCTTATATATGAGAACAAGCATCATTTATCAGCTGTTCTGAGGGTGTAGAGCTAATTCTGAGTGCTCAGTGTATATTACTGGAGGCTGATTTTCAAAATTATTTGAAACACTTAGTTTTAAATTGCATACAAGTCTCATAAAACCTAAGGTGACATCTCCAAAGCGTGCAGAAGGCACTACACAGCAGCAGGTCAGGATGCTTATTATATCGAAAGCCATGTGTTTTTTAAAAATAGGGAAATGATGTATACAGACACACCAATTTATTTTTCCAGAACCTTAAACGTTCACTTTAGATCCAGGTGCAGCATTTAATGAATGTTTCTTTCCCAGGTAGATGAGAAGCAAGCTTACACATCGATGGAGGCTGCAGCTGACAGGGCAACCTGGTTGCTCCCTCTGCCCAGGTCTGTTTTTCTAAGGCATGGTTTTCAGTGTTATCACCTGTTTTTGTTCTTTTTTTCTCATAAGACAAATATCTTCTCCAATAATTGTGCTTCTCTGAAAGCAAAAGCAGTTTATATCAGCAGTGTACTGATAACTGCAATAACAGATCAAATATAACCTTAAAGACAAATGACTTCGATGATTGTTTTGTTTACTTAAAGAGTAATTAAATATTTTCCCTCTATTTTCCCTCTTGTCTAATCTTGGTCTCCCGATTTCATGTAATTTAACTCCAAAGTCCCTCAAACAGAGTCGACTTCTCACATATCTTGGAAAGAAACAGGCAGTTGAGTGCCTGCCCCATATTAGAAGCTCAGTGGTGGCTCATATGCTCTCTCCCCCCAGCAACTTTTTTTAAAACTCAACAGCAAAGTCAGTGTGATTCCTTCTTGGTGGCAAATCAACATTGAAATGGATTCAGAAATAGCTTTGCAGGAAGTATTTGAAGGGAAAAAAAATTCTTAGTATAATGATTGGGCAGAGACTGAAATAGGTTTAAATAGATCTTGAGTTAACTATAAAGAAGGAGACTAAAAAAATAGTTTTTTTGTTTTTTTTTAAAGCACATTTTTAGCCTAAGAAATCAAAAGTCTTTTCTTGTCATTTATTTCCACGATGATGGTTGAATTTTCCTTCTCCATAGTTGAATTATACTCCGCAGAGAATGCTGAACTGCTGTGCCAAAAGTCATTCTAATTACTCGATGGTAGAAACAGAATAAGTTGTGAAGCCATAAACTGATGAGAATTTATTTTCAAATATAGTAGAGGTGTTTCTTTTTTTTCTTTAAGAAAAAGGAAGCTAGTGTGCATAAGTTTTTAAAATTGTGTCTTGATAGAAATTAGATTTTTCATAGTCTGAAATTCAAATAAAATAGAAGAAGTAATTCTGATTATGGTATTTTCATTTTATTTTACTTTAAATAATGAATACAAATTAAGTTGATAGAATGAGAAGTCAATAAAAATGAATATTTGAATCTATTTTCAAGCAAGGGAAATAATTTGATCTCAATATATATATCTTATTTAACTTATATGCAGAGTACATCATGAGAAACGCTGGGCTGGAAGAAGCACAAGCTGGAATCAAGATTGCCGGGAAAAATATCAATAACCTTAGATATGCAGATGATACCACCCTTATGGCAGAAAGTGAAGAGGAACTCAAAAGCCTCTTGATGAAAGTGAAAGAGGAGAGTGAAAAAGTTGCCTTAAAGCTCAACATTCAGAAAATGAAGATCATAGCATCTGGTCCCATCACTTCATGGAAAATAGATGGGGAAACAGTGGAAACAGTGTCAGACTTTATTTTTTTGGGCTCCAAAATCACTGCAGATGGTGATTGCAGCCATGAAATTAAAAGACGCTTACTCCTTGGAAGGCAAGTTATGACTAACCTCGACAGCATATTAAAGCGCAGAGACATTACTTTGTCCACAAAGGTCCATCTAGTCAAGGCCATGTTTTTTCCAGTAGTCATATATGGATGTGAGAGTTGGACTGTGAAGAAACCTGAGCGCTGAAGAATTGATGCTTTTGAACTGTGGTGTTGGAGAAGACTCTTGAGAGTCCCTTGGACTTCAAGGAGATCCAGCTAGTCCATCCTAAAGGAGATCAATCTTGGGTGTTCTTTGGAAGGAATGATGCTAAAGCTGAAATTCCAGTACTTTGGCCACCTCATGAGAAGAGTTCACTCATTAGAAAAGACTCTGATGCTGGGAGGGATTTGGGGCAGGAAGAGAAGGGGATGACAGAGGCTGAGATGGCTGGATGGCATCACTGACTCGATGGATGTGAGTTTGAGTGAACTCCGGGAGTTGGTGATGGACAGGGAGGCCTGTCATGGGGTCGCAAAGAGTCGGACATGACTGAGTGACTGAACTGAACTGAACTGAAAGCTATTCACATAAAATTTCACATAATTTAAATACACTAATTTACTAAAAAATATTTTTTAAAAATTTACTAATAAAATCTTTTAAATGACAGATAGCCACCAAAAAAGTGAATTAGTATATATCTTGTTTTTATTTCTATTTACTACTTTTAAAGTTATTTAAACATTTGTAGGCTCATAGTTTTAAAATGTGGTTATTAGTAACACTCAGCTCTCTGCTGTGTCTCTGTGTGTATTATCATATTTTGACCATAGAAAAATGGATCAAAACATATAGAAGAATTACTGGAAGTATCTTATACCTTTCAAATTGTTATTTTCAAATCATAATGAAAATGTCACAAAGTTCACTTCCTTTGTGAGGAAAAAAGGGGGAGGGGGAGAACCGCTATATTCTACATTCTTGAGCGTTAGGCATTCGCTGGGCCCCTGCAGTAACGTGATGACTAAAGCTCTCCTTTTGACTGCTCGGCAGCCACCATGCAGGTCTGATGGATCCTCTCCTCCAGGAGGAAGGGCTGCTGGGTAGATGTGTGGGCAGCACACGGAGGAGGTACTCCTTGTGAGGCATTCTCCTGTGTTTCTGCTCCTCACGGCAGACCCCGTTTCTAGAGAGACGCCATGGCTTAATCCATTGTTTTGCTGTCTTTGAAGAGAAATCACTGTCCTGACATCTGACCAATCTGTGAGGATTTGATTTTGTGGACAGCTTTTTCCAAATGTTGCTTTTACCCATCACACTGTGTATTGTGTTGCAAAATTTTCTTGAAAACCTGAAAATGGATGAAAATGTGCTCAGAACAATGAGAACATAAATGTGCTTATAACATAAGAGATCTGTACAAGTGTTAGTTTCAAAATGTTGGAAATTAGATTTTTTCCTGCACGTAAATACATGTATATCTCCATGTATAAAAATATATATGCCTTATATTTTAATGTTTTCTTAATATGCATTTCTTGAAAGTCCACTGTGACTAACATCTCATTTCTATTTGTTTCTTTATTGTTTCCTTTTAGTCTCCTAAACACTTAATTTTTAATTAATTAATAATATCCCATTTTAAAGATGCAGAAACTGGGGCACTGAGAGATATAGTTACTCACCCAGTGTCATACAGCTGGTAAGTGGAGAAGCCAGGATTTGATCCTAGTGGGGGCTCCACTCTATATGCTCTTAACCACATGATACCCTGCCCTATCTTAGCCTGATATTTGATAGAGTACCCTATATAGGCTCATTCCTTTATTGCTCTATTAATTAGCTAGTAGTAACTGTGTACTTGGACTTTCCTGGTGGCTCAATGTTACAGAATCCACCTGCTAAGCTGGAGATGTGAGTTTGATTTCTGGGTCGGTAAGAACCTTTAGAGACGGAAATGGCAACCCACTTCAATATTCTTGCCTGGGAAATCCCAGGAACAGGGGATCCTGACAGGCTACAGTCCATGGGGTAGCAAAAGAGTTGGATACAACTTAGCGACTCATCAGCAACTGCATATTAACTGTGTGTCATGCCCTATAGCGGGTGGTAAGGATAAACTGCCAACAAGGAGAAAAAAGTCCTCAAGTGACTATTTCCACGAATGACTGCATACGAAATGTTATCTCCTTATGAATGAATTTTCAATGTTGTCTAAAGACACAGCCAAAAGAAAGAATTGAGATAAAGGATTATAACTAAGAGAGAGAAACTGCCAAGTCTTATGAAAAGAACTTCCTAGTTTTCCCCAGCCCAAATGCTTCAGAACTTGTATTTTCAAACTTAAATTGTTCATCTTGCATTTTGAGCCCACTTAATCTAGCCTTGTCCTTAGGTACAGATACCGCTCTCTACCGGGGCCCTGTGCTTGCACAGTTTTTATCTTTGAAAATTATTAAGTTGTATATGCTAACATAAAATTTACATATTATTAAACTCTATTAGATTGACTAGTTTTCTGTGATTATGGTTTCAGCGTGTCTGCCTTCTGATGCCCTCTTGCAACACCTACCATCTTACTTGGGTTTCTCTTACCTTGGACGTGGGGTATCTCCTCACGACTGTTCCAGCAAAGTGAGCCGATGCTCCTTACCTTGGACGAAGGGTATCTTCTCACCGCTGCCCCTCCTGACCTTGAACGTGGAATAGCTCCTCTAGGCCCTTCTGCGCCCGTGATTACTAGTTTTCATAATCACAGAAAACTAGTCAATCTAATCACACTAGGACCACAGTCTTGTCTAACTCAATGAAACTAAGCCATGCCCGTGGGGCCACCCAAGATGGGCGAGTCATGGAGGAGAGGGCTGACAGAATGTGGTCCACTGGAGAAGGGAATGGCAAACCACTTCAGTATTCTTGCCTTAAGAACCCCATGAACAGTATGAAAAGGCAAAAAGATAGGATACTGAAAAAGGAACTCCCCAGGTCAATAGGTGCCCAATATGCTACTGGAGATCAGTGGAGAAATAACTCCAGAAAGAATGAAGGGATGGAGTCAAATCAAAACTAATATCCAGTTGTAGATGTGACTGGTGATAGAAGCAAGGTCCGATGCTGTAAAGAGCAATATTGCATAGGAACCTGGAATGTCAGATCAATGAATCAAGGCAAATTGAAAGTGGTTAAACAGGAGATGGAAAGAGTGAACATTGACATTCTAGGAATCAACGAACTAAAATGGACTGGAATGGGTGAATTTAACTCAGATGACCATTATATCTACTACTGTAAGCAGGAATCCCTTAGAAGAAATGGAGTAGCCATCATGGTCAACAAAAAAGTCCGAAATGCAGTACTTGGATGCAATCTCAAAAACGACAGAATGATCTCTGTTCATTTTCAAGGCAAACCATTCAATATCACAGTAATCCAAGTCTTGGCCCCAACCAGTAATGCTGAAGAAGCTGAAGTTGAACAGTTCTATGAAGACCTACAAGACCTTTTAGAACTAACACCCATAAACAATGATGTTTTCATTATAGGAGACTGGAATGCAAAAGTAGGAAGTCAGGAAACACCTGGAGTAACAGGCAAATTTGGCCTTGGAATATGGAATGAAGCAGGGCAAAGGCTAATAGAGTTTTGCCAAGAGAACACACTGGTCATAGCAAACACCCTCTTCCAACAACACAAGAGAAGACTCTACACATGGACATCACCAGATGGTCAACACTGAAATCAGATTGATGATATTCTTTGCAGCCAAAAATGGAGAAGCTCTATACAGTCAGCAAAAACAAGACTGGGAGCTGACTGTGGCTCAGATCATGAACTTCTTATTGCCAAATTCAGACTTGAATTGAAGAAAGTGGGGAAAACCACTAGACCATTCAAGTATGATCTAAATCAAATCCCTTATGATTATACACTGGAAGTGAGAAATAGATTTAAGGGACGAGATCTGATAGACAGAGTGCCTGATGAACTATGGACGGAGGTTCATGACATTGTACAGGAGACAGGGATCAAGACCATCCCCATGGAAAAGAAATGCAAAAAAGCAAAATGGCTGTCTGAGGAGGCCTTACAAATAGGTGTGAAAAGAAGAGACGTGAAAAGCAAAGGAGAAAAGGAAAGATACAAGCATCTGAATGCCGAGATCCGAAGAACAGCAAGGAGAGATAAGAAAGCCTTCCTCAGCGATCAGTGCAAAGAAATAGAGGAAAACAACAGAATGGGAAAGACGAGAGATCTCTTCAAGAAAATGAGAGATACCAAGGGAACATTTCATGCAAAGCTGGGCTCGATAAAGGACAGAAATGGTATGGACCTAAAAGAAGCAGAAGATATTAAGAAGAGGAGGCAAGATTACACAAAAGAACTGTACAAAAAAGATCTTCACTACCCAGATAATCATGGTGGTGTGATCACTGACCTAGAGCCAGACATCCTGGAATGTGAGGTCAGTTCAGTTCAGTTCAGTTGCTCAGTCATGTCCGACTCTTTGCGACCCCATGAATTATAGCATGCCAGGCCTCTCTGTCCATCACTAACTCCCAGAGTTCACCCAGACTCACATCCATCGAGTCAGTGATGCCATCCAGCCATCTCATCCTCTATCATCCCCTTCTCCTCCTGCCCGCAATCCCTCCCAGCATCAGTCTTTTCCAATGAGTCAACTCTTCGCATGAGGTGGCCAAAGTACTGGAGTTTCAGCTTTAGCATTATTCCTTCCAAAGAAATCCCAGGGCTGATCTCCTTCAGAATGGACTGGTTGGATCTCCTTGCAGTCCAAGGGACTCTCAAGAGTCTTCTCCAACACCACAGTTCAAAAGCATCAATTCCTCGGCGCTCAGCTTTCTTCAAAGTCCAACTCTCACATCCATACATGACCACTGGAAAAACCATAGCCTTGACTATACATTCCTTTGTGGACAAAGTAATGTCTCTGCGTTTTAATATGCTGTCTAGGTTGGTCATAACTTTCCTTCCAAGGAGTAAGCGTCTTTTAATTTCATGGCTGCAGTCACCATCTGTAGTGATTCTGGAGCCCCAAAAAATAAAGTCTGACACTGTTTCCACTGTTTCCCCATCTATTTCCCATGAAGTGGTGGGACCGGATGCCATGATCTTCGTTTTCTGAATGTTGAGCTTTAAGCCAACTTTTCACTCTCCACTTTCACTTTCATCAAGAGGCTTTTTAGTTCCTCTTCACTTTCTGCCATAAGGGTAGTGTCATCTGCATATCTGAGGTTATTGATATTTTTCCTGGCAATCTTGATTCCAGCTTGTGCTTCTTCCAGCCCAGCATTTCTCATGATGTACTCTGCATATAAGTTAAATCAGCAGGGTGACAATATACAGCCTTGATGTACTCCTTTTCCTATTTTGAACCAGTCCATTGTTCCATGTCCAGTTCTAACTGTTGCTTCCTGACCTGCATACAGATTTCTCAAGAGGCAGGTCAGGTGGTCTGGTATTCCCATTTTTTTCAGAATTTTCTACAGTTTATTGTGATCTACACAGTCAATGGCTTTGGCATAGTCAATAAAGCAGAAATAGATGTTTTTCTGGAACTCTCTTGCTTTTTCTATGATCCAGCTGATATTGGCAATTTGATCTCTGGTTCCTCTGCCTTTTCTAAAACCAGCTTGAACATCTGGAAGTTCATGGTTCACATGTTGTTGAAGCCTGGCTTGGAGAATTTTGAGCATTACTTTACTAGCCTGTGAGATGAGTGCAATTGTGCGGTAGTTTGATCATTCTTTGGCATTGCCTTTCTTTGGGATTGGAATGAAAACTGACCTTTTCCAGTCCAGTGGCCACTGCTGAGTTTTCCAAATTTGCTGGCATATTGAGTGCAGCACTTTCACAGCATCATCTTTCAGGATTTGGAATAGATCAACTGGAATTCCATCACCTCCACTAGCTTTGTTCGTAGTCACACTTAGTTAAATGCCCAGTCAAAGGCCTTGGTGTTACTTTATCTACACAAAAACAGAGGAAATTTAAATAACATAAACCTCATAAAGAAAATTAATACTCTTTGTATATTTATCAGAATTATTTACTTTGAAACTGGAAACATGCTTCTTTTTTGGCATGTGTGTGGCAATTATAGCACATTCTGTATATTAACCAAACAGTCCATCTTGAAGCAGAGCCATGGTAACACCAAAGCAAAGTTTTATTGTAATAAAAGATTTGATGTTCAGAGAACACACTGGTTGGAAATAGTGAAAGAAACAGAGACCCTTGGCGTCCAGCTCCCCAGCATCACTGCTAACAGTGTTCCAAGTTTCTGAAAAGAAAGAAGTGCCTCCATGGAGGAGCCCTTCAATTTATTTCTTAAAAGAAAAAAAAAAGTTCTCCGTCTTAAAGTTAGAGCCACACAAATTGCTCAAACCCAGATGACTGGATGAAATCTTTATTGAAACGACCATGAAAGTAATTATATTGCTACTTGTCAACTTATAGAAAAACTCCTTTGGCAATTCAGACACACTGGCATGAGCAACAAAGATAATGAACATTTTTATAAACAACGTCCCTTGAAACTCTTCAAATGCAACATCATTGAAATGCCATTTTGGTGTGATTACTCAATAATAAAGAGTGAATTTTTGAGACACATCAGGTAGCATAAGGACAAATGAACCTTTAACTCATATGAGGAAAACAACTTCAATCGCTTAGAGGGCTTTTCTTATCCTTTTCAACATTCCCTATTTGTATGAAAAATGACATAGTTAAATATGGTTAGGTAATTTCATACGAAAACAGTAGGAAAGGATGAGATTGATCATTTTGGTCTGTTTTGACATACAAGGGAACAATGGAATTTTAATCAGGATATAATCAGTTATGGTGAAAAAAAATGATTATTATATACCAAAAAGGATGGTCCAGGTGGTGCAGTGGTAAAGAATACTCTGGCCAATTCAGGAGACACAAGAGATGAGGCTTCAGTCCCTGGGTAGGAAGAGCCCCTAGAGGAGGAAATGGCAACCCACTCCAGTATTCTTGAGGGGGAAATTCCATGGACAGAGGAGCCTGGCGGGCTACAGTCCATGGGGTCACAGAGAGTTGGACATGGCTGAGCACACACACAAGAAGGATATTGAACAAATGACAATTTTATAAAATCTTCCCTTTTTTCATTCTTTCCACTTTTATTTCAGATATTAAAAATGAAATGAAAAAATAGGGTGAAGATTATAAATTATTCATTTTATATGAATACATCTATCAGTCTTTCATGATTGATATACATTTTTTTAGAATGTTAGCCTACATAATATATTAACCACAAAGCTGACAAAGCACACTGGTGAAACCACCAAGGAAAACGTATTGTTGCTTTGTTTTTCTGGTACAAATTCAGATTTCCCTTTTGAAGGTATGTCCTTCATTTCTACATCTTAATTTGATACATACATGTAGTACTTAAAATGTATTTGTGAACAAATTCCAGACTTCCTTTGTTTAACTGTGGATGATTTATAAGCTTTGAACATATATATTCTTAGTTTACTTTAAATAGCAAAATCTTACTTTCAGAGAAAAATATTTACAGGAAATGCTGTTTTTAATAGAATGAAAGTAAATATAAATTAGTAATTTTACATTAAAACCTAAGTCTTACTGCAAACTTTAGTGTTTCAAATGTTTTCTTATCAGTTAAAAAACCTTAAATATATAATTTTCCTTTATATAATTTTCACTTTAAAGATCAAAACCTGCCTTTATCTCCATTATCCATGTTATAGAAAATTAAGGGATTGTTTTCTTTTTCCTTCTCTTAATATCTATCTTGGTGGTCATAATATTTATTTGTACTTTTCCTCCTCAATAGATCAGAAATTGTTTAGTATTATGTATTTCAAAATCTGTTTTTTCTTATGAGAAAAGAACTAAGGGAACTATGATTTGAACTTGTTCTTGACCCATTCTATGAAAACTAGGTAACTCACATTGTAACCTAATAAATTAAAAGTTGATAAACTGATTCAGTAGGTTTCTTTTTTTTTTTTTTTTTTTTGCTATTGAAAAATTTGGTGGCTAATGGAAACCTCTCGGTACCCTAAAGTGCATCAAAGCTAGGCTGGGGTTAAACTAAGCCAGGGCTTCCCTTCTCCTCTTCCCTCACATCCCATTTCATGTATGGTCAGAAAGGCCTTTGTGAGCAAAGGAAATTTTGCTTTTTCCTGTGGTTTGCTCTCATGAGGTTCTCTGAGCTCCTTTATTTTACTGACATCCCAAAAGGGCAGAGCAGTGGATTGGGAGACTAGCAGTCTGTTTTCTTCTCTGATCTGTCAGCTTTGCTGCTAGGAATTTGGGCAACTCCCCTAATCTCATTCTGTCTAAATGTCTATATTTTTGAAATGGGAATGCTAGGTTCTTAAACATTTTCTAGGTTGAAAACCCAATGTCTTTGTTAAGTGTCTTATCTGCAACTCTCCTGGGCATCTTAAAAAATAGCAAAAGAATCTCTGCAAGCTGCTGTGGAGTCCTCCTGACTGGCTAGACCTAAAGATTAATCTTTTGGATGATGCCAGTGATCATAATGCACTTAGCCTTATTAGGTGGTCAGCTCTTAAGGAGACAAATGCCATGAAATGCTTTAATGGTGGCGAGTATCTATGATTGAAAGAATTTCACTCCATTTTCCTTGAAACATTAGAATCTTCTCTAATTGCTTTATTAATCTAGTTTAGTCCTATTACTTCATGTAATGATTGACTCAAGCTTGCTTTAAAATAGGGCTAATTGAAAGTTTACGAAAATGTATTCTTCCGTTGAAACTGTGTGAAAGCAAAACCCACATTTACATCTATTTCCTTAAATTATATTTGATATCCTAATCATGAATGATCATATCACAAGTGTTAATTTTTGAAATCTCTCTGGGGATACCATGGAGGATGATATAGAAGACAAGCTGAATATAGTCAGAGTGATCAGACAGCAAGTAATTTCTATTACAGAGAAAGTAGTATTAAAACGTCAAAAGAAGGCATGGATTATAGGATTGATAAGAAATGGTTATGTGGAGAAGTTAAAGCAGAATGGCCAAAGTGGATCCAACATGAGAGAAGCAATGTCTTTCAGATATTGGGCCTGGAAGATATGATGGATTCTTGTGTCCCAAACAGAGATCTGAGATAAGAAGTATATATTTTGATTAAATTTTTTTTTAATTTGTTTATTTTAATTATAGGCTAATTACTTTACAATATTGTATTGGTTTTGCCATACCTCAACATGAATCCGCCATGGGTGTACACGTGTTCCCAATCTTGAAACCCCTTTCCACCTCCCTCCCCATACCATCCCTCTGGGTCATCCGTATATTTTGATTTTTATAAATATACATTTAGAAGTATATGATTTAAGCCAGTTTCCAAATAAATGTTTCAGGAAGATAAATCAATGGTTCAACTTTTAACTTATTACTAGAAAATGAAATGTGGATACAGAAAAAGACATAAAACAACTGTATAGCTCAAAGAGATATTTTAAGGTAGCTCACATGGTAAAGAATCTCCCTGCAGTGCAGGAAACCTCGGTTCAATCCCTGGGTCAGGAAGATCCCCTGGAGGAGGCAATGACTACCCACTCCAGTATTCTTGCCTGGAAAATTCCATGGACAGAGAGGAACCTGACAGGCTACAATCCATGGGGTCACAGAGTTGGACAAGACTAAGTTGCTAACACTTTCACTCACTTTCACCCTTGTAACTAGCAGTGATGTCAATAAATAGAACTTTTCCAGCCACTCAGCTGCCTCTCCATACCACTTCCAACCCCTCCCACCCACCAAAAGTAATCACTATCCAGACTATAACCATTTCCTTGCACTTTATGATGTTACATTCATGTGAGAATTCCTCCATACCATAATTTCGTAATTCTAAAATTTTATTTTAAGTCTTTTTTTTTTTTAATTGAAGTATAGTTGATTTACAATGTTGTGTTAGTTTCAAGTGTAAAAGTGATCTGGTTATGTATATATACATATTTTTCAGATTATTTTCCATTATCAGTTATTATAAGATATTGAATATATTTTCCAGTGTTGTACAGTAAGTCCTTGTTGCTTATCTATTTTATGCATAACAATTTGTTTCTGTTAATCCCATGCTCCTAATATATCCTTCCCCTTCTCATTCCCACATTGACAATAGCCCACCAGGCTCCTCTGTCCATGGGATTTCCTAGGCAAGAATGCTGAAGTGGGTAGCTATTTCCTTCTCCAAGGGATCTTCTCTCCCCCAGGATCGAACATGGGTCTCCTTTGCTGGCGAATTCTTTGCCAACTGAGCCACCAGGGAAGCAACATAAGTTTATTTTCTGTGTCTGTGAATCCATTTCTCTTTTATATTAGATTCATTTGCATTAGTCTTTAGATTCCACAGTTAAGTTATATCATGTAATATTTGTCTTTTTCTGCTTGCTTCACTTGGTATGATGTTTTTAGTTCTGTTCATGTTTCTGCAATATTTCATTCTTTTATTTTATCACTGAGTAATATCCCATTGCATGTGTATTCATGTACACCACTGCTTTGTAGTTTATTGATGAACACACTGTGTTTGACCCACAAATTTAGTAACTCATCAGGTGGATTTTGGATTTGATGTACCTGTGTCTCCATGTCTCTTTTCTGTGATGTTATTGGCAGTGAACTTCAATGCATAGGGGCTTCCCTTGTGGCTCAGCTGGTGAAGAATCTGCCTGCAGTGTGTGAGACCTGGGTTTGATCTCTGGGTTGGAAAGAGCCCCTGGAGAAGGGAAAGGCTACCCACTCCAGTATTCTGGCCTACAGAATTCCATGGACTCTATAGTCAACAGGGTGGCAAAAAGTTGGACATGACTGAGTGGCTTCCACTTTCACTTTTAATGCATAGATCTATTAATTACTTGAGGGCTACAAAATGGTCATGCTCCAGTTCTATCACTTATATTTAGCTTATTAATTTAATACTTTTAGAAAAAAAACACTATTTGGTTATGTAGTAGAAAATTCAAATTAGAAAGGTAAGATAAATGCTTGAACTTTCTCCTTTTTAAGTACCCATTTTCAAGGAATTAGTTGATTTCCTATCATCCTTATTTATATTTTAGTTTTAAAATATATTATTATAAATAAATGTTTTTCCCATCATTGGCCAGAAAGAACCTCTTTGAATTGTCTCTTTAAGACTGCACTCTGGGAATTAAAAAAGCTTGTTCCAACTGGTTTGCGTTCTATAACTGAGTTAGCAAAATAGAGTATAAATGAGCATTCCAATAGCATGAGTTCAAATAGATATTTTCAATTAAAATTTATGTCTATAGATTTTTTTTTGTCTATAGATTTTTTAACTTAACTCTTCTATATTACAACTATATTTCCTTTCTTCTAGTCTAAAAATCCTCACCTCAATATCATAAGTGATAGGGTTAGAATAACTCACAATTTACTCATTTGCTGTATACATTAGACATACAATAATCTCAGAACAACAATGCTAATGCTACCAGGTCCAATATAATTAACAAGAATTAAAATAGTTAAAAGTATTCTTTTCATAAAAGCCCTCCTCACTTATTTCATAATTTAAAAGTATCTGAGCACAGAGGTATTCAAATAATACTCTCTCCATTTTAACCTTTATTTAGTCTTACTTAGATCTACGAATATCCATAGGTTTTAATACTGCCCACTAATATTTATGGTGATGTTTTATAGTCATTTTAGTAGTCTGAAATATAATCTTTAGTAAACCTCAGGATGGGCTCATGGGAGCAATATTTCCTGAGTTTTTATGTGTGATAAGAGTTTGGACCTTTATAGTTGAAATCAGTTTTGTTACATATGTATAAAACCTTATTTTTCCACCTGCTTATCTTAAATATGTTACTCTATTTTCTTTGGATTTAAAACTGCTCACAAAAACTGATGGTAAATTAATTTTTCCTCTTATAGGTCAATTTCTTTTTCGTGTATAATATCACGTTTTTTTCCTTATTTCTTGTCATTGGTTATTTTGAGACGATTCTCTCATGAATGTGATATTCTTTTCAACATGTAATTTTATTTCTTCTTTTATAAAAAAGTTTTACTGATTTGAAATTTTTAGTATTTCTATTTTTCCATTAATCTTCCTGCATGCCTTGGGCTGCTATTAATGTTTGTTGGCTCTTCTGTCTTGGACTCCTTTGCCTATCTTTAATATTTGTCACTTTCTAATTAGTGTTTTTTAAAAATCTCTTCTTTTATTTACCTCTGTTTTTTAAAATTTTTTCATTTTTTTACCTTCCATTTTTCCTAAGGTGTTACCTATTGTGTTTATGTTTGCTGGTGTTTCTCTAATTCAATCTTTATTTCTGAAAAGATAGCTTCTGTTATTTCTATTTCTTTTTCCTGAGATCTGTTGACAAGATTGAGGCTTTTTTTCATGCATTAATTTTTCTTTTTTTTTTTTTTCACGTCTTAATTAATTTTTAATGTATTTAGCTCATTTTGGACTAACAGATTATAGTTCATTATACTATAAAGGTGGGCATTTTTCATATAAAAACTTTGCATGGAATTTGATCTCAATACTTTTTTTTGTATTTCCTATTTTGATGTGAAATTATATTTTTTCTGAACTTTTAGTAGGAGTTCTTGTTCTGAGAGATATTCTAAACTTCTCTCAATTCATCCTTATCTTGTTCTTGTCTAATACCAAAACTAGAGGAACCTGATGTCTAAAATTTCCTGGTTTTGCTTCTTCCCCACTTTTCTCTAAAATGCTTTCCCTCTTCATTTTGTTTTATTTGTCCTGCTCAATTTTAATTCCACTGCAGACAGTTGCTCCTTAGCCTAGGAGACCCAACTGGTCAGGTTTAAGATTTCCAAAGGTCAAACTGCTCTAGCCTTTTCGGATTGTTTTATTATGAGCCTCTCAACTAACCTCATATTGGATTTGGCAAAAATACTATCAGTTTCAGTAGCTTTTTTTCAGATTGTACTACTATTGTATCTGCATGATTTAAGGGTTTCCTTTTATTTTTTATTTTAGTTTCGTCAGACCTCATGCTGCTTTTCTCTACTTTCTCATGCACAGATGCTGATACAAGTCTTGTGGTCATTGGTGGTTGATCCTCAGTCAATTATATTTTGAAGTTTACAGGAATACCTTGTCACCTCAATTTGCTGTAAATATTACTTGTGAATTTTTGGATATACTATCTAGCTTTTTTGTGTGTGTTTTACCGTCCAGTTTACTCTGTGTTTGTAAGAATTAAAAATTATATTGCTATACCCATCCTTCCACAATTTCCTCCTCTCGCTTTTTTTTTTTTTTTTTTCACAACATACCATAGTGGTTAAAAGTACTAACTGGAATCAAACTACCTGTATTAAAAATCCCAGGTAACAATACCACCTATAAGCACTGTTACCTTGACACACCCCTGGACTCTAAAATTAAGATAATATAATTTATCTTAAAGGGTTATAATAAGATTACATGAGCTAATATTTTAAGTACATTTATAATTATTCCTCATACATGATGACTGCAGTGTATGTGTTTGTTAAATAAATTTTAACTTTAATATATATTAGTTATTTAGAAATGCAATTAATATATCATTAAAAACAGAAAAAATACTATCAATAAATGCCATTACTTTATTGTCTTATTAAAAATTATAATCCATATTCTAGTTGATTTGATACCTTGAGTTGTTAAGGAACAGACCATTGAGTCAATGAATGGTCAGGTGAATAAAATGCTAATAATAAAAACACAAAGAGTTGCATAGTATAATTTTTAATACTCACTTTACTGTTATGTCCTGGCAACAAAGACCTATATAGTTTAGTAATGCTTTAAGTGTTCTTCTAGAAAATAATTGTTAATCTTCCTGAAGTTATTTAGGCATTAACTTCAAGGATAAGACAGTGACTACTTGGGATCTCCAGTCTTCCCGATTCATGTGTCATCTGCTAAATTTAAATGTCTCTCTAACAATTTCACCCTTAATTTCACTGTACAGAAAATGCAACCAGCTGTTGCCTATTTCCAATGACCCAGAGAAAATGGTTTTTAATTTATAATAGGACCAGTTTAGGTTTGATGTAAGGAAGAATTATGAATATGAAAGAAGTTCATGAATGTGTAATTTAGGAAATGAGACTGTAGACTCCCCTTATGTTGACCTATTATAGAATAGGATAGTTATTATGTTGAGATGGTTCTTTAATAACAACCATTTATTTTAAAAGTAGTATTAGTAATAATAAAACATATCATACTATTATCCTATTAGTAAATAATAATATTAATAATTCTTTAATAACATGCAAAGTTTAGTTATGAAGAACTAGGAAAAAAATAAGTGTTCTATAAAAACTCATAGAAGACTGCCAAAATGACATTTGGAAAAGAATATATAAAATGTTTTAAAAATAGACTAGCTTTATAAGTGTGAATTTAGAGGAACAAAAGCAGGCCAGTTACTTTAACAAGGACCATAAATGCCTTGTTAGAGAAAAGTGTGGTGAATTAATCAGAGTTAGTGTACTGGCTAATATGTTGTCTTTTGATTGGTTTCTCCCTTATTGGCCTATCAAGGTTAATTTTGTGTGTTTTTCGGCTTACCACAGGTTATGGGTTTGTCTTCTCATGCACAGCAGAGTTCAAAATGAGCGCAGCTTTCCCACAGAGCAAGTGCTATGAGCAATGCAGCAGATCATCTGCCTCCGGATTTTCTTTCTCCTGTCAGGTGTGTTGCTCAACATGAGGCCAGGAGTGTGGACTATTTACACTGAGAAAAGACAGCACTGAAATTTAAAATATTAGCATGTGGTATGAATATAAGTCAGTTCTCACTGTGTTTGCATCTGGTTCTCTTCTGCGTGATATGCTGCCTTTAAGCTCAGGATGAAGAGGTCATTTTCCTTTACTCTCCTCTAAATTTTCTCTCATTTCATTTTCTAAATGCCAAATTTACAATTAAGGCAAAGATAAACCCACTAATTTATGTGGCCTAGAATTCCAGCACATGTCCCATGGCACAGACAATTAAAGAATAATTAGTATATGTAAAACAAAACAGTGAAATTAGCAAGTGATTCCAAGCCACAAAATCACTAATTGTAAAAATTTGTTGTGAATTTGCCACGATGTTCAGAGGAATGGGACAGTCGAGTGCCAGGCCATATCTAGAGTTTGTAAACTCTAATTTTATGGTTTTATAATCAGTGTGCTACCACTATATTATGTGATTGCCGACTTTCATCTGAAATTGTGGCACGATTTTTGCCAATGTGAGAGTTACACATTTGAGTGAACAGTAAAGAATTGAATCTGTTGTTTGCTAGGGTCAAAATACTTTTTGCCACATCGGTATTTTGAAATATGTCTTATATTTTAGATGTATTGAACACTTTATATTTCATTGTCAGTGGTGGATTTTGATCATATTTTGCATGAGGCTTAATTCAAAATGATGCAATTTAGAAGCATTTTTTTTCTCCTACAAAGTCCATCTAATTAAATTTTGTCTCTTATTATTTACATTCATGACCATTTCTCAGTTTCAGATTAGAAAATTAAGTATGAATATTTGATACTAATATGACAATAGGTGTTTTGAAATGTTCTCATTCTAGAAAACATACCATGCATTTTTTTGTTATTTAATGTCCACTATTTGAATTAAAATTACCTTTTACATTTCCTATTGAGTACCAAGGAATAATATTTTTATTGTGTCTGACTCTTTGCAACCCCATGGACTATACAGTTCCTGGAATTCTCCAGGCCAGAATACTGGAGTGGGTACCCTTTCCCTTCTTCAGGGGATCTTACCAACCCAGGGATCGAACCAGGTCTCCCCCATTGTAGGCAGATTCAGTCCCAGCTGAGCCACCACAGAAGCCCTTTCTATTGATAGTAATAATTAGTTTACTAGTCCTTTCTTATAATAAATTATCACAAGATTGATACTTGAGAACTTGTCATATCATTTTTGCAACATGCTTTAGCAAGAAATATAGTACAATTCAATATAAAAAAATTAAAAATGGGCAGATGATTTGAATAGATATTTTTCCAAAGAAAATATTCAGATGGCCAATAGGTACATGAAAAGATGCTCAACATTACTAGTCATCAGTTCAGTTCAGTTGCTCAGTTGTGTTCAACTCTGCTACCCCATGAATCACAGTGTGCCAGGCCTCCCTGTCCATCACCAATTCCCGGAGTCTACCCAAATCCATGTCCATCAAGTTGGTGATACCATCCAGCCATCTCATCCTCTGTCATCTCCTTCTCCTCCTGCCCCTAATCCTTCCCAGCATTAGGGTCTTTTCCAATGAGTCAACTCTTCGAATGAGGTGGCCAAAGTATTGGAGTTTCAGCTTCAGCATCAGTCCTTCCAATGATCACCCAGGACTGATCTCCTTTAGGATGGACTGGTTGGATCTTCTTGCAGTCCAAGGGGCTGCTCCAACACCACAGTTCAAAATCATCAATTCTTTGGCACTCAGCTTTCTTCACAATCCAACTCTCACATCCATACATGACTACTGGAAAAACCATAGCCTTGACTAGACAGACCTTTGTTGGCAAAGTAATATCTCTGCTTTTAAATATGCTATCTAGGTTGGTCATAACTTTCCTTCCAAGGAGTAAGCGTCTTTGAATTTCATGGCTGCAATCACCATCTGCAGTGATTTTTGGAGCCAGGCACTCCAAAAGTCTGACACTGTTCCCACTGTTTCCCCATCTATTTCCCATGGGACCAGATTCCATGATCTTAGTTTTCTGAATGTTGAGCTTTACGCCAACTTTTTAACTCTCTTCTTTCACTTTCATCAAGAGGCTTTTTAGTTCCTCTTCACTTTCTGCCATAAGGGTGGTTTCGTTTGTATATCTGAGGTTATTGATATTTCTCCCGGCAATCTTGATTCCAGCTTGTGCTTCTTCCAGCCCAGCGTTTCTCATGATGTACTCTGTATGTAAGTTAAATAAGCAAGGTGACAATATTCAGCCTTGACGTACTCCTTTTCCTATTTGGAACCAGTTTGTTGTTCCATGTCCAGTTTTGTTACTTCCTGACCTGCATACAGATTTCTCAAGAGACAGGTCATCATGGAAAGGCAAATCAAAATCACAATGAGGGATCAAGTCACACCTATCAGAATGGTTATCATCAAAAAGATTACAAATAAATGTTTGTGTGGACTGTAGAAAAGGTAACTCTCATACTCTCTTGGTGAGAATGTAAATTGATGCAGCCACTGTGGAAAACAGTATCAATGTTTCTCAAAAAACTAAAAGTAGCACTAACATTATAACACAGTGGTTCCACTCCTGAGTCAGAAAACAAAAATAACACTAACTCTAAAAGATACATGCACCCCAAAGTTCATACCATTTTTGTTATTGCTAAGATATAGAGGCAACCTAACTGTTCATCAAAAGATGAGTGGATAAAGATGTGGAGTGTGTGTGTGTGTGTGTGTGTGTGTGTGTATAGTGAAATACTACTCAGCCATAAAAGAGAAAAAACTTTTCCTGTTTGTAGCAATATGGATGGATTTGGAGGACATTATGCTAAGTGAAATTAGTCAGACAGAGAAAGGCAAATACTGTACATTGTCACTCATATGTGAAATCTAAAAAATAAATGAATGGTTATAAAAATAAAGTGAGACACATGAAGTCTATGTAGAAAGAAGAACAGTGTTCTAATATTATGTAAAAACACTCTGACTACAATATTTTTTATTTACCATGATGGTAACCATGTAAAGCATACATATAAAGTGCTATAAGAGAATATATAAAAATGAAAAATAGTTGTAATAGTGGGATATGAGATTCTTGCATCTATTTTCTAGACTTTAAAAAAGTTGTTTTACTCCTCTTACAAATGAAAAGTAAATTTATTAAAATTTAGAAAAACCAAAATTTAGAATATATCAGAAAATTATTTGCTAAAATATTTATTTGCTATATGAATATAAGTGCTTTTATCTGTACTCACATTTACATATTCATAAACAATTTCAAAGTAAAAATAATTATTTTGTTCATAGAAAAGTGTAATTTCTATGATCATAAGTAATAAAATGACAAAGTACTGTAAGCTTAAGATATTAGGAATTCAATTAAATTTCTTTTGAGCTGCAAAACAACTTTAGGAATATTTTGGTATAATGCTAAGGTATGGTTAATGGGGAGATGGTGGATAGAGTTCGTTCAATATAACTTATTAGAGAATTTTAAAATGATGAGAAAACTCCATATTACTTCCAGGCAAAATTTTGAAGATGGTAAAGATCTTTGCAGTTTCCCAATTCTTACATCCACTCACTGCTCCCCCTGCCCCTTTTGGTATATATTTTAAAAAGACATTCTTTTCTTTTATCTGGGTAATTGTCCCAGTCCTCAGTTCATCTGGAATGACCCTTTCTATTTTGAGCAGAGATACAGTCTTCCCAGGCAATGATCCAATAAATGAGAATTCAATATCAGTTCACCCCTTCTAACTCACTTACCTGGACATTAAGATAACCACTTATCATTCAAAGTTTATCATCATCTTCAGCTTCCTCTTCATTGAAATTACATGTGCTGTTGATAGAGCAAAAATCACATTTTTGGCAACGGACTATGTGCGAGGCTCAGGGCTATCAGCTTTACCTACTGTGTTTCTCAAGAATCTTTCAAATGTAAGCTTGATATTTAACTTAGGCAAAAAATGAAGGAAGTTTATTGGCTTACTAAAGAGCAAAGTCTATGTGTTAATTCAGATAGAGCTAGAGTCAGGAGCTCATACAATGATACTGGATCCACTTAGTAATTTTCACTCTATCTTGTTCTAGTTTCATTCTACAGAAAATCTCCTCTACGATTAGGAAAATGGATGCCTACAGCCACAAATACATATTTTTCCCAGTGGCTACTGGGAAATAAATAAATAAATAAATAAACACACAAATATTTGTACAAATACCAAATATACATAAAGGGGCTTCCCAGGTGGCTCTAGTGGTAAAGAACCCACCTGCCAATGCAGGAGATCTAAGAGATGTGGGTGTATACCATTATATGTATTAATTCATTTGATACTCATAACAACCCTTAAGAGGCAGATGCTATTTTTTTTTCTTCTCTTAGAAGCTATTTTTTAAATCTCCATTTTGTATGTGAGGGAACTGGAACAGAGAGAAGTTTAAGTAACTTTCTCAAGGTCACACGGCTCCATAGTGGTGGGCCCAGGTTCCCAATCCAAAAAGTCTGATGTGAGTAATCCTGCTCTTCACTACTCCACTGTACTATCTGCCCAGGGTCTAAATAGAAGTACAGAGAAGGTATGTATTGGCCCGGCATTACTTATGTGCTGGTCGCACAGAGTCGAACACGACAGAAGTGACTTAGCAGCAGCAGCAAGCTGGAATAGATCACTGTATGATTAGATCGTAAAATCATGCCAAGCCAAGCGAAAGACACAAGTAAATAAAGTTGATACTGTATAAAATTTACATGGAATTCTAGAAAATAGAAATTAAGTAAAGTTACAAAGTAGATCAGTAGTTATCTGGGGCTGAGTGGCATGAGATGGATCATGAAGGGAAAGAAAAACACTTGGAGGAAAAAGTTTGTATGTTGAATTTGGTGGTAATTTTAAAAGAATTTATATTGGTCACATTTACCAAAGTTTAATATTTGAATGTTTATAGTTTATTGTATATAAATTATGCCTCAGTACATGTGTTAAAAATATGTGTGAGAAAACAGCTGCGTTACAAGCAGTAGAAAATTAGGAAGAATAACAGTGATAAAAAAAGAATAAACAGTAAAAAAAAAAAGAGAGAGCAAGAAAACTACCTTGTTCTGATCAGCCATCAAAAAAAGAAGAAAAAAAAATTGGAAATGAAAAACAATTCACTTAATACATAGTATAGGTCTGTAGAATTTATATAGGGATCTTCCATTGTCAATAATTTACAGGCATCTTTTTCTTCTACATTAGCCTAGATATTAATTTGCTTTTTTTGACAAAATAATAAAACAATCTGAGAAATTTCTAACTTCCTGTTCAAGGCACCAGCATGGTAGTGGGTTACTGGAGTTAGGTTATAATAGATGGTTATGTTCCCTGAGCCTTGTGTAATCATTCACTAGTTCATACTGAGAGGAATAAATCATAACATAGATAAGACCATGAATCTGGCAGAGAACACAGTAGATCCAGCTCATAAATTTGTGCACATATAAGACAGTGTTATAGTTGTAAAATATGTATAGTGGATCCACCTTTTCTCAGGTCATGACATATTTACAAATTGTAATTTCCTCTAGAGAGGTACTGTAACTAAATTATCATCTGTTTTTGCTCCAGTGCCTCAAGGAAAAAAAAAGTGCATCTAATTCATCTTGGTTTTGATTGTACTAGTGAAATATATAAACTTAGATCTTTTCCTGTGAATTTCATTCCCTGGAAACATCAAAACAAATATGGGAAATTGATTTTTACCAGTATAGAATGCATAATCTGCAAACTTGGAAATGATATTAAATCCAAAACTGAATATTTTATGAAAATCTTTGTGGTGAGGTCACATTATTCATACACAAGCAAACAAGATTTATACAAATTCCTGTAAATGGGTAGGTTTTGAAATTTCTATAACAGGAAATCAGGACTATACAGCTGTGACTAGCTTCTCATCTACTGAGGCCTCTGCTGGCTTGCAAATTTATCTACTCAATTAATTGCACACTAGACAGATTAGACACATATGGGGTGTGAATTTATGGAAAATGAACATATCTGGTTTGGAAGAGAACTTCCATATGACTCTCTACAAAACATCGATTCACAGGATTTTACAAAAGAACTCAGGAGTTTGCTTGTTCACATTCCTCACCCTCCTCTCATTTGCTGCATTTCTGGAATATCTTCTGCAACATGACAAATATATTAATTTATTATCTGAATTAACATTTCCCATATTGGAGAGCTAATGCAGCTATTTGAATGTCTTCCATGTGCCAGATAGGAGTAGATTTTTATGTTCATTAACACTGATAGAGCTTTTACATCAAAGCACTTTATAACATTGTAATTCATTTGTCCCTCCAAATACCCATAAAGTTGGTGGTTTTAACACCATTTCAAAAATGATGAAACAGCTACTAATTGGTGGAGCACAGATCACAAATGAGATAATCTGTGTCCACTGTCTCTGTTTTTCTTCTGTCCACTATACTGTCTAATATTGTGCTATGTGATTTTACATATATAATTTAATTCATACAATAATATCACACTAACTAGAGACTATTTCATCTAATGTACAGTTGTTCAGTTTCTAAGTCATGTCTGATTCTTTGTGACCCCATGGACTGCAGCACGCCAGGCTCCTCTGCCTCCACTGTCTCCCAGAGTTTGCTCAAATTCATGTCCATTTAGTTGGTGAGGCCATCCAACCATCTCATCCTCTGCCTCCCCTTTCTCCTTTTGCCTTCAGTCTTTCCCAGCATGAGGGCCTTTTCAATGTACAGACAGCTTATTGTAGCAGTATTATTTGAGACATAAGTTTCCTACTTGCTATATGATCTTATACAAATTATTTAATCTCTTTTAGCTTGGTTTTCTTATCTATCATATGGGAACAATCACTGCTTTGTCTCTCTTTTAGGGAAGCTGTAAAGATTAAAGAAAACACTTGGTGTTAAACACAATGAACTTTTGTTTGTTCATTATGAATGTACTAATGTGATGTACTGCTGCTGCACTGCTAAGTTGCTTCAGTCATGTCCGACCCTGTGTGACCCCATAGATGGCAGCCCACCAGGCTCCCCCGTCCCTGGGATTCTCCAGGCAAGAACACTGGAGTGGGTTGCCATTTCCTCCTCCAATGCATGAAAGTGAAAAGTGAAAGTGAAGTCGCTCAGTCGTGTCCTACTCTGTGCGACCCCATAGACAGCAGCCCACCAGGCTCCTCCGTCCATGGGATTTTCCAGGTAAGAGTACTGGAGTGGGGTGCCATTGCCTTCTACGATATAATGTACTAATTGTACTGTAATGTACTAATGTAATATAGCTATACTTATTTCCTACAAGGTAGCCCATGTGAATGATTCTAATTATTCATTTTTTTTTTTCTGAACAGAAACTTCCCCCCTGGGGGCCCCATTGAAACTTTATTATTTTATTTTTTAAGGTTTAGGAGCTTTGAAGTCATCAAAATTTTGCACTAAAGGTTTCATCCTCTCATTTACATTCTCTGGTTCAAGAAAGATGTCCAGTCTTAAGTACAATGCTTCAGATATGGCATGACCAGTACAGAGTATATCAATTTGTTAAATTATCATTTTGTATCAATTATCATATACATATCAGTTGTGCTGGGTCACATTTCTATTAGTAATTAAAGTCCAAGATTTTAAACTTCTCGGTAGTCTCATCTGAAGGACAATGGCTTTTGAACTTGTTGGCAATGGAAAAAATAAGATTTCTTTCATATAAACTACTGATGTTAAGGTAAAAGTGAAAATGCTAGTCACTCAGTCATGTCTGACTCTTTGTGACCCCGTGGACTGTAGCCCATCAGGCTCCTCTGTCCATGGGATTCTCCAGGCAAGAATACTGGCGTGGGTTGCCCTTCCCTTCTCCAAGGGATCTTCCCCACCCAGGGATGAACCTGCGTCTCCTGCATCTCCTGCATTGCAGGCAGATTCTTTGCTTTCTGAGTCACCAGAGAAGCCACCAAGGATGTTAAGGGAGGCATCGTTTTATTCCCCTTACAGATAATGGTTTGGGTGGTAGGACAGTGTAATATGCAGGAGTATCTATGTAAATTCTCAATTTTATTCTGCATAGTTTTTTTCTTATTGTTTGGCCATAGGCCCAAATTTAGTCTCAGCATTGTAAATTGTAGAAATCAAAATAGCACCAAATATTCTTTGCATAAACAGTAAGTAGAATAACTGCTTCTCATCTAGTTTTTCTCCTAATAATGACAATGGTATTTATATACAGCATCTTCTACTCTGTTCCAACCAGTAAACCACGAATAGCAGTAAAACACCCTAATTTTATAGCCTGTCCTTTGTGAATTCTTCCATGTATAATGCTTGAACTAGAGTCAAGGGAGTAAAAGAGGAAATGCATTCCATTTCTTACAAGGACAGCAGTAAAATTCTTAACGACCATTTAAAGGCCTGCCTATGAAGACTGTGCTTAGTGATATACCATTTCACCTTCTTTTCCCCTACTTCTGAAATAATAAACTGCATTGTCTTTTACAGTTTATTCTTTGCAGGCCTCATGGGGAAATGTTCATTATATTATCATGTGTTTGTATTGGAAAAAAAATCTCCAGATCTTACACTTCATTTTTTGGTAAGGTTTGTAAGAATCACTACCCAATGTATAGAATGGCTGGCTTAACCAAGTTGAATTTTTGGTGAGGTTTTAATAATCAACAATAACATTTGACTTTTTGATTTATGCCATTGAAAACATGTGACAGGAAGAGGATGTCTAAAGTGGAACCTAAGTGTGTGATTTGGCTGCAAGTGAAAGGGAAAGAGTCGGACACCACTGAGCAACACACACACACAGAAAAGGAAACGTCTCTACTGAATTATTAAAGGGTTTTTCTCTTGAGAAAGGTAATGATTTACCAAAAATGATAAACTATTGTATTTATAGACATTTACTGAAGGGACACCCCTGACTGTTCAGTGGTTGAGTCTCTGTGCTCCCATTGCTGGGACTGAGGATGTGATCTCTGGTCAGGGAACTGAGACTATATGTGCTGGTTAAAGGAAAAATACAAAAGAACACAACCATTGACAAATAAAAATAAGCTGTTATAAAAACTTAATGAAAATGGTGTATACAAAAAGTTTAGAACATTTTAAAAATCATATATCAGTTCAAAATGCTATTAGCTCTATTATCAATTGGATGATAACATTAATCATCATATTAACTGAAATGATCAGAAAGAATTACTTGTGGAGAAAATATGGTCAATCAAAATAAGATGGAAAGTAAAATATGACCATGTTTTTAATAGTATAATTCAAAGAAACTAAAGCCTTTTTTTTGAAGCTATGATGTGCTGGTAAAAATTAAAGTGAAATTCACTTTTGTGTAGGTGGTAGTCAGAATAATGACTCCATGCCACAGTCCCTGAAACTTGGGAAGATGTTACCTTATATGGTGAAAGCACTCTGCAGATGTGATTAAGTTAAGCTTCTGGGGATGGGTTTCCCTCATAGCTCAATCAGTAAAGAATCTGCCTGCAATGCAGGAGACTTGGATTTGATTCCTGGATTGGGAAGATCCCCTGGAGAAGGGAATGGCAACCCACTCCAGTATTCTTGCCTGGAGAATCCCCAAGGACAGAGGAGCCTGGCAGGCTATGGTCCATGGGGTCACAAGAGTCAGACATGACTTAGCGACTAAATCACTACCACCAGGTTATCCTGGATTATCTGAGTGGGCCCAAGGTGTTCACAAAGATCCTTCTAAGGGAAAGAGGAAGCCAGGATTATGAGAGAAGTTGTAGAAGCAGAGGTTGGAGTGACGGAATTGCTAGTTTTGAAAAGGGGGTTCTAGGAGCCAAGGCAGCTGGAAAAGGATGGAACAGATTGTCCCTTAGAAGCTCAGGAAGGAGCCAGCCCTGCATACACCATGTTGGCTGACCTCTAAGACTCACTGTGAATTTCTGCCTCCAAAACTGTGTGGGAATACATTTGTGTGGTGTTAAGCCATGAAGTTTGTAATAATTAGTTAGAGCAACAACAGGGAACTAATATAATGCAACATGTAAGTTTTATTTTAGTTCTAGACTATAAATTCTTTGAATACTGAAACAACCTCAGTATTAATTTTTCCACAGTCTTGGATATAATAACTTTAAATATTTATAAAAGCAAATGCTTGGGCATGAGCTGTAAGTTTTAGATCTCTTGGAATGTTAAAATTTATTCAGTTGAAATTGTTAATTACTAAATTAGATATTAGTTTTGTATATGAGAGCCTCTAACTCAATTTCTTAATAACAGTGATCTAAATTAGCTTTTTGGATGAGCTAAAACAACTGTGTCAACAATTCTATTTTCAGGAATTTGTAGTCATAATACAGTGTCAGGTATTCTATATGTGTAAATTGCTTCTGCTTAATTTTTTTTTTTACATTAAAGTATGGTCAAAAGCCATAAAAGACCACATATCATAGCAATGAGTTAAATTATTAGAAATTTTAAATTACATGTCTAACTCTGTGAGATTTTACCATAATTTGAAATATTTTATTTTGTGTAGACTCATTTAAACATTTTGAACCTATTATTATATCCTAGTGCTACCAAGAAGTTTATAATAAATATCTTGAAGTCCAGTTAACAAGCACATTTCAATGAAGTTATTTCCAGAAAAATGGAATGTAATAGAATTGATTGCACTGCTGAATGTAAATAGCATTCTTGGTTGGAATTAAACCTCCCATGAAAGATTAAAAACAAGCACCTTGTCAAACTTGGCTATTAGGGATCATATTTTAAAATGTGTTGTGCATGATTTATTTTACAAGAAAGTGAATGTTAGCATATTGTAGCAGTGTAAATGATATTTGTTTGTGTACACAGTAAAAACGAAATCCTTGACTATAAAACTTCCTGGCTTATTAGTATGCATCTGAAACATTTTCTTGTCAATAAATTTTGACATGTAAAATGCTGGTATTAACAACATCTTGTTCATTGATTTATTTTTTAATTTTTACAAGAAAATAAACATGCCATACAAAATGCCACAATCTTTGGTTGACCGTGTCTATATTTTTAAACAAAATTATTAAGTAGAATTGCATATAGAATTTTTAGAACTAAATATAATTACAATATTCTTGCCTGGAAAGGACAGAGAAACCTGGCAGGCTACCATTCATAGCACTGCAGAGTCAGACACGACTGAGTGACTAATACATACACATAATTACAAATGTGGTAGTTTTAGGAATAAAATTATTTACCAGTGCAGTTGTATTTAAAACAATTTTTTAATTTATTTTGTTTATCTGCCATGCTTGGATCTAAAAAAAGTAAGCCAATAGATGACACCTAACATATTACTGAATTTTTACTTATTTTACAAAGCTGGACCATGAACATTTTGAGAATGTAATTTCAGATCTCACAGGTTATTTTAAAATATGTTTTTGATGAATTGAAGGAAAGCATTTAAAGCAACGTGAAAGTGTCCTTTTTTTTTTGCTATACATGTGAATACCGATACCTCCACAGTTTCAGCTTCATTGTGGGTGAGGGGACTGACTTCAAAACCTTAGGAAAGATGTATGTTTCTACATCCAGTAATCTATTAGATACTGACATTTGGCTTCTCATTACATTTCATTATATGACAGATTTCTCAATAAATACCATTTCCATGATTTTTGTTATAATCTCTTTACAGTTCCTAGGGAGTGCAGCACAAATACTACTTCTTGATAAAGTAAAAATAAATACTAGAAGGAAAAATTTGAAATTATTAATATTTTAATCATGTTAGAAACATTGACCATAAAAAGCATTGAGTCAAAAGATAGCCAATCTAGATAGCTTCTTTATATCACATGAGAACTTCCGGTCATGATGTTAGCTGTATATATATATAAAAAGTCTTGAAAATTTTCGGAGACATTCTTTTAAATATTCCTTCAAAAATTAGTTATAGGCAGTTACTCTTTGAGGGATAGGAATAACAGTGAAGAGTACAAATGAGAATACCTGTATTTTAGGGGATTATATCCTAAGAAGATAGGATACGATTTATAAATAAATAATGTTTACAACATATATAAGTAGACAGTTATGCTAGAATGTGATAGGTGATGCAGGAAAAAAAAGAAAAACTGCTAGCTAGTACCAGGCTCCTAACTATGCCTGGCTTTGACTGCCCAAGCTAGTATTTTAGATTTTTTTTTAGTGAGTTGATAATTGTGAAAATAATTCTACAACAATATATAATTGAAAAAAAAACTTAAAACATTTATTTTTACTTATCGGAGCAAAGATATTCTAGAGGAAAAGAAACATCTCCATTAAACTGTGTTTACACTTAAAATTATGTTTTGTTTTTTTCAAAAACTAGGGGAAAACTATCTTTCTTCGCAAATTTGCACGACTCTACTTGTAAACACTGTAATCATGATATATCAAGATTATTTGCTTAAAAATTGGTATATATGCATCTATTTATACACATTTTTATACCAAGCAATAAGCATGCTCTGTAGGCATAATAACAGCATTCAGTTAGCTGCATACTCCCAGGTGCCATTGACCGTGAATGGATGTTTGCAAGCTCAAGTTCTGCACAAGCTATTCCGACATGGCTGTTGCCTTGCTCAGTGCTATTTTTGTCTGATCATTTATTTCTGTTGATGAGGTTTTTCCTGCTGGGGCAAGGGTGGAGGTTGGGTGGGATGTGGAATTTATACTGTTCTTTGCTAGTTCATTATCTTCTGGCTGGCATCCTTAGCCACTGAGGGAAACAACAGTCTTTACTAACGCCCTCAAAATGAGTTGAAAGATACAAAGTGTCTTTTCTCTCCTTATTAGTGATTATACCTCTTTCATTATAACCTGCAGCAAAAACAAAACAAATCCCCCCAAACTCCAAACCCAAACTAAAACAAACAGCAAAACAATAAAATGTCAGAACAGGGAAATTCCTTTAGAAATAAGAATGATATCAGGTCTCAAAGATTGGAGCATCATCTCATTTTGGAAGTTAACTGATTAAAAAAGTAAAAATCTATGATGGGTGAGTGCAAGTGCAAACTATGTGTATTTTAACTAAGAGAAAAAATGTTTTAAGAATGTGATAGAATTTTTAAAGTGCCTGGTGAGAAAATGAATCAGAAAAATTTCTGTCTCTTGATCATCACTAACAGATCAGTTGCCTCTCCAGGGTTACTAGAGATGTCACAGCTATTTGGAATGTGTCAGTCTGGGTTCTTTCTTATCATTTGTTCGAGGAAATAATTGGAGGTATATAGAGATCTCAATCTGAAGACATGTCTTTTGTATATGATCTTTTTATTGAAAGTTTCAATATTAATAAAAGATATTTCATTAGATATATGAAATATGTTCTTCTAAATAATTGTATAGTCTTTTTTCCACAATTCTCTAAATTTTTTTCATGACAGTTTGTTGTCATGAATTTGATGTCCATAAGTTTGCGTATGCCAGAAGCAAATTATTTTTAGTGTATGACTCTTGTGTTGTGGATTTAAACCTTTGAAGGAATTATTTTCTTATGTTTTCTATTAGGTTTAAAATTGATTTCATTACTTTTTCAGAGTTGACAAATGGAAATTTCTGATGTACAACAAACTGAATTAGTTATATATCTCCTTCCTCTTGAGTCTCCCATCCCTCCCCTCACTCCACCCCTCTAGGTCATCACGGAACACCAGGCTGAGCTCCCTGTATTATATACAGCAGATTCCTACTAGCTATATATTTCACACATGGTAGTGTCTACTTGTCAATTCTACCATCCCAGTTCATCTCACCCTTGAACGTATGATATTATCCTTTTTTCACATCTGCGCAAGTTTTTGACTATGTTTAGAATTGAGTTGTCTCTTTCTGATTTACTTAATGAAGTTCTTTTTTCTGTTCTGGATTTAAATCCTGGTCAGTTCTGTATAGGAGAAGGCAATGGCAACCCACTCCAGTACTCTTGCCTGGAGAACCCCATGGATGGAGGAGCCTGGTAGGCTGCAGTCCATAGGGTCGCTAGGAGTCGGACACGACTGAGCGACTTCACTTTCACTTTTCACTTTCATGCATTGTAGAAGGAAATGACAACCCACTCCAGTCTTCTTGCCTGGAGAATCCCAGGGACAGGGGAGCCTTGTGGGCTGCTGTCTATGGGGTCCCACAGAGTTGGACACGACTGAAGCGACTTAGCAGCAGCAGCAGTAGCAGCAGTTCTATATATTGCAAATATTTTCTTCCAGCCGGATTCTTGCCTTTTTACTTTCTAGATAATATTTCTTGATCGGTGAAATATTTTATTTTTGATGATTTAAATGTATTATTTCAGTTATGTTTTAGTGATCTTTTTGATTATATATTGGCAACCATTTAGCCATTATTTTCTCTAGTATTTTTGCTTCTTTTTTCTCTCATCTTTTTATGATGCGTGATTTTACAACATACTAAATTATGTAATGTCCACATATCTCTCAAATTCTATTGTTTTTATAGTGTCATTTTTCTCCATGCCTCACTTTGTGTAAGTTCTACTGCTACATAGTTTCCTGATCCTTCCTTCTGCTGTGTCCAGTATACTGCTAAACTCACCTGATATATTCTAATTTACATTACTGTGTATGTTTTAGAATGAATTCCTACAGTATTGTAAATGTTCTCAAATATCCAAAATTTCATTCCTGTTTAAATGCTCCATTTCTTTCATGTTAATAATGGTTAACTTAAGTACTCGTTCTTTAATCCCTACATCTGACCCTCTGTGTTTTGTGTCAGCTGATCCTTCTTTCTCTTATGTTCTCTTTGCATATCTTGAAATGTTTTGTGTACACTGCACACTGTGTGTAAACAAATCATAAAGCTCATGGAGGATGGCATTTTCTCCTAGAAGGAGCAAGCATTTCTCTACCAGGAAGCTAGGATGAAGGCCAGATCACTTCAAGCAGGAATTGATTTGAACTGGGACTTAGTTGTAACTTTAACTTAATTGGGTTGACTTTGGGTTTCTAATAACTTGATGTCAAGATTTGTTTTTTCCCTTGGTTCTTTAAAGAACCATGATAGAAACATTTGTCCTGAATGTTTTGCAACATGCAAGGCTTTGGGAGCTAAACACTGAGGGGGTAATATCTGTCTGCTTTTCCATCACATACTGGCACACACTCAGCCAAAGCCATCGAATCAGGGAGCAGGGAGAAAATGTTTTGAGGTTTGGATCTCCTCCAAATCCCTGTTTACCACATCAGAGTAGGTGGCCATTAAGTCCCTATTCGGTTCCGTTTACCTCTCAGGAGTTCCTCTACCTACAATAGGACAATTTCCCAGGTATGCTTAGAAACTATCCTGCGGAGGTGAGCAGCTTCCAGTTTCTGCTAGCTTTCTGAGCAACAGTTAGTTTAAAATTATTTTCATGCAAAACTCTTATGTGGCTTAAAAAAGTCTATTTGTTTTAATGTATTTTTTCTAGTCTTTTTTTGCAGTGAAGTAACGGCTGCCATGCATATATCCAAACCAGAGTTTGGATTCCTAGTATGTATTTTAAATTATTATTCAAATTAATTTTTTCAACTTCCTTGTTACATTTGGTATGTAAATTCTATCTCTTTTTAATTTTGAAAAATATAGTCCTATTCCTTACCACAATTATTATAAGCAATAAAACTGAGTTAGGACAAAAATATAATTAATGTGTTTTTGATTAGAAGGAAATCTTTGAAGAGAAGAAAAAACCCTCTAATCATAACAATGAAACTAAATTGAATATTAATTCAATCTGGATTCAGTTTAAAATCATTCCTTCTGGATCTACCATTTTATCTCATAGCAGTGCTAATAATTAAAGAGAATATAGAAAAATTAATGTCATATCAGCTTCTTTTCTGTCCAAGCAATATTTGTTTATAAACAAAACAGAAGAAGCAACCTTAGTCTACAGCTCTGTGGCAGTGACCAAATCAGACAGAACTGAAACAATTGATTCAGTGTTTTTTCTGCATCAAGGCACCCAGGAGGTGTGCAGATGCCCTGCTAAATGGATTTCTGGGCTACAGGGAGATTAAAACCTTTAGGCCCAAACTAGTTTTTGCTGTGATAACATAGATCTGGTTAAGAATAAGAAGGGGCTATTTGGCTTCAGGGTTGATTTTCAGATTGTTAATCACTGAATTGTTTTCTCTTTAGAGCTCTCATATTTATCATCTCTGCACACAACAGTATCACTGGGCTGTATCTCTGTGTTGATGAGTTTCTTATTTCTTAGGGGAAGTGATTGATTCAGAAAAATCTTAACCAGCATGCTACTGGCAAAAATACATTTTGTTATTTGCAGAACATTTATGGAGTACCAGTTTCCTGAGGCACAGCCTGTGAGCATGGAGTAGGTACGGCATAATTTAAAAATATGTTTATTGATTCTTTAGGACCATATTAGCATGTATTATTCAAGTGGTGTGGAAATGTCAGAAAGCAACAAATTCGGGACTTATAGCAATTTATTACAAAGGAAAGATCTGAAAATAAAACGGTTATTTTCATGTTTGATGATGAGTTGTTTAGGAAACAAGAATTGAGTCCTAAACTTGGTTTTGTTGGAAGCAATTGAGGGTGTATAACAGAGAGGTAGAGTTGAGGATGAACATAATTATCAAAACATGCATGACAGTGACATTTTCATAAAGATTGGATCCTTCTTAAACATTGAAGTGTTATAAAAGTAGATAAACAGATGAAGACCAGTTAAGTAACTCCTAATACTATATTAAAATAATAAATACTATAAACCAAACTATATTCCATTTTTTCCTCTAATCTAGAAGTTTTATAGAAAGGAATTAAGTACTTAGTTAATAATTATATCCTGTGCAATCAGTTTTACAGCTAATGGTGCAGATTTCAAGTAGAATGATTATTTATAATCACATAATTTTTAAAATATTTGTACTTTGAAAGGATAAATAATGCTGACTGGAAAATGCATTGGGAAATAATGAACTTATTAGGAAAAAATGATCAACCAAAGAATGTTCTTAAGAAACTCTGGCAAAGTGCACATTTTAATATCCTATTATAAACTAATTGAAATATCACAGCTTACATACTTGATATCAAGAGTTAAACTAATTTCATTTAGTGAGACTCCTCTGTCCTTGGAATTCTCCAGGCAAGAATACTGGAGTGGGTTGCCATTCCCTTCTCCAGGGGTTGTTCCTGACCCAGGGATCGAACCCAGGTCTCCTGCATTGCAGGCAGATTCTGTACCATTTGAGCCACCAGGGAGGTCCTCGTAATGCTGCAGAGACTCATTTTTGCGACCATCAGCATGCTGAGGCCAGCATCTCTGTCAGGATAGAACATAGCCATCTTTCCCTAACTTATCTGATTACACACGTTCCTAAATTCAAACAAAAAACAACAACCAAGAAAATCTTCTTAAGGAGATGTTTTGGTTCATAAACCAGTTGTGACTCACAGACCAAATTGTTTTTTTAAAATATAAATTTATTTATTTTAATTGGAGGCTAATTACTTTACAATATTGTAGTGGTTTTGCCATACAATGACATGGATCTGCCACGGGGATATATGTGTTCCCCATCCTGAACCCCCATACTTATAACTGCCCATACTTCTACTGCTGTTACTATTGCTCCCTAAGTAACAATTTGTCTCTTTTGGATAGTAAATTAGAGACTTTCTGAGTCATTTTGTTTCTATTAGATATGCCACTGTCAATGTTTATTCTAAATAGGGTCTGTTTTATCATTGTGTAATAACAAAGAGTAGCAGAGAATGTCCCACCAATACAAAAGCTAGGGTAGAAAATGTGACTCTTTAGCATAGAATGGCCCTGCGCTTATGATGTGAGACTTTTTCATGCAAGCATTCATTTTTACTCTTTTTTTCCTACTTTGTTGTTGTTCAGTCACTAAGTCGTGTCTGAAGTCTATACCATTTATCAAATAAAATCCCTTTCGGCATTATTATCTTCCAATAGGATTATTCATTAATATTTCAACTTTCTCTTTCCTCTGTAGAGAAACAGCATAACCTTTTCCCCAGGGATTTTGTACTTTTACAACCCATTTAACCTCTGTATTGCTGTGAACCCCCCAAGTCAGGGCTGAGGACATGAGCAGGGAGAGGACGATGCAGTGTGCCCAGAGTGTGGTCTTTTTGATAGGAGTGTGAAAGGGCTATTTTAACGAGCCCAAGCACTGTAAGCCAAGCTCTTAGATTCAACTTCAACAGTGTCTGACAGTTTTGACAATGAAGGAGTAACTTGACATTTTCTTCTTAGATACATAAGTGCCATCTCTCATCCCAGGAAGCTAGTGATTTCAAGAGTTGAAACGGAAGTACTCTGTCCGTGGAACACATCATCAGGTGAGAAAACTGAAGATCAAATAGCACCAAACAGAAATGGCATTCTTCTGTAAAAGTTTGGAAAAATAAGCAAAGCTATTCTGAACAGGAGTGTATAAGGATGAACTTTGTAAGAATAAACAGCTTTGGAATTTATAAAAATTCAGAAGTTTCAAAGAAATGATTCAAGGGGTTCTCACATCTGGTGGGAATGAATAGAGGTTCTCTGTAATTTAATTTGCATAACTTTGGATCATTTTTGAGACTGAAAATTTAAACCTAGAGGCTGGAATTTAAGTCTATTTAATTGTTCACTTTCAAAAGCCTACATGTCCAAAATGGATCCCCATTTCTAACTGCATACAGTTATGGTGAGCTGGACAAAGTATTTGACCCCTTTGTATCCCAACTATAAAGTAACATTTGTAGATTAGGAGTATTTATTACTTTCACAGAATAAATGACATTAGTTACATAAAGAGCTTAGAAAGTATCTGCTGTAAACATTCCATGCGTGTTAGCTACCGGTTTTAATATTAAACAAAGCATATTTTGCAACAGCATGCATGGGTTATATACTTTATACACATTTCATATTTGCAAGTCAGTGATGGGCAGAAGCTCAGATAGTGTGTTTATTTGTTTTAATTTTGAACTTTGTGGTTATTTGAACAGAATTTGAGACCTAAGCTTCCAAGTTTCATAGATGCTACAGACTCATAATCATATGAAGTAAAATATACAAAATGTGGTCTGGCAATAATTCCTCCAGTCCCTTTCTATCTATATGTCATTCAAAACATTTCCTATCCTTATTTGGTTTTCAATATAGGATGCATTTTCAGGAATTCAAGAGGTATTAAAAGAAGACAAAATATACATGAGGACTCAGCCATCTTGTTCTGTTATTTCTAAGACAAAGGAGAAAGTGAATGGAAATGGAAAGTTACAGGTCATCCTCAATCACAAATTCTATCATTTCAAAAGAGACACAAAACAAAATCAAAGTTTTCAAAAAGTAAAACAAATTCCTTGAGAAATTCTCTTTGCTAAGAGAGCACTTCTTTCTTGAACATGGTTACTAACAAGGAAGGTATTTATTAAGTCTTACAAGAACAGAGGCTAAAAGTTACTGGTCTCTGCTGGGGTCATAAATTAATGTACTATAAATCAAAGATCTCTGATTTCTGATAACAGAAATCATGCCTGAGTAAAAGATTCATTCAAGTGTGGGGTAACAGTGGAGGATACAGAAGGTCCTTTGGGTGCCACTTGAGAAAGCAGCTGGGCTATATTCTAGTTCTCTCTGAAGTCTGCTTTCAGGCAAGCACCAGATGGAATGCACATTAGATATATTTTCATCTGGAACATTTCCTGATGTCATTGTCCAGAGGTTTTCTTAGGCATCTTTACTATAACACTCTTGAGCTGAAATTTGATAGGAATAGAGAAAAGAGCTTTTTTAAAATATAATTTCTATACTGATGCTGGCAGCCCTGCCTTTCTTTCTTTCTTTTTTTTTTAATCATCTCTTTCATTTACTTTCTTGTGGGAATAGAATACAGAATATTTAATAGGTTGACATTGTGTTTAGAATTTAAATATAGATGGCACTAAAATAATAGCACCAGTTACAACAGAATATTTATTGCTTGGAAAGTGATGGAGTCAAATGGCATTGATTTCTGGCATAAGATACTATGACCCACATCCATCTGTTCAGGGCCTGATGCAGAAATCAATACAATCTCTGCCTGGGGAAGCCCAAGGCATTCTCTGCATTTAGACATAGGACTTCCAGATTGCTATGTAATTAAAAAATAATCAAGCCATTCTAGAAGTTTCACTTCCCATCATACTCTAAAAAGTTTTCCCTTAAAAAGAACTCTTTTGGATCAAATTGTGTTATTCAGTATTTCTTTCTTTTTTTTTTTTTTGCAATTCAATTATAGTGCAGTTATATTGATTATATCTCCTGAAGCTCCCAGCTGAGTTCAAGTAAAAGTGCATTTGTAGACTGGTTTAAAATCTACCACTAGTAAAATATGACTCCTCTCAAAATATTAATAAATATTTATAGTAGAACATTTCAAGGTTGTTAGGAAAGTGTGTCTGATCTCAGTGTGGGGTGGCAGGGGGCATTTGCATTGCCTTAAGAAATAGTCTAAAATCTTACAGATTTTGTTATAAATATATTAAAACTGCTGATTTTTTCCCTTGGACTAAAGACAAAATTGTTAATTTACTAACATACCAAAACAGTTTAAAAAGTTTTATTGTACTAAAATAAATTTTATGTTTGCTAGTGTAAAAGCCTGAGAATCTGAAATGTGGCTTTTGTTTCAGCAGTTCAATGAAAAAGAAAACTTTTTCACAAAACTGAAAGGACTGTATTGGCCTGAATCAGAAAAAGTGAAGTTTCATTGAAAGTGGAAGAAAGTGGTGCTTACTCCTCCATATGGTAAGATCATAACAGATTTTACTTTCCTCTCTGACCTAAGTGGATATTCAGTTCAGTTCAGTTCAGGTCAGTTGCTCAGTTGTGTCTGACTCTTTGTGACCCCATGAACTGCAGCATGCCAGGCCTTCCTGTTCATCACCAACTCCCTGAACCCACCCAAACCCATGTCCATTGAGTTGGTGATGCCATCCAAACATCTCGTCCTCTGTCGTCCCCTTCTCCTCATGCCCTCAATCTTTCCCAGCATCAGGGTCTTTTCCAATGAGTCAGCTCTTCACATCAGGTGGCCAAAGTGTTGAAGTTACAGCTTCAACATCAGTCCTTCCAATGAACACCCAGGACTGATCTTTTGGATAGACTGGTGGGATCTCCTTGCAGTCCAAAGGGCTCTCAAGAGTCTTCTCCAACACCACAGTTCAAAAGCATCAATTCTTCTGCACTCAGCTTTCTTTATAGTCCAACACTCTCATTTATACATGACCACTGGAAAACCGTAGCCTTGATCAGACAGACCTTTGTTGGTAAAGTAATGTCTGTGCTTTTTAATATGCTGTCTAGGTTGGTCATAACTTTCCTTCCAAGGAGTAAGTGTCTTTTAATTTCATGGCTGCAATTACCATCTGCAGTGATTTTGGAGCCCAGAACAATAAAGTCTGACACTGTTTCCACTGTTTCCCAATCTATTTGCCATGAAGTGATGGGACCAGATGCTACGATCTTAATTTTATCAATGTTGAGCTTTAAGCCAACTTTTTCAGTCTCTTCTTTCACTTTCATCAAGAGGCTCTTTAGTTCTTCTTCACTTTCTGCCATAAGGGTGGTATCGTCTGTCTATCTGAGGTTATTGATATTTCTCCCAGCAATCTTGATTCCAGCTTGTGCTTCCTCCAGCCCAGCATTTCTCATGATGTACTCTGCATATAAGTTAAATAAGTAGGGTGACAATATACAGCCTTGACGTACTCCTTTTCCTATTTGGAACCAGTCTGTTCCATATCAGTTCTAACTGTTGCTTCCTGACCTGCATACAGATTTCTCAGGAGGCAGGTCAGGTGGTCTGGTATTCCCATTTCTTTAAGAATTTTCCACAGTTTGTTGTGATCCACACAGTCAAAGGCTTTGGCATAGTCAATAAAGCAGAAATAGATGTTTTTCTGGAACTCTCTTGCTTTTTCGATAATCCAGCAAGTGTTGGCAATTTGATCTCTGGTTCCTCTGCCTTTTCTAAAACCAGCTTGAACATCTGGAAGTTTATGGTTCACGTATTGCTGAAGCCTGGCTTGGAGAATTTTAAGCATTACTTTACTAGCGTGTGAGATGAATGCAATTGTGTGGTGGTTTGAGCATTCTTTGGCATTGCCTTTCTTTGGGATTTGAATGAAAACTGACCTTTTCCAGTCCTGTGGCCACTGCTGAATTTTCCAAATTTTCTGGCATATTGAGTGCAGCACTTTTACAGCATCATCTTTCAGGATTTGAAAGAGCTCAACTGGAATCCCATCACCTCCACTAGCTTTGTTCATAGTGATACTTACTAAGGCCCAGTTGACTTCACAATCCAGGTTGTCTGGCTCTAGGTGAGTGATCACACCGTTGTGATTATCTGGGTCATGAAAACCTTTTTTTGTACAGTTCTTCTGTGTATTCTTGCCACCCCTTCTTAATATCTTCTGCTTCTGTTAGGTCTCTACCATTTCTGCCCCTTATTGAGTCCGTCTTTGTATAAAATGTTCCCTTGGTATCTCTAATAAAGTGGATATTAACAACATGATTTTGTGAATGCTGGAGACAACAGTTTCTGACAGACAACTGCACCTGTCCTGTTTAGCTGTGTTTCAGGACATGTTCTGCTTTGGTGTGGTTTTCAATCTTTATATCAGGGTTTCTAGAAAAGTCATTATGCAAAAATATATAATTGAAATAATAAATTATAAACGTGGTCCACTGGAGAAAGGAATGGCAAACCACTTCAGTATTCTTGCCTTGAGAACCCCATGAAGAGTATGAAAAGGCAAAAAGATAGGACACTGAAAGATGAACTCCCCAGGTCGGTAGGTACCCAATATGCTACTGGAGATCAGTGGAGAAATAACTCCACAAAGAATGAAGACAGAGCCAAAGCAAAAACAACACCCAGTTGTGGATGTGACTGGTGATGGAAGTAAAGTCTGATGCTATAAAGAGCAATATTGCATAGGAACCTGGAATGTTAGGTCCATGAATCAAGGCAAATTAGAAGTGGTCAAACAGGAGATGGCAAGAGTGAATGTTGACATTTTAGGAATCAGTGAACTAAAATGGACTGGAATGGGTGAATTTAACTCAGATGACCATTATATCTACTATTGTGGGAAAGAATCCCTTAGAACAAATGGAGTAGCCCTCATAGTCAACAAAAGAGTCCAAACTGCAGTACTTGGATGTAATCTCAAAAGACAGAATTATCTCTGTTCATTTCCAAGGCAAACCACTCAATATCATGGTAATCCAACTCTATGCCCCGACCAGTAATGCTGAAGAAGCTGAAGTTGAACGGTTCTATGAAGACCTACAAGACCTTCTAGAACTAACACCCCCAAAAGATGTCCTTTTCATTATAGGGGACTGGAATGCAAATGTAGGAAGTCAAGAAATACCTGGTAACAGGCAAATTTGGCCTTGGAGTACAGAATGAAGCAGGGCAAAGACCAAGAGGTTTGCCAAGAGAACACACACCGTCTTCCAACAACATAAGAGAAGACTCTACACATGGACATCACCAGGGGACCAATGCCAAAATCATACTGATGATATTCTTTGCAGCCAAAGATGGAGAAGCTCTATACAGTCAGCAAAAGCAAGACCGGGAGCTGACTGTGGCTCAGATCATGAAATCCTTATTGACAAATTCATACTTAAATTGAAGAAAGTAGGGAAAACCACTAGATCATTCAAGTATGACCTAAATCAAATTGCATATGATTATACAATGGAGGTGACAAATAGATTCAAGGGATTAGGTCTGATAGACAGAGTGCCTGATGAACTATGGACAGAGGTTTGAGACATTGTACAAGAGGCAGGGATCAAGACCGTCCCCAAGAAAAAGAAATTCAAAAAGGCAAAATGGTTGTCTGAGGAGGCCTTAGAAATAGCTGTGAAAAGAAGAGAAGTGAAAAGCAAAGGAGAAAAAGAAATACAAACCCCTTTGAATGCAGAGTTCCAAAGAATAGCAAGGAAAGATAAGACAGCCTTCCTCAGTGATCAACGCAAAGAAATAGAGAAAAACAATGGAATGGGAAAGACTAGAGATCTCTTCAAGAAACTTAGAGATACTAAGGGAACATTTAATGCAAAGATAGGCTCAATAAAGGACAGAAATGGTATGGACCTAACAGAAGCAGACAACATTAAGAAGAGGTGGTAAGAATACACAGAACAACTATTCAAAAAAGATCTTCACAACCTAGATAATCATGATGGTGTGATTACTCACCTAGAGCCAGACAACCTGAAATGTGAAGTCAAGTGGGCCTTAGGAAGCATCACTATGAACAAAGCTAGTGGAGGTGATGGGATTCCAGTTGAGCTATTTCAACTCCTAAAAGATGATGCTGTGAAAGTGCTGCACTCAATATGCCAGCAAATTTGGAAAACTCAGCAGTGGCCACATGGCTGCAAAAGGTCAGTTTTCATCCCAATCCCAAATAAAAGCAATTCTGAAGAACGTTCAAAGTACTGCACAATTGTAAAAGTAATGCTCAAAATTCTCCAAACGAGGCTTCAACAGTACATGAACCATGAACTTCCAGATGTTCAAGCTGGATTTGGAAAAGGCAGAGGAACCAGAGATTAAATGGCCAACATCTGCTGGATCATTGAAAAAGCAAGACAGTTCCAGAAAAACATCTGGTTCTGCTTTATTGACTATGCCAAAGCCTTTGACCATGCTGATCACCACAAACAGTGTAAAATTCTGAAAGAGATGGGAATACCAGACCACATCACCTGCCTCCTGAGAAATCAGTATGCAGGTCAGGAAGCAACAGTTAGAACTGGACATGGAACTGTGGACTGGTTCCAAATCAGTACGTCAAAGGAGTACGTCAAGGCTGTATATTGTCACCCTACTTATTTAACTTATATGCAGAGTACATCATGAGAAATGTTGGGCCGGATGAAGCACAAGCTGGAATCAAGATTGCCGGGAGAAATATCAATAACCTCAGATATGCAGATGACACCACAGTTATGGCAGAAAGCAAAGAGGAAGTAAAGAGCCTCTTGATGAAAGTAAAAGAGGAAAGTGAAAAAGCTGGCTGAAAACTCAACATTCAGAAAACTAAGATCATGGCATCTGGTCCCATCACTTCATGGCAAATAGATGGGGAAGCAATGGAAACAGTGACAGACTTTAGTTTTTTTTTTCAATTCCAAATCACTGAAGATGGTGATTGCAGCCATTAAATTAAAAGATGTTTACTCTTTGGAAGGAAAGTTATGACCGACCTAGACAGCATATTAAAAAGCAAAGACATTACTTTGTCAACAAAGGTCCCTCTAGTCAAGGCTTTGGTTTTTCTAATAGTCATGTATGGATGTGAGATTTGGACTATAAAGAAAGCTGAGCACCAGAGAATTGATGCTTTTGAACTGTGGTTTTGGAGAAGATACTCCAAATGAAGGTGAAACTCCATTATTTGGTCCCTGATATGAAGAACTGACCCATTGAAAAGACCATGATGCTGGGAAAGATTGAAGGCAGGAGGAGAAGGGGACGACAGAGGATGAGATGGTTGAATGGCATCACTGACTCAATGGTCATGAGTTTGAGTAATCTCTGGGAGTTTGTGATGTACAAAGAGGCCTGGTGTTCTGAAGTCCATGGGGTCACAAAAAGTGGAACACAACTGAGTGACATAATATGCTTGTTAAAGTGAAAATTGCCAGATCTATGTATCTTTTATTAAAAAAAAAAGAGAAAAGAAAAATAGTGAATTAAGGCACATGAAGCTCAGATGGTAAAGAATCTGCTGCAATGCGGGATACTCAGGTTTGATCCCTGGGTGGAAAGATCCCCTGGAGAAGGTCATGGCAATCCATTCCAGTACTCTTGCCTGGAGAACTCCGTGCACAGAGGAGCCTGGTGGGCTATTGTCCACTGGGTCACAAACACTCAGACATGACTAAGTGAAACTTTCACTTTTAAAGCACATGAAGAACAAATAATATAGGGGGCTTTAAGACAGAGGTTTTTCATAGTTACGTTGTTACTCCAAATCTGATTAAATTGGTAGTAACTAAAAATTGTTCCCATCTGTTTAGTAGCTGATAATTAAGCTGCTGCTGGTATAAAGTCTCTTCCTAGAGGACAGGTGGCAGGAAGTTAAAAGACCATTTGTGAATAGACCTCCATTGATGCTCACTGCCAGCCTTTAAATAGCCAAGAGTTGAACAAGAAAAAGGTTGATGTTAATTTTTTCAGAGCAAGATGAAAACCTATTGGTGAGCAGGATCTGACTTATTTTCAATCTTCTTACAAATATTATTCATTAGACTAAAATTTTGAGAATGACTTAGAAGTATAAATTGTTGACTGTGGACTTAGGCACTGCGCATTTCAAGTCTCACTCACTTTTACTAAGCCAAGTATTGTTTATAAACAATCCTTTGCTTTGTGGTTGGGGTGAGGAGTGGAGTTTCTATTTAATAATAAATACTTAACAGATTTAGTTAATGTGGTTTAAATTGATGATTGCACTGTATACTCATAATTTGAGTTTCAAAGTTTTGAATGCAAAATTAATATATATAATATAATAAAAATTACAACACAAACTTACATTAAAAAAATATGTAGCAATTGCTTCTATATCTTGCAGTAATTTTCAGGTACAAGAATCAATTTTTATGGATCTTGATTTTACCAGTTAAGTAGTTAAAAAATTTCAGTTTTCCAGAGTAATGAATAATTTAAATATGATTGAGACATGCTATATATACTATGCTATGCTATGCTAAGTCGCTTCAGTCGTGGCCGACTCTGTGCGACCCTATAGACGGCAGCCCACCAGGCTCCCCTGTCCCTGGGATTCTCCAGGCAAGAACACTGGAGTGGGTTGCCATTTCCTTCTCCAATGCATGAAAGTGAAAAGTGAAAGTGAAGTTGCTCAATCGCGTCTGACCCTCAGCGACCCCATGAACTGCAGCCACCAGGCTCCCCCATCCCTGGGATTCTCCAGGCAAGAACACTGGGGTGGGTTGCCATTTCCTTCTCCAATATATAGTAAGCATATATAAAGGCTCATCTTAGCTATACTATAAGAAAGAGTTCTCATTTATAAAGTGCTTTAATAGCAAAACACAAGTAACATGTAACAAAAAATAAAATATAAAAAATCTATGATTTTAGGGAAGATAAAAAATTAAATTATATAACTCTTTCTTTTCGAGTGGGATAGGATTGGCAATGAAAGTGAAAGTGAAAGTTGCTCAGTTGTGTCTGACTTTTTGCAAACCCATGGACTATACAGTCTACAGAATTCTCCAGGCCAGAATACTGGCATGAGTAGCCTTTCATTTCTTCAGGGGATCTTCCCAACTCAGGGATCAAACCCAGATCTCCCGCATTGAAGGCAGATTCTTTACCAGCTGAGCCACCAGGGAAGCAGGATTGACCATAGCAGTCTGTGTTTGAAGGTCAACTTTCTATTAAGTCTAATTCTGATGAGATTAGTCATCACAAGTAACCTGACTTAGAATGTCATCCTTGTCACCTGCTACAGATCAGAGCACTTGTCTGTTTTTTCCTAGACTGATATCACTATTTCTGATTGTGAAAGTTAAATCTAAAGACCACAAGAACTGCTTTCAGCATCCCAGTGACACTAAGGTCATGACCAATAGAGTTCCTATTAGTTCTCATTTGGACAATTGCACTAAAACGTCATATCTTCCTCAGTAAAACTCCAGGATTTGGTGAATCAGTGTTTTGCATTTAGCCATTTCATGCCTCACTGAACTAATTAGGGAAATTGAAGATAAAACTTTCTGCATAATTTCTAACTTATCTGCATAGTTTGATCAAATTGAACACTTAAGAAAAAAAGACTTAGAAAAGAAGAAAGATGGAGGGACACAAACCAAAATGAAGTGTTAGAGACTGCGGTTCCTTGTTCTGACATGAAAAGAAGAAAAAGTAGGGAAAACTGAAAGTCAGGTGTTTTTTGGACCCATCAGAGATCTGATCTTTGGACAAGTGTTCACCCTAAACTCTGGAGAGTCAGATGCAGGAAGACACAGATAGCTCCTGAGGTTGGCTTACCTGGAGCAGAAACCTTTGGAATTTAAATGATGGTAGGAAAAGTTTAGTGGCTATTTTGAAGAATTGCTGGGCCTGAATGTGGGCTAACATCAGAGTGAAAAAAATCCCAGTTGCTGCAGTCAGTAGGTGGGTCTTGCACTTCATCAGTCTTTCACTGCAGGAACCCACCAAGTTCTCCCAGTGAGCCTTTGAGAAACATCTCCTCCCAGCCCTGGTTGGAGGAGGGGTGTAATAACCATTCTGAAAACTCACTCAGGCTTGTCTCCCTACAAAGCCTGGACCCCAGGGGGAAAGAATTTGCCGGAGAGCAAATTCTGAAAACTTATCACAGCTCAGGGTAGCAAAGTCACCCAGATTCAACTTTCCTATCTCACCTAGGGGAAAAAATAGCAGACAAACATGAGATCAGATCAGATCAGTCGCTCAGTCGTGTCCGACTCTTTGCGACCCCATGAATCGCAGCACGCCAGGCCTCCCTGTCCATCACCAACTCCCGGAGTTCACTCAGACTCATGTCCATGGAGTCAGTGATGCCATCCAGCCATCTCATCCTCTGTCGTCCCCTTCTCCTCTTGCCCCCAATCCCTCCCAGCATCAGAGTCTTTTCCAATGAATCAACTCTTCACATGAGGTGGCCAAAGTACTGGACTTTCAGCTTTAGCATCATTCCTTCCAAAGAAATACCAGGGCTGATCTCCTTCAGAATGGACTGGTTGGATCTCCTTGCAGTCCAAGGGACTCTCAAGAGTCTTCTCCAACACCACAGTTCAAAAGCATCAATTCTTCAGTGCTCAGCCTTCTTCACAGTCCAACTCTCACATCCATACATGACCACAGGAAAAACCATAGCCTTGACTAGACGGACCTTTGTTGGCAAAGTAATGTCTCTGCTTTTGAATATGCTATCTAGGTTGGTCATAACTTTCCTTCCAAGGAGTAAGCGTCTTTTAATTTCATGGCTGCAGTCACCATCTGTAGTGATTTTGGAGCCCAGAAAAATAAAGTCTGACACTGTTTCCACTGTTTCCCCATCTATTTCCCATGAAGTGATGGGACCGGATGCCATGATCTTCGTTTTCTGAATGTTGAGCTTTAAGCCAACTTTTCACTCTCCACTTTCACTTTCATCAAGAGGCTTTTTAGTTCCTCTTCACTTTCTGCCATAAGGGTGGTGTCATCTGCATATCTGAGGTTACTGATATTTCTCCCTGCAATCTTGATTCCAGCTTGTGTTTCTTCCAGTCCAGGCAAACATGAACAACACTAAATTATTCAAAACAACATAAAAAACCAAACGCTACATGGAACAGGGTTTTAAGGAAATATATTGAGAATACTGTAGCAGGGAAGAGTATAAGTAAAGAGGGAAACAAGTTATATGCCTGGAGGAGGGATAGACATACTTGTGGAGACTACACCCTCAAGACACTGGCTCACTAAAAGACTGAGTCTTAGTTGGAATGTTACTGAATGTGCCCTCTTCCCCATGAGTCATCATCACACCCAAAGACCACTAGTATATGCAGAGTAGAGTATAGCTGAAAGAGTTGCAAGATGCAGACTATCTTTGAGCAATAAGAAGAAGCCAAAATCCCAAGTCAGAAAGCAAAAACAACAGTAGAAGAATTTGAAGTCTTTGGTACCTATAGCTGTAACAAACCTTACACACAACTCAGCTCCTAACCATATTAATGTAAATATTTATACTGAAGTCTGATTTATTTGAGTGTCTATTACCTGATAAACATGTCCAACTTTCAACAAAATTTCCAAGGTAAGCTAAAAGGCAATAAACATACATTTTGAGGACCAAAGCAAGCCTCAGAACTACACCCAGAAAGGACACAGGTGTTGGGACTATCAGACAAGGAATTTAGCATAGCTATGATTAATATTGTCACCCTGCTTATTTAACTTATATGCAGAGTACATCATGAGAAATGTTGGACTGGAAGAAACACAAGCTGGAATCAAAATCGTCAGGAGAAATATCAATAACCTCAGATATCAGATGATACCACCCTTATGGCAGAAAGTGAAGAACTAAAAAGCCTCTTGATGAAAGTGAAAGTGGAGAGTGAAAAAGTTGGCTTAAAGCTCAACATTCAAAAAACTAAGATCATGGCATCCAGTCCCATCACTTCATGGGAAATAGATGGGGAAACAGTGGAAACAGTGGCTGACTATTTTTCTGGGCTCCAAAATCACCGCAGATGGTGATTGCAGCTATGAAATTAAAAGACACTTACTCCTTGGAAGGAAAGTTATGACCAACTAGACAGCATATTCAAAAGCAGAGACATTACTTTGCCAACAAAGGTCTATCTAGTCAAGGCTATGGTTTTTCTGGTGGTCATGTATGGATGTGAGAGTTGGACTGTGAAGAAAACTGAGTGTTGAAGAATTGATGCTTTTGAACTGTGGTGTTGGAGAAGACTCTTGAGAGTCCCTTGGATTGCAAGGAGATCCAACCAGTCTATCCTAAAGGAGATAGTCCTGGTTGTTTATGGAAGGACTGATGCTAAAGCTGAAACTCCAGTACTTTGGCCACCTGATGTGAATAGGTAACTCATTTGAAAAGACCCTGATGCTGGGAAAAATTGAAGGCAGGAGGAGAAGGGGAGCATAGAGGATGAGATGGTTGGATGGCATCACTGGCTCGATGGACATGGGTTTTGGTGGACTCCAGGAATTGGTGATGGACAGGGAGGCCTGGTGTGCTGCAGTCCATGGGGTCGCAAAGAGTCGGACATGACTGAGTGACTGAACTGAAACTGAAAACTGTTGCAGATTGATTTCTTTCCTCCAAGATTTATTCAAAGACTGCTTAACTTTTATTGGTTTTTACCTCCAAAATCCAACTTATTTTTAAAATCCACTCAGGGAAGTTGGGTTACCATATCACCATAGTCTCAGCTGCATTGTCTTGCCTATGTACAAGAAACTTAGCAATAAAAAGGGATTAAAGTACTCTGTGACCAAATCTTATTTAGAAATACAAATGATCTCTGATACATTTACTTTAAAATACTATATCTGTAGCTAACACTGTATAAGTATGACCTCGTATTATTTTTCAAGGTGAGATTATCATAAACCATATACTAGTACATCTAGTACACAAGCGTATTTATTCTCCACATATTATTTGCCAACTGCCTTCCTTTCATTCTCACTCAAATGGGATAATTACAAGAAAACTTAAGAAAATTATTAGAACATGCCTGGTATATGTGGATTTCACATTTTTATACTGTTACATGGCAAAAAGCCATACTTCTTATTAAAAAGAATTTATAATTATCTTTTTTACCATAGTATGAATTCTCAAGAAGAGGTTCTATGTATATATATTCCCCCAAGAGCTTGAATATTTGGAGAATATTTTTTTAACTGGGTAATTTTGGGAATTTTATTTCTAAATGAATGATGATGCCTTCAAAGTAGTTATTTTGAGTTGTATAATTTTAATTTATTCAGGCAATATAAGAAAACCTCATTCTAAAGTTTTTTAGAACTTCACTTATAAAAATATATTTTTTGGATGTTCTTTTTGATAGCTGTGTGTATTAATTTGCAAGATACTTTTCTATTCTTTGCCTCTATTCTACTTTGCAGCAGAAAAAATGATACTGTAGTAGGTGCCTCTTAATCAGTCCGTGGAATCATAAGTCTCAGTGTTGGTAGAGACTATAGAAGCAACTTTACCCAGCATTCTCATTCCTCCATTTAACTGATGAAAAATTGAGGCTCAAAGTCAGGAAGTGGCTTCTCCAAGTTCAAGAAAATTCTGATATTAGCTAATTAAAATGTAATTAATTTGAAATAGAATTTATTTCTGAATTGTTAGAAGTAGCAAATCAAGGAAACATTTAAAAGAATTTGATGGCCATAAAAACCAGAATTTTATGTGCTTTTTATATTTTATTGGTATATTCTCAGAGTAATACCTTATAGCTCTAAGGAACTATTCAGAGATCTATTTAGAACAACTCATTTATTTTATAAATTAAGATAAATTTTAAAAAAAAACACTCATAGAAGTGATTTAAAACCAAAATTGAGTGATGTCATATTAGGAAATATGTAGAGTCTTGTTTTTCTCACAGGTAAATGTTGTTTCTTTTCAGTTGAACATGGAGAATGTTTTTAAATAGAATTTTCATCTTATTCCTCACTAATCATTTTAATACTATTCTCAACACAGAAAAAACTTTAAGAAAATACTAACTTTAAAATTCTCCTGATCCATATATAAAACAAAAATTAAATTAAAAAAATACAGTTCTTCTGGAGTTAATCCTGAATGAACAATCAGAATGGCACAGGGAACTCTTAGAAGTTAAGATCAGAATTTCAGAATTTAGAGTTAGGATTTGCATTGTCTGTGCAGATATATTCTAAAGGCACATATTATAAACAAATGCTTTATTTGAAGTCAGGCATCAGCTGGATTATCCTACTCCAAAGCTCCCTTGACCTTGAGAGTGTCTCTGCTTTTAGAATTGAGATAAATTAACAGAACTTGGCAGTTTGTTCCAAAGGAATCTCTCGGTTTGAATTTCCTGCCTGACATGTAATCTTACAAGTGTCACAATAAAACAGCTACAAATGTAGTGAACAAAACATTACCAGCAATATCCTACCTTTCTTTCAGTATATATTTAAATACCCAATGCAAATAATTAAAAGAGAAACTGCTTTAAGATGAAGAACCATTTCAACAAACATGTCTGTAAAAAAAAAAAAAAACCTTCTAGGTCTTTCCTCCCTTTTTTTCTCTTTTAAAAATAACTAGGTATATTGGATTTATATAACTTTTTTCCTAAAATTCTTCATTTGTACAATGCCTCGTAATTTCTACCCATTTTTACACATTATAAATGAGCTCCACAAGGAGCATTTGAAGAGGAGCACTTCCGTTGTGGCTTTTAGCAGGCAGTGTGAATGAAAATTACAAGAGTAATGTCACTAGATGGTAATCATTTTCTTTTTAAAAATTTGCTCTACCAGAGTGGAGGGCTTGGAGATTATTGTTTGTCAGTAGAGAATATTCTCTCTTCCTGAAAAACACCCTCTTCGCAATTTAAGAAATAATTTTTTTTCTTTTATGAAAAGGAATTCAATAAGGAGAACAATTCTCTGGTCTTTATAATAGAATTACAGAATAGCAGCTATGGCTGGAGAGACAAGCTGACTACTACTGTGGTGATTGCCGAAGCTATTTTAGGAATAGCCTCTGTTAACTCCCGTTAAAGCTTCGGTGCTGAATGGCAGTACAAGTCTTCTGTCTGAGATAGCACTGACTTAAAGGGACCACCGACTGCAAGAACATTGTAAGTTGACCTTTCTGGTTGGTGTGCATCAAATGGGGTGCTTCTGGCTCTAAATAACAAAATGCCAACACAAACCGACTTAAACAGTAAGGAAATATCAAAAGTTCAAAAGTTGTGTGGGTTCACATTTGGTAGATTCAGCAGCTCCGTTATATTGTTAAGGACTCAGATTTCCTCCATCTATCCAGTCTACATTGTAGAACACTCATTTCTTCCTGAGCTCTTTCCCCTGGGGTAAAATGGCTGTGTTTTGTCCTAGTCTTAGCCTAAGGAAAACCAGCTTTACCAGTGCTTATGGTTCTTACTGAGGTTGCAAGGCACCCTCAGCAGTAACCAGCAGGAAACTTTGGGGGGATAAAAAGAGAAAGGTTTATTACCTACGGGTCCTGGAAATTGCACACCTGAGGCCACACAGAGAGGTTAAAGGGAAAAGAGAGAGAGACAGACGGCGTGTGCCTGGGGTTCTGCTTTTATTGGGGTCGAGGGTGGAGGCCTAGGATGTCTCAGGCTCACTCTGTATTGGTGAATAAAACCTAAAAAGCAGGAATTTAGAGTATGAGAAGAGAAAAAGCAAGAGCCCAGATGGCCAGTTAACCAAAATCAACCAAGAGATGTAAAACAAAGGCTCCTGGGGTGAGAGGGAAGGCAACCTGGCTCTTTCTCTAGTCTTGCAGCTGTAGTGTGGTCGTTGGAGAGAGACAGCCATTTTTGAAGGGGATGCCTCTGCAACCAAAGGGTATTTCAGGCACTCGTGTTACAAAAAGGAAAATCAGCTGTCAGGGTGTAAACTACAGACTGCTGTAAGTCAGTGGATTTCTTGCGTATGCATCTCCCCTCTCACATCTATAGAATACATTTACCCTTATATATATATATTTTAAATAGGAATGTCCTTTTTTTATATAAAGATGTTTAAAATTTTCTGTTTATTTATCTTTGGCTGTGCTGGGCCTTGGTTGCCCCCCAGGGCTTCCTTTTGTTGGGGAGAGCAGGGGTTTCCCTCTAGCCGTGGTGAGCGGGCTTCTCATTGCTACAGCTTCCCTCTTTGGGGAGCAGGGACCCTGGGCACGCGGGCTTCAGTCACTGCAGCACTGGGCTCACTAGTTGCCATTCTAGGACCCTAGAGCACAGGCTCCGTAGTTACAGTGGGCCAGCTTAGTTGCCCCTCAGTGTGTGGGATCTTCCCAGATCAGGGATCGAACCCCTGTCTTCTACACTGACAGGCAGATTCTCTACCTCTTTGCTACCAGAGAAACCTTTCCCCTAATATTCTAATTTAACACAAGTCACTGGCCTCTTGCTGAGGAAAAATGCTATTGTGATTGCTCTTGGCTCCTCAACAAGTTACTGGTAATGGAAGTGGGTATTGTGACTGGTTGTACTAATTAGAACCATTACTGGATCTGGAATCACCTCCCCAAACTATGTGATTTTATCAGTGAAGAAAGGTTAGAATGAATATTGGAGACTCAAATACAGTTGGATCATTTATCCACTCCTCTTATAGACGAACCATAAACAAAAGAATTTAAGAAAAGCTATTAAAAGGATAAGCATATGAATAATTTGGAAAGCTACAGGGCTCTAAACTTCTTTTATTTTTAATAAAGGATATAATTTTGCACATAAACACCCCCATTTCCCTAATGGGAGACAAACAATAATGATTAAATATGTCATTAAATTCCAGTTTAGAATTTTGTTCCTCAGTCTAAATGAGTGCCTTTTGGGTAGTTTATTCAATAAATTCAAAGTTTAACTCCTCATCACATCTGCCTCTCCAGCCTCCTGGGGTCCTGCCTATTATCCTCCTCTTCCAAATATCATTTGCATTCAAGGGGAAAGGAACATTTCCTCAAGTTGTGGGCAGGAGGCCTTGTTCGCACAAAGCCATTTCTGCAACTTAGTCATGACTGTTACTGCTGGGCTCTGGGTTAGAATCTGTTCTCACTGCCTCAGAGCTGGAGACTTCGGTCCACTCTCTAAGAAGACTGTTGCTCCCAAAAGCTGGGCCGCTGCTCTTTGTTGACCAGGAACCACTCAAGCCCTGGATGATGCAGATTCTATGCTATCTGGCTGTAACTTTTATTCGGTCCCTGGCTCTGGTGGTTTCTCTTATATCTTCAAATGTTGCATCCCATGGCTCCTTGCTGTTGGGACATTCCTAGTATTTGAACCAGGACTTGCTTGGCATTGTGAATCTTTGGGTAGCCACCAAAGGTCATTTACAGAGTTTGGAAGACCCATGGAGCTTTTCATGGAGGACTCATGGCCTTAGCATGGGGCTGGATGAGCAAGAGCCAATTTTCTTGGATGAGCTCTTTTAGGACATTAACTCTGGCATGGACCTGGGGGGATTAGCCTAATCCCTGAGAGGGTGACTCATAGAAGCCTGGAGAAAGAAATAGCCCATACTGAGTAACATGAAGTGCCTAAGTTACTGTGAAAGATAGTGAGGATGGGATTAAAGGGCTCAGAGAGACAGGACTATTGCTTTGCATATATTATATGAAGCCACAAGATCCACAAGAGTATATTTAAGAGACGATCCAGAAGAGAGATCATTCCTGAAGCACATCAGGAATATGTTGCCTGAGAAAGCCATCAGCATCACTAGGAAACCCTGGGGTGGCTCTTCTCCGCAGGCTAGGACCAGCACTATTGATAGGAAGGGTGATCACAGGGCTTGGTAAGGAGACAATGAGGCCCTGTAGAGACACAGGCCAGACATGACACTTCACCAGATGCCAGGCGTTACAGCTGTTGTAACAAGTTTGGCAACATTTATTTTTTCAAGTCACTGAAATCTTGATACATGTTTGTTTTAGCACTGCTGCTGCTGCTGCTAAGTCGCTTCAGTCGTGTCGGACTCTGTGCGACCCCATAGACAGCAGCCCACCAGGCTCCGCCGTCCCTGGGATTCTCCAGGCAAGAACACTGAAGTATGTTGCCATTTCCTTCTCCTGTTTTAGCACTAGGATTCCCCTAACACAGAAATTTGAGCCTTAAAGGGGCTGCCATAATAGAAAGCTAATACATATTTTGTATTAATTGAGACATTGGATGCCAGATGGTGAGGAAATGTGAGAACTCTCATTTAGTTAGTAATTCATTTTGGGAAATCAGATTTTTGGTGCAAGAGAGCTAATTAAGATCCTAAATCTTATTTTGTTTAAAGGAAAAAATGAGAAAGAATTATTAAGCCTAACAGAAACCCTAAATTAATATTAACCCTAAAACCCCTATTAATTTCCTTAAACATAACTTAAACTTAGTAAAATGCCTGTATAGAAATAAAAATTATCTTGCTTAGATGAAAAAGCTTAAAATTATTACTTACTGATAACTAACTGCTTTGCATGTTAAAATGCGTTTAGTTTGTGTTCCATTGTTATACAAACTGATCTTCAATATGCTTACATAGAATCCTGACATTCTATCAGTTATGTTTAAGGTGTATCTTGAGATTTACCTGCATTTTTTGGATTGTTGTTTAAAATGTTATATTGAGTTTAGGAAACATAAGTATATATTTTTTCCATTAAAAATATAAGAGGAAAAATGATTTACTGAGAGATATACCTATTAAGTATGTGTACTGAAAATAAGATGTTTTCTACTGGGGAAACATTTAAATGTTTTTCAGGTTATACCTGTACATTGCACAGGATAAAAGCTGGAGATACTAGTCGTGAACTGAAAAGGTAATGGCATCAATCCCATCAGTCAGTTTGGAAATTTTTCAGTCAGGATACAGGATAGAATAAACTAGAATTATAAGAAGAAGTGGTCAGAAATGTTTAAACTTGAAAGGATCTCGGTATCACACATTTTCAAACCTGATGGAAACAAATACCAGGTAGTTACTAGTGAAATAAAACTTTTCTTTCTGTCCTGTAATCACTTTTCACTCACCTTCCTTCAACACTGAAGGCCTCAGCATTCATGAGGGAGGAGTGGATGGAAGCGGGATGAGAGAGACCATGGCAAGCGCCCAGTCTTCTTTGTTCCAAGCTAGAAAAGTGGAGAAGGTTTAACTTTGTATAACTTTCCCACATATTCAGAAGTAATTACATGACACCTTCTTATCATGCTTTTGTAATTTTTTTTGAACTGTACTTGATTTACAATACTGGGTTAGTTTCAGGTGTTTAGTAAAGTGAGTCCATTCTTTTTTTTTTTTTTTCTGATTGTGTTCCATTTAGGTTATTACAGGATATTGAATGTAGTTCCCTGTACTATACAGTAAGTCCTTGCTGCTTATCTATTTTGTGTGTAGTAGTGTGTATCTGTTAATTCCATATTCCTAATTTGTTCCTCCTTCCCTTGCCCCTTTGTTAACCATAAGCTTACTTTCTAAGTCTGTGAGCCTGCTGCTTCTGTTTTGTATAATCATTCATTTGTACTATTTTTAGATCCCACATATAATTGATATCAGGGCCTTTCCAGGTGGCTCAGTGGTAAAGAATCTGCAAATCTGCCTGCAATGCAGGAGTCCTAGGAGATGCTGGTTCATTCCCTGAGTTGGGAAAATCCCCTGGAGGAGGGCATGGCAACCCACTCAATACTCCTGCCTGGAGAATCCCCATGGACAGAGGAGCCTGGCGGGCTATAGTCTCTAGGGTTGCATAGAGTTGGACATGACTGAAGTGACTTAACACACACAAACGGTATCATGTGAGATTTGTCTTTCTCTGTCTGACTGCAGTCAGTGTAATATCCTCTGGAAGCTCCTCTTCCCTTCCTGTCTCTGCACCCTTCTCCTGCGACTCTGCACACAAGGATGCTGTCAGGTGTCTGGCCTGGAATGCTGCTGCTGTTAGCGCAGGTGCGCGGCAGCTCAGCCCACCCCACCCGCTCTGGGTTTCCAGTGCCCTCCGGATGCCTTCGCGCAGGAAAAAAGGACGCTTTACCCTTTCTTCTTCTTCTTCTTTTTTTTTTTTCTCTTGTTCTTTTTCCTTATTTGCTCAAGATGTTATTGATCTTCCACCCCACCCACCCCCCCTCACCTGCCCTGTGGAGGGCTTTTTCTATGCCTCTCCATTTAATCCATACTTTCTTTCCCTTTCCTAGTTCTTTTCAGACACACATGACTGAAATATAAGATGCCAAAACTTTCCCCACTGATAAGCAGTATTTCTGCCCCCCATGAGGCCATCATTCACCTCACAGTCCCCTAACCCAGTGTTTGGGAGCTTCCAAATATATTTATTTCCTTTCTTTCCTTCTTCTCCCCTACCTCCCTCTCCCTGAGGGAAATTTTGGAAACTATCTCTACCACCTCTTGCCCCAACTCTAAGATTTTAGAACATGCAGAGTAATTATGAGGGTTTCTCTTACAGTAAATCTTCTTTTGTGCCAAGGTTTTATATTGTTTTCCCAGACTATCCACCCATTAAAATATGACTTAATTTAGACAGATGCACATATTCTGTGTTTGTATGTATATATATATTCATTTCTTGATATGGTTCGTTCCATTTTTTGTCATCCTCATCAAGTCTGAGTTTAGTTTCTTTTGTTATCTGGATGGTATTTCTTTTTTTTTTTTTTCCTGAGACAATGGGAATTTTATCACTCACAGCAATAGCAGTGGCCAGAGTTTCATCATTTTTCTTGTAATGTTATCCTCAGACCCCAGGGTGACACAAAGAAGGTGAGTGTCACACGCATATGTGAGGATACACTGCAGGGAAGGAACTCTGAACTTAGGGAACACAAATCTTTTACATGGGCAATAAGCCTGCCTGGTCTTTACCATAAAGAGAGGCATTATTTTTATTATAATGGCCAATAAACACTGTTCCCTTTATTATTTTTGTTTTCCAAAGCTATTTGCTATACAAAAATTCTTGAAAAGATGGCCCAGAGCAAAGATAGTCTCCCTAGGAGACATATATTAATTCAAGAGACCTTGGAGGTTGTCTCCAACTCCTCCTCCCCCTATGCAATTTTAGGAGTGTTTTCCCTAAACACTCCTCTGTGAAGCTTATACCACATCTGATAACCCTTTCTTGTTGAAATTATCCACAAACCTTAGGTTACTCCCTGTCATTTTCTGAGGATTTCTGAAGAAATAGGTGTGTTGATTATTCTTTAAGACAATGGCCTGTTGGTTCCATGACTTCTTTTCCTTCATGATATATAACTGTACTATATATTCTGGCCATTCATGAAGCTGAGTATCATTTCAAATGTTTGATATATGATGGATAGTTTTTTCTTTCAGATGCTTTGGATATCCTTCTCTTAATGTTATATGTATATATACTTGTGGGCTATAAACTAAACTACTAAAATTCTTTACATAGCCATTTTTATCTCTAAACTCTCATTTTGGCTCACATTTTGGCTCACATCTGGTTACTATAGTATTCTTCTAAGGATCCGATAGGAGGTGAAAGGCAAAGAAACCTTGGCTTTATGGATAGGCATGTAAAGAAATGATCAAGATGGTCTAATGTTCCCCTCAGCTTGACTCACCTTTAGATAGACTTCCTCTTAACCATGAGCCTCTGCTTTCCCTTTTCTTAAAGCATTTACCTTAGGCAACTTGTAAATTATTTTGATGCTTCCATATATATATACTTTTCAGATGACACAGTGGTAGAGAACCACCTGCTGATGCAGGAGATGCAAGAGATGTGGGTTTGATCCCTGGGTCAGGAAGATCCCCTGGAGGAGGAAATGGCAATACATTCCATGGGGTCTCAAAGAGTCAGACATGATTGAGCACACACACATGCATGCACACACACACACGTGTGTGTGTGTATATATATATATATATATATATATATATATATTCACTTATTTATATTAAGGTATAATTGATTTAGAACAGTATATTAGTTTCAGGTATACAACATAATGATTCAATATTTGTGTATATTATTAAATGATCCTTATTCCCTGACAGGTATATACAATATTCTAAATTCTTCTGAAAGAGATGGGAATACCAGACCACCTGATCTGCCTCTTGAGAAATTTGTATGCAGGTCAGGAAGTAACAGAACTGGACATGGAACAACAGACTGGTTCCAAATAGGAAAAGGAGTACGTCAAGGCTGTATATTGTCACCCTGCTTTTTTAACTTATATGCATAGTACATCATGAGAAACGCTGGACTGGAAGAAACACAAACTGGAATCAAGGTTGCCGGGAGAAATATCAATAACTTCAAATATGCAGATGACACCACCCTTATGGCAGAAAATGAAGAGGAACTCAAAAGCCTCTTGATGAAAGTGAAAGTGGAGAGTGAAAAAGTTGGCTTAAAGCTCAACATTCAGAAAACGAAGATCATGGTATCTGGTCCCATTACTTCATGGGAAATAGATGGGAAAACAGTGGAAACAGTGTCAGACTTTATTTTTCTGGGCTCCAAAATCACTGCAGATGGTGACTGCAGCCATGAAATTAAAAGACGCTTACTCCTTGGAAGGAAAGTTATGACCAACCTAGATAGCATATTCAAAAGCAGAGACATTACTTTGCCAACAAAGGTTCATCTACTCAAGGCTATGGTTTTTCCTGTGGTCATGTATGGATGTGAGAGTTGGACTGTGAAGGCTGAACACCGAAGAATTGATGCTTTTGAACTGTGGTGTTGGAGAAGACTCTTGAGAGTCCCTTGGACTGCAAGGAGGTCCAACCAGTCCATTCTGAAGGAGATCAGCCCTGGGATTTCTTTGGAAGGAATGATGCTAAAGCTGAAACTCCAGTACTTTGGCCACCTCATGCGAAGAGTTGACTCATTGGAAAAGACTCTGATGCTGGGAGGGATTGTGGGCAGGAGGAGAAGGGGACGACAGAGGATGAGATGGCTGGATGGCATCACTGACTCGATGAATGTGAGTTTGAGTGAATTGTGGGAGTTGGTGATGGACAGGGAGGCCTGGTGTGCTGCGATTCATGGGGTCACAAAGAGTCAGACACAACTGAGCGACTGATCTGATCTGATCTGATCTGAATTCAGCAAATTGATGTCTGATGTCCACTTTCTTTTCTTTTTTTCTTTTAGGTGATTTGTTCTTTCTGTCAAAGAATGTGATATATATTTATCCTTTAGGCCATGCTATGACTTAGGCATGTGTAATTTTTCATCAATCACCTGAAAAATAGATGAGCCCTTCTAGTCTGTACACTAATATATTTTTTCAGTAAAGTATAATTGTTTTGTAATATTTGTTAATTTCTGCTATACGGCAAAGTGATTCAGTTATAGATGAAAGTTTGTTGCTGAACCATAAGAGACGCCAAGATTCTTGGCCTCTGAAGGAGAAGAATTCAATCTGGGGCCAGAGATGAGGCTTGATCGCTCAGAGCTTTTGTGTAATAAAGTTTTATTAAAGTATAAAAGAGATAGAGAAAGCTTCTGACATAGCCATCAGAAGGGGGCAGAAAGAGTGCCCCCTTGCTAGTGTTAGCAATGATGTTATATATGTTTTAATTAGTTATTACAATGAATCAAAAGAATGTCTCAAGTTTGTAAAAATTTTACCAGACCTACTCCCACAATTTACATTTTTATGATAACAAGATTAGAATTTAACAATATAAAGATTCTCCAGACCCACTCCCACAGTATACATTCTAAAATATCAGGATTAGTCAGAAGGTTTTCAGGAAGGAGAAACTGTTTTATAGCCGGATACATTGTTGTATAATCCCTAGTACAGAGCTTAAACTGAGTTGTGTGATTGACTAAGACTAGTGTTCTTGCCTGCAGAATCCCAGGGACGTGGGAGCCTAGTGGGCTGCCATCTATGGGGTCACACAGAGTCGGACACGACTGAAGTGACTTAGCAGTAGCAGCAAGGTATGTAGAGGGAAAAAAAAGTTTGTCCTTTTCTCCTCCTTGAGAATTCCAGACCCCCAATCTTCACTTCAAGAGCCCCAAACCCCTTTCTCCTCCTTGGGGACCCTGGACTTCTTATCAATCTGCCTAGAAGTTGGCTCTCTCATATATACATTGTTTTTTATATTCTCTTCCATTTTGGTTTTTATAGTATGTTGTGTATTGTTCCCTGTGCTATATCATAGTACCTTGTTATGTATCCATTCTATGCGTAATAATTTTCATCAGCTAGCCCCAGACTCTCCCTCTATCCCTCCCTCCGCCGTCCCCCATTGCAGCCACATGTCCATTCCCCTTTGTCTGTGAGTCTGTTTCTCACATTTTTCTTTTACTTTGGAAGTTTTAGTATTACTATTTCTTTAATCATTGCCACTCTTCTACACCTTCATTTCCCACTCATTTGGACCTGTTGTATTAGCTCTCCTGTTTCTTAGCTTCTCTCATAAACTTTCCATCTTTGTATGTGTTTGTACAGTGAGATTTTTTTAAACCCATATTTTCAGATCAATGAAATGAATCTTAAGGGTAACAGGCCTTCCTTAAAACATTTATTGATTTCTTTAGTTTGTGACGATAAATTTTACTCTAGACTATCTTGTTTTTATGTGATGCATTGACTCTTTTAAAGTGATTTATTATTTGGTAACATATATTTGTGCAACTCATACTTTAAGCAATTCAATATCTTTGATTTTTGTGTTCTGAAATTTCTACTTCACCCGTCTCTCTGACTACTTAACTCCTTTACATAGTTATTTTAATCTCTAAACTCTCATTTTGGCTCATATTTTAGCTCACATCTGGTTACTATAGTATTTTTCTAAGGACCCAATAGGAGTGAAAGGCAAAGAAACCTTGGCTTTATGGATAGACATGTAAAGAAATGATCAAGATGGTCTAGTGTTCCCCTCAGCTTGACTCACCTTTAGACAGACTTCCTCTTAACCATGATCCTCTGCTTTCCCTTTTCTTAAAGCATTTACCTTAGGAAACTTGTAAATTTTTTTGATGCTTCTTTCTAAAGTTTCTTGCCATTTTTATAGCCCAGGGATGTCTCTCTCCAAGTCCTAGGAGCTATTCTTTGAAATGTAACCATCAAGGATGATGGCATCCGCGTCTTTCAGTCTGTGGTGGCCTACATTCAGTGGGTGCCACTTGGCAAACAGATGGCTTAATCACAGAGAAAAAAATTCAGAACTGCAATTTAAGAAAACTGTATGTGCTTAACACATCTAAGTGATGAACTTAGCCCTTATCATTCTCCAATACTTTCCCACCAGCTCATTTTAGCACTTAAAAGCTCTCCTGGCTTTCTTTTAGCAGAGTGGAGTTCAGTTTCTCTCCTCTACTGCAAGTCTCAAAAATAAAGTCTTCATTGTCTGTATAAGTTTTTCTCATGCAATTTTCACTTTGACAGACATAGGAAGCTTTCTGATCTGCATTTCTGTCTCCATGGCCCGAAAGACTCAGCTCACCAGTCAATTTCTCTTTGGGCTCTAGAGAGTCAAGGACATTCATTCTCCTGGTAAGGTGTCTCTCTCCCATCATGTACACCTGAATATCAAGCTTGTTCCTAGATTTGCTGCTTTCCAGTTATCTCCCTAGACTCTGATGCATGTGTTTAGACCATGACCAGACTTATTTGTACGTTAGGCCAAATTACTTCCTGTTCATACCAGCCATATAATCTTTAAATTATATAAATTGTTAAATGTCTATAAATATTCTAAATAGTATATAAAAAAGTACTAAGAGAAACTGAAATTTCCTACTCTGTTTCCTTTGCACCAATATGGCTTTGTTCTAACAATGCAGACTTTGATTTATTTTGTTTTGTACAAATGTTAGCCACATTTTTCTGTATCTTGTTGTTTTTGTGCCTTGATGTATCTGGATATATTTAATTTCTAAAATCTTTTAATATTGGCACTTTTGAGGTCCTTTCATATCACAGAACCACATTACATCTTCATAAAGTTTAAAAGCACATATGAAGTTAGGATATATTGCACACATTGTGAATGAATTTCCTGAAGACAACAGAACTCAGAGACAAGGAAGAAATGTACTTTCCTGGAAGACTATGAACATTCACTTTCTTTCTTTTTTCTTTTTTTTTTTTTTTTTTTGATTTTATTTTTTAACTTTACAATATGGTACGGGGAAGGAGGAGGGAGGAGGGTTCAGGATGGGGAACATGTGTATACCTGTGGTGGATTCATGTTGATATATGGCAAAACCAATACAATATTGAACAGTCACTTTGAACAGTGATTTCCTCCTCTTAGGGACTTTGAAATTCCAGTGGTAACACCAGAAACCATGGAACAATTCTATTTAAACTATAGGTGAATTGGTTGAAAGTTGGCTGATTTGACAAATTGATCATAATAACAAATTGCTCAATAGAACAAATTGGTAAAAAAAAAAAAAAAAAAAGAATATTTCTAGACATTGGTTTCCAATTATCAGTGATTTTGTGTACTGTGGAGATGCTTTTGAAATTTTTATTCACCTTTAAGTATTTTCATCTTTTTATCAAAAGTTAGGGGGAGGAGCAGTATTTTTTGTGAAGTCTGAGAGGGTTTAAAATATTTGTACATGTTTCTTAGCATTTTGGTTCAATTTTCTTCTCTAAACATGTCACTGAATGTTGATTGAGATTGCACACACTTCTTTCTATAGCTACAATCTTGAAAGAAGAAATTGTTTGAAATTATAGCAATGTAATGGCATGGAAGGGTAAAAATTATGCTTAAAAATGTTGCTGCAAAACCCTGCATTAGAGTAAAATATATATGCAGTGGGGAAAGAGGACAACATAATAAAAATAACTGAGATAAATTCATTAACAGACTTATTAATTTTGAAACATAAAAACTTTATAAAATAGAAAACATTATCCAAATGATGTTCAAAGTTATGAAATTTGCCTTTAGCCTAATCATCTGGAGCTAGAGATAAAAATTAATGAACACAAACAAAAAACATTATGGTAAAAAGAATTAAAAAAAAAAGACAAGGAATAGAAATACAAAAGTACATGAATGATGAATACCTCTATGTGCACAAAATTAAAAACTGTGAAAGTAAATGATTAGCATCTGGAAAAACATTTGTCATTTCAACTAAATCATTTATTACTTCATCAACTACCTCAAAATTTTTGGTATGATTCACTTAGTAATTAGAATGCATGATACCTAACTGTCCACAGTAATCTTAAGTATATTTTCTGTTTCTGTGGAAGTAACAAGATCTCTATAATCCTTTAAATAAGGGGGCATATTAATTCAAATTCCCATAGGAGACATGTTGCTGCCATTTGATATATGATTTGAAAATGATTAAATATATTTTGTTTGTGGCTTGTGGGTTGAATTTTATCTTCAGGGAAAAAGTTATATAGCCAATAAAAGGAATTAAGTTCTGTGGAAATATTACATTTTCAGACACTAAAATGAACAAATTTAACTCACATGTACTCTTTGTTTCTTGTCAGTAATAGCAGAAGCTCCTATTATCTGTCTTTGTGTTCTTGTTTCCTTTCAGCATTTGGAACTGGTAGGGCATCAGAGAGCAGGCACAAGACTAACAGTGGAGCTATTCTGGGCAACATTGTCATTAAACACACTACAATTTCCAAAGAATGCCTCTCTTTGAAACAAGGGGAACAAAAACCTGTTTAACTTGAGGGAAAGTGAACAGATTCCCTTAAACTGAAAGAAAAATTGTCTTTCCTTAAAAACCAATTATTTTGAGAAGTCTTTGAATATTTAAATGAGATTCAGTTTCTAAAAGGTCATCAGTGAGAAATGTTTCCTTTCTAAACAACATTTTACTTCCAACAAACCAGATATAACATAAAATGATGGTTGTTCTCAGATGAATTATATACTTCTAAGTATCTAACATATTTAAACTTGTCCACTCAAGGCAAATAAAATGTTTCAATAGAAGAGCAGGGCTCTCTTTATGTTGGTCCTTTTGTTTTAGTGCAGTAAGCTGAAATGGCAAAGAAAGCTTTTCATTCTCTAATAAACAAACAGTAACCTAGTAAACAAACAGTAAACCTATGGGGCTTCCCTGGTGGCTCAGAGGTAAAAGCATCTGCCTCTAATGTGGGAGACCTGGGTTTGATTCCTGGGTCAGGAAGATCCCCTGGAAGAGGAAATGGCAACCCACTCCATTATTCTTGCCTGGAGAATCCCATGGATGGAGGAGCCTGGTGGGCTACAGTCCATGGGGTTGCAAAGAGTTAGACACGACTGAGCGACTTAACTAACTTTAACTTTCTAACCTAGGAAAACTTTAAGGAATAATGGAACATAGTTCACCAGTGGATCTTGGAATAGTTTCTGTACAATATTGATTATGCCAAAGACTTTGACTGTGTAGATCACAACAGACAGCGGAAAATTCTTCAAGAGATGGGAATACCTAACCACCTTACCTGCCTCCTGAGAAATCTGTATGCAGGTCAAGAAGCAACAGTTAGAACTGGACATGGAAAAACAGACAGGTTCCAAATTGGGAAAGGAGTATATCAAGGCTGTATATTGTCACCCTGCTTATTTAACTTATATGCAGAGTACATCATGCAAAACGCCAGCTGGATGAACCACAAGCTGGAATCAAGATTGCAGGGAGAAATATCAATAACCTCAGATATGCAGATGACACCACCTTCATGGCAGAAAGTGAAGAGGAACTAAAGAGCCTCTTGATGAAAGTGAAAGAGGGAAGTGAAAAAGGTGGCTTAAAACTCAACATTCAAAAAACTAAGATCATGGCATCCAGTCCCATCACTTCATGGCAAATAGATGGGGAAACAGTGGCTGACTATTTTCTTGGTCTCCAAAATCACTGCAGGTGGTTACTGCAAACATGAAATTAAAGGATGCTTGCTCCATGGAAGAAAAGCTATGACTAACCTGGGCAGCATATTAAAAAGCAGAGACATTACTTTACCAACAAAGGTCCATCTAGTCAAAGCTATGATTTTCCAGTAGCCATGTATGAGTATGAGAATTGGACTATAAAGAAAGCTGAGTGCTGAAGAATTGATGCTTTTGAACTATGGTGCTGGAGAAGATTCTTGAGAGTCCCTTGGACTGCAAGGAGATCCAACCAGTCCATCCTAAAGGAGATCAGTCCTGAGTGTTCATTGGAAGGACTGATGTTGAAGCTGAAACTCCAATACTTTGGCTACCTGATGTGAAGAACTGACTCATTGGAAAAGACCCTGATGCTGGGGAAGATTGAATGCAGGAGGAGAAGGGGATGACAGAGAATGAGATGGTTGGATGGCATCACCAACTCAATAGACATGAGTTTGAGCAAGCTCTGGGAGTTGGTGATGGACAGGGAAGGCTGGTGTGCTGCAGTCCATGGGGTCGCAAAGAGTCGGACCTGACTAAACTGAACTGATACACTGTCTAAGAATGTAGCTTGTTCCCATTTTCATCTTATCATTACTATACTCAATTCTGAGGTTCTTATAAATCCTCACTCTATTGTAGAAACCATTATGTTTCATCACTATGACTTTCTTGAGGAATCAAATAGAAAAGGTTTAATATGGAATAGTCTCTCTCTAAATAAAAAGAAAATGGACAAATTCCAAGAACATAAAAAAGAAAATGACCATCTCTGGGTTAATCTCAGTTATCTTTGGAGGGTTACTGGTTTGAAAATTTTCTCTGGGCAATAATATCAGCTTGAGGAAAATGAATTATTTTAATTAAAAGAGGAGAGAAAATCAATTAGATTGAAGTTTAATAACTTCATTTAGAAGATTTATGTGTGTGTGTATAATCTGTTATAGGTAGAATGATAAATATAATGGTCTCTAACTCCATAGGGCCTGAAATCCGTTTTGTTTTTTTGAAAATCAGAAAAAGACTTGGGATAATAATAGCTTTTGCCTATCTTAGCAACTTCTCAGGATTACATAATAGATAACATTAACTTGAATTGCTCCACTGAAAAGCTAAATAAGATCAGAATCTAATTTTCCTCACAGGTTTATTCAGTTTAGTGAGTCCATTTGTAAGTCTTCAGAAATTTTGCTAGCCTGAACTAGACCCAAATACAAACACTATTTGAACTCTGGTTTAAATGGGACTCTTCAGTCTGATTATCCTTATAGAAAGCCATTAGTACACCACTCAAATGAAAGCCTCAATGTGCCTCTTTAAACAATTAATTTACTAGAGGTGTTTATGCACCACCAAAAGTCATTTCTTTAATGTTAAGATTTTGGAACATCCTGGAATACCTTATAATATTAGATGAGATAGTCAATAGTTGGACAGAGGAGCCTAGAGGGTTACAGTCCATGGGGTTGCAAAGAGTCAGATACGACTTAGTGACTTAACAGTAACAACAAAAGTCAGTAGTATCAAATGATAAATTAATATTTTAAAATAATCACATGACAGGTAAAACTCCTAACTCTATGCTTTTAAAATTCTAGGAAATATTCCTACCTATATTTTTATTTTCTCTAAGACATGTGTAGTCACTGCAGTGGAGTTCCTAACAAACTCATTTTTGGGTGGAAATATAAACAGACTACTTATAACATATCTTTGGGAGATGCTAAGGGTGGAAGTAGGTCCTCATCCTGGAAGGCTCACTGGGGTCAGGTCTTTAAATAGGAAGAAAGATCTTAAGCCTGTGTTCTAGCCTGGAGTAAACAAAATAGAGGGCAATGCACAGAGAAAGTGTGCTGTACTCTGGACTCTATTTGGGACCCAAACTTATATTCCAATGTGATCCTTCACAGAGAACCAATAAAACTGGAAATCCTATGTACATATTTTCAAATAACATCAAAACCAGGTTTTATAAATAGACTCAATAGCTTGGTTTGGAGCATTGCTGGTGTTTATGATGCCACTTGTTCTTCCTTAAAAGTGTGATTTTTGAAATTTTCTAAATTATGTAGTGTAGTTGTAATGTGACCTTTTAGAATGGTTAATAATAATATTCCTCAATGGTACAACTTCTCCTGAAGAAAGAAATCTTACTTCTATAACAATCCTTGAAAAGGCCCCAGGTACCAAATTGCAGAAATTGGAGGAGCAACTTCTAACATGAATGCATTCTGTAAATCATTTGGAAAACTTTTTGCTCAAAGGATTTAGAAAACACTGGAAATACACATTCCAGGATGTACAAAGATTAGAGCAGCCTCTTATTGATCTCAGGAAGGTAACACACTGCTCACAGTTTTAAGCTTAAAGAACTGCTGATCCTGACATATGAAATGTCACCTTGAGTGACTGTGAAATTTCAAATGAAACAGGATGAAGCCCCCAAATAGCTTAACACTTCACATGATACAGTATCAGATGCTGCCTAAATTTTTGATTTTTACAAGGTTGGATGAGCAGTGACAAACAGAATTCCACAAGGTAAGTTACCATGTTAGATTTTAATGTAAGAGGGAGAAGATCGTGGGTAGGCAGATACTCACATACACATTGCTCTGCATAAAAGGTAAGCTGGGATGCGCTGTGGTGTCTTTTGTTGAGTGATCACAGGGTGGAGATGTCTGCACACATGAAGGAAGGCCAGAGGAAGGCAAGAGGCAAACGTTTAATTTTTATAACAGAAGTAACCAGATCATTAGCTGTGTTTGTCTGCTGGCTGCAGAGTATGTGGCTTCTGTTTCATAAGAACTGATTAGGAAAATCCATAGAGAAGATGGTGGAGGAATAGGATGGGGAGAGCACTTTCTCCCCCACAAATTCATCGAAAGAACATTTGAACGCTGAGTAAATTCCACAAAGCAACTTATGAATGCTGGCAGAGGACGACATCAGGCACCCAGAAAGGCAGCCCATTGTCTTCAAAAGGAGGTAGGAAAAAATATAAAAGATAAAAAGAGAGACAAAAGAGGTAGGGATGGAGATCCATCCGGGGAAGGGAGTCTTAAGAGAAGTTTCGAAACACCAGGAAACACTTGTGAGTCTGTGGCGAGCCTGGAAACCTCAGAGGGCAACATAACTGGGAGGAAAAATAAATAATTGAAACCCACAGATTACATGTCTAACAGCAACTCCTAGTGGAGAAGCAGCGCAGATGCTCACATCAGCCACTAGCAAGAGGGGGCTGGACAGGGAGGCGCGGGGCTGCATTGCATAGGGTAAGGACCAGGCCTGAATGCCCCGAGGGCAATCTGAGGGAACTAACTAGAGATAGCAACCCAGACTGTGAGATAGCTATCCCGCGAAAAGCCCTAACCTAAAATACTTCCAGGCCCGCTCACAGAACAAAGGACTGAGCAGAGCTGGCCAGCTGTGGACCGGCCCACCCCGCGCTGGAGACAGGTAAGCGAGGGCAGGCAGAGCCGGAAGGGGGCAATCACAGCCCCAGAGAGGCATCCTCTACCAAACTGCAAGCAGGCTTCGTTGCTAACCAAGACAAGACTTCTTGGGATTCTGGATGGTTGACAATCGCCAGGAGGGTCGCAGCCAGAGATCAGCTCCCCAGAAGAGACACACAGCACACCTGAGAAGGCGCACAGGTTGTACACCCAGAAAACCGAGCGGCTGGGACGGGGGAGGCAATAAATCGCAGCTCGCCAAGCACCTGGTCACCTGAGCTGCTTGGACCTGGGACAGGCACAAAACGCAGGCCCAACCAAGTCTGTGCCTTTGTGGTGTACCTGAGAACCTGAACCTGAGCAGCTTAGGCATGGAAAGTGCAGGCAACCCAGGAACTGCCTCAGACAGTTCCTGGAAGAACAACCTAGAGCCTGAGCAGTGTAGACCGGGAAAGCACACACGCTGTGAGCGGGGGCAAACCCAGTGTGGCTGGGACACTGCGAGCACTCCCCACAGACACCAAAGTTATTTGTTTGCAGTGTTCCTGCCTCCCCGCAGCACGACTGAACAAGTGAGCCTAAGAAAGTGACCACCACTGCCTCCTTGTGTCAGGGCAGAAATTAGACACTGAACAGACCAGCAAACAGAAGAAGCTAAAACAAACAGAGGGAACCGCCTTGGAAGTGACAGGTGCAATAGATTAAAACCCTGTAGTTAGCACCGACTACATAGGAAGTGGCCTATAGATCTTGAGAGGTATAAGCCAGATCAAGGAACTATCTGAAAATGAACTGACCCCACACTGTCTGCAACAACACCAGAGAAAGTCCTATATATTTTTACTATTACCATTTTTTAAATTTTCAAAAATTCTTTTTTATTTCTAAGTCCTCTATTACTCTTTTAATTTTCATTTTTATAACCTATTACTTTGCAAAAACAAAAAAGACCCTATTTTTTAAAGCAAACTTCTTATGTATATATATTTTATAAGTTTTGTGACTGTTTTTTTCTTTAATATTGTATTTTTGAGAATCCAACTTCTACTCTAGATTTTTAATATTTGCCTTTTGGTATTTGTTATCAATTTTGTACCTTTAAGAACCCAATCTTCAGTATCCATTTTTACTTGGGAGCAAGATTACTGGCTTGACTGCTCTCTTCCCCTTTGGACTCTCCTTTTTCTCCACCAGGTAGCCTCTATCTCCTCCCTCCCCCTTCTCTTCTCTACCCAACTCTGTTGAATCTCTCTGTATGTTCCAGATGGTGGAGAACACTTAGGGAATTGATTACTGGATGGATCTGTCTCTCTCCTTTTGATTCCCTCTTTTCTCCTCCTGGTCACCTCTGTCTCCTTTCTCTTTCTTCTCTTCTCTGTGTAACTCTGTGAATATCTCTGAGGGGTCTAGACTGTGGAAAGCACATAGAGAAGTGATTACCGGCTAGCTTGCTCTCTCCTCTTTTGATTCCCTCTCTTCTTCTCCTAGGAAATGGCAACCCACTCTAGCACTCTTGCTTGGAGAATCCCAGGGACAGAGGAGCCTGGTGGGCTGCCATCTATGGGGTGGCACAGAGTCGGACACGACTGAAGCGACTTAGCAGCAGCAGCTTCTTATCCTGGTCACCTTTATCTCCCTCCTCCCTTTTCTCTTCTCCATGTAACTCTGTGTACCTCTCCCGGTGTCCCTCACTGTGGAGAAACTTTTCATCTTTAACCTAGATGTTTTATCATTGGTGCTGTATAGATGGAGAAGTCTTGAGGCTACTGTAAGAATAAGACTGAAAACCAGAGGCAGGAGGCTTAAGTCCAAATCCTGAGAACACCAGAGAACTCCTGACTCCAGGGAACATTAATCAATAGGAGCTCATCAAATGCCTCCATACGTGCACTGAAATCAAGCACCACCCAAGGGCCAACAAGTTCCAGAGCAAGACATACCACACAAATTCTTCAGCAACACAGGAACATAGCCCTGAGCTTCAATATACAGGCTGCCCAAAGTCACACAAAACCCACTGACATCTCAAAACTCATTACTGGACACTTGATTGCACTTCAGAGAGAAGAAATCCAGCTCTACCCACCAGAACACTGACACAAGCTTCCTTGTCAGGAAACCTTGACAAGCCACCTGTCCAACCCCACCCACAGTGAGGAACCTCCACAATAAAGACAAACCACAAACTGCCAGAATAAGGAAAGGCCACCCCAAACACAGCAATATAAACAAGAAGAAAAGGCAGAGAAATACCAAGCAGGTAAGGGAACAGGATAAATGCCCACCAAACCAAACAAAAGAGGAAGAGATAGGGAATCTACCTGATAAAGAATTCCAAATAATGATAGTGAAAATCATCCAAAATCTTGAAAACAAAATGGAGTTACAGATATATAGCCTGGAGACAAGGATTAAGAAGGTACAAGAAAGGTTTAACAAGGACATAGAAGAAATAAAGAGTCAATATACAATGAATAATGCAATAAATGAGATCAAAAACACTCTGGAGGGAACCAACAGTAGAATAACGGAGGCAGAAGATAGGATAAGTGAGGTAGAAGATAGAATGGTAGAAATAAATAGGAAAAAAGAAAAATTAATTAAAAGAAATTAGGACAATCTCAGAGACCTCTGGGACAATGTTAAACTCCCCAACATTTGAATCATAGGAGTCCCAGAAGAAGAAGACAAAAAGAAAGACCATGAGAAAATACTCGAGGAGATAATAGTTGAAAACTTCCCTAAAATGGGGAAGGAAATAATCACCCAAGTCCAAGAAGCCCAGAGAGTCCCAAACAGGATAAACCCAAGGCAAAACACCCCAAGACATATTAATCAAATTAACAAAGTTCAAACACAAAGAACAAATATTAAAAGCAGCAAGGGAAAAACAACAAATACCACACAAGGGAATTCCCATAAGGATAACAGCTAATCTTTCAATAGAAACTCTTCAGGACAGGAGGGAATGGCAGGACATACTTAAAGTGATGAAAGAATATAAGCTACAGCCCAGATTACTGTACCCAGCAAGGATCTCCTTCAAATATGAAGGAGAAATCAAAAGCTTTACAGACAAGCAAAAGCTGAGAGAACTCAGCAGCACCAAAGAAGCCCTCCAACAAATGTTAAAGGATCTTTTCTAGACAGGAAACACAGAAAGGGTGTATAAACTCGAACCCAAAACAATAAAGTAAATGTCAATGGGATCATACTTATCAATAATTACCTTAAACTTAAATGGGTTGAATGCTCCAACCAAAAGACAAAGACTGGCTGAATGGATACAAAGACAAGACCCCTATATATGTTGTCTACAAGAGACCCACCTCAAAACAAGATAAACATACAGACTGAAAGTGAAGGGCTGGAAAAAGATATTCCGTGCAGAGACCAAAAAAAAGCAGGAGTATCAATACTCATATCAGATAAAATAGACTTTAAAACAAAGACTGTGAAAAGAGACAAAGAAGGACACTACATAATGATCAAAGGAGCAATCCAGGAAGAAGATATAACAATTATAAATATATATGCACCCAACATTGGAGAAGGCGATGGCTCCCCACTCCAGTACTCTTGTCTGGAAAATCCCATGGATGGAGGAACCTGGTAGGCTGCAGTCCATGGGGTAGCAAAGACTTGGACACGACTGAGCGACTTCACTTTCACTTTTCATTTTCATGCATTGGAGAAGGAAATGGCAACGAACTCCAGTGTTCTAGCCTAGAGAATCCCAGGGACTGGGGAGCCTGGTGAGTTGCTGTCTATGGGGTCGCACAGAGTCAGACACGACTGAAGTGACTTAGCAGCAGCAGCAGCACCCAACATAGGAACACTGCAATATGTAAGACAAATGCTAACAAGCATGAAAGGGGAAATTAACAATAACACAATAATAGTGGAAGACTTTAATACCCCACTCACACCTATAATAGATCAACTAAACAGAAAATTAACAAGGAAACACAAACTTTAAATGATACAATAGAGCAGTTAGACCTAATTGATATCTATAGGACATTTCACCCCCAAACAATGAATTTCACCTTTTTCTCAAGTGCACACGGAACCTTCTCCAGGATAGATCACATTCTGGGTCATAAATCTAGACTTGATAAATAAAAAAAAAAAAAAAAAACTGAAATCATTCCAAGCATCTTTTCTGAAAACAATGCAGTAAGATTAGATTTCAATTACAGGAGAAAAACTATTAAAAATTCCAACATATGGAGGTTGAACAACACGCTGCTGAATAACCAACAAACCACAGAGGAAATCAAAAAACAAATCAAAATTTGCATAGAAACGAATGAAAATGAAAACACAAAAACCCAAAACCTATGGGACACTGTAAAAGCAGCACTAAGGGGAAAGCTCATAGCAATACAGGCATACCTCAAGAAACAAGACAAAAGTCAAATAAATAACCTAACTCCCCACTCCAGTACTCTTGCCTGGAAAATCCCATGGACAAAGGAGCCTAGTACGCTGCAGTCCATGGGGTTGCTCAGAGTTGGACACGATGAGCGACTTTCCTTTCACTTTTCACTTTCATGCACTGGAGAAGGAAATGGCAACCCACTCCAGTGTTCTTGCCTGGAGAGTCCCAGGGGCGAGGGAGCCTGGTGGGCTGCCGTCTATGGGGTCACACAGAGTCGGACACGACTGAAGCGACTTAGCAGCAGCAGCAGCACACCTAAAGCAACTAGCAAAGAAAGAAATGAAGAACCCCAGGGTTAGTAGAAGGAAAGAAATCTTAAAAATTAGGGTGGAAATAAATGTAAAAGAAACAAAATGGAGCATATCAAAAATCAACAAAGCTAAAATCTGGTTCTTTGAGAAGATAAATAGAATTGACAAACCATTAGCCAGACTCATCAAGAAACAAAGGGAGAAAAATCAAATCAATAAAATTAGAAGGGAAAATGGAGAGATCACAACAGACAACACATAAATACAAAGGATCATAAGAGACTTATTATCAGCAACTCTATGCCAATAAAATGGACAACTTGGAAGAAATGGACACATTCTTAGAAAAGTACAACTTTCCAAAACTGAACCAGGAAGAAATAGAAAATCGTAACAGACCAATCACAAGCACAGAAATTGAAACTGTAATCAGAAATCTTCCAGCAAACAAAAGTCCAGGACCAGACAGTTTCACAGCTGAATTCTACCAAAAATTTAGATAAGAGCTCACACCTATCCTACTCAAACTCTTCCAGAAAATTGCAGAGGAAGGTCAACTTCCAAACTGATTCTGTGAGGCCACGATCATCCTAAATACCAAAACCTTACAAAGATGACACAAAAAAAGAAAATTACAGGCCAATATCACTGATGAATTCAATTCAATTTCAGTCACTCAGTCGTGTCCAACTCTTTGCGACCCCATGAATCACAGCACGCCAGGCCTCCCTGTCCAACACCAACCCCCAGAGTTCACTGAGACTCACGTCCATCGAGTCAGTGATGCCATCCAGCCATCTTATCCTCTGTCGTCCCCTTCTCCTCCTACTCCCAATCCCTCCCAGCATCAGAGTCTTTTCCAATGAGTCAGCTCTTCGCATGAGGTGGCCAAAGTACTAGAATTTCAGCTTTAGCATCATTCCTTCCAAAGAATTCCCAGGGCTGCTCTCCTTCAGAATGGACAGGTTGGATCTCCTTGCAGTCCAAGGAGCTCTCAAGAGTCTTCTTCAACACCACAGTTCAAAAACATCAATTCTTTGGCACTCAGCTTTCTTCACAGTCCAACTTTCACATCCATACACGACCACTGGAAAAACCATAGCCTTGACTAGACGGACCTTTGTTGGCAAAGTAATGTCTCTGCTTTTGAATATGCTATCTAGGTTGGTTATAACTTTCCTTCCAATGAGTAAGCGTCTTTTAATTTCATGGTTGCAATCACAATCTGCAGTGATTTTGGAGCCCTCCAAAATAAAGTCTGACACTGTTTCCACTGTTTCCCCATCTATTTCCCATGAAGTGATGGGACCAGATGCCATGATCTTCGTTTTCTGAATGTTGAGCTTTAAGCCAAGTTTTTCACTCTCCACTTTCATAGATGAAAAAATCCTTAACAAAATTCTAGCAAACAGAATCCAACAACATATTAAAAAGACCATATGATCATACATCATGACCAAGTGAGCTTTATCCCAGGGATGCAAGGATTCTTCAAAATCCACAAATCAATCAGTGAAATACACCATATTAACAGATTGAAAAATTAAAAACCATATGATTATCTCAATAGATGCAGAGAAAGCCTTTGACAAAATTCAACATCGATTTATGATAAAAACCCTCCAGAAAGCAGGCATAGAAGGAGCATACCTCATATATAATAAAAGCTATATATGACAAACCCATAGCAAACATTATCCTCAATGGTGAAAAATTGAAAGCATTTCCCCTTAAGTCAGGAACAAGACAAGGATGCCCACTCTCACCACTACTATTCAACATAGTTTTGGAAGTTTGGCCACAGCAATCAGGGCAGAAAAAGAAATAAAAGGAATCCAGATTGGAAAAGAAGAAGTAAAACTCTCACTGTTTGCAGATGACATGATCCTCTACATAGAAAACCCTAAAGACTCCACCAGAAAATTACGAGAGCTAATCAGTGAATATAATAAAGTTGCAGGATATTAAACCAACACACAGAAATCCCTTGCATTCCTATACACTAACAATGAGAAAATAGAAAGAGAAATTAAGGAAACAATTCCATTCTCTGTTGCAACGAAAAGAATACAATACTTAAGAATATATCTACCTAAAGAAACTAATATGGTGGTGACTGCAGCCATGAAATTAAAAGACGCTTACTCCTTGGAAGAAAAGTTATGACCAACCTAGATAGCATATTCAAAAGCACAGACATTACTTTGCCAACAAAGGTCTGTCTAGTCAAGGCTATGGTTTTTCCTGTGGTCATGTATGGATGTGAGAGTTGGACTGTGAAGAAGGCTGAGTGCTGAAGAATTGATGCTTTTGAACTGTGGTGTTGGAGAAGACTCTTGAGAGTCCCTTGGACTGCAAGGAGATCCAACCAGTCCATTCTGAAGGAGATCTGCCCTGGGAATTCTTTGGAAGGAATGATGCTAACGTTGAAACTCCACTACTTTGGCCACCTCATGCGAAGAGCTGACTCATTGGAAAAGACTCTGATGCTGGGAGGGATTGGGAGTAGGAGGAGAAGGGGACGACAGAGGATGATATGGCTGGATGGCATCACTGACTTGATGGACGTGAGTCTGAGTGAACTCCGGAAGCTGGTGATGGACAGGGAGGCCTGGCGTGCTGCGATTCATGGGGTCGCAAAGAGTCGGACATGACTGAGTGACTGAACTAAACTGAAAGAAACTAAAGACCTACATATAAAAAACTATAAAACACTGGTGAAAGAAATCAAAGAGGACACTAATATATGGAGAAATATACCATGTTCATGCATCGGAAGAATCAATATAGTGAAAATGAGTATACTACCCAAAGTAATCTATAGATTCAATGCAATCCCTATTAAGCCATATGGAAATGCAAAAAACCTTGACTAGCCAAAGCAATCTTGAGAAAGAAGAATGGAACTGGAGGAATCAACCTGCCATCTTCAGGCTCTACTACAAAGCTACAGTCATCAAGAGAGTATGATACTGGCACAAAGACAGAAATATAGATCAATGGAATAAAATAGAAAGCCCAGAGATAAATCCACTCACCTATGCACACCTTATCTTTGATAAAGAAGGCAAGAATATACAATGGAGAAAAGACAATCTCTTTAACAAGCGGTGTTGGGAAAACTGGTCAACCACTTGTAAAATAACACAAAAATAAACTCAGAATTAATTAAAGATCTAAACCTAAGACCAGAAACTATAAAACTCATAGAGGAAAACATAGGCAAAACACTCTCTGACACAAATCACAGCAGGATCCTCTAAGACCCACCTCCCAGAATATTGGAAATAAAAGCAAAAATAAAAAAAATGGGACCTAATTAAAATTAAAAGCTTCTTCACAACAAAGGAAACTATAAGCACAGTGAAAAGACAGCCTTCAGAATGGGAGAAAATAATAGCAAACAAAGCAACAGACAAAGAATTAATCTAAAAAATATACAAGCAACACCTGCAGGTCAATTCCAGAAAAATAAATGACCCAATCAAAAAATGGGCCAAAGAACTAAACAGACATTTATCCCAAGAAGACTTACAGATGGCTAACAAACACATTAAAAGATGCTCAACATCACTCACTATCAGAGAAATGCAAATCAAAACCACAATGAGGTACCATTTCATTCCAGTCAGAATGGCTGCTATACAAAAGTCAAAAGCAATAAATGCTGGAGAGGATGTGGAGGAAAGGGAACCCTCTTACACTGTGGGTTGGAATGCAAACTAGTACAGCCACTATGGAGAACAGTGTGGGGATTCCTTAAAAAACTGGAAATAGAAATGCCATATGACCCAGCACTCCCACTGCTGTAAATACACACCAAGGAAACCAGAATTGAAAGAGACACGTGTACCCCAATGTTCATCGCAGCACTGTTTATAATAGCCAGGACATGGAAGTAACCTAGATGTCCATGAGCAGACGAATGGATAAGAAAGCAGCGGAACATATACACAATGGAGTATTACTCAGCCATAAAAAAGAATACATTTGAATCAGTTCTAATGAGGTGGATGAAACTGGAGCCTATTATACAGGGTGAAGTAAGCCAGAAAGAAAAACAACCAATACAGTATACCAACGCATATATATGGAATTTAGAAAGATGGTAACAATAACCCTGTATGCAAGACAGCAAAAGAGACACAGATGTATAGAACAGTCTTTTGGACTCTGTGGGAGAGGGCGAGATGATTTGGGAGAATGGCATTGAAACGTGTATATTATCATATGTGAAACGAATTGCCAGTCCAGGTTCGATGCATGATACAGGGTGCTTGGGGCTGTTGCACTGGAATGACCCAGAGGAATGGGATGGGGAGGGAGTTGGTAAGGGGGTTCAGGATGGGGAACACATGTACAGCCGTGGTGAATTCATGTCAATGTTTGGCAAAACCACTGCAATATTGTAAAGTAATTAGCCTTCAATTAAAATAAATAAATTTATATATAAAAAAAGAACAGATTAGGAAAATAAAAGATTTTGAAAAAAACTGTTCATCACATTTCAGTGTGTGCACTTATGAATTTTTAAAAAAATAGATATTCCTGCTAATTGCAAACAATTACTCATCAGTGTGTATTTCCAAGTAAACAGAATTTTTAAAATATCCTGTAATTAATATGAAGTGTATAACAAACATTAATAGCCCAACAGTCTTGGGACTCTTCCTAAATTTTGCTTTAAATTTAAAACTAGTAAAATGCTTGGGTAGAAACAGTATATTTGCATACCAGGTGTCACAGAAGTGGTTAAGAGTGCACCTGCCAATGCAGAAGATGTAAGAGACGTGGGTTCAAATCCTGTGTTGGGAAGAACCCCTGGAGAAAGACAGGGAAACCCACTCTAGTATTCTTGCTTGAAGAATCACATAGACAGAGAAGCCTGGCGTTTACTGTCCATAGGGTCACAAAAAGTTGGACACAACTGAAGCGGCTTAATGCACACAAATAAAAAAGACTCTGGAAATTCAGTTAAGTTGCTTTTAAAAAATAAATGTATATATCTCTATATATTTCTATCTATCTATATTTCAAGTTGCAAATACAACAAAGTTCTGGTTAATATGGTAAGCTAGTTAATGTGTAAAGACAAGCCCACTCACTGAAAATTTATACACATCATAATATACACACAAGATAGATATAACAGTTTTAAACTGTACAGTTAGTTTTTTAAATAAGGAAAGTAATGAACAATTTCTATAACTAAATGGTAACTAGAAGATAATTGGATCAATGTGTGACAAAGCAGGAAATAGAAATTAGAAGTATATATGAATCACACTTTGAGGTTGGGGTTTTAATTTTCAAATAAAGATGAGGAATACAAGTTTAATGGTCAAACTTGTACAGTGTGGGCAACAGGTATAACCCTGTGTAGGGATTCATTGACTCTCCCATCCAGGGACAAGAACCTGGGCAACCGCGTCCATGGGAATCTGGAAACTGCATGTAGTCACCATCTAAGAAGGGATATGAAAGGGCGAAGACTCATCAAGGAGATATCTGAACAACATGCCTGACTCGTTAATATTGGGCCTGGTATAAATCAACCCCCATTGTTCTGGAAAGTTGAGTCAAGAAATACCCATTAAATTGGTGCAGAACAGTTGAAACCCATAGGGCTCCGGGAAAAGCAACTTGAAATCTGGCCTGCACAACCTGTTCAGGAAGTGCTGCACAGTCCTGTTCAGGAAGTGCTTATAGAAAGCAAAGCAGTTCTCACTGAAAATACATTTATGATCAGAAGTTATAAACCAGGGAGGATTAAAAGGTAGAGAATGTATACTTTGTGAACTGGAGAAAACAAAAAATCTGAAATAATCTGTTGAAAATAGTCAATAGGATTCAACATAGGCAATCTGACATACTTGATGTCTGGATAAACCATTCTTGAATAGAATACCTAACAATTCTGGGTAATATATCTAAAATATCTTTTTAAATGCATGACTGAACCAGTAGGAGGTATGATCAAAACATCAGAGGTCAGAAATAGTGATAAATGTGAATCAGAAGAGTTTAGAAAGGACAAAGCTGGCTTTTGCCCTGAGGCATCTTCCCATGTGTGGTGATGTGAGTTTTTTGTTTTTTAAATAATTAAATCACAGTATCCAAGTGGAGGAGGATTGACTTTTTGATGCCTTGGTGCATATTTATTACATGAAAAAAGAAAACACAAGCCCCTTGATAATTGTTAACTTGAAGTAGCAGAAGTGGTAAGATTGTAGTTATGTTGATGAAGATTTTAGGCATTTGAGGTTTAGCTCTGCCACTTTTCAAACATTAAATTGTAACATACGCAAAGTGCTCAGATTTCAAGTGTGTGGCTTATTGAACATTTATACAAATGAATACACTTGATCTCCACATTATGAAATTGAGTATTAGAAGAGACCAAGAAACTCTAAAGTATATATCTCGTCCAATTCAATAAATACCTTCTGTGAAGTTATTTTTTCTGTGAAAAACTTCTATGACTTCTATCATCCTATATTTGCCTTGCCTGTTAATTGCACTTTGTAAAAATCAAATGTTTATGTCTGTCCTTGTTCACTTAACATGACTGTCAATTATACCCATGTTGTACGTGGTAAGACTTCATTCTCATGGCTGTACATTGTTCCATTTGTATGATTTTACCACAATTTAATTATAATATCTACTCTTCAAGAATATTTGGGTTACTTCCATCTTGAGCTATTAAAAACAGGGTTACTAAAAATATTCTTGTACATGTAGTTTGGTGAACATGTGTATACCAAATTCTGTTGGTTATATACTTAAGACTGGGAAGGCCAAGAAATAGGAAGCACATATATTGAGCTTTAGCCGATTCTCCAAACTATTCCATAATGGTTGTTTCTCAATAGCAGTGCATAAAACTCCAGTTTGTTCCACATCTGAGCCAATATTTCAAAATTTTAGGCTCTTTAATTTTTCCACCCTAGTGGGTAGGAAGTGACATTGAATTGTTGCTTTAACTTGCCTTCTCCTGACAAATGATACAATGTAGTGAAATTTTTATTGACCATTTGAATGTCCTCTTTTATGAAATTCCGTTTTCAAATATTTTGACTAGTTTTTGAAATTTTGGTGTTTTGTTTTGTTTTTGTTGGATGTCTGTATTTTACTTATTGCTTTTGTGGGAGCTCTTTCCATATTTTGGATAGAAGTTTTTTTTAAATTATATTTTAGCTGTAGGTATTAAAATATCTTCCCCTACCCATGAATTGCTTTTTTAACTTCTTATTGGAATATTTTGATAAGTAGAAGTGTTTAATTTTAATGAAGTTACACTTATCAATATTTTATAGTTAGGGATTTTTTTGTATCTTATTAAAAAAAAATGTTCTGGCCCAATGAGAATAAACCTTATAAGCTACAAAATCATAGTTGTACTTTTAAACCCATCAGAGAATTTAGGATGAATACAAGCCTACATATTCCAGAGAAGGAGCCCCTCCCAGGAGAGGAGAAGGAGCCACAGCTGCTTCCTTGTACATATGGTGAGAAGAGAATGATCCTGTGATAGGATCGTGTGAGAAGAAACCAGGAGAAACTTTAAAAAATTATAACAGCTGCATATGTCCTGACATGACTCCTTAGTCTCTTAAGGGATCTCAATTTGTGCCCATTCTCCAATTGTGTGACACAAGGCCTTTGCTGAGTTCATGACTGCAGTAGATTAAATGCCTGGGAAGACAGAACAGCTGTTGGAGTACTTCTTAGAGCCACAGGAAATTCACCAGGTACACAGCAGGCTTGGAACATGTGAGAGAACTGGAAGAATGTTATTACAGCTACACAAAATCACCAAGTACATAGAAGCAGTGAGCTTAAAATGGATTCAGGGTAAAACTGCTGAGAAAGTCCTTCAAGATATGCAGAAATTTCACTGAGTTGCTGAAGACTGGGAGCCATGGAGAAGTGCTGTGAAAAATTCCCTGGAAGTACACAAGGGTTTCATCAAATGCAGACAAGTGCTTTTTGCTGGGAGAAGGGCAGGGTAGCTGAGAGAAGTCTCCAAAGTGAACAACAGATATTTGAAAGTGAAAGTGTTAGTTGCTAAGTCTTGTTGGACTCTTTGTGACCCCATGGACTGTTACTTGCTAGGCTCCTCTGGCCATGGTATTTTCCAGGCAAAAATACTGGAGTGGGTAGCCAGTCTCTCTCCAGGGGATCTTCCCCATCTAGGAATCGAATCCTGGGTAGGCTAGAAGCAGTCCAGCAAGGTGGAGAAAGATATCTCAAAGATGAAAAATGAGGGGCAGGGCTGGAAAGGAAAGAGAAAGCCCCAGTCACCTAAAGAGTCAAAATCTAGACTATAAAGCAGAGAGGGATCTCCTACAATCCAGAAATTTAGCTACTGAACTGGAATTCAAAGAGAGATCTCTGGAAATTTGACCAGTGCTCAGCTAGCAAGCCAAGCTGAAATAATAGTCTGATCTCAAATCAAAATATTGAGAAGCCAGTGGTGAAGTTGACCTAATGAAATTGTCACCAAAACCCAGAACCAGCTGAAACATATGTTATATTGATTGTTTCTTCAGCCTTGAAGCAGCTTAATAGTGGAAAAAACATGTCCTTTATCTTGGGTTAAATATCACTGACTTTAATCTTTATTTTACTTTGGCACACAAGTTCAATATATGACAAAATTTATGAGCTATGCAATAAAATGAGAGCATGTGAATCAGAAGATAGAGGGAAAACAGTCAATAGAAGTAAATCTGTGGATGTTTTAGATACTAGTTTTATAAGAAAATGACTTTAAAATAACTATGGTTAATAATAGTAAATGATTTAGGAGAAAGGTGGCAAAATGCATAAGTAAGTAAATGGGAAATTTCAACAGAAAAATGTGAAGTATAATAAAATAAAATGAAATACCAGAACAGACAAACACAGCATCAGAAATAAGATGATTATTTATTAATAATAAATGCTACACAGGAAAAGGGACAAAACAAACTACCTCTTTAGTTTGTTTACAAAACAAATCCCTACTTTCCTTTTTTTCAAAGAGAGAGAAAAAAAAATAAGAAAAAACCGGGAATATAAAAGAAAACTGAGCAGAACTGTCCAATATCTATGAGATAACCTTAAATATACTAACATATTTGTAATTAGAGTCTCAGAAATGAGAAAAAGTAGAGAAGGGGAGAAGAAAATTTTGAACAGATAGGGGCTGAAAAATTTTCAGAACTAGTGAAAGATATCAACCTACAGCTAACCCCAAGCAAGATTAAACACACATGCACACACAGCACCGAGCTCATCATAATCAAAGTTTGGAAAATCAAAGTTACCAAATCAAAGATAAGGTAAAAATATCTTAAAATTAGCCAAAGATAAAAAGACACATTACATTCAGGCAAACAACAACAGCAAAAGATGACTAATTATAAGGCAAAATCTTGAAGGTGCAGAAATAAAAATGTCAACTGAGACATTCATACTAAATAAAATATTCTGTAAAAATAAATTAAAGATATATCTTACCATAACATTTTTCTTGAAAATATATTACAATTTTTCAATACTATGGTACTGCACATCTTTCCTCATATTCAGCCCAAACTATTTCTATTTTATGATTTTTTGATAGTATTGTGAATAATATGAAAATTTCATTTTATATTTTGCTATATATACAGGGTTACATGTATATATTCATACATTCTTTTGTATTTACAGACTACAGAAAATTTATGGATTAATTACAAAAGCGTATCTCTAGTTTTAAAATTTTATCTATGTATACAATTATGTGAAGTTAATAGCTGTTTTTCCTTTGAGTACTTATAAGCTTCTTAAATTTTGTAATCTCATTCTGCTGGCTACAAACTCCAGAATAATGGTGAATAAAGAGGCAATAGTGATGCTTTTTACCCAGCTAGAGGAAATTTTTAATATTTTATCATTAGGATTGATGTTTGCAGTAGTTTTGTTTCTCATTGCTTTTATGTCATAGTTTTTTTCAGGTTAAGAATGTTCTCTTGTGTTCTAGGATGCTGGGAGGTTTAGTTTTATTTTGTTCTATTTTACTTTTTACTTTGCTTTCCTTTACCTAGCCAATCACCAGAATTTTCTTTTATCTGTTAATGGAGAATTATATTAGTTTTTAAATATAAAATTAATATTTTAATTATTAGAAAAAATGTCACCTGGTCATGATGTAATTTTTGTATTGCTGATTTCATTTTGCAAACATTGAACTTAGGATGTTTCCATGTATAGTCAGAAAAGAGATTGCTTTTCAGTAATACGCTCTGATGATATTCTTATGTAGATTTGGTTTTAAGTTTATGCTTTTCTCATAAAACATACTAAGTGCCATCTCTTTTTCTATTCTCTGGAAGAGTTTGTGTAAACTTACCTTTTCCCCCCATAAATAGTATTTGGAAGACTGTATTGGTGAATTCATCTCTGCCAGGGCTTTCTTTGGGTCAACAGATTTTAGTAATATTCAATTTTTAAAACAGACACCAAATTAATCTGACTTAGCTTCCTCTGTCTGCTCCAGTAAGCTGAGGATATTATTTTTGAGAAACATCCACTTTACATAAATTTTCAAGTTTATTGTCTGAAAGGTATTTATCATATTTTATATTATCTTTTTGATGTTGTCACTAAATCTATAGTGAGGTGTACTATACTCTTTTATGTTACTGATGCCTCTTTTTTTCATCTTGCTAAACATTTAGAGATTTTATTAATCTTTACAAAACAAACAGCTTAAATTAAAAAAAAAATATTGAAATATAATTGGTTTATAGTATGTTAGTTTCTGGTATAAAGCAAAGTGATTCAATTATATATATAACTGAATATGAAAATAATATGAAATAAAATAATTTTTTCATATTCTTTTCCATTATGGTTTATTACAGGATATTGAATATAGTTCCCTGTAACGTACATTAGGACCTTGTTGTTTATTTTATATATAGCAGTCTGTCTCTGCTAATTCCAAACTCCTAATTTATCCCACAACCCCTTTCCCTTTTGCTTTCAGTTTGTGAGCCTGTTTCTGTTTTTCAAGTTAAAAGCAAAGAGTGACCAACGGAATCAGAAAGACATCGTTTTCATTGTACAAGTGTCACCGTGTTGCAGTGAGTTGATGCTGCTCTCATCATTACTTGTCACTGTTTTCATTTCTTAGATTCAGGAACTATAATTGTTTTTCTGCTTTTTTTTTTTTTGTCTCTGTTCACATTGGCACATGAGATAGCAGTAGTAGTAATAGTAAGAATGATAACAATAATAAATGGATAAAAGAATGAAAATAATATTTTAGATTTCATATTTGAGTGATATATGATCTTTGTCTTTCTCTTTCCGACTTAACTCAGTATGACAATCTCTGCTGCTGCTGCTAAGTCGCTTCAGTTGTGTCCGACTCTGTGCAACCCCAGAGACAATCTCTAGGTCCATTCATATTGCTGCAAATGGCATTATTTCATTCTTTTTATGGCTGTATAGTGTTCCATTCTCAGAGAAGGCAATGGCACCCCACTCCAGTACTCTTGCCTGGAAAATCCCATGGATGGAGGAGCCTGGTAGGCTGCAGTCCATGGGTTTGCTAAGAGTCGGACATGACTGAAGGACTTCGCTTTCACTTTTCACTTTCACTCATTGGAGAAGGAAATGGCAACCCACTCCAGTATTCTTGCCTTGAGAATCCCAGGGACAGGGGAGCCTGGTGGGCTGACGTCTTTGGGGTTGCACAGAGTCGGACACGACTGAAGCAACTTGGCAGCAGCAGCAGCAGTGTTCCATTCTGTGTGTATACCACATCTGCTTTATCCATTCATGTGTTGATAAATATTTAAGTTGCTTCCATGTCTTGGCTATTATAAACAGTGCTGTTATAAACACTGGGGTGCATGTATCTTTTTGAATTAGTGTTTTCTCCTAATATATGCCTTTGAGTGGGATTGTTGGATCATTTGGTAACTCTATTTTCAGTTTTTTAAGCCAAAAAATCTTCATACTGTTTTCTCTGCACCAATTTACATTCCCACCAACAGTGTAGGCAAATTCCCTTTTCTCCACACCCTCTCCCGCCTTTGCAAAGAACCAATTTTATCATTTGGTTGTTTAGTTGCTTTTTTACATTTTTAGTATTTGCATTTTTTGCTTTTATCTTTTTTTCTTCCATATTCTTTATTTCTTAGGTTTTATTTTTCTGTTCTTTTTCTTAGATATGTAATAAAAATTATATAACTTACCCTATCTCTCCCATGTAAGGACAATTATAGTCCCATATATTTTATGTCTTTCTGATCTAAAACATTCATTATTTTTAGATAATACAATTGGGATAAGTGGTTATATGATTAATTGAAAAATAATTTAATGATCATGATAAAAGTTATAGAAGCATACTTTAAGCATTAACTATCTTAAAACATGTAAGTACAAATATGATTTTTAGCTGGAGTGGGTTGAAATATCTCCCTCAAAAATTCATATCCATTCATAACATGTGAATGTGACCTTATGCAGAAATAGGGTTTTTGAAGACGGAATCTCATTAAGATGAGGTCGTACTCATCTTATGACTAATACCTTTTTAGGAAGAAGTGAGGCCAGACACTGAGAGACAAGAGGGGAAGGAAACCCGTTAAGATGGAGACAGATTTTGGAGGATACAAATTAAGGATACCAGGGATTTCTGGTAGCCTCCAGAGGTTAGGACAGAAGCATGGCATGGAAACATGCTCCCTGAGCACCTCCGTAAAGGAATCAAACACATTGACATCTCGTTTCAGACTAATAGCCTCTGGGAAAAAGAAAGAATACATTTAAAAACAATTTCATTTTGTCACCTGGTTTGTGGTACTTTGTTACAGCAGCTCTCAGAAACCATACACTGGCTTATCACTTGATATGGGATAAAGCATTTTTCTTTGGTTTGGGTTCACTGATTAGAATTCCAAAGAGGATGTTTTTGCTTAAACTGTAGTTTTCAGTTTCAATTTTTTAAGTGAAGCTATTGGAGTGCAGAATTTATTGAGATTTTTATAATTAATCTCCCCATCTTGCCCCAATTTTTTCTTGTGGTCTGGCTTGTGACTATTTTGGAAACCATTTTAAATGACATATATTTATGTTATGTTGCTAAATAGTTTCACTTAGCTTTTACAAAAAAATATCATCTTTGTTTCACATTAACAATCTTTAATCTACATAGTGTTTACTTAAACAAATGGGATTTGAAGCAAGTACAGCTGAGCAATTGAACAACAACAACTGACTGTAAACTTGCAACTGGTGAGAGCTGCCTTGTTTTGAGAGTCCTCCTGCTGAGAGCATCAATATGTGGCCTCACAGCAGAATGGAGAATAATTTTGAATCCAGAAAGTCTGTTTATTGGAAAAGACAAGTCTGTTTTGGTTTTCTTGGACTTCGTTTCTTTATTGTATTGTTCTTTCTTTTTTCCAACGTATGCTTTTCTGGTAAGATGCCCATGGAGCAAAGTGGTGGTTGTTGAGTCTCTAAGTTGTGTCTGACTTTTGCGACACAGCCAGGTTCTTCTGTCCATGGGATTTTCCAGGCAACAATACTGGAGTGGGTTGTCATTTCCTTCTCCAGAGGATCTTCCCAATCCAGGAATGGAATCCTGGTCTGCTGCATTGCACCCATGGAGCAAAGTAGGGTAGACAGAAAGAAGGGAGGTAAGCAGGAAATAGGGAAGAGGATGGAAAATATGCCTAAGGATGATCTGTTCATTATTGATGTCAAACTTTAAGTTCCAGGCTATCTTTCTCAAGTCATTTATCTTCCTTCTCATTTGCTCTTCTCAGTTTTTAGGTGAAGGAACACAGTTCAATTCAGTTCATTTGCTCAGTTGTGTCCAACTCTTTGCGACCCCATGAATCGCAGCATGTCAGGCCTCCCTGTCCATCAAAAACTCCCAGAGTTCACCCAAACTCTGGTCCATCGAGTTGGTGATGCCATCCAGCCATCTCATCCTCTGTAGTCCCCTTCTCCTCCTGCCCCCAATCCCTCCCAGCATCAGATCTTTTCCAATGAGGTGGCCAAAGTACTGGAGCTTCAGCTTTAGCATCATTCCTTCCAAAGAACACCCAGGACTGATCTCCTTTAGGATGGACTGGTTGGATCTCCTTGCAGTTCAAGGGACTCTCAAGAGTCTTTTCCAACACGACAGTTCAAAAGCACCAATTCTTCAGCACTCAGCTTTCTTCACAGCCCAACTCTCACATCCATACGTGACCACAGGAAAAACCATAGCCTTGACTAGATGGACCTTTATTGGTAAAATAATGTCTCTGCTTTTCAATATGCTATCTAGGTTGGTCATAACTTTCCTTCCAAGGAGTAAGCATCTTTTAATTTCATGGCTGCAGTCACCATCTGCAGTGATTTGGGAGCCCAGAAAAATAAAGTCTGACACTGTTTCCACTGTTTCCCCATCTATTTCCCATGAAGTGATGGGACCAGATGCCATGATCTTCATTTTATGAATGTTGAGCTTTAAGCCAACTTTTTCACTCTCCTCTTTCATTTTCATCAAGAGGCTTTTTAGTTCCTCTTTACTTTATGCCATAAGGGTGCTGTCATCTGCATATCTGAGGTCATTGATATTTCTCCCAGCAATCTTGATTCCAGCCTGTGCTTCTTCTAGCTTAGCGTTTCTCATAATGTATTCTGCATATAAGTTAAATAAGCAGGGTGACAATATATAGCCTTGATGTACTCCTTTTCCTATTTTGAACCAGTCTGCTGTTACATGTCCAATTCTAACTGTTGCTTCCTCACCTGCGTATAGGTTTCTCAAGAGACAGGGCAGGTGGTCTGGTATTCCCCTCTCTTTCAGAATTTTCCACAGTTTATTGTGATCCACACAGTCAAAGGCTTTGGCATAGTCAATAAAGCAAAATATATGTTTTTCCTGGAACTCTCTTGCTTTCTCCATCATAAGGTGGATGTTGGCAATTTGATCTCTGGTTCCTCTGCCTTTGCTAAAACCAGCTTGAACATCTGGAAGTTCATGGTTCACATATTGCTGAAGCCTGGCTTGGAGAATTTTGAGCATTACTTTACTAGCGTGTGAGATGAGTGCAATTTTGCGATAGTTAGAGCATTCTTTAGCTTGCCTTTCTTTGGGATTGGAATGAAAACTGACCATTTCCAGACCTGGGGCCACTGCTGAGTTTTCCAAATTTGCTGGCGTATTGAGTGCAGCACTTTCACAGCATCATCTTTCAGGATTTGGAACAACTTAACTGGAATTCCATCACCTCCACTAGCTTTGTTCATAGTGATGCTTTCTAAGGCCCACTGGACTTCACATTCCAGGATGTCTAGCTCTAGGTCAGTGATCACACCATTGTGATTATCTTGGTTGTGAAGATCTTTTTTTGTACAGTCCTTCTGTGTATTCTTGCCACCTCTTCTTAATATCTTCTGCTTCTGTTAGGTCCATACCATTTCTGTCCTTTATCGAGCCCATCTTTGCATGAAATGTTCCCTTGGTATCTCTAATTTTCTTGACGAGATCTCTAGTCTTTCCCATTCTGTTGTTTTCCTCTATTTCTTTGTATTGATTGCTGAGGAAGGCTTTCTTATCTCTCCTTGCTATTCTTTGGAACGCTGCATTTAGATGCTTATATCTTTCCTTTTCTCCTTTGCTTTTCACTTCTCTTCTTTTCACAGCTATTTGTAAGGCCTCCCCAGGCAGCCATTTCTTTTCCATGGGGATGGTCTTGATCCCTGTCCCCTATATGTACAATGTCACAAACCTCTGTCCATAGTTCATCAGATCTAGTTCCTTAAATCTATTTCTCACTTCCACTGTATAATCATAAGGAATTTGATTTAGGTCATACCTGAATCGTCTAGTTGTTTTCCCAACACAAACATACTGTTATACCATTTAAACAGTATAATAGAAGCAAAGGCTTTCCTGGTGGCTCAGTTGTCGGGAGCTGCATTAGGCATTACTTACAAAATGGAGGCATGGCCCCAATCCCCTCTCCTTATCTCGCAGGCACGGCCCCGGGATGAAGGAGTTAGGCCTTGTGATTCTGACTTGTTCTTTCCTTTCTTTGGTTGAGTTGGCTGGAAAAAATGTTAAGGTGCTTGAGAGAAGCATGAGAAAGCACAAAGCCTTCTACATTTGTGCCCAGAAAATAATCTATAAAATAACCATTGACATTTGTTCAAGGATCTTTACAAAGAATGTCCCAGGATGAGCAGGTAGGCCGCAGCTTGAGGCCATGGGAAGGATTATTATCTGAGACCTGTTTGTGAGGGGAGTATTTATGGCAAAAGAAGTTTGCTGAGTTTAGGTTTAGGATTAATTAAGAATAGCTAGAAACCTTTTTGGAGAGATCTGACAGAATGTGGTCCACTGGAGAAGGGAATGGCAAACCACTTCAGTATTCTTGCCTTGAGAACCCCATGAACAGTATGAAAAGGCAAAATGATAGGATACTGAAAAAGAAACTCCCCAGATCAGTAGGTGCCCAATATGCTACTGGAGATCAGTGGAGAAATAACTCCAGAAAGAATGAAGGGATGGAGCCAAAGCAAAAAGAATACCCAGCTGTGGATGTGACTGGTGATAGAAGCAAGGTCCGATGTTGTAAAGAGCAATATTGCATAGGAACCTGGAATGTCAGGTCCATGAATCAAGGCAAATTGGAAGTGGTCAAACAGGAGATGGCAAGAGTGAATGTTGACATTCTAGGAATCAGTGAACTGAAATGGACTGGAATGGGTGAATTTAACTCAGATGACCATTATATCTACTACTGCAGGCAGGAATCCCTCAGAAGAAATGGAGTAGCCATCGTTGCTGGGGTCCAGCCCCGGTGGACCCAGGGAATTCGAAGGGGAGACGGCATCGGTGATCAGGAAACAACAGCTTACTTAAATGTTAATTAAAGATATAAAGAGTGGTTAAATAAGTATAGCTCAGTGAGGAAATTCAGTGGAGAAAAGAGGCTGAATAATTCAGCCAGAAGGTGAGAGAAAGAATGACATGGGGAGGGAGACCAAGCTTCGGTGAACAAGGCCCGCACTTTATTTTCCAAAGTAGTTTTTATACCTTAAGTTATGCATGGAGGCTAATGGGGGAAGGGGTAGAGTCATGCAGTAAGCCAGACTTTCTTCCTGCAAAATTATCATATGCAAAAGTTTAGGTGATTTGCATCATCTTCTGGCCCGGAGGCCTGTTAACATATTAAGACCCTTTCTTCAGAAAACTTATTTTTCACTAAAGGTGATTGATTAGTCAGGTGCCACCCTCCAAAAGCATTAAAGTTGCATTCCTATAGGGCAAAAGTGTGGTGGGCTATAACAAGAAAAAGAATTAACTCAAGGGTCCAAGGTTACAGACATTAAATCTACTACTTATACCAATCTATTAATCAATACACTGCCAGGGACACAGCAGGTAAGGGATATGGAGACTTAGCAGGAAACATTGGCCCAACAAGTGAAAAACCCTTCACCAATACAATTTCTAATCAATCTTTTAACTGCTCAAAGGAATCTGTATTTAGACAGTTTAGAACATCTCATCCCTCTCACAGTTGGGAGGCTCTGAGCAATCACATGTGGCCAGAAAAACCTATTCAGACAGGCTAGAGGATTTTCAAAGGAGTTTGTAGGTTGAAACACTGTCACACCCAGGAATTATTAACTGGAGCTATAAGTTAACTCTTTTTTCAGAGAGAGGTAGTGGGGGACAGCCCCCCGTAAAGTCAGAAGTGTAGGTGAGAGCACAAAGCAGAAAGTAGGCAGACTCTGGTTTTGGGGGTAGATGCTCGAGAATTTCCAGGGGGACTCCTGAGGCTCGATCCCGCCTTTGCGTATGCCGAGCCTCCTTCCTCATGACCTTTGCCATGGGCGGAGTTCCTGCTTCCAGCACATCATGATCAACAAAAGAGTCCAAAATGCAGTATTTGGGTGCAATCTCAAAAATGACAGAATGATCTCTGTTCATTTCCAAGGCAAACCATTCAGTGTCACGGTAATCCAAGTCTATGCCCCAACCAGTAACGCTGAAGAAGCTGAAGTTGAACGGTTCTATGAAGACCTACAAGGCCTTTTAGAACTAACACCCAAAAAAGATGTCCTTTTCATTATAAGGGACTGGAATGCAAAAGTAGGAAGTCAAGAAACACCTGGAGTAACAGGCAAATTTGGCCTTGGAATATGGAATGAAGCAGGGCAAAGACTAATAGAGTTTTGCCAAGGAAATGCACTGGTCATAGCAAACACCCTCTTTCAACAACACAAGAGAAGACTCTACACGTGGACATCACCAGATGGTCAACACTGAAATCAGATTGATTATGTTCTTTGCAGCCAAAGATGGGGAAGCTCTATACAGTCAACAAAAACAAGACCAGGAGCCGACTGTGGCTCAGATCATGAACTCCTTATTACCAAATTCAGACTTAACTTGAAGAAAGTAGGGAAAATCACTAGACCATTCAGATATGATCTAAATCAAATCCCTTATGATTATATAGTAGAAGTGAGAAATAGATTTAAGGGCCTAGATCTGATAGAGTGCCTGATGAACTATGGAATGAGGTTCATGACATTGTACAGGAGACAAGGATCAAGACCATCCCCGTGGAAAAGAAATGCAGAAAAGCAAAATGGCTGTCTGGGGAGGCCTTACAAATAGCTGTGAAAAGAAGAGAAGCGAAAAGCAAAGGAGAAAAGGAAAAATATAAGCATCTGAATGCAGAGTTCCAAAGAATAGCAAGAAGAGATAAGAAAGCCTTCCTCAGTGATCAATGCAAAGAAATAGAGGAAAACAACAGAATGGGAAAGACTAGAGATCTCGTCAAGAAAATTAGAGATACCAAGGGAACATTTCATGCAAAGATGGGCTCGATAAAGGACAGAAATGGTATGGACCTAACAGAAGCAGAAGATATTAAGAAGAAGTGGCAAGAATACACAGAAGAACTGTACAAAAAAGATCTTCAAGACCCAGATAATCATGATGGTGTGATCACTGACCTAGAGCTAGACATCCTGGAATGTGAAGTCCAGTGGGCCTTAGAAAGCATCACTACAAACAAAGCTAGTGGAGGTGATGGAATTCCAGTTGAGCTATTCCAAATCCTGAAAGATGATGCTGTGAAAGTTCTGCACTCAATATGCCAGCAAATTTGGAAAACTCAGCAGTGGCCCCAGGACTGGAAAAGGTCAGTTTTTATTCCAATCCCAAAGAAAGGTAATGCCAAAGAATGATCAAACTACCGCACAATTGCACTCATCTCACACGCTAGTAAAGTAATGCTCAAAATTCTCCAAGCCAGGCTTCAGCAATACATGAACCATGAACTTCCTGATGTTCAATCTAGTTTTAGAAAAGGCAGAGGAACCAGAGATCAAATTGCCAACATCCACTGGATCATGGAAAAAGCAAGAGAGTTCCAGAAAAACATCTACTTCTTCTTTATTGACTATGCCAAAGCCTTTGACTGTGTGGATCACAATAAACTGTGGAAAATTCTGAAAGAGAGGGGAATACCAGACCACCTGATCTGCCTCCTGAGAAATCTGTATGCAGGTCAGGAAGCAACAGTTAGAACTGGGCATGGAACAAGAGACTGGTTCCAAAAAGGAAAAGGAGTACTTCAAGGTTGTATATTGTCACCCTGCTTATTTAACTTCTATGCAAAGTACATCATGAGAAATGCTGGACTGGAAGAAACACAAGCTGGAATCAAGATTGCTGGGAGAAATATCAATAACTTCAGATATGCAGATGACACCACCCTTATGGCAGAAAGTGAAGAGGAACTAAAAAGCTTCTTGATGAAAGTGAAAGTGGAGAGTGAAAAAGTTGGCTTAAAGCTCAACATTCAGAAAATGAAGATCATGGCATCCGGTCCCATCACTTCATGGGAAATAGATGAGGAAACAGAATCCGACTTTATTTTTTGGGGCTCCAAAATTACTGCAGATGGTGACTGCAGCCATGAAATTAAAAGACGCTTACTCCTTGGAAGGAAAGTTATGACCAACCTAGATAGCATATTCAAAAGCAGAGACATTACTTTGCCAACAAAGGTTCATCTAGTCAAGGCTATGGTTTTCCCTGTGGTCATGTATGGATGTGAGAACTGGACTGTGAAGAAGGCTGAGAGCTGAAGAATTGATGCTTTTGAACTGTGGTGTTGGAGAAGTCCTTGAGAGTCCCTTGGACTGCAAGGAGATCCAACCAGTCCATTCTGAAGGAGATCAGCCCTGGGATTTCTTTGGAAGGAATGATGCTGAAGATGAAACTCCAGTACTTTGGTCACCTCATGCGAAGAGCTGACTCATTGGAAAAGACTCTGATGCTGGGAGGGATTGGGCGTAGGAGGAGAAGGGGACGACAGAGGATGAGATGGCTGGATGGCATCACTGACTTGATGGAAGTGAGTCTGAGTGAACTCTTGGAGTTGGTGATGGACAGGGAGGCCTGGCGTGCTGTGATTCATGGGGTCATAAAGAGTGGGACACGAATGAGGGACTGAACTGAACTGAACTGAATTGCGAAGCCTTTTTAGGAGATAATGATCTTACGATGCTAGGGGCAAACAGGATTTAGAAAGATAAGTAATAAACTGAGGAATGTAGCATGAGTTACTTTGTAATCACAAGTTAAGTACAGTAAATCTGGGTAGGGGAAACTAAAAATATCAAACTTCTGACCTAATGCTTTTGTCAAAGTCTAAAAGAGAACCTGAAGCTTGAAATAAATGACGCACCTCTGAGAATATTGGAAATAAAAGCAAAAATAAACAAATGGGACCTAATTAAACTTAAAAGCTTTTGCACAACAAAGGAAACTATAAGCAAGGTGAAAAGACAGCCTTCAGAATGGGAGAAAATAATAGCAAATGAAGCAACTGACAAACAACTAATCTCAAAAATATACAAGCAACTCCTACAGCTCAACTCCAGAAAAATAAATGACCCAATCAAAAAATGGGCCAAAGAACTAAATAGACATTTCTCCAAAGAAGACATACAGATGGCTAACAAACACATGAAAAGATGCTCAATATCACTCATTATCAGAGAAATGCAAATCAAAACCACTATGAGGTACCATTTCATGCCAGTCAGAATGGCTGCTATCCAAAAGTCTACAAGCGATAAATGCTGGAGAGGATGTGGAGAAAAAGGGAACCCTCTTACACTGTTGGTGGGAATGCAAACTAGTACAGCCACTATGGAGAACAGTGTGGAGATTCCTTAAAAAACTGGAAATAGAACTGCCACACAGCACAGCAATCCCACTGCTGGGCAGACACACTGAGGAAACCAGAATTGAAAGAGACACGTGTACTCCAATGTTCATCGAAGCACTGTTTATAATAGCCAGGACATGGAAGCAACCTAGATGTCCATCAGCAGATGAATGGATAAGAAAGTTGTGGTACATATACACAATGGAGTATACTCAGCCATTAAAAAGAATGCATTTGAATCAGTTCTAACGATGTGGATGAAACTGGAGCCTATTATATAGAGCGAAGTAAGCCAGAAAGAAAAACACCAATACAGTATACTAACGCATATATATGGAATTTAGAAAGATGGTAACAATAACCCTGTATACGAGACAGCCAAAGAGACACTGATGTATAGAACAGTCTTTTGGACTCTGTGGGAGAGGGAGAGGGTGGGATGATTTGGGAGAATGGCACTGAAATACGTATAATATCATATATGGAACGAGTCGCCAGTCCAGGTTTGATGCACGATACTGGATGCTTGGGGCTGGTGCACTGGAAAGACCCAGAGGGATGGTATGGGGAGGGAGGAGGGAGGAGGGTTCAGGATGGGGAACACATGTATACCTGTGGCGGATTCATTTCGATATTTGGCAAAACCAATACAATATTGTAAAGTTTAAAAATAAAATTAGAAACAAAAACAAAAACATGTAGTCCCATACTATGAGTCAGAGGCTACCTCATCATTGCCCACACCGTCCATCTCATCAGGTTAAATCCTTGGCTGCTGGAGCTGGACTCCAGGAAGTGGCGCCCAAACAGGGGACACTGAAAAGTAAGTAATTTGTGATTGTAAGGCTGGATGTTAGGATTGTACCTGTGGGTGTCCGGCACCCCTCTGCAGTTTAGGCAGGGTGAGGAGGGTACAGAATGAATAAGAATACTCTCTAGAAGACTGGGTTCTCTGCATCTAATAATAGACAAATGTTTATTGAAATATTACTTCATATGTTAGCCCATAGAGGCATTAAAGTAAGCACAGGAAGACTGTCTAAATTTCTACATTTGTTTTATACTTTGCATGGGCCAGAAAAGGTTCCTGTAGATGCTTTTGCTCTGTGCAATATGGTTAGAAACGTCCTGGACCCCCATCATGAGGCTGTTAGATAGCCTTTGGGGGAGGCTGTAGTGGTGGATGGTGGGTCTCCACCTTCTGCGCAGATCATATTTTCTGCCATTGACGAAGAAAAGGAGGGAGACTGTGCTCTACCTCCCGAGGAAGGAGAGGGCTTACAGGACGCTGCGGCCGGGTGCCCTGGAGAGCCCCCTCCCCCTCTACACAAACCTTTAAAATTTATCCACTACTTTGTGATTCAAGGCGAACACCGCCACCTCCGCTTGTGCCTCCCAGGGCCCAGGAGTTACCCACTTTGCCCCCAAAGCCTCCCAGAGCATTGCTTAAGGCTGAGAAAGATAGAGTTTTTTTTGAAACAAAGGAGCTTTTAAAGCAGAAGCATGCACAATATACAGAGCCTGCTCCTTGGAGAAAACCCCCTTAGGGGGGCCTCACCCAGGATTAAAAAAAAAAAAGGATTAATCCTAATGGAAACAATTCTACAAATAAAAAATGTTTCTCTTGTGGCCAAATGGGGCATTTTTGCTGGCAATGTCCTGCCAAGCAGGGACAACAAGCCATGCCAATACAGACTAAAACCAACACTCCAAAGACACCTTGCCCCCAATGCCAGAAGGGGTATCATTGGGCAAAAGATTGCAGATCTAAATTCCATAAGGATGGGACTATTCTCACCTCCCAAGTACAGAGAAGTAATTTTCCCCAGTTTCAGGGAAACGGGGAGCAGGGGCAGCGCCGGCCCCAGACAACAATAGGGGCAGTCACGTTGAATCCCTTTAGTCCCTTTGTTCAGTCTTAGAACTCCTCAGAGCAACCCCAGGTAGTGCAGGACTGGACCTCAGTTCCGCCACCGCAACAATATTAACCCCTGACGTATCGGTTACTCTGATTCCAACAGGAGTGGCTGGCCCCCTGCATGAGGGCATTGTAGGGCTTGTGCTAGGGCATAGTTTGCTCTCTCTTCAAGGAATTTCGGTAGTGCCTGGTATAGTAGATTCTGATTATACTGGGGAAATTAAAGTTTTGATCTCGCTGCCTGCCAAAACTGCAAATTAACAAAGGTCAAAGAATAGCACAGCTTTTGCTTTTACCTTATTATCAGACAGGAAAAACCTTGACTTCTCAAGCTAGGGGCCCTAGAGGATTTGGATCCAGTGATCTAGCTTTTTGGGTGCAGGAAATTACAGCTTCTAGGCCTTTGAAAGATATTTTAATTCAAGAAAATAAAGTGTCAGGTCTGTTAGATACTGGAGCAGACATCTCTTGCATTGCTGGAAAAGATTGGCCCTCATCCTGGTTGACACGTCTGACCAATGCTGGCTTGGTAGGAATAGGGTCAGTGCCCTCAGTTGCTAAGAGCTCACAAATTTTGACACGGTCAGGTGAGAAGGGGGCACAAGGCACCTTTTGTCCATATGTGATTCCTTCACTACTTTTTCTTTATGGGGGAGAGCTATATTATCTCAGATGGGAATTCTTTTATATAGCCCAGATGAAAATGTTACTAATCAAATGCTGCAAATGAGGTATAATCCTGATAAGGGGCTTGGTAAAGATCAGCAGGGAATTGCTTCTCCATTAGAGGCAGTTCCTAACAGAAGGTCTGGGATATTCAAATTTGTCCTAGAGGGTGTTGCTCTTGCTGCACCCTATTACCTGGAAATCTGATGATCTGGTATGGGTGGAGCAACGGCCCTTAACAGCTGAAAAGCTGCAGGCAGCTAAGGATTTAGTTATGGAACAACTGGCAGCTGGCCATATAGAGCCTTCTAATAGCCCCTGGAATACTCCTATTTTTGTTATTAAGAAAAAATCAGGAAAATGGAGATTGTTACAAGATTTGAGGGCTATAATCTCAACTACGGAAGACATGGGGGCCCTCCAGCCGGGCCTCCCTTCCCCAGTGGCTGTGCCTTTTCAGTATAATGTGACAGTTATAGATCTACAGGATTGTTTCTTTACCATCCCCATGGCTGTTCAGGATTGTAAAAAGTTTGCTTTCAGTTTCCCTTCAGCTAATTTTAAACAGCCCTATAGAAGGTTTCAATGGAAGGTTTTGCCTCAGGAAATGAAAAATCGCCCCACCTTGTGTCAGAAATTTGTAGACCAAGCTGTGCAAAATGTTAGAGGAAAGTATAAAGATCTATATTTAATACATTATATGGATGATATTTTGGCAGCTCATAAGGATAGAGCCTTGTTGCAACAAATCTTATCTGAATTGATTGAGGCCTTGGAAAACTGGGGTTTAAAGATAGCTCCAGATAGGATATAAGTAAATCCTCCTTTTTCTTATTTAGGGAGTGTATTAAATACCCATACTGTGAGTCATGCCCCTTTGCAGCTGCTGAGAGATTGTTTACTAACTTTAAATGATTTCCATAAATTATTAGAGGATATTAATTGGATACGCCCACATTTAAAATTGACTACTACAGATTTAAAGCCTTTGTTTGATTGCTTAAAAAGCGATCCTAATCCCAGTTCTAAGAGAAAGTTGACTAGTGAGGCTGAATTGGCTCTTGATAAAGTGGATTAGGCTTTAAATGATCAGTTAATTAAGATTAATATTACCAGAGGATGGGACTTAATTATTCTAGCCATGGAACATACACCTACAGGATGCTTGTGGCAAGAAGGTCCATTGGAATGGCTCCATTTACCAGTGATGCCAAGAAAAATAGTTTTGTCTTATCCCAGCTTGGCGGCACAATTAATTATAAAAGGTAGAAAAAGAAGTGTGGAAATTTTTGGAAAAGAAGTAGCAAATATAGTTATTCCATTCAATAAGGATCAACTGCAATTTCTTTTGCAACATAGTGATGATTGGCAAGTTGCCCTGATAGATTTCAGGGGGCAAATTTTGTTTCACTTGCCCTCAAGCCCCCTTTTGCATTTTTTGAAAATACATCCAGTGATTTTTCCTAAGAAATTTTCTATTCAACCTTTGGAAGAGGCAATTCTGGTTTTCACAGATAGTTCCTCTAATGATAAAGCAGTCACAATTATTGATGGAAAAATCCCAGGTTCAGGTAACTGAAGAGACATTGGCCCAGAGAGCTCAGTTGAGGGTGGTTATTTGGGTTTTTCAACATTTGAGAGACTGTACCTTCAATCTTTTGACTGACTCCTGATATATTGTAGGGATGTTTCCTCATATTGAGACTGCTAATATTCCGGAAAATAAGACTACCATCTTCTCCTTGTTATTTGATTTACAGAAGGAGATTAAGCATAGAGATAAGAAATATTTTGTGGGACATATTAGAGCCCATTCTGGCTTGCCTGCCCCTTTGCATGAAAGAAATGCTTTGGCAAATGCATTAACTAAAGTAATTGCTTTAAACTTACACGAAAAGATTGACAAGGCCAAAAATTCTCACAAAATTCACCATCAAAATGCAGCTGGTTTAAGGTATGAGTTTCATATCCTTAGGGAAGCAGCTAGGCAAATATTTAAATTATGTCCAAATTGCCTAACATTTAATCTATCTCCACCGTTAGGAGTTAATCCCCAAGGCCTTTTAGGCCTAATGCTCTTTGGCAAATGGACTTAACTCATATCCCGGCCTTTGGAAAACTGTCCTTTGTGCATGTTACCGTGGATACCTTTTCTCATGTTATTACAGCCTCTGCTAGAGCAGGTGAAGCAGCAAGAGATGTAATTCAGCACTTGTTTCAACGCTTTTCCCAAATAGGACTCCCCGAACAGATAAAAACAGATAATGCCCCAGCTTATACTTCTGCTGCTTTTAAGAGATTTTTGTCAACAATTTTCCATAGTACATTCAACAGGAATACCTTATAACCCCCAAGGCCAAGCCATAGTGGAAAGGGTGCACCAGACTTTAAAAAATCAGATAGCTAAATTAAGGCAGGGAGAATTTAAGTATTCGTCTCCACATCATGTTTTAAACCATGCTTTGTTTGTAATTAATTATTTAAACGTGGACACACAGGGGCAGACTGCAATGATGAGACACTGGATTCCTGAAGGGGCTACGACTCGGCCTCTGGTCAAGTCCCAAGGTAGCTTTTGTTTTGGGGGTGGTGTATTTGGCTTCCTTAACTCAATAAAATATATTTGAGATTCATACATGTTGTTGTACATGCTAGTATTTTATTCTTTTAAAAATACTATATAATTGCAAGAATATTGTATAGTGTGTTTATTCATCCTCATGTTGAGGATAGTGGTTATTTATCTTGCTATATGATTTAGTTATTTGTGTTAATTTTCAGTGTTAAGTTCATGTTGTTATGGACATTGTGAATATACTTTTTTGTGGATATAGGTCTTAATTTCTCTACAATAAAATACCTGGAAATGAATTTCCAGGTCATGAAATGTTTATTGATCATTCATATATCTTCTTTTATAAGTTTTGAGCCAATCGTCTTTTAATTACTTCTAATTTGTTAAACTATCTTATATATTCTCTATACCATTCCTTAAGTATATGTACCAAAATATCTTCCTGTCTGATCTTTCCTTTTTATTTCTTATCTATTGTCTTTTCATGAGCTAAAGTTTTTAATTTTATTGAAGTCCTGTTTATCAGTTACTTTTAACAGTACATTTCACATCTCCTCTAAGTTACCTTTGCTAAACCCAAGTCCTCAAATATGTTTTTCTTAGGAGATCTGTAGCTTTAGCTTTACTTCCTGTGTCTACAGTCCATTGTGAGATTATTGTATGGTAGTATGATTGAAGTTCACTATTTTTTTTGCAAATTTATTCTGGTGTGTCACGTCATCTGTTGAAAATATAGTTTATTTCCTTTCATTGAATTTGTTTGGGGCTTTGGTTTGAAAAATAATGAACAGTGTAAATAGGGATTTTATTTCTGGATTTTCTGTTCCATTGTTGTCTTGTCTAATTTTATGCCAATGCCACAGTGTCATGATGAGTATAACTTTGTAATCAGTATTGAAATCTGATAAAGGCAATTCTACAATCTTGTTATTCTTTTAGGGGTTATTTTTCCTGTTTTAGGAGCTTTCCCTTTTCTATACATATGTTAAATTAGATAACCACTGTTTACCAACAAAAAGCCTGTTGAGATTTTGACTGAAATTTTATCACCTCTATAGAACATATGACTCGTTTTGTAGTTTTAACTGTAAAAGTCTTGCATGTATTTTGTTGGATTCAGTTAGTTTAGCTGATGAAGGAGAAACATTGTTAGTAGAAAGTTAGTGACAGAACTGAAAAAGTCTGCATTAGTAAATCAGTTAACATTTATAGCTGCTAATTATGTGAAAATCATGTTTTTCTCAGGGAAGAAAAAAGGTTACACACAAACATTCTCTCCAGAATGCTGTATCTAATTTTACGAAATAAATTTTCCCATTATATAAAATTTTGTATGATCAAAAATGGTTTTATGTGGACCCTCTAAGAGAAATAAGATTTTCTTTTAAAATCATTTTCATAAATCACAGAGGCCCCATTATCAAACAACTGTAGTTTAAATTGTCATTGTTTGGATCAACCAAGAGGTTGCTTTTTGACAGCCAGCCTTCCTGTGGTCAGCTGAATTTAAATCCTCCCCTTTCATTATACATTGAAAAGAGGATATTTTTAATTGGATATTGAGAGACCGAATATAGAATCTCAGGATTCTGACAGTAAACGAGGCTTCCCTAGTTGATATATTTATGTAAACTGCCTCCATTAGCCAGAACAATGAATGGCTAGCTCATATGAATTTGTACTGCTGAATTTGATCACAATTCTCTCTGATAATGTTCCTCAGCATTTCAGAGTTCCAAGTGTGCCATAAACATGAATTTTCAATTGCTATAGAATGGTGGAATTATCATCTACTTTAATCTGCATTTGAACATTTATGGATGATGATATAGTTGAAGACGATGATAGATTTATTCAAATGATGATCTTTTTAAAGTTTTACTCTGAAAAGCAAGAAATTATTTTGATATCCATTATTTTTCTTCTGAATTAATAGTAGGAGTTTCTCATCAAATTCATCTCATGCAAATTGTGTCATATCTCATCTTAACCATTTACTCAACAAACATTTATGACTTATCCACTTCATTCCAGGCAATAAATGTCATTTTTCCTCTGCTTAGAGACTAGTGAGAAGAGACATGAAATAACCAAATCACAAATTAAACAGAATGTTGTTGGTTGGTGACATGAAGCAAATAGTCACAGGATTGAGATTCAGATAGAAGGGGGATTCTTTTTAGAGACATGGGCCAAGTACATTTGCAATGAGACCTAAGTTGCAGGAAAGAACTGACATATTTAGGCCAGGGAAACTGGCTTTGGGGCATAAGAGAGAACTCTTACAAGAGTTTTGAGCTTCAAACAAGTTTGATCATTTTTTTTTTAAGGTATAGATTTTATTCTGTGTTGTAGAAAGCATTTTGAATTCAAAGCTGAATTGACTTCAAAGTTTTCAATGAAAAGCAAGGTTTCAGTTGGTTGGCAAGACAAGTGGGTTTGAGAAATCCTGAAATTTGTAAGTAATGATTTTTAAAGTTAAGATAGGCAAGATGATGATACATTAAAACAACAACAACAACAACAACAACAACAACAACAACAAAACTGTCCTTTATGCTCCCAGGTCAAATGCAGTTCTGCTCCACATTGTCTTTGCTCAGGATCCATGCAGATGCACCCCTATCTGGCAATGCTGGTGATCATGCAGCATAAAAAGAGAACAGGTGAATCATGTGCTGATTTCTAAGGTTTCTGCTCAGAAGTGACACGTCACTTCCAATAACATTTTTTCATGAAGCAATTCACCTAATCAAGCTTGATGTTTGTGTAACAGGAAAGTAATAATACCTTACCAAGACAGGAAAGAGTAGTTTTGAGCAATACAGTATACCAAATAAAACCTCATGTCACTAAAGTGCTTTGATAATAAATTGTATTGTGACATATAAGATTATGTGTTAAGATTACTTGTTGAAAGGCAACAAAATTTTAGTCACTTTACAACAGTTGGATATGATCTCATTCTTACAACTAATAAAAAATAAGTATATACTCAGGAAAATTATAGGCAATATCATCACTTTAAAAATCTACCACATAAAATACTAATCTTTAAGAGTTTCATAAAATGCCAAGGGCTTTCCTATTTCTTCTGTTAGCAGAGACTCTGGGATTAGAAAGTTAAAGATCACATTTGGGAAATGAGGAAATAAAAGCAATGTTACTCTAGAAGGAAAAGAAAATGAAGAGAAAATATGACAGGGAAATGTAGATGTCTTTAATATGCTATTCCTCTTCCAGTGTGATGTAGCTGCTAGGAACATGGCTATCCAGAATGGTGACCACATTTCTCACATTCCTTTTCAATTGAGTGTTGGTATATGGCAGAATTTTGGCTAATTTAAAGTAACTGGAAGTGTCTCATGACAGTTTCCAGAAACCTTAAAGAAAGAAAAAAAAACCAAACAAAACAGAGGAAGCATCTACTCCTTTTATTCTTTCTTCTTTATTTTACTCCCTTTTATATGCAGGTGCTTTCCTAAACCATGAGGATGAGAGAGACATGCCAGGAATGACAGAGCAGTGAACTGGAAATATTGTGGTCCTTGTGCACACACGCCTTAGATGACTTTCCTCTGAACCCATATTTATGTGGGAGCAAAATAAACCACTAACTTCTTTTTTTAAAACATATCTAAAAGGAAGCAAAGAAACAACCCCATGTCAGAAATATATTTTATTTTACAGGAAAAAAAAATTAGTGTCAAAATTTATATATCACGTGTTCTCAATTTTCAACTGTTTCCCTCTCTTACAGGTAAAAGGAACAGAATATGAGGTTATAGATCATTTTAGCTTTAACTGCTGGGATGAACACTCAATTTAAGACATTTTCATATCTATACAGAATCAAAATGCAATGTTTTAATTGTCATTTAAAATAATCATAGTAATCATTGACTTTCTTTATGTACAATATATTATACATCTGAAACTTGAGTGACAATGATTAGATAAAGACCAGATTCACTGCATGATTGACATCCAGTTCTGTGGTTCAGAGTCTTGAATCAACAGCCTTACTTTTATTATTTTTACTCAATTCATCAGAGTGGGAAAACAGAAAGAACAAAATAAACCAGCAAATGCCTTAGAATAATAGCCTGTCTGGATGATTATATATAGAAACATATTAAAAGTTAGAATTACTCTCATTTCTGTCACGTTAGTGTATTTTTATTTTCACAAGTAAAATGAACTGGTGGGGTTTGTGTGAGACAGGACAGTCTCCTGAAAAGATGAGATATTTTGTTAAAGGGAGAATTATAAAGAAAGATCTGGTTATAGTAGTATTAGTAAGTAGAGGCTACTTCATTCTGACTTTAACTGATTTATCTCTTTTCTGTAATCAAATCCTAAATTTTAGCTCTTTTAGGTGTATGATTAATGCCTTGATAAATATTGATAAACAATTCTATGAGGTATAGCACAGTTAATTCTTTTCAGCTTTAAAATGGTAGCCTCCAGTTTCAAATATCAAAAGATAATTTCAGAATGTAAGATTTATGTTCTATTAATTTCAGTCAATCTGTCTGTCTGTGGCTCATACATACACACATCTGCATATACCATACTGTCAAAAAGTCTTCCCAACTACAAAAAACTTAAGTGTACACTAAAACATGATCTGGACTTCCCTAGTGGATCAGCAGTGAAGAACACAACTGCTTTTGCAAGAGACATGGGTTTGATGCCTGAGTCAGGAATATCCCCTGGAGAAGGGAATGGTAGCCCAATCTGGTATTCTTGTCTGAGAAATCCTGTGAATGGAAGAACCTGGTGGGCTACAGGCTATGAAGTCACAAAGAGTCAGACACAACTGAGAGACTAAACAACAACAAAACACATGATCAGAGGCAATTGAGTTCAGGAAGCAGAAATAGCCTTTTTTGCTGCATCTTGGGGATATTTAGCCACTGAAGGGAAAAGGAAGAATACAGCTGATTTTGAAAATTCACATCAATTTGGAATAACAATGGATGTTGGAGCTATTGTTAATATTGTTTCTTCTCCTAATTCTCCAGTCTCCTTCCTCCTTCTCCTCTCCCTTCAGTTCCCCCATTTCACCTTTTCCTTCAATTTTCTTCCTCTACATCTTTATCTTTCCCTCTTTCTTCTACCCCTTTATCCTCCTATTTTCCTTTTTCCCTCTGTTCCTGGTCTTTCTTCCCTTTCTCTTCACTTTCCTCTCCATGTTCGTCATTCCTTTTTCTCAAATTCTCCTAGTTTCTTCTTTCCCTATTTCTAAGAATTAAAATAGGCTAAGATTTAGATCACCTGATTAATGACATGCTGGCCCTGATATTTTTTTGTGAATTGGGAGCATATGATTCTGACAGCTTGTTTTGTTCCTTTTTTTCTCCCTTAGAAATAAAATGTTGCATAATTAATTGCTATAAAATGTTTCACAGGCAGAGCACTAAAAGTTGGAGATTAGAAAATAAAAATAAATAAGGATATAGGGTGTCTTAACTCTAGAAGCCTTTCACAGCATTTGCTGCAATATTTTCATTACTGTGTTCCTAAATATGTATTTTGACACAACATTTTTGTATTTCAAACTAGTTATTTCATAAAGCTTGTCCCTTGTGTCTAGATGCATTTTTCTCCGTAGCTCCAGGCAACTGCTTCATTTTCTGAGGCATAATAATATTTTCTTTTTCCTGTTTTTCTTCCTTGTACTTTTAAAATAAATTTTTAGTCTAATGTTTATGCTACTCTTACTGAATCTTAATAAATTTAACATTTTCTTACTAACACACATGCATCTAATCTTCCTTCACAGGCCAAAACAAATCTGTTGTAAAGAATAGAAAACCTCCAAATCCCGGAACTCTTCTTTTTAGCAGATATTCCCCAAATGCTAGAATATGTTAAAGTAAGTTAGATACTTAAAAAATTGCCTTGTCTAAATGATTAATAATATATATGAAAATAAAACAATGATATAGATGGGAAGGGATCTGCTTAGGTGCAGATTGCTGTGACTTGAACACAGATATGTGACCAATTTTCTCTCATCATCATCCCATTCTTAGCACCTCTCTTCTGGGTAAAGGACAGGATCATGTCTTCACCTGAATTCCAGCTTGCCACTGATTGCTGTAGGTTCAGAAGTCTGTCTTAATCAAGATATTTTACAATATCCTCCTAAAGGATCTGCCTGCAATGCAGGAGACCTGAGTTCAATTCCTGGGTCAGGAAGATCCCCTGGAGAGAGAAATGGCAACCCACTGCAGTATTCTTGCCTAGAAAATCCCATGAACAGAGAATTCTGGTGGGCTACAGTCCATGGGGTCACAAGAGTTGGACTTAGTGACTAAACCACCACCACCACCTGGTATTTTTTGGGCTTCCCTCATTGCTCAGTTAGTAAAGAATCTGCCTGCAATGCAAGAGACCCTGGTTTGGTTCCTGGATCAGGAATATCCAATGGAGAAGGGAAAGGCTATCCATTCCAATATTCTGGCCTGGAGAATTCCATGGACTATACAGTCCATGGAGTCACAGAGACAGACACAACTGAAAGACTTTCACCTTTGCTTTCTTGGTATTTTTAGTGTAGAGAGGAACAAAATAAAGACTATTTCCCAAGATTTCAGCAAAGATTCCAGTTAAAGCTTAGGTTCCACATACTTGATTTTGATGCTGAGTTAAGTGGTGGTTGTTATTCAGTTACTAAGTCATGTCCGACTCTTTGCGACCCAAGGGACTGCAGCATGCCAAACTTCCCTGTCCTCACCATCTCTTCGAATTTGCCAAAACATAGGCTTCCCTGGTGGCTCAGATGTTAAAGGAGACCTGGGTTTGATCCCTGGGTGGGGAAGATCCCCTTGGGAGAGTGTATGGCAACCCAATCCAATATTCTTGCCTGGAGAATCCCTAAGGGCAGAGGAGTTTGGCAGGCTACAGTCCATGGGGTCACAAAAAGTTGGACATGACTGAATGACTAAGCACACACAGCATGTCCTTTGAGTAGGTGATTCTATCCAACCATCTCATCCTCTGTCACCCTTTTCTCCTCCTGCCCTCAATCTTTCCCAGATCAGGGTCTTTCTCAGTGAGTCAGCTCTTTGCATCAGGTGACCAAAGTATTGAAGCTTCAGCATCAGTCCTTCCAATGAATATTCAGGATTGATTTTAGGATGGACTGGTTTGATCTCCTTGCTGTCCAAGGGACTCTCAAGAGTCTTCTAGCATCAATTCTTTGATGCTCAGGATTCTTTATGGTTCAACTCTCACATCCATACATGACTGCTGGAAAAACCGTAGTTTTGACTATATGGACCTTTGTTGACAAAATAATGTCTCTACTTTTTAATATGCTGTCTAGGTTGGTCAAAACTTTTCCTCCAAGGAGCAAGCATCTTTTAATTTCATGTTTGCAGTCACCATCTGCAGTGATTTTGGAGCCCTCCCAAATAAAGTCTGCCACTGTTTCCACTGTTTCCCCATCTATTTACCACGAAGTGGTGGGACCGGATGCTATGATCTTTGTTTTTTGAATGTTGAGTTTTAAGCCTGCATTTTCATTCTCCTCTTTCACTTTCTTCAAGAGGCTTCTTAGTTCCTCTTTGCATTCTATCATTAGGGTGTTGTATCTGCATATCTGAAATTGTTGATATTTCTCAACTCACTTAATATCTTGATTAAATTGAGTTAAGTGGGGCAACAGCTGATAGTTTGTGCTATTCATTTCACTAGTTGAGATCTTTCGATAAACTAGAGCTGACAATTCTATCAGTAACTTACTGATCTTTTCAGCCCTGTTCCTGGAGCTCAGTCTTATGATAGTATTTTGATTGTGTCCAGATTCCTGATTTTAATAAAGAAATCATTTGCCTTGTCAGCACAGTTCAGCCATGTTATTCTAGGAGCCATTCATAGGATGAGGCAGAGATTAGGACATGTTCTTTCATTGTTTTAACAGCGTTGTAAGTAGCTCATTCTCCTTAAAATAGCTTGAGACATTTTTGTCATCTGCAACTGAGATCTGCTTGATAATTTTTGATACCAGAAATGGTTATAAGCCATGTTTCTTCAGGTTTGAGATCTGGAAAATCAAGACTTTGTTTGGGACTTTGTTGTGTCCCAGTGAAATAATGATCTTGGAAGGTAGAACACTGGTAGTCTCTTTTATGCTATAGCAAAATTTCTCCCTCATCAGAGGACATGCACAAAGTATACTGAACTCAAATAAGTACTAGAAGCATGAGCAGCTGTATGAGCAAATTTTAGGTTAAAATGCTGACTCTCTTATCTCACACCTGTGCCTCACAGGATGTTCATTTGGCAAGTTGACCCATTTGTTGTTGTTTTTCTTCATAACATGTTGACAGCTGCTTGTGTTTGATAAAGCAGTATTGTGCCTCTCAGATTTATCACCCAAAAGGCAGCTGGGAGGGGCGTACTCAGTGACACAACTCAAAGTTGTGATTATCCCTGGAAAGGGATAAGACACAAGATATAATTCTACATCGTTAGCCTGACGGGCTGACCAGATGGTCAAAGAATTAGAAAGAACATGATTGGAGAACTCGTGAGAAGAGTTACAAGGATGAATTTTCGCCAGAGTGCAGTTTATTTCTTTTTCATGTGAATGCTCATGAAAGAGCTCACACTGTAGCAATCGTGCTCAATAATAACATAGAGAAGTGATCCACCTGGTGGATGAGTTAACCTCTTTATGCATTGCTTCTAAGGGTGGGCTTATGATCTAAAAGGCCATGATGTTAGAGATGGATATTATATATAAGTTTAAACATGCAGATTTTTACCTTAGCAAGCTTAATCAGACTGATGGGTTGCTAAGCAAAATCTACCAGAGAAAAATGATGAGTCCCACATTCCTGTGTGGAGGACTGAGAGAAGAAGATGCTGTCAGGTGGGGGGTTAAAATTGCCCGTCTTAACATCATTTCATAGGACTTTTCAGAGACAAGTACATTGTAAGTTAACATAGCATGAGCTGTTGCCAGAGCTACCAGTGTCTCCTTCCACCCAGCACTGCCTCCCCGTAGAGGCTCTAGGATACCAGACCACAGACACTGCCACCACCTTGAGAGATTAAGCCCTGAGCATTTGGAGTGGGAGCACTGACTCCAAGGCCCTGGACTACTAGAGAAATAACCCTAGGGAGTATCAAATAGTGAGAAGTCCCACAAAGAAAACCACTTGCATACATGACCCAGCGTCACCCAAACACCAGTAGCACCCTGTGCATCATGCCTCATCCAAACAAGAAACAAATAAAAATACAAACCCAATCATCAGCAGACAAGATTGCCACCTCACTCAGCCTGGCCCGTTAGAGGAAAAACAAACAGACAAAAAAACTCAGCACAAATCTCACCCTATATGAAGCTTACACAAACCACTGCACCAACCTTAGGAGGACAAAAACCAAAAGGAAGAAAGAATACAGCCTCGAAGCCTGGGAAAAGGAGATTATCAAACACAGTAAGTTTTAAAAAAATAATGAAAAGGCAGAGAAATACTGCACAAATGAAGGAACAAACTAGAAACACAGAAGTCCAAATAAATGACGAGGAAATAGTCAAACTACCTGAAAAAGAATTCAGAATAATGACAGTAAAGATGATTAAAAACCTTGGAAACAGAATGGAGAAAATGCAAAAATCAATTAACAAAGACCTAGAAGAATTAAAGAATAAACACACAGAGACAAACAACACAATTATTGAAATTAAAACTACTCTAGAAGGAATGAATAGCAGAATATCTGAAGCAGAAGAATGAAAACAGTAGGCTAGAAGATAAAATGGTGGAAATAAGTTCTGAACAGCAGAATAAAGTAAAAAGAATGAAAAGAACTGAGGATAGTATCAGACACTTCTGGGACAATATCAAATGCACCAACATTTGAATCATAGGGATCCCAGAAGAAGAAGAGAAAAAGAAAGGGTATGAGAAAATTTTTGAAGATATTATAGTTGAAAATTTCCCCAACATGGAAATGGAAATAGTCGATCAAGTTCAAGAGGCACAAAGAGTCCCATACAGGATGAACCTAAGAAGAAACACACCAAGATACACAGTAATCAAACTAACAAAGATTAAACACAAAGAAAGAATATTAAAAGCAGTAAGGGATGCAAAGTTTCTTCAGTATACAAGGGTTCTTCAGTATATGCAAATCAATCAATGTGATACAACATATTAACAAATTGAAAGATAAAAGCCATATGATAATCTCAATAGATGCAGAAAAAGCCTTTGACAAAATTCAGCTCTTCAAAAAATGGTCATAGACAGAACCTGTCTCAACATAATAAAGGCCATATATAAGCCTGCTGTTGCCCTTGCTGCTAAGTCGCTTCAGTCATGTCTGACTCTGTGTGACCCCATAGACGGCAGCCCACCAGGCTCCTCTGTCCATGGGATTCTCCAGGCAAGAACACTGGAGTGGGTTGCCATTTCCTCCTCCAATGCATGAAAGTGAAAAGTGAAAGTGAAGTCGCTCAGTCGTGCCTGACTCTTAGCGACCCCATGGACTGCAGCCTACCAGGCTCCTCCGTCCATGGGATTTTCCAGGCAAGAGTACTGGAGTGGGGTGCCATTGCCTTCTCCATGATAAGCCTACAGAAAACATTATTCTTAATGGTGAAAAACTGAAAGTATTCCCCCTATGATCAGGAACAAGACAAGGGTGTCCACTTTCACCACTATTATTCAACATAGTTTTGGAAGTCCTAGCTACAGCAATCAGAGAAGAAAAAGAAATAAAAGAAATCCAGATCAGAAAAGAAGTAAAGCTGTCACTGTTTGCAGATGACATGATACTGTACCTAGAAAACCCTAAAGATAAATTACTAGAGCTAATCAGTTAATTTAGCAAAGTCTTGGGATACAAAATCAATACACAGAAATCACTTGCATTTCTATACAGTAATAATGAAAAATCAGAAGGAGTAATTAAGGAATCAATCCCATTCACCACTGCAACAGAAGAATAAAATATCTAGGAATAAACTTACCTAAGGAGATAAAAGAACTGCAGAAAATTATAAGATACTAATGAAGGAAAACAAAGATGACATAAACAGATGGAGAGATATTCCATGTTCCTGGGTAGAAAGAATCAATATTGTGAAAACGACTATACTACCAAACACAATCTACACATTCAATGTGGTCCTTATCAAATTACCAACGGCATTTTTCACAGAACTAGAAAAAAAATCTACACAATTCTAATGGAAACACAAAAGACCCCAAATAGCCAAAGCAGTCTTGAGAAAGAAAAATGGAGCTGGAGGAATCAAACTTCCTGGCTTCAGATGATACAACAAAGCTACAGTCATGAAGACAGTATGATACTGGCACAAAAATAGAAATATAGACCAATGGAACCAGACAGAAAGCCCAGGAATAAACCCATGCACCTATGGGTATCTTATTTTTGATAAAGGAGGCAAGAATATACAATGGGGCAAAGACAGCCTCTTCAATAAATGGTGCTGGGAAAACTAGACAGCTATATGGGAAAGAATGAAATTAGAATGCTTCCTAACACCACACACAAAGATAAACTCAAAATGGGTTAAAGACCTAAATGTAAGACCAGAAACTATAACTCTTAGAGGAAAATAGGCAGAACACTCGATGGAATAAATCAAAGCAAGATCTTCTATGACCCACCTCCTACAGTAATGGAAATAAAAACAAAAGTAAGCAAGTGGGACCTGATTAAACTTAAAAGCTTTTGTACAGCAAAGGAAACTAAAAGCAAGGTGAAAAGACAACTCTCAGAATGGGAGAAAATAATAGAAAATGAAACAACTGACAAAGGATTGATTTCCAAAATATACAAGCAACTCATACAACTCCATACCAGATAAAATCAACCCAATCAAAAAGTGGGAAAAAGCCCCAAACAGACATTTCTCCAAATAAGACATACAGATGGCTAAGAAACACATGAAAAGATGCTCAACATCACTTATTATTAGAGAAATGCAAATCAAAACTACAATGAGATATCACCTCACACTGATCAGAATGGCCATCATCAAAAAGTCTATGAACAATAAATGCTGGAGAGGGTGTGGAGAAAAGTGAATGCTCTTCATCTGTTGGTGGGAATGTAATATGTACCATAGTATGGTACATAGAATGTACATAGAATGTACCATACTATGGAAGATGATATGGAGATTCCTTAAAAAACTAGGAATAAGACCACCATGTGACTCAGCAATCCCACTCCTAGGCATATACCTGAGGAAACCAAAATTGAAAAGGACATATGTATCCCATTGTTTATTGCAGCACTATTTACAATAGCTAGAACATGAAAGCAACCTAGATGTCCATCGACAGATGAATGGGTGAAGAAGTAGTGGTACATATATACTATTGAATATTACTCAGCCATAAAAAGGAATGTGTTTGAGTCAGTTCTAATAAGCCTGTTATACAGAGTGAAGTAAGTCAGAAAGAGAAAGATAAATATTGTATACTAATGTATATATAAGGAATCTGGAAAAATGATGCTTAAAAATTTATTTGCAGGGCAGCAGTGGAGAAACAGGCTTAGAAAATAGACTTATGGATATGGGGAGAAAGGAGGAAAGGGTGAGATGTATGGAGAGAGTAACATGGAAACTTACATTACTGTATGTAAAATAGATAGCCAATGGGAATATGCTGTATGTCTCAGGAAACTCAAACAGGGGCTCTGAATCAACCTAGAGGGGTAGGATTGGGAGAGAGATGGGAGGGAGGTTCAAAAGGGAGGGGATATATGTATACCTATGGCTGATTCATGTTGAATTTGACAGAAAACAACAAAATTCTGTAAGGCAATTATCCTTCAATTAAAAAATTAATAAATTAAAAAAAATGATGAGTCCCTAATATAACATTATAGGCTATAGATAACAGTTTTGTGGCATGTCAATTTTATTAAGCCTTTTCCACCATGGAGAAAGCAGTTATTTCCTACCACTAGAATAGCTTCTTATTCTTTAAGTGGGTTAGCTTTCCCATCTTGTTACAGTTCAGCTAGCATTTCCTGCCACCTCTGTATTTATTGTATGCTTTATTGTCACTGGACATGAATATGACTCACTTTTTAAAGTTTATTTTTTAATCAGAGGAAAATTGCTTTACAATTTTGTGTTGATTTCTCATTTTGTGGAGATTAGGTTGCCTTTTTGGAAAGCTGAGGTCTTTTGCCAGTGTTCAGAACATGTTCTGTAGTTGTTGTTTGACATGAAGATATGTTTTTGATGTATTTGTGGGTAGGAAGGTGATCTCCTGATATCACTTCTCTGCCACCTTCAAGACTCACTTTTAATCTAAAAAGATTAAGTTGTGGGCCTGTTCCAGGAAGATGTGACCCAATCTTATGATAAACTTGATCACCTCAAAGTAGCTGAGCTTTTTATGAAAGTGGTATAGTCTCTTGGAGACGCAGTGACAATATCAGTCTTATTTCCTGCATAATCATGAGTCTTAGAACAAGCAGTAGAATGGAAATGACAGCTGTTCCTATTAAATCTAGTGACCATCAGTTATGAAAACTTTAAGGGGGGGATGTCATTTTGTTGACTGTCAGTCCGTCCTGTTTATCAAAGGGAAAGAAAACTGCTGTTGCATGATTAGACAGAGGAAGTATGTCTGGAACCCAGGAACCATCACATCCTTTAATTGTCACATACAGTAATAAAAGGTAATGTGTGAGTGTGTATGTGTGTGTGTGTGTATGCATGCATGCACACATGTGCTCAGTCATGTCAGACTGTTTGCAGCCCCATGGACTATAGACCACCAAGTCCTCTGTCCATTGAAAAAATGGTACTAATGAACCTATTCGCAGGGCAGAAATAGAGACTCAGGTATAGAAAACAGACTTATGGGCACAGAGGGTGCAGGAGAAGGTGGGATGAATAGAGAGAGTATCATATATACACTTTTGGGAAGATCCCCTGGAGGAGGGCCTGGCAACCCACTCCAGTAGTCTTGCCTGGAGAATCCCCATGGACAGAGGAGCCTGGCGGGCTACAGTCCATGGGGTAGCAAAGAGTCAGACATGACTGAGCAACTAACACACACACACACACACACACACACACGTGTCAAATAGATAGCTAGCAGGAAGAAGCTGCATAACACAGGAGCTCAGCTTGGAGCTCTGGGGTGACTTACAGGGGTGGGGTGGGGAGTGGTGGAAGGGAGGCTTAAGAGAGGGAGGGGATATATGTGTACTTATAGCTGATTCACGTTGTGGTACAGCAGAAACCAACACAATGTTGTAAAGCAATCATCCTCCAATTAAAAATAAATTTTAAAAATTAAAAAGAAAATGCTGCAGTGGGTTGCCATTTCCTACTCCAGGGGATCTTTCTGATCCAGGGATCAAATTTACATCTCTTGTGTCTCCTGCATTGGGAGGTGGATTTTTTACCACTGCACCACCTGGGGAGTCAATAAAAAGTAGACTTAAAAAAATAATGTAGGAACATTCACTGAGACACATTTTTAAGGAATGAATGTTTTTCTTATCTTGCCAAGTAAAGACATCTGAGGAGAGGAGGAACATGTAATTTTAATGGAGAAAGAAAGTTATAAATAAGAACTATAACCTTTTGACATAAGGATGAAGGAACAAGCTGTATAGGAAAGTGATAGCCACATTTGTCTGTCCTTATGTCTCTTTCTGTCTCCCTCTCTCTTTCCTTTCTCTGAGGTTTAAGTGTGTGTGTGTATTCATGTACATGAGAAAAAGAAAAGAGAGAAATTGCATAATATAGAATCTACCTATCAAGAGCATATATACTATGTATGTGCTACATAAATTTATAATTGGGTCCAGAGGTTAAGTAAAGATTGTTAAGAGGGGACTCTGTCTGAAATAAGGACCATAAATATTATTCAGAAATGCATGCACTGACTGGGAAATTGGGTCCCTCCTTTTAGGAAGTGTGTGATAGTGTTTTATAAAGTGTGGTTGGTTGTGGTATTTTTAAGCTGTAACACGTTATTACTGTTTTTGTACAGGTTAACTATAGGAAGAAGTCTGTGAGTCCTACTGAATAAGCAGAGATGGGAACTGTGGTCCATAGATTAGCTGGGTTTTCACCTGTCCCCACCCACTTCTGGTGTACCATCTCGTATTGCAAATCCTGGAAAGGTAAACGCCAGATACTCTGTAACTAGGATTCCACATGTGTGATTTGCACTCATCAATCATATGCACTGACAGAAGACTTAAGTTTGGGAACTAGTTATGAGAGAAGTGGCTACCTGCAGGCCACTCTTTTTGCAGGCAGGAAGCAGCCGGCCAGTGTGACAACGGGGCCAACAGTCCTGCCATCATCTCCCCGATCCCTGAATTACAGGGGAGGTGATATGTTTGTGGAGCCAGCGTTCGTTGTTTTCCACATTCTTGTTAGAATCTGAGATTTCTTGTAGAAATTAAAAAAAATACTGAAATTAATTACCAGAATACAAGTGACTGAGTCTTTTGTTCATATTGCTCTCATGCTTTGCTTTTCAGTGGGTGATATTAAAAAAGATTCCTTATGAAGCTGTTCTTTTCATTGATATGAAGTTTCATTTACCTTATGTATGTTTTCTGAAATGACGTCTTGCCAAGTGTAAATTCATCTAACATATTGGGTTGGCCATAAAGTTTGTTTGGGTTTTTCAGTGAGATGTTATGGAAAATCTCAAACGTTTTGGCCAACCCAGTATTTATCAACAGTTCCCTGGTGGTTCATACCTTGACCAAAAGTTGTGAATATCATACTTTATAGGCGTAACTTGTTTTATTCCACTTTGCTTTATTGCACTTTACAGATACTGTGTTTTTTACAAATTGAAGGTTTATGGCAACCCTGCCTCAAGCAAGCCTTGTTAGTGCCATTTTCCCAAAAGTATTTGCTTGCTTTGTATCTGTATGTCACATTTTGGTAATTATTACAGCATTTCAAGCCATCCACTGACAAAAAGATTATGACTTGTTGAAGGCAAGAAGTTCGATAGTATTTTTAGCAGTAAAGTATTTTAAAATTAAGATATACATATTGTTTTTATAGCTATAAAGCTACTGCACACTTAATAGAATACAGTAGAGCATAAAATAACTTTTATATGTATGGGGAAGCAAAAAAAAAAAATGTCTGTGATTCCCTATTTGTTATATTTGCTTTATTGCAGTTGGTGGGGAACAGAATCTATATCTCTGAGGTATACCTGCGATTAGGTCAAATGTATATTGCTTTAGAAAATAGTAACTTCTGTGATCAAAAGCAGATTAGCATTTAAAAACATGACGCTCACTATTTACTTTTAGCTGCTTTATTTATCTATAATTTATTTATCTATAATTTTTCTGGTGTAGATAATATTTATCTATAATATATTTATCTATTTGTTTATTTATCTATAATTGTATTATAGATGAAATAAAATGTCACTATTTTATATAATGTTTTAAAATGTTTATACAATGCTTAAATGTTTAAAAATAATTATGTGTAAATATCACTGTATAATATAAAATGCTTTTATATACAATCACTTTGAGATTTTGTGGATTACAGACCTGTGAAATTCTAAGTATATGTAAATATCATGTGTATTTTACAAGAGAAAAAAATAATAAAATTCAAGAAACTTCTGTCCAACACCTAAGTCATAAAGCTTGACAGTCATCAAAGGATGTTTTACCACTTTATTTAAATGAACTACTTATCTTCTCACAATTTTAAAATGCATCAAAAATTATTTATGTATAATAAACACAAGTGGTTAGAAGTTCATGATTTATCTTTCTAAAGCTGCATTATAGAAAGAGTTGATATTTTAAATAAAAATTTTATTTTTATTTTCAGTATTTAGATAGATAATAAATATTTTAAATATTTTTAACTTGTCTCAAGCATATTATTATGTGGGTAAAAGAGGATTTTTCTATCGCATATTGAAAATTAAGTGATTTTCAAATGTGATTTATGACTGTACCAAAACCATCTGGTCTTGCCCTTTTTCCCAATAATATTAAAAAATCACATACCCAGGTAGATGAACCATTGACCTATTATGGTTTGGAAGTTTTCATACATTTTTATCCAGCTGATTTTGTTACTCCCTGCAGAATCCTTTTGGTAAATATTGAGCAGTCATTGCCTCTGTAATGAAGTGTATCTAGGCAAATAGGTGGGTAAAGTGCAGAAATTTGATACATAGATACATTTAAAATATCTACACAGAAACTGGATTAAAAAGTAATGCTCAAAATTCTCCAAGCCAGGCTTCAGCAATATGTGAACCGTGAACTTCCTGATGTTCAAGCTGGTTTTAGAAAAGGCAGAGGAACCAGAGATCAAATTGCCAACATCCACTGGAACATGGAAAAAGCAAGAGAGTTCCAGAAAAACATCTATTTCTGCTTTATTGACTATGCCAAAGCCTTTGACTGTGTGGATCACAATAAACTGTGGAAAATTATGAAAGAGATGGGAATACCAGACCACCTGACCTGCCTCCTGAGAAATCTGTATGCAGGTCAGGAAGCAACAGTTAGAACTGGACATGGAACAACAGACTGGTTCCAAATAGGAAAAGGAGTTCATCAAGGCTGTATATTGTCACCCTGTTTATTTAACTTATATGCAGAGTACATCATGAGAAACGCTGGACTGGAAGAAACACAAGCTGGAATCAAGATTGCCGGGAGAAATATCAATAACCTCAGATATGCAGATGACACCACCCTTATGGCAGAAAGTGAAGAGGAACTCAAAAGCCTCTTGATAGTGAAAAAGGAGAGTGAAAAAGTTGGCTTAAAGCTCAACATTCAGAAAACAAAGATCATGGCATCCAGTCCCACCACTTAATGGGAAATAGATGGGAAAACAGTAGAAACAGTGTCAGACTTTATTTTTCTGGGCTCCAAAATCACTACAGATGGTGACTGCAGCCATGAAATTAAAAGACGCTTACTCTTTGGAAGGAAAGTTATGACCAACCTAAATAACATATTCAAAAGCAGAGACATTACTTTGCCAACAAAGGTTCGTCTAGTCAAGGCTATGGTTTTTCCTGTGGTCATGTATGGATGTGAGAGTTGGACTGTGAAGAAGGCTGAGCACCGAAGTATTGATGCTTTTGAACTGTGGTGTTGGAGAAGACTCTTGAGAGTCCCTTGGACTGCAAGGAGATCCAACCAGTCCATTCTGAAGGAGATCAGCCCTGGAATTTCTTTGGAAGGAATGATGCTAAAGCTGAAGCTCCAGTACTTTGGCCACCTCATGTGAAGAGTTGACTCATTGGAAAAGACTCTGATGCTGGGAGGGATTGCAGGCAGGAGGAGAAGGGGACGACCGAGGATGAGATGGCTGGATGGCATCACTGACTCGATGGACATGAGTTTGAGTGAACTCCGGGAGTTGGTGATGAACAGGGAGGCCTGGCGTGCTGTGATTTATGGGGTCGCAAAGAGTCGGACACGACTGAGTGACTGATCTGATCTGATCTGATGTTTTTCACTATCAATAATTTATTGCTGCTTTATTATAGTGGAACCTGACACATTGCATGGAAAATATAAACACCAAGATTCAGATATATTTCCTTAATGACCTTATGGCACCTGCCATGAAACAGATGTCAATAAGTGTGAACTGAAAGATTTTGTGAGCTAGCTTTGCAAATTATGGTCCCTTTAACCAGGCTTAGAGACAAATAATTGAGCTCATTGATAGTTTATCTATTCAAGCTTAGGATAGTTCCTTTCATGCAATAAAGATTCATGTGATTTCATGTTAACAACAAATTTCAAAATAATCCACACAACCCTTGTGGGGCTTCTCAGGTGGTACAGTAGTAAAGAATCTTCCTGCCAATGTAGGAAATGCAAGAGACACGGGTTTGATCCTGGGTTGGGAACATTTTCTGGAGTAGGAGATGCAACCCACTCCAGTATTTCTGCCCAGAAAATTTCATGGACACAGGAGCCTGGCAGGCTAGAGTTCATGGATCAGAGTCAAACACGACTGAGTGTGTGTGTGCACACACACCCAGACACATACTCACATATCTTTGTCTCAGTAGCAACAGACTGTTATTTTCTTTGCCATATAATCTGATTATATAATCCTAATTATTTTCTAAAAAAGTAACATGAGCATCCCCCAATTCTTATAGTCTTGAAGATTAAACAAAATATAAAAAGACTAGACTCAAATAGCCACCTTTTACAAAAATATTGAGGTGTATGTGGTAGTTTGTATACACATATATGCATACATACAGATGTGCATATACATGTAAAATATGTAATCACTAGCTATGGAAATAAAATTAAGATTTTATACTAAAACGAATGTGAAATATTTCAGTGATATGAAGAACAAAGTGTTTTTATAAAGGCTTTCCTGTAATTTGTAGCAATGCCTTAGTAAGAATAAAATTACACATGTTACATGTTGTTGTTGTTCAGTTAATCATGTCTGATTATTTTTGATTCCATGGACCGCAGCACGCCAGGCTTCCCTGTCCTTCACCATCTCCTGAAGTTTCCTCAAACTCACATACATTGAGTCAGTGATGCAATTCAATCATGTCATCCTCTGTCACCCCCTTCTCCTGCCTTCAATCTTTCCCAGCATCAGGGTCTTTTGCCATGAGTCACCTCTTTGCATCTGGTGGCCAAAGTATTGGAGCTTCAGCTTTAGCATCAGTCCTTCCAAAGAATATTCAGGTTGATTTCCTTTAGGATGGACTGGTTTGATTTCCTTGCTGTCCTAGGGACTCTGATGAGTCTTCTCCAGCACTACAGTTTGAAGGCATTGATTCTTAGGCACTCAGTCTTTTTTATTGTCCAGCTTTCACATCCGTACATGACTGCTGGAAAAACCATAGCTTTGACTATATGAACCTTTGTTTGAAAAGTAATGTCTCTGTTTTTTAATATGCTGTCTAAATTGGTCAAAGCTTTTCTTCCAAGGGGCAAGAATCTTTTAATTTCATGTTTGCAGTCACCATCTGCAGTGATCTTGGAGCCCAAGAAAATAAAGTCTGTCATTGTTTCCCCATCTATTTGCCATGAAGTGATGGGACTGCATGCCATGATCTTAGTTTTCTGAATGTTGAGTTTTAAGCCAGCTTTTTTACTCTTTCCTTTCACCTTCATCAAGAGGCTCTTTACTTTCTCTTCGCTTTCTGCCATAACGGTGGTATCATCTGCCTATCTGAGGTTATTGATATTTTTCCCAGGAATCTTGATTCCAGCTTGTGCTTCTTCCAGCCCAGCGTTTCTCATGATGTACTCTGCATATTAGTTAAATAAGCAGGGTGACAATATACAGCCTTGACGTACTCCTTTTCTTATTTGGAACCACTCTGTTGTTCCATGTCCAGTTCTAACTGTTGCTTCCTGACCTGCATATAGGTTTCTCAAGAGGCAGGTCAGGTGGTCTGGTATTCCCATCTCTTTCATAATTTTCCACAGTTTATTGTGATCCACACAGTCAAAGGCTTTGGCATAGTCAATAGGTCAGTTTTCATTCCAATCCCAAAGAAAGGCAATGCCAAAGAATGCTCAAACTACTGCACAATTGCACACATCTCACACGCTAGTTAAGTAATGCTCAAAATTCTCCAAGCCAGGCTTTAGCAATACGTGAACTGTGAACTTTCAGATGTTCAAACTGGTTTTAGAAAAGGCAGAAGAACCAGAGATCAAATTGCCAACATCCGCTGGATCATCAAAAAAGCAAGAGAGTTCCAGAAAAACATCTATTTCTGCCTTATTGACTATGCCAAAGCCTTTGACTGTGTGGATCACAATAAACTGTGGAAAATTCTGAAAGAAATGGGAATACCAGACCACCTGACCTGCCTCTTGAGAAATCTGTATGCAGTAGGAATAAAATTACACATGTTATATGTTGTTGTTGTTCAGTTACTCAGTCATGTCTGATTATTTTTGATTCCATGGACGGCAGCACACCAGGGTTCCCTGTCCTTCCCCATCTCCTGGAGTTTCCTCAAACTCACATACGTTGAGTCAGTGATACCATTCAATCATATCATCCTCTGTCACCCCCTTCTCCTGCCTTCAATCTTTCCCAGCATCAGGGTCTTTTGCCATGAGTCACCTCTTTGCATCTGGTGGCCAAAGTATTGGAGCTTCAGCTTCAGCATCAGTCCTTCCAAAGAATATTCAGGTTGACTTCCTTTAGGATGGACTGGTTTGATTTCCTTGCTGTCCTAGGGACTCTGAAGAGTCTTCTCCAGCACTACAGTTTGAAGGCATTGATTCTTAGGCACTCAGTCTTTTTTATTGTCTGGCTCTCACATCCGTACGTGACTGCTGGAAAAACCATAGCTTTGACTATATGTACCTTTGTTTGAAAGTAATGTCTCTGCTTTTTAATATGCTGTCTAAATTGGTCAAAACTTTTCTTCCAAGGGGCAAGAATCTTTTAATTTCATGTTTGCCATCACCATCTGCCGTGATTTTGGAGCCCAAGAAAATAAAGTCTGTCTGTTTCCATTGTTTCCCCATCTATTTGCCATGAAGTGATGGGACTGGATGCCATGATCTTTATTTTCTGAATGTTGAGTTTTAAGCCAGCTTTTTTACTATTTTCTTTCACCTTCATCAAGAGGCTTTTTAGTTCCTCTTCACTTTCTGCCATATGGGTGGTATTATCTGCATATCTGAATTATTGATATTTCTCCCAGAAATCTTGATTCCAGCTTGTGGTTTATCCAGCCTGGCATTTTGCATGATGTACTCTGCATATAAGTTAAATAAACAGAGTGGCAATATACAGCCTTGATGTACTCCTTTCCCAATTTTGAACCAGTCTATTGTTCCATGTCGGGACTTGGACTAATCTGGATGTGTTACATGTATAAGTTATTTATAAATCTATATAATTTATAAGAGTTTTTCCAGGTGGCTCAGTGATAAAGACTGCCAGCCAGTGCAGGAGATGCAAGAGACATGGATTTGATCCCTGGGTCAGGAAGATTCCCTGGAGAAGGAAATGGCAACCCACTCCCATATTCTTTTCTGAAAAAAATCCCATGGACAGAGGATCTGGTGAGCTACAGTACATGGGGCCACAAATAGTGGGACATGACTTAGTGACTAAGCACGCGTGTACCACATAAACATTTTAAATAAAAATATATAGCTTCAAATTGATCTATATATGTAAAATAGAAAAATATGAGGAAAAGGGCACAATTAGTAAACAGTGACATAAACAGAATACTGATGTACGAAGAAAGATGTTTATTAGTAGAATCAGCTTTACAATAAATGTCTATTTTTCATAAATTAATTCACCTAGTACAATTATTATAAATTTACAGACTACAAAAGTGTGCTTATTAAGTTGACATAAAACTTTAGAAATAATTAGGACAAAGAATAAAATGTAACATGTTTACTTTGTGATACTATAATAGTTGGGAATTTGCTATGAGGAATTGTGTTACTGCATTCAAGTTAGTACTGTTTGTGGCATGACAGGTCAATAAATCTAGAGATGGGTTGTTGGGACAGGGGTGGCAACTTTACACAGAAATCCAGCAGACCAAGAAGATAGTGGATTGTTTAGCCTGGTCTGGATGTTACTTTCTTTGTATAGAAAAAAAAGAGGAAGAGGTGAGGAAGCCAAGTTGGTTTTCTTTGTTGTTTTTTTTTTTTTTTAAGGCAAATGTTGCTGCAGTTATTTTCTGGTACCAGCCAGGTTTCTGAGAGAGTATATATGTTAATTTCTTTTTTCATGCAGCCATTCATAGGTGGGCTTGGTCAGGTTATCCCCTGTAGACTAAACAAAGGTAGGGCCACATTGTATGCTTTAAGTTACTAGTAAATTCAGTTCAGTCAACAGTCATGTCCGACTCTTTGCGACCCCATGGACTGCAGCACACCAGGCCTCCCTGTCCATCATCAACTCCCAGAGTTTACTCAAACTCATGTCCATTGAGTCTGTGATGCCATCCAACCATCTCATCCTCTGTCCTCCCCTTCTCCTTCTACCTTCAATCTTTACCAGCATCAGGGTCTTTTCAGTGAGCCAGTTCTTTGCATCAGGTGGCCAAAGTATTGGATTTTCAGCTTCAGCATCAGTCCTTCCAATGAATATTCAGGACTGATTTCCTTTAGGATGGACTGGTTGTATCTCCTTGCAGTCCAAGGGACTCTCAAGTGTCTTCTCCAATACCACAGTTCAAAAGCATCAATTTTTCAGCACTCAGCTTTCTTTATAGTCACACTCTTACATCCATACATGACTACTGGAAAAACTATAGCCTTGAGTAGATGGAACTTTGTTGGCAAAGTAGTGTCTTTGCTTTTTAATGTGCTGTCTAGGTCGGTCATAACTTTCCTTCCAAGGAATAAACGTCTTTTAATTTCATGGCTGCAGTCACCATATGCAGTGACTTTGGAGCCCCCTAAAATAAAGTCTGCCCCTGTTTCCAATGTTTTCCCATCTATTTGCAATGAAGTGATGGGACCAGATGCCATGATCTTTGTTTTCTGAATATTGAGTTTTAGGCCAACTTTTTCACTTTCCTCTTTCACTTTCATCAAGAGGCTCTTTAATTCTTCCTCCCTTTCTGCCATAAGGGTGGTGTCATCTGCATATCTGAAGTTATTGATATTTCTCCAAGCCATCTTGATTCTAGCTTGTGCTTCCTCCAGCCCAGGATTTCTCATGATGTACTCTGCATATAAGTTAAAAAAGCAGAGTGACAATATACAGCCTTGACATACTCCTTTTCCTATTTGGAACCAGTCTGTTCCATGTCCAGTTCTAACTGCTGCTTCCTGACCTGCATATAGGTTTCTCAAGAGGCAGGTCACGTGGTCTGGTATTCCCATCTCTTTCATAATTTTCCACAGTTTATTGTGATCCACACAGTCAAAGGCTTTGGCATAGTCAATGAAGCAAAAGTAGATGTTTTTCTGGAACTGTCTTGCTTTTTCGATGATCCAATGAATGTTGGCAATTTGATCTCTGGTTCTTCTGCCTTTTCTAGATCCAGCTTAAACATCTGGAAATTCATGGTTCACGTATTGCTGAAGCCTGGCTTGGAGAATTTTGAGCATTACTTTACTAGCGTGTGAGATGAGTGCAATTGTGCAGTAGTTTGAGTATTCTTTGGCATTGCTTTTTTTTGGGACTGGAATGTAAACTGACCTTTTGCAGTCTGGTGGCCACTGCTGAGTTTTCCAAATTTGCTTGCATACTGAGTGCAGCACTTTCACAGCATCATCTTTTAGGGGATGAAATAGCTCAACTGGAATTCCATCATCTCCACTAGCTTTGTTTGTAGTGATGCTTCCTAAGGCCCACTCGACTTCACATTCCAGGATGTCTGGCTCTAGGTGAGTGATCATACCATTGTTGTTATCTGGGTTGTGAAAGATCTTTTTTGTACAGTTCTTCTGTGTATTCTTGCCACCTTTTCTTAATATCTTCTACTTCTGTTAGGTACATACCATTTCTGTCCTTTATTGAGACCATCTTTGCATGAAATGTTCCCTTGGTATCTCTAAATTTCTTGAAGAGAGCTCTAGTCTTTCCCATTCTATTGTTTCCCTCTATTTCTTTGCACTGAAGAAAGCTTTCTTATGTCTCCATGCTATTCTTTGGAACTCTGCATTCAAAGAAGTATATCTTTCCTTTTCTCTTTTGCCTTTTGCTTCTCCTCTTTTCACAGCTATTTGTAAGGCCTCCTCAGACAGCCATTTGGCTTTTTCACCTCTCTTTTCCATGGGGATGATCTTGATCCTTATCTCCTGCACAATGTCACGAACCTCTGTCCATAGTTCATCAGGCACTCTGTCTATCAGATCTAGTCCCTTTAATCTATTTCTCACTTCTACTATATTATCATAAGGGATAATTTAATTTAAGTCATGCCTGAATGGTCTAATGGGTTCCCTACTTTCTTCAATTTAAGTCTGAATTTGGCAGTAAGGAGTTGATGATCTGAGTTTGCTCCCAGTCTTGTTTTTGCTGACCGTATAGAGCTTCTCCAGAGTTTCAGACAGACTGAAAGCCACCATCACAACTTTAGGTTATAACTTTAAGCAAAAGTTATAAAAGTTATAATTATAAAATAATTTTATAATTTTTATAAAATAAAAGTTATAAAAGTAATTTCCTTTTAGTTAAAGGAATATAAAACAAAGGTTAAAGTAAAAGGAATAGATCCAATATGAAGTCAAATTTGTTCTTCTCTATTACAATAGGCTATGGGGAGCGCATAATTTTTGATAGTCTTTTACAAAGTAAAAAGGATGGATGTCTTGGTTAACATTGTGAGCCAATACTTGGTGAATCATGCTTTTTTTAAACATATCAGAAAATATAAATATTGCATAATACATGCTAATGGGACTTTTGTAGAGGTATGTCTCAAGGGCTTAAGGCTTTTTAAAATTAGAATATTCTGTCAATAAAATATTTGTCCTTTCTAAAACCTGACTGAAATGAAAGAACTGTTGGTTAAGTCAATTCACTCAGTATGAAAAAGAACTCTTCTACTAAGTGTTTAAAACATGTAGACAATGTAAATGATAAGTTTCATTTTCCATTTATCAAATTACACTTTAAGAAAGCAAAATTAAATAAAGTGTTAAAGTTAGGCATTTAATTCCATTTAAAATTGAATTTTGGTTTAGATAAAATATTAGTACCTCCCATCTTCTGGTAGACTCTTTAATTTTAAATAATTCTTAAATTGAAAACAAAGGGATAGATAGAGGGAAAACTCACAGTGTCTCAAGATTCTTAAAGTTCTCTTGAACAAAGGAGATCTACATTTTCATCTGCATTCTTTAATTTCCAAATTTTTAACAGAATAAAAGGACAGTAGTTGATATGAGCTATTGCATTTAAGCTGTATGAAGAAGAAGTAGAATCAAAGAAAATATGAATATCCTTATTGATATGGCTGTCAGTTGATCAAGCAGCTTATTAAACATTTGGTCAGTTTATGAAGAAATTGATCTACATTAAGGCAAAGAAAATATTTATTATATTCCTTTTTAAGTTTAGATTATAAAATATGTCATAAATGATTTTTTTGCATAAAGTATCTGCATCCTATTTGTCTCTGCAAACGTACTTTAGGAAACCATTTCTTCCCCTTTCTGTCATTTCTAAAATTTATGTTCCTGCCTTTATGCCTCTACTAACATGGCTGTAAATTCTGATCATCAGAGAGCTTCAAAATATTTTAGGTACCAGAATTTGCCATTACAATAGGAACAATCCTTGCTGTATACTTTTTTAAAATAACTGTGCTCTCTCTGCTGGAACTGTTGAAAGAAAATACATAGAGTGGATCTATTGCCCATCAGCTTTATTTTTTAAACGTACCACTTATTTTGTTGGAATTGTCAAAGACTGTATTTAGAACTCATAATGCTTTTGTTTAATGTTTACAACAGTAAATAGTTTGAATTCAATAAATATTATTGGTCATTGTGTACTGATCAATGCATGTTACCCATTCAACCATTTATAAATGACCAATTTCTTCTGTATGTTAAAAAAAAACCTGGAATACTTTCCTTGAACATATTCATTAATTCCAAATTGATTCCAATTTGATCAGCCACTGAACAACTATCCATCTTTGACCTTCTGACTACTTGTTGTATCTGCTGGATATTTAGTTTGATTGTATAGTTTTATTTGCTTCTGTATGTGTATTTTTGTGAATTATTCACAGGGTTAAGTTAAAATAAAACCAAGGGATATCTTAAAAAAGTATTTTAGGTAACAAAAATAAGTATATTCCTTTAAATTGGTTTCTTAAGCTACACTCACATGCAATATTTTTCAATTATTTTAGACTGAATTTCTATATTTTCTGTATATGCAAACATAATAAAGGAAGCTTTCTTTTCCTTTATACACATAAGCTCTTCTTTTCTATGCATTGTGTGATGTCTCAACCTTTTACGACTTGACTCAAAAGTCAACTCTTCTGGGAAACACTCATTGGCTGCTCTAGGCAGATTCAAGTGTTTTTTTTTTTTTTTAAATTTTACTTCTTTGTCTCCTTCTGGAGTTCTTTAATTCTTTTGCTTGTGCCTCCTACCTAGACTTTAAAATACAAGTGCAGAGACTGTCATCTTTAAGACAAAGCATTTAGCAAAGCAACTGCCACACTGTGATCACTTAAGTTTATTTTTAGAAAATCTTTCCTGGTAAATAGGAAAAGGAAATCATAAGATGAGCTATAGTATTTTCATTATGAAGTTACATAGCAGGTGTGGCATTGAAAAAGTAAGGAAACATAGATTATTTGTACATGGCTTTCTGCTCCCATCTTTGTCAGTATTCATTATGTAATCTAAGGCTTACAACATATGAAATTTATTCTCATAAAAGAAATACTATTTTGCCATATTTCACCCTCTTTACCAATTGGTGTGTGAATTGTGCAGAGATGTGATATTAAATGATACATATGTGTGTGTGTGTGTGTGTGTGTATAAACACTATAGTTTAGGGAGAAAAATAATGCTAAGGTAGTATTCTGGTAGAATATAATGCTGAGAAAACCATTCTAATATGATTGTTGGCTCTATTTTCATTAGCAGTGATAAAGAATAACAAACATAAAGTTGGCACACAACTGACGTTTGTTTACTGCTATTTCATGAGGATCCTCTGCACAAAGGCCCAAGGTTTAGATTATCTTATTACTTTGTCCATGGCTGAAAGATAATATAAAAGATATAAAAGATAGTTTGTACTCTGGCAGAATAACAGAGTTATCAGGGAAGAAATCTTTATTTCTCATGGTTTTTCTAAAAACAAATCCCTATGATTTCAGTTGTGAAGATGATGTGCTATCTTTCTGTGTGATGGCAGCTGAATTAGACTCTTTCTGTAAGTACCTGCACCTTAGTTAGGTCAGGCATGCACCGTGTGTTTTGTTGTTGTTTTCTTAGCCAATATATTCATATGTGTATCATTTTCCCTGGTGTCTCAGATGGTGAAAAATCAGCCTGCAGTGCAGGAGACCTGGGTTCAATTCCTGTGTCAGAAAGATACCCTAGAGAAGGGATTGGCAACCCACTCCAGTATACATGTCTGAAGAATTCCATGAACTGAGGAGACTGGAAAGCTACAGTCCATAGGGTTGCAAAGAGTCAGACATTGCATATTCATATGTAAACTTTGCTTCAAATCAATCAAGTTTATCTGTTGTGACTGACTTTTAAGTGTTTAACTCCACTAATACTTACATATTTTTTACCTATCTATAATCGTATCATAATGAATTGATTCTAATGATGTAATGATCAACGCTGTGATCAAACTCTTATGAGCCAATGTTTTCACTATTCACAGCAATGTTTTCATAGGATTTCTACTTCTTCCTTAATTTCCATGGAGAGTACCTAGCTTATTTTACATAAGATATTATCACTTTTAGCTGCAATACAGGACACCTTGGTTTGATTCCTGGGTTGGGAAGATGCCCTGAAGGGATAGGCTACCCACTCCAGTATTCTTGGGCTTCACTTATGGCTCAGGTAGTAAAGAATCCGCCTGCAATGCGGGAGACTTGGGCTCAATATCTGGGTTGGGAAGATCCCCTGGAGAAGGGAAAGGCTACCCAGTCCAGTATTGTGGCCTGGAGAATTCCATGGACTGTATAGTCTGTATACATGGACTGTATAGTCCATGAAGTTGCAAAGAGTCCGACACAACTGAGTGAATTTCACAGGAAACATCACATGAAACATACCACTATCATTACATTATTCTTCTGCTTAAAATTTTTAAATGTCTCCTATTTTCTGAGAGGTGAATTTGAAACTTTTATTTACATCTTCTCACTCTTGATCAACAAAAATTTCTTGTCATCTTCAAACTTTTCTGCAGTGCTTCTATATGCAAATTAGAATCCTCATTTTCCTGATCATTTTTTCCCATATTCCTATCCCTGAAACTTATGCAATTTTTTTCTTCAGAGAGCTTTTCTTAATCATTCAAGTCCTAAATAATTTTATTTTTTATTTTTATACAATTTTGAAAAGTTACTTTGCATTTACAGTTATTACAATATATTGGCTGTATTCCCCATGTTGTACAAGGCAACCTGAGTCTATCATACACCCAACAGTTAGTTCTTCCCACTCCACCCAATTATATTCCCCCATCTTCTTTGATAACCACTAATTTTGTCCCTATGTTTGTGAGTCTGCTTATTTTTTGTTATATTCACTAGTATGGCGTATTTTTTCGATTCCTTGTATTAATATAAGTGATATCATAACAGTATTTACCTTTTTCTGACTTCTTTCACTTGTAAAATACCCTCAAAGTCTATCCATGTTGCTGCACATGGCAAAATTTTGTTCTTTTTTATAACTTAGTAGTATTCCATTGTGTGTATATATGGGTATACACACACACGATGAAATTTCTTTATCCATTCATCTGTGGTGGTTTCTGTATCTTAGTGATCATAAATAGTACTGCTATGAACATAGGGATGCATGTATCTTTTCAAATTAGTGTTTTTTTTTTTTTTCAGTTGTATCCTCAGGAATGGCATTGCTGGGTCAAATAGTAGTTCTATTTTTAGTTTTTTGGGGTACCTCCATACTGTTTTCCACAATGGATGAACAAATTTATATTGCCACTGAAAGTGTACAAGGATTCCCTTTTCTCTACATCCTTGACAACATTTGTCATTTGTGTTCTTTTGTTGATAACCATTCTGACAGGTATGAGATGGTATCTCACTGTGGTTTTGATTTGCATTGTTCTGATAACTAGCAATGTTGAGCATCTTTTCATGCATTTGTTGGTCATCTGCACCTCCTCTTTGAAAAAAATGTCTATCAAATTCTTCCCATTTTTAAATCAGATTGTTTTTTCTTTTTTTGATATTAAATTACGTGCACTGTTTACATATGTTGGGTATTAATCCCCATTGGTCTTGCTGCTCTAGGCAGATTTCCACAGTGACAGGCTTCAGAAGCACCTTTCCCAGAGTAGAAAGGTCTTGGGATGTTGATGAGGAGCTTTTGTTGTTTGGCCATCCTCATCCTGTCAAGTAATGTCACTCTGCCAACAGCCTACATGTGTAAAACTCCAGAGAGCATTCTAAAGCTTCATCCTTAAAAATCATTTTTTTGAAAGGAAACCCCTAATATTTTTCTTTAGATTTTAGTATTTTTTAATGAAAATATCGTTGTTTTTATGTTGTCATCTCTTATATAGTATCAATACACTTGAAAGACTTTTCCGAATTATTTTGTGATCTCTCAGTCAGCCATCATTGCTTATTTAACTGCATTCCATTTAAATGCAACTTTTCTTTTTCTATTTTAAATTAGTTTGTATTTTAGCAATTTGATTTTGATATGCTTTTGCTTGGTTTTCTTTGTATTCATACCATTTCAGGATGATTGAGCTTCATAAAACTACTGGTTAGTGTTCATTTTTTGTAAAATTTAGAACAAGATGGCCCTTATTTCTTCAAAGACATTCTCTTCAACTTTTCTTTTGAAACTCCAACTGTATGTAAGTTTAGCCCCTTGAAAATATCCCACAGGTTATTGACAGGGGAGCTTGGTGTGCTGCAGTCCATGGGGTCACAAAGAGTTGGACAAGACTTAGCAAGTGAACAATGACAATGAACACTCTATTTACCTGTTGTTTTGCTTTGAATATTTCTTCTCTTTGTTTTAATTTGGAAATATCTAGTCCATTATCTTTAAGTTAATCTTTATTTTCTGGTGTCTGTGCTGTGCTGTGCTGTGGTTAGTCAGTAAAGCATGTCTGACTCTTTGCATCTACATGGAATATAGCCAGCTTCTCTGTCCATGGGGATTCTCCAGGCAAGATTACTGAAGTAGGTTGTCCTGTTCTCCTCCAGGGTTTCCAGTGTCTAATCTATCTTAAATCTCACATTTATGAGTGTATACACAATTTTTAGAGAATAAATTTTAGTTTTAGAATTTCCATTTGCTTTATTTTTAGTTTCCATTTTTTCTTCTGAAATACATTTTCTACTAACTGTTAAGTCTACTTTATCCTATGACTTAAAAAAAATTATAATTATTGTAAAGTCCTTATCTGCTAATTCTAATAATTGAGTTATATTTGCTTATGCTTTAAAGCACCATCTTTTCTATTGATTCCATGTTATTTGTTCTGTTTTTTTCTCCCCCCACCCCCGATGGAAATATCTAATCAACTTTACTTATATTCACCAGATTGTATATAAGATAACTATATATATTGAAGCATAACATTTCTTTGTTTCACTCATTTATAAGAGAGTCCAAAGTTTTTCCTCTATGTGGGAGTTTGGATGAACATGTAAAGTTTGTAATTCCTTTTAAAGTCAAGTTGAGTTAGATCTGAATCATGGATTTCATTAGAATCCCTGCCACTTTCACATTTTGGGGGCTGGGGTGGGGGGGATGTGTGATCTTTCAGGGGAGGTATCTGAAAAAGTCTAAACTTGGGTGTGACTTGAAGAAAATTCAATACATTGTTGACACTTGAACAACAGAGTTTTGAACTGCACAGGTCCACTTGTATGTGGATTTTATTCAATAAATGTATATTATAGTATTACATGGTCTGCTGTCTGGCTGAATCTGAGAATGCATAACTATGAATACAGAGTGTTATGTGTGGATTTTTAACTACATAGAGTGTTGGTACCCCTAACTCCTGCATTGTTAAAGTGTTACCTGTACATGTAAAATATATCAAATGAGAGATTTTTAAAAAGAACCCAAACAAAACAATCTTGATAGAGGAATAGTTGATACAAGCAAAAGAGTAGGAGAATAGAGAACAGAAAAGGGAAATAGAAATTGTCTCCTGGTGTATTAGTTGGTGCTCTCAAACTGATTGCTGTTCAGTCGCTCAGTCCTGTCTGACTCTTTGCGACCCCGTGGACTGCGGCACATCAGGCTTCCCTGTTGTGCACAGGGAATAGTGTAGGCTTCCCTATCTTCACTATCTATCTCCAACTGGAAATGGAACCGATAACACACACACACACATACCTATATCTATATATTTGTATAGATATATATGTCTCAAATTATTTGCTGCAGGGACTGGCAAGTCCAAAATCTGTAGGGCAAGCTGGAAGACTGGAAATTCAAGTAAGAGTCCTAAGTCTGAGGGAAGAAACTCAGGCAGAATTTCTATATTCTAATCTGTAGGCAGAATTCCTTCTTCAGGATCCCTCAGGTATTACTTTTAAGGCTTTCAAATGATTGGATGAGGCCCACTCATTTGGAAGCTAAGCTGCTTTATGTACATTCAATTGATTTAAATGTTAATCATATATAAAAATTACCTTTACAACAATTAGATTACTTGTCTATTGCCAGTCACCTTAGTCTAGTCAAGTTGATACACAAAATTAACCATTGTACCTGCAGAGTCAAGGAAAATTTTATAGAAATTATTGCAGTTTAGAATGCCCTGAAAGGCTGATTGAAATGTGGAAGTCAAAGAATATGGGCATATATTTCATCCAAAAGGGATGATAAGAATAAAAATGTGGCAACTACTAAAATCTCCAATAATTTGGTGAAATCGCTTTGTGCTAATACCTATGATTCAGTCCCCTCTTTTTTCAAGGACTGTTGTCCAGTTAACTAGAAAAAGGCAAAATAATGTGTGTAATACAATCATAAAACCATAAAAGTTGAAAATATATTGGTAGTAATTTATTCCAAAATTTCAATTAGTGTGTAACTTCTGTATTATCCATTTGGAGACCTATATTCCTCTTGATTATTTCCAGTTTGAATAGCTAATTCTCTTATGGGGTTGATAATATGAGATTTGTATATAATTTCTAAAACATTCTTTACTTCTCAGAATGGCAATTTTATAGGGCTTAGAGCAGAATACTGTAGTCCATACTTCTTGGGTCTAATGAAAGTTCTAGCACTTTTTAGCAGTGTGACTATGTGCATATTACATAAGTTTTCTGTGTCTCCAGGAATGTCATATGTAATATGGTAATAGTAACAATACCTGTCTCCTGAGTGTTGTTAGAAATACCTCAGATAGTCCAGGTAAAGTGCAAGCATCTTGTCTATATAACAATCCATATCAGCTATTACTATTTTTCTAACAGTATAACATTGTAGTATTAATAATATAGTAATAATTCAAAAATAATCAGAAATAATATTACATTGATACAAGATGACACTCACCCTATAGTGGATTTAGAGCAGGATTTGTGCAAACTCCTCTTTAATAAGAAAAACTTCTGATAATTATTTCCATTTCTACTCTAAACGTTTTCATTCTATTATTATTTATAAGGTAGTTTCTCTTAAAACCTTTGTGATTATTGTCATTCAGGATGTGGTGCACTTGCCAATGTCCTTCTTGAAATGTGCTGTCTAGAAAAAGTTTTTCCAGTATGCCCTGATCAGAGTGTTCCATTCAGAAGAACTATCTATTTCCTTGTGAAAACAGTTTATTTATACTTATGCATCATAAGCCTGCTTTGGCTCCTCTGTAGCCTAGCCCAGTAAGTTGATGACTGTGAAATTTATAATCAACTGAAACTCTTAGGTCTTTTCACAGGATCTATCATGATGTCAAGTTGCTTGTTCTTATTTATTAGTAGTTGCTGTGCACTTCCTGTGTTTATACCAAAAACAGAAGGTTTTTTTTTTAATCCATACAAAGTTCCTTCATATTTATTACTTGTTAAATTCTCCAGGCAAGAATACTGGAGTGGATTGCCATTCCCTTCTCCAGGAGATCTTCCCAACCTAGGGATAGAACCTGGGTCTCCTGCATTGCAGGCAGATTCTTTACCATCTGAGCCATCAGGGAGACTCAAAAGAGTCTGCAGGAGACCTGGGTTTGGTCCCTGATTCGGGAAGATTCCACATGCTATGGAGCAAACTAAGCCCTTGCACCACAACTATTGATCTTTAAGTAAACTATTTATTAAAGATTGCTGAGTGTCCCTATCTTTACCAATTCTGATTCTATTACCTTATTAAACTTGACTCCACTTGGTGGCAGTCATGGTTTAAAAAATAAAATTTCTACACCTTCATCTGGACTTCCCAGGTGGCTCTGTGGTAAAGAATCCACCTGCCAATGCAGGGGATGTGAGTTTAATCCCTGGGTCAGGAAAATCCTTTGGAGAAGGAAATAGCTACCCACTCAAGCATTCTTGCCAGGGAAGTCCCATGGACAGAGGACCCTGGTAGGGCTACAGTCCTTGGGGTCACAAAATAGTCCTTAATATAAGTCTACTGACTCGATGGACGTGAGTCTGAGTAAACTCCAGGAGTTGGTGATGGACAGGGAGGCTGGTGTGCGGCGGTTCATGGGGTCGCAAAGAGTAGGACACGACTGAGCGACTGAACTGAACTGAACTGAGGACCAAGTTTAAGTCCTTGAGTACACAATTATGGATACTTCCTTCAGATGAATAACTCATATATTTAGATCCTTTTGGGTAAGGTTGTTAGAATAAGTAATAATTTATATAATTCCTTTGAGATTTACTTTTCATTTACCTTGAATAGAATATTCTTGAAAAGAATATTTTGAAACACTTTCCCAAAGTGCCACCAAAAAAGATAACTAATTTAGATAACCCACAAGAATGAAATTATACTAGTTTTTCATGATTTATTCTCAGTAAATCTGTGCACTACCCAATGATATCCTCTACCTTCAATGTGCTCATAATTATTTGGTTAAGCATAAAATGGGCTTATAGAATAGAAGGCAATATTGATGACATTCCAGTGGCTAATCAATACCAGTTGCTAGCTCCTCAGGAAAACGTTTGCTTTCCTTTCTTTCTGAGCCTCAACTAGCTGTATTTTCCAGTGCTCTTTACCAATAGATGGAACTGAGTGATTGAGAAATTCTAGTTCTAAAAACTAGAATTTGAGTTGAAATGACACCTGCTCTATAAAGACCAAGACTTTTAAAGGGCAGATGTGTCCCTTTCGGGTTCTCTAAATTGGTGTAATCCGGATAAAGCAAATTACAATATTTTATGAAATGGCAACACATTAAGATGAATGTATACCATTTTCTGAAGTAGGACCAGCTAAAAAAGAAACATTTCTCCAGGAACACATACTTTTAAAGGTTATGTGAGGGAGAAAAAAGTACTCTGAGTTTGGTCTTTTAAATATTCCTGAGTTTATTTGATACATAAACCAACCAAACGAATACAGCTTGAATTCATTCCATAATTACCACACAAAAATTAAAGGGTTTCAGTAATGGTAAAAAAACAAAACAAAACAAAACAAAACAAAAAAACAAAACCCAAAAAACTCACGAAGTTAATGTGTTTAGCCAATGCAGAGCTTGATTGTAAGAAAATTCATATTTGTTTAGCTGAAACATTTTCCTGAAGACGCTTTATAAAATCTTGTTTGTTCAAAGAACCACTTTTTAAATCTTTGCACAATATGTCTATTGTCTGCTTCCTAAATGATGTGTGGTACCTCCCTTATCTCAGCAAAATTAAGACAGCTCCATCTTTACACCCAGGAAGACCTGGTTTTACAATATAAGTTCAGTTCACTTCAGTCACTCAGTCGTGTCCGCCTCTTTGCAACCCATGAATCGCAGCACGCCAGGCCTCCCTGTCCATCACCAACTCCCGGAGTTCACTCAGACTTATGTCCATCGAGTCAGTGATGCCATCCAGCCATCTCATCCTCTGTCATCCCCTTCTCCTCCTGCCCACAAACCCTCCCAGCATCAGAGTCTTTTCCAATGAGTCAACTCTTCGCATGAGGTGGCCAAAGTACTGGAGTTTCAGCTTTAGCATCAGTCCTTCCAAAGAAATCCCAGGGCTGATCTCCTTCAGAATGAACTGGTTGGATCTCCTTGCAGTCCAAGGGACTCTCAAGAGTCTTCTCCAACACCACAGTTCAAAAGCATCAATTCTTAGGTGCTCAGCCTTCTTCACAGTCCAACTCTCACATCCATACATGACCACAGGAAAAACCATAGCCTTGACTAGACAGACCTTTGTTGGCAAAGTAATGTCTCTGCTTTTGAATATGCTATCTAGGTTGGTCATAACTTTTCTTCCAAGGAGTAAGTGTCTTTTAATTTCAGGGCTGCAATCACCATCTGCAGTGATTTGGGAGCCCCCCCCCCCAAAGAAAAGTCTGACACTGTTTCCCCATCTATTTCCCATGAAGTGATGGGACCAAATGTCATGATCTTCGTTTTCTGAATGTTGAGCTTTAAGCCAACTTTTTCTTATCTCTCCTTGCTATTCTTTAGAATTCTGCATTCAGATGTTTATATTTTTCCTTTTCTCCTTTGCTTTTCGCTTCTCTCCTTTTCACAGCTATTTCTTTTTTCAGAATTCAATTTTATATCACATTGATAGAAACCATGAAAAAGATTTACATTTTCCCACGTTACAGCACAGCATTTCAATGGAATATTTCTTGCCATAAGTTCACAGCTATTTTTAAGCCCTCTTCAGACAGCCATTTTGCTTTTTTGCATTTCTTTTCCTTGGGGATGGTCTTGATCCCTGTCTCCTGTACAATGTCATGAACCTCCATCCATAGTTCATCAGGTACTCTATCTATCAGATCTAGTCCCTTAAATCTATTTCTCACTTCCATTGTATAATCATAAGGGATTTGATTTAGGTCATACCTGAATGGTCTAGCGGTTTTCCCTACTTTATTCAGTGGGGTAGCTCCTCTCAGCCGCCGCCCCTTGGGCATGGGGTCCCCTGGCTTCTGCTCCTGACCTCTGCCCCTCTTCTCGGCCGTGATCTGTGTGCCGTCGCAGCCGCTGGTGTTTTACAGTATACGGACACCTAGTTTCAGGTATAGTGATTCTTCATCCCTGTGAAGTTGCAATTAACCCAACATAATCTGCAGCACTCTTTCTGGAATGCTATGAAGCATGTATCAACCATTTTGGGGGACCACAGGGGCCAACTGTGAGGGAACTTCTGGTATTGATCATCTGAGTCATAGGTACCATCTGGCTCCTCTTCCTGCAACTGATCTTGACCCAAACAAATGAATCCCTCTCAAGGGTTTCTTCATCCAAAGTTAAAAGAAAAATCCATTATCCATTATTTCTTCATTCAGGCCATTTCAGAAACTCCACCACCGTTAAGAGAAGGACCCCATTCCAGATTGCTCTGTTTGGGGAAAGGTTTCTGAGAAAAGGGATGCTGATTATTTGTTTGCCCAGTCTTTTATTGGAATGACCATGTCATTAAACATATCTGCACTGGTCCATTAAAGCAAACCACAGACTCTTGTTAGTTTTCTGAGAAATGGTGCTTAGATTTCTTTGTGTGTGACATTACTCCTAATATTGTCACATATTTCCCTGACATTCTGGCCCTGCAGTCCTGGCCATTATTACCCTGATGTCTGTGAGATTCAGGAATCCACAAGATCCACCCTGAAATCAAGTTTGTAGTTCCAAGATTACCAGCAGTTTTGATAAATCATGAGAGGCATTCACAGAGATCACTGAAAGCTGCCATACTCATGGTTATGGTGTGTTACAGTGAAAAGACACAGATTAAAACCAGGGAAGGGACACAGAACACAGGGGCCACATATGAGCTTCCAGTTTCCCTCTCCTAGTGGAGCTCTAGACAGTGCTAGTTTCTTTCAGCAACATTGCATGAATTTGCATGGAATATTGACAACCAGGGAAGCTCACTTGAGCCTTGGTGTCCAGGGTGTTACTGGGTTTGGTCACGTAGATACGACTTACTGCCCAGGAGGCTGGTGTTAGTCTCCAGTAGCTGTGGGGGTTGAGCTCATATTGAGTGGCCCAAACCCCCCACCGTAAGTCATATTGTTAACATAGGCCATCTGGAGTGGCCCAAGACCCCCAGGTAAACCTGAGACACAGAGCTCACCTCCTAGAAGCTGAGGACAAAGACCAGAACTCTCTTTGGGTAAGATTAATTGCATACTGCAAATTCTTTACTTTGGGCTTCTTCTGATGTGGTTTAATAATAGTACACATGAAAGTTATAAAAGTCTGTTTAATCATTGACTCAATAAACAACTCTTGAACATTTACTATAGACCAAGCTCTCTTCTATACCTTTCCTGATCTTTGGACTTGCACTTTTCTTCATTGTATTTTATTTTATTTTTTTATTTTGCTTTTTCTCTTGTGTTTGAACTTTTCCACAGACTTAAGTGAGAATATTCCACTCATGGTCCTATAAGAAAGAAGGTTATCCCATCTGGCCTGCCACACAGAATTTTGTTGGCATTAATTTCCCTGGAAGATACCTTACACTTCGTTCCTAACTGCCTATGCAAACCCTACCAATGCTCTCTCCTTCCCTCATTTTCTACCACTCTACATCTCCTTTCTCCCCACTCAACCCAGTTTCGGCCACACTCACTTCTCAACATTCTTCAGACACTTCCACATTAGGGGTTCTGCAGTAGCTGGTCTTTCTTTTTGGAGTTTTATCCCATATATATCTATTTGATTTTCTTTCTCAGCTCCATCCTACCTTTAACCAAGAGTCTTCTTCTCTGGGAAGGCTTTCCTAATGTCCTATCTGAAACTGACATCCACTTCAAAACTGCTCATGCACTTTCCCTGCTTCTCTTTAACATATAATTCAACTTAAAACATACCAAATATTTTAGTGATTATAATGTTTCCTGACTGCCTCTTCCCTCTAGAAGCAGACATCAAATGCCAGGAATTTTGTATATTTAGTTCACCATTTTACCATGAATATGTAGAATAGAACTTGTTGAATGATACATGTTCAATAGACATTTATTTAAAAAATGAATAAATAAATGAAAGAACCTCTGTATTTTCACATAAAATGGGCTGCTATTAAACACTGTCTTTTTATTCAGTTGGATCTTTTAGATGTGTGTCCTAAAGTGCATGCCTTTTTATTTAATCCATTCAACCTCATCTTTGGAAGTCCGTTGGGCTAGTTCAAGATTCAAAGTCCAGGCTTTGAAGTCAGCAAGAAGCAGATTTGAATCTTGGTTCTTCCATTACCAGCTGGATGATCTGGTACACTTTAATAATTTCTAGTAACACTCATTTTTCTCAACTTGAAGTACATATAATATCCAACTCACAGAGTCGGAAGAGTTGTGCCAAGGGATATTTTCTTAATTAATTTGTTCCTTTTTCCCTTTCCATTGGCGTATTTCTAATTTTATCTTGTATTTTACAGCAGGTCCTTGTTGGTTATCTATTTTAAATATAGTAATGTATACATGCCATTCCCCAACTCCCAGTCTGTCCCTCCCCTCACCTGTTCACCCTGATAACAGCAAACACATTCTCTGAGTCTGTGTGTCTGTTGCTATTTTGTAAGTAAGTTCAAGTCAGTTCAAAGTCCACCTCATATTTTTAGATGTTGATTTCGTCTTTTAATTACTTCCATAATATCTCAGCTACATATGCTCAAAAAGCCTGAGATCTTGCTCTCAATCTCTCTCTCCAGGATCATTACTACAAATTCTTAATTTGGCAAGGTGCAAAATATTGAATAGAAAAGGTTATGAATGTGTTCCTAAAGAATCCATTTGGCTTATAGTAGTCAGCTACTCTTTTTCAATATATTAGTTAATCTTATATGTTCACCCCAGTCTTTTTTTTTTTTTCCTTTCAGGAAGAAAAGTAACCAAATTCGCCCATTTCCAGTGTTTTTGGTATTTCATCCGTTCTTCATGATTACTCAGGAATTTCTTTTGATGGTCAATCAGTCCCATTTACAGTTACTTTTGGTCTTCTAGGATGGCATGTTTTTCTGAGGCAGGCGGCTCAGAGAGAGCAATGAGGTACACTCTGACAGTTGCTTTTCTTGTTTTAGTTTTCAGTTTCCCCTTGCAAATGTTCGCCACAGATGTTTTAGTTCAAAACTTCTTTGAAAAACGGCAACAACAAGGTGGCACCGTCCTTGCGACGCCCTCATCAACGCTGCAGCAGCCCAGGCAGTGAGCCGCTGTTAGCTGTGCTCCTTATGCATTTAACAAGTGCAAGCTCTGAGCCTTCAAAAGTTATTGTAAGGCCTCAGCTCACGTTATTCCTAAAATTCTGTAATAGTCTCTAATTCTCTTCATACAGGTTTTGGGTCTTATTTCCGTCCTATTAAGTGCTCTTATTTCCATCTCAATATATTCTCCCAATGTTTAATTTCCAAAAGCTCAGGTGAAACTAAAATAATTTTTAAGATAGACCCACTTTTTCTTCCTTGCATTTAATTGCCTGGCCAGAAATACTTTTTCTGAGAGCATTCCAGACTGTTCGAATCGTTTGTCTGTCTCTGAGACATGAACTAGTACCTTTCTTATACATGAAATTTTAAGTCTGTCTTCCCAGAGTGTAGATTACATTAATCATTATGCTCAATCTTCAGTTTCATGGTTATCAAAATTCTGTGATGACAAAATTGCTTTCTCCCTAGGTTGCCATCATTTCTTCCTCACCAGCTAATTTTTCCTTTTTACTGGTAGGAAGTCATGAGAAATGAACCAGTGAATAATTCAGCAAGTTCTTTTTCTCACAAAAGACCCTTTCTTATTATTTCCCCCCATTGAAATGCATGATTTTCAGTACTTTATTTCCAGGCTAACATAGTAGGCTATGAGTTCTTATTCTTAAATACCAAATTGCTTTTAAGCATTTAAAAATACTGAAAGTAAGCCAAGGGCCTCCATAATTAGCTTTAGAAGTCCCTGATTGCAATGTCTAGTTGTAAATATTTCTAACGCTTGGGAAAATGAAACTTTCAACAAAATCAGATTTCAGAGGATGTCCTGAAAGATGGAGTTCCATAATAACTATAAGAATTTGCTTCTGAGTCAGTTGTATAATCTATATAAGGAAGGTACTGGTACACTCTTGATAGCTGAATTTTTAATGTATATTTCTGCAATAATAACACTCTGTTTCTCTCTTGAATCTTTCTAAAGCATTGAATTAACTATTGGTGAATAATGTGGAGACAGATGACATAATCAGATCGTTTTCACTTCAGTTCAGTTCAGTCACTCAGTCATGCCCAGCTCTTTGTAACCCCATGGACTGCAGCATTCCAGGCTTTCCTGTCCATCACCAACTCCTGGAGCTCACTCAAACTCATTTCCATCAAGTGGGTGATGCCATCCAACCATCTCATCCTCTGTTGTCCCCTTCTCCTCCCACCTTCAATCTTACCCAGCATCAGGGTCTTTTCTAATGAGTCAGTTCTTTGCATCAGGTGGCCAAGTATCAGAGCTTCAGTTTCAACATCAGTCCTTCCAATAAATATTCAGGGCTGATTTCCTTTAGGATTGATTGGTTTGATTTCCTTGCAGTCCAAGGGATTTGCAAGTCTTCTCCAACACCACAGTTCAAAAGCATCAGTTCTTCAGTGCTCAACTTTCTTTATGGTCCAACTCTCACAACCATACATGACTACTGGAAAAACCATAGCTTTGACTAGATGGACCTTTGTCAGCAAAGCAATGTCTCTGCTTTTTAATATGCTATCTAGGTTAGTCATATATTTTCTTTCAAGGAGTAAGCATCTTTTACTTCATGGCTGCAGTCACCATCTGCAGTGATTTTGTAGACCAAGAAAATAAAGTCTGTCACTGTTACCATTGTTTCCCCACCTATTTGCCATGAAGTGATGGGACCAGATGCCATGATCTTAGTTTTTGGAATGTTGAGGTTTAAGCCAGCTTTTTCATTTTCCTCTTCACTGAGACTCTTTAGTTCCTCTTTGCTCTCTGCCATAATGGTGGTGACACTGCATATCTCTTTTCATTTATAATCAAATATTCTTTCTCAAACTTTAGTTTCCAGGATTTTATTTCAACTGTATATATTTTTGATATCTTTTCACTCACCTAACTCTCTACTGGATCTATTCATTTCAAACAAATAGTAATAGAATTGTATTGTCATTAACAATTAGAGTCTTGATACTCACTTTATAATATATCCCCTCAAAAAGCAATGCTATGTTGAAATGAGAATCATAGTCAGCTTTATTTTCACTGACACAGACAAAGAGTTGTGATCAGACATGTTTAGAGGTGACTGACTTAGCTATTGCCACACTGATCCTATTTCATAGGGAGTGTACAAAGAAAACTCTTCCTAGTCAAAATTAATCCTCTATCTTCTCTCTGCTCTTTGTATAACAGGCATAATGTTTCTGCTGTCCTGTCTTGTAAAGTTAATTGAGTACATGACTGCCTTTGTACTTCACTGAGGTTTCAGCAAAATTGAGCCAGTAGAATACTCCCTTGAACATTTTTCTTCCCTTAGCTCTGCTATTATCACCATCTCATGGTTTTTATTCTGCTTTCATTTTCTCGGTCTCTTTTCTTACACATACCTTGCATGTTTTGTTTGCCCCAGGATTGCCTCTGGCCTATTGCTGTTCCCTTTGTACTACTCTTTCTTGGTAGTTCCTTAAGCAGCAGTGGGATTTTGCATAGCATGTAAATGCTTTTGACCCTCATATCGTCTCTCTTATAAAATTTTCTTTTCCTCCTTTTGTCCCTGTCTCAGTGAATTAAACCACTACCGATTGTTCAAAGCTCACAACCCCTGGCTTCCTTGCTCTCAATACATTCTATGCTCAATTAGCAATAAATTATTATAGATTCCACATGCTTAATCTCTCTCTGATTCCTTTCCTTCTCTAATTTCCAGCTGCCATTGCATTAATTCAAAATTCATCTGTTTTTACCGGGATCACTGGAATAATGTTAATAGATTCTATACCCAGTCTGTCATGTGGAGCAGATTTATGGTTTCCAATTTCAGCTGGGTTCTCAAAATTATTTGGCAATCCCTTTCCTTGTCACTCAAGTGAACCTTTGTTTTATAGTCCTGACCTATGTACTAACATGACCACAACTCTCCCCCACAATGTCTAGTAGTGATTTTGAGGAGTCTAATAGTGATGCTTTACAAGTAATTGCGTGGGAATTTATCAGCTTCTGTCTTCATGCCAAATTGTCCCTGGACTATGCTCTTTGCTCACAGCTGATTCTGTACAGCAGTTTGTGAGAAGCCTCACCATTGTTCCAATCAAAAATGCCAGCAATCCTGCTAAGGAAGTTGTTTCTAGATATTCTGAGGACTTCTCATCTTTGGGAAAATGGAACAATTCTGACTTTGTGCTAAGTCAGGGAGAATACTACCCTTCATCACCTGAGCCTCAAAGTATAATAATCCAAGTCAATCTACTAGAATTTTGAAAGTTTTTCTGAGCCTCACACCATAATACAGGTGGTCTTATTCAGTCAGGCTGCCATATATGAGGCAGATCTACCAACTTCTTTTTTTTTTTAATTTTTTAAATTTTATTTTATTTTTAAACTTTACAATATTGTATTGGTTTTGCCAAATATCGAAATGAATCTGCCACAGGTATACATGTGTTCCCCATCCTGAACCCTCCTCGCTCCTCCCTCCCCATACCATCCCTCTGGGTCATCCCAGTGCACCAGCCCCAAGCATCCAGTATCGTGCATCGAACCTAGACTGGTGACTCGTTTCATACATGATAGTATACATGTTTCAATGCCATTCTCCCAAATCTTCCCACCCTCTCCTCTCCCTCTCCCACAGAGTCCATAAGACTGTTCTATACATCAGTGTCTCTTTTGCTGTCTCGTACACAGGGTTATTGTTACCATCTTTCTAAATTCCATATATATGTGTTAGTATACTTTGTATTGGTGTTTTTCTTTCTGGCTTACTTCACTTTGTATAATAGGCTCCAGTCTTTTTTAATTTTTTAAATTGGAGGATAATCCACTCTTTGTTTAGTCAAGATATCTTATTTAGCTAACAGATATAAAATGGAATGCAATCTTCATCTTACTGGAATCCAGTAGATACTGAAACATGTAGAGGGGGATGGAAAGAGGGAGTGGAGTTCTTACTCCAAAACAGAAATGAGAAGCAAAAATAGTCTTTGTTACAATTACCAAAATTCATCGACTTGTCAACTTCCCTTAACTTATTTTCTGAATATGGAACATTCTAAGCCTATTTATCCTTCTTTGTTGTTCATTTACCATTCTCCTTACTATAAGTTGATAGTATTGCTTCCAACTTCACAAAGAAAAAAATTCTTCAATTCATTTCTTTAATGAGCATTCATTGAGGGTGTGAAATATGCTAGGAATTATCATCAATACCATGGCTATAAATATAAGACATTCATTTTACTCCAAGAAGCTTACAGTGCAATAGGGGAAAATTAGTCAATATATAAATAAAATTAAATTTTAACACTGCTATGGTAAAACTCCATGTAGAGATCAAGGGACTTATAATGAAGGGAGAGGAAATTCTGTTAGGGAAGGAAATCAAAGGTTTTGTAAAGGAACTGAAGTTTCAGAAGACTGCATTTGTTTTCATAAATATTGGGTATTTATCTCATAAATATCATAAGACCATTTTGAGAAATAAAGTTTATAGAACATATGAAATCCCCTTCTAACATTTAAAACCTTAAATGTATTGTTTGTAAGCATGTGTATGTGTGAAAAAGTTTCTCTGAATATGTTTTTGTGTGGGGGTGGCAGGGAAGGGGCAGATGGATAGAAGGGTAAAGGGCATGGGAAAGAGGGGAAATCATTCATAATCACCTGTTAAATAAAAAGTAGTTTTTCTCTTTCTGTTCTTATTCTAACTATGCTGTGAATGGATCCCATAAATTATATAAAATATAATTTGACCTAAAGCTTTCTAGTTTGTACATTAAAGAACTCTTCTGAGGCTTCTATGGTCTCACATTTTTTTTTTTCATTTTTACATTTCTTTAGCTATTTATTTAAACTTTCATGGAGTACATACTTATGGGAAACTACTGTTATAAAACTATGAGAAAAGTGAAGGTGATTATCTAAATGAACAAGTTTGATTTTAGCAGTCAAAGACGTTTACATGAAAGGGGAAGGACAAAATAGGAGCTGAGTATGAAATAAGAGCAATCCAAGTCTTCTAAAAGTCAAGCATTGCTGTTATTATTAAAAACCCTTTCTATATTCTTTCTGAATGAGTAGTGAAAGAACACAGACATCCTCCTCTACATTGGGAGAATACTGCCCCTGAGGTGTAAGGAAGAGGCCTTACCGTTAGAGTGCTGTGCTCACGGTAGAGGGTCTTGCTCAAGTTTCTTTATCTAGACTAGCATGTATGACTGACAGCAGCTCAGAGAAATACCACTGCATGAATTTATATGCAATAGAACCGAAAGCCTTACTTTCATAGGTTATCAGGGTCTCTTAAAGAAGTCAATACTCTCTAAAGGAGGGAAATTTTAAAATATTTGACTGTTGCTTTTTGGTTATTGTGTCAGTCCTGCCTTGAAATCACACCACTGTAAGGATTTAATATATATAGCACAGTGATTTTGTGATTTATAGTAAGAAATATATATATTTGAGCTTCCTCCAGTTTCTGTTACAGAGCTCCTAAAACCCTTGAGATGTCCTAAATGATAAGAGCCAGAAAGTTCTCTTACCCTAATTAGGTGGCTTTTGGATCCCATCTAAAGATAGAGACTGATTACCAGGAGAACTGCTACTACCACCAAGTCACTTCAGTCGTGTCCGACTCTGTGCGACCCCATAGACGGCAGCCCACCAGGCTCCACCGCCCCTGGGATTCTCCAGGCAAGAACACTGGAGTGGGCTGCCATTTCCTTCTCCGATGCATGAAAGTGAAAAGTCAAAGTGAAGTCACTCAGTCGTGTCCGACTCTTAGCGACCCCATGGACTGCAGCCTACCAGGCTCCTCCATCCATGGGATTTCCCAGGCAAGAGTACTGGAGTGGAGTGCCATTGTGATTAAAGGGTTGCAACTTTCAGTCCCTTCCTCCTGAACTCCCAGGAGGAGAGGGGCTGAAAGGTTGAATCAGCTGCCAATGGCCAGTGATTCAATCAATCATGCCTATGTAATAGAACTTCCATAAAAACAAACAAACAAACAAAAGGATGGCATTCAGAAAGCTGTCTTGTTGGTGAACACATGAAGGTGTGGGAGAAATGGTGGACTCTCAGAGAGCATGGAAGATCCATACCCTTTCCCATACCTTGCCCCCATGCACTTCTTCCATCGGCCTCTCCCTGAGTTAAGTCCTTTCATAATAAAATGATGATCAAAATGTTTCTCAGAATTCTGTGAGCTGCTCTAGCAAGTCAATTGAACCCTAGGAGGGGGTCTTAGGAATCTCTGATTTATAGCCAGTGAATCAGAAGCAAGGTAACAACCTGGGCTTTCCACTGGCTTCTGAGGTTGAAGAGGGTGGACAGTCTTGTAGGACTGAGCCCATAACCTGCAGAGTCTAATACTATCTCTGCGTAGTTAGTGTCAGAATTGAGTTGAATTCTTAAACACCTTGCTGGTGTTGGAGAATTGCTTGGTGGTGGTTGGGAAAGTCCCCCTTACCATGTTGGAATTGGAAAAGAAGCATGCATTATATTTTTGAGTAAAGGTATATTACTCTGATTTTGGTTAGGAAATCAGAACTTCTCTAAGGACTAGGGGAATAAAGTGATTCAATACAGAATTGAGGGCTTATGCAAATGTGGAAAAAGGGAATGAGGTGGGGAATTAGTGGCTAGAGGGGTGGTGATGAAGATCAGGAGTGTGAAAAAACAGCCATTGGTGACATCAGCCTGAAACACTGAATAAGAGGACTCCAAAGTTGGGAGGGAGACCACTGCAAATTCTGGAAAAGACATTATTAAACTTATCAGTCTTAACACACAGCAGGAGATGAGGGAGAAGTCTGAGAAGCCCCAGTGAGTGGTCATCACGACCTCCTGATAGAATCACTTTTTCCAAATCTGTGGAAGTTCCACTTCCCTGGTAGCTCAGCTGGTAAAGAATCTGCCTGTAATGCAGGAGACCCCGGTTTCAATTTCTGAGTCAGGAGGATACCCCTGAAGGAGGGATAGGCTACCCACTCCAGTATTCTTGGGCTTGCCTGGTGGCTCAGATGGTAAGGAATCCACCTGCAATGCAGGAGACCTGGGTTCTATCCCTGTTTTGGTGAGATCCTTTGGAGGAGGGCATGGCAACCCACTCCATTATAAACCCACAGACAGAGGAGTCTGGCAGGCTATGTCCATGGGGTCAAAAAGAGTTGGGCACGACTGAGCAATTAAGCACAGCACGCACAGGCCAGAAACAGACAAGGAACGTATTCCAGGAAATGTAGTTCCTGGCTTCTCTGCAAGATAGAGGGATTCTTAGGAGTGGGTGCTAGTAGTGTAAAATGTACAACTAAGGACCCAGCGAGTGTGAATCATGTCTTGCAAGCAGCACTTGTTGTTTGCTATTCAATGGTAAAAAACATGGAAATTTAGTTTTATAGTAAGAAAGTTAAAATTTTGACTGTACTTTAAGTTCTGCATAATCACCATATTCTGAATATTTTGACATTGAATGGTTCTTAAAGGTTTTCTTCAGTCTGTAAAAAATCACAAATAAGCCTAGAACAATAAATAGCATTATACTTAAAAATATTACTTGTCTAACAAAAGTTTTTAAAACTAAATTATCTTGTCATGTTTAAATTTGGTTAAATTGATGTGATGAAATTATATTGATTCTATCTATCACTAAATATATTATGGCAAGAATGTATGTGTGTATTTGTTCACCTATAAAATCCAATTAAAATGCCATTTCTAGTTCTAAAAATGTATTTCCGAGCAATATCTGTGGATGCTTATATGTCTCTATAAATACACATACATATAGTTATGTAGATGTGTAGGCATGTGTAGATAAATATACTCTTATATATCAAGCCAGTGTTTTGTCTGAATTGGTAGCTAATTATAGCATTTTTTATTTATAGCAGTCCAACTTCTTTAATAAACACTGTTATTATCTGTACTCCTGAGCCAAATCCAATACCTTACACTAGTCACAATGCATTATTTTTATTTATTTATTTATTTTTTGCATTATTTTTAATACACAGTATTCCTGGTGGTAAAGCAGTAATTCTTTCCTTATAAAAATTCTGCCTTTTGGGCATCAACATTTTTCAGCTTTAAATAAGACAAAATTGATTTTGTTGCAGCAGCTTAGTTTTTTTGTGTGTGTGCAGACCTATGTTAAGATACTTTTTAAAATTAAATGTCAAATCCATTGGAGAAACATAGTGCATGCTTGATGTTTGAGGAAAAGCTGTCAGCTTGTCTGTCCTTGTCAAATTGCCAGCTGCCTTGTTTTAATTAGTTTAGGCTAAGGGATCACCGTTGGGCAGGACTTCATATCACAAATGGCTCAGTACTGTATGACTTGGGGGGTAAATGGGAGACAACCTATTTGTCTTTGGGAGATTGAGTTTTATGTTTTTAATTATTTAAGGTTATTTTAGGTACTTTTCTCCCAGATGAACCAATCCATCAGAAATCCCACTCAGAGTTACACATGAAAAGGAAAGCTGAAATCTTTCTAAGTAGTAATTCCTATGAATCTTAGTGTCTGGTACTATAGTTGAAATGGAAGATTTTTATTCCATTTGCCATGGCGATTTCTTATATTAATACCTTTTACATTTGGAAAATTTCAAACCAGAAGGTAGTTGGTAGTTAACAACAAAAACTTGGAGAACGGAACTGTCAGTTCTTTAAAATAACTCATTCCCTGTGGGAATTTTTTGGAGATTGTGTGAGCTTCTAATAAATTAGAAGTCAGAAAACAATTGTCTAAATAATTAAAGATTTCCACTTCCCCCAAAATAAACAGACCAAAAGAAAAAGAGAGGCATTACTGAGTTTTTCCCTTCTCAGGAATCCAAAAGAGAATAGACATTTCTTCTACTAAGAGGACAGCAAGGGGAAAAGTTGAGTTTAAAACTGCAGTTAGTGACTTCAAAGTCAAAGGAGGGGTTCAGTCCTCAGATATCTTGTGGCAGCAGCCGCAGTATGCAGAGGCAGTACTGGGGTCCTGCTTTCTCTTAAAATCCAGTTTGTTTCTATTAACATAGCAACTGCAGGATTCTTTTGGTTAGACTGTGCTTAGTTTATCTTTTTCTACCCTGGCACTTTCAATCTCTCTGTATCCTCTCGCATTCGTTATAACGAGTATGCAATTGGATTTTTAAAAAATTCAGCCTGATAGTAATTGATTCTTATTGGACCATTTGGTCCATTTACATGTAATATAATTAGTAATAGATTTGCATTTTTATTATATAACTTTGAGTTTTGTATTCATTTTACTTGATCCATTCTCCCTCCCCCATCCCTCTCTCTTTGCCTTTTCTAGGCTTGAGTATTTTTACTATTCCATTACTTTCCCTGATACTTTGGAGTGTATATATCTGCTTTAGATGACCCTAAAAATTATAGTAAAAATATTAAGCTTATCAAACTCTACAGTAAAGTAATGACTTTTTCTTCCTCTCAGAAAATATAAGGATTAAGACTCATTCATTATTCTATGCAAGTATTTAATAATATTTTTATCCTGCAATATACTATTTTTATTATTTCATAAAGTCAGTATTTATTCACATTTACTCATACTTTTATCCCTTTTTTGGGTTTTTCATTTCTTCCTACCTTGTTTCTGAATCAAGTGTAACCTTAGAGTTTCGTTAGCAAGGCTCTGCTGATGGCAAACTGTCAGCTTTTGTTTGTCTGAAAAGGTCTTTCTGCAGGCAGCCCATAATATTTATCTAAAAGGTCTTTTACCCTACTCCTAACATTTATGGGGATCAAGGCAAGAGATGAAAAGGAAGACTCTGGTTTATAGCATACCCCATATTCTCTTCTCATCCCCAGCTTTGTCTCTCAGCATGAGGATACTTACATGTGGACAGCCCCAGCCTGCATGTACTAGTTCTGTTCCTATAAACATCTCCTTTTGAGGGTGAGGCAAGACCAGAGAGGAGTTTTGTGAATTATGGAGCCAGGACAAGATTCCTGATTACCTCACTCTAAGGGTATGAGTATTTATTTTGTGGTCATTCATTCTTGAAAAATATTTCACTGTATAAAATTCTAGTTTAATAAATTCTTCTGTTTCTCAATCATTAGGATTCTGTCAGTTACTGTCCAGAGTCAGCTTTCAGCCTAATTCACTCATTTGAAGGTAGTCTGATCTTTTCTGACAACTTTTAAGACATTCTGATTGTCTTTGACTTCTGAGGTTTCACTATGATGTGTTCAGTATGGATTTCCTTTTATTGATTCTGTGTGGGCTTTAGTGGACTTGTTGCATTTGAGGATTGCTGACGTTAATTAGTTCTGCAATATTCTCAGCAATTATTTCCTTCATTGTTGCCTTTAACATGGAATCATTTCATTCATTCACTCATTACCAGTCGTAGGACAAGCATTCCTCTGGGCCTTGGGGGTACAGGTCTGACCAAACCAGCCCTTCCCTAGTGTCACTTGAATTCTGTGGAGGACAAACAATGAACATACAAAAAAAAAAAAAAACAAACCAACCCAAAATCCATAGCACTTAAAGTGATGAATTAAGAAGATAATTACAACAGGAAAGAAGGTAGGGAGTGTTAGAGGCAGAAATGCAATTTAAATAGTGGGTTCAGAGAAGGCCTCAATGAGAGAAGGTGCTATTTGAAAAAATTTATGGTAGAGGGAAGGAGGTGAGCTTTTCATATATTTACAAAGAGACTCTCAAGAAGGGGGATTCCCAAGTGTAAAAGTCCTGCTGTGGGAGGAAGTTTAGAATGTTCACAGATCTGTAGGGAAACTAAGCTTATCAGGGTAGTATTTTCATTTCTTCAATCCTTTTAAGAATAGCAAATTAAGGTTCTCATATATAGACACCACCCTTATGGCAGAAAGTGAAGAAGAACTAAAGAGCCTCTTGATGAAAGTGAAAGAGGATAGTGAAAAAGTTGACTTAAAGCTCAACATTCAGAAAACTAAGATCATGGCATCTGGTCCCATCACTTCATGGCAAATAGATGGGGAAACAGTGGAAACAGTGGCTGACTTTATTTTTCTGGACTCCAAAATCATTGCAGATGGTGATTGCAGCCATGAAATTAAAAGATACTCCTTGGAAGGATAGTTATGACCAGCCTAGACAGCATATTAAAAAGCAGAGACATTACTTTGTCAACAAAGGTCTGTCTAGTCAAGGCTATGTTTTTCCAGTGGTCATGTATGGATGTGAGAATTGGACTATTGAGAAAGCTGAGCACTGAAGAATTGATGCTTTTGAACTGTGGTGTTGGAGAAGACTCTTGAGAGTCCCTTGGACTGCAAGGAGATCCAACCAGTCCATCCTAAAGCAGATCAGTCCTGGGTGTTCATTGGAAAGACTAATGTTTAAGTGGAAACTCCAATACTTTGGCCACCTGATGCAAAGAGCTGATTCATTTGAAAAAAACCTTGATGTTGGGAAAGATTGAAGGCAGAAGGAGAAGGGCATGACAGGATGGGATGGTTGGATGGCATCACTGATTCAATGGACATGAGTCTGGGTAAACTCCAGGAGCTGGTGATGGACAGGGAGGCCTGGCGTGCTGCGGTTCACGGAGTTGCAAAGAGTCGGACACAACTGAGTGACTGAACTGAACCAAACTGATATAGAAGAAAATAATAGAATTGTTCATTTTCAAAGAAGAGGCACATTAAACACAATATTCCTACTGTAATAAGTTCTGCAAGTGCTGAGGCTTACACTACATATACATATATATATATACACACATATGACTGTGTCTTTTGGCTTAATGAATGAAACTTAATTGCTTCATAGTAGATAGTAGTCTAATTATCTGAACACAGAGCAATATGTTTTGCTTTTCTATGATTATTTTTATACTATTAGATCTAATCTTAAACTACTGGAAATTTCATGCCATCAAGTGGAAGTTCTCAAATATAAAAAAAAAAATACATTTAACATTCAATTAACACATAAAAAACTATTTAAGAGATAAACTTGGGGAATGTTTTTTTCTTCTTTGACTAGAAATGCATATTTTTGAAATTCAGTTCCTACTTTCAATCAAATTTAAGGTAATTTAGTTATACAGAAAGCATGTGAGGATTTTGTATGTCTGTGCATAAGTTTGTGTTCTATTGGTTTCATCGTCTTTGATGGAATTGGTACTAATTAAGACGCTTTTAAATACGTTAAAAGAACTGCACTTGGGGGAAATGTTTTATCATCTTAAAGAACTAGCTACAATTAATTTGCTATAGATCTTTTGTGCAAATGATTGACAGAATCTTCAGAGAAATGAGATGAAACGTGTTCTTTCAGGTTAAGACTGTTTAACTAAAGGAAAGTCTCCTTATCCGGGAATATGCATTTCCTAAGAGTCATAAGCAGAAGAGGATCTATGTATAGAACTTACTTTTCTTTTTACCTTGGCAAAGATACCATCCTCTATCCCTGGACATCCTACTATGGTCTTTTGGGCTTCTTTTTTCACCCGTCAATTTTTTTCCTGTGCATACTATTAAAGGTTTCATATCTCATGGTCACTTGAATTAACATCTGTATGATGATCATTCTAAAATATCTATCTCCATTCAATATTTCTCTCCCATCCTAGGGACCTTCATATGTAACTCTTTACTGGTCATCTCTATTTTGATGCCTCCAGATTGTTTTAGATTTACCTTATCCAATTTAACGTATTACAAAAATCCCTTTCCTCCTCCTGTTTTCTTTATTTCAGTGAACATTACCAGTTACCATGAAACTTGAATGTAATTTATCCTGAACACTGTTCTATTTCCCTATCCATATTAAAAAGCACATAACTTTTCCAGAGAATAACTTTTAATTTTATTTTCAAAAGCTTTACTGATATATCATTCACATACGATACAATTCACTCACTTAGAGCACACAATTCAATGGCTTTTAGCATAGTCACAGAATTGTATACCCATCACCACAATCAAATTAGAACCTTTTTTTACCCCATAAAGAAACTTCATGCCATTGTGCTATCATCCATTAATCTTTTCATTTGTCACAGCCCTAGACAACCACTAATCTACTTTTCTTCTCTATAGATTTATCTAGTCTGGATTTTTCATATAAATAGAATCATTTCACATAACACTTATCCATGTTGTAGCATGTCCATGTTGTAGCATGTCCATATTGTAGCATGACTCAGTATTTTAATCCTCTTTATGGTAGAATATTTTATCAGTGTATAAATATGCCACATTTTATTGATTTCTTTATTCATCAACATTTGGGTTGTGTCCACTGTTTTGCAATTGTGAATAATACTCTAATAGTCATTTGCAAACACGTTTTGGGGGAACTTATGTTTTCTTATCTCTCAGGCATGTTCTTCAGCATGGGATTGTGGAATCATGTCTAACCATTGGAAGAACCGCCAGATGATTTCCCAAACCAGTGGCAGCATTTTGCATTCCCACCAGCAATGCATGAATGTTCCAATATCTTCACATCAAAGAACTTTTATTTAGGTTATAGTCATCCTCATGAGTGTGAAGTGGTTTCTCATTTTGGTTTTGATTTGCATTATCATGAAAGCTGATAATTCTATTTTTCATGTGCTATTTGCCTTTTGTACATTTTCTTTGGGAAAATTCTATTCAGGTCATTTGCCCATTTTAAAATTGGTTTGTCTTTTACTTTTGAGTTGTGATACTTCTGTCTATGCCTGTATGATATACATACATACCAGTTATGTCTTTCAACTAAAGATGGTCTGGTATATTTTCCTCCTACTGTGTTCATTTCTTCACTTGACTTGTTAGCTCAAAAGCTCCCTGGTGGTTAACTCCAGTTTTCACATATCAATACAAAGAGCCAAGTTTTAGCCAATCCCAAAAGACATGCAAAAAAAGCAAAATGGCTGTCTGGGGAGGCCTTACAAATACCTGTGAAAAGAAGAGAAGCAAAAAGCAAAAGAGAAAAGGAAAGATATAAACATCTGAATGCAGAGTTCCAAAGAATAGCAAGAAGAGATAAGAAAGCCTACTTCAGTGATCAATGCAAAGAAATAGAGGAAAACAACAGAATGGGAAAGACTAGAGATTTCTTCAAGAAAATCAGAGATACCAAAGGAACATTTCATGCAAAGATGGGCTCGATAAAGGACAGAAATGGTATGGACCTAACAGAAGCAGAAGATATTAAGAAGAGATGGCAAGAATACACAGAAGAACTGTACAAAAAAGATCTTCATGACTCAGATAATCACGATGGTGTGATCACTGATCTAGAGCCAGACATCCTGGAATGTGAAGTCAAGTGGGCCTTAGAAAGCATCACTACGAACAAAGCTAGTGAAGGTGATAGCATTCCAGTTGAGCTACTCCAAATCCTGAAAGATGATGCTGTGAAAGTGCTGCACTCAATATGCCTGCAAATTTGGAAAACTCAGCAGTGGCCACAGGACTGGAACAGGTCCGTTTTCATTCCAATCCCAAAGAAAGGCAATGCCAAAGAATGCTCAAACTACCACACACTTCCACTCATCTCACACGCTAGTAAAGTAAGTTCAAAATTCTCCAAGCCAGGGTTCAGCAATATGTGAACCATGAACTTCCTGATGTTCAAGCTGGTTTTAGAAAAGGCAGAGGAACCAGAGATCAAATTGCCAACATCCGCTGGATCATGGAAAAAGCAAGAGAGTTCCAGAAAAACATCTATTTCTGCTTTATTGACTATGCCAAAGCCTTTGACTGTGTGGATCCCAATAAACTGTGGAAAATTCTGAAAGAGATGGGAATACCAGACCACCTGATCTGCCTCTTGAGAAATTTGTATGCAGGTCAGGAGCACCAGTTAGAACTGGACAGGGAACAACAGAATGGTTCCAAATAGGAAAAGGAGTATGTCAAGGCTGTATATTGTCACCCTGTTTATTTAACTTATATGCAGAGTACGTTATGAGAAATGCTGGACTGGAAGAAACACAAGCTGGAATCAAGATTGCCGGGAGAAATATCAATAACCTCAGATATGCAGATGACACTACCCTTATGGCAGAAAGTGAAGAGGAACTCAAAAGCCTCTTGATAGTGAAAGAGGAGAGTGAAAAAGTTGGCTTAAAGCTCAACATTCAGAAAACGAAGATCATGGAATCCGGTCCCATTACTTCATGGGAAATAGATGGAGAAACAGTGGAAACAGTGTCAGATTTTTCTGGGCTCCAAAATCACTGCAGATGGTGACTGCAGCCTTGAAATTAAAAGACGCTTACTGCTTGGAAGGAAAGTTATGACCAACCTAGATAGCATATTCAAAAGCAGAGACATTACTTTGCCAACAAAGGTTCGTCTAGTCAAGGCTATAGTTTTTCCTGTGGTCACGTATGGATGTGCGAGTTCGACTGTGAAGAAGGCTGAGTGCCAAAGAATTGATGCTTTTGAACTGTGGTGTTGGAGAAGACTCTTGAGAGTCCCTTGGACTGCAAGGAGATCCAACCAGTCCATTCTGAAGGAGATCAGCCCTGGGATTTCTTTGGAAGGAATGATGGTAAAGCTGAAACTCCAGTATTTTGGCCACCTCATGCGAAGAGTTGACTCATTGGAAAAGACTCTGATGCTGGGAGGGATTGGGGGCAAGAGGAGAAGGGGACGACCAAGGATGAGATGGTTGGATGGCATCACTGACTCGATGGATGTGAGTCTGGGTGAACTCCGGGAGTTGGTGATGGACAGGGAGGCCTGGCGTGCTGCGATTCATGGGGTCGCAAAGAGTCAGACACGACTGAGCGACTTCACTTTCACTTTTCACTTTCATGCATTGGAGTAGGAAATGGCAACCCACTCCAGTGTTCTTGCCTGGAGAATCCCAGGGACAGGGGAGTCTGGTGGGTTGCTGTCTATGGGGTCGCACAGAGTCGGACACGAGTGAAGCAACTTAGCAGCAGCAGCAGCAGAGCCTGCTTGCTTGCACACCCACAATAGCTGACCCTGCATTTGCTAACAATAGATGGCCTAAGCCTGGGGCTATAAAGACACCAGGGAACACCCACACTTGTGCCAGCAGAGCCCAGTAAAGTTTGTGCTGCTCCACCTCAGGGTCCCTCATATCTTTTTTCTTGGTCAATTCCCCAAACTCTCTAAGCCTCTCTATAATACCTTATAAGATATGTGATTTGCAATTTTTTTCTTCCATTATGATGTATGTCTTTTTTTCTTTCTTGATGGTGTCCTTCGAACCACAGAAGTTTTAAATTTTGATGCTATCTAGTTTATCTCTTTTGTTGCTTCTGTTTTTAGTGTAATATCTAAGAAACCGTTGCCTAATCTAAAGTCTCTAATGTTTACATCTATTATTTCTTCTAGAACTTTTAGAGTCTCAGCTCTTATATTTAGGCCTTAGATCCACTGTGAATTAAATTTTGTACACGGTGTGAGGTGGGCACAAAGTCATTCTTTAATACATGGATAGCCAGTTGTCCCAGCACCATTTGTTAAAAGGACCTTTTTATTTATTTATTTATTTTTAGCCTTTTATTATTTATTTATTTATTTTATTATTTTTTCCTTTATAATGCCACTGGTGTTGAGCATCTTTCCTCCATTCTTATTGCTATTGTGTTAGTTCAAATCACTACTTTCTCTGCATTTGTATAAACTAATCCCCCGACTTACGTTTGTTTCATCTTGCCAATTTTCTGTGTATCTTGCCAGTTTTCTGTACTACAGCCAGTGATGAATAAAATTTTATATTGATAAAATGTTGATAGTGTCCCTCTTTTGCTTAGAGCTTAAAGTAAGCTTCACTCATTTCAGGTATAGTGCAAAACAAATGTCTTGGTGTGACATACAAGTTTTGTCTTGGACCCCACACTTGCCCTCTGTGCTTCAGTGTATTTTTAGTGCATCAAGCGCACCCCTCCCAACTTGTGCCTTTCATATGCGGTTTCCTCCTCTGGCACACTCTTAGTCAGTGTCCTTTAGTTCTAATTTAGACACCAATTCTTTGAGAACATTTTCGTTAAACAGCATAAGTCAATTTCTCTTGTGGATTTAGCACTTGTCCTTATCATGGTGTTTATCACAGAATACTGTAATTGCCTGATGACTCTTTTTCTTCCTCTAGTTCATAAATTCAGTGAATTGAAGGACTGCTTTTTTCACTCTAGTATCAGGGTTGAGCACACTATTGGGTACACAGCAGCTATTAAATTAGTATTTTCTTCACTGAGTTATTTTCTTGTACATGAAACAAAGTTATAAGAAAATGTAATTTGAGACTAATTTTGAAAGGCATGATGATCCTGAATTCTATAGAAGTAAAAGTATTGATTATTTAATGAAGAATAAGATTGCTATTTTCAGACAGTTTACTGTGCAATTTGCCATGCTAGCTGTAAACCCAGGGAGTATAATTAGCAATAAGTCATTTATATAGTTTCAGAAAAAGTACTGGAGACGTATAGCCCTTGCTCTTGAATACGTTTACAGCCATTTTATGTTAGGTAATTATATTTATTGGGAGGCAGAGTTAGATAATTATAATATATTAGGGTAATTAGAATGATCATAATTGTAAGCATGTTAAGAAGACTCAGTCTAACTTAAATATTTATGAATCTACTATATATTTGGGAAAATAAATGGCAAAAATAATTTTTAGCAGCTGGATAGTAATACATGAAGAAAATAAGGCGTGGATATAATCATTAGAAGTATTTCACTTACATTTTTTCTGATATTTAGAAGCAGAGAAACTTGTAACATTCCAAAATAATCTTCCTTATTTGGTAAAATATAGATACTTCAAAAGTTGTAGAGGTAATGGAGGTTGTTACAAATCTCAATTGCATTATTAGATAATTAGATCTCATGAATCTTTACAGTGTGGATTAACACTCAGCAAAACCTTGTGTTACAGACTGGCTGTTTGTCTTTTACTTTAATTATCTTATGCCATAGGGTAGAAATTAACCAGAAATTGAATGATGGTGAAACCTTAATAGCTTCAGTAGTTTAAGGCAATTCAAGTAATTATACAAATGAGGTTCTCAGAAAAAATCCATAATTTACAAAACTGAAATTGTTGCAAGGTATTTCTTTCTCATGAATTATCCAATAATGTAAAGGCATTTTTTACAAGTATATGCTGCTAAGTCGCTTCAGTCGTGTCCGACTCTGTGCAACCCCATAGACGGCAGCCCACTAGGCTCCTCTGTCCCTGGGATTCTCCAGGCAAGAATACTGGAGTGGGTTGATATATATATATATATATATATATATATATATATATATATATATATTTGGAAATCCTGACCCAGCATGGATATTTTCCTTCTTTTTAGTATTCTTGACCTTAGAAAAATTAGTTTGTTTTTGAATCAATATTCAAGCTGTTATTACGTGTGCAACAATTCCCAGCTCTTTGCTATTTCCTTTAGAGTAATAATTAGTTAGAAAATAGCATGACCTTGGAGAGGCAGTAATGTCATATTTAGGAAACTAGGCATAAGTGACATCATCCTCTATGCCCACGTAGGTTTTGGGAAGGCAAGTGTTTTTCTTCTTGTCTACCTCAAGAATAGATTTGAATTAATAATGTTTCACCAGGAAGTAAAATTAATCCATGGGAGTTTTACAAAATGAGTGTTGCTGGCCATCAGCATTGCACATAAGAAAGAGGCTGAATGAGGAAAGCAAGATGGCAGAGGAGTAGGTGGATGTGGAGTACATTTCCATGGATACATCAGGAATAGACCTTCAACACAGAAGTGCATTCAGAATGCCAGCTGAGGGTGGATAGGAGTACCTGACCAGTGGGAAAGAATATATAGAACCATGCAAAATGGTAGGACAAAGGAGCTAGGGAGGAAAAACAGGAGTGTTAGTAGGACTGGATCTGCTCTTGGCAGGTGGGGAAACTAAGCAGGGGTCCGATCCCCCAGCGGGGCAATTGTCTGAATCAGAGGAGAATCATATAAGGCTGAGAGTGACACAGCTAATGTGTGACAGCCTAAAGGGAATGAGAATGAGACAGTCCTTACTGCAGCCATACACATATTCTGGACAAGGATGCAGGTCCCCTAGAAGGCCCAGTGGCTGGGAGCTGGAGTTTAGGGATTGTGGAGCATCCCTGGGTGAGGGCTGTTGTTGATTGTGGAGAGGTGGATCAAGAGGATGTGGGGGAGGAGATTGTGGGAAATGCCTGATGAGGAAAGCCGGGCAGCCATGGAAGCAAGGTGATACTGCTGAGTCCCATGTAGGGGGTGGAGCCATCTCCACAGCCTCTCTCTCTCCATACACCAGCATTGGCAGCTGAACAATAGAGGGGCTGGCCTATCAAACGCCTGATGCACTGAACTACAGAGGAGGACCCCACCCAGGATGCCCCTTTAAGTGCCTGATGTGCTGATCTGCAGAGTAGGACCCCAGTCAGGAGGGCCCCTCTATGTGCCTGATGGCTCCAAACAACAGAGAAGAATCCCAGGGAAGGGATCCCTCCAAGTGCCTGAATGGGCAGGGCTACGGAGAAAGACTGGCCAAAGAGGCCTTCTGATCACCAGCTACAAGAGGCTCAAAAATGACTGATAGGGCCATAACTGCTGCCTCGGAGGCAGTCTGTGTCCCTGAACACTTGGTGCTGCTAGGGTCCCCAGAAGCCAAGTAGCTGCACCACCTTCATGCTCAACTATTACTGGTGCAGAGCTGCCACAGGCAAAAAAAAAAAAAGGCTTGTGTTTATGCATGCAGGGTCGCTTCTGTCCTGTCTGACTCTTTGGGACCCTGTAGACTGTAGCCTGCCATGGTTCTCTGTCAGAGAACGGGTTCTCCAGGCAAGAACACTGGCACATATTGGCCAATACTGGTTGCCATACCCTTCTAGAGCATTATAATTTCTGCTGCCCTAGCCGCCAACTCTCTTGAGTACTGGTACTGCCAGAAAACCTGCAACCAAGCAGCTGCACCACCTCCATACCTGGTCCTTACAGGGGCAAACCCAAGCCCTCCAGGGCAGCCTCAGGAGCTAAACCCCAGTGGACGACCCATATGTAGAGGTAGAAATAAAACCACAATTGAAACCCAGGGGCAGCGTGGCTAAGAAAGAAGACCCAAAACCTTCCCACCAGCTGTACAAGCTGCATATTAAATCCACATGATCAACTAGGCAGACTCTGTGTCTATGGAATATATAAAAGGCCATTGAGAGCTCCCACAAAAGAAAACACACTAGCTTTGATAGCTGTGGAGGTTGGAGGCAACAACACACAGGAGTAGAACCAGATTAGATTCTGAGCAGCCGCCACAGCAGATCCAGAGATCAGTACAGTGTTGGAGGGCATCCTAGGAGGTGAGGTGGAATTGTCAGTGTAGGATTGTCAGCGTAGGAAAGGACTCTGACAGCAGTGACTCAAGGAAAACATTTATTATTATTATTTTTTGACTTGTTCTGTAGATTCTTTTTTTTTTTTTTTTCCCCCTTTCCCCACTCTGTTGTAGTTATTGATTTATTGGCACTAAGAAATCCAATTAAACTTTTGAGCTTTTTTTTTCTTTTTTCTCAGCCACATTTCTTATTGTTGTCATAAACCTCTGGCTCTGCATTGGGCTTTTGTTGTTCTTTGGAGTTTTCCTCTTATTTTTTTTTTTTTTAATTTTATTTTTTAAACCTATTATTATTTTTCTATGTTTATTCCTTTGTTTGCTTTTCCTACTGTTCTTTCCCCCTTTCAGTTATCTTTAATGTATACAAATCTTCTTTATCTACCTCTATTTAACTTTGCATATCTAGTCTTTCTTTTCTTTCTCTTCTTTCCTCTCAACATGTTTATTAGTTTTATTTTCATTGCTTTATCCCCCAATTGGCACCTTGCTTTAGTATTGTTTTCCAGTTTGTGCTTTAATTAGTTTTGTTCTTGTAGATATAATTTTTGGTTTCCTTTGTTTGCCAGGTCAATCTATTGTACTTAATTTTTGTTGTACTGTATTGATTTTTCTTATGGGTGTATATGCATATGTGTATATTCAGTCACATTTTTTATTGTTGTCATGAACCTCTGCCTCTACATTGGGCTTTTCCAGTTCTGTGGAATTTTCCTTTTTTCCCCCCTTTTCTTTCTTCTTCCATTATTTTTTCTTTTCTTTTGTTTATAATTTTAATTTTTGATCATTTTAAACCTATTATATTTTTTCTACATTTATTCCTTCATTTGCATTTCCTACTATTCTTTTCCCCTTGCAGTTAATCTTTAATTTATATAAATCTTCTTCAACTACCTCTATTTAACTTTGCATATCTATTTTTTCTTTCTTTTCTTTGTTTCCTTTCCTCTCAACATATTTGTTAGTTTTGTTTTCATTGCTTTATTCCCCAGTTTGCACCATGCTTTAGTTTTGTTTTCCAGTTTCTGCTCAAGTTAGTTTGGTTCTTAACTGGTAAATATAATTTTTTATTTACTTTGTTTGCCAGACCAATCTACTGTACTTTAGTTTGTTGGACTGCTTTCACTTTGCTCATGTGTATATATGTATATTCCATTACTTTAATTATTATTTGCCTGATTTTCTAGCTGCCATTTTTCTGGGGTTCATTTTTGGTTTCTTGTTCTTGGATATTTGTTTTACCCTCCCTTAATTATATAACAAACAAATCTTCATTCCTGACCAGAGATCAAACCCTGAGCCTTTGGAGTGGGAGTACTGACTCCAAGACCCTAGACTACCAGAGAACTAATCCTAGAGAGTATCGAATAGTGAGAATTCACACAAAAGAAACCACTTGAATACAAGACCTAGCATCATCCAACCACCAGTAGCACCCTGTGCAGGATGCCTCACCTAAACAACAAACAAAACAAAAATACAAACCCAATCATTAGCAGACAAGATTACCACCTCACTCAGCCTTGCCCATCAGAGGAAAAACAAAGAAACACACAAAAACTCAGCACAAATCTCACCCTATATGAAGCTCACACAAACCACTGGACCAACCTTAGGAGGGCAGAAACATAAAGGAAGAAAGAATTCAGCCTTCTTCAAGGACAGAATTAAAATTTCCTTGAAGCCTGGGAAAAGGAGAACTCAAACACAATAACCTAAAATAAAATAAAAGACAGAGAAATACTGCACAAATGAAGGAACAAACTAGAAACACAGAAGTCCAAATAAATGAAGAGAAATAGGAAGATTACCTGACAAAGAATTCAGAAAATGATAGTAAAGATGATAAAAAACCTTGAAAACAAAATGGAGAAAATGCAAGAATCAATTAACAAAGACCTGGAAGAATTAAAGAATAAACACACAGAGACAACACAATTATTGAAATTAAAAATACTCTAGAAGGAATCAATAGCAGAATATCTGAAGCAGAAGAACAAATTAATGAGCTGCAAGATAAAATGGTGGAAATAAATTCTGAAGAGCAGAATAAAGTAAAAAGAATGAAAAGAGCTGAGGATAGTCTCAGAGACCTGTGGGACAATATCAAACACACCAACCAATTATAGGGGTCCCAGAAGAAGAAGAGAAAAAGAAAGGGTATGAGAAAATTTTTGAAGAGATTATAGTTGAAACTTTCCCCAACATGGAAAAGGAAATAGCTAATCAAGTCCCAGAGGCACAAAATGTCCCATACAGGATAAACCCAAGGAGAAACACACCAAGATACATATTAATCTAACAAAGACTAAACACAAAGAAAGAATATTAAAAGCAGCAAGGGAAAAGCAACAAGAAATATACAAGGGAAACCCCATATGCTTAACAGCTTATCTTTCAGCAGAATGTCTTCAGGCCAGAAGGGAATGGCAGGATATGTTTAAAGTACTGAAAGGGAAAAATATGCAATCAAGAGTACTGTACCCAGCAAGGATCTCTTTAAAAACTGATGGAAAAATAAAAACTTCTCAGACAAGCAAAAGTTAAAAGAATTCAATACCACCAAATGAGCTTTACAACAAATGTTAAATGGACTTATATATTCAAGAAATACAACAGAAGAACAAAGATCTACAAAATCAATCCCAAACAATAAGAAAATGGCAATAGGAACATATATATCAATAATTACTTTAAAATTAAATGGATTAAATCCTCCAACCAAAAGACACAGACTGGCTGAATAGATACAAAAACAAGACCTATATATATGCTGTCTACAAGAAACTCACTTCAGACACATATAGATTGAAAGTGAGAGGATGGAAAAATATATTCCATGCAAATGGGAAGCAAAAGAAAGCTAGAGTAGCAATCCTCATATCGGACAAAATAGACATTAAAATAAAGAAGATTACAAGAGATAAAGAAGGACACTACATAACAATCAAGGGAATCAATCCAAGAGGAAGACATAACAATTATAAATGTCTTTGCACCCAACATAGGAGCACCTCAATATATAAGACAAAAACTAACAGACATAAAATGAGAAATTGACAGTAACACAATAATAGGAGGAGATTTAACACCCCACACATATGGGGTGAACAGATCATCATAACAGACAATTAATAAGTAAACACAGGTCCTAAATTATACATCAAATGGGGTGGATCTCATGGATATCTTCAGGACATTCCATCCAAATGCAGAATGCACCTTCTCAAGTGCACACAGAACATTGTCCAGGATGGACCAGTCTTGGGTCACAAATCAAACCTCAGTAAATTTAAGAAAATTGAAATTGTATCAGGTATCTTCTCTGATCACAATGCTAGGAGACTAGATATCAATTACAAGAAGAAAGCTGTAAGAAACACAAACACATGGAGATTAAACAACACATTTCTGAATAACCAACAGGTTATTGAAGAAATCAAAAGGGAAATAAAAATTTTCTAGAAACGAATGACAATGAAAACAACTCCAAATCTATGGGATGCAGCAAAAGCAGTTTTAGAGGGAAGTTTATAGCAATACAATCCTACTTCAAGGAACAATAAAAACATTGAATAGACAACCTAACTTTACACCTAAAGCAACTGGAAAAAGAAGAAGAGAAAAACCCCAAAATTAGTAGAAGGAAAGAAATCATTAAGATCTGAGCAGAAATAACTGAAAAAGAAATGAAAGAAACAATAATAAAGATTAATAAAACTAAAAGCTGGTTCTTTGACAAGATAAACAAAATTGACAAACCCTTAGCCAGTCTCATCAAGAAAAAAAGAGAGAAGAATCAAATTAACAAAATTAGAAATGAAAAAGAAGAGGTTACAACAGACAATGCAGAAACACAAAGGAATATAAGAAACTATTATGAACAACTATATGTCAATAAAATAGATAACCTGGAAGAAATGGACAGATTCTTACAAAAGTTCAATCTTCCAAGACTGAACCAGGAAGAAATAGAAATTATGAAGAACCCAATTACAAGTACTAAAATTGAAGCTGTGATCAAAAATCTCCCCAAAAACAAAAGCCCAGGACCAGAAGGCTTCACAGGAGAATTCTATCAAACATTTAGAGAAGAGATAATGCTTATCTTCATAAAGGTTTTTCAAAAAATTGCAGAGAAAGGAATACTTCCAAATTCACTACAAGGTTATCATCACCCTGATACCAAAACCAGACAAAGACAACACACAAAAATAAAACTATAGGCCAATATCACTGATGTACATAGATGCAAAAATCCTCAACAAAATTTTAGCAAACAGAATTCAATAACACACCAAAAAGCTCATATACCATGATCAATTTGGGGTTATTCCAGGGACGCAAGAATTCTTCAATATATGGGATCAATCAATGTGATACACCATATTAATAAATTGAAAAATAAAAACCGTATGATCATCTCAATAGATGCAGAAAAAGCCTTTGGCAAAATTCAGCACCCATTTATGATTAAAACTCTTTAAAAAATCGGCATAGAAGGACCTACCTCAACATAATAAAGGCCATATATGATAAGCCTACAGCAAACGTTATTCTCAATGGTGAAAAACTGAAAGCTTTCCCGCTAAGATGAGGAACAAGACAAGGCTGTCCACTTTCACTATTATTATTCAACATAGCTCTGGAAGTCCTACCTATAGTAATCAGAGAAGAAAAAAATAAATAAATAAAAGGAATCCAGATCGGGAAAGAGTAAAGTAAAGCTCTCACTGTCTGCAGATGACATGATACTGTACATAGAAAACCCTAAAGATAGTATCAGAAAATTACTAGAGCTAATCAATGAATTGAGAAAAGTTGCAGGATACAAAATCAATACACAGAAATCACTTGCATTTCTATATACCAACAATGAAAAACCAGAAAGAGCAACTAAGGATTCAATCCCATTCACCATTGCAACAAAAAGAATTAAATATCTAGGAATAAGCTTACCTAAGGCACAAATGAATTGTACACAGAAAATTATGACACTAATGAAAAAATCAAAGATGACATAAACAGATGGAGAGCTATTCCATGTACCTGGGTAGGAAGAATCAATATTGTGAAAATGACTATACTACCAAAAATAATCTACAGATTTAATGCAATCTATATCAAATTATCAATTGCATTTTTCACAGGACTAGAACAAAAATTTTCACAATTTGTATGGAAATACAAAAGACCGTGAATAGCCAAAGCAGTCTTGAGAAAGAAGATTGGAGTTGGAGGAATCAAGCTTCCTGACTTCAGGTTACACTACAAAGCTACAGTCATCAAAACAGTATGGTGTTGGCACATAAACAGAAACATAGACCAATGGAACAAGATAGAAATTCCAGAAATAAACTCATGCACTTATGGGTACCTTATACGTGACAAAGGTTGCAAGAATATACAATGGGGCAGAGACTGCCTCTTCAATAAGTGGTGCTGGGAAAACTGGACAGCTATATGTAAAGGAATGAAATTAGAACACTTCTTAACATCACACACAAAGATAAACTCAAAATGGATTAAAGATCTCAAAGTATGACCAGAAACTATAAAATTCTTAGAGGAAAACATAGGTAGAATACTCGAAAACATAAATCAAAGCAAGATCCTCCATGACCCACCTCCTAGAGTAATGCAAATAAAAACAAAAGCAAAAGTGGTACCTGATTAAACTTAAAAGCTTTTGCACAGCAAAGGAAACTATAAGCAAGGTGAAAAGACAACCCTCAGAATGGGAGAAAATAATAGCAAATGAAACAACTGACGAAGGATTCATTTTCAAAATACACAAGCAAGTCATACAACTCAATACTAGAAAAACAAACAACCCAATCAAAAAGTGGGAAAAAGACCTAAACAGACATTTCTTCAAAGAAGACATACAGATGGCTAACAAACACATGAAAGAATGCTCAACGTCACTCATTATATATATATACAAATCAAAACTACAAAGAAATATCACCTCACACCAGTCAGAATGGCCCTCATCAAAATGTCTACAAATAATAAATGCTGGAAAGGGTGTGGAGAAAAGGGAATGCTCTTGCACTGTTGGTGGGAATGTAAATACATACAACGACTATGGAAGACGGTATGGAGATTCCTTAAAAACCTCATGTTGAGATTTGACATAAAACAGCAAAATTCTATAAAGCAATTATCCTTCAATAAAAAATAATTTAAAAAAAGGAATCAGGAGTAACTGTTTAATAATGTAACTTTATAAATAACTTAGGGAGACAAAGAATTCAGACAAAAAAATGGTACTGTAGGAAGATAATAACTATTATGATAAAGTAATCACTGTTTTCAGTTCAGTTAGTTCAGTTGCTCAGTCTTGCCTGACTCTTTGTGACCCCATGGAATACAGCATGCCAGGGCTCCTTGTCCATATCCACCTCCCAGAGTTTACCCAAACTCATGTCCATTGAGTCGGTGATGCCATCCAACCATCTCATCCTCTGTCATCCCCTTCTCCTCCCACCTTCAATCTTTCCCAGCATCAGGGTCTTTTCAAGTGAATCAGGTCTTCACATCAGGTGGTCAAAATATTGGAGTTTCAGCTTCAACATCAGTCCTTCCAATGAACACTCAGGACTGATCTTTAGGATGGACTGGTTGGATCTCCTTGCAGTCCAAGGGACTCTCAAGAGTCTTCTCCAACACCACAGTTCAAAACCATCAATTCTTCAGCGCTCAGCTTTCTTTACAGTCCAACAGTCACATCCATACATGACTACTGGAAAAACCATAGCCTTGACTAGATGGACCTCTGTTGGCAAAGTAATATCTCTGCTTTTTAATTTGCTGTCTAGATTGGTCCAGCAGATTACAAGAAATTTTGAACATAAAATGGAGGGGTGATGGTTGTATAGATAAATCAGATCAGATCAGATCAGTCGCTCAGTCGTGTCCGACTCTTTGTGACTCCATGAATCACAGCACGCCAGGCCTCCCTGTCCATCACCAACTCCTGGAGTTCACTGAGACTCACGTCCATCAAGTCAGTGATGCCATCCAGCCATCTCATCCTCTGTCATCCCCTTCTCCTCCTGCCCCCAATCCCTCCCAGCATCAGGGTCTTTTCCAATGAATCAACACTTCGCATGAGGTGGCCAAAGTACTGGAGTTTCAGCTTTAGCATCATTCCCTCCAAAGAAATCCCAGGGCTGATCTCCTTCAGAATGGACTGGTTGGATCTCCTTGCAGTCCAAGGGACTCTCAAGAGTCTTCTCCAACACCACAGTTCACAAGCATCAATTCTTTGGCACTCAGCCTTCTTCACAGTCCAACTCTCACATCCATACATGACCACTGGAAAAACCATAGCCTTGACTAGACCACCTGATCTGCCTCTTGAGAAATTTTTATGCAGGTCAGGAAGCAACAGTGAGAATTGGACATGGAACAATAGACTGGTTCCAAATAGGAAAAGGAATTCCTCAAGGCTGTATATTGTCACCCTGTTTATTTAACTTATATGCAGAGTACATCAGAAGAAACGCTGGACTGGAAGAAACACAAGCTGGAATCAAGATTGCTGGGAGAAATATCAATAACCTCAGATATGCAGATGACACCACCCCTATGGCAGAAAGTGAAGAGGACCTCAAAAGCCTCTTGATGAAAGTGAAAGTGGAGAGTGAAAAAGTTGGCTTAAAGCTCAACATTCAGAGAACAAAGATCATGGCATCCGGTCCTACCACTTCATGGGAAATAGATGGGGAAACAGTGTCAGACTCTATTTTTCTGGGCTCCCAAATCACTGCAGATGGTGACACCAGCCGTGAAATTAAAAGATGCTTACTCCTTGGAAGGACAGTTATGACCAACCTAGACAGCATATTCAAAAGCAGAGACATTACTTTGCCAAGAAAGGTTTGTCTAGTCAAGGCTATGGTTTTTCCTGTGGTCGTGTATGGATGTGAGGGTATAGATAAATAGATATCTATAAATATTGCATATCCAATTTTCAAATGAAAGCATGCTGATAATGAAGACAGAGATCACTCAAGAGAGATATGAAATTTAAAATTAGAGAAAAATATGATAGAACTAATCACACAGAAGGCACATAATCAGCAAATTATAATTAACTGGATAGAGACCAATAATTAGACTGCACATTTTTTTCCCATTCAATTTAAAAAGTGATTGTCAGATCATAGGACTAGACATTTAAGCCTAAGCAAAATAAGCCTGTAATTTCTGAAACCCATATATATTTGTAATCAGCTTAACATTTTCTAATTTTCTGGAGTTTGAGTTTTACACTCAGTAAGTGTTTTTTATGACAATAGTCTTAATGAGTTTCAATGAAAATAATTATGTAAAAAATGGAATATAATTATTCAAATCTGATATTGCCTCATATGATTGCTATGTGTATATATATATATATGATACACATATTAATATCCATATCTGAATATATGAATACCAATGTTCACTTTAGTATACTATTAATAATATGGGATAAATATCAATAACCTCAGATATGCAGATGACACCACCCTTATGGTGGAAAGTGAAGAGGAACTAAAAAGCCTCTTGATCAAAGTAAAAGAGGAGAGTGAAAAAGTTGGCTTAAAGCTCAACATTCAGAAAACTAAGATCATGGCATCTGGTCCCATCACTTCATGGGAAATAGATGGGGAAACAGTGGAAACAGAGTCAGATTTTATTTTTTAGGGCTCCAAAATCACTGTAGATGGTGACTGCAGCCATGAAGTTAAAAGACGCTTCCTCCTTGGAAGGAAAGTTATGACCAACCTAGATAGCATATTCAAAAGCAGAGACATTATTTTGCCAACAAAGGTCTGTTTAGTCAAGGCTGTGGTTTTTCCAGTGGTCATGTATGGATGTAAGAGTTGGACTGTGAAGAAAGCCGAGGGCCGAAGTATTGATGCTTTTGAACTGTGGTGTTGGAGAAGACTCTTGAGAGTCCCTTGGACTGCAAGGATGTCCAACCAGTCCATCCTAAAGGAGATCAGTCCTGAGTGTTCATTGGAAGGACTGATGCTAAAGCTGAAACTCCAATACTTTGGCCACCTGATGCAAAGAGCTGACTCACTGGGTAAGACTCTGATGCTGGGAGGGATTGGGGGCAGGAGGAGAAGGGGACGACAGAGGATGAGATGGCTGGATGGCATCACTGACTCGATGGACGTGAGTCTGAGTGAACTCTGGGAGTTGGTGATGGACAGGGAGGCCTGGCGTGCTGCGATTCATGGGGTTGCAAAGAGTCGGACATGACTGAGCGACTGAACTGAACTGGACTAATATGGATATAGAGTGTCATTTCTAATACATTTGTAAATGAGAAATGTTACATTCAAAGTATTTTTGAGCTATTCACCCACAATAAACTTTAAGAAATCAGACTCTGAAATACAATACAATGAGAAGTTTAAAGTAGTGCTATCGAATTTCACATTTCCTTAGGAAGTTTTAGTGTCATCACATACTATGCACATGGGTGTTTTGAACATGTTTGGACTTCTTGGTGTAGGTTTTATCAAAGCCTTTTTGAAAATCACAAGTTGTGTTTAGCGTCAACAGCGGTGATCGAGTAGACAAGTAAAACCTTGTCTTAAACTGAGATCTAAAGACATCTTAGAATCAAACAACTGGACTTTTGAAATCCATTAGATTATCAGACTTTGTTGAAAGCAGGAAAAAGCAGGAAAAGAGAGAAGCTCTTAGGTAAGGAGGCACAATAAAATAACAAAAGATAGCTTTGTATTATAGCTAGTGATCTGAGGATTATTCTCAGTTTTTTTCAAATACTTGATGTAGAAGTGACTTTTGGTAGCCTTCACTGAAATTTAGCATCCTGGCATTCTCAATGTGTCTGCCTTTTCTTTAGAAGATGCTGTATTTACTCCTAGACTTTGGCATTGTAAAGTCTAAGTGCAAATTAACTGTTAGAACCCACCCCCCACCCCCACATTTTGGTGATTTTAAAGACATGTGGAGCTGAACAGAAATTATGTGTCTTATTGATGTACTTCTTACATTATAATAAAGAATTTTAACTTCATTTTATGACTGAATAAAAAAATTTAAGGGATTAAATTACTCACAGATAGATATTTTGAGCTTCTTAATATGGGATGTGCTGACAAACAGCCCCAGAAAATTTCTGTGTTTTAAGCCTCTGATTGGGTTTTATGCTTTCTTTTCTTTGAAGTTAAGCTACTTTTTCTTGAGCTTTTAAAGAAATCCAGTGAGTTATCTTTATCTTTGCTTTCAGTAAATATCCTAGCTACACAAACAACCAGGTGATTTTAAATAAACCTATGGAGTCAAAGTTTAATGTTTTTAACAATTAAAACTTAAAAAATAAATAAAGCTTACATATATTTACAATATTTATGGTTATTATTGTGCTATGTTATCAGTAAGGTTTTTAAGGCAAATCTCTACAATTTAAAATACTTTCAGGGGAAGAGTTCAGCACAGGGGAGAATCAAGAATAGCTATGTGTGTTTCTTATTTAAGTAAGTTACATACATTTTTGCAAGCATTTCTTTTCACAGTGACCTGTAACTCCTCCCATGGACGTATCCTTAGCTGGAGTTGCCAAGTGCTCATAGACTAATTAGGGGACACGTGTTTTTCATTTCTACAGAGGAATGTGCATTTCCAGTTCCCACTATGGTAAGGAGTCAACTATAAATGCTAAGTTCTTGTGTTCTTCCATTTTGAGAAATAGATGATAAGAAAAACTAATTTGCTTAGATTAAATTGATACAGTAAGAGCCAGTAGTAATGGCCAGCGGGTTACTAATGCCATGCTTTTAATTTCTAATGAATTTATCCTGCTGGGATTTTAACAGTAATTGTGATGAATTTAATAAAATGAACTAGATATACAACAAAATACAAAAATGCAAGGATATATAGCTATTAAAATTTATAATATTCAAACTTATCAAATCTTACCTGACAAAGTATATCCTTAAGGCTTCTTTCAGAAAATTTAAAGCTGCCTTTTAAAAATCAGAAACCAATGTTGTGCTTTAACTGTTCCTCTGGATTCTACCAATCTGGCCTCTCTCCTGAAATTGCCTTCTCTCTCCTCTGTGTCACCACCTTTATTATTACTATTTTTTGAAACTTAACCTCAGTTATGCGATAAGATCGTCCATATTAAGAATAAAGTCAACAATTCTCTCTCAATGTCATTTTGCTCTTTGACTGTTGCTGAATGCAATGATTTTCTCTTTCCTGTTTCTCTGCTCCATTTCACAGCAACTTTTCTTAAAGCTGCCTCCACCTCCACCTCCCATTCTTCTCTAAATCAGAACCAATTGGAAGTAATCATCTCCACAGCTCTGCTAAAAGTGATCTTGCCAATATCTTCAGTTACTCATGTTGACAGATCTGGTGGTCAGATTCTTTTTTCCATTTTACTTGAACACTCAATACTTATGGATAGTGTTGATATATTGTTCTTTATCCTCTTAAAGCCTTTTGTCCTGGTTTCTATAATTTCTTGAAGGTTCAATTTTCCTCCTCCAGTACCAGCCATCAGTCAGTTTTCTTTGTCAGTTCTTACTACTAGGCTTGATGTCTAAATGTTGGGATGCCCCATGGCTCAGTTGTAAATAAGCCTTTTCCTCTTTTCTGTTTATATCCTCTTCATAGTTTATCTCCTCTAGTGCCTTTGTTTACATACAGCCTTTATGTCGATGGTTGCCAAATTAGTACCCTAGGTCTTAGTATTCCTCTGAAGTTCCAACTACGTAGTCAGATGCTTAAGAGACATGTCAAAATTAACTGACCAAAGCATAATCTTGATGTTCATTCTGACCCCCAAGTATGTTTCTCCTCCAGTGTTTCATTACTCTTGATCTTTCAAGTTATTTAAGTGTAATCCATTATCTCATCTTTATAACATCAATAACCTAATTGATGGCTCTGTTTCCATCTATGTGTGGATATGTTTCTCACATCTATGTGCATTGTTAACAAACTAATCTGGACTTTGGTAAGGAGAGGCTTTATTCAAATGGATTACTGCAAGAAGAGGGAAAGGACAATAGGAGGAGGAAAACTCTCAGAAATAAGGAGTGCTTTTCTGTCATGAGCTCTGCAAGCAGCTGAGCAATTGAGCTAAAAAGGATTTTCTCTTGTTGGGAGGAGTACACTGGTTAGGAAGATGGGATATGAGGAAGGAGGGTAAGTAGGTGTCTTGATGGGATAGTAAATCAGAGTATGTTAACATGAAGACAGCCTGTTTTCAGGACAGTGTGTATGCTGGCTCGTCTAAAGGTGCATCCAAGGTCAAAAGTCTGGAGGAAGGGGAGAAAACTGAACATTGTTTCAGTAACTAGCAGTTTGTTCTCATTGATCAGTGTGACAAAATAGTTCAGCCAATCATTTATAAGGCAAATAAAGGGAATTTGGAGAGTCTGTGTCTTGCCTTGTCAGAGATAAACGTGTTGTGGGATATCTGAGTCTCACTTATGTCTTCTGGGAAGGACATTTCTTTGCAGTAAGCTGTTTCCAAGAAGACAAAAAGGTAGATGTCTTAGCTGTCACTGTTTTCCATGAGCACAGGACTCCTGTAAAATTAAATGTTGACAGAATTGCTATTTTACTTCTTATTCATTGATTGGGCAGAATTATCTTTCACAGAGTATTTGTTTCACACTTAAAAGCTTTTCATTTTTTTAAATTTATGATGAAATCTAAACTTCTCATTATCTTCAAGGTTCTATCTATTTAGGAACCTGTCTGTTTCTCTGAATTCATTTGGGAATTCATTCCCTCTTGTCTAGTATGCTGCAAGCCCCTGGCCTTCTCAGCGTGCTTCCAAACAAGCCAGGTCCTCTTCTAGACCTAGAATGTAAGGCCTGTGAAAGCAGGGACTGTTCTGCTTAGTCTCTGGCATGCTGTATTCTCAGAAGTGGAATTTCCCTGGCACATAGTAGCCAGATATCCAAACAATATGCTAATGAAAAAACACCTGAGGTGTTGGCATGATTTTATGAATGGTTCTTAGTTTATATTCACTTGGTGATACATTTTGACAGAAATTTAATTTTGACTTAGGCTTGCTAGCTAAATAGTGAAGTATAGTGTGGTCATTATTATTGTTATTTTTGTGTGGGAATCATGTGAATCCTATGTCTTAGATTCATTATTTCCTATGAATATTTAAATTTTTTCTTACTTTAAAGGGAAGAAATAACACATGCATGATCATGTGCACAAATGACGTACTTTATATGTTATTTATGTATCATAACAGTGCCCATTCTTTCTATGTTGCATCTGTTGAGAATATTTCAAGTGCTACTCTATAGATCTAAAAGGAATATTTTCACTGCCCTTAGCTCCTTCCCATTTTATAGTGGTCAGAATACAACAGTTTTTCCCTCTTCTTCACTTCTGGGAGCAAAGGAAAAAATTAAGTCATTTCTAGTCTGTAGCATTTTGAACGAACTCTGTTAACCAGGAAATAAGAACTTTTTCATTCTTTCCCTGATATTTGGCAATCTTACATAATCAAAAGCAGTTTTGTCTTTAAAGAGTCTAGTGACTTTTGAATGAATCTGTAATATGGAGACAACAATTAATGTCAGAAGAATTCTCTTAATTTTTCTTCTACAAAAATCCATTCAATGGCCCAGTTCAAAAATGCCTCATCACTAAATAATTCTGGATTATTGGTGATATGTAAATAGAATAGGGCTTCCCTCATAGCTCAATTGGTAAAGAATCTGTCTGCAGTGCAGGAGACTCAGGTTTGATTCCTGGGTAGAGAAGATACCCAGAAGAAGGAAATGGCAACCCACTCTAGTATTCTTGTCTGGAGATCACCATGGACAGAGGAGCCTGACAGGCTATAGTCCATGGGGTCACAAGAGTTGGATATGACTGAGTGGCTAAACCACCACCACCAGATAGAAAAAGAAGAGGAGTATCAGAAGCCAAAATTACCTGAGACAATTTAAGTTTAAGGACTACTCATCTAAAATGGGTAGTGTTCTGATAGGTTTGGCATATTCAGGTTTGATCTGAGCCAGTGTTGATGAAACAGATCCAATGCATTGATGAAATTCAGCTACATAAGAATATAAAGTAGCCAATGTTAAAATTAGTCAAGGTAAGCACCTTATGATTCCAGGTGGAGAGGACTCTAGGAGCAGAATAGTAGCTGGCACTTAGGTGTATGGAGAAGAGGTACCAAAGTCAAATCTGGGCAGGACTGAGGGGATTACCAGGGGAAACAGCCAAGAAATCCAGCATTCTACTGTCCAGACTCAGTGTATTATTGTGGTTCCAAGTAGGAAATTGGGTCAAGCTGAGAGATTGAGGGAAGGATACCTGAATCTCAAAAACAAACAAACAAATAAAATGAAACCACACACACACAAACAAACCCTAGAAACATACAGATTGCAACTTCTGGATAGGTTTCTTATGCTGGTCAGTATCAGTTGCATAAAACAAGTGAGGCCAATAACATATTGAAGGACTACAATGCCAACAGCCAAGTGGGCCTAAAGAATTCTGACTTTGTTCAATGTTTAGATAACTCTGGAAAGCATCTTTATCAAGATTAAGGAGATGATCACTCTTAGTTTATATTCTCAACTCATTTACACTCCTACAGTGAAGGTCTTTATGGACAGTGTCTATGTTTGTATTGATTACATGCATACATGACATTCTTTTGATATTTATAAATTTGTTTATACTCTGCCATTTACTGTCCTTCAGTTTGCCTAATTTTGCAATATGATAATAGTAAATAGACCTGCAGTTTGTATTTTTTGTTTTAATTATCTCTTGACAAAAAAAAGAAGTTTGGTTTATAATCACGTATTACAATGCTATGTTATTCTGAGTTCTGCCCATGGACATGTTTCTTTGAATTAGCAAAGGATTGACAGTTAAAAAAAAAATATATATATATATATATATATATATATATATATATATATATATATATTTAGGCAGATCAGGCATTCTTCAGTTTTCTAGAGTCCTGACAAGTCCCTTTTAGGCAACCCAGCTGTTGCCTAACTTTACAAAACCTGCCTGGCCACAGAGGCATTTAAATTTTAAACTTTTACTTTACATGCATGGAATGGTAGGAGAAAGGTATGAACTGAGAAGAAAAATAATTTTTCATATATTTTAATCTGAAAATAAATTTTTGCAGCATCAAACTAAGCATCTGGTACATTGCATCCTGATAAATAAAGTTGTGATTGTTTTGAAATTAAATAGAAAGAGGTTCTATGTTTAAATAAAGCTTTATTTACTTTTATCTATACTATATGGCTATTTTGGTTAATTAATTTTTCTTCCTTTGTTTTTATGATATCAAAAGCAATATATACTCATTTTGTGAGTTTAAAAGGTACAGCTAAGTGTGGAGATTTAAGAAAATTTACTCTTAAACACAACACACAGAAGAAACCAATGTTGAAATTATGGTTTATACCTTTCAAATTTTTATACATCTTTATGTACTTATGTTTATGTCTTTTCTATAATACCTATATATGAAAATAAATGTGTATATATCTCTTTTGTATTGAAAATGGATTAAAACAAATGGGAACTATTTTATTTATTATTTTCATTCATTTGATTTATTTTTAAGATTCCTCACATAAGTATAACAAAGTATTTGTCTTTCTCTGACTTATTTCACTTAATATTATACCCTCTAGAACCCCCTATTTTGTAAATGGCAAAATTTCATATTTTATGACTGTGTAGTATTCCTATATATATATATATACACACACACACACACACACCCCACATCTTTATCATATACACCAGATCTTTATCCATTCATCTATTGATGGGCACTTAAGTTGCTTCCAGTCTTGGCAATTCTAAATGATGTTGCCATGAACATGGAGGTACATGTATCTTTCATTTACTGTTTTTGTTTTCTTTAGATATATGCCAAACTGTGGAACTGATGGATATTTGATAGTTATACTTTTCATTTTTTGAAGAACTTCCATACTGTTTTCCATGATGGCTATGCTAATTTACATTCCTACCAACTGTGTACAAGTGCTTCCTTTTTTTCTGACATCCTCATCAACATTTGTTATTTGTATTCCTCTTGACGATAGCCATTCTGACAGGTGTGAGGTAATATCTCATTATGATTTTGATTTGCATTTATCTGGGATACATTTGAACTTACTTTGGGATGTTAATCATCTTTTCATGTGCGTGCTGTCCATCTATAAGTCTTCTTTGAAAAAATGTCTACTCAGGTCTTTTGCTGTTTTTAATCAGGTGGCTTGTTTTTGACATTGTGTTTTATGAGCTATTTATAGTTTGGATATTAACTCTTTATTGGTGTTATCATTTTCAAATATTTTATTTCATTCAGTAGGTTGCCTTTTAATTTTTTGGATAGTTTCCTTTGTTGTGCAAAAGCTTTTAAGTATAATCAAGTCCCATTTTTTTATTTAGGCTTTTTCTTTTTCCATATAAGACTGATCCAAAAAATGCTGCTATTATTTATGTCAGAGTGTCCTGCCTATGTTCTTTTGTAGGAATTTTATGGATTCCAGTCTTGCATTTAGGTCTTTAATCCAGTTTTTAATTTTGTTATGTATATGATGTGAGAAAATTTCCCCAATTTCATTCTTTTACATGTAGCTGTCCAGTTTTACCAGCATTAGTTACTAAAGAGACTGTCTTTTCCCCATTGGCTATCCCTGCCTCCTTTAATATAGAATTAACAATTGTGTGTGGGTTTGCTTCTGGAAAAACCTTATTTTTCTGGGCTCCAAAATCACTACAGATGGTGATTTCAGCCATGAAATTAAAAGACACTTACTCTTTGGAAGGAAAGTTATGACCAATCTAGACAGCATATTAAAAAGCAAAGACATTATTTTGCCAAAAAAGGTCCGTCTAGTCAAGGCTATGGTTTTTCCAGTGGTCATGTATGCATGTGAGAGTTGGACTATAAAGAAAGCTGAGTGCCAAAGAACTGATGCTTTTGAACTGTGGTGTTGGAGAACTTTTGAGAGTCCCTTGGACCACAAGGAGATCCAACCAGTCCATCCTAAAGGAGATCAGTTTTGGGTGTTCATTGGAAGGACTGATGTTGAAGCTGAAACTCCAATACTCTGGCCACCTGATGCGAAGAGCTGACTCATTTGAAAAGTCCCTGACGCTGGGAAAGATTGAAGGGCAGGAGGAGAAGGGGATGACAGAGGATGAGATGGTTGGGTGGCATCATCGACTACATGGACGTGGGTTTGGGTGGACTCCGGGAGTTGGTGATGGACAGGGAAGCCTGGTGTGCTGCGGTTCATGGGGATGCAAAGAGTCAGACACAACTGAGTGACTGAACTGAACTGAACTTGCTTCTGGACTCTCTATTCTGTACCATTGATCTCTGTGTCTGTTTTTGTGCCAATATTATTTTGTTTTGATAGCTTTGGAGCGTAGTCTGAAGTCAGGGAGCATGATACATCCATTTCTGTTCTTCTTTCTCAAGATTATTAATATTTTTACTATTTAGAGTCTTTTGTGTTTTCATACCAATTTTAAGTTATTTGTTCTAGTTCTATGAAAAATGCAACTGATATTCTGATGGAAATTGCATTGAATCTGTAGATTGCCTTGGGTAGTATGGTCATTTAAACAATATTAACTCTTATAATCCATGAACACAGTGTCTTTTCCTACTGTGCATGTTGTTCTCAATTTCTTTACCAGCGTCTTATAGTTTTCAGAGTACAGGTCTCTTATCTCCTTAGTTATATTTATCCCTAGGTATTTTATTTTTTTTTTGATGGGATGGCAAGTGGGATTATTTCTTTAAATTCTCTTTCTGATTTTTTTGTTGTTAGTGTGTAGAACTGCAACAGATTTCTGTGTATTAATTTTGTATCCTAAAAATTTGTTGGATTCGTTAATGAGCTCTGGTAGTTTTGTGGCATTTTTAGTATTTTCGGTGTATACTTTCATCATCTGCAATAGTGCAGTTTTATTTCTTTCCTTCCAATATGGATTCCATTTATTTGCTGTCCACTTTGATTGCAGTGGCTAGGATTTCACATTCTATGTTTAATAAAACTGGTGAGTGGGCATTCCTGTATTTTTCTTAATCTCAGAGGAACTGCTTTCAGCATTTCACTGTTGAGTGTGACATTAACTGTATGTTTATTATCAGTTCAGTTCAGTCACTCAGTCATGTCCAGTGCTTTGTGACGCCATGGATTACAGGATGCCAGGCCTCCCTGTCCATCACCAACTCCTCTTGTTTGCTCAAACTCATGTCCATCGAGTTGGTGATGCCATCTAACCATCTGAACCTCTGTTGTCCAATTTTCCTCCTGCCTCTAATCTTTCCCAGCATCAGGATATTTACCAGCAAGTCAGTTCTTCACATCGAGGGGCCAAAGTATTGGAGCTTCAGCTTCAATATCAGTCCTTCCAATGAATATTTAGGGCTGATTTTCTTTAGGGTTGACTAGTTTGATTTCCTTCTGTCCAAGAGACTCTCAAGAGTCTTCTCCAACACCACAGTTCAAAAGCATCAGTTCTTCAACCCTCTGCCTTCTTTGTGGTCCAAATCTCACGTCCATACATGAGTACTGGAAAACCCATAGCTTTGATTAGATGGACCTTTGTTGTCAACATAATGTCTCTGCTTTTTAATATGCTGCCTAGGTTCGTCATAGCTTTTCTTCCAAGGAGCAAGAGTCTTTTAATTTCATGGCTGCAGTTGAGATGGTTGGATCTGCAGTGATTTGGGAGCTCAAGAAAAGAAAGTCTGTCACTGTTTCCATTGTTTCCCCATCTATTTGCCATGAAGTGATGGGACTGGAAGCTATGATCTTAGTTTTTTGAATGTTGAGCTTTAAACCAGATTTTTTACTCTCCTCTTTCACTTTCATCGAGAGGCTCTTTAGTTCTTCTTCGCTTTCTACCATAAGGATGGTGTCATCTGTATATCTGGGTCTATTGATATTTCTCCCTGCAATCTTGATTCCAGCTTGTGAGTCATCCAGCTGGACATTTTGCATGATGTACTCTGTATTAAGTTAAATAAGCAGGGTGATGGTATACAGCCTTGACATACTCCTTTCCCTATTTGGAACCATTCTGTTTTTCCATGTCCAGTTCTAACTATTGCTTCTTAACCTGCATACAGATTTCTCAGGAGGTAGGTCAGGTGGTCTGGTATTCCTATCTCTTTCAGAATTTTCCAGTTTGCTGTGATCCATGTAATCAAAGGCTTTCACAAAGTCAATGAAGCAGAAGTAGATGTTTTTCTGGAGCTCTCCTGCTTTTTCAATGATCCCATGGATGTTGGCAATTTGATCTTTGGTTCCATTGCCTTTTCTAAATCCAGCTTGAACATCTGGAAGTTCTCAGTTCATATGCTGTTGAAGCCTAGGTTGGAGAATTTATGGCCTTTATTATGTTATGTTCCCTGTACACTGATTTTGTGGAGAGTTTTATCATAAGTGAATGTTGAACTATTTCAAAAGTTATTTCTGCATCATAAGTTTGTTGTATGATTTTTTTTCTTTAATTTGTTAATGTGGTGTACTACTAGGGTCTCTGTCTATAGGGCCTTAGGGGTCCTGGGGTTAGTGTCTATGCACTGGGATGTGGGGTTGGGTCCTAGGGCCCTGGGCTGAGTGGATAGGACTGTCCTGGACTGACAGTGGACTCAGGGCGCCTGAAAGCAGCCTGCCTACTAACAGGTGGGGCTGTGACCCCACCCAGCTATTACTTGGTGTGCAGTATCCTATCACTGGAGTCAGCAGGCTGGTGGGTGGGGCCAGTTCAGTTCAGTTCAGTTGAGTTCAGTCACTCAGTTATGTCCTACTCTTTGTGATCCATGGACTGCAGCATGCCAGGCTTCCCTGTTCATCACCAACTCCTGGACCTTACTCGAACTCACGTCCATTGAGTGGGTGATGCCATCCAACCATCTCATCCTATATTGTCCCCTTCTCCACCCACCTTCAATCATTCGAGTCAGCTCTTTGCATCAGGTGGCCACGTATTGGAGTTTCAGCTCCATCATCAGTCCTTTCAATGAATTATCAAGACTGATTTCCTTTAGGATGAACTGGTAGTATCTCCTTGCACTCCAAGGGACTATCAGGAGTCTTACCTAACACCAAGGTCAAAAACATCAATTCTTCAGCACTCAGCTATCTTTATAGTCCAACTCTCACATCCATACATGACTACTGGAAAAACCAAAGCTTTGACTAGATGGACCTTTGTTGGCAAAATAATGTTTCTGCTTTTTAATATGATGTCTAGGTTTCTCATAGCTTTTCTTCTAAGGAGGAAGTGTCTTTTAATTTCATGGCTGTAGTCACCATCTGCAGTGATTTTGGAGCCCCAAAAAATAAAGTCTGACACTGTTACCAATGTCTCCCCATCTATTTGCCATGACGTGATGGGACCAGATGCCATGATCTTAGTTTTCTGAATGTTGAGATTTAAGCCAACATTTTCACTCTCCTCTTTCACTTTCATCAGGAGGCTCTTTAGTTCTTCTTCACTTTCTGCTATAAGGGTCATGTCATTGTTTATCTGAGGTTATTGATATTTCCCCCAGCAATCTAGATTCCAGCTTGTGCTTCCTCCAGCCCAGCATTTCTCATGATGTACACTGCATATAAGTTAAATAAGCAGCATGACAATATACAGCGTTGACATACTCATTTCCTGATTTGGAACCAATCTGTTGTTCCATGTCCAGTTCTAACTGTTGCTTCTTGATGTGCATACTAATTTCTCAGGAGGCAGGTTAGGTGGTCTGGTAGTCCCATCTCTGAGAATTTCCCACAGTTTGTTGTGATCCACACAGTCAAAGGCTTGGGCATAGTCAATAAAGCAGAAATAGATGTTTTTCCAGAACTTTTTTGCTTTTTCAATGATCCAATGGATGCTGGAAATTTAATCTCTGGTTCCTCTGCCTTTTCTAAATCCAGCTCAAACATGTGGAAGTTCATGGTTCATGTACTGTTGAAGCCTTACTTGGAGAATTTTGAGCATTACTTTGCTAGCGTGTGAAAAGAGTGCAATTGTGCAGTAGTTTGAGCATTCTTTGGCATTGTCTTTCTTTGGGATTGGGATGAAAACTGACCTTTTCCAATCCTGTGGCCACTGTTGAGTTTTCCAAATTTGCTGGCATATTGAGTGCAGCAATTTCACAGCATCATCTTTTAAGATTTGAAATAGCTCAACTGGAATCCCATCACCTCCACTAGCTTTGTTTGTAGTGATGCTTCCTAAGGCCCACTTGAATTCACATTCTAGGATGTCTGGCTCTAGGTGAGTGATCACACCATTGTGATTATCTGGGTCATGAAGATCTGCTTTGTACAGTTCTTCTGTGTATTCTTGCCACCTCTTCTTAATATCTTCTGCTTCTGTTAGGTCCATACCATTTCTGTACTTTATCCTGCCCATCTTTGCATGAAATATTCCATTGGTATCTCTAATTTTCATGAAGAGATCTCTAGTCTTTCACATTCTATTGTTTTCTTCTATTTCTTTGCATTGATCACTGTGGAAGGCTTTCTTACCTTTCCTTGCTATCTTTGAAATTTACATTCAAATGGGTATATCTTTCCTTTTTTCCTTTGCTTTTTGCTTCTCTTCTTTTCACAGCAATTTATAAGGCCTCCTCAGACAGCCATTTTACCTTTTTGCATTTCTTTATCTTGGGGATGGTTTTGATCCCTGACTCCAGTGCAATGTCACAATCCTCTGTCCATAGTTCTTCAGGCACTCTGTCTAACAGATATGATCCCTTGAATCTATTTGTCGCTTCTACTTTATAATTGTAAGGGATTTGATTTAGGTCATACCTGAATGGTCTAGTGGTTTTACCTACTTTTTTCAGTATAAGTCTGAATGTGGCAATAAGGAATTCATGATCTGAGCACCTGATCTTGTTTTTGCTGACTGTGTAGAACTTCTCCATCTTTGGCTGCAAAGAATATAATCAGTCTGATTTCAGTGTTGGCCATCTGGTCATGTCCATGTGTACAGTCTTCCTTTGTGGTGTTGGAAGTGTGTTTGCTATGACCAGTGTGTTCTCTTGGCAAAACTCTATTACCCTTTGGTCTGCTTCATTCTGTACTCCAAGGCCAAATTTGCCTGTTACTCCAGGTATTTCTTGACTTCCTACTTTTGCATTCCAGTCCACTATAATGAAAAAGACATCTTTTTTGGGTGTTAGTTCTAGAAGGTCTTGTAGGTCTTCATAGAACCGTTAAACTTCAACTAGTGCTCGAACCATGTACCAGTGCTGATAAGCTTGAAGGTTTCCAAAATGATTCTTGCCAGCACCAGTGTCCAGTGGTAGAACAAGGTCCTGAAAATGGCCACCACCAGTGTCTGTTTGCTGATGGTAAGCTCCATTACCTCCTACCTTTCCAGGAGACTCACCAAAATCAGCAGGGGTTGTGACCCAGACTCTTTTCAATTATTGCTTTTGCCTTGGGTCCAAGAAGGTGTGAGATTTTGAGTACACCCTTTAAGAGTGGAGTCTCTATCTCCCTAGCCCACTGTTTCTCCCCAAAGTAAGCCACACTGGTCTTCAAAGACAAACATTATGGGGGCTCCTCTTTCCATCACAGAACACTCGGGCTTGGCAACCCAATATGGGACTCAGACTTGTTCTTGGGGAGAACATTTTCAATTTTAATTATTCTCTTGATTTTAGGTTGCTTAACTGGGGATATATGTCTTTAGTGGGGGAGTCGATATGTGTCTTGACTGTACTGGGACTCTGCCCCTCCTGTCCATCTCCTTGTGGTTTCTTTTTATATGTTTAGTTGTAGAGGATTTTTTGATGCTAAATTCTGTTTTTTCTCATCACTAGTTTCTCTGTAAATAGTTATAATTTTCGTGTGTCCTTAGAGTGGGAGGCTCAAGTTCTTCTTACTCTGCTATCTTAGCCAATCTCCTCCTAAAGTATTATTTTAAATGGATATTTTTCAAAACACAGTAAAGAGGACAACTGTAAATAATAATACATGGCTATATTGTTGTATATATACTGTATACTATAGTATGTATAAAACACTTTTTTTATTCAACACAAATTGCCTTGACTTGAGTGACTAAGAGTTATTTGAGGCATTGATAGTATTTATATTTATTTGTATGTGATATACATATTTTGGGAATGTGTAATGATATAAATACCCATATTTGTACATATTTGTATTCCGTGAGTTTGAATGAACTCCGGGAGATGGTGATGGACAAGGAGGCCTGGCGTGCTGTGATTCATGGGGTCACAAGGAGTCGGACACGACTGAGTGACTGAACTGAACTGAGAGTAATTTTCTAGAGTTAATGAATTCGTTTGTGAAGAAGTCAAAGGCTATATCATAAAGTTATTTCCGTTTATTTATCTGTTTTAAATTATGGAATCATGATGAAAAATTAGAAATTACTGTTTAAATTTAATAATTTAGCAGATTATGTTTGGTCACAATGCTTAAATTATCTAAGTTCAAATTACTAAGGATAGACATGAGGTCAGATATTAGTTAATTTTTGAACTCTAGTTTTAGCTAATAAAACTTTATTTTGTATTAGATATTTAATAATAGTTTGTATTTTAGTAGAAAAAACTTGGGACTTCCCTGGTGGCTCAGTGATAAAGAAACTGCCTGAAGTTCAGAAGACCAGGTTTGATCCCCGAGTTGGGAAGAAACTCTGGAGGAGGACATGGCAACCCACTCCACTACTCTTGCTTGGAGAATCCCATGGACAGAGGAGTCTGGCAAGCTACAGTCCATAGTGTCACACAGAGTCAGCCACAACTGTAGCAACTAAGCAGCAGCAGAAACATTTTATCATTTAAATTGTGAAGATTTTAGAAATCAACAGTAAACAGAGGCTACATGACCTACCAATATACCACATTCTCCATTGGTAGCTATCCAAATTGCAGATATAAAAAATACAGATTAAAAAACTGTTCAATACATCTGTGTCTCTTTTGCTGTCTCGCATATAGGGTTGTCATTACCATCTTTCTAAATTCCATATATATACATTAGTATACTGTATTGATGTTTTTCTTTCTGGCTTACTTCACTCTGTATAATAGGCTCCAGTTTCATCCACCTGTATAATATCATATAAGAAACAAATCGCCAGTCCACATTCAATGCTGGATACAGGAAGCTTGGGGCTGGTGCACTGGGATGACCCAGAGGGATAGTATGGGGAGGGAGGTGGGAGGGGGGTTCAGGATGGGGAACACGTGTACACCCGTGGTGGATGCATGTTGATGTATGGCAAAACCAACACAATATTGTAAAGTAAAAAAAAAAAAAAAAAAAAGACACAATTTACATAAAAAAATTACAGATTAGAGAATTAAAGGGCTTCCCAGGTGATGTTAGTGGTAAAGAACCTGCCTGCCAATGCAGGGGACATAAATGACACTGGTTGGATCCTTGAGTTGGGAAGATTCCTCTGGAGGAGGGCATGGCAACCCACTGCAGTATTCTTGCTTGCAAAATCCCATGAACAGAGGAGCCTGGTGGGCTATAGTCCATAAGGTCACAAAGAGTCATGCACAACTGAAGTGACTTAGCAGCAGTAGAACCTGTTAGTAATGCTGCTACTGCTAAGTCACTTCAGTCGTGTCCGACTTTGTGCGACCCCATAGACAGCAGCCCGCCAGGTTCCCCAGTCCCTGTGATTCTCCAGGCATGAACACTGGAGTGGGTTGCCATTTCCTTCTCCAATGCATGAAAGTGAAAACTGAAAGTAAAGTCGCTCAGTTGTGTCCGACTCTTAGCGACCCCATGGACTGCAACCTACCAGGCTCCTCCTCCTATGGGATTTTCCAGGCAAGAGTACTGGAGTGGCGTGCCATTGCCTTCTCCAATCCGTAATGCTAGCACCATAAATATTTACCTGTCCTGGGACAGTGGTCTCTACTGTGGAGTAATGCTTCAGTGCAGCACAAAAAGAAAGAATCGAGCTGCTGCTCATACTTCATTTTCTAGTAAGAATAAGGGGGAAGTGAGGACCCTAAACTGGACAGGGAATAGATATAGAATAGATATTCTATTTATGAATACATTCAGCCATAAGTTCATATGAGTGGCAAACCTGACAAGTATTTATGGGTAAAACACTACCACGTGTGAAACAAATAAAAGCAGAATACCATCACAGTAAAAGTGTTCACTTTGTAAAAAGGCAAGAGATCTAAAACAATTTTAATTCATGGCTCAAAATATACCTTCATACAGCTCATTTTCAGATTGGTCACACCTCTACAGTGGCTTTTGCTACCAGTGACTCAACGGTGGAAAGTCAGTTATTGTCAATAGCTTATGTCTCTCATTTGTCTTCAGAGGATTTTGACACGTTGCATTTATTTGTGCCAAATTTAGTGATAGTTCAGATCTTTATCTTTGTTCAGTTCAGTTCAGTTCAGTCGCTCAGTCGTGTCTGACTCTTTGCGACCCCATGAATCGCAGCTCGCCAAGCCTCCCTGTCCATCACCAACTCCTGGAGTTCACTCAGACTCATGTCCATCGAGTCAGTGACACCATCCAGCCATCTCATCCTCTGTCGTTTCCTTCTCCTCCTGCCCCCAATCCCTCCCAGCATCAGAGTCTTTTCCAATGAGTCAACTCTTCGTATGAGGTGGCCAAAGTACTGAAGTTTCAGCTTTAGCATCATTCCTTCCAAAGAAATCCCAGAGCTGATCTCCTTCCTATCACATAATAGACAACTGGATTAAATTTTTCCAAAAATAAACTATTAATTGAAAAATAAAACTAATACCTTAAATAAAAGTGAACAAGTTCAATGACAGAGCTGTGATTTTGAATATTTTTTCAACCAGAGTTTAAGAAAAAATGAGGGCAGTATAATCAAACATAAAATGAATTGGTCAAATATTCAATAGTATAAAAAGATATATGTATACTGTTAAAAATCAACTTTACTCTGAGGCATATTTTCCCTGAGATATTTGTGAATTTCTTAGCACATTTACTTAAATCTGTTTACCTGTTGGTAATCTATGTTTACAATTTCAGTTTATAATAGCTAATTGAGGTTTTTCTATCTATCCAGGGACTGAAACTTTATTTTATTTTGTTTCTGAAATTCTAGTATCTAAAACAGTGTCTGGGACACAATAAAAATTCACTAAATGTTTATTGAGTGAATGAATATTATGCATGGGAATAAAAATAATGAATATTTTGCCTACCTATATAAATATGAAAGATACAGCATATGTATATATGTATATGTAGACAGATACATATCAGTATGATTGTTAACTGGGTGGGGGGGTTTGTTAATGGGATTAACTGGGTGGGAGGATTCTTAATCATTCATATATATATAATTGTTAACTGGGTGGGGTGAGGGTTAATGGACCTAGGGAAGAGAGCTTCAAATGCATTTTCCCCAAGCATTGTTCTAGCTGCTGGCTTGTCAGCCCCCTCACCATTTGAGACCCACATTTTCCCTGAATGTTAAGAACCAGACATAAATATTACTCCACAGCCTACTTTATTTAAATTAAATTTCTTTCATGTTGCTCAAATTTTCCAAAAACACATTTTCCACCTCCTCTTTTTTACAATTTCCATTTTTTCCCCTAATGGTAACAGAAACTTTCTTTAGAGAAGGCATGTTAGTTGTTATCCATTGACCTCTTCCTTTTTAAGTGTCTTTAGATCAATTTTGTAAAGAATTTTTTTCAACAGGAGTAAAATATATTTCCTTTTGTTACAAAAGAAAGCTTTTGCTGTTAATATCATGTCTTAAATTTATTGATAACATGAAAAATGACAATCCTTTTCATTTATCAAAAATTCTAGTTGTAGCTTCACATTTAGAAGTCAAATTCAATTTTGACTTATAATAACACTCAAATTTCAAAGAGCTTAGAAAATTAAGAAAACATTAGGATACCACACAAAGAATTCCTTGAAAAGATATGATGCTTGGAGTCAGATTTTCCCCCTCCTTTAGAGAAACAGTGATTAAAATTGACAGACATTTAGTTCCAGAGAATGGAGTTTAATGTTGCGTGGTACATGTTAACCAATTAAAAGTGAACTTTAAGTTCATCTATTCGTTATTAACAAATTTTCACTGTATTAGATGCTAATATTGTGCTGCTGAGTAAAAAAAATATCATGGTTCTTGTCCTTGATATGGTAGGGGAGGCAGATGATAAACAAGCCAGAAAAGTGAATTGGTATTTAAAATGAGATGCAAAGACTTTTTAAGGAGATGGCAATGAAGTGTGCCTTTTGTTAAGAATTAAGTTTAGATAGGTTCCCTTCAACAGATATGAGTGCAGTGATATATACAAGGCTCTAAGACAGACATAAAGATACAAAGAAGAAAAATAACAAATATGGACCACAAGGAGGTTGCTGAATAACATCCATGCCTATTTCAGTTCAGTTCAGTTCAGTCGCTCAGTCGTGTCCGACTCTTTGCAACCCCATGAATCACAGCATGCCAGGCCTCCTTGTCCATCACTGAGTTCACTCAGACTCATGTCCATCGAGTCGGTGATGCCATCCAGCCATCTCATCCTCTGTCATCCCCTTCTCCTCCTGCCCCCAATCCCTCCCAGCATCAGAGTCTTTTCCAATGAGTTAACTCTTCACATGAGGTGGCCAAAGTACTGGAGTTTCAGCTTTAGCACCATTCCTTCCAAAGAACACCCAGGGCTGATCTCCTTCAGAATGGACTGGTTGGATCTCCTTGCAGTCCAAGGGACTCTCAAGAGTCTTCTCCAACACCACAGTTCAAAAGCATCAATTCTTGGCGCTCAGCTTTCTTCACAGTCTATCTCTTACATCCATACATGACTACATAGCCTTGACTAGATGGACCTTTGTTGGCAAAGTAATGCCTATTTAGAATGATTATTTTGAATTCTGTGCTTTGCTGAAGTACATGCTAAATTCAGCTTTTAACTTATCAGGCATTATGTAGCTAATACAAACAATTTTAATCTCCCATCTTTTTTTTCCAAATATAATTCTTTTTAGAATTGATTGGGGGTTGTGGTATTTTTACTTTTAACAATGAAAAAAAATTGCTGTGAACTCAATAATGCTTAAATGTTTTACTCAGAGGATACTTGTTATATATTTGAAGTCTACATACATGTAGTGCACATTATCTATGTAATATGATTGCAGTGGCTCATTGTTAAAACTAGAAAATGTCACTATACTTACCTAAACTGGAAAAAGCATTAAATTTGACATTATTTAGTGGTGATGGAAAGTCTCATACAATGAAATTGGTGTGATCCTTCAAACATGTGAAAGATATGTTGAATGTGTGTGTAATACACACTGTTATTTACATGTGATACATATATTATATGTGATTGAATTTTTAAAAACTTATTTAGCTTTAAAAGCAACATTTTGACACAAATGAAATGGCTTTTGTCTTGGTGATGTGGAAATCAAGGCTTAGAATGATTTTAGGACTTCTCCATACCACACGTTAGGCTTCCTAGGTGGCTCAGTGGTAAAGAAACTGCTGCCAAACAGGAGAGGTGGATTTAATCCCTGTGTCAGGAAGATGCCTTGCAGAAGAAAATGACAACCCACTCAAGTATACTTGCCTGGAGAATCCCCATGGACAGAGGAGCCTGGCAGGCTAAGTCCACGGGGTCGCAGAGTGGGACATAACTGAGCAACTAAACAACCATATCACACATGTGAGAAACAAAGGTAAAGATTGCCCCTCAGTTTGTTAATGATTATTCAGATTCACATTAGTTTCTTAGGCTGAATTTGCACTCGCATAACCTAGAAATGTGCCTTTAAAAGGCACTGGTACATTTTCTAGATTATGTTATCAACATATCCATGTAATTACCAATAACAACCTTGAATTTTTGACTTTGTTGTAATGAGACTTGAGGGAGGTAGGCAAATGCTTTTTGAATTAAGCAAAGAAGAAATTAATCATCTACCTTGGTATATAAATATTCTGTGGTGTGTGATGGTCTAGGTGAAATCCTAGTCAGGTACTAGGAAATGTTCTGTGTTTTCTCATATTTTCCCCAAGCATGAGATTCTTTGCACTGATATGAATGATACTGGTAATGTTGAAATGAAGTGCTTTAAGTTTTAGTTCAGGAAGTTTAGTTGTCATTGGCTTTAAATAGATTTCATGCCTGAATCAAAAAGCATTCTTTAACTTGAACCATAGGCAGTTCTAGGCTGGAAGGAAGATGTGCAGATCACCATGGTGCATTTAGGCTAGCTCTCTTCATCCTTAATTTTAAATGAAGCTTTAACGACATATTACATTCTGTTGTCAGCTCAGTTAATCAAGCATCCCATTAAATTGGGAATTGATGCTTTATTGGCTTTAACAGATTGCACAATGGAAAGATTAACTGAAACAATTAGACACTATTCAGCAGCCTGAAAGCAAATAATGTCACCTGCCAGAAAAGATGGAAAACAGCAAGTGAGTCATCCCAGAAGTGTATTTCTTATGCTCTGATTCCATGTTGTTTGACTATTCATAACTGCCAGAGACTGAAAAGAGCTTGAAATGGACTTGCTTATAGGAATTAAATGATGAAACTAACAGAGTGAAATGAGAGAGGGAAAAAAAACTCAGTAGTTTTGAACCATAAAAATTATAGTTTTATAAGATGGATTTGTAATTTTAAAAAAGTGTAGTTTAAAAATATAATGGGGGAAAAAAAAAAACTAGCAGCAATTCCTCTGTTGACATGTTTCTCTCATAGGTTCTTTGCTTGATTGTTTGGAGTGAAATGTTTGACATAAACAATGCTTCTTGAGTATCCAGAAAATACCTAAAGGTTGGCGAAAAGTTTTTTTTTTTTTTTTTTTGGGGTATTTGTGACTTCAGTGTGGGCTTTCCTGTTGACTCAGGCAGTAAGGAAACTTCCTGCAAGGCAGGAGATGTGGGTTTGATCCCTGGGATGGCAAGATCCCCTGGAGAAGGAAATGACGACCTAACCCAGTATTATTTCCTGGAGAATTCCATGGACAGAGGAGGCTACAGTCCATGGGGTCACAAAAAGATGGACATCACTGGGCGACTAATACTTTCACTTCACTGTGACTCTAATATAACTTGGATCCTGTTTTCCAGTCTAACTCTAATTGCATCTGCTCAGCAACATTGCCTTTTTCCACATTCACAATGGTTGTGTTTCTTCCAAAAGAAAAGTCTTTTCTGACTGATCATTATAAAATATTTCCAGACCTATAATGTCCACTCCACATTCAGATCCTCTGCTATGTCATTTCCAGTTTAAGACATTAGGGGTAATGACCTCATTTATATTGGAGAGCTGCCTTTTATGTGAATAATTCTCACTGGGGCTAGATGTTGTTCAGTTGCTCAGTCATATCCAACTCTTTGTTACCCCATGGACTGCAGCACGCCAGGTTTCCCTGTCCTTCACTATCTCCCGGAGCTTGCTCAAACTCAGGTTCATTGACTCAATGATGCCATCCAACCATCTAATCCTCTGTTGCCCCCTTTTCCTCCTGCCCTCAAGTTTTCCTGGATTCAGCGTCTTTTCCAATGAGTTGGCACTATGAATCAGGTCAACGTATTGGAGCTTCATTTTCAGAATCAGTCATTCCAAAGAGCATTCAGGCTTGATTTTCTTTAGGATTGACTGGTTTGATCTTCTTGCAGTCCAAGGGACTCTCAAGAGTCTTCCCTATCACCACAGTTTAAAAGCATCGATTTCTCGGGGCAGATAAGCTCTCAACTTAAAAATGCATATCTATTTTTTCAATTCAAAAGGATAGTATTGCCTCTTCATTATGATACCAAAAAGGATATAATTTAATAGATTAATAGTTTTACACCATAAATGAAAGACCATTACCAGTTAGGGAATACTAATATTTGGGCATGATATTTTGTCACTTTTTATTCAGAATTTTGTCATAATTAAGGCTATTATCTGTTGAATCTTTTTTTGATGCTGTATATTGCACAGTTTTTTAATGTAAGACCCCTTTTGTATGTTCACTATAAAAAAGAAGCAAATGGAAGCTTCAGTTCAGTTCAGTTCAGTCGTGTCTGACTCTTTGTGACCCCATGAATTGCAGCATGCCAGGCCTCCCCGTCCATTACCAACTCCCGGAGTTCACTCAAATTCATGTCCATCGAGTCGGTGATGCCATCCAGCCATCTCATCCTCTATCGTCCCCTTCACCTCCTGCCCCCAGTCCCTCCCAGCATCAGAGTCTTTTCCAATGAGTCAACTCTTCGCATGAGGTGGCCAAAGTACTGGAGTTTCAGCTTTAGCACCATTCCTTCCAAAGAACACCCAGGGCTGATCTCCTCTAGAATGGACTAGTTGGATATCCTTGCAGTCCAAGGGACTCTCAAGAGTCTTCTCCAACACCACAGTTCAAAAGCATCAATTTTTCGGTGCTCAGCTTTCTTCACAGTCCAACTCTCACATCCATACATTACTGGAAAAACCATAGCTTTGACTAGATGGACCTTTGTTGGCAAAGTAATGTCTCTGCTTTTCAATATGCTATCTAAGTTGGTCATAACTTTTCTTCTAAGGAGTAAACATCTTTTAATTTCATGGCTGCAGTCACCATCTGCAGTGATTTTGGAGCCCAGAAAAATAAAGCCTGACACTGCTTCCACTCAATTTCTAATGTTTCAGAGCTGTAACAATATGGTTAGACTGAAAATACTAAACTGGTGATACTAGGGGACTCTCATACATTGCTGATGGGTGTGTATAATGGTATAACCACTTGACAAACAGTTTCATTTTCTCTACTGAGTCTGAATATAGGCATATCCTATGAAACAGAAATGTTATATCCAGATAAAAACTCAAGAGAACTGAATTCACACATGCAGCATAAGTCATAGTGCTACTATTATAATGAAGGTTTTGAGAGGAAGATAAGATGAAGGAAGTCACTGTGTCTCAGTCTGGCTTCAGCTTCTTTGAGCATTAATTTATAAGAATGCTAAGAGTGTGTGTGTGTGTGTGTGTGTGTGTGTGTGTGTGTGTGTGTTAGTTGCTCAGTCCTGTCCAACTCTTTGCTACCTCATTAGCCTGCCAGAGTCCTCTATCCATGGATTTTTCACACAAGAATACTGGAGTGGGTAGCCATTACCTTCTCCAGGGGGTCTTCCCTACCCAGGTAGCAAATCTGGGTCTCCCACATTGCAGGCACACTTTTTACTGTCTGAGCCACTAGGTAAGCCCCAAGAGAGTCTGTAGGTAAGATCAGAAGAGATACTTGAAAAACATGGGACTCAGGGGTGTTGGAGATTTTAGTATGGGGCTTACATATTTATTTAAGGAATGACATTTTGCAGATATTGGAAAACATAAATCAGAACAAGCCTTTTAAAATTCAAGCAATAGGAGTGTGTGATCTGATATCGTTTCCAACTTTGTGATTAATCATCTATATGTACTTGCATAATAATACTTGCTAAGGATAAATACTTTGAATAGCTAGTAGGCTAAAATTTTTGCTTTCATAAAATGATTTACAAAAAGAAAGTTTCTGTAATGCACTTTGGAGTCCAAACTTCATGTTAAGTTTTACTCTTGAAAAAAAATCTTTTGTTTGTAAATGTAACTTTTTGAAAAAGGACTTAACACCTTAAGTAACATGAATTTCATTTTAATTTTGCTTTGATAATTTATCCATTATAATCCAATACATATTCTGTTTTCTATATGTATCGATTGAACTGCAGCAAAAAATGGAAATGCATCCAATCCTTTTACTTCTTTTCCCTCCCATGGGGCTCAGTGGTAAAGAATCCTCCTATCAATGCAGGAGACTTGGGTTCGATCCCTGGGTCAGGAAGATCCACTGGAGGAGAAAATAGCCCCATTCCAGTATTTTTGTCTGGGAAATCCCATGAACAGAGGAGCCTGTTGGGCTACAAGGAGTCCAAGGGGTGGCGAAGAGTTGGACATGACTTAGCGACTGAGCACAACGAGCACAAAGCCCACATGTATGTTTCAAATATATCATTTATAGGTAATATGGCATTGTTCCTTGATCCACAGGTGAAATGCGTAGTACAGCTTAAATGAATCAGCACAGTACATCATTTATATCTAATGAGTCCAATACGAGTAGTATTTTAGGACTTTTGGTAGGGATTAACAGATACAGATCCTTTCTCTGGACAATGTTTTGTGTGCTTGAAGGACTAGAATGGAATTGCTGTATTTATTGTGCTATCATGATTTGAGACTGAATTTGACTTTGGAGTTGGATAGAGCTAAAGTGGTCTCTCTGTTTCTCTATCTCACACACAAACATGAGATGTGGAGTCTTTATAAACTGAATTCTAATCCTGGAACATCTCTTGACATTTAGTCATGTGAAACAATCATTTCCCTGCATGTTTTGCTAGTTTGATTTGGTATTATTAAATTTCCAATCAGAAGTATATAACTGATATCATATTTGGTACCAAGAATGAGATTTAACACAAAACAGGCTCTAAAGTACAGGACTGCCTGAAATTTGTTAGGATATGGTAGGTAAGAAATTGAAGATACTAATTATTTTAATTGTTCAACATTAAATGATTAGTTAAATGATTTTTCTTTTAGTATAGTTCTGAAGTCATGTACCTACCAAGACTTTGATATTAGGGAAATTGAGTCAAAAAGGTTTCTAATACTGAAATCTCTTTTAAGAGAGAGCCAAACTTGCTTTACAACTGTTTTCTGAAGGCAGAGAGAAAAGGAAAGTTTTGCCAATGGTTGCTTTTCTGTTTTTGGCTACAATCCAAATTTACTAAGTTTGATAATTCAGAAACTTGAATGGGTCTCCTGCATTTCATGAAAGTCCTTTCCTGTCTGAGCCACCAGGGAAGCCCCTTGAGTGGTCAGAAAAGCTTAATTTTATACATTGAGGTGAAGATAGTGTTAAAGGGAAATAGGAGACTTTGTATGAGAAAATATGGGGAACTCAGAAATATATGGGACTACTTAGGTGGTGCTAGTGGTAAAGACCCTCCTGCCAATGCAGGAGATGCAAGAGACAGGTTTGATCCCTGAGTTGGGAAGATTCCCCTGGAAGAGGGCATGGGGAACTCACTCCAGTATTCTTGCCTGGAGAATCCCATGGACAGAGGAGCTTGGCAAGCTGCAGTCCATAGTGTTGCGAAGAGTTGGACACAACTGAATCAACTCAGCAAGCAAGCAAGCAAGAATATATGACTTCACTGGCCTTATCCAGGAGCATTATCTCAAGACTTCCCTGAATGATATAATAGTTAAGTCCTCACATTGTGAAAATGAAACCAAATTATACACTTAGGAAAATATATATAAATATGCATATTTTACCAACCAATCATTAATTCAAATTGCACCAAGAGGTAGACTTCTTTAAAAGATTCAGGTGAATGATCAGAGCACAGAAGACTCATAACAACTACTATGAGGGAGAAACCTCTAATTCTAGACCCAAGGTCTTTGATTAAGTGTGATTTCTGGGTTGGATTATTGGAATATGGAAATGGCCAAATATAAATAGACCTAGAACTACCTGTGATTTTAAAGGAGATGGTTATAAATAAACCCAAGAATATCAAACTATGAGTACTCAATTGTGTATTTCTTAGGTACCCAATCTAATTTTATTTTATTTTTAAACTTTACAATATTGTATTAGTTTTGCCAAATATCGAAATGGATCCACCACAGGTATACATGTGTTCCCCATCCTGAACCCTCCTGCCTCCTCCCTCCCCATACCCTCCCTCTGGGTCATCCCAGTGCACCAGCCCCAAGCATCCAGTATCGTGCATCAAACCTGGACTGGCAACTCATTTCATACATGATATTATACATGTTTCAATGCCATTCTCCCAAATCTTCCCACCCTCTCCCTCTCCCACAGAGTCCATAAGACTGTTCTATACATCAGTGTCTCTTTTGCTGTCTCCTACACAGGTTTATTATTATCATCTTTCTAAATTCCATATATATGCATTAGTATACTGTATTGGTGTTTTTCTTTCTGGCTGACTTCACTCTGTATAATAGGTTCCAGTTTCATCCACCTCATTAGAACTGATTCAAATGTATTCTTTTTAATGGCTGAGTAATACTCCATTGTGTATATGTACCACTGCTTTCTTATCCATTCATCTGCTGATGGACATCTAGGTTGCTTCCATGTCCTGGCTATTATAATCAGTGCTGCGATGAACATTGGGGTACACGTGTCTCTTTCCCTTCTGGTTTCCTCAGTGTGTATGCCCAGCAGTGGGATTGCTGGATCATAAGGCAGTTCTATTTCCAGTTTTTTAAGGAACCTCCACACTGTTCTCCATAGTGGCTGTACTAGTTTGCATTCCCACCAACAGTGTAAGAGGGTTCCCTTTTCTCCACACCCTCTCCAGCATTTATTACTTGTAGACTTTTGGATAGCAGCCATTCTGACTGGCGTAAAATGGTACTTCATAGTGGTTTTGATTTGCATTTCTCTGATAATGAGTGATGTTGAGCAACTTTTCATGTGTTTGTTAGCCATCTGTATGTCTTCTTTGGAGAAATGTCTATTTAGTTCTTTGGCCCATTTTTTGATTGGGTCATTTATTTTTCTGGAGTTGAGCTGTAGGAGTTGCTTGTATATTTTTGATATTAGTTGTTTGTCAGTTGCTTCATTTGCTATTATTTTCTCCCATTCTGAAGGCTGTCTTTTCACCTTGCTAATAGTTTCCTTTGATGTGCAGAAGCTTTTAAGTTTAATTAGGTCCCGTTTGTTTATTTTTGCCTTTATTTCCAATATTCTGGGAGGTGGGTCATAGAGGATCCTGCTGTGATGTATGTCAGAGAGTGTTTTGCCTATGTTCTCCTCTAGGAGTTTTATAGTTTCTGGTCTTACGTTGAGATCTTTAATCCATTTTGAGTTTATTTTTGTGTATGGTGTTAGAAAGTGTTCTAGTTTCATTCTTTTACAGGTGGTTGACCAGATTTCCCAGCACCACTTGTTAAAGAGATTGTCTTTAATCCATTGTATATTCTTGCCTCCTTTGTCAAAGATAAGGTGTCCATATGTGTGTGGATTTATCTCTGGGCTTTCTATTTTGTTCCATTGATCTATATTTCTGTCTTTGTGCCAGTACCATACTGTCTTGATGACTGTGGCTTTGTAGTAGAGCCTGAAGTCAGGTAGGTTGATTCCTCCAGTTCCATTCTTCTTTCTCAAGATAGCTTTGGCTATTCGAGGTTTTTTTTGTATTTCCATACAAATTGTGAAATTATTTGTTCTAGCTCTGTGAAGAATACCGTTGGTAGCTTGATAGGGATTGCATTGAATCTATAAATTGCTTTGGGTAGTATGCTCATTTTCACTATATTGATTCTTCTGATCCATGAACATGGTATAATTCTCCATCTATTAGTGTCCTCTTTGATTTCTTTCGCCAGTGTTTTATAGTTTTCTATATATAGGTCTTTAGTTTCTTTAGGTAGCTATATTCCTAAGTATTTTATTCTTTCCGTTGCAATGGTGAATGGAATTGTTTCCTTAATTTGTCTTTCTGTTTTCTCATTATTAGTGTATAGGAATGCAAGGGATTTCTGTGTGTTGATTTTATATCCTGCAACTTTACTATAATCATTGATTAGTTCTAGTAATTTTCTGGTGGAGTCTTTAGGGTTTTCTATGTAGAGGATCATGTTATCTGCAAACAGTGAGAGTTTTATTTCTTCTTTTCCAATTTGCATTCCCTTTATTTCTTTTTCTGCTCTGATTGCTGTGGCCAAAACTTCCAAAACTATATTGAATATTAATGGTGAAAGTGGGCATCCTTGTCTTGTTCTTGACTTTAGAGGAAATGCTTTCAATTTTTCACCACTGAGGATAATGTTTACTGTGGGTTTGTCATATATAGCTTTTATTATGTTGAGGTATGTTCCTTCTATTCCTGCTTTCTGGAGAGTTTTTTGTCATAAATGGAAGTTGAATTTTGTCAAAGGCTTTCTCTGCATCTATTGAGATAATCATATGGTTTTTATTTTTCAATTTGTTAATGTGGTGTATTACATTGATTGATTTGCAGATATTAAAGAATCCTTGCATCCCTGGGATAAAGCCCACTTGGTATGTATGATCTTTTTAATGTGTTGTTGGATTCTGATTGCTAGAATTTTGTTAAGGATTTTTGCATCTATGTTCATCAGTGATATTGGCCTGTAGTTTTCTTTTTTTGTGGGATCTTTGTCAGGTTTTGGTATTAGGGTGATGGTGACCTCATAGAATGAGTTTGGGAGTTTACCTTCCTCTGCAATTTTCTGGAAGAGTTTGAGCAGGATAGGTGTTAGCTCTTCTCTAAATTTTTGGTAGAATTCAGCTGTGAAGCTGTCTGTACCTGGGCTTTTGTTTGCTGAAAGATTATTGAATACAGTTTCAATTTCCGTGCTTGTGATGAGTCTGTTAAGATTTTCTATTTATTCCTGGTCCAGTTTTGGAAAGTTGTACTTTTCTAAGAATTTGTCCATTTCTTCCACGTTGTCCATTTTATTGGCATATAATTGTTGATAGTAGTCTCTTATGATCCTTTGTATTTCTGTGTTGTCCATTGTGATCTCTCCATTTTCATTTCTAATTTTATTGATTTGATTATTCTCCCTTTGTTTCTTGATGAGTCTGGCTACTGGTTTGTCAATTTTATTTATCCTTTCAAAGAACCAGCTTTTGGCTTTGTTGATTTTTGCTATGGTCTCTTTTGTTTCTTTTGCATTTATTTCTGCCCTAATTTTTAAGATTTCTTTCCTTCTACTAACCCTGGGGTTCTTCATTTCTTCCTTTTCTAGTTGCCTTTAGGTGTAGAGTTAGGTTATTTATTTGACTTTTTTCTTGTTTCTTGAGGTATGCCTGTATTGCTATGAACCCCTTAGGACTGCTTTTACAGTGTCTCACAGGTTTTAGGTTGTTGTGTTTTCATTTTCATTCGTTTCTATGCAAATTTTGATTTCTTTTTTGATTTCTTCTGTGATTTGTTGGTTATTCAGCAGCGTGTTGTTCAGCCTCTATATGTTGGAATTTTTAATAGTTTTTCTCCTGTAATTGAGATCTAATCTTACTGCATTGTGGTCAGAAAAGATGCTTGGAATGATTTCCATTTTTTTGAATTTATCAAGGCTAGATTTATGGCCCAGGATGTGATCTATCCTGGAGAAGGTTCCATGTGTGCTTGAGAAAAAGGTGAAATTCATTGTTTTGGATGAAATGTCCTATAGATATCAATTAGGTCTAACTGGTCTATTGTATCGTTTAAAGTTTGTGTTTCCTTGTTAATTTTCTGTTTAGTTGATCTATCCATAGGTGTGAGTGGGGTATTAAAGTCTCCCACTATTATTGTGTTATTGTTAATTTCTCCTTTCATACTTGTCAGCATTTGTCTTACATATTGCAGTGCTCCTATGTTGGGTGCATATATATTTATAATTGTTGTATCTTCTTCTTGGATTGATCCTTTGATCATTATGTAGTGACCATCTTTGTCTCTTTTCACAGCCTTTGTTTTAAAGTCTATATTATCTGATATGAGTATTACTACTCCTGCTTTCTTTTGGTCCTTATTTGCATGGAAAATCTTTTTCCAGCCCTTCACTTTCAGTCTGTATGTGTCCCTTGTTTTGAGGTGGGTCTCTTGTAGACAACATATGTAGGGGTCTTGTTTTTGTATCCATTCAGCCAGTCTTTGTTTTTTGGTTGGGGCATTCAACCCATTTACGTTTAAGGTAATTATTGATAAGTATGATCCCGTTGCCATTTACTTTATTGTTTTGGGTTCAAATTTATACACCGTTTTTGTGTTTCCTGTCTAGAGAATATCCTTTAGTATTTGTTGGAGAGCTGGTTTGGTGGTGCAGAATTCTCTCAGCTGTTGCTAATCTGAAAAGCTTTTGATTTCTCCTTCATATTTGAATGAGATCCTTGCTTGGTACAATAATCTGGGCTGTAGGTTATTTTCTTTCACCATTTTAAGTATGTCTTTCTATTCTCTCCTGGCTTGAAGAGTTTCTATTGAAAGATCAGCTGTTATCCTTATGGGAATTCCCTTGTGTGTTAATTGTTGTTTTTCCCTTGCTGCTTCTAATATTTGTTCTTTGTGTTTGATCTTTGTTAATTTGATTAATATGTGTCTTTGGGTGTTTCACCTTGGGTGTATCCTGTTTGGGACTCTCTGGGTTTCTTGGACTTGGGTGATTATTTCCTTCCCCATTTTAGGGAAATTTTCAACTATTATCTCCTCAAGTATTTTCTCATGGTCTTTCTTTTTGTCTTCTTCTTCTGGGACCCCTATGATTCGAATGTAGTAGCATTTAATATTGTCCTGGAGGTCTCTGAGATTGTCCTCATTTCTTTTAATTCGTTTTTCTTTTACCCTCTCTGATTCATTTATTTCTGCCATTCTATCTTCTAATTCACTAATCCTATCTTCTGCCTCTGTTATTCTACTATTTGTTGCCTCCAGAGTGTTTTTAATTTCATTTATTGCATTATTCATTATATATTGACTCTTTTTTATTTCTTCTAGGTCCTTGTTAAACCTTTCTTGCATCTTCTCAATCCTTGTCTCCAGGCTATTTATCTGTGATTCCATTTTGATTTCAAGATTTTGGATCAATTTCACTATCATTATTCGGAATTCTTTATCAGGTAGATTCCCTATCTCTTCCTCTTTTGTTTGGTTTGGTGGGGATTTATCCTGTTCCTTTACCTGCTGGGTATTCCTCTGTCTCTTCATCTTGTTTAAATTGCTGAGTTTGGGGTGTCCTTTCTGTATTCTGGCAGTTTGTGGAGTTCTCTTTATTGTGGTGTTTCCTCACTGTGTGTGGGTTTGTACAGGTGGTTTGTCAAGGTTTCCTGGTTAGGGAAGCTTGTGTCGGTGTTCTGGTGGGTGGAGCTGTATTTCTTCCCTCTGGAGTGCAATGAAGTGTCCAGTAATGAGTTATGAAGTGTCTATGGTTTTGGGGTGACTTTGGGCAGCCTGTATCTTGGAGCTCAGGTCTGTGTTCCTTTGTTGCTGGAGAATTTGCTTGGTATGTCTTGCCCTGGAACTTGTTGGCCCTTGTGTGGTGCTTGGTTTCAGTGTAGGTATGGAGGCATTTAATGAGCTCCTGTCAATTAATGTTCCTTGGAGTCAGGAGTTCCCTGGAGTCAGGGTTTGGACTTAAGCCTCCTGCTTCCAGTTATTGGTCTTATTTTTACAGTAGTTTCAAAACTTCTCCTTCTATACTGCACCATTGATAAAACATCTACGTTAAAGATGAAAAGTTTCTCTACTGTGAGGGTCACCCAGAGAGGTTCACAGCGTTACATGGAGAAGAGAAGAGGGAGGAGGGAGTTAGAGGTGACCTGAATGAGGTGAGGTGGAATCAATAGAGGAGAGAGTGGGCTAGCCAGTAATCATTTCCTTAGGTGCACTCCACAACTGGACCGCTCAGGGATGTTCACAGAGTTATACAGAGAAGAGAAGAAGGAGGAAGGAAACAGAGGTGGCCAGGAGGATAAAAGGGGGGAATGAAAAGGAGGGAGACAGATCCAGCCGGTAATCAGTTCACTAAGTGTTCTCCACCATCTGGAACACACAGAAATTCACAGAGTTGGGTAGAGTAGAGAGGGGTTAGGGAGGAGACACAGGCGACCTGGTGGAGAAAAAGGAGAGTCCAAAGGGAGAGAGAGCAGTCAAGTCAGTAATCTCGCTCCCTAGTGAAAAACGGATACTGAAGATTGGGTTCTTAAAGGTACAATATTGGTAACAAATACATAAAAGCAAAAATTAAAAATCTAGAGTAGAGTTTGGAATTTCAAAAATACGATGTTAAAGAAAATAAGACGGAAAAGAAAGAGAGAAAAAACGAACAAACAAAAACAAACAAGGTCGTGAAAATTATAAAGAAAATATAGGTACAAAATTGATAACTAATACCAAAAAGCAAAAGTTAAAAATCTAGAGTAGAGTTTGGAATTTCAAAAATACAATGTTAAAAAAAAGAAGAAGAAAAAGAAAGAGAGACAGAGAGAAAAACAAACAAACAAACAAACGAAAACAAAGTCCCAAAAATTACAAAGAAAATACAGGTACAAAATTGATATCAAAACCAAAAGCATAAATTAAAAATCTAGAGTAGAGTTTGGAATTTCAAAAATACAATGTTAAAGAAAAGAAGGGGGAAAAACCACGGTCAAAAAATTATAAAAAATATATATATGAAGTTTGCTGTAAAAAAAAAAAAAAGGGTTTTTTTTTTTTTTTTTTGCCAAGTAATAGGTTATAAAAGTGAAAATTAAAGGAATAATAGAGGGCTTAATTTTTTTTTTTTAAATTAAAAAAAAAAGAAAGAATGATCGTAAAAATAGTAAAAATATATCTAGGACTTTCTCTGGTTTTGTTGTGAGTATTGTGGGTTCAGTTCATTTTTGGCTAGTTCCTTGGTCCGACTTATATTTCTCAAGATCTATAGGCCCCTTCCTATGTAGTCGGTAGTAACCACAGGGTTTTAATCTATTGCCTGTAGCTTCTAAGGTGGTTCCCTTTGTTATAGCTTCTTCTGTTTGCTGGTCTCTTCTGTGTCTGCTTTCCACCCTGACACAAAGGGGATGGTGGAGGACACTTTTTTTTTTTTTTTTTTAGGCTCACTTGTTCAGTCTCGCTGTGGGGAGGGAGGGAGGGATGCTGCAAACAAATAACACTGGTGTGTGCTCGCAATGCCTCAGCCACACTGGGTCTGCCCCTGCTCATGGCATGCGTAGCCTTCCTGCCCACACTGCTCAGGCTCTAGGTTGCTCCCCTGGGAACCATCTGTGGCCGGCCCTGGGCTGCCTGCACCTCCCAGGTCCAAGCTGCTCAGGATCAGGCACTCGGGTAGTCCTCAGAGGCGCAGACTCGGTTGGGCCTGCGTTTTGTGCCCTTCCCAGGTCCAAGCAGCTCAGGTGATGAGGTGTTTGGCAAGCGCGATTGCTGGGACTTATCCCCTCCCTGCCGCTGGGTTATCTAGGTGTACAACCGCACACCTTCTCAGGCAGATGTTGACTGTCCAGACCCCCAAGAAGTTTTAGTTAGCAAAGAAGCCTGCTTACAGTTTTATAGATAATGTCTCTCTGGGGCTGCGATTGCCCCCTTCTGGTTCTGGCTGCCTGTCACCGGAGCGGGAAGGTCTGCAGCCAGTTATCTCTGTTCAGTCCTTTGTTCCATGTGTGGGCCTGGCAGTGTCTTAGATTAGGGCTGGCTTTCCACGTGGTAGATATCCCACAGTCTGGTTTGCTAGCCCAAATAATTTCGCTCAGATAGCGCTCAGGATATTCAGGCCAGGTCCTTACTCTTAGCTATGCAGCCAGTGCCGCGCCTCCCTGCCCAGTCCCCGCTTGCTAATGGCGTGTGCAGGCGTCTGCACTGCTTCTCCACTGGGGGAGTTACCATAGGGCTCGCAATCTGCGGGTTTTAATTGTTTATTTATTTTTCCTCCCTGTTATGTTGCCATCTGTGCTTCCAAAGCTCGGCACAGATTCAGCAGTGAGGTTTCCTGGTGTTTGGAAACTTCTCTCTTTTTAAGACTCCCTTCCCAGGACAGAACTCCATCCCTCCCTCTTTTGTCTCTTTTTTTGTCTTTTATATTTTTTCCTACCTCCTTTCGAAGACTTGGGTTGCTTTTCTGGGTGCCTGATGTCCTCTGCCAGCATTCAGAAGTTGTTTTGTGGAATTTACTTGGCATTTAAATGTTCTTTTGATGAATTTGTGGGGGAGAAAGTGTTCTCCCTGTCCTACTCCACCATCTTGGCTCCTCCCCAGGTACCCAATCTAAAAGAGAATCGGATGCTCAAAAAATACAGCTTCAATTGGATGGTCTCTCAAATGCTAACAGTAGTTGTTTACATATAATTAAATTGACAAAGGTTATTCTCAGTATTGACAGAATTAGGGTTCATGGAGAAAATGGATCAAGGAGGCCTTTACTCAAGTTAAAACCAGTGCTGCCAAATTGGCCATTCAGACATGAGGTCATTCTAGAGCAGTAATTGCCTATGACTTCTGCTTAGGAGATGATGATATGTGAGGTATATCAGTGACTACTGTGTGTTGTTTCCCACTTTTCTCACAATCAAACACAAATTTTTATTGGAAAATATTAGAGTATGTGGCTTCCAATATCAACATTTTGCAGATATTGGAAAACATAAATCAGAATAAGCCTTTTAAAATTCAAGCAATAGAAGTGTATGATCTGATATCTTTTCCACTGAGGTGGCTCAGTGGTAAGGAATCACCTGCCAATGCAAGGAGATGCAGGAGACATGGGTTCGGTCCCTGGGTCAGGAAGATCCCCTGCAGAAGGTAATGGCAACCCACACCAGTATTCTTGCCTGGAGAATTACATGGACAGAGGAGCCTGGTGGGCTACAGTCCATAGGGTCAGAAAGAGTTGGACACAACTGAGAGGCTGAGCATGCTTGCATTAGAGTACATTGGAAGACAGTAAGTTATCATTTATCCCTAATTTACTAGGTTATCAAGAGCTCAATGCAAAACTAATAGGACTACCATCTTCCAGAAATCCTGGATGCAGAACTGATTGCAGTACATTTAAGTAAGGGAGGAGCCAGCAGGTTTCAAGTGAGTGCTTCTTATTGAGTGTATGTTTGGGGGGCAGACAAAGATGTGAAGCACACCTGCCATCTTGGCTTGGTGTCCCAGCATCGGTCACTCTTTCTCTTCCTCTCTGCTCCTCTTTACATCAAAGAACCATTTGTTTGAGAGAGGCTGGCTTCTGTGTAGGCTCTAGGGTTTGAGTACATTATTTGGTTTACTATTGTAGGTGTTGCTGAAACTTTCACAGACCTGAAAGAACCTTTGGAGGTTGGGAAAAAATCCCATCTCCTTCATAGAACTTCTTGTGTTTTAGTCCCTTCGTTCCTGCAAATGTTTGTTCTGATGTGACCAAAAGGAAGCCACCTACACAAGGAAATGTTGCTTTTTAGCACTCTAAAATCATTTGGTAAGAGAGGTCAGATGTATTGTTACAGCAATGTGTTATTATATATATGTATTATATATATGTGTGTTATTATATATATATTTATATATGTATTATATATATGTGTGTTATTTATATATGTATTATATATGTGTGTGTTGTTATATATATATAAATATATATATATATTTATTTATATAGTATATAATGTTTTTACTGAATGATCACATATAAATAAAGGTAGCTATAAACAGTATTATTCTTTATTTCCAAGCATTCTTTCTTAATGGGACCTTCATGACTAGATTCAGGGCAGAGAGAAATACTTAGATAAGTAGGTTTTTTTTTAAAGTTCAAAGAATATGTCTTATGAAAAACAATTCTCAAAGATACTGTTATGTGAACTCTTTCTTGTCATGTTCCTTTCAGGGCTGGTGAAGATTTATAAAAAGTAACTATATATTAAAGGATTTATGTGCACAAGGAAAAAGCAAAAAAGAAAAATTTTGCAATATCCTCCCTGAGGGAAATTTTTTTATTGTTATTTATTGAGCTGAGAGTGATTGAACTAGGGTTACTATAAAATATAGGGCTGGTTGTGGTGCCTGAACCTTGCAAAGAATTCAGATTTGAGAGGTGTTTTAAATTTTTATCGAATGGTAAATGTTTCTCTTTTTGATCTCATTTGAATCAAATATGCCCTGTGAGTTTTTGATGCTTGCTAGCCAGCATTCTGTTTAATTGTTCAACTTTAGGGAAATGTATCCAGTGACTTCTCCTGTGAGCTGTAATCACGCTGGTTAAAAGATTCATGGGGCCCATTCATATCTTGTTTAGCACCTCCCATGGTACAGATCAGAGTGTGGAGTCTACCTTGCCTTCAAAAGTCCTCCTGTGCTTTGGTCCTCTCAGTGGGGCACTGAAAACATGCTGAGCATTTGGTTCTTCATTTCCCATTACAGTCCCGCTGAATTTCAGTTGGCCAATGATGAGACACTAATGTTTACCTAGATTATATTTAAGGAGGAACTCAGTGAAGTACTTGAAAGAAAACTGCTAAGAGAAAAACCTTCTGGGGAAGAACTTTTTATTTTACTATTCACATGCATGAAATCTAGGTATGTATCATGAGACTGTTTAAGACAATGAACGTAATTTTCTTTCTGCTTCACAGAAAGGGTAGCAGATGGGCATAAAAACATGCCTTGTGAGAAGCTTGGCATGGCTTCATATAGAATATGCAAGGATGTAACTCTACAAAGTGAACAGTGTGCTTCACTGGAAAGACTTCAGGTATGGTGGGTGGGAATTGATTAAGCTGCATTCAAGTCTTGCCTTTTTGTTCACTGATCTTCTCCCCACTGCATGATAATAGAGTATATCTGGGCTTAAGAGAAGGACACAAGAAAGCTTTAGGGAACCGATGGATGGTAGAGAGCATTTCTTATCCTTTCATTTTGGCCTCATGTTTAGAATTAAGAATTGTTAACATACTTATGGGGTCAGATTATCTAGATAAAAATTCATAACAATAAGGGCTTCCCAGGAGACAGGAAATGACAAACCACTCCAGTATTTTTCCGGAAAAATTCCATGGCTAGTGAAGTCTGGTGGGTCACATGGGATTGCAGAGTCAGACACCACAGAGCACACACACAAAGTCATCACAACAATTATCAGTCATTCTGCGAGGGATCAGACAGGATCACATGTAGGCTTAGAAACCTTTCCTCAGGACACGTACATATGTGCATACACTTACCACACTAGGTGAGGATGTTTGCAAGTATGGAAAGATGAATATGCACCATTTTAGAAGTACTGATTTAAGGCATAAGTTTTCTATCTCTACCGTCATTTCAAACTTAAAGACTGGAAAAAAAAAAAAAATCCTCCAACAGGGAAACTGCAATTGTCACTTCTGTTCTTTATAAAATAGCATGTGCTTACTGTTTAGTGATTTCCTACACCTGCCTCTTTAGCTGGTTTGTGGGTTTAGGGCTGTGTTTCAGGAGGCCAGGAGAATTAGCTTCATATAAAGGAAGGTGAGAAGACTAAGGTTGTGATCTGTAGCTCTGAATCATAGCCGAAGTGCAAGGATGTGGGGATAAAGTAGAGAGCTTGTGATCTAGGTAGAGAATGAACAAGAAAATCAATTAAATACTAGTGACCCAGCAATCCCACTGCTGGGCATACACACCGAGGAAACCAGAATTGAAAAAGACACGTGTACCCCAATGTTCATCGCAGCACTGTTTGTAATAGCCAGGACATGGAAGCAACCTAGATGTCCATCAGCAGATGAATGGATAAGAAAGCTGTGGTACATATACACAATGGAGTGTTACTCAGCCATTAAAAAGAATACATTTGAATCAGTTCTAAGGAGGTGGATGAAACTGGAGCCGATTATATAGAGTGAAGTAAGCCAGAAAGAAAAACACCAATACAGTATACTAATGCATATATATGGAATTTAGAAAGATGATAATGATAAACCTGTGTACAAGACAGCAAAAGAGACACTGATGTATAGAACAGTCTTTTGGACTCTGGGAGAGGGACAGGGGATGATTTGGGAAATTGGCATTGAAACATGTATAATATCATATAAGAAATGAATCGCCAGTCCAGGTTTGATGCAGGATACAGGATGCTTGGGGCTGGTGCACTGGGATGACCTAGAGGGATGGTATGGGGAGGGAGGTGGGAGAGGGGTTCAGAATTGGGAACACATGTATACCCGTGGTGGATTCATGTTGATGTATGGCAAAACCAATACAATATTGTAAAGTAATTAGCCTCTAATTAAAACAAACAAACAAATAAATACTAGTGAATATAAACAAACTTGGCACCTCATTTCCATAATTCAAAATTAAAAAATCTCAAAGAACAAGAAGTGTTTTTTTTTTTTCCCCTGGATATTTGTGATAGACTCATGTGACTGTAACATCTGAGCTGAATTAAGGGAAGATATGAACTCTTTATTTATGCTGCTTACCTTCAGTTAATATTAGTAATAACAAATATTAATATAATGTTAATGAGTTACTTCCCTCGGATAAATCTGAGAATGTTCTGTAAATTATGATTTTTGCATTGTATTTCCTTTATAAAATCTGAAAACAACCCTGTTTCCTGAAATATATCTGCCACCAAGTATAGATCTGTATTTTGATCTTTCTGTGCTAAAAAATAACATTAAGAAATACAAGTGTAATTGAAAATTGCACACTGAATTATGCATCTATATCTTGAAAATAGTTTTTAAAAATATCCCTTTTATATATGAGAAGTACATAAAAATTACCTCCACCTTTTCTTTTCCTGACATAAGATGTGCTGTGTTTGTTGTGCTTAGCTGCTCAGTTGTGTCTGACTCTTTGCGACCCCATGGATTATAGCCTGCCAGGCACCTCTGTCCATGGGGATTTTCCAGGCAAGAATACTGGAGTGGGTGGCCATGCCCTCCTCCAGGGGATCTTCCTGACCCAGGGATTGAGCCTAAGTCTCCTGCATTGATAGGTAGATTCCTTACTGTCTAATCCACCAGGAAACCTGACACAAAAGTGAAAGTCGCTCAGTCATGTCCGACTCTTTGAGACTAAATGGACAACACAGTCCATGGAATTCTCCATGCCAGAATACTGGAGTGGGTAGCCTTTCCCTTCTTCAAGGGAATTTTCCCAACCCAGGGATAGAACCCAGGTCTCCTGCACTACAAGAGGATTCTTTACCAACTGAACCACAAGAGAAGCCTGGAACCCAATATAAAATAGGACTAACCAAATGATATTATCTACTTGAGATTAGGAGGCTTAATGTATCCTCAAAAACAGTCCCATGTGAATTCATGTCCAGCTGGGCAAAGACAACCTGAATTGGGAAAATTGGCAGGTGTGGAGTCATAAACCATTTGTTTCTAAAGCCATATGCTTTTGACTAAGTCACCTAGATTTTATGAAACTCAGTATTCACACTTGAAAATGGGAGATGATATGTCATAGATTGTTGATGAAAGAATTTGAGTGAAGTCAAATTACAGAATGTATGTAAAATGCTTAGGGAATTTCTATCTAATACAGTTGTATAATCACCTCGGAGGCAGGTGGAAGACAGATTTTAAAAAATGTAACATCTGAGAACATGCCCATAATTATTTTTCAAAGGTATTTTCATTAATAATTAGGATACAGTAGATAAAAAACTCCAGTAGTTCTTGCTTACAGTATGGTTATAATTGTGTATGCATGTGTGTGTGTAAGTTGGTTCAGTCATGTCCAATTTTTTTGGAAGCCAATGAACCAGGTTCCTCTGTCCATGGGATTCTCCAGGCAAGAATACTGGAGTGGGTTTCCATTTCCTTCTCCAGGGGATCTTCCTGACCCAAGGATCAAACCCACAACTCTTATGTCTCCTGAATCAGCAGGCTGGTTCTACCACTGGCACCTCCTGGGAAGCCCTGTATGCATGTGTATCAGGGTGCTATTCTAAGTACAGAAATATATATTAACTGGCTAAATCATTCTAGCCTCTATGAGACAAGTGGTATTGTTGTCCCATTCAGTTCAGTTGCTCAGTCATGTCCAACTCTTTGTGACCCCATGGACTCAGCATGCCAGGCTTCCTTGTCCATCACTAACTCTAAATATAATATTTAGAATTACTGATTATTGTCCTATTGCTTTATTGCAAATGAGAAAAATGAAGACACAGAATTTAAGTAACTTGTCCAGGGTTGCATGGGTAGTAAATGTCAGAGCCATGAATTGAAACCTGACATCTTGAGCTCATAATATTCATATTATGCCATATACACTATGCTATAATGCTTCTCTCTGAAAGTCAACCATACGTGGAATCTTATTACACATGTAGCTAAGCATAGATGAAAATAGTTTCTTTGTTGATAGGCTAGTTAGCAGCAGCAGCAGTATCCATCTAGCGATTGTATTTTGCTCTACTGAATGATCATTGTAAGGGTGAAGTGGACTAATTGCTAGTTCATGGAAAAAAGATCAAAGTCTATAGCTTGCTGTGTGGACCAATATGAAATTTTTTGACTTTGTAGATAAAAAGATCATGTTTTATGTTTCACTTATCTGGTTTCAGATGTACTTTTTCCTGAAACTTCAAAAGTTAGTTTCTTTAGTAAATGATAATGGATTTCTAAATTAAAATTCCAGATTTGTTATATCTCTTTGAACTTGGGGCAATTGCTTAGCTTTTTTTATGTCTCTTCAAATCACAACAATTAGTGATGATTATGATTGGAAGTCTGTGGTATAGGATTATAGAAGTTATAAATGATTCAAAGAATAAAGCATATATAGTGTTTAGAATCCCCAATTGTTTTATTTCAATTGTGTCTCTGTAATGAGTTGAAAAATTATTTAGCCAATTTTTGTAATTATTTTTACAACATACAATGACAAGCTGTGATCAATGGAGAGTGTGCCTTCATTTTCTAGACCAGCCAAATAATTACATATGAGATTTGATCACAAAAAGCTTAAAGACTTAAAGAAAGTGCTGCAATATTGTTCTATGAAATGAATTTCCTGTATCTTAAAGTGCTCCTCATGTGTCATCTGATTACTTCTAAGGTTCTGCTGTATTGTCTTTTCTTCCCCTAGTTGTCATTCAGTTTGTAGCTCTGTCTGCTGGATTGTGAATGTGATTTGAGGTTAATTAAAATCAATGATAAATTATAAATCGAGGTGCAAAAATCAGGGCAGCAATGAATGGGAAAATTTCAAACTAGTTGTACAAAGTCTATGGGACTCCAAAAATATAGGACATTGTCAAAGATAAAAGCAAAGACTTGTGGGAAATGTTAAGAGTTTATGCAGTGAAACTGGCATCTACTTTTTTGTTCTAATTATATTCTCAAATATAAAATTCAGAAATCACTTTTACAAACATAAATAAAATAATATTCAGGTACTGCAGTCATTTAAGGGAGCACATATACACAAACAAGAATAACATAACGTTGTAATTGGCATGTGTGTTTATTTTTGCTTTCAAAATCTGTTTAATAGGACATCCATGACAAAAATAATGAAGTCAGTATATTTTTCTGAGATTTCAACTTTTTCACATATCTTTTATTTACTATTTTTTTGGCTTAAAATTAATTTATTTATTTTAATTGGAAGCTAATTACTTTACAATATTGTTGTGGTTTTTGCCATACATTGACATGAATCAACCACGGGTGTACATGTGTTCCCCATCCTGAACCCCCTCCCACTTCCCTTTCCATCCCATCCCTCAGGGTCATTCCAGTGTACCAGCCCTGAGCACCCTGTCTCATGCATCAAACTTGGACTGGCGATCTGTTTCACATATGATAATATACGTGTTTCAATGCTATTCTCTCAAAATATCTGACCCTCACCTTCTCCCACCAAGTCCAGAAGTCTGTTTACATCTGTGTCTCTTTTGCTGTCTCACATACAGGGTTATTGTTACCATCTTTCTAAATTTCATGTATATGCATTAGTATACTGTATTGGTGTTTTCCTTTCTGACTTACTTCACTCTGTATAATAGGTTCCAGTTTCATCCACCTCGTTAGAACTGATTCAAATGCATTCTTTTTTAATAGCTGAGTAATATTCCATTGTGTATATGTACCACAGCTTTCTTATCCATTTGTCTGCTGATGGACATCTAGGTTGCTTCCATGTCATGGGTATTGTAAACAGTGCTGCGATGAACGTTGGGGTACATGTATCTCTTTTGATTCTGGTTTCCTCGGTGTGTATGCCCAGCAGTGGGATTGCTGGGTCATATGGAAGTTCTATTTCCAGGTTTTTAAGGAATCTCCACACTGTTCTCCATGGTGGCTGTACTAGTTTGCATTCCCACCAACAGTGTAAGAGGGTTCCCTTTTCTCCACACCCTCTCCAGCATTTAATGCTTGTGAACTTTTGGATACCTGCCATTCTGACTGGCGTGAAATGGTACCTCATTGTGGTTTTGATTAGCATTTCTCTGATAATGAGTGATGTTGAGCATCTTTTCATGTGTTAGCCATCTGTATGTCTTCTTTGGAGAAATGTCTGTTTAGTTCTTTGGCCCATTTTTTGATTGGGTCATTTATTTTTCTGGAATTGAGTTGCAGAAGTTTCTTGTATATTTTTGAGATTAATTCTTTATCAGTTGCTTCGTTTGCTATTATTTTCTCCCATTCTGAAGGCTGTCTTTTCACCTTGCTTATCATTTCCTTCATTGTGCAAAAGCTTTTAAGTTTAATTAGGTCCCATTTGTTTTTTGCTTTTATTTCCATTACTCTGGGAGGTGGGTCATAGAAGATGCTGCTGTGATTTATGTCAAAGAGTGTTTTGCGTATGCTTTCCTCTAGGAGTTTTATAGTTTTTGGTCTTACGTTTAGATCTTTAATCCATTTTGTATTTATTTTTGTGTATGGTGTTAGAAAGTGTTCTAGTTTCACACTTCTACAAGTGGTTGGCCAGTTTTCCCAGCACTACTTGTCAAAGAGATGCTCTTTTCTCCATTGTATATTCTTGCCTCCTTTGTCAAAGATAAGGTGTCCATAGGTGAGTGGATTTATCTCTGGGCTTTCTATTTTGTTCCATTGATCTATATTTCTGTCTTTGTGCCAGTACCATACTGTCTTGATGACTATAGCTTTGTAGTAGAGTCTGAAGTCAGGCAGGTTGATTCCACCAGTTCTATTCGTCTTTCTCAAGACTGCTTTGGCTATTCGATGTTTTTTTGTATTTCCATACAAATTGTGAGATTATTTGTTCTAGCTCTCAGAAAATTCTGTTGGTAGCTTGATAGGGATTGCATTGAATCTATATATTTCTTTGGGTAGTATACTCATTTTCACTATATTGATTCTTCTGATCCACAAACATGGTATATTTCTCCATCTATTTGTGTCATCTTTGATTTCATTCATCAGTGTTTTATATATAGGTCTTTTATTTCTTTAGATAGATTTATCCCTAAGTATTTTATTCTTTTTGTGGCAACAGTGAAGGTAATTGTTTCCTTAATTTCGCTTTCTGTTTTCTCATCGCTAGTGTATAGGAATGTAAGTGATTTCTGAGTGTTTATTTTATATCCTGTAACTTTACTATTCATGGATTAGCTCTAGTAATGTTTTAGTGATGTCTTTAGGGATTTCTCTACAGAGGATCACGTCATCTGCAAACATTGAGAGTTTTACTTGTTTTCCATTCTGGATTCCTTTTATTTCTTTTTCTTTTCTGATTGTTGTGGCTAAAACTTCCAAAACTATGTTGAATAGTAGTCATGAGTGGGCACCCTTGTCTTGTTCCTGACTTTAAAGGAAATGCTTTCAATTGTTCACCATTGAGGATAATGTTTGCTGTGGGTTTATCATATACAGCTTTTATTATGTTGAGGTATGTTCCTTCTATGCCTGCTTTCTGGAGGGTTTTTACCATAAATGGATATTGAATTTTGTCAAAGGCTTTCTCTGCATCTATTGAGATAATCATATGGTTTTTATCTTTTAATTTGTTGATGTTGTGTATCACATTGATTGATTTGTGAATATTGAAGAATCATTACATCCCTGGGATAAAGCCCACTTGGTCATAATGTATCATCTTTTTAATATGTTGTTTGATTCTGTTTGCTAGAATTTTGTTAAGGATTTTTGCATCTATGTCATCAGTGATATTGCTCTGTAGTTTTCTTTTTTTGTGACATCTTTGTCTGGTTTTTTGATGATTGTGGCCTCATAGGATGAGTTTGGAAGTTCACCTTCCTCTGCAATTTTCTGGAAGAGTTTGAATAGGATAGGTGTTAGCTCTTCTCTAAATTTTTGGTAGAATTCACCTGTGAAGCCATCTGGTCTGGGGCTTTTGTTTGTTGGAAGATTTCTGATTATAGTTTTGATTTCCATGCTTGTGATGGGTCTGTTAGGATTTTCTATTTTTTTTTTCTGGTTCAATTTTGGAAAGTTATACTTTTCTAAGAATTGGTCCATTTCTTCCAAGTTGTCCATTTTATTGGCATATAGTTGCTGATAGTAGTCTCTTATGATCCTTTGTATTTATGTGTTGTCTGTTGTGACTTCTCCATTTTTATTTCTAATTTTGGTGATTTGATTCTTCTCCTTTTTTTTTTCTTGATGAGTCTGACTAGTGGTTTGTCTATTTTATCTTCTCAAAGAACCCGCTTTTAGTTTTGTTTATTTTTGCTATAGTCTCCTTTGTTTATTTTTCATTTATTTCTGGCCTAATTTTTATTTCTTTCCTTCTACTCTCCCTGGGTTTCTTAACTTGTTCTTTCTGTAGTTGCTTTAGGTTTACTGTCTCTTGAGATAAGCTTGTATTGCTATGAACCTTCCCCTTAGCACTGCTTTCACTGACTCCCATAGGTTTTGGGTTATTGTGTTTATATTTTCATTGATTCCTAAGCATATTTTTATTTCTTTTTTTGATTTCTTCTGTGATTTGTTGGTTATTCAGGAGCGTGTTTTTTAGCCTCCATATGTTTGTATTTTTAATAGCTTTTTTTTTTCTGTTTTGACATCTAATCTATCTGCATGGTGATCAAAAAGATGCTTGAAATTGTTTCAATCTTTTTGAATTTATCAACACTAGATTTATGGCCCAGGATGTTATCTATCCTGGAGAAGGTTCCGTGTGCACTTGAGAAAAAGATGAAATTCATTGTTTTGGGGTGAAATGTCCTATAGATATCAATTAGGTCTAACTGGTCCATTGTATCATTTAAAGCTTGTTTTCCCTTGCTAATTTCCTTTTTAGTTGATCTATCCATAGGTGTGAGTAGGGTATTAAAGTATCCCACTATTATTGTGTTATTGTTAATTTCCCCTTTCATACTTGTTAGCATTTGCCTTATATATTGTGGTGCTCCTATGTTGGGTGCATATATATTTATAATTGTTATCTCTTCTTCTTGGATTGATCCTTTGATCATTATGTAGTGTTCTTCTTTGTCTCTTTTCACAGCCTTTGTTTTAAAGTCTATTTTATCTGATATGAGTATTTCTACTCCTGCTTTCTTTTGGTCTCCATTTGCATGAAATATCATTTTCCAGCCCTTCACTTTCAGTCTGTATGTGTCCCTTGTTTTGAGGTGGGTCTCTTGTAGACAACATATACAGGGGTCTTGTTTTTGTGTCCATTCAGCCAGTCTTTGTCTTTTGTTTGGGGCATTGAATCCATTTAAATTTAAGGTAATTATTAATAAGCATGATCCCATTGCCATTTACTTTGTTTTTTGGGTTCGAGTTTATAAACCTTTTCTGTGTTTCCTGTCTAGAGAAGATCGTTTAGCATTTGTTGAAGAGCTGGTTTGGTGGTGCTGAATTCTCTCAGCTTTTGCTTGTCTGTAAAGCTTTTGATTTCTCCTTCATATTTGAAGGAGATCCTTGCTGGGTACAGTAATCTGGGTTGTAGGTTCTTCTCTTTCAATTCTTTAAGTATATCCTGCCATTCCCTTCTGGCCTGAAGAGTTTCTATCGAAAGATCAGCTGTTATCCTTATGGGAATCCCCTTGTGGTTATTTGTTGCTTTTCTCTTGCTGCTTTTAATATCTGTCCTTATGTTTGATCTTCATTAATTTGATTAATATTCACATATCTTTTAAATATGAAATAAAATATGATTTTTCTGGAATTCTGATGTTTTATTTCAGTTGTTTGTCTCTTTAAAAAACGAAGTTAGTAGTAGTTAAATATTTTTTATACTTGCATGTTATTTTATATAACAAATATTGTGGAAATTTTCTATGAGTTCAACTTTGTGCCTATGGATAAAAATAATTATAAGAACTTAGATTCAAATACTGAGCTTCTGAATATGATAACCACAAGCCACATATCACAAACCAAATCATAAAATGAAATAAATTTAAAATTTATTTCCTCTAACACAGTAACCATATGTCAAGTACCAAATAGTCCCATTTGGCTAGTGGCTAATGTATTGAACAGGGCAGATGCAGAACATATCCATCATGGCAAATGGTTCTATAAGATTGTTAACTTAATTCATAACACTTCTGCATGACTCTGGTAAATATTATATTAAATTGGAGTATTTGGTTTAATTATTACAATGTAACAGTATTTTACATTTTAAGAATATGTTATGTATTCTCATGATTGCAGTCCTTACCCTTACAATGTGGTCATTTTAATCAGAGACCAGAAATTTAAGATTTACTCCTAGTAATTGGGTCAGATTTTACCAGAGTAATGTTCAATTCAATTCAGTTGCCCAGTCATGTCCCACACTTTCTGACCCCATGGACTGCAGCAGGTCAGGCTTCCCTGTCCATAACCTACTCCCAGAGCTTGCTCAAACTCATGCCCATCGAGTCAGTGATGCCATCTAACCATCTCATCCTCTGTCATCCCCTTCTCCTCCTACCTTCAATCCTTCCCAGCATCAGGGTCTTTTCCAATGTGTCAGTTCTTCACATCAGGTGACCAAAGTATTGGAGCTTCAGCTTTATCATCAGTCCATTCAGCGAATATTCGGACTGATTTTCTTTAAGATTGACTGGCTTGAACTTCTTGCAGTCTAAAAGGCTCTCAAGAGTCTTCTCCAACACCACAGTTCAAAATAATAAATTCTTCAGCGTTCAGGTTTGTTTATGGCCAAACTCTCACATCCATACATGACTATTGGAAAAACCATAGCTTTGACTTGATGGACCTTTGTCAGCAAAGTCGTCTCTGCTTTTTAATATGCTGCCTAGGTTTGTCATAGATTTTCTTCCAAGGAGTAAGTGTTTTTAAATTTCATGGTTGCAGTCATCATCTGTAGTGATTTTGGAGACCAAGAAATAAAGTCTGTCAGTCTTTCCATTGTTTCCCCACCTATTTGCCACAAAGTGATGGGACTGGATGCCATGATCTTAGTGTTTTGAATGTTGTTTTAAGCCAGATTTTTCACTCTCCTCTTTCACTTTCAACTAGAGGCTCTTTAGTTCCTCTCCATTTTTCTGTCATAAGGGTTGTGCCATCTGCATATATGAGGTTATTGATAATTCTCCTTGCAATCTTGATTCCAGCTTGTGCTTCATCCAGCCTGGCATTTCACATATGTACTCTGCTTCTAAGTTAAATAAGCAGGGTGACAATATCCAGCTTGGATATACTCCTTTCCCAATTTTCAACCAGTCTGTTGTTTCATGTCCAGTTCTAACTGCTATTTCTTGACCTGCATACAGATTTCTCAGGAGGCAGGTGAGGTGACATAGTATTCCCATTTCTTTAAAAATTTTCTACAGTTTGTTGTGATCCACAAAGTCAAAAGCATTAGCATAGACAGTAATATAGGTTTATTTTTATTTTTCTATTAATCTCATTTAAAGATAATAATTTCTGATCATTTTATTCTATCAATATTAATAAATTTCAGGAAGATTTAGTCAAGGAATAAACATATAATTGGAAGCAAATATTAGTACTAGGTTAAAAGCATGACATCCTAGTAGCTGTGCCTCAAAGAACACACAACCTAGTGCAAAACAAAGTCCTTAGCTTCAAACAACATATAATTAATATGGCATGTATGAAAAAAGTTATGAGGCAAATATTTTATTGTAGGGCTTTTGATGAGAGAGATAGCAAGCCTTGAAAAGCAGGAAAGCTTTGTGGAAAATGTGGGATTTTATACAGGTCTTTTTATAGTTTATTTTAAATTGGAGGATAATTGTTTATAATGTGTTTGTCTCTGTCATATATCAATATGAATCAGCAATAAGTATACATATGTCCCCTCCATCTTAAGTCTCCTTCCCACCTGTCAACCACATCTCACCCTCTAGGTTGTCACAGAGCACCAGGTTGAGCTCCCTGTATCATACAGCACATTCCCACTGGCCATCTGTTTTACATTTGATGATGTATATGTTTCAATACTCTCTTGTTTCATCCCACGCTCTCCTTCCCTCACTGTGTCCACAAGTCTGTTGTCTTTGTCTGCATCTCTATTGCTGACCTACAAATCAGTACCATTTTTCTAGATTCCATATACATGCACTAATATGACTGACTAAACTATAGACAGATCTCTATCTTACTATGGGCCCTGGCCTCCATTTTCTTAGTGCATTAACTTTGGAAAGCTTGAAATCGTAAGTTCTTTCTCTGACTTTAAAATGCAGGTAAATCTTCTCAGAGGCCCCTTGCCAGTTTTACAACTCAGGGATGTCTTTCTCAAGTTCCTGGGAGCCATCCCTCTGAAAGTAATCGTCAAGAAACATATTATTCCTACCCCTATATCCCAGGTTCAGTGGGACAGTAGGAGCCTAAAGTGGACAAACAACAATTGGCAAAGACACATGGGCTTCCCTGGCAGTTCAGTGGTAATGAATCCACCTGCCAATGCAGGAGACATGGGTTTGATTCCTGGGTTGGGAAGATTTCCCTGGAGATGGAAGTGGCAACCCTCTCCAGTACACTTGCCTGGGAAATCCCATGGACAGTGGAGCCTGGCAGGCTACAGTCCATGGTGTCACAAGAGAGTCAGACACCACTTAACAACTGAACAACAACAACAAAGCAAACACAAAGGCCTGATCAAACTTATTAACCTCTCCCCTAATGCCCTTTAATAATTTTCCATTAGCTCACTAGTTTAGTGCTGAAAACAGATTTAAATTTAAGCTCTCTCCCATAATGCAATAGTCTTGAATAAAGTCTTTCTATATATTAATCTCTATCCAATGCAATTTTACTTTGAGACCCTGTGTTAGTTTCCTGTTGCTGCTGTAACAAATTCCCACAAGCTACTGACCTAAAACAACAAAAAAGTAATCTTATTATCTTCTTGTTCAGGAGTTCATAGGATCTCACTCGACTAATGTCAAAATGTTGGCAAGGCTGAAATCCTCTGGAGGCTCTAGGCAACAGTCTTTTTGCTTGTCTTTTCCAACTTTTAGAGACTGGTTGCATTCCTTGGTTCTTGGCCTCACTATCCATCTTCTAAGCCAGCAATTGGATCATAGTGACCTCTGCTTCTGTCATCATATATTCTGTGACTATGAAACTTCTTCTTTATCTTTAGCTTGTAAGGATCTTTGTCATGGCATTGGGCCCATCTGGACAATCAGGATAATCTCATTTAAAGATCACTAACTCAATCCTATTTGCAGAGTCCTTTTTAGTATATAAAGTTACATAATCACATATTCTGGTGATTAGGACATGGACATCTTCAGGGGAGGGGAATATTGATCCTCCTACTTCTAAATATTTGGAAATTAAATATAAAATAATATAAACTACAAATAAACATTTTTTGAAAAAGAAAACCAAGATAATGCCATGACATTGATTTTTAAAAAGAGTTATAAAAGGAAAATTAATTTAAAATAAATGATGTATCTGCATTTCAATATGTAAATGACTGGGCAAGAGTTGTTCAAAAGTGAAGTGGTAAAGTGCTTATACATGCATGCCAGTTGCTTCAGTTGTCTCCAAATGTTTGCAACCCTATAGACTATATCCCTTCCATGGGATTCTCCAGGCCAGAATACTGGAGTGTGTTGCCATGCCCTTCTCTAGGGGATCTTCCTGCCCCAGGGACTGAACCTGCGTCTCTTATGTCTCCTGCATTGGCAAGTGGATTCTTTACCACTAGCACCACCTGGGAACCCATAAAATGCTAATATCTACTTGTAATGAATAAGGTTGAAGATAAGTAAAGCAAGCAAAGAGCTTATAAGTATTATTACTATTTTTCATGTTTGGAAGGAAAGTTTACATAGATTTATTCATACATACACACACACATACATATACACAAAATCATCATCATGAATGGGAAATCTAGAAAACAGACTCAGTAGAGGGTGTTATATTAGTAATTTAAATACAATGAATATTTAGTATTCATGCTGCTGCTACTGCTGCTAAGTCGCGTCAGTCATGTCTGACTCTGGGCGACCCCATAGACGGCAGCCCACCAGGCTCCCCCGTCCCTGGGATTCTCCAGGCAAGAACACTGGAGTGGGTTGCCATTTCCTTCTCCAATGCATGAAAGTGAAACGTGAAAGTGAAGTCACTCAGTCGTGTTCAACTCTTAGCGACCCCATGGACTGCAGGCTACCAGGCTCCTCCATCCATGGAATATTCCAGGCGAGAGTACTGGAGTGGGTTGCCATTGCCTTCTCCGTTAGTATTCATATTATATTAGAAAAGAAAGGTTTTTCTCTTAGTAGTGCAAGTTTTCCAAATAATGAACAATTTATGGGAAAAATGTTAGAATTATGCCTCAGTATTCAGGAAAGCTTCATACCTGGAAATTCAGTGTATACTAAAACCACCTAAATGCTATATATTTATATGTGAAATTGAATACTTTAGCTTTAAATAATTAAAAACAGATGTTCTAGCCCATATAAATGCCGGTTAAATAGTTGATTTGTGTGGAGTATGCAACAATTGTTCATTCTTTATTATTTTACAGCATATCATCAGATAATTTGAGTTCCTGGTGCCCATGCTCTAAATAACAGTGGCGTGCCTCTTGTACACACACACACACACACACACACACACACACACACTTCCCAAATTTTCCAGACAACTATTGTAGGAAACATGTCTCACCCTTGAATTTTAAAGATCTTTCCAAACTTCTCATTTTTTAGAGGAAGGCCATGCAGTTACCATTGATTAAGGGATACTTGGAGATTTAGTCTAGGGGGAAATTTCAAAGATTAGGGGTACACTAAAGAATTAATTTATCCAAATTTTCCTTTTCATAGGATTTTGCTTTTTTTGTGTGAATATAACAAAAATAATTTAAACAGGAAAGTATATTGTGTTGTGTACTAGAAAGTGACGTGTTTATTCACGATGCAGTCATTAGCAATATTTATTATGTGCTTATTTTGAGCCAAACACAAAAGAAAACTTTAAAAAGGTAGTGCTATTTCAAGCATACTAAAATTTTTGTAATTCATTTTTTGCTATTGAAACAATGGGACTGTTTTAAGCATGGTAATGAAATCATCTGATTTGAATTTAAGCAAGATCACTCTACTCTGCAGGAAATGAAGAATGGTATTTTGGGTCAGAGGGACTAGTTAAAAGTCTATTAGATTAGAAATGATAGGGAACTACAGTGTGGCAGTAGGTAGACAGAAGTACACAGACTTCATTATATTGTAGAGCTAGAACCGATAAGACTTAATGAAGAATTCATTTCTGAGATACTGGAAAAAAGCATTTTCAAGATTGACTTCTTGGTTTCCAAGTTGAGTAAATCAGCAGCAATTTATGATAAAGAATTCGGGAGTTCAGTTCAGTCGCTCAGTCATGTCCGACTCTTTGTGACCTCATGAATCGCAGCACGCCAGGCCTCCCTGTCCATTACCAACTCCTGGAGTTCACTCAGACTCATGTCCATCGAGTCAGTGATGCCATCCAGCCATCTCAGCCTCTGTCGGCCCCTTCTCCTCCTGCCCCCAATCCCTCCCAGCATCAGAGTCTTTTCCAGTGAGTCAACTCTTCGCATGAGGTGGGCAAAGTACTGGAGTTTCAGCTTTAGCATCATTTCTTCCAAAGAAATCCCAGGGCTGATCTCCTTCAGAAAGGACTGGTTGGATCTCCTTGCAGTCCAAGGGACTCTCAGGAGTCTTCTCCAACACCACAGTTCAAAAGCATCAATTCTTCTGTGCTCAGCCTTCTTCACAGTCCAACTCTCACATCCATACATGACCACTGGAAAAACCATAGCCTTGACTAGACGAACCTTTGTTGGCAAAGTAATGTCTCTGCTTTTGAATATGCTATCTAGGTTGGTCATAACTTTCCTTCCAAGGAGTAAGCGTCTTTTAATTTCATGGCTGCAGTCACCATCTGCAGTGATTTGGGAGCCTCCAAAAATAAAGTCTGACACTGTTTCCACTGTTTCCCCATCTATTTCCCATGAAGTGATGGGACCGGATGCCATGATCTTCGTTTTCTGAATGTTGAGCTTTAAGCCAACTTTTTCACTCTCCACTTACACTTTCATCAAGAGGCTTTTGCGTTCCTCTTCACTTTTTGCCATAAGAGTGGTGTCATCTGCATATCTGAGGTTATTGACATTTCTCCCGGCAATCTTGATTCCAGCTTGTGCTTCTTCCAGTCCAGCGTTTCTCATGATGTACTCTGCATAGAAGTTAAATAAGCAGGGTGACAATATACAGCCTTGACGTACTCCTTTTCCTATTTGGAACCAGTCTGTTGTTCCATGTCCAGTTCTAACTGTTGCTTCCTGACCTGTATGCAGGTTTCTCAAGAGGCAGGTCAGGTGGTCTGGCATTCCCATCTCTTTCAGAATTTTCCACGGTTTATTGTGATCCACACAGTCAAAGGCTTTGGCATAGTCTGTAATGCAGTACTTGGATGCAACCTCAAAAACGACAGAATGATCTCTGTTGGTTTCCAAGGCAAACCGTTCAATATCACAGTAATCCAAGTCTATGCCTCAACCAGTAATGCTGAAGAAGCTGAAGTTGAATGGTTCTATGAAGACCTACAAGACCTTTTAGAACTAACACCCAAAAAAGATGTCCTTTTCATTATAGGGGACTGGAATGCAAAAGTAGGAAGTCAAGAAACACCTGGAGTAACAGGCAAATTTGGCCTCAGAGTACAAAACAAAGCAGGTCAAAAGCTAAGAGAGATTGGCCAAGAGAACGCACTGGTCATAGCAAACACCTCTTCCAACAACACAAGAGAAGACTCTACGCATGGACATCACCAGATGGTCAATACCAAAATCAGATTGATTATATTCTTTTCAGCCAAAGATGGAGAAGCTCTATTCAGTTAGCAAAAACAAGACTGGGAGCTGACTGACTCAGATCATGAACTCCTTATTGACACATTCAGACTTAAATTGAAGAAAGTAGGGAAAACCACTAGACCATTCAGGTATGACCTAAATCAAATCCCTTATGATTATACAGTGGAAGTGACAAATGATTCAAGGAATTAGATATGATAGACAGAGTACCTGAAGAACTATGGATGGAGGTTCATGACATTGTACAAGAGGCAGGGATCAATACCATCCTCAAGAAAAATAAATGCAAAAAGGAAAAATAGTTGTCTGAGAGGGCTTTCAAATAGATGAGAAAAGAAGAGAAGTGAAAGGCAAAGGAGAAAAGAAAAGATATGACCATTTGAATGCAGAGTTCCAAAGAATAACAAGGAGAGATAAGAAAGCTTTCCTCAGTGATCAGTGCAAAGAAATAGAGCAAAGCAATAGAACGGGAAAGTCTAGAGATCTCTTCCAAAAAATTAGAGATACCAAGGGAACATTTTATGCACAGATGGGCTCAATAAAGGACAGAAATGGTATGGACCTAACAGAAGCAGAAAATATTAAGAAGAAGTGGCAAGAATACACATAAGAAATATATAGAAAAGATCTTCATGACTCAGATAACCATGATGGTGTGTGATCACTAACCTAGAGCCAGACATCCTGGAATGCGAAGTCAAGTGGGCTTTAGGAAACATCACTACAAACAAAGCTAGTAAAGGTGAAGGAATTCCAGGTGAGCCATTTCAAATCCTAAAAGATGATGCTGTGAAAGTGCTGCACTCAATATGCCAGCAAATTGGAAAACTCAGCAGTGGCCACAGGACTGGAAAAGGTCAGTTTTCATTCCAATCCAAAGAAAGGCAATGCCAAAGAATGTTTAAACTACCACACAGTTGCACACATCTCACAGATTAGCAAAGTAATGCTCAAAATTTTCCAAGCCAGCCTTCAAAGGTATGTGAATCATGAACTTCCATATGTTTAAGCTGGATTTAGGAAAGGCAGAGGAACTAGAAATCAAATTTTCAACATCCATTGGATCATTGGAAAAGCAAGAGAGTTCCAGAAAAACATCTACTTCTTCTTTATTGACTATGCCAAAGCCTATGACTGTGTGGATATCAACCAACTGTGTAAAATTCTCAAAGAGATGAGAACATGAGACCACCTAACTTGCCTCCTGAGAAATCTGTATGCAGGTCAAGAAGCAAGAATTAGAACTGGACATGGAACAACAGACTGGAACCAAATCAAGAAAGGACTATGTCAAGGTTGTATATTGTTACCCTGCTTATTTAACTTATATGCAGAGTACATCATGAGAAATGCCAGATGAATGAAGCACAAGTTGGAATCAAGATTTCTGGGAGAAATATCAATAACCTAAGATATGCAGATGACACCACCCTTATGGCAGAAAGTGGAGAAGAACTAAAGAGCCTCTTGATGAAATTGAAAGAGGAGAGTGAAAAAGTTGGCTTAAAACTAAACGTTCAGAAAACTAAGATCATGACATCTAGTCCCATCACTTCATGGCAGATAGATGGGGAAACAGTGAAAACAGTGGCAGACTTTACTTTGGGGGGCTCTAAAATCACTGCGGATGTTGACTGCAGCCATGAAATTAAGAGATGTTTGATCCTTGCAAGAAGAGCTATGACAAAACTAGACAGCATATTAAAAAGCAGAGACATAACTTTGCAACTAAATGTCCATCTAGTCAAAGCTATGGTTTTTCCAGTAGTCATGTATGGATGTAAGAGTTGGACTATAAAGAAACCTCAGTGATGATTCTTTTGAACTGTGGTGTTGGAGAAGACTCTTGAGAGCCTCTTGGACTGCAACGAAATCAAACCAGTCCATCCTAAATGAAATCAGTCCTGAGTATTCATTGGAAGGACTGATGCTGAAGCTGAATCTCCAGTATTTTGACTGCCTGCTGCAAAGAACTGACTCATTGGAAAAGACTCTGATGTTGGGAAAGATTGAAGGAGGGAGGAGAAGGGGATGACAGAGGAAGAGATGGTTGGATGGCATCACCAATTTAATGAACGTGAGTTTGAGTAAGCTCCGGGAGTTGGTGAAGGACAGGGAAGCCTGGAGTGCTTCAGTCCATGGGGTTGCAGAGTCAGACAGGACTGAGCAAATGAACTGAACTGAACTCTGAATGGATAATCTTTAGGATTTAGTTAGCTTTGAATATTAACTGCAGCCCACCCTCCATGGAATTTTCCAGGCAAGAGTACTGGAGTGGGTTGCCATTGCCTTCTCCAGAATATTAACTGAGATAATGTGTAGGTATTGCCTAACTTTAGGGTCTGATACATAGAGATTGATCAATATAAAAAGGAGCTATCTGGAAGTTTGTGATCTTTGGCCAACATTTTCCAATTTCCCATACCCAAACCTCCAGAAACCACTGTTCTCTTCATTAGGCTTTTAAGATTCAACATATAAGTAATAATATATATATATATTTTCCTCTGTATTACTTCACTTAGCATAAAACCATAAACGTCCATTCATGTTGTCCCAAATGGCAGGATTTTCTTCTCATGACTGAATAATATTCTATTGTACAAAGACATCACATTTTTTTAATTTAAATTTATTTATTTTAATTAGAGACTAATTGGGAACACGTGTACATCACATATTTTTTATCCACTCATCCATTGAAGACATACTTAGGGTCTTCACATATCTTGGCTATTGTCTCAGATGGAAAAGCATCTGTCTACAACGTGAGAGACCTGGGTTCGATCTCTGGGTTGGGAAGATTTCCTGGAGAAGGAAATGGCAACCCATTCCAGTACTCTTGCCTGGAAAATCCCATGGACGGAGGAGCTTGGAGCAGGCTACTATCCATGGGGTCGCAAAGAGTCAGGCACGACTGAGCGACTTCACTTTTGCTTTCACTTTCAAACATGGGATGCAAACAGATGTCTCTTTAAGATACTGATTTCATTCCCTTTGGATATATACCCAGCAGTAGGTTGCTGGATTGTATAGTAGGTCTGATTTTTATTTTGTTGAGGAACCTCCACACTGTTTTCCATAATGGCTATATCTATTTACGTTTCTACCAACAGTCTACAATTACTCCCTTTTCTCTACATCCTGGCCATCATTTGTTATCTTTTGTTGCTATTTTTTGTTGTTGTTGTGATTATGGTTAACAAAACTGTATTATATACTTGAAAGTTGCTAAGGAAGTAGTTCTTCAACATTGTCACCACAAGAGAGAAATGTTTGTGTGATATGATGAAGGTGTTAGCTAAAGCTACAGTGGCAAACATAATACATGTTTATCAAATAAACATATACCTTAAATGTATGCATAATTATATATTAATTATATCTAAAAAAACTAGGGGGGAAATGGCTTATAATATAGGGCTTGAATAAAATTCTCAAATTTTCTTACTTTTTTTCTGGATATTAGCAAAGCATTTCAGAAAAAGTACAAAGTGGAAAGAGCACCTTTGATATCTGGTCTCTTATGTGGCTCCAGTTTCCTCAATTATAAGCCATCACGTAGCCTTCTCACACTGAATTCACTGGTTGTATGAGATGAATGGAATTCAGCAAAAGTGACAATATTTGACTCCCAACCCTAAGTTACGAGGGCATTGCAGCTTTTATCTTGACCTTCTGGACAGATTACTATAAAGGAAGTAAGAGATCAGACTTGATTATAGTCAGGACACCCTGCAGAGAAATCTATGTCAGGAAGGACAAACACATCCTTGGCCAGTAGCCAGCACCAACTTGCCAGCCTTGTCTGGAAACGACCTTGAGAGAGGCTTGTCCAACCCAAATCAAGCCCATTTATGGTTATAACTCAACCTCACGAAAGACTCCACAGCCAGGAATGCCTGAGTCCTTCCTGAAATCCTATCCTCCAGAGATGTGTGAGCTCTGCTGCTTCAGTCTTGTCTGACTCTTTGTGACACCATGGTCTGTAGCCTGTCAGGCTCCATGAGATTTTTCCAGACAAGAATATTGGAGTGGGTTGACATGCCCTACTCCAAGGGATCCTCCTGACCCAGGGATCGAACCTGCATCTCTTGTGTCTCCTGCATTGTCAGGTGGGTTCTTTACCACTAGAGGCACCTGGGAAACCCTACAGAAACCATGAAATAAAACAAATGATCATCGATGTTGCCAACCACTAAGTTTTGGGGTAATTTGTTATGCAGTGAAAGATACCTAACACAAATTTTCATACTAGGCTGAGGAGTGCTGTTGTAAACAAAATAAAACAAAAGCTCCTAAATATCTTGCAGTAATTTTGGAACCAAAGAACAGGCAGAAGTTGAAGTGGCCCTGAAGAGACTATCAGAGCAAGCGTGAAGGTCCTCAAGGAGGCTATGGAAGAGTGATTAAAGGAAAGTAAAGAAAACTTTACTGGAAACCAGAGGAAAGAGGATCATTGTAGAGTAATAAATAATTTAACAATGTTTTAGCCTGTGGAAATGTGGAATTTATAAAGTATGTCTAACTGACTGGATGATCTAGCTAGGGAACTTTCTAGCTAGAGTGTTTAAGGTGACACCTGGCTTCCTCTACCTAATTAAAGTAAAAAGTGAAAGGAGATATTTAAGCTAAAGGAAGAATTTGTTAAATATAATGAAGACAGTATTTTCAGTTTGACATTAATTTTTTCCCTCCTTCACAGCATTTCCAGATGGCAAGAGAAAAGGCAAGTGGCTGCCAGGAAAAGATCAGATCTCTGGCACTTTCAGGAAAACATGATTTAAAGATAAAATTAAGATGGTAGCCACACCATTCTTTAAGACCTCAGGAAAGTTTAAGATAGCTTCTCTAAGAACCGCTTTGTCATGTAAAAAGTTCGCTAAATATCTTATTAGTGAGCCTCAGAGACTATCTTCCTTTAAAATATATATGTTATAAGAGCTTTGATGGAGTTGTCCCCTAGTTACTTTAGTATATCCTCAAGAGAGAGACTAACTGACCTCAAAGAAATCTGTGAGTGACACATTTATGTAATGAAATAAATCCTAATAAGATTCAAATGAGACTCACAAAATTTTAAAGAAGATTATACTATAAGAAATACCTTCACTTTCAATTTAAAAGGACAGACAGAACACAATATGAAAATGGCATAAGAACTCACTTCCTATTATGAACAGGAACAAGTTAAACTTCTCAGCTGTGAACATCAGCTATTCATTTATGAAAAAGCAAGGAAACATAGAGATTAGAACCTAAACTCCAAGGAGGCAGAACAGAGAGCCAAGAATAATTACTCCCACAGGGTAGGGATCATTTTTAAATAAAGAATTGACATCATGTGCCTGGGCAAATTCCAAAGTTATATGAAACAATGACTGTTGTGTGCTCCCCTATTTTTTCCTTTCTGAAAATAAAGGTGTAGAGGGATTATCTGTCTTATCATTGTATAGTAGATATATGGAATTGAAGGCAGTGGGTAGGGAAGAGGTTAACTTCTTCCTTCTATTCAAAGATCTTTATAGGAACTTTTTCTAGGTGGTGGTACTCCACAAATCATGCCTGAAGTGCTTGTCTACATTTGGAAGCTGAATTAGTGCTGATATGAGACTTTTTAGGGTCTTGAGAAGGGTAAAATGTTTTTGCATATAGAGAGGCATGAATTTTAGGGGCCAGTGGCTAAACTCTTGGAGAAGGCGATGGCACCCTACTCCTGCCAGGCACTCCTCCCTGGAAAATTCCATGGACGGAGGAGCCTGGTAGGCTGCAGTCCATGGGGTCACTGAGGGTCGGACACGACTGAGTGACTTCACTTTCACTTTTCACTTTCATGCATTGGAGAAGGAAATGGCAACCCACTTCAGTGTTCTTGCCTGGAGAATCCCAGGGACGGGGGAGACTGGTGGGCTGCCGTCTATGGGGTCACACAGAGTTGGACACGACTGAAGTGACTTAGCAGCAGCAGCAGGATAAACTCTGGTGTCACTCTCTAAGACAGACCCTGTGATGCTCTCCTCCTGGCATTCTGTCCTCATTTAGTACCCTTCCCATGAGATCAGGCCTGGCCCTTTGTGCTCTTTGGAAGATAATGGAAGGGGTGAGGTATGACTTGTGCAGGAAGATTATAAAAGGCACACAGCCTCTGCCTAGGACTTTGGGCTACTTCATTTTGGGAAAGCCAGACACCATGCAATCAAGATAACTCAAGCAGTCCTCGGAAGAGATCTATATGGAGAGAAGCTTAGGCTACCAATGATTAGTCTGGCAACAATGTAAAGTGTGTGATCCACCTTGGAAGAAGATTGTCAAGTACCAATTAGTTCTTCAGATGACTGCAGCTCCAGTGACAATTGATTGCTACCTCATTTGAGACCTCAAGTAAGAACATATAGACTAGCCTACTAAAGTTTCTGATCCACAGAAATAGTGAGAAATAATAAATGGTTATTGTTATTTTAGTTTCAGGGTGAATTTATGTACCAATCAATGATATACTACTAAAGCTTACCTGATTCAAATTCACACTTTTTTTCCATTTCCAAAGGTAAATATATTTTTTATCATCATCTTCAGATATGTGAAAGGTAAATAAGGTATCAGACAACATATGAAAAAGTTTCTAAGATGTTGATCTGGCCTTTGAATAGGGAAATTGTGAATTGTAAAGAATAATGCCTGGTTAAAATAACTAGTAAGACATAAAAATTAATTTATATTTTTCATATGACTTGGCTAAAACATAATTCCTAGTATATAAAACTTTATGTGCCTGAGAAAATGAAGCAACTGAGTTCAAAACAATTAGTTCTTGGTTATTAGAGGATTATAGGCTTCCCAGGTGGCTCAGTGCTAAAGAACCCACCTGCGAGGAGGAGGAGCCAAGATGGCGGAGGAGTAGGACGGGGAGAACACTTTCTCCCCCACAAATTCATCAAAAGAGCATTTAAACGTCGAGTAAATTCCACAAAACAACTTCTGAATGCCGGCAGAGGACATCAGGCACCCAGAAAAGCAACCCAACTCTTCGAAAGGAGGTAGGAAAAAATATTAAAGACAAAAAAAAAGAGACAAAAGAGGGAGGGACAGAGCTCCGTCCCGGGAAGGGAATCTTAAAAAAGAGAGAAGTTTCCAAACACCAGGAAACCTTCTCACTGCCGAATCTGTGCCGAGCTTTGGAAGCACAGAGGGCAACATAACAGGGAGAAAAATAAATAAACAATTAAAACTCGCAGATTGCGAGTCCTACAGTAACTCCCCCAGCGGAGAAGCAGCACAGACGCCTGCATCCGCCATTAGCAAGCGGGGGCTGGGCAGGGAGGCGCGGCGCGGGCTGCATCGCTGAGAGTAAGAATCTGGCCTGAATACCCTGAGCGCTATCTGAGCGAAATAATTTGGGCTAGCAAACCAGACTGTGGGATATCTACCACGCGAAAAGCCAGTCCTAACCTAAAACCGCCAGGCCCACGCACGGAACAAAGGACTGAACAGAGATAGCCGGCTGCAGACCTTCCCCCTCCGGTGACAGGCAGCCAGAGCCGGAAGGGGGCAATCGCAGCCCCAGAGAGACATTATCTATAAAACTGTAAGCGGGCTTCTTTGCTAACTAAAACTTCTTGGGGGTCTGGATGGTCAACATCTGCCTGAGAAGGTGCGCCGGTTTTACAACCAGAAAACCGAGTGGCGGGGAGGCGGTAAGTCGCAGCATTGGCGCTCGCCAAACACCTCATCACCTGAGCTGCTCGGACCTGGGAAGAGCACAAAACGCAGGCCCAACTGAGTCTGCGCCTCTGAGGACTACCCGAGTGCCTGAACCTGAGCGGCTTGGACCTGGGAGGTGCATGCAGCCCAGGGCCAGCCTCGGATTGTTCCCGGCGGAACAACCTAGAGTCCGAGCAGTGTGGACAGGGAGGCTACACGCGCTGTGAGCGGGGGCAGACCCAGGGTGGCTGAGGCACTGCGAGCCCACGCCAGTGTTATTTGTTTGCAGCATTCCTCCCTCCCTCCCCACAGCAGCGACTGAACAAGTAAAAAAAAAAAAAAAAAAAAAAAAAAGTGTCCTCCACCGTCCCCTTTGTGTCAGGCGGAAACCAGATACTGAAGAGACTAGCAAACAGAAGAAGATATAACAGAGGGAAGCGCCTTGGAAGCTACAGGCAATAGACCAAAACCCTGTGGTTACTACGGACTACATAGGAAGGGGCCTATAGATCTTGAGAAATATAAGTCTGACCAAGGAACTAGCAAAAATGAACTGAACCCACAACACCACCAAGAAAGTCCTAGATATATTTTTATTATTTTTAGATCATTCTTTCTTTTTTTAATTAAAAAAATTTTTTTAAGTCCTCTATTGTTCCTTTAATTTTCACTTTTATAACCTATTACTTTGCAAAAAAAAAAAAAAAAAAGACCCTATTTTTTCCTTCTTCAGCAAACTTCATATATATATATTTTATAATTTTTTGACCTTTTTTTTTTTTTTTTTTTTATTTTCTTTAACATTGTATTTTTGAAATTCTAAACTCTACTCTAGATTTTTAATTTTTCGCTTTTTGGTATTTGTTATCAATTTTGTACCTATAGTTTTTTTTTATATAATTTCTGTGACTTCTTTTTTTTTCTTCTTCTCTGTTTCTTTCTCTTCTTCTTCTATATAACATTGTATATCTGAATAATATCAATTTTGTACCTGTATTTTCTTTATAATTTTTGTGACATTGTTTTCGTTTGTCTGTTTCCTCTCTTTATTTTTCTTCTTCTTCTTTTTTTTTTTTTTTAACATTGTATTTTTGAAATTCCAAACTCTACTCTAGATTTTTAATTTTGCTTTTTGGTATTAGTTATCAATTTTGTACCTGTACTTTCTTTACAATTTTGCAACCTTGTTTGTTTTTGTTTGTTGTTTTTTTCTCTTTCTTTTCCTTCTTCTTTTCTTTAACGTCGTATTTTTGAAATTCCAAACTCTACTCTAGATTTTTAATTCTTGCTTTTATGTATTTGTTACCAATTTTGTACCTTTAAGAACCCAATCTTCAGGACCCATTTTTCACTAGGGAGCAAGAATACTGGCTTGACTGCTCTCTCTCCCTTTAGACTCTCCTTTTTCTCCACCAGGTCGCCTGTGTCTCCTCCCTAACCCCTCTACTCTACCCAACTCTGTGAATTTCTGTGTGTTCCAGATGGTGGAGAACACGTAGGGAACTGATTACTGGCTGGATCTGTCTCCCTCCTGTTCATTCCCCCCTTTTATCCTTCTGGCCACCTCTGTCACCTTCCTCCTTCTTCTCTTCCTCTGTATAACTCCGTGAACATCTCTGAGTGGTCTAGTTGTGGAGTGCACATAAGGAAGTGACTACTGGCTACCCCACTCTCTCCATTATTGATTCACCTCATCTCATTTGGGTCACCTCTAACTCTCTCCTCCCTCTTCTCTTCTCCATGTAACCCTGTGAACCTCTCTGAGTGACCCTCATCGTAGAGAAACTTTTCATCTTTAATGTAGATGTTTTATCAATGGTGCTGTATAGAAGGAGAAGTTTTGAAACTACTGTAAAAATAAGACCGATAACCAGAAGCAGGAGACTTAAGTCCAAACCCTGACTCCAGGGAACTCCTGACTCCAAGGAACATTAATTGACAGGAGCTCATCAAATGCCTCCATACCGACACTGAAACCAAGCACCACACAAGGGCCAATAAGTTCCAGGGCAAGACATACCAAGCAAATTCTCCAGCAACAAAGGAACACAGCCCTGAGCTTCAAGATACAGGCTGCCCAAAGTCACCCCAAAACTATAGACATCTCATAACTCACTACTGGACATTTCATTGCACTCCAGAGAGAAAAAATACAGCTCCACCCACCAGAACACCGACACAAGCTTCCCTAACCAGGAAACCTTGACAAACCACCTGTACAAACCCACACACAGTGAGGAAACGCCGCAATAAAGAGAACTCCACAAACTGCCAGAATACATAAAGGACACCCCAAACTCAGCAATTTAAACAAGATGAAGAGACAGAGGAATACTCAGCAGATAAAGGAACAGGATAAATGCCCACCAAACCAAACAAAAGAGGAAGAGATAGGGAATCTACCTGATAAAGAATTCGAATAATGATAGTGAAATTGATCCAAAATCTTGAAACTAAAATGGAATCACAGATAAATAGCCTGGAGACAAGGATTGAGAAGATGCTAGAAAGGTTTAACAAGGACCTAGAAGAAATAAAAAAGAGTCAATATATAATGAATAATGCAATAAATGAAATTAAAAACACTCTGGAGGCAACAAATAGTAGAATAACAGAGGCAGAAGATAGGATTAGTGAATTAGAAGATAGAATGGTAGAAATAAATGAATCAGAGAGGATAAAAGAAAAACGAATTAAAAGAAATGAGGACAATCTCAGAGACCTCCAGGACAATATTAAACGCTACAACATTGAATAATAGGGGTTCCAGAAGAAGAAGACAAAAAGAAAGACCATGAGAAAATACTTGAGGAGATAATAGTGGAAAACTTCCTAAAATGGGGAAGGAAATAATCACCCAAGTCCAAGAAACCCAGAGAGTCCCAAACAGGATAAACCCAAGGAGAAACACCCCAAGACACATATTAATCAAATTAACAAAGATCAAACACAAAGAACAAATATTAAAAGCAGCAAGGGAAAACAACAAATAACACACAAGGGAATTCCCATAAGGATAACAGCTGATCTTTCAATAGAAACTCTTCAAGCCAGGAGGGAATGGCAAGACATACTTAAAATGATGAAAGAAAATAACCTACAGCCCAGATTATTGTACCCAGCAAGGATCTCATTCAAGTATGAAGGAGAAATCAAAAGCTTTTCAGACAAGCAAAAGCTGAGAGAATTCTGCACCACCAAACCAGCTCTCCAACAAATACTAAAGGATATTCTCTAGACAAGAAACACAAAACGGTGTATAAACTCAACCCAAAACAATAAAGTAAATGGCAATGGGATCATACTTATCAGTAATTACCTTAAACGTAAATGGGTTGAATGCCCCAACCAAAAAAGACAAAGACTGGCTGAATGGATACAAAAACAAGACCCCTACATATGTTGTCTACAGGAGACCCACCTCAAAACAGGGGACACATACAGACTGAAAGTGAAGGGCTGGAAAAAGATTTTCCATGCAAATAGGGACCAAAAGAAAGCAGGAGTAGCAATACTCATATCAGATAAAATAGACTTTAAAACAAAGGCTGTGAAAAGAGACAAAGAAGGTCACTACATAATGATCAAAGGATCAATCCAAGAAGAAGATATAACAATTATAAATATATATGCACCCAACACGGAGCACCACAGTACGTAAGACAAATGCTAACAAGTATGAAAGGAGAAATTAACAATAACACAATAATAGTGGGAGACTTTAATACCCCACTCACACCTATGGATAGATCAACTAAACAGAAAATTAACAAGGAAACACAAACTTTAAACAATACAATAGACCAGTTAGACCTAATTGATATCTATAGGACATTTCATCCCAAAACAATGAATTTCACCTTTTTCTCAAGCGCACATGGAACCTTCTCCAGGATAGATCACATCCTGGGCCATAAAGCTAGCCTTGGTAAATTCAAAAAAATAGAAATCATCCCAAGCATTTTTTCTGACCACAATGCAGTAAGATTAGATCTCAATTACAGGAGAAAAACTATTAAAAATTCCAACATATGGAGGCTGAACAACACGCTGCTGAATAACCAACAAATCACAGAAGAAATCAAAAAAGAAATCAAAATTTGCATAGAAACGAATGAAAATGAAAACACAACAACCCAAAACCTGTGGGACACGGTAAAAGCAGTCCTAAGGGGAAAGTTCATAGCAATACAGGCACACCTCAAGAAACAAGAAAAAGTCAAATAAATAACCTAACTCTACACCTAAAGCGACTAGAAAAGGAAGAAATGAAGAACCCCAGGGTTAGTAGAAGGAAAGAAATCTTAAAAATTAGAGCAGAAATAAATGCAAAAGAAACAAAAGAGACCATAGCAAAAATCAACAAAACCAAAAGCTGGTTCTTTGAAAGGATAAATAAAATTGACAAACCATTAGCCAGACTCATCAAGAAACAAAGGGAGAAAAATCAAATCAACAAAATTAGAAACGAAAATGGAGAGATCACAACAGACAACACAGAAATACAAAGGATCATAAGAGACTACTATCAACAATTATATGCCAATAAAATGGACAACGTGGAAGAAATGGACAAATTCTTAGAAAAGTACAACTTTCCAAAACTAGACCAGGAAGAAATAGAAAATCTTAACAGACCCATCACAAGCATGGAAATTGAAACTGTAATCAAAAATCTTCCAGCAAACAAAAGCCCCGGTCCAGATGGCTTCACAGCTGAATTCTACCAAAAATTTACAGAAGAGCTGACACCTATCCTGCTCAAACTCTTCCAGAAAATTGCAGAGGAAGGTAAACTTCCAAACTCATTCTATGAGGCCACCATCACCCTAATACCAAAACCTGACAAAGATGCCACAAAAAAAGAAAACTACAGGCCAATATCACTGATGAACATAGATGCAAAAATCCTTAACAAAATTCTAGCAATCAGAATCCAACAACACATTAAAAGATCATACACCATGATCAAGTGGGCTTTATCCCAGGGATGCAAGGATTCTTCAATATCCGCAAATCAATCAATGTAATACACCACATTAACAAATTGAAAAACAAAAACCATATGATTATCTCAATAGATGCAGAGAAAGCCTTTGACAAAATTCAACACCCATTTATGATAAAAACTCTCCAGAAAGCAGGAATAGAAGGAACATACCTCAACATAATAAAAGCTATATATGACAAACCCACAGCAAACATTATCCTCAATGGTGAAAAATTGAAAGCATTTCCTCTAAAGTCAGGAACAAGACAAGGGTGCCCACTTTCAACATTACTATTCAACATAGTTTTGGAAGTTTTGGCCACAGCAATCAGAGCAGAGAAAGAAATAAAAGGAATCCAAATTGGAAAAGAAGAAGTAAAACTCTCACTATTTGCAGATGACATGATCCTCTACATAGAAAACCTTAAAGATTCCACCAGAAAATTACTAGAAATAATCAATGACTATAGTAAAGTTGCAGGATATAAAATCAACACACAGAAATCCCTTGCATTCCTATACACTAATAATGAGAAAACAGAGAGAGAAATTAAGGAAACAATTCCATTCACCATTGCAACGGAAAGAATAAAATACTTAGGAATATATCTACCTAAAGAAACTAAAGACCTATATATAAAAAACTATAAAACACTGGTGAAAGAAATCAAAGAGGACACTAATAGATGGAGAAATATACCATGTTCATGGATTGGAAGAATCAATATAGTGAAAATGAGTATACTACCCAAAGCAATTTATAGATTCAATGCAATCCCTATCAAGCTACCAACAGTATTCTTCACAGAGCTGGAACAAATAATTTCACAATTTGTATGGAAAAACAAAAACCTCGAATAGCCAAAGCGATCTTGAGAAAGAAGAATGGAACTGGAGGAATCAACCTACCTGACTTCAGGCTCTACTACAAAGCCACAGTTATCAAGACAGTATGGTACTGGCACAAAGACAGATATATAGATCAATGGAATAAAATAGAAAGCCCAGAGATAAATCCACGCACATATGGACACCTTATCTTTGACAAAGGAGGCAAGAATATACAATGGATTAAAGACAATCTCTTTAACAAGTGGTGCTGGGAAATCTGGTCAACCACGTGTAAAAAGAATGAAACTAGACCACTTTCTAACACCATACACAAAAATAAACTCAAAATGGATTAAAGATCTAAACGTAAGACCAGAAACTATAAAACTCCTAGAGGAGAACATAGGCAAAACACTCTCTGACATACATCACAGCAGGATCCTCTATGAGCCACCTCCCAGAATATTGGAAATAAAAGCAAAAATAAACAAATGGGACCTAATTAACCTTAAAAGCTTCTGCACATCAAAGGAAACTATTAGCAAGGTGAAAAGACAGCCTTCAGAATGGGAGAAAATAATAGCAAATGAAGCAACTGACAAACAACTAATCTCAAAAATATACAAGCAACTCCTACAGCTCCACTCCAGAAAAATAAATGACCCAATCAAAAAATGGGCCAAAGAACTAAATAGACATTTCTCCAAAGAAGACATACAGATGGCTAACAAACACATGAAAAGATGCTCAACATCACTCATTATCAGAGAAATGCAAATCAAAACCACTATGAGGTACCATTTCACACCAGTCAGAATGGCTGCGATCCAAAAGTCTACAAATAATAAGTGCTGGAGAGGGTGTGGAGAAAGGGAACCCTCTTACACTGTTGGTGGGAATGCAAACTAGTACAGCCACTATGGAGAACAGTGTGGAGATTCCTTAAAAAACTGGAAATAGAACTGCCTTATGATCCAGCAATCCCACTGCTGGGCATACACACTGAGGAAACCAGAAGGGAAAGAGACACGTGTACCCCAATGTTCATCGCAGCACTGTTTATAATAGCCAGGACATGGAAGCAAGCTAGATGTCCATCAGCAGATGAATGGATAAGAAAGCTGTGGTACATATACACAATGGAGTATTACTCAGCCATTAAAAAGAATACATTTGAATCAGTTCTAATGAGGTGGATGAAACTGGAGCCTATTATACAGAGTGAAGTAAGCCAGGAGGAAAAACAGAAATACAGTATACTAACGCATATATATGGAATTTAGAAAGATGGTAACAATAACCCGGTGTACGAGACAGCAAAAGAGACACTGATGTATAGAACAGTCTTATGGACTCTGTGGGAGAGGGAGAGGGTGGGAAGATTTGGGAGAGTGACATTGAAACATGTAGAATATCATGTAAGAAACGAGTTGCCAGTCCAGGTTCGATGCGCGATACTGGATGCTTGGGGCTGGTGCACCGGGACGACACAGAGGGATGGTGTGGGGAGGGAGGAGGGAGGAGGGTTCAGGATGGGGAACACATGTATGCCTGTGGCGGATTCATTTTGATATTTGGCAAAACTAATACAATTATGTAAAGTTTAAAAATAAAATAAAATTAAAATAAATAAATAAATAAATTAAAAAAAAAAAAAAAAAACAAACAAAAAAAAAAATAAAGAACCCACCTGCCAGTGCAGGAGATACAGGAGACCAGGTTGGATTCCTGGGTCAGAATGATTCCCCTGGAGAAAGAAATGGCAACCCACTCCATTATTCCTGCCTGGGAAATGCTATGCACGTAGGAGTTGGCTGGGCTACACACCAGGGGTTTAAAAAAGGGTCAGATGTGATTGAGCACAGATTATCACAGAAGAAAATAAGTCCCTGGAAGAAAGCCCTGCCTCCGATGTAATAAAAACCTTTGTGGAGAGTATCTAGTGTTCTGACAATTAGGTGTCTCATTTGCATGTGAGGGCTGACAACAGAGGATGAATCCTGGACCCAAGATGGAACTACTTATGTGAACACATTCTGATGGTTTAAATGGTGCCCCGAGAGCACGTCAACCTGTTCCCATTTCCCCAGAGAGGAACATTACGAAAATTGTCATATTTGTCCTCATAAATTTATCTATGATTTTAGGAGTCACATATTCTATCAGGAGGAAAAGGACTTTTCAACCAATATGTTTCATATCTAAAATGTGTCAGATTTCCTCATCTCTCTAACTTAACTGTTTCCAATACATTTTGTTGCTGTGTAGAGTGTGTTGGTTCAGTTCAGTTCAGTCGCTCAGTTGTGTTCGACTCTTTGTGACCCCATGAACTGCAGCACGCCAGGAGTGTGTTAGTAGGAGGCAGAAAAATGATGTTTAAGATACATAGAAAATAAATTTTAAAAAATTGCTAGAGAGAACCTCAGCATAATCACTACCAATTAGAATATATTTTTCCTATTTATTTAATCAAGGTTTAGTTGACTTGCAATACTATATTAGTTTTAAGTGTACAACATAGTGATTCAAATTTGTATAGATTATACTTCATTTAAAGTTATAAAATATTGGCTATATTCCCTATGCACTATATCACTGTAGCTTTTTACTTATTTATTTATTTATTTTTAGCTGTGCTGGGTTTTTGTTGTAGTGTGTGGGTTTCTCATTGTAGCTTATTTATTTTACATGTAGTGGTTTGTGACTTTTAATCCACTACTCCTATTTTGCTCCTTAACCTTTCCTTCTTCCCATGGTAACCACTAGTTTGTTCTCTCGATCAGTCAATTTAATCAGTCTTGTTATATTCATTCCTTTGTTTTAGTTTTTAGATACGACATATGAATGATAAATAAGATATTTTTCTTTCTCGGCCAGAGTTATTCACTTAGTGTAATAGCCTGCAGGTGCATTTGTGTTGTTGCAAATGATAAAACTTCTTTCTCTTCTTTGACTGAGTAGTATTCCATTGTGTTTGTGTGTGTGTGTGTGTGTGTGTGTACACACACTACATCTTCTTTATCCATTTATTTGTTAATGGATATTTAGGTTGTTTGGATATTGGCTACTAAAAATAATGCTGCTGTGAACCTTGGAGTGTCTGTATCTTTTTGAATTAGAAGTTTCAGTTTCTTTGGTTATATACCCAACAGTGGAATTGCTGGATCACATGGTAGTTCTATTTTTAGTTTTTCTGAGGAACTTCCATAGTACTTTCCACAGTGGATCCAATAATTTACATTCCCATCAATAGTGTAGAGGGTTCTTGTTTATCCACATCCTCACCAACACTTGTTATTTATGTTCTTTTTGATGGTACCCATTCTGACAGGTGTGAGATGATATCTAATTGTGGTTTTGGTTTGCATTTCTTTGATGATTATTTAGTGATGTTGAGCATGTTACCATGTGCCTGTTGGACATCTTTATCTCTTCTTTGGAAAAAATGTATATTCAGGTCTTCTGTCCAGTTTTTAAATTGGTTTATTTATTTATTTATTGCATTGAGTTATAAGAGCTGTTTATATATTTTGGATATTAACCCCTTATAGTGTTATCGTTATTGGAGAAGGAAATGGCAACCCACTCCAGTATTATTGCCTGGAGAATCCCAGGGACAGGGGAGCCTGGTGGGCTGCCATCTATGGGGTCTTACAGAGTCGACGCAACTGATGCGACTTAGCAGCAGCAGCAGTGTTATCATTTGCAAATATTTTATTCCATTCAGTAGATTATCTTTGTTTTGTCATTGTTTTCCTTTGCTGTGCAAAAGCTTTTAAGTTGAATTAGGTCCCATTTCTTTATTTCTGCTTTTGTCTTTTCTGCCTTAGGAGACAAATCACGCACACACACACACAAAAGTGATATGGTTTATGACAGAGAATTCTGCCCATGTTTTCTTCTAGGAGTTTTATGTTTTCTGCTCTTACATTTAGGTATTTAACCATGATGAGTTTATTATTGTATATGGTGTGAGACAATGTTCTAATTTTATTCTTTTACATGTCATTATCCAGTTTCCCCAGCATCACTTATTATTTTATACACCACTTATCTATTTTATACATTGTATATCCTTGCCTCCTTTGTTATAGATGTCATAAGTGACTGGATTTATTTCTGTACCCTCTATTATGTTACATTGATCTATGTGTCTGTTTTGTGCTAGTACCATAATGTATTGATCAGTGTAGCTTAGTAGTAGTCTGAAGTCAGGGATTATGATAACACAAGCTCTGTTCTCATGATTATTTTGGCTCTTTTTATGTGTGTGTGTGTGTGTGTGTGTTTTCCTGAAAAGATTTTAGAGTTATTTGTCCTTGTTCAGTTGCTAAGTTATGTCCAACTCTATGTGACCCAATGAACTTTAGCACACCAGTCTTCTCTGTCCTTCAATAACTATCAGAGTTTGCTCAAATTCATGTACATTGGGTTAGTGATACTGTCTAACCATCTCATCCTGTGCTGCCCTCTTATCATTTTGTCTTCAATCTTTCCAAGCATCAGGGCCTTTTTCAATGAATCAGCTCTTCACATTAGATGGCCAAAGTATTGGAGTTTCAGCTTCATCAGTCTTTCCAAAAAATATTCAGGACTGATTTCCCTTAGGATTGACTGGTTGGATCTCCCTGAGGTCCAAGGGACTCTCAAGAGTCTTCTCCAACACCACAGTTCAAAAGCATCAATTCTTTGGCACTCAGCTTTCTATATAGTCCAACTCACATCCATACATGACTACTGGAAAAAACTATAGCCTTGACGAGATGGACCTTTGTTGGTAAAGTAGTGTCTCTGCTTTTTAATATGCTGTCTAGGTTGGTCTTAGCTTTTCTTCCAAGGAACAAGCATCTTTTAATTTCATGGCTGCAGTCACCATCTGCAGTGACTTTGCAGCCCAAGAAAATACAGTCTGTCACTGTTTCCACTGTTTCCCCATCTATTTGCTATGAAGTGATGGGACTGCAGCCATGCGGCTCTGTAGCAAGTAGCGGCTGCACCACACTGGAGGAAGCAGCAACTGTGTGGCTCAGCAGCAGCTGCAATACCCCACATCCAGAGTCAGGAGCAGTAGCTGCGCTTTGCTGGAGTGGCTGTGAGGAGATACCCCACGTCCAAGGTCAGAGAAACCCCAGTAAGGTGGTAGGCTCTGGAGCAGCTGTGAGGATACCCCATGCCCAAGGGCAAAGGAGAAGCCCCAACAAGATAGTAGGAGGGGCGAATTGGCATTTAGAATCAAACCCCATTTCCCCCAGAGAAGCTCAGAGAGCTCAAACAAACCTTGTGTGCACCAGGACCCAGAGACCCCACAGAGGCTGAGACAGAACTGTGTTTGAGCATCTCCTGTAGAGGTCTGGGTCAGCAATGGCCTGCCGCAGGGGCAGGTGCTCTGGGTGAAGCAGACTTGGGTGTGACATAAGCCCTCTTGGAGGAGGCCAGCACTAACCCTACCATAGAGCTACCAGAATTTACACAGGACTCAGAAATAGACTCTTGGAGGGCACAAACAGAACCTTGTGTGCAGCAGGACCCAGGAGAAAGGAGCAGTGACCCCAAGAGACTGGCCCAGACTTGCCTGTGAGTGTCCAGGAGTCTTCATTGGAGGTATGGGTCAGTGGTGGCCTGCTGCACGGTTAGGGCTACTGAGTGTAGCAGTACATGCATAGGATCTTTTGAAGGGGGTTCCCATTACTTCATTACCTCCACCATAGTTTGGCCCCAGGTAAATAGCAGGGAGGGAACACAGCCCCACCCATCAAAAGAAAATTGGTTTAAAGATTTACTGAGCATGGCCCCGCCAATCAGAACAAGACCCAGAACAAGACTCAGTCAGTCTCTCCCATTAGGTAACTTCCATAAGCCTCTTATCCTTCTCTATCAGAGGGCAGACAGAATGAAAACCACAAGCACAGAAAACTAACCAGTCTGAGCACAAGGACCACAGCCTTGTCTAACTCAATGATAATATGAGGCATGCCTTGTAGGGCCACTCAAGACAGACAGGTCATGGTGGAGAGTTCTGATAAAATGTGGTCCACTGGAGAAGGGAATGGCAAACAACTTCAGTATTCTTGCCTTGAGAACCCCATGAACAGCATGAAAAGACAAAAAGATAGGATACTGAAAGATGAACTCCCCAGGTCGGTAGGTGCCCAACATGCTACTGGAGAAGAGTGGAGAAATAACTCCAGAACAAGGAAGAGACAGAGCCAAAGCAAACACAACACCCAGTTGTGGATGTGACTGATGATGGAAGCAAGGTCCAATGCTGTAAAGAGGAATATTGCTTAGGAACCTGGAATGTTAGGTCCATGAATCAAGGCAAATTGGAGGTGGTCAAACATGAGATGGCAAGAGTGAATGTTGACATTTTAGGAATCAGTGAACTAAAATGGACCAGAATGGGTGAATTTAACTCAGATGACCATTATATCTACTACTATTGGCAAGAATCCCTTAGAAGAAATAGAGTAGCTATCAGAGTAAACAAAAGAGTCTGAAATGCAGTATTTGGATGCAACCTCAAAAACGACAGAATGATCTCTGTTTGTTTCCAAGGCAAAGCATTCAATATCAAGGTAATCTAAGTCTATGCCCCGACCAGTAATGCTAAAGAAACTGAAGTTGAATGCCTCTATGAAGACCTACAAGACCTTCTAGAATTAACACCCCAAAAATATGTCCTTTTCATTATAGGAGAATGGAATGCAAAAGTAGGAAGTTAAGAAACATCTGGAGTAACAGGGAAATTTGGCCTTAGAGTACAGAGTGAAGCAGGGCAAAGACTAATAGAATTTTGCCAAGACAAAGCACTGGTCATAGCAAACACAGCAAAAGACAAGACTCTACATGTGGACATCACCATGATGGCCAACACTGAAATCAGATTGATTATATTCTTTGCAGCCAAAGATGGAGAACTCTATACAGTCAGCAAAAACAAGGCCAGGAGCTGACTGTGGCTCAGATCATGAACTTATTATTGCCAAATTCAGACTTAAATTGAAGAAAGTAAAGAAAACCACTAGACCATTCAGGTATGACCTAAATCAAATCCCTCACTATTATACAGTGGAAGTGACAAATAAATTTAAAGGGACTAAATCTGATACAGTGCCTGATGAACTATGGACAGAGGTTCAGGACATTGTACAGGAGATAGGGATCAACACCATCCCCAAGAAAAAGAATTGCAAAAAAGCAAAGTGGCTTTCTGAGGAGCCCTTACAAATAGCTGTGAAAATAAGAGAATGAAAAGCAAAGGAGAAAAGGAAAGATATACCCATTTGAATGCAGAGTTTCAAAGAATAGCAAGGAGAGATAAGAAAGCCATCCACAGTAATCAGTGCAAAGAAATAGATCAAAGCAATAGAATGGGAAAGACTAGAGATCTTTTCAAGAAAATTAGAAATACTAAGGGAACATTTCATGCTAAGATGGGCTTGATAAAAGACAGAAATGGTATGGACCTAACAGAAGCAGAAGATATTAAGAAGAGGTGGCAAGAATACACAGAAGAACTATGAAGAAAGATCTTCATGACCCGGATAATCATGATGGTGTGATCACTCACCTAGAGCCAGACATCCTGGAATGCGAGTTAAGTGGGCCTTAGGAAGCATCACTACAAATAAAGGTAGTGGAGGTGATGGAATTCCAGTTAAGCTATTTCAAACCCTAAACGATGATGCTGTGAAGTGCTGTGCCCAATATGCCAGCAAATTTGAAAACCTCAGCAGTGACCACAGGGTTGGAAAAAGTCAGTTTTCATTCCAGTCCCAAAGAAAGGCAATACCAAAGAGTGCTCAAACTACCGCACAATTGCACTCATCTCACACACTAGTAAAGTAATGCTCACAATTCTCCAAGCCAGGCTTCAATAATATGTGAACCGTCAACTTCCAGATGTTCAAGCTCGTTTCAGAAAAGGCAGAGGAACCAGAGATCAAATTTCCAACATTCATTGGATCATAAAAAAAGCAAGAGAGTTCCAGAAAAAACATCTATTTCTGCTTTCTTGACTATGCCAAAGCCTTTGACTGTGTGGATCATAATAAACTGTGGAAAATTCTTCAAGAGATAGGAATGCCAGGCCAGCTGTCCTGACTCTTGAGAAATCTGTATGCAGGTCAGCAAGTAACAGTTAGAACTGGATGTGGAACAACAGACTGGTTCCAAATAGGGAAAGGAGTATGTCAAGACTGTATATTGTCACCCTGCTTATTTAACTTATATGCAGAGTACATATTGAGAAATGCTGGGCTGGATAAAGCACAAGGTGGAAACAAGATTGCCAGGAGAAATATCAATAACCTCAGATATTCAGATGACACCATCCTTATGGCAGAAAGGGAAGAAGAACTAAAGATCATCTTGATGAAAGTGAAAGAGGAGAGTGAAATAGTTATCCTAAAACTCAACATTCAAAACACTAAGATTATCACATCTGGTCCCATCACTTCATGGCAAATAGATGGAGAAACATTGGAAACAGTGACAGACTTTATTTTTTTAGACTCCAAAGTCACTGTAGATGATGACTGCAGCCAGTTTGACTCACCTGCTAAAAGTCTTAGAAAAGTTCTGTGACTGATGTGTAGTGTATCTCAAACATAGGAAATGGTACAGACATTTTAAAGATGATGCTCAGTATGGAAACTGGGCTATGACTACCTGGAAATCTGGTCCTCATATCATTTCTTTCCTGTATCCTTTCTACAGATTCTTAGTTGATTTTGCACTACAATTTTACTGTAGTATTGAATATACCCAGAGTATACATCAAGAGCAGTGGCCTCAGGACACTTTCTTTTTATAAAACATTGTTTTCAAATCAGATGCTTTTGAATTAGGCACTTATGCCAGGTGTTCAACCATTCAAAAGGTGGTTCTTGAGAATTCTGATAATACCCTCTGGAGGTTTCTATGTCAACAATACATTACTCTGTTGGACAAAAATTCTATTGCTAGGACCTGATTCTTCTGAGTTCAAAATGAATTATGGGTGGGGATGATTCAAGTAAATGTCTCATAGCATTAGAAGGAAAACAAACAAACAAACAAACAAAACTATGCAAAAAAGACTCAAGAGAAAATCATTTCAATGACTTGCCAAATTAGAAGAATGAATCCATTATGCCTTAAGAGAACAGTTAAGGCCTTTCACTGTCTACCCAAAAATTGTTTTCTGCTCTCCTGCAAAGCCAAGTACCATCCACATTAATTCTCCAAATGGGCATGGCTCACCATATCTGAGACTGTTCAGTCTAACAAGTGAGGTGAACTGAAGTGAAGTGAAGTGAAGTGAAGTTGCTCAGTCATGTCCAACTCTTTGCAACCCCATGGACTGTAGCCTACCAGGCTCCTCTGTCCATGGGATTCTCCAGGCAAGAATACTGGAGTGGGTTGCCATTTCCTTCTCCAGAGGATCTTCCCGACCCAGGGATCTCCCATATTGTAGGCAGAGGCTTTTACCGTCTGAGCCACCAGGGAAGCCTTTAATCAGAGCTTCAGCCTAAAGTACATTTTATTTGTCTAGCTGATAGCCTTAGAAAATGAAGGCACTTTTATGAAAATACCATTGTTTTCTGCACTCTCTATGAAAAATCTAAGCACAGAATTTTGCCTCCTTATTTCATATGGCCTATATAAATTACTGGTCATGTTTCTGACTTAGCACTTATTCCTTCCTCTCGTTTACTATTAGCTATCTTTCCGAAGCTTTATGTATTGTTTCCCCATTTAGTGTAAGGTCAAATGAGGATAAAACCTGTTCTGTGTGCTGTTGTGAATGTTTAATAAACCCTACCACAGTTCTTCATGTGAAGTAAATATACAGACAATTATTTAAAACTACCATTTATTAACTGTATTTATTATATGCCTATAACTATAAACATATAAAAAGTTTTCTAATATGTTGCATGATGAATGACAATATAATAAACCTTCCATTCTTGTGTGAATATAAAAGTGGCACACTATTGATTTAGTGGTAAATAAGATGTTTGGGTAACTGATGATGAAACAAACTGGTACTTTAGCCCAATTTTATAGGGTCGAAAATATTTTGTTGTCTGTATAAAGTTTACATATGAAACCACAGTAACGTGCACAGCTTTAGTATCACAAAATGGTTAGTTCTATCCAAGGATTTAGGTAGAGAAGTGGTACTCTGTTGTGGGGTCTTATGTGTCAAACTCAGATATACGTAACCTTTTTCTTTCTTGTAAGTTATGAATACTTTGAAATAAGAAGAGATGTAAATATCCTAGATGTGTTTTTTTTTTTTTCTTACTGAATTTCAAGTTGCTTTAGAGAATTTTAGAGAGAGTAAACACTATGCTCTCATAAATTTGACCTCAACAAGTGAATTGGGATGTACATAATTGCTTATGTCTAGTATATTTCAATAATGGAAGGCTATGGTTTATATCTAAAGAGTCAATTTTGATTAGAAATATGATAGAGTACATCATTGGATATTGGGTGTAATTTTAATGCCAGTATAAGAATTTAAATTTCTGTTTTATTGTAAATGGTGTTATGAAATATTTTATCCTAAGCATACATGTTGCAATGCCATTAAGATTCTTCAAACTTTCTGTTTTCCTCCATGGGAAATCCCTTAATATTTTTTTCTCAAAAGACGAGAAATTAGAAAAAAATCAAAAAGAAAATTGTTTATGAAATTAAATAATACCAAATAAGAAGAGATAGTTTCAGCAATAATGAGACAGGATATTCATTGACACCTGTTTTCACATATTAATGAAATGATTTAAAATATTACTATGTACTTAACAAATAATTCATAGAGATACATTCTGACAAAAAGATATTGTATGCTGAGATGTTACTGATTCGTAAATACATTTCTAGTTATTTCTGTTTTTTTACTTAAATATACAGCAGTATTGTATTTGATACATAATTTAAAATAATACTTCAGGCAGTTTATACCCTTGGTTATAAAAGTAAAGGAAGAAACAATCCTTAGGAAATTTACAATTATATGGGGAAATAGAAGAAACATTGTGGAACCAAATTTGAGAAGTGCTGAACTACAATCACTGTGCTGGCCTGACTCACTCTTGGCTCTTAATCTCTCCAACCCATGAAAATAGAATGCATTGCTCTTCAACTCAATGTCTTATTTCAGATCTGAGGCCCAGTTCTGGCTTTAGGCAGATGAATTATAAAGATCTCCATATTTGTTACACACTTTTGATACACAGTTTTTTCTTTTGGCAACTCACCTTTTTCTACCATATGTAGATCCCTAAGAAATACAACTGGGGTCGTGCCCCAGCCAAATGCCCATTCTTATCTTTGCCCTAGCTTACTTTGTATATGGGCACCATAACACAGAGACTGAGATTTCCTGGTGAAGTCTAGACCCTCAAGCAAGTTTAGAGGAATTATCTCTGCCTTACCAGTCTGTCTTTAAAATATACCTTCTGAAGATTGAAACTCTTACTCTGTGGATACCCTGAGCTTTTATAATCCCCACACTCCTCCTTTGTAAAACCCATTGAGGAGTCACAATATGTGTTCTCTGTGAACAAGGACAGGCTGTCTATGTTCCTTTTCTTAGAAGTAATTTTTACTAGATTTTAATGTAGTAAGAGACTTTATTTTATTATTACATATGTGATGAACAATGTCAGTTAAGACAATAATAACTAAGCATTGGTATTGACTGTATGATTGATAGTAATATATTGTAAATATGTGTGTATAAAAATATGAAAATACCATTGAAAAATAATATCATAGAATGTTAGTTTTAAATCATCTTTTAGTCAAAAGATTTACTTTTTTTTTCTTAACCTGAAATACCTTTCAGGTTTATATCAGAAAGTATAAACTCTATCTCTAAAAATAAAATAAAATAAAATAAACTCCATCTCTTTTACACTTATTGATTATATAACAATCAAATTTTAGGACACAATGTTTTATTTCTTAATTTTGTATCAGTTATAATGCCCTCAATATGCACTCAACAATATGGACTCAAAAAAGGCTCAACTTTTTGCCATCAATCTTCTGTTCATGCTAGAACATAAAGTCCATGGAAATGGCAGTAGTTATTCTCCTTTCAGAAACTTGAATTACAATATCAATAGTTTATTTGTTTTTATTTGTTTTTTAGTATATTAAACAAAATAGCCTCTAAAAAAAATCTTCCTAAAGTAAATTTTAAGGTCCATCTAGTCAAAGCTATGGTTTTTCCAATAGTCATGTATGGATGTGAGAGGTGGACTAAAGAAAGCTGAGTGCCGAAGAATCAATGCTTTTGAACTGTGGTGTTGGAGAAGACTCTTAAAAGTCTCTTGGACTGCAAGGAGACAAATCAGTCAATCCTAAAGGAAATCAGTCCTGAATATTCATTGGAAGGACTGATGCTGAAGCTGAAACTCCAGTACTTTGGCCATCTCGTGCGAACAGCTGACTCATTGGAAAAGACCCCGATGTTGAGATAGATTGAAGGTAGTAGGAGAAGGGGACGACAGAGGATGAGATGGTTGGATGGCATCACCAACTCGATGGACATGAGTTTGTGCAAGCTCTGGGAGTTGGTGAAGGACAGGGAAGCCTTGTGTGCTACAGTCCATGGGGTTGCAAAGAGTCAGACATGACTGAGCAACTGAGCTGAACTGAACGGATCATAATGGGTATGTATCTCTCATTTCATATTTGCCTGTCATCCTTTTTTCATTGCCAACTAGTTGTCAAAATATCTGTCCTATACTTAATTGCAAAAATATGTTGTCCACTGCATTCTTCAAATAAATATCTCTTAACAAATTGATAGGAGTAACCAAATAAGGATGGAATGGATATGTTTCTGAAAGTGCTGCCTAGGGAATGGCCTCATTCTTGGTCAAATGTCTTATAAAGAGCCATATTGATTTTGTTATAAGGAACATTTGATATTCTGAAAGGAAATCAATAGGAAGCCCAAATAATTTAGATACTATCTCTTAAATCAATACTAACATATATTGCTTTCCATTAGCCATTTGATGTGACATTTTGAAGTCTATTTTGTGATTTGTATTATTATTGGTTGGTTATAAACATGAAAAAGTAATCTTTTATATACCTTATTTAAAAAGTATAGTTACTTTAAAATATTGGCTCTCATTCTGACTTTGTTAAATAGTCAAAATAAGGATTTTCCCCTGAATTTTGTCTTACTGTTAAATAAATCTCTCTCACAATAAGATAATAGTATAGCCATCCATGCTTCCCTTGTGGCTCAGCTGGTAGAGAATCCTCTTGCAATGTGGGAGACCTGGGTTCAATCCCTGGGTTGGGAAGATTCCCCTGGAGAAGGCAAAGGTTACCCATTTCACTATTCTAGCCTGGAGAATTCCATGGACTGTATAGTCCATGGGGCTGCAAAGAGTAAGACACGCCTGAGCTGCTTTCACTTCTTAGCCATCCATGTATAATTTCAAGGTCTGTTTTAGAAATGTGAAGAGAATTTTAGAGTTCAATAATATTTGAAAAGAAAAAAATAGGTTAAAAGAAAACAAGTTAATGAAAATCATACCAAAATCATTTTGAAATGACCAAAATACATTTAATGTTACTTATGTCTATGTTATTATTTAGCAGTCACGATAATTGACTCTTGTTACCACATATTTATTTGTTTCATTAAGCAGAGTGTGTTTGAACTAGTGCACAAAATTACAAAGTTGCTTGGGATTTAGCTGGCTTAAATAGTCTTGGATAATTCATTTATTAAATTATTCAATCATTCTAAGCTCCTTATAACTGATAAGTTATGTTAATACATAATCTTTTAAAATATACACAAATTTGTTAAGTAAGTGTATTTAATATATTTAGATATGGAAAACTCCATGTAATTTTTAAAAATTCTATGATGTCAGATTACATTTTTAATATGAATCCCTGCCTAGCTCTTAGAAAATGTTAATAGTGCCAGCTTATACATGAATAAATAAAAATTGTTAAAATCACATTGTTAAGTTTATTTCTTAATATACTTCTTTTAGTGACTAGTTATGTAGCATGGGATTGGGGCACTGGAGTCCCTCTTATCTAAATGTGAATCATGTCAGTGACTTTTTGACCTTGAACAAGTCTTTTAGCCTTAGAGAGCTTGTTTCCTAGTCTATAAGTGATGAAAAAGCATCACTTACCTCATAGGGTTTTGTGGGGATTTAATTAAATCATATAACTTTAAGATCTTAGAATACAATGGCAAACAGTATTTTTTTTTAATGTAGGTTAAATTTTATTTAATTTTTTTCACTTTTGAATGAACAATCTCTCATTGCTTGTCATAATTTTATTTTTATTTTTTTATTTCTTATTTTATTTTATTATTACTATTTTTTAAATTTTATTTTATTTTTAAACTTTACAACATTGTATTAGTTTTGCCACATATTAAAATGAATCTGCCACAGGTATATATGTGTTCCCCATCCTGAACCCTCCTCCCTCCTCCCTCCCCATACCATCCCTCTGGGTCATCCCAGTGCACCAGCCCCAAACATCCAGTATCGTGCATCGAACCTGGACTGACGACTCGTTTCATACATGATATTATACATGTTTCAATGCCATTCTCCCAAATCATCCCACCCTCTCCCTCTCCCACAGAGTCCGTAAGACTGATCTATACATCAGTGTCTCTTTTGCTGTCTCGTACACAGGGTTATTGTTACCATTTTTGTTTCCATTATACTTAATGACCATAGGGTTTTAATAGGCTATTAAGTATTAGATGATAAACTTTCTCCTCAGCAATGATTTTCAAACACAATGTGAAAAATTTGGGTGTATGTCCCTTACCTTTAGAAGATAATGGCATAGAAATCCACATTGCTTATTCCAATGGTTGTACTGTCTTCTACCACTTCTGTCACCTTCTATCACAGTGATGTGCTGTGGGCTTATAGCAAGGTAGGCGGGAGGCAGAGTGGGACTGAGGCCAGTTTCCCATGGCCACTGTTAACCACAGTTCTGGGAAAGGTGGTTGATTCTGGACTCAATGACACATTATATAAAGTAGTTATTTCAAGTGTTCTAGTCACTCTGTATTTATTCACCACTCTAGACATAGTAACCATATTTGACACCCTAAATTCTTAGAATAAGTTGAAAGGCACTTTCAGCTTTCAGTGAATTCTTACTTGACCTCAAGCAAAATGTATCTGATAATGTGTTAATGTATGAGTGAGTGAGTGGAAGTCGCTCAGTCGTGTCTGACTCTTTGCAACCCCATGGACTTAGTCCATGGAATTCTGGCCAGGATACTGGAGTGGGTAGCCATTCCCTTCTCCAGGGGATCTTCCCAACTCAGGAATCAAACTGGGGTCTCCTGCATCACAGGTGGATTCTTTACCAACTAAGCTATGTGTTAATGTATGTATATGCATAAATAAATATGTATGTTTGTATCTGTCGGGGGTCCTCAGAGAACTCAAACCAACAGGAGATATGTATGTCTCTACATATGTATTTATATACATCTTGCTCTCTTGCTCAGTCATGTCCAACACTGTGACCCCATGGACTATAGCCTGCCAGGCTTCTCTGGTCCATGAAATTTTCCAGATAAGAACACTGGAGTGGGGTGCCATTCCTACTCCAGGGAATCTTCCCAACCCAGAGATTGATTCCACATCTTGTGTCTCCTGCATTGCAAGTGGCCTCTTCACAGCTAGTGCCACCTGGGAAGCCCTATTTATTTACATATGCATATGCACATATGGGAGAAGGCAATGGCAACCCACTCCAGTACTCTTGCTTGGAAAATCCCATGGATGGAAGGGCCTGGTGGGCTACAGTCCATGGGGTTACAAAGAGTCGGACATGACTGAGCGACTTCACTTTCACTTTTCACTTTCATGCATTGTAGAAGGAAATGACAACCTGCTCCAGTGCTCTTGCCTGGAGAATCCCAGGGTCAGAGGAGCCTGGTGGGCTGCCATCTATGGGGTCGCACAGAGTCGGACATGACTGACGCAACTTAGCAGCAGCAGCAGCACACACATATGAGAGAGAGAGAGAGAGAGAGAGAGAGAGAGGAATGAGTGGATGAATATGGGGGAGATTTACAGTGAAGAATTGGCTCATGTGATTATGGACACGGAGAAGACTAGACCCAGGAGAGCTGATAGTATAGCTCCAGTCTGAGTCTAAAGCCAGGAGAAGACTAATGTCCCAGTTCAAAGACAGTCAAGAAGAGAAAAAAAAGAATCTTTCTCACTCAGTCTTTTATTCTATTTGGGTCTTAAACAAATTAGATGAGGCTTACCCACATTAGGGAGGGTAGTGTGCTTTGCTCAGTCTGTGAGTTAAGTGGATTTACATTTTTAAAAATGATATGTAGTCAGAATCCAAATGCAGTTGAGTGTAGAGGGTAGGCAGGTAGCATGATGGGAGACAAAGACTTGCTGTTCACAAAAGGGAAGGACTGAAATAAATTGGAGGGCGCATTCTTTTTCTGAAGACACTCAATTAAAATTAAATGTCTCCTGCCTAGATATGCCTTCAGACATTTGTCTGTGACATTTGTCTAGATGCTGTTTGGAAAACAAATTTTAGGGTGGTGAATAGGCACTCATGGATTTTTGTGGAAGGCCACTTCAATAATGAAAGCCAAAGTTGATGCAGTCCTAGAAAAAGGATGGCAAAAGAAATAATGAGAAGTGCCTATATTTTAGATATTTTTAAAGTTGTAATCAATAAAACTTAGATTGGGATATGGAGATAGGGGAAAGAAAATAGAAATATTAAGTGTAACTTTCCAGGCTTTTGGATTTATGGTGGTACTTTCTGAGATTGGAAAGAATGGAGAAGAAATAGGTTTGGGGGCCATTTCAGTTTGAATGTGCTTCAGGTACCTATCAAATTTCAGCTGGAGACTTCCAGTAGTTGGGGACATAAATGTAAAAGTCTAAAAACCAGATTAATTTCTATTGCTAGAGTACAATTTTGGAAGTCACCAGTATGGAGCCATGGGATTGGATGAAATTTTTGGAAACATGCTATCAACTGAAAACTGTTGCATAGAGGAGTATACTCAGCAAATGAGACTAGGAGACCAGGAATAGGCAAGGGCTTGGAAGAAAACTCATCAAATGCAGAGTTAGGGAGTCCAAGAGAAGAAAATATTTCAAAAAGGAGGAAGTGGTCAACCCCTAAGAAACTTCCAGGAAATATTCTATGATGACAATAAATAGAAACCTGTATGCAGGTCAGGAAGCAACAGTTAGAACTGGACTGGAACAACAGACTAGTTCCAAATAGGAAAAGGAGCTCGTCAAGGTTGTATATTGTCACCCTGCTTATTTAACTTATATGCAGAGTACATCATGAGAAACGCGGGACTGGAAGAAACACAAGCTGGAATCAAGATTGCCGGGAGAAATATCAATAACCTCAGATATGCAGATGACACCACCCTTATGGCAGAAAGTGAAGAAGAACTCAAAAGCCTCTTGATGAAAGTGAAAGTGGAAAGTGAAAAAGTTGGCTTAAAGCTCAACATTCAGAAAACGAAGATCATGGCATCCAGTCCCATCACTTCATGGGAAATAGATGGGGAAACAGTGGAAACACTGTCAGACTTTATTTTTCTGGGCTCCAAAATCACTACAGATGGTGACTGCAGCCATGAAATTAAAAGACGCTTACTCCTTGGAAGGAAAGTTATGACCAACCTAGACAGCACATTCAAAAGCAGAGACATTACTTTGCCAACAAAGGTTCATCTAGTCAAGGCTATGGTTTTTCCTGTGGTCATGTATGGATGTGAGAGTTGGACTGTGAAGAAAGCTGAGCGCTGAAGAATTGATGCTTTTGAACTGTGGTGTTGAAGACTCTTGAGAGTGCCTTGGACTGCAAGGAGATCCAATCAGTCCATTCTGAAGGAGATCAGCCCTGGGATTTCTTTGGAAGGAATGATGCTAAAGCTGAAAGTCCAGTACTTTGGCCACCTCATGTGAAGAGTTGACTCATTGGAAAAGACTCTGATGTTGGGAGGGATTGGGGGCAAGAGAAGAAGGGGACGACAGAGGATAAGATGGCTGGATGGCATCACTGACTCAATGGATGTGAGTCTGAGTGAACTCCGGGAGGTGGTGATGGACAGAGAGGCCTGGCGTGCTGCGATTCATGGGGTCGCAAAGAGTTGGACATGACTGAGCAACTGATCTGATCTGATCTGATGAATTGACCAATATGAAGGTCTTTGGAAAACTTGATAAATGACATTACAGTGATGACAGAGGACCAAAGTCAGAAATGTCGAGGTTAAAAAGCGAAAAGGATATGAGGAACTAGAGGTGTACATTTTGAAGATTTTTTCTGAAAAGGAGAAGAGGGGAATATCTGGGCATATACTCATGGTAAATAGGAAGTTTTGTTTTATCTTGGCTTTTTACAAAATAAAATATTACAGAATAATATTAGAACAAAAGAATATTGAATAGAAAGGAATCATACAATGAAACAAGGATTAACATCCTTAAGATGTAAAGGAATGCATAAGGGGCATACTGGGCAGAGGTGCTTTGAGAAACAGAGAGATATTTCTGCTCTGTGACAGGAAGACAAAGAATATGTGTATGCATGCATGTGCAGAATATGTGTATAGGTTTAGTTATATTTGTAGATTTGGTGCTAGAAGATGAGGGGGTCTCTTTATTTATTTTTTTTTTAATTGTAATTTTATTTATTTATTTATTTTTATTTATTTATTTATTTTTTATAATTAATTGTATTTTATTTTTAAACTTTACATAATTGTATTAGTTTTGCCAAATATCAAAATGAATCCACCACAGGTATACATGTGTTCCCCATCCTGAACCCTCCTCCCTCCTCCCTCTCCATACCATCCCTCTGGGTCATCCCAGTGCACTAGCCCCAAGCATCCAGTATCATGCATCGAACCTGGACTGGCATCTCGTTTCATACATGATATTTTACATGTTTCAATGCCATTCTCCTAAATGCTTCCATTTCCTCAGTGAATTATAAAGATGATAAATGGTGATAAATGAGGGTGTTTTGGAGAACTTAGAAGACAGATTTTGTGAAATCACCCATATAATATTTGGGAAAACGCACTCACTCTGAAATATAATATCAGTAGGATTGTTATGAAGTGTTCTTTTGAGCTTTGTACTGATGAATTAAAATAAGAAAGGTCCACACAATTGTGTGATTTTCTCCACCCTTTCAGGTGATCTTATACAGAACTAAAAGGCTGACCTGGTATATTACTTTCCTACAGCTGCTGTCACAAAGTACCATAAACCTGGTAGCCTAAAGCTACAGAAATTACTATTGTCTCCATTTCTTGAGGCTAGAAGTAAGAAATCAAAGTGGTAACGGGGCCATAAGCCCTCTGAAGCCTTTTTGTTGTTTAGTCGCCAAGTCGTGTCCGACTCTTTGTATTTCCAGGGATTGCCACATGCCAGGCTTTCCTGTCCTTCACTATCTCTCTCAGAGTTTGCTCAAACTCATGCCCATTGAGTCAGTGATGCCATCCAACCATCTCATCCTCTGTCGTCCCCTTCTTCTCCTGCCCTCAATATTTCCCAGCATCAGGGTCTTTTCCAGTGAGTCGGTGGCCAAAATATTGGAGATTCAGCTGAAACCTTAAAGGGCAAACTTTTCTGGCCTTCTCCTAGATTTTAGTGGTTTACTGACCATCTTTGGTATTCCTTGGTTTGTAGCTGCATAACTTCAACTCCTGCCTTTGTAGTTACATGACATTCTCTGCTTGTTTCTGTCTTTACATGGCTATCTTCTTATAAAGGCACCAGTTACATTAAAATAAGGACCAACCTTACCCCTGCATGATCTCTAATTTATTACTTACATCTGGATGGAAACTATTTCCAAATAAGGTCATATCTGAAATACTGGGGTATAGGACGTCAAAATGTTTTCTTTGGTAAGGGAACACAGTTCAACCCATAACATACAGGTTAATGTTTTTGCCAAGTGAGTATGACTGAGGGAGAAGCTAGAAGTTAACTGTTCTCTTAGAACTCCAGGGAAGTCAGGTATGTTTTTAGAATTCAATTTCCTTGCTTATAAAATAAAAGAGTTATTCTTGATGATCTTTTAGGTACCTTCCAACCTTAACATTATGTGATGTATCCATCTGTATTCATTTTAGTCTCAGGGAAGTAAAGTTTTCCACTCACTTTAGATAATGTGAAAACTTCTATTTTTCTTGATCTATTTCTACAACACACACACACATGCAAATCTACATGTCCACAAAAAAATGGACATGTAGATTTTGACTTTTTTAGGGTGATCTAAAAAAACAATTAATATAGGTATCACAGTATTCTAATATTTAAGTTGCCTATATATATTCACTGTTATTCATCAGAAAATGGTTATATTGTATTGAATAAAGAAATAAAATGAGCAGAAGTAAAACTCATGGTTGAATATGGGTCAGCATGCAAACTGTAGCCCTTAAACTGAGTATAGAATGGACACTGTTAACCTTGTTTTTATATGATGCAGTAAATTATATGTTGGAGTCCATTGATGTATGCAAATTATAGTTTATTAGAAAAGCTACTTAAGTATTATATACAACAAAAATAATTTATTGTTGTAATTTTTATGATTTCAATATCAATAGAGAAAAGTAAAAAATATTGCAGTTCAGAAAACACATCAGCTACTGAAATGGCCTTATTTTTCAAAGACTGTATCTTGCTTCTAGTTCTGCTTTTAATTTTAAATTATCTAGCTTGCTGAATATCCTTTATTCTGCAGATTAAAAAAAAAAAAGCCTTTTGGATTAACATATTCCCTTTCATCTCAGGAAAAATGCATATATCCTTTTTGATGGATCTGTTATACAAATGACAATGATGCTGTTTGGTTGACTACACTGTATATAACTTACATTCCAAATTATTATAAAAATACTCATATTGAAAGAGCACAAAATTAAAAATAGAGGCAAGTACTTTCCCTGTCCATACAATCACGTGAAACTGGCATTTTCTATAGTGTAGAAAAATTCATTTTATTCTTTAGACCCTGTGGTATTCTTAAAGTAAAAAAAAAATGCATTAACATGGAATTAAAATAGCTAAACATGATTATTAGCCCTTTCCAAAATGAGAAGTATCCCTTTGTTTTATATTTAATAATGTTGTTGCAAAAATACACACACATGAGAAAAACTGCAGAGTATAAAGTGGTTCCTGTGTCTCCGATGACTATTATGTCCTGGGTCTATCTCCATTCTTTTCTTCTCTAATGTTTAAAGAAAGTTTCAAATATGCATTCCTAGAAGTGCACTTGTTAGTATTTGAGTATTGCATTTCTCTGTGTCCTTGACTCCTCCATAAACCAACCTACATAGAATTCTAAAGTTTTATTTGACTTTTTTAAGGGATAAACTTTTCGAGTATAGGCTTCCACTCCTGCTTACCAGCTCACATGTATTTACTGTCTGTCTATAATAATATAACTAAAATATACATGAAAAATAATATATAAAATAGTATAAGCATTTTTATTACAGGAGCACAGTAAATTGACATCACAGTTTTTATTATAATTTTTGCACTTTGTTGATAGTATAAGGTATTAATATATACAGACAAGATAGGAAATCATGTGCTGTGTCCTGCTACCCTCATTTGAAATCTGAGGGAGGAGTCTGGTTAGCCTAGCTCAAGTCACAAGACTTCCTACGTGATATGAGAGGACTAACGTTCATTACAGATTGTTGTTCCATGAAGTGTGGAATGGGAGAGGGCAGATTGCCAAAGGAAACTTGGTAGAAAAAAAGGGGAGTATAAATGAGATGATGGAAGTCTAAAATAAGCACAAGTTAAGGTACATGTTCAAAGTCCAGCTTTTTCAAATTTAAAATATGAGTAATCACCTTATGTAAATCTATGAAACATGTTTAGCATAGTGCCTGGGACATAGTGTGTATTAATGTCAAGATATTATTATAATTAATATAGTGATTTTTAGTACATGAAACAGTGACTACTGATACACATTTAAGGGCTTCTCTGGTGAAGGCGATGGCACCCCACTCCAGTACTCTTGCCTGGAAAACCCCATGGATGGAGGAGCCTGATGGGCTGCAGTCCATGGGGTGTCGAAGAGTAGGACATGACCTGGCGACTTCACTTTCACTTTTCACTTTCATGCATTGGAGAAGGAAATGGCAACCCACTCCAGTGTTCTTGCCTGGAGAATCCCAGGGACGGGGGAGCCTGGTGGGCTGCCGTCTCTGGGGTCACACAGAGTCGGACACGACTGAAGTGACTTAGCAGCAGTAGCAGCAGCAGGTGTCTCAGTGGTAAAGAATTCACATGAAATGCAGGAGATGCAGGAGACGTGGGTTTGATCCCTGGGTTAGGAAGATTCCCCTGGAGGAGGGTATGGCATCTTACTCCAGTATTCTTGCCAGGAGAATCTTGCGGACGGAGTAGCCTGGCAGGCTGTAGTGCATGGGGTCACAAAGAGTCAGACACAACTGAGGCAACTAAGCACAGCACAGTAGTCATTTAATGCTTATAAACATACACTTATGCTTGACAGTGAAGTAATAGAAACAAATCGAAGTTCCTTCTTTTGCAATATATTAGATCATAATTTGTAGTTATTTCTCTGTGTGTGTACACTTATATACGTGCATAATCATGGGGGGAGGAAAAGTAGAGAAATAGGTACTTAGCAAGTATACATTATATAAAATAATGTATTTGACCTAGGATCATTATATGAGAATCTGGAAAAAGTGTTTGATTCTAAAATTTTAAGCCAACAACATCTTCAAAGAGACCATAATGAAAATTTGACCATGCACAGTTTTTGAGTCAGAGATAGTGGGAAGGACATAGCAGCAGGAGCAATGGCTAGAGGTATGAACAAGTGTAGAAAGTTCAAAAGATTAAAAGCATGTGTTCATCTATTGCTGCATAAAGGAATTATCACAAATTTAGCAGCTTAAAATATTACCCTTTTTTTTTTTTTTTTTTTTTTTAAATCTCATTGTTTTGGTGAGTCAGGAGTCTGAGCATGGTGTAGCTGGGTTCTTAGCTCAGGATCTCACAAGGCTGTAATCCAGGCATCAGCAGAGTGTGTTCTCATCTGGAGGCCTGACTGGGGAAGAAGCCATTTCCATGTGTATTTAGATTATAGGCATACTTAATTTTCTGTGGTTGTTTGACTAAGGTGCTCATTTTCTTGCTGGTTGTTAGCCAAGACTACAGTCAGCTTCCATGTGGCCCTCTTCATAGATGACCTCACAACATGGCAGCTTTCTTCTTCAGAGCCAAGGAAAAAAACTCTCTCTTTTGCTGGTCTTATATAATGTAATGGTGAGAGCTATTTCCTATTGTTTTTGCAGTCAAAGCTTGTGATGTCCCATCATGTTTGCCATATGTGCTGGTGAGAAGAGAGTCATATGACATGAGAGGCAATGACATGAAGGCATGGATCATGGGGGATCTTCATAGGAAGTTTACACAGGGCAATTCAATAAAGCTTGGAGTAGGAATTAGTCATGAGGAGAAAAAACAGTAACCAGAAGCCATACCATGAAAGGTCTTGAATTTTTTCTAAGAGATTTGAACATTATTTTATAGGAAATTGAGCATCAGTGGGAAGTTTTAAGCAAGTAAGTGGCAAAATCAGATCTGTGTTTGGGAAAGACAACACTGCCACGAAACTGAAGAATGGGTTGGAGTAGGGACAAAAGGGAAACAGGGAGATAAGTAAAATGCAGGGCTATAAGGAACCAGCAAGAGTGGGAATGGGAATGGAAGATTAGTCATAGAAGATGCAATATTTTGAATTTAAAAATGTAATTCAAATTTGGGCCTGAATACATCAATAAAAAGAAATGCTTGCCTCAAATATTTTCCTCTCTAATGAATGACATTTAAAAATTTCATTTAAAATGTTTATAATATCCAGTCACTTGACATTAAAGGTCCTTTAAAAAGTGAATGATTTGAGTTTTCAGTGTACTATTGTTAATAATGTATTATGTGTTGCTTAAATACCACAAAATTTACATACTTAAACAATATTGTATTTAGCTATTTTATTTTATTTTAAAATGTGAATATTTTAATGATATTTTACTTATGAAAGACAGATTAGAATTTTGTGAATCTATTGGCTATGCACGATTCATTTTGGCACATAAATTAGTAGTTCACATATTTGGCCCACTTGTATTTCATCTTTAGATTTGGGGGATCATTTTGCAACTGAAACCATTTACCCTTGAAATCCAGAAATAAGCACAAATATTGTACGTGAATTGCCACATTGCCCCTTTAATTCAGATAGCATTTCATTTTCCCTTTGAAGGCTAATGTTCCTTTGTCTTGCATATGCTGTGAGGTCCTGTGCTGACAGCAATGCTGAATTCTAAAACCATCTGTCAGGACCCAGGGGAGTTAGCTATTATTCACTGCTTCCTCATGGTGTAAGGTCAATACTACAACAAGGTATGTTTCAATAAATATGCAGTGAGAAGAGAAATTGTCTCAAAGTAAGAACTACCAGCTGTCAATACAATTAGTGACAAAAGAGCAGGGAAGTAGCCTTGAGGGTCTGCAGATTCATTTGGGAATTGATTTCCATGGGTTCTGAGCTTTATTCTGCAGAACGTCTTTTAACAGAAAAAAAATATGTGTTGAAAGTGGCATCTTTTAAAATACTGTCTTTCTACGCAATCTCTAAAGCATTATTGTTACAGCGTACCCTTTGTTGTTGGCAGATATGACTGTATGGTATGATGTATATAATCTTTTTTCTCCAAGAGAAAAAAGGCTTATTGTGTTTAAAAAAGAACAAAGAAAGGAGAGATTTGAGTTCAGCCATCTGTGACACTGGCTGTAGGTTAACAATATTGTCATTGGAGCACTGATTCCTGAGATAATTAATTCTAAATAGACTAAGTTAAGTATTAATGACTTTCAAGAGTAGGGAAGCAGGGTGAAACATATGTCACTCCAGCATTAAATATACTGGTTTTTTTTCCCCTCAAAGTGCATTAGTCCATTGCCTTGTTTTGAGGTTGTTTAATATTTTTAAGAAAGAATAATGAAAAATATTCAAGGTCAAATAATGATATACTGTCCCAATCTTAAACATCAAGAATCTAATGGTGTCTCTATTCTTGTATTCTTTTCTTGAGTATAATTAATATTTTGGTACAGACCTATGTAGTTTCCACTTTCCTTGAAAATTATAAGCAAATATTCTTGGCAAATTATAACCAAATGTCAGGCTCATACCTAAGGTATTCTACACAAAATAGATTATTTTGGCTCAAATGATAAATACTTTAAAAGGAATTAAGAGTGTGTCCCAGATGTTTAGAGGCAGCAAAGTACCAAGTAACAAGGTATTTGTTCATTAATATGGCAATGTCAACTTAAAAAATTGTCACAACCTAGGAGCTGAGAGTTGTATTTTATTTTGTGGTAATTTTTTTTTTTTTTTTAAGATTTCAAGCCCAAGGGACAGCATCTCAAGGACCCTGAGGGAACCGTCCAGAGGAGGTGAGGGGAGAAGTCAGGTTATATAGAAGTTTGCAGCAAATGGAAGGTAGTCCAAACATCAAAATATCATTATGATTTAAGGAAAACCAGATATTCCAAGTAAGGGATTTAGTGCTTTTCTGTAAATTGGAAGGTACAAGAGTCTGGGCTTACTGAAACCATTACTTTCATAAGCACTTCGCCTGTCTGGGGCCAGTATCCCATTCTCACACCCTGTGCTTCCATTCCTTACTCTAGGGAATGCCTTCAGTCTGATGGCTGTTGTGATTGCCTGCAGGAGCACCTTCGACCCCATGGACTGTGGCCCACAGGGCTCCATGTTCATGGGATTTCCCAGGCAAGACTCCTGGAGGAGGTTGCCATTTCCTTCTCCAAAGGGTCTTCCTTACCCAGGGAATGAACTCACATCTCTTGAGTCGCCTGCATTGGCAGATGGGTTCTTTACCCTGAAGACTGTTGGCTCAGGTATTCTCTCCTTCCTGAATTCCCTTAGGGCTCACTGGCTCATACCTGAGGGCTGTAATTGCTGATGCCTGTGACATCTTTCTTTAGATATGGCAGAAAATACTCCATTTCATAGGGGAAAGGGTTAAAAACAAATAGAAATTGCTGTGAGTTTTCCTGAAACTACAGTGTGCCTAGACTATTATTTCCTAGTTGTTCTTTTCATAATGACAAACAAAAATAAAAAATAAAAGGTTTAATTTTCTCTATTGAAAATAAGAGTTTTTTCCGCGACTTTTCTTTTTCTTAGAGCATTTACTTTAAACGTACTTGTAGTATTTCTCCTCTCTTTGAAAACTACCTACATCTTTTGTTGGCCTTGTGACCCAGAAATATTTTTCTCAGGATCTGGGCACCATCTTTTTGAAATAAAATCAATAGGAAAGATAGCTTCTGTGGGAAAGTTTGAATCTAACTGTAGTGGGAATGTTATTCCAGGTTGCAAAACAACCTTCTGTCAAAAAATGTTGTTGTTGAGTCACTAGTTGTATCTATTTGTGAGCCCATTGACTGCAGCATGCCAGGCTTCCCTGTCCTTCACTATCTCTCAGAGTTTGCTCAAACTCATGACCATTGAGTCAGTGATGCCAACCAACCATCTCCTCCTCTGTCGCTCCCTTCTCTTCCTGCCCTCAATCTTTCCCAGCATCAGGGTCTTTTCCAATGAGTCAGCTCTTCAATTCAGGTGGCCAAGGTATGGAAGCTTCAGCTTCAGCATTTATCCTTCCAATGAATATTCAGGGTTGATTTCCTTTAGGAATGACTGATTTAACCTCCAGTTAGAACTGGACATGGAATAACAAACTGGTTCCAAATAGGAAAAGGAGTACGTCAAGGCTGTATTTTGTCACCCTGCTTATTTAACTTCTGTGCAGAGTACATCATGAGAAACGCTGGACTGGAAGAAACACAAGCTGGAATCAAGATTGCCGGGAGAAATATCAATAACCTCAGATATGCAGATGACACCACCCTTATGGCAGAAACTGAGGACGAACTCAAAAGCCTCTTGATGAAAGTGTAAGTGGAGAGTGAAAAAGTTGGCTTAAAGCTCAACACTCAGAAAATGAAGATCATAGTATCTGGTCCCATCACTTCATGGGAAATAGATGGGGAAACAGTGGAAGCAGTGTCAGACTTTATTTTTCTGGGCTCCAAAATCACTGCAGATGGTTACTGCAGCCATGCAATTAAAAGACGCTTACTCCTTGGAAGGAAAGCTATGACTAACCTAGATAGCATATTCAAAAGCAGAGACATTACTTTGCCAACAAAGGTCTGTCTAGTCAAGGCTATGGTTTTTCCTGTGGTCATGTATGGATGTGAGAGTTGGACTGTGAAGAAGGCTGAGTGCTGAAGAATTGATGCTTTTGAACTGTGGTGTTGGAGAAGACTCTTGAGAGTCCTTTGGACTGCAAGGAGATCCAACCAGTCCATTCTGAAGGAGATCAGCCCTGGGATTTCTTTGGAAGGAATGATGCTAAAGCTGAAACTCCAGTACTTTGGCCACCTCATGCAAAGAGTTGACTCATTGGAAAAGACTGTGATGCTGGGAGGGATTGGGGGCAGGAGAAGAAGGGGACGACAGAGGATGAGATGGCTGGATGGCATCACTGACTCGATGGATGTGAGTCTGAGTGAACTCAGGGAGTTGGTGATGGACAGGGAGGCCTGGCGTGCTGCGATTCATGGGGTAGCAAAGAGTTGGACACGACTGAACGATGGAACTGTACTGAACTGATTTAACCTCCTTGCTCTCCAAGGGACTCTCAAGAGACTTCTCTAGCACTACAGTTTGAAAGCATCAATTCTTTGAACCTCAACAGCAACAGACTCCTTTTCCAAATAGGAAAAGGAGTATGTCAAGACTATATATTGTTACGCTGCTTATTTAACTTATATGCAGAGTACATCATGAGAAACACTGAGCTCGAGGAAGCACAAGCTGGAATCAAGATTGCCAGGAGAAATATCAATAACCTCAGATATGCAGATGACATCACCCTTATGGCAGAAAGTAAAGAAGAACTAAAAAGCCTCTTGATGAAAGTGAAAGAGGAGAGTGAAAAAGTTGGATTAAAGTTCAACATTCAGAAAACTAAGATCATGGCATCTGGTTCCATCACTTCATGGGAAATAGATGGGGAAACAGTGGAAGCAGTGTCAGACTTTATTTTTTTGAACTCCAAAATCACTGCAGATGGTTACTGCAGCCATGAAATTAAGACGCTTACTCCTTGGAAGAAAAGTTATGACCAACCTAGATAGCATATTCAAAAGCAGGGACATTACTTTGCCAACAAAGGTCCGTCTAGTCAAGGCTATGGTTTTTCCAGTGGTCATGTATGGATGTGAGAGTTGGACTGTGAAGAAAGCTGAACACCAAAGAATTGATGCTTTTGAAACTGTGGTGTTGGAGAAGACTCTTGAGAGTCCCTTGGACTGCAAGGAGGTCCAACCAATCCATCCTAAAGAGATCAGTCCTGGTTGTTCTTTGGAAGGACTGATGTTAAAGCTGAAACTCCAGTACTTTCATCACCTCATGTGAAGAGTTGACTCATTGGAAAAAACCCTGATTCTGGGAGGGATTGAGGGCAGGAGGAGAAGGGGATGACAGAGGATGAGATGGCTGGATGGCATCACTAACTCAATGGACATGAGTTTGAGCAGACCCCGGGAGTTGTTGATGGACAGGGAGGCCTGGCGTGCTGCAGTTCATGGGGTCACAAAGAGTCAGACACGACTGAGCAACTGAATTGCCTGACTGACTGACAGCCTTCTTTATGGTCCAACTCTCACATCCATACATGACTACTGGAAAAACCATAGCTTTGAACAGACAGACCTTTATCCACAAACTGACGTCTCTGCTTTTGAATATGCTCTCTAGGTTTGTCATAGCTTTTCTTCTAAGGAGAAAGCATCTTTTAGCTTCATGGCTGCAGTCACCATCTGCAGTGATTTTGGAGCCCAAGAAAAGGAAACCTGCCACTGTTTCCATTTTTCCCCATCTATTTGCCATGAAGTGATGGGACTAGATGCCATGATCAAGCATTTTGAATGTTGAGTTTTAAGCCAGCCTTTTCACTCCTCTTTCACTTCTATCAAGAGGCTCTTTAGTTCCTCTTAGGTTTCTGCCATTAGAGTGGTATCATCTGTGTATCTGAGGTTGTGGATGTTTTCCCTGCAAGATTCCAGCTTGTGATTCATCCAGTCTGGCATTTCACATGATGTACTCTGCAAAGAAGTTAAATAAGGAGGGTGACGATACACATTCTTGATGTACTTTTTTCTCAATTTGGAATCAGTCCGTTGTTCCATGTCCGGTTCTAGTTGTTGCTTCTTGACCTGCGTACAGATTTCTCATGAGGCAGATAAGGTGGTCTGGTATTCCCGTATCTTGAAGAATTTTCCACAGTTTGCTGTGATCCACACAGTTAAATGCATTAGTGTAGTCAGTGAAGCAAAAGTAAATGTTTTTTTCTGGAATTCCCTTGCTTTTTCTATGATCCAACGGATGTTGGCAATTTGATCTCTGGTTCCTCTGCCTTTTCTACATCCAGCCTGTACATCTGGAAGCTCTCAGTTTATGTACTGTTGGAACCTAACTTGAAGGATTTTGAGCATTACCTTGCTAGCATATGAAATGAATGTAACTCTGTGGTAGTTTGAACATTCTTTAACATTGTTCTTCTTTGAGATTGGAATGAAAACTGACCTTTTCCAGTCCGGTGACAATTGCGGAGTTTTCCAAATTTGCTGGCATATTGAGTGTAGCACTTTAACAGCATCATCTTTTAGGATTTTAAGTGGCTCAGCTGGAATTCCATCACCTCCACTAGCTTATGTCTTGTAATGAAATAGGACAAGTTTATTTTTCCTCAGGATAAAGCCAGTAAACTGATGCAGATGGTCATCCCTATTACCAGGTAGAGTTAGCATAAATTATTCATAACAAAAATGCTGTCAAGTCATCTTACTTGATGCTTTATCATTATTGATCTTGAGAAATGTATGTAATGAGCTGTATCTGCTTGGCTTTTAAGAAAGGAAGATTTCTTTATGTCTTTCCAATTTATTACCAGTCTATGGAATGCATTACATTGTGTTTTTTTGTTTATTTATAATATAACTGCTTTTGGACTCATTACCTTTGTGGACAGGTTTTCTATGTTGAGATAAGTTTTTCTCTCTCTCTCTTTTTTTTTTTTTTTTTTGAGGGGGTATTGTTGTTTTGCATGTGTGTGTGTGTGCTTTCTTTATTAAAAAAATTATATTTCTGCCAATAATTTCTTTCCCTTTTCAATAGAAGACATTAAAGATAAGAATTGTTTAGAACATAGCACTTATTTATTTATACTCACTAAATATGCCAAGAATATTTGTGCATTATTTTTTGTTTGTTCATTCCTGACAATACATGTGTTTTGAGTATTTAAATCAGATAAACAATTGTACTTGCTTAGAAAGAACTTCCGAGTATGGCTTACTGTAAAGACATGATGGAAATATTATAACTAACCTAATGCATGTTATGGATTCTGTCAAAAAGTGTCTTTTGTGTTTCTTGTGTGTATTCTAGAGGCATTAAGATTTTCATAAAATTTATATTTTGTAATTCCAAGGCATTCACATATAAACTTTTGAAGAAACTCTCATATTCTGAAAATGAGTTAAATATATGTATTGTTTTCATGACAAATCTTTACTTTCTTGAATAACCTACCTATGCTGGTGCTGCTGCTAAGTCGCTTCAATCCTGTCCGATTCTGTGCGACCCCATAGACGGCAGCCCACCAGGCTCCCCCGTCCCTGGGATTCTTCAGGCAAGAATACTGGAGTGGGTTGCCATTTCCTTCTCCAATACGTGAAAGTGAAAAGTGAAAGTGAAGTCGCTCAGTCGTGTCCGACTCTTCGTGATCCCATGGACTGCAGCCTACCAGGCTCCTCTGTCCGTGGGATTTTCCAGGCAAGAGTACTGGAGTGCGGTGCCATCGCCTTCTCCAATGCACTTTTTCTCACAAGAATATCATGCTATGATTATGTTGAAATTGATATGGTGCTTTTAATAGAGTATGTAAACTGGTATGATGCTTAAAGGTAGCAGCTCTGGAGTTACATTTTCTAACATAAAATCCTAGCTTTACTCTCTGCTATTGGTGTAAATACTAATGAACTTCTTGATCTCTAGGCTTCAGCTTCTTCATTAATACAAGAGAAATGTGTTTTAAGTCAGGCTTCCTATAAAGAGACTTTTTTGCAGAGATTTGCTTTCAAGAGATGTATTGGAGATTGCTCACAGGTATATCACCTCTAAGAAAATGAAGGAACAAAATTGAAGTGAAAAGAATTCTTAGCTGATGCTAGGTAGGTCTGGAGCTAGAGTGTTGCTTCAGAAGTAACCTAAAGGAGCACAAGCCACATGGGCTGTGACGCCAGATCACTGACCGCTCCATCGATGTGGACTCTCCCCCAAGAGGGGCATGAACTTGGGTGAGGTGGTCTCTCTGGCTACAGAACATGTTGTGGAGAAACAATCAGGTTCAAAGATTTAGCAGGCTTCATTCCAGCAGCTGAAGGGATAAATGCCTTGGTCCGGAAAGAGGGCTATAGGTGACTCCATCTGGACAGCTTAACATAGCATCCACTACAGAAAGATCCTCTGTCCATGGGATTTTCCAGGCACTCCACCCCACTGGAGTGGGGTGCCGCTGCCTACTCCTTCAGAAAGATATTACTATTTATATATATTTTTTGTTTAAGATTTGGATGGCATAATAGACTCAATGGACATGAGTTTGAGCAAACTCAGGGAGACAGTGTGGACAGGGAAGCCTGGTGTGCTGCAGTCCATGGATCACAAAGAGTTGGACAGGACTGAGCAAGTGAGTAACAACAAAGATTGAAGAGATCATTGTATGCCCTTTGCTTGTACACAATAAATACACTAAAAATGTTAGCTTGTTAAATAATTTCCCATTTTAGGTAGTTCATTTATTTATGTTAAAGTGAAGATTATGTCTGAAATATACAGTTGGCTTACTAAAACTTTTATTACACAATTATTCTAGGAAATTTTCTTTGGGAATGATTTTTCAACTTTCATGGTGGATTTAAAATTTTCTTCTAATCATTACACAATTTTTATACTCTACAGGAGCTTTACACATTTTGACCCAGATTGTTGCAGAGATCTTAAAATTCTGACAATTCTTTAAAGAGGACAAAATAAGACAGAATATCAATGATTTGCTCCTGGATTGATGGCAATTCATTGCGTTGTTATATAGCCATCCCTTAAGGATGGGCCTGTATTACAATAAGTTTTTGTTATTTAAATAAGTACTAAGACTAATTACTCAGTGGAGCACTCTTCATCAGTGGAATCATCTAAAAAGGTATTATACATATTTCAATTTATCTTTGGAATTTTCTGTACAGCTAGTTTCCTACCCATAAACACACAAAATTTAAGATTAATATTCAGTAAGACTTCATTTTGGACATAAACTGTTCCATCTTACTGGCAGTTATTTTCAAATCATAGTTAAAATAGTTTTTCTATTGTGGTTTTTAAATCAAATGTATTTACTAGAAGCAAGATTCAACACAAAGTGAACATGAATATCATCTGTCTTAAATGGGAGGTGGCATGGTGTAGTGACTTTGAGGCTGATGAATTTGGTTTAAAATTCTTACCTTGCTACTTATGTAGTATGTGCCATCTTGAGCAATTGATTATATCTCTTATGGCCCAACTTTCCTCATCTGTGAAAAAGACATAAAAATACACCCATCATTTGGTTTTTGTGAAGATGCTATCAGATGGTGAATTTACATGAAACAAGCAGAACAGTGTATTCAATATAGACTTTTGTAAGTGATGGTTGATTCTACTAACAGCTATTAAAATGACCCAGCCCCTGAGGACAATTTTTAAGAGAAATTCTAGAAAAAGTCAAAGTTTTAATAATGGGAAAAATTATTGAAGTAAATATTTAGCCACTGAAAGTGACTGCTTTGAAAAGAAAGCTACCCATCCAAAGGTATATATATTGGGATTAAAAAAAAAAATTGTACTACTTAAAGGCACAATTGCTGCAAAGTGTTTTATCCTCTGACGGCTGGATTTTCCCTGGAGGAGTGAAATGAAATTTGAGACTTTTGTCACTAGATGGCAAACTTTAATATAATCACACAAATTCTTTCCTTTAAAAAATGTGTCAAATCAGCATTTTTATTAAATAGGAGAAATTCCCCTCCCCCGCACTAGTGATGAATCTTAGTAGTATATAAAAAACTTAACACTTATAAAATACTAATAAATATTAAGAGCTTAACCCTATACAAATCACATAAAAATGTTACATCAAGTTTAAAGCTAGGATATAATGTAAATGTACTTGAGGGTAATCAGTTTTATTTCTTTGAATAATTTTTCTGTGACATTATTAAGCTCACTCTAGTTTGTTTACCTACTATATGCCTCTCCTATATGAAGACTTCTGAAAGATCCCTTCAGGAGAAAAAAAATAAAGAAAATTCTCTCAGCTTTGAGACTTCTTCTGAAAGTCAGGAGTCTTGCTGTGATTCTGCAAGATTTTTATCTTTTTATCCTTTAATTAAATAATCAAGAAACCTCTAGACTCATCTCTATATGATATAGTTATACCACTGACTGCCTTCACTACATTTGGGAGAAATGCACAGGAGATCGATTTTTCTTTCCCATTCTGCCTTGTATATTCCGCAAAAAAAAAAAAAAAAAAATCCCCAGAAGAGTTCTTTGTACCTTTATTCTGTTGCCTGTGTCTTGGCTGGCCTTCCCAGGTGGTGCTAGTGATAAAGAACCTGCCTGCCAATGCAGGAAACATAAGAGGTGTGGGTTCGATCCCTGGGTTGGGAAGATCCCCTGGGGAGGACATGTCCACCCACTCCAGTATTCTTGCCTGGAGAATCCCATGGACAGAGGAGCCTGGTGGGCTACAGTCCATGGGGTTGCACAGTCAGACATGACTGAAGTGACTTAGCACACACACACACACACGTGTCTTATCTGGTGAATGCCACACATAAAGAATATGTTATGGACATGTAACTACAGAAAAGTAATGGTAATTTCCACTGTGTTCATGTGGAATTGGAAGACTGATCATTTTATTATTATGTCCCTTCCTGCTTCATTTTGCTGCTAACAAATGTAAAGGTTGTTTAAATTAATTGCTGTTATTTAGCAACTACTTGAAGCATAAACTGTATTCAACTAAACCAGTTAGAAGAAAAAGACAGGTATACACATATTTCTATCCATCTATCATCTATCTGTCTATCTGTCTAATCTATCTAGCATAGCATAAACTGAAATTAATTCAAGTAATGCCATTCCATAATTACGTAGTTTTTTATTTTCTAGTCAAAGAGCTAGATTTTGCATTTATCCCTGTTGAATTTTGTTTTGATAACATTAGCTCATCATTTCAACCTAAGAGCAAATATATAGATTCTCTAGTTCAACAGTTAGAAAACTATGGCCTGTATGCACACTGCCTACTTTTGCCAATAAAATTTTATTGGAACACAATCACATGCTTTCATTTACGGAATTCCTATTGCTGCTCTTACATCACAATGGCAGAGTTGAATAGTTGCAAAAGAGATCTCATGACCTTGGAAAGCCTAAAATATTTACCATCTGGCCCTTTACAGAAAAAAGGTCATAGTCAAAGTTCATATCTAATCCAACCTGTTAACTATTTTTCCATATAAAATATATAAGTAATAAGTAAATGTGTTTAAAAAAATTAGTGGACTAACAATTTAAAGATGGAAAGAGATCAACTCATTACTACCAAAAACAAAAGTATATTTTTATTTTTACTGGCATGAAAATAAGTGACTAAAACTATTAGCAGTAATAATAATTTTTGACTGTTGATTCATCTCTCCCTAGCATCTTGACCCTAAAGAAGCTTCTACCACACAGAATGGTCCACTGAATGCTATCAGCTTTGTAATCCAACACTCTTCTCTTAAATTCATTTCTAGGGTCAGTCTAGACAGGGCCTGAGCTGCAGATGATTTAGAGGCCTTTCTTGGGATAAATAATTTAAATATAAAACAAATAATAAAAATGTACCTTGGATAAATATTCTAAATGTAGCTAAAGAAGAAAAAACGAGGAAAATTTCAACAAATTGCAAATTTTAAAGAGTTGAAGAATACAAGTAGCAAAAAAAATCCAAAAAAATGGCACGTATGAAAAAAATCACCCTTTAATACTTTCTATTTCATACCTTTAGTTGTGATTACTTCTTTTCATGAGAATGATTTTGTAATATAATTTTTAGAGAGACACCAGAAAAAATTTTTTTCCAGTGTAAATTTCTAAAAATTTGGTTTTAGTGTTAATAGCTTATAAAAGTAAATATCAACTTTCCAAATTGTAGTTTGTAATATGCATGCTCAGTCTCTCAGTCATGTCCAACTCTTTGTGTCCCCATGGACTGTAGCCCCCTAGGTTCCTCTGTCCATGGGATTCTCCAGGCAAGAATACTGGAGTGGATTGCCATTTCTTCTTCCAAGGGATCTTCCTGATTCAGGGATTGAACCTGAGTCTCCTGTATTGGCAGGCAGATTCTTTACCACTAAGCCACCTGGGAAGCCATAGTTGGTAACAGCAACTGAGGTTTTAAATTGCCATATATGGAGAAACCTGTATCAAATTTCTTTCATACACAAGCAAACTGTTTAATTGCTTTAAACACCAATTGAGGTTTTGCTTAAGGTTTAAATAGGACTGTGTAATTTTTCTGTGTACTCACCATCTATATTTATCCAGTTGCAAATGCTATAGGCTACTTTAGTATCTCAGTGTGGTCATTGGCCCAGCACTTTTGTGTCAGGGTTCATAGTATGTGGTAGGAATATTCCTGGAAAACATTTTTATATTAGAACAGCTAAATGTGACTGCAAAACACATACCTGTGCCACAGTAATCCTGATGTAATTTTTACTGGTCTCATTTTCACTTTATGTTGAATTCAACACCACATGGCATGAAGGACCGTGAAACAAAGGGTTGGAAAGCATAATATATTTTTAAAAGGGTGAACTTAAATAATTGTGGTTGGAGTATCTTATTATGATTTTTTAAACTATAATCACAGTTATTAACACATGGCTATAACACCATCCAGGACTTTCCTGATGACTCAGTGGTAAAGAGTCCTTCTGCAATACAGGTGATACAAGTTCCATCCCTGCTTTGGAAAGATCCCCTAGAGGAGGAAATGGCAACCCACTCTATTATTCCTGCCTAAAAAGTCCCATGGGCAGAGGAGCCTGGCAGGCTACAGTCCATGGGGTCTGGGGTTGCAAAGAGTTGGACATGATTGAGTGAGCATGCATATTACCACATCCTGGGGGTTACAGAAGGCAGGTAAGTGAGAAAGCCCTAAAGTTGATGCTTCATTGGCTTCAAATGAGATTAACCTTGCTCATTCTCTTCTTCTCCAGCCTACAATCCATAACCAATTATTGGAATCTTTGACTTATTAATACGCCCTTTCTCTTCTCTTGCTGTTGCTACTGCTGCTAAGTCTTCAGTTGTGTCTGACTCTGTGCGACCCCATAGATGGCAGCCCACCAGATTCCTCTTTCCCTGGGATTCTCCAGGCAAGAAGACTGGAGTAGGTTGCCATTTCCTTCTCCAATACATGCATGCATGCTAAGTCACTTCAGTCATGTCTGACTCTGTGCAACCCTATGGACAGCAGCCCTCCAGGCTCCTCTGTCCACAGGATTCTCCACTGGAGTGGGTTGCCATTTCCTTCTCCCTCTTCTCTTGCTATACAATATTAACTTGGCTGAGCCATAGATCCGGTAAATCCAGTTCTCTCTCTCTGCTCCCACATTGGTGAATCCTAGCTTTTACTAGTATCTCTCCTGGATAAATGCACTTGCCTGCTTAGAACCCTTCTCTGGCTTCAACTTATTTTATTGATTTAATTCATTTAAAGTGTAAATCAGATCAAGCCACTCCTCTGGTTAAAATCTCTCAACATTCCTTGTATTTTTCTAGAAGGAAAAGCCAAAGCTCAAAACAATGATCTACAAGATACTACATGATCTGAACCCAATACCTCTCAGAACTGAGTCCCATTGTCTCTCTTACTTCAGTTCTGCCCCGCTGGCTTCATTCTTCAAGTATCTCGATACCCTCCATGTTAAGGCCTTGGAACTTGTTTTGTTTGATTGAAAAGTTTTTCTTTTAATTTCCTTCCCTCTTTCACCATTTTTTGTTCAAATACCACCTTGTGAAAATTCTATATAAAATTTCTTCCTCCAGCTTTTGTCTTTTCCTTTCCCGGTTTGTTTCTCCCCATAACAAATGTATTACCATCTAACAAGCTATATGTACATAACTTATTATTTCTGTTATTATTTTTAATTTATTATATATTTAGTAAAAATTATTATTTTATTATTAAAGTTTATTATTTTATTAAAAAAATTAATCCCTACTCATTCTATGATAAATTCCAGGTAGAAATTTTTGTCTGTTTTCTTTATCTTATGGACTCTGTGGGAGAGGGAGAGGGTGGGAAGATTTGGGAGAATGGCATTGAAACATGTAAAATATCATGTATGAAACGAGTTGCCAGTCCAGGTTCAATGCATGATACTGGATGCTTTGGGGCTAGTGCACTGGGATGACCCAGAGGGATGGTATGGGGAGGGAGGAGAGAGGAGGGTTCAGGATGGGGAACACATGTATACCTGTGGCGGATTCATTTTGATATTTGGCAAAACTAATACAATTTTGTAAAGTTTAAAAAATAATAATAATAATAAATAAAAAAGAAATTTTTGTCTGTTTTCTTTATTACCATTTCCACAGCATTTAGAATTTGCCTAGAAAATATTTGGAAAAATGGGAAACAATGAAATAATTTTCCAATGAATGTGTGAATAAAAAGTAAATCTTAAAATGACACTTGGCATGTTAAAAAAAGTTTAACATGCTAACTTAATGTCTGAAACAAAAATTTAAACCTAAAAAGATAGAAAAAATAAGATTAGATCCTTACTGTGTACCAGATACCATACTTAATTCTAGAAGTATTAAAGTATTTTTCATGTTTTTTTAAAGAACTAAAAAGCTAGAGTACAGAAAATTAAAAAGATAATGTACATCAAATATCTGACTGATAGACAATCTTCTATACATAAAAGCAAATAAAGACATTTAAAATTTAAAAAATATTTTAAAACAATGTAAATTAAAATGTAGGCAAATATTGATAGATGCAACTACCTGGATATCCATAAAGAGCATAACCCAAATTTTTAATTGAATGTTGAAAACAAATAAGACATCAAATTTTAATGATCTGCTGCTGCTAAGTCGCTTCAGTCGTGTCGGACTCTGTACGATCCCATAGACGGCAGCCCACCAGGCTCCCTGGTCCCTGGGATTCTCCAGGCAAGAACACTGGAGTGGGGTGCCATTTCCTTCTCCATTTAATGATCTATAGGAAGATAATTCAAAAAGCATGAAGATGAATGAATATAGGAAATGAGCAGAACATTCAGTAAAAGATATTGATAACTACAGGAAGCAGGATATAATCTAAGGTTTACTAATATTAAAAAAATTTTGTAAGAGTATAGTTAACAATGTTGTGCTAGTTGCAGGTACACAGCAGAGTGAATCAGTTATGCATATACATATATCTACTCTTTTTTGGAGTCTTTTCCCGTATAGGCCATTACAGAGTACTGAGTGGGCCTAACTTCTGATATTGTTCTTGGAAAACAAATTTGCAACATTAATAAGAGACCTACTTTGTCATCTCCTTTTAGAGTAGGTTGAATATAGTCCCTCTCTGCATGCAACAATATGTCCACCCTGAATCTGTGAAAGTGAGTTTATTTGGGAAAATGTCATAGGTAATATACTTAAGGATCCTGAGGTAAAATTACCCTGAATTAGCATGGACTCTAAATTCAGTGATGGGCTTCCCTTGTGGGTTAGCTGGTAAAGAATCTGCCTGCAATGCGGGAGACCTGGCTTCAATCCCTGGGTTGGGAAGATCCCCTAGAGGAAGGAAAGGAGAATTCTGGTCTGGAGAATTCCATGGACTAGCCCATGGTGTCTCAAAGAGTCAGACACAACTGAGCAACTTTCACTTCACTGAATTCAATGACAAGTATCAAAAAGAGAAGAGAATGGAAAAGGACACAGAGAGGGGAAAGCTATGTGATGATGGAGGTAGAGATTGAAGTTCCGTAAACCACAGGCCAAGGAATGTCTGGCACTGCCAGAGGCAGGGAGAACAAGGAAGGATTCTCTCCTATGGTCTACAGACCCCTTTATTTTGTTTCTTGCCTCCAGAGCTAAAAGAAAATAATTTTTTTCTTAGTGATGCATAATTGACATGAAATTGTATTAGCTTCATGTGGACAACATAATGATTTCATATTTTTAAATACTGTGAAATAATCACCACAGTAATAGTTGACATCAGTTAGCATACATAATTATTTTCATGTGAGTGAGCTTGTAAGATTTATTTAGCAACTTTAAAATATATAATATAGTACTGTTCACTGTAGCCACCATACTGTACATTCTCATGACTTATGGATTTTATAACTGGAAAGTTTTACCTTTTGAACCACATATTTTGCCCACTCCCCATCCCCTGCCTCTATTAATCAACAGTCTGTTCTCTTTATCTATGAGCTTGGTTGCTTGTCTGCTTGCTTGTTAGTTTGGTTTTTAGATTATACATATCAATTATATGGTATTTGTATTTATCTGACTTATTTCACTTTGTATAATGCCTCAAGGTCCATGTATGTCAAAAATGGTAATATTTCATTCTTTTTTATGGCTGAATAATATTCTCTGTGTGTGTATGTGTGTATTTGTGTGTTTATCACATTGTCTTTATTCATCCATCCATTGGTGGACACTTAAGTTGTTTCCTTGTCTTGGCTATTGTAAATAACAAATGTGAGGTTTCATATATCTTTTCAAGTTAGTGTTTTTGTTTTCTTTGGATAAATTCCAAGAAGTGGGCTTGCTAGCTCATATGGTTGTTCTAGTTCCAATTTTTTGAGAAAACGCCATACTGTTTTCCAGAGTGACTGCACCAGTTTACATTCCCACCAACAGTGCACAAAGTTTCACTTATGTCCAACTCTCACCAACAGTTGGTATTTCTTATCTTTTTGATAATAGCCATCCTAACAGTCAGTTGATAACTCATTGTGGTTTTAATTTTCATTTCCCTGAGGGTTAGTAATATTGAACACCTTTTCATGTACCTGTTGATCATCTTATGGTTTCAGATCCAAAAACTCATTGGCAAGACAGTGTCATGGAGCTTACCCATTTACATTTCTTCAAGGAAATTTATGGCTTTAGGTCTTACATTCAAGTCTTTAATACATTTTGAGTTAATTTTTGTGTATGGTATAAGACAGTGATCCAATTTCAACTTTTGCATGTGACTGTCCAGTTTTCTCAGCACTACTTATTGAAGAGACTGACATTTCCACGTTGTATACTCTTGGATTCTCAATTTCTGTTATTTTTAAGCACTCAACAATTCTAAGTACTATGGCAACCACTAAACACTGCAACACTTCTCTAGACCTGAATGAGCCTAGAAGACAAAACAAAACACAGGCATAAGCTTGCACACAGACACAAACATACAAATACATACACATGTACACAACCACTTTTTCTAACCTGAGGTGGAAAATGGCACCTAATGCTTTGGCATTCCAGTTTTTGAAGATGTTTTTATAATTTCACAATATGTTTGCTATTATTTATGTTGGGAGAAAATTTTCCTCAAGTTTCTTTATTTTATGTACATTTTGTGAGTAAGCTATAGTATTTTCTTATTTCTAGACTATCTTTTCAAAGGTGTTTGAGCTGAAAACAACCTTGGAAAGTGGAGATAGTATTGCCCACATAGGAAAGAACAACCATACTGACTACTTATTAACCAGAATTGGAGTTCTTAAGCTCAGGGTCTTCTATAATTCAACCCTGTAAGCACTGAATGATAGAAAGCAAGGTGTCGTGTCATGTAGCCCTCCTTATGTGGCCCTGTGAAAACTGAGGCTTGTAGCACCAGTGCACTGTTGGTGTGCTGGCTAATTTGTTTGCCATGAGTAGTAAAGTTTGTTTCTGATCCAGGGGTTCCATATCTTCTACCAGCATTCATAAAATGGTAGCAGGCTAACTTGTTAGCTTGCAAGAAGTATAAAATCTTGACAAATTGGTCTACTTTTCAGTAATTTTCTTAATTTGTATGACTGTCAAACATGTCTCTCTTGCCTTTGTCTATGTTAGTTGATGACTAATAATTATAACTGTCTGCTGAGCATCATTCCCTAGAGGGTCCATAAAATCTCACGCTGAACATGTTCTAAGATTGAACTCATAATTTTTCCTTCAAGTACTTTTTTTTCCCTTTTTGAAACCTCAGTCAATGTGATCACCATTTGACATTTAAATAGTTCTTGATTCTTCCTTTTTCTGATTCACAAAATGAATTTTGTGAATTAATATTTCCTATTAATGTTACTTTGAGAATTGCTTGTGTAAACGCCTGTCCTGCAAGTAGTATAAAATGTTGATGAATTGGTCTACTTTTCAGTAATTTTCTTCTAATTTTCTGTATTAGTCTAGGTCCTTTGAGAAACAGATGCCAAGATGGGATTAAACACATTAGAATATTATTAGGGGAATTATCCATGTGTGAAAAAGTGGTGTGAATTCTGGAAAGGTTAGAAGAGCCATTGGGCTGTGATGCAAGACTGCATTTGAGACAAAGGACAAAGATTGGGTGAGAGCATTCAAGAATGTCTTGCAGTCTGAGAAAAGCTGAGCAAGCAATGGGAGATTCTCAGAGCCAAGGCAGAATTCAGGAGATCTTCCTGTCTCCTAGTGATGAGCCTGCCCTAGAGTTCTGCTGAGAGCTGCAATATTCTGACAGTCTGCGAGAAGCATGGGTTGGCATAAATACCCACTTATGGTGACCTACCTGTAGTCCAGTGGTAAAGAATCTGCCTGCCAATGCAGGAGATGCAAGAGATGAGGATATGATCCTTGGGTCGGGAAGATCCCTTGGAACAGGAAACGGCAACCCACTCCAGTATTCTTGCCTTAGTAATCCTGTGCACAGAGAAAGCTGGCAGTCTATATAGTCCATGGGGTCACAAGGAGTCAGACACGACTGAGCATGCATGCAGGGTGGCCTAAGTCACTTACTTTCCCTTTACTTGGAGTCTGTAAAATGCTTTCTCCTGATTGCCACAGCCTCATGCAGGATTATGTGTTTTAACAGTAATTGTAATATTCAGTCTTATATCCAGAAACATCCTGTGCTAACCTGTCTTAAACCATGTTGCTAGAATTATGCTTCCTAAAGTGCAAATCTGACCATTTACCTCTTCATATGAACCATCAACATTTTTTTATTCTCAATCCTATGCTTCGGTGTCCTATACCTTTAAAAAGAATGTACTGACCTTGGCATTTCAAGCAACACTATCTCAAGCTCTGCTCTCAAATTTAATCAGTTAATTGAGCATAGCAACATTTTTGGAATCCTTTTACCTGTTTAGTGACATGTTAAAGTTTATAAATTTTAGCATTGTACAAGACTTTCTTTGTGCTATTTTCTCTGCTTGGTGTTTCAAATTATAGTTACAGCACTTGCCACTAGAAGTCCCTTGGTTAGGACCCCAAGCTCTTCTACTCACCTTATCTTCCGCTTCATTCCTCTCAGGCTTTCTGATTTTGATGTTAAAATCTCTGCAGTGGCATGTCTGACAACTTAATTAGATCTTCAGACAGCTCTTGTGGAGAATCTCATCCTCCTTGGAGCTGTGGAACTCAGGCTTACAGGACTGGAGTACACATGGAAATGTATTAATATTCTCATGGTTTTTGCCAGTAATGAATATTTATCTAATAAAGACCTGGTATTGTTCTCTTCATAAATTTCACAAGGGACATATAGATGTATGTTCACTTTTAATATTTACAGCTTTTTAAAAAATATAATAAGACTGCTTATTTAATGACTTTTTTTTCTTTTAGAATTTTTCTTTTCTGATATTTGTTATTACTTTTTTCCAAATGTTAAATGCCTCATTATCAATTATTTAAAGACAGGAAAAATAAATGTAGTTATATTTAATGTCTTCAAATTTGGTAATAATTTCATTAAAGCTTTCTAAGTTGGTAATAATTTCAGTAAAATTAGATTAAATGTAGAAGTCAATAAAAGTGATGTTATTGCATTTATATTTTCAAAGAATATTTTTACTAAAATATTCAAATCATTTATTAAAGTTAAATGAATAATATAAATTTTAATTGAAAAGTTAAGTAAGATTAAATAAAAAATAAAATGATACAAATGTTTTACTTTTAGACATTTTAATTCTCTTATTAAATATTTTCATAGAAACAAAGCTCTTTAAATTTAGTAAACATTATGCAGAAAAAACTTTTGAAAATATTCACCATTATTTTGTGATAAAACTTTACTGAAACCACTTTCAGAAGGAATATACCAAAGATCTCTTAAACTGTTCTTAATTTTTAGCATTGGTTCCTCTTTTTGTTGTTCTGATTGTGTGATTTGTATTATTTTATCCTTCATATTAGTTACGTATTGTTATATCACCCAATCTGCTGCTACATTTTTCACTTCAGTTATTAGTCATCAGTTCCATCTAGTTCTTCATATTTTTTAGCTTTTTGTTAAAAGTCTCAGTGTTCATGTATTCTCTTCCCTAATTCAGTTAGAATTTTTATCATTAATAATTTGAATTCTTTATCTGGTAAATTCTTTCTCTTTCATTATTTTTTTTTCTCAGCGTTTATCTTCCTCTTTCAATTAAGACAGAATTCTCTGTCTTTTCATTTTGCTTAACCTTCTCTATGAAATTAGGTGAAATAGTTATCTGGTATGGACACCCTTGAGGGGGTATCCTTATGCGGGAGTGTCCCTATACAGTCTACATGTGCCCTGTGTCTTTGGATGTGAGCTGGAAATGAGGTGGTACGAGTCATGTTTCTGTAGCTGCCATGCAGTGTGCTGGCAGCTACCACCTTCCTAGGATGTGGGGCCAAAGCCAGCTGTGAGCAGGGCTTCCCTCCTGCTCACTGGCATCACCACACTATCAGGGTCAGGGGTGCCTCCCAAGTTGTAGGACAGAAGCCATTAAATCAGGTCCAAACTGGTTCCATTCCTTCAAGTGTGTACTCTCCCCACTCCCAGTCCTGTCATTCTGCCCCAGAGAAGAAAAAAAACAAAAACACCTGCACTTGAAAACACCCCCAAGTTCAAGTAGCCCACAAAGTTTATTAATACTGTTGGTCTGTAGTCCTTTTTCCTCTGTCTATAAGACTCCTTTTGGTATGCATAATTAATAATTGTTAGTGAGGGAAGAATCTCACTCTTGTGCAAGCTCAAACTCTAATCCATCTATCTAAACCCATGTGCTGTTACCAACTAGGCTACAGAGGCAAGAAGGGTTATTTATGGAATACAGCCACAGCATAATCACTGGACCAACAAACTGTGATATTATCTTTTGTGTATTAATCCTTTAGACCAATAGTATTAATAAACTTTGTGGGCTACTTGAACTTGGGAATGCTTTCTAAGTGTGGGTGTTTTTGACAGGATAAAATATCAAGGACCATTTGGCATGGACCAATTATATTTATGAGCATTTCTCATGGAATCAATTTCAATGGCCTTTTGGCATGGACCAGATGTCTCAGTGGACACTTTGGACAGGACCAAATGTCTGTTTATTGGGTAAGGCAGGTTGTCTTCTTTATTGTGGGTAGGATTCATCCAGTTAGTTGAATGCCCGAATAAAAGAAAAACCTGACCTTCTTCCAAATAAGTGAGGATTCCTTGATTCCTTGCTTCTATTTCTTCGTCTTTAATCTGTGACATAATTTTTTCCTGCCTTTGGACTCCAGTGGAAACATTGGCAAATTGGATCTTCAGCTTGCCACCCAACCTGTAGATCTCAAGACTTGTCAGCCTCTGTAACCACATAACCCAATTCCTTGTAACAAATTCCTTTTCTCTCTGTCATTCTCTCTCTTTATATGTATTTTATTGATTCTGTTTCTTTGGAGAACTATAATACCTATTTCATGCATATTATGTCTAAATTATAATATACACATTTAAAAGCAGAACAGAACATCTAATATTGAAAAAAATGTACCAGTCCCTGCTTGCTATTATTGTGACTATTGTACCAACTTGTGGGTGCCTTGGTATCACACACTGGGGCACCAAGCAAGAAAAGGAGGTAGATGGTTGATACTGTACCTCATTATGCAAGTATCTATTACATTTTCACTATCTGAGAGGAATGATTTGACAAGTTAATTAAATTGCCTTTTCTCTTATCTAAGCACTTCCATCACCTAAGTCCTCTCTATAATGCAAAATAGTATTTGTCTTCAACAATGACAGCAATACCATCTGCAAACCTTCATGACACTCAGATACAGTTTTCTTATGAGGACTGATAGGAAGAGATATGGAGAAGGATTTCTTAGGGCCTGAACAGAAGAAGTTAAAACAGCAGACATGCAGAGTGTATGTGAGTGCTGACTGGTTAATTCCAAGTGAAAAAACTATGTGTGTGTGTGTGTGTGCACATATGTATGTATTTGTAAGCCAGTTATTTCTGATGCCCTTAAAAATATTGTATGTAAATCAGTGGTTCATTTTGCCTAGCATATGATGGTAGCAAGTTTGCTGATAGGTTGACCAACTCTATTGTTTTAAAATTTCAGGATCAAACATTAATGCCAAACTGAATGCTTATCCCCACCCCCCACCCCCCCACCCCCACCCCAGAATTCATATGTTAAAATCTAATTTCCAATGTGAGCATTTGGAGATGGAACTTTTGGGACATGATCAGGTCATGAGGGCAGAATTAGAGTTTTCGGGAAGGGGGAAAAAAAAAACAAACTTTACCCTTCCAAGGTCTTCTGATAAGTCTAAGAATTAAATTGACATGAGACAGTTTAACAGGAGAAAAACAAAATTTTAACAACATGTATATACCTCATGTACACATGGGAGAGACCTAGGAAAACTGGGAAACTTACCCAAATAACCAAAGCCATCCCATGAAATACCATCTTCAGCTAAAGAAAACAGAGAATGTTGGGGAAGTGGTTTGGGACTTCAGAGGGAAGCAATTCATATGGAGACAGGAAAAAAGGATGTTTGGTAAAGGAATGTTCCTGCGCCAGGCAGAAACATGCGGCAGAGGAGATTCTGGTTTTTCCCTGGCCACAATGAGCCTGTATTCCTTGTAGTTATTTCTGATGCTGGCCCTCTTCTTGGAACAGCCCCTTCATCCTTAGGCATCTAAAAGGGAGGTCAAAAGAAAGACTTGTTGAATCTTCTGTTTCTTAAAAATAATCAGCTTAAATTAATCCTTACACCATAGAGACATATTTTGGAGTGTCAAATATGAGCCAAATATAGCACACTAAATATATATCCATGTAGAGTCTGAAACCAGAGTTCCAGAAATAACTACAAAATCTAGGAGGACACAATGCCTCAGTAGAATCACATGAAATTTAGTTATTTATATTTCCAGTAGGTTTAGTGTGAATCAACAGTAAAAGTTGATAGTCAAACATGCTAGCAAGTACTTTAATAGAAGCATAACCTCTTCCATGAAGGGGGTAGTGTATATTTTTGAGTGTTAGGCAGGCAAATAAAAAGTATGATGATAAAATGGAAAACATTTGGAGGACAGTTACAGGAATGATGAGAATACACAAAACCAGTGGATGTTTATCCTGCAAAAGAGAAAACTCGGTTGTCTTCATGTGAAAAATTATCCTGAAAAACTAGGTTAGACTTGTTCTTTAAGTTCTGGATTCTATTTAGATAAGGTTGTCAAGTAAGAAAAGTTGGAGTAGGTGACTTTTTATCAGGATGTGAGGGAGGTGATGGACTGAGCAGAATAAAGATCTGGAGGAAATAAGTTTGCTTTGAGAAAACAACTGCACAGTCTACGGCAGGAATGAGAAAAGGGATTAGAAAATACTGAGATTCTAAACATGTATACATGTGTTGCAAATACCACATGTGCACATAACACAAATATATTCAACTATATATGTGCTCTGAGAATACTTTCAACAAAGTGAAATTTAGAGACTTAGGTTATAGTTACACTCAGAGTGGAAGAAAGATGGTATGAAGCTTTTAGCCTTGGGTGTGTGTGTTGATCTCTCTGTTGTGTCCAGCTGTTTGTGACCTGATCGACTGTAGCCCACTAGGCTTCTCTGTCTATGGAATTCTTCAAGCAAGAATACTGGAGTGGATTGCTGTTCCTGTCTCCAGGGGATCTTCCTGACCCAGGGATCGAATTCAAATCTCCTGCACTGAAGGCAGAATGTTTTTCATCTGAGCCACCAGGGAATACATGAGGTCGCTCAAACAATTGGTGCTGCTTTCCTAAATGGTGTTTCAATAAGGGCAGTTAATCCTTTAGATTATTTTCAGTGACATAATTTAAAAAAATAAGTATTACTTTCTTTAGCTTAAAAAAAGCATCATAATGATTGTTTGAAAATTCATTGATATAAAATCCATTTAAGCAACAGTATTGTGATTTAAGTTCCTTTTCTATATGAAATAGGAAGACTGAAAAATGCAGTGAACAGCTGATTATTCAAAGGCAGACTATTGCAAATGTTTCTCAAGTTTTGTGTTGACATGTTTATTGTGGACTTTGCTAAGCTAACTCATTTTTTGTTATTTTTAAAATTTCATATGCTAAAATATGGCTTTATTTGATGCATAAGCATCAGATCAGATCAGATCAGTCGCTCGGTCATATACAACTCTTTGCGACCCCATGAATCGCAGCACGCCAGGCCTCCCTGTCCATAGGTCCTACACTAATCACAAGGAAGAATACCACAACACAGCTGTATCGAGAGATATATGCCCAAAAGTGCACGTTCAGGTATGAGTTTATGCAGGCAGCTGTCTCTAGAGTCCTCCATACTTGTGTTGCATAGTGTGAGCTGATTGTTGAGTGACTTTCCCTGGAGCAGATATGAATGGATACTTTCTTAAAATCTTCTTGAATGACTGTTTTGTTCTTCTGAAACTTAGGTCTTTTTTGTTGTTGATGTTATTAGAATTATCTGAAAAAAATTTTATTTTTCTTTGTAGCTTCATTCTTTTTTTTAAACTTTATTTTATATTGAATATAGTTAATAATATTGTGTTAGTTTCAGGTATATACAGCAAAGGGATTCAATTATACATATACATGTATCTATTCTTTTTGTATTCTTTCTCTGTTTAGCTGTTTGTAATATTGAATAGAGGTCCCTATGCTCTGCAGTAGGACCTTGTTGGTTATTCATCTTAAATATAGCTGTGTGTGCATGTCAGTACCAAACTCCCTAACTATCCCTTTTCCCCATTTTTCCCTACTAGTAACTGTAAGTTAGTTCTCTAAGTCTGTGAATCTGTTTCTGTTTTGTAAGTTCATTTGTATCATTTCTTTTTAGATTTCACTTATAAGTGATATCATACAAATTTCTCTTTATGTCTGATTTAATTAACTCAGTATAACAATCTCTAGTTCCATCCATGTAGCTGCAAATGGCATTATTTCATTCTTTTTTAACTGCTCAGTAACATTCAATTATATGGAACCCTCTTTATCTACTCCTCTGTCAATAAACATTTAGGTTAAGCTTCCCTGTCTGCAATGAACACTGAGGTGCATGAATCCTTTCAGATCATGTTTTTCTACAGATGCATGCCCAGGAGTGGGATTGCTGGATCACATAATAGTTCTTTTTTTAGTTTTTTTTAAAGAACCTCCGTATTGTTCTCCATAGTGGCTGTATCAATTTACATTCCAAACAATGGTGTAGGAGGGTCCTCTTCTCTCCATATTCTCTCCAGCATTTATTGTTTGTGGACTTTTTGATGATGGCCATTTAGAATGGTGTGAGATGATATCTCATCATAGTTTTGATATGCATTTGTCTAATAATAAGCAATGTTGAAAATCTTTTCAATGCTTTTCGGCTATCTGTATATCTTCTTTGGAGAAGTATCTATTTAGATCTTCTGCCCAGTTTTTGATTGGGTTGTTTTGTTTTGTTTTTGTTATTGAGCTCCATGAGCTGTTTGTAAATTTTGGAAACTAATCCCTCATCAGTCACAGCATTTGCTAATATTTTCTCCCAAAAACTTTTGAGTTTAATTAGGTCCAATTTGTTTATTTTTGTTTTTATTTCCATTACTCTGGGAGATGGATTAAAAAATATTGCTTCCACTTATGTCAGAGAATGTTCTATGTTTCCCTCTAAGATAGTTTTATAGTTTGGTCTCACATTTAGTTCTTTAATTCATTTCAAGCTGATTTTTTATACGGTCTTAAAGGATGCTCTAATTTTTATGTTCTAACTTTAACTGGTTTGTCTGCTGATGTGTGGGGTTGTGTTCCCTCCCACTTGGTTGTTTGGCTTGAGGTGACCCAGCACTGGAGCCTTCAGGCTGTTCGGTGGGGCTGATGGTGGACTCTGGGAGGGCTTGTGCTGGTGGGCACTTCTTAGAATTGCTGCGGCCAGTGTCTTTGTCCCCTTAGTGAGCCACATGCCATCCCCACCACTGCAGGAGACCCTCCAACACTAGCAGGTAGGTCTGGTCTGGCCTCTTATGTGGTCACTGCCTTTTCCCCCTGGGTCCTGGTGCACACAAGACTTGTGTGTGTTGCCCTCCCCCACCCCCAGGAGTGGAGTCTCTGTTTCCCCCAGTCCTGTGGAACTCATGCAATCCTGCTGTCATTCAAAGCCAGACCCTCTGGGGACCTCTCCTTCTGTTACCAAACCCCCAGGTTGGGAAGCCTGATGCAGGACTCAGAACCATCACTCCAGTGGGAAAACTTCTGTGGTATAATTGTCTTCCAGTTTGTGGGGCATCTGCTAAGTCGCTTCAGTCGTGTCCGACTCTGTGTGACCCCATAGACAGCGGCCCACCAGGCTCCCCCGTCCCTGGGATTCTCTAGGCAAGAAGACTGGAGTGGGTTGCCATTTCCTTTTCCAGTGTATGAAAGTGAAAAGTGAAAAGTGAAAGTGAAGTCGCTCAGTTGTGTCCGACTCTTAGCAACCTCATGGACTGCAGCCTACCAGGCTCCTCCATCCATGGGATTTTCCAGGCAAGAGTACTGGAGTGGGGTGCCATTGCCTTCTCCATGTGGGGCACCTACCTGGCAGGTATTGGATTTGATTCTATTGCTATGCACTCAGTGGCCTCTCCTTTGTTTTGGATGTAGGATATCTTTCTTGGCAGGTTCCAGCATTTTTCTATCGATGGTTGCTCAGCAGTTAGTTGTGATTCCTGTGCTCTTGCAAGAAGGAGTCTGAATATTAAGTCATTTGTAAGTATTGTCTCACCTTCTTGTCTCCCAGAGGTTATTTCAGGATAATGTCCTTGTGTGAATTTCAATCATACTTTTATAGTCAAAAATTATGGTTTGCTTGATTATAATTTTCTGAGGAGAGTCTTAAGATTATATCAGATTCCTTCTCATGTGAAAATTCTGCATTCAATCTGATTAAATAAATGAAAGGAAAATAATTTAAACTTTAGCAGATGAGATAGTAAAACGATCTGTAGATCTTTTTTTTTCCTAAAGCATAAACATCTTTTTAAAGTCATATTATATTGTACAAATATGTTCATATATATGCCAATCTGATCTTCACAGAAACATTTCACTGGAATAGATCTCATATAGACTATTTTGAAGATTGGGAAACAGATTCGTAGATGTTTAGCACCTTTACTAAGTGAATAAGAACTGAACTACAGACTTCTTACTTTCAGCTCAAGGATGTTTATGCGTGCATGCCAAGTTGCTTCAGTCAAGCCTAAGTCTTTGCAACCCTATGGACTGTAACCCGCCAGGCTCCTCTGTCCATGGGATTCTCCAGTCAAGAAGACTGGAGTGGGTTGCCATGCCCTCCCCCAGGGAAGGGTGTTTATACTTTTAGTTAATCACTTTCCTAGAAATCTTTTACTGACAAAAAGAACAAACTGATCAATTAGGAACAAAAGAATGATCTAAGCAAATTGGGTTAATAGATGATTACAGATGTCAATTTCTACAACATTCAACATTATATACTTTCCCTGCTTTTCAAAACTAACTTCCCTTAGTCTCCCAGACCCTGGATTCCAATCTTCTTCTAGTCTCTTTTAAATCCTCTTGCTAATTTATCCTTTCACTCTCTGATACTTAGTTCAGCAGGATTTTATTCTTGCTTCTCTGTAGATTGCATACTTTTCCTTAAGGATCTCAAATTTGTATTTCCAGAGTTCACCTGTTTTACCAATTTCTAATCTGTATTCTGAGTAGGATATATATCACTTGTTGATATAGGTTTGGTCATGTAAAGATGGGGATTAGAGAAGCCTGGATATGTACACAGAAACAATTTTTATTGGATACAGTATAAAATTCAACTAAAAACAAGTTTTAAAAAGGTATTACAAGCATCAAGGAACAAACTTAATTTGACATCTAAGACCTTGTAATTTAACTTATTGACTTGTTCAAGGAATTTTTTAGAATTCAAGAGTATTAAGCTGAGGAAACAAACATGATTATTAGCAGAAGGAGAAGAACTCAAGGATAGGAGTTCCCTGTCACATAGGTGGTCAGCACCAACGAGCATCAGGATGCATGCTCTGTAGACATGGGGCTGCCTGTTTAATTCATTGTGGAGCCTGGCACCTGTAATTATGGAATCCTATAGTAGCTGTTTGAAGAAGGCAATGGCAACCCACTCCAGTACTCTTGCCTGGAAAATCCCATGGACGGAGGGGCCTGGTAGGCTGCAGTCCATGGAGTCGCTAGGAGTTGGACACGACTGAGCGACTTCACTTTCACTTTTCACTTCCATGCATTGGAGAAGGAAATGGCAACCCACTCCAGTGTTCTTGCCTGGAGAATCCCAGGGACAGAGGAGTCTGTTGGGCTGCCATCTATGGGGTCGCACAGAGTCAGATACGACTGAAGCGACTTAGCAGCAGCAGCATAGTAGCTGTTTAATCAATATTTTACCATTGAATGAGTAAAGAAAAGGATGGAAAGGTAGACTATTGCTGAGTCAGTTTTAAAAGTGGATGTTTGGCAATTAACTTGTCCAGTGTGTGTTTCTTCTTTCCTCCGACTGAACATAATCATCAAATTCTATGACAACAGCAAAAGCCTTGTATCTATCAAGGGTACAGTGAAAAGAGGGTTGAATGATAAATGACCTGCGCCTTTATTTCTTGACTGGATGAAATGAGTATTGATTTTCTTTGTGTTTAAAGCTATGTCTCTTCAATCTATTCTTTCCAGCTCGTTTATTGTTGATAGAGCACACAAAGTATCAGCCATAATTTCCTTACAACATGGGTACCTGTGATCAATGACAATTCTGAGAGATTAGAGTAAAAATTAAGTGTTCAGAGAGGACTGGTTAAGAGCAATACCTAAGTGATGCTGCTGCTGCTGCCAAGTTGCTTCGTCGTGTCTGACTCAGTGCGACCCTATAGACAGCAGCCCACTAGGCTCCCCCGTCCCTGGGATTCTCCAGGCAAGAACACTGGAGTGGGTTGCCATTTCCTTCTCCAACGCATGAAAGTGAAAAGTGAAAGTGAAGTCGCTCAGTCGTGTCCGACTCTTAGCAACCCCATGGACTGCAGCCCACCAGGCTCCTTCGTCCATGGGATTTTCCAGGTAAGAGTACTGGAGTGGGTTGCCATTGCCTTCTCCATAAGCAATGCTAGGGTGAGATTTTTAGAAAGCTCATTTTGACAACTAAATTGGATTATTTTTTATATTGAACTTATTAATAATTAGAGGCTTCCCCGGTTGCTCAAACAATAAAGAATCTGTGTGCAATGCAGGAGACCTAAGTTCAGTCCCTGGTTGGGAAGATCCCCTGGAGAAGGGAAGGGTTACCCACTCCAGAATTCTTGCCTGGGGAATTCCATGGACAGAGAAGCCTGGTGGACTATAGTCCATGGAGTCACAAAAAGTTGGACACAGCTGAGCAACTAACACTTTCACTGTTATTAATAAAATTTTTGTCACTGGCTTTTTTTTTTTTTTTTGAGACACAGGAAAAAAAAAAAACTTTATTGCAGTGCTATGGTTGACCTAGTTTGACTACATGCCTATTCTTTAGTTAGGGCAATGTGGGGAACCTAATATTCCACTCAATTTTATACAAAGGCAAAAGATAAGTTTTCCAAAGGATTTTGGGTCCTAGCAGAGAAGTTATTTTATTAAATAACTGTTTCAGATATGTAATTTACATTCAGTTAGAATTTCAGCCTCAGGGAATTAGGAAGCAAGATTTAAAGGAATGGAATGGGGATCTTCAGTCAAGTGACAAAAGAAAGTGAAGTCGCTCAGTCGTGTCCAACTCTTTGTGACCCAGGGACTGTAGCCCACCAAGCTCCTCGGTCCATGGGATTCTCCAGGCAAGAATACTGGAGTGGGTTTCCAGTTCCTTCTCCAGGGGATCTTCCTGACCCAGGGATTGAACCCAGGTCTCCCACATTGCAGGCAGATGCTTTAACTTCTGTGCCACCAAGGAAGCCCAAGTGACAAAAGAATTAAGTATATTTGGAGTTCTTTCATTTTAGTGATACCTCTTAATGATATAAAGAATGTATAAAGTATTTACAGTGCAAGATTACAATTTCATGTTTTTGTAATACTTGCAGAACACAGCTGATACTTCGTAATATTCAGTTCAATTCAGTCACTCAGTCATGTCCGATTCTTTGTGAACCTAGGAACCGCAGGACGCCAGGCCTTCCTGTCCATCACCAACTCCCGGAGTTCACCCAAACTCATGTCAATCAAGTCGGTGATGCCATCCAACCATCTCATTCTCTGTCTTCCCCTTCTCCTACTGCCCTCAATCTTTCCAAGAATCAGGGTTTTTATTAAATGAGTCAGCTCTCTGCATCAGATGGCCAAAGTATTGGAGTTTCAGCTTCAGCATCAGTCCTTCCAATGAATATTCAGGACTGATTTCCTTTAGGATGGACTGGTTGGATTTCCTTGCAGTTCAAGGGACTCTCAAGAGTCTTCTCCAACACCACAGTTCAAAAGCATCACTTCTTCAGTGCTCAGGTTTCTTTATAGTCCAACTCACATCCATACATAACTACGGGAAAAACCATAGCTTTGACTAGATGGAGCTTTGTTGGCAAAGTAATGTCTCTGCTTTTTAATATGCTGTCTAGGTAGGTCATAGCTTTTTTACAGGAGCAAGTGTCTTTTAATTTCATCGCTGCAGTCACCATCTGCAGTGATTTGGGAGCCCCCCAAAATAAAGAAAATCTATCACTCTTACCACTGTTTCCCCATCTATTTGTCATGAAGCGATGGGATGGGATCCCATGATCTTAGTTTTCTGAATGTTGAGTTTTAAGACCACTTTTTGACTCTCCTTTTTCATTTTATTAAGAGGCTCTTTAGTTCTTCTTTGCTTTCTGCCATAAGGATGGTGACATCTGCGTATACGAGGTTATTGATATTTCTCCCGGCAATCTTGAATGAAGCTTGTGGTTCATCCAGCCTTGCATTCACAAGATGTTCTGTGCATATAAGTTAAATAATCAGGTTGACAGTATACAGCTTTGACATACCCCTTTCCAGATTCTGAATCAGTCTGTTGTTCCATGTCCAGTTCTAATTGTTGCTTCCTGACCTGTATACAGATTTCTCAGGGGGGCAGGTCAGGTGGTCTGATATTCCCTTCTATTGAAGAATTTTCCACAGTTTATTGTGATCAACACTGTCAAAGGCTTTGGCATAGTCAGTTAAGCAAAAGTAGATGTTTTTCTGGAATTATCTTTCTTTTTCTATAATCCAGGGGAAGTTGGCAATTTGATCTCTGGTTTCTCTGCCTTTTTAAAATTCAGTTTGAACATCTGGAAGTTTATGGTTCACGTATTGTTGAAGCCTGGCTTGGAGAATTTTAAGCATTTTACTAGCATGTGAGATGAGTGTAATTGTGTGGTAGTTTGGACATTCTTTGGTATTGCTTTTCTTTGGGATTGGAATGAAAATTGATCTTTTCCAGTCCTGTGGCCACTGCTGAGTTTTCCAAATTTGCTGGCATATTGAGTGAAGCACTTTCACAGCATCATCTTTCAGCATTTGAAATAGCTCAACTGGAATTCCATCACCTCCACTAGCTTTGCTCATAGTGATGCTTCCTAAGCCCACTTGACTTCGCATTCCAGGATGTCTGGCTCTAGGTGAGTGATCACACCATCATGGTTATCTGGGTCATGAAAATCTTTTTTGTATAGTTCTCTGCATTTCTTCCACCTCTTCTTAGATCTTCTACTTCTGTTAGATTCATACCATATCTGTCCTTTATTGTGGTCATCTTTGCATGAAATGTTCCCTTTGTATCTCTAATTTTCTTGAAGAGATCTGTAGGCTATAGTGCATGGGGCTGCAAAGAGTCAGACACAACTGAGTGACTTCACTTCACCTTCAGCCATGACCCGTCTGTCTTGGGTAGCCCTACATTGCATGGCTCCTAGTTTCATTAAGTTAGACAAGGCTGTGGTCCATGTGATCAGTTTGGTTAGTTTTCTGTGATTCTGGTTTTCATTCTGTCTGCCCTCTGATGGAGAAGGATAAGAGGCTTATGGAAGGTTCCTGATGGGAAAGACTGACTGAAGGGGAAACTGAGTTTCCTTCTGATGGGTGGGACCATGCTCAGTAAATCTTTAACTGAATTTTCTGCTGATGGGCAGGACTGTGTTCCATTCCTTGTTGGTTGACCTCAGGACAAACTATGGTGGGAGTAAAAGTCCCATGCATGCACTGGTGCCTTCAGTGCCCCTGACCCTGTAGCTAACATTGTCTTAATTCCCACCTATAATGTGTGATCATGTTAGTCAATAAACTTCCATAGTTGGTAGAAAAGTGTGCTGTTAGTAAAGCCTGGAAAAAATATTAAGCAAACTTTGTGCATACTGAAAGGTGTCAAGTAAATGACATGATTTGAAAAAGGGCAAAACTGTCAGCTACAATACATGGGACAGAAATGGACTAATGGTCATTGGTTACATGATTTTTTAAAAAATCATTTATTTCATTTTTGGCTCTGCTGGGTCTTCATGCCTTTACACAGGCTTTCTCTACTTGTGGTGAGGAGGGAATACTCTTCGTTGTGGGACTTGGTCTTCTTGTTGCTTCTTTTTTTGTGGACCACAGACTCTGGGCCCTCAGGCTCAATGGTTGTGATGAACAGGCTTAGCTGCTCTGTGGAAGGTGGAATCTTCCTGGACCAGGGATTGAACCCATGTCCCCTGCATTGGCAGGCGGATTTTTACCCACTGCACCACCAGGGAAGTCCCACAGTATTATTTCTAAGCAGAAGATTAAAAATGTCTATCACTTTCTTTTAACTGCCTGAAATAAATAGGTTCCAGGAAGAGACAGATGAGCTAAAGGAAGAATGATGCAGTTTGCAAGAAGAATTTAGAGGGAATGTAAATGGGCCAGAATGTGATCAACTGGGAAGTAAAACTGTTTGTCTTCAGCTAAAGGACAGATTCTTTAAAATAAATTTTAAAAACTGGAATATGAAACCCAAAGCATTGTCAATGAAACTTGACATCAGAGTCATGATGATCAAAGCAGAGTCACGGCATCAGATCAAATCTAAGGTGTTGACTTTTAGACTCTTTGTTAAGACCTCTAAAGATTTAAGTATCTGGCTCTATTAAAAACAGAGAAAAATCTATCTGGAAAGCAAATAGGGATTTTTTTTTTTTTTCCAAGTACAGTGGTCTGTTACCTGACACATAGATAGCCTACAAAAACTTTTAAAGTGATTTATGTAAGTTAAAAGAACCCCAGCTTAAAATAAAGGGACTAAGAAAGTTACTTAATAGCCTCTGAGTCTTTTATTTTCTGGGGAGGGAAAACAGGCTGATTAGTCTCTGCCTTTCCTGTAGAAAAGATAGAATTTCTCAAAGGATGTAGCCAAGAGAATGTATGTGGCATTGCTGTTCAGTCACTCAGTCATGTCAAACTCTTTGTGACACTAGGGACTGCAGCACACCAGGCTTCCCTGTCCTTCACCATATCCTGGAGTTTGCTCAGACTCATGCCACTGAATTAGTGATGCCATCCAACCATCCTCTGGCATGCCCTTCTCCTGCCTTCAATCTTTCCCAGCATCAGGGTCATTTCAAATGAGTTGGCTCTTCACATCAGGTGGCCAAAGTATTGGAGCTTCACCATCACTCCTTCCAATGGGTATTCAGGGTTGATTTTCTTTAGGATTGGCTGATTTGATCTCCTTGTAGTTCATGGCACTCTGAAGAGTCTTCAACACCACAGTTTGAAAGCATCAATTCTTTTACTCTCACCCTTCTTTATGGTCCAGCTCTCACATCCATACATGACTACTGGGAAAAATATAGCCTTCACTATATGGACTTTTGTTGGCAAAGTAATGTCTCTGCTTTATAATATGCTGTCGAGGTTCATCATAGCTTTTCTTCCAAGGAGTAAGTATCTTTTAATTTCATAACTGCAGTCACCATCCACAGCGATTTTGGAGCCCGAGAAAATAAAGTCTGTCACTGTTTCCATAGTTTCCATGTAGATGGTGTTAAGAGCCAGCTGTGGAGAACAACAAAATAGATATTCTTATGATATAGTAGAGAATCAGTTGTAAACTGGGAACCAATTCCAGGCAGATGACTAGATCCAGTCCATGGGGTCACAAAGAGTTGGTTACTATATTTTCATTTAGAAAAATAAGTATGGTTAGGAACTATAGTGGTTCATTCATTTTTTTAACATTGAAAGACAAAAATTCACAGGACATTCAATAGTTGATGAAAATCTTGAAAACAAAAATGTATGAAAACTGGTCTCACTGAACCAGAAGAGTGATAGAGCAGCTTCGGATGACACCTTTTAAATATTATTACTCATCTCTTGGTGAAATCCTGCAATTTCTGTTCATTTCATTCAGAATAAAAGTCAAAGTCCTTGCAATGACCTGTGAGGCCCTTTGTGATCTCCTCAGTTTTTAAAATCTCTCTTACTTCATCTTCTACTATTCTTACCCATCCTTACTCAACAAATAAATAATGGAAGACTATGTAAATTCCTTAGCCTCCTTTTCTTCAAATGGGCAACTCTAGGAAGCGTCCTATACATGTTTTGAAGTTCCTGCTGGATAGACCCCATGTTGTCTATGGTAATAACTTTAGCAATATGCCCTTAATAAGCTTGCTTTCCTCTCTGTCTTACTCTTCCTGCTCTACCATCCAGCTTCCTGGAATTACCTCCCCAGTCAACACAATTTCTTGCACTGGAAAGTGAAAGTGTAGTCACTCAGTCATGTCTGACTCTTTGCAATCCCATGGACTGTGGCCTGTCAGGCTCCTCTGTCCATGGCATTCTCCAGGCAAGAATACTGCAGTGGGTCGCCATTCCCTTCTCTAGGGGATCTTCCTGACCCAGGGATAGAACACAGTTCTCCTGCATTGCAGGCAGATTCTTTACCATCTGAGCAACCAGGGAACAGATACCTTCTCTTTGTCACTTCCTAACGTGAGAGCATTCAAACTTTTTAGTCAAGCCAGAAAGAGACTCCCTGGGCAATGGGGGAAGCTGTTTCTGCCTGAGGAGGAGACTTTGGTGGAGTTTAAGGGTCTGGGAATTTGGGATTCTCTCTGCTGGGCCTTCCAGCAGAATGAGAAACTCCTTATATAGCTGACTTTGGCTAGAAAAGATATCTGTTCAGCATACTTTAAAAAAAAAAAAAAAAAAAAACCTGCTGTAACCTAAGATTTTGAAAAATCAAATATTCTTCCTTGGCCCTCTCTTTCATTGGTAATTTGAAAGCACTCTCTACCTTCTTGGCTCTGCCTCTTAATCTCTTCACAGCTATTTTCCTTAATAAATCTCATGCTCATCTAATCTCATCTTGGTGTCTGCTTTAGAGGATGCAAGACTATCACAGGGCATTCCCTGATCATTTTCCGTAAAACTTTATCCCATTATCCTGGTTTCTCTAGCCAGATTCATTTTTTTATTAATACCTGTTCTCTTATTTATTTTATGAGGCTTGAAGATAGACAACTCACCTATTTCTTTAATATATATGATGCAGCATCTGTATTAGTACTTTTCATATGGTTGGCTAGAGATACCTGTTGAATGAATAAATGGTTAAGGAAAGAGTCATAAAGCAGTTGTGAATTCTACCTGAAACTCCGTACTGACAACAGCAGGTTCTGTGTTGTGAAAGCCCTGTTGTTAAATAACAAAATTAAAAAAAATAAAAAGTTTTAAGCATGTCTTAAGAATCTTATTTATCTGGTAATGGCCAAAGTAATAATCTGAAACTTTGAGCTGTTAAATTATTTTCTAAGCTCTCCAGGACTGCTAGAAGCAATCTATGTACAAAAGAGCCCTGGTGTTTTTGATATCCATTAAAATGGTGTAAGTGGTAAATACCAAATCCTCGAGAGATTAATACAGTCTTCATTCTGAGTGATCAAGTCAGTGTTTTGTCATTATGTGCTGTGGAATCCCAGCATTCCTCCTCAATGTGCCACGTGCTAAGTCACTTCAATTGTGTCCAACTCTGCAACCTTATGGACTGTAGCCCACCAGGCAAGAATACTTGTGTGGGTTGCCATGCCCTTGTCCAGGGGATCTTCCTGACCCAGGGATTGAACCTGCATTTCTTAGATCTCCTGCACTGGCAAGTAGGTTCCTTACTGCTAGTGCTACCTGGGAAGCCCATTAATCCTCTAATACTAATCCATTTTCTCCTTACTGACTTCAGACTCACTCAGTGAAATGACCCATTTCAAAACACCAATCTCCCCCCTTTTTTTGAATGGTGAATGCCTGAAATTTCCTCTGAAGTCAATTACTATATTGGCCACACTCCCTACTCTTAACTCAATCGACTCCACTCTCATAGATTTAAGCAGGAAGTATTTATCAAGTAATACTTATAAGCTTCAAGGAACAATTCCCAGACCATACCACAGGACTAAGTGGTTGAGCGACTAAAGCTCTGACCACCCAATATTTCATTCACAACTAAGAAAGGGCTGCCATAGTCATTTAACTTATTGTGTTAGTTTTGAAATTGTTTAATTACTCAGAAAAGCTTTATTTTAAAATTCTGGTTCTGATTTTATGCTCGTCCCTTCATCACTTTCACAATGTTTCTGTTCCTAAGGAAAACACACTCGATCCTGTCATGGACTTATTTAGTACACAGGCATGCAATGCACTGACATGTTTTTTTGTTTGTTTCTTTTAAACTACCTCACAAAAGGGCCTCCCTGGTGGCTCAGTGGTAAAGAATCTGCTTGCCAGCGCAGGAGACAGGAGGTTTGATCCCTGGGTCAGGAAGATCCCCTGGAGAAGGAAATGACAACCCATTTCAGTATTCTTGCCTGGGAAATCCCGTGGACAGACAAGCCTGGTGGGCTATATAGCCCATGGGGTCGCAGAGAGTTGGACATGACTGAGCGACTAAGCAACAACCTCACAAGAACCTCAGGCCTCACAGCTTGAAACCCTTGAAGTCAGCCTAAGCACATGTCATATGCACCTTTTGGTGCCTTCCCAAACTTCCCTGTTTAAATGTAAACAGTTCTATTAGCAGAAGTTCAGAACAGTCTAGGTTTGTTAGAGTCTATATTGTAGGATACTTACAATAGTACATCAAAATCTGGACCAATCTAAATGCCTTTAGGTGTACCTCTGAAGAACAAAAGGTCTCCATTATTGTCAGCCTCATAAACTCACTGCCCTTGCTTCTGTGTGCTCCAGCAAGTTGGATGCCATATATTTGGCTGGTTTTCTGATGTGACTTACATATGAATCAGAGACTCACAGGGGTGAATCAGACTGGCAGAACCTGTCACATGTCTGCAAGCTAACAGAAAAAGTGATTAGAAGCGTAGGGTTTCAATTTGGGAAAGCAAGAGTCACAATTCAGGGAGCTGTTGAAATATAGAAAAGGTGTTTGATAGCTTTTTTAGACAGCAGTTGGTGGCAGACTGCCACTAAAATTGGGCTTTCCCGGTGGCTCAGCAGTAAAGAATCCACCTGCAATGCAGTAGACACAGGATACCTGAGTTTGATCCCTGGTCAGGAAGATTCCCTGGAGGAGAGGGTAGCAACCCACTCCAGGATTCTTGCCTGGAGAATTCCATGGACAGAGGAGTCTGGTGGGCTACAGTTCATGGGGTCACAGAGTCAGACATGACTGAAGAGACTTTGCACCTATGCACCCTACTAAAATTAGTGTCTATTATCTAATAACATAATAGCAATCACTTATAAGCAGTTTACTATGTGCAAATTTCTTTCTATGCATTTTGCATATACTGATGATTTTTACCATCACATTTCCCCTGCGTGATTGATATTGTTGTTTATCCTATTTTATGGATGAGGAAACTGAAGCATTGAGACGTTAAAGAATTTGCCCAGGGTCACAGTGATTATGCATGGCAGAGCTGAGATTCAGATGCAGGTAGTGGTCCAAAACTCCAAATTCTCACTTGTAAACATTATATGCATAGCCTTTCACAAATATGTATATAAATAATATCAGCAAATCAATATGAAATAAGAAAGAAAGGAAAGAAAGGAAAATGGGTAGAATTTGTGCAGAAGAAATTCATGGGAACTGAACAAAGATGTTAATAAAAATGAATTATGAATATTATAGACAGAACAGATATAATTATTCACATTTCTTTGGGCCCCATACATACATTACCTGGGTAAATCATATTCATCTTAATGAACTGATTCCTTAGGCATCAATTTCTCAAACTTCATTTAGCAATTTATCAAAAACAGATTTCAAATCCCATTCAAACTACCCCACACTAATAGTCAGAATAGTTAGTCCTTAGCTGTAATTGTTTAGTTTTTTGGTGTTAGCATTAGAGAGACATTTTGACATGCCTTCAGTGGGGCCCTTAGCATTCATTACACACTAGCCATTCAACAAAAATTGTTCATATTGTTAAATATAATAAAAATGACTGCAATGGACTCTATAAGAATTATTAAAAAATTCTAGGCAGCCTCTCCCTTTAGAAATTGACAATATATGATGGGAAGAAAAATAAAATATCTTCTCCACACTAGAACCTGCTCTAATCCCCTTTGAGTTTTATTCCTGTAACAGATATTAGCATATTTATTAAACCAACAAAACTGAAGTCCTTTCAAAGGGGGTTAAGAAAGTACTACAAATTGCAATGATTCCTAATCAAAGCAGAAGATAATGAAATCTTGCCAGACAGAAATTTACCCACCTAGTGGATTAAAAAAAACAAGATGAAAAAGGGAGGAAAAAAAGATTCAAAGGGCTCTGATTTTTATGTTGAAATAAAGCTATCCTTGGAAGATTAAATCTAACTTTGAAATAAAAGTGATTTAAAATCAGTCAATTATGTTAAGTTGCACTTGATGTGATTTTCTTTCTACAAAACTTCTTATGTTAACTTCTCTGATTTGACTATTGTGTGCTTTGCATATGAATATATCCCTGTGTTAAGCTGTCTAAATTCATTTAAATTTGATTTGACTAGGTTAACACTAATAGTCTGTTTTGACAAATTGACAACAAAAAAAATTGCTTTAAAAAATTGAACTCAGGAAAAGTACATGATAATTTCTACATTTGTGAGAAATGTATTGGCTATGAAATAGTATTAAAACTACACAGGTGGGACAATTCTTATAGAAATTTTCATTGTATATGATAAACAAATGAGGGTGAGAATTTAGGACTAAAGTGCAATCACAGCAATATCATAGATTGCAGTGAGACATACTTTTTTAATTGTAGTTGATGTACAATATCGTATTTCAGGTGTAAAGCACAATGATTCAGTTATACATGCACACACATATACATTCTTCTTCAGATGCTCCTCTCTTATGAATTACTACTAAATGTTGAGTATATTTCCTTGTGCTATAGAGGAGGTCCTTGTTGGTGATCTATTTTATATATACTTTTGATTTTAAAATGATATCTGCCTACTTTTGAGAGAAACTTGAGTGTATTTGGTTCTTTGAGTGAATAGAGTCAAATTTTTCCGGAACCAGAGGAGACCAAGGGCTCTAGCAAATTCCAGTGGGAAGTGCTGCTTTGGTAGTATGAGTGAGCCGAGCTGTAGGGAGTCTGATGCAGCCCAAGTTCATTGTTCTCCAGCCTTAGGACTGGTTAGGACTCCCTCCCACAGAGCCCCTGTCCCAAGGAGTAGATCTGAATATGGAGCCCTCCAGGCAGCAAGAAAAGAAGGAGGGCAAACGGGGAAGATTTACTTATCTCCAGAGTTCCTTTCCCAGCTTTGTACATCTCTTCTATTTTGTATCACTAAGTGAAGGAGCATTAGGACACAGCAAGATCCAGAGTTGCCCATTTCCAGGAGGGTGAAAATGTGTTCCTCCACTACTCTGTAATACTAAAGATCTGACATTTTAGTGTTATAGGATATTAAGGCCTGCAAGGTTAGCCTAGAGTTCTCTCTGAGAAATGGTATGCGCTATGAGAAAGATGTTTGGAATCCAAGGTGGAGCTTGAAACTATAGGGCAGAATGAATTGACTGGTTAAGTGGTGTATATTTGCTAGATAAAAATAGATTTTATTAAAACCTCATATTGGAGGAGAGGAAACTATGCCAACACAGGAAAACTGAAGGAAGAACTTTAAGACCCTATCTACTATGGGGAGATTTGGGGCAGTGGGGGAAGAGAAAGCTCCCTTCCTAGGCCTGACATGCTCAGTCGCTTAGGCCTGTTTGACTCTTTGTGACACCATGCACTGGAGTCCATCAGGCTCTTCCGTATATGGAATTTTCCTGACAAGAACACGAGTGTGTTGCCATTTCCTACTCCAGGAGATCACTGCTTTTCATATATTTAAGACATGTTTTGCTTTTTCCTTTTCTGGTATCCATCTGTTCTCCTTTGCCTGTTTCTCACTCAGGATTTTGGTGTTTTTCTTACTAATTTTAGGAGTCTTTTAAATATATAGTAAGAAAATTAAGTATTTGGTGTAATATATGTTGCAAGTAGATTTTTTTTTCCATGTGGTCATTTCTCTTTTAACTTTATTTTTGTGTTTTATTCAAGGTGGTTACTTTAGGCACACAGGAAAGATATATGCATATATGAGTGTGTGTTTATATATATATATATATATATATATTTAGAAATAGAAAACTAAAGGACAGCTATGTCATGACTAGCATCAAGTATGTGTGTATTTAAAAGAGAGAGTGTGGGGGAGAGAGAGAGAATTATCCTTATTCTATTTCAGAAGTATGAACTTCATTTGAGGGCATTTAAAATTATTGAAGTTAGTCAACTTTTTAAATAATTTTTTTTATATCGGGAGTTAATTTTGATTTATTATTATTTTTTCAAATAGTAAATGGTATATGCTTAGTACTTTACATTGATACCTATTTTGCCTTGTTTGTGTCATATGTGTTTGTGAGAGTTGTTGGGGTTGTATATATTTAGGAGTTTAATTCGAGTTTTAGGGATTGGCTTGTGCAAAGGAAAGTGTAAACAATTACTTCAATATATTTTTATGGATAATTTTTTTCTGTGCAGTACTTTTTATACCTTGACAAAAGAAGCAATTTAGGGTATGCAACAGTGATTAGATATATTATCTCTATCTGCCAATTTTTATTCTACTTATATTTCATATTAACCATTGTAGTTTTCAGATAGATGATAATAGGATGGGAGCTTGATATATTCCTGTGCCACTGTTTCAGCCTTAATGAGGTAGGAGGTTAGTGAAGACTACCCTTGCTTTCTAAATGAGTTGCTTTTGATGAGGCTCATCAGGAACACTATGTCAACAGGCATTGCTTGCTTTCTTTTAAGCTTAAGTAGAGCCTTGTGACACATAGTTTTTAAAGTTCAAAGTAATAAATTTTTAAAGGATCATGTAAACTGAAAAACTAGTTCAATTTACTACAATCTGACAAAGTATTTTAGAAACTCATAATTTTATTAACATAGTGATCTCAACCAAAAAACACAGCTGTTTAATTCATACTACTGGTCCACTTCTATGCAATTAAGCATAAACCACAAAACTGCAGACATTACATTAAAATTATGCTATAGGTTAGAACTGGTAATAAATCTATACAAATTAGTCTAGTATAAAGGCAGCTAAATTGACAATAACTTCAACTGCTTTCATTTTCACCAGTTGCATGATATTTGAAATACCACAGAAGAGCAGGTGGATTTTAGCTTGGATAATTGACATCAATGGAAAAGTCAAAATTGTTTCATGTGGCCTGGAAACCAGGCACCTAGTGAGGCTCTAATTAAAATATATTTATCAAACTACTATTGGTGAATATCAAAATATGTAAAAATCATAGCTAGGTTCTATTTTATTATTTTTAACCCTTATATTTAGCACCAAGATAAATTTCAGAAGAGATAGAGACAATGCTTTGTAGAATTGCTAGTTCTGGTGTTTTATATAGAGGACACAAACTATAACAGATATAAGACTTTTAGCTTCCATTATTTAAAATTATAAATACATTTTTTAAGATAAAAAAGGATGTACTCTAAGCTAATTCCCTTTTTGTGCGCTTTTTCTCTTTAGAGAGAAAAAATAAAGCAGTATGTACTACCTAATTAAAGAAAATATCATCCAATAAGGGTATTAAGCCTTAAAATCTTATTTTGCAAACTATTTGATATCTATCTACAAACCTGAATTTTGGGTCTATTAAAAATAATTTGGAGTCTAGAGTACTTGATTCCAGGTCTTTATGGGATATATTTACATCCATTCAGGGCTTCTCTGGTGGCTCAGTGGTAAAGAAACCACTTACAACACAGGAGACACAGGTTTGATCCCTGGGTTCGGAAGATCCACTGGAGAAGGAAATGCAACCCACTCCAGTATTCTTGCTGGAGAATCCCATAGATGAAGGAGCCTGGTGGACTACAGTCCATGGGGTCACAAAGAGTTGGATGCAACTGAACAACTAAGCAGGCAAACAAACCAAGTTTCCTGCTACATTTGGCAAACCCAATCTTTCCATTTTCCACATGCTAACTAGACTAATCCTTTTAAAATAAAAATCTTGACTATATCAGGTACATGTGTCAAATATCCCATACTTCATAACATGGAATACAAAGGCAGCACTGTCTGCTTCCAGTGTTTGTTTTTCACATTCTTATTCCATCTTTGTCATCTTTCCATTACCTTCCTTCCTAGCTGCAAACCACATTATTGTTTTGAAGATATAAGTGTGTGAAGTGAAAGTTGCTCAGTCATGTCTGACTCTTTGTAACCACATGGGTGTAGTCTGTGGAATTCTCCAGGTCAGAATATTGGAGTGGGTGGCCCTTCCCTTCTCCAGGGGATCTTCCCAACTCTGGGATCAAACCCATGTCTCCTGCATTGCAGGTGGATCTTTACCAGCTGAGCCACAGAGTATGTGAAAAAAATATCCCTGCCTCTGGTGCTTTAACTCTTGCTCCTCTCTTTGGTGAAAGTGCTCTTTTGCCAGATATCTAGAGAGCTTACTTGCTCCTTTGCTATGGGTCTCCAATGAGATGTCATATCTGAGAGCTTTTCTTTCACCACTCTGTAAAACTGATATGTTAGTTCCTCTCATGTTCAAACTCCTTATGCAGTCTTATCTTTTTTGCATCACTGTAACAAACTTATATTTCTATTTCTTTATTATTTTGCTCTTTCCATTTAATTTGCATGAAGAGACTCTGCCCTTTTGTTTACACTTGTATCCCCTGTACATGTTTGATACTCAAATATTTACTAAACATTTCTTGAATGAATTAAATAGTAATTAAATGAAAAAAGATTAAATGGCTAATGAATTATCTGTAGTTCATGCAAAAAGTACTGGCATTTGAAATCAACCTAAGGAAATTTGTATGACCACATTGATGAGATTAATGTTGGTGTGCCAAAATTAAATTTTGTTCCATAAAGAATAAGATCTGTTTCTTCTCTCATTTTCCATTGAACTCTTTTTTTTTTTTTTTTTTTGTAGCAGTACTTTTCTTTTTGTTCAGAAATGCTCATAATAACTCATCTAGGTCTAGGAACTTCGTTTTCCCAAGTTCTCTTTCCTATATGGTTCTGGGTTGAAACTGGCCAAAATAGGAATATATACAATGTTTAGATGGTAAAATTGAAGAGGAAGCTGTTGTTCTTAGATGGTCATGAAGGGCAGACTGGGTGATAGACAAATGCAGATGTTCTCAGAAGGCTTATTCTACCTTGTCTTTCCAATCCATGGCCCCACACACCATTTACTAGTAACACAAATTAACCTCTACCTAATATTTGACTGAAGCTTCTTTAGAGGCATCAGGTTTCTCAGATGTCAATATGAAACCATTCTTCAGAGATTGGACAATCAGACACATTATTGCTTCAGGTTATTGTGGTGTTGGAGAAGACTCTTGAGAGTCCCTTGGACTGCAAGGAGATCCAACCCGTCCATTCTAAAGGAGATCAGTCCTGGGTGTTTTTTGGGAGGAATGATGCTAAAGCTGAAACTCCAGTACTTTGGCCACTTCATGCAAAGAGTTGACTCATTGGAAAAGACTCTGATCCTGGGAGGGATTGGGGGCAGGAGGAGAAGGGGATGACAGAGGATGAGATGGCTGGATGGCATCACCGACTTGATGGCCGTGAGTTTGAGTGAACTCCGGGAGTTGGTGATGGACAGGGAGGCCTGCTGCTGCTGCTGCTGCTGCTAAGTCGCTTCAGTCGTGTCCGACTCTGTGTGACCCAATAGACAGCAGCCCACCAGGCTCCCCTGTCCCTGGGATTCTCCAGGCAAGAACACTGGAGTGGATTGCCATTTCCTTCTCCAATGCATGAAAGTGAAAAGTGAAAGTGAAGTTGCTCAGTCGTGTCCAACTCTTAGTGATCCCATGGACTGCAGCCCACCAGGCTCCTCCATCCATGGGATTTTCCAGGCAAGAGTACCGGAGTGGGGTGCTGGCCTGATGTGCTATAACTCATGGGGTCACAAAGAGTCAGACATGACTGAGTGACTGAACTGAACTGACTGATTATGGTTAGTGATTTTTCTCATGAGATTACATTTATATATAACAGCCAGGATCAAATAGTATACAAATTATCTCTGACTGGCTACTTTGACACTTTTGTTTTTCTACCTTTGCTACATTTGTATAAACTCTCTTTTCTATGGTAAACAGTTTGTTTCCATAATACTGTTAGTGGGTCTGGTTTAATAACTAAACTGTGAAAATAAAACTTTAATGATTAAACACTGGTCATATGTCATTATATTTCTCTATCCTGTTTAATCCTGGCAACTACACATAAGTATAACCCCATGAAAAACAAGTTGTACTATATATGTATATGTGTGTGCATGGATATATGTTGTTTAGTGGCTAAGTCATGTTTGACTCTTTTGCGTCCCCAGGAACTGTAACCCACCAGTGATCCTCTTTCCTTGGGATTTCCCAGGCAAGAATACTAGAGTGGGTTGCCATTTCCTCCTGCAGCTGATCTTCCTGACCCAGGGTTCAATCTCATGTCTACTGCATTGGCAGGTGGATTCTTTACCACTGAGATAAATGGGAAGCCCACATGGATATATAGTAGAACTCTAAAAACTTTTTAATTAAGCTGAAAAAGGATATTTTTATAAAACCGGTTTTCTTATCTTCCAGATGTTACTACATTTTATGACTCTGAAATGGTTACAAATTCTAATTTTGTATTTAATAAGTAAAGAAGCATAATCACTGAAGTTAGTCAAATTATTGTCATAGCACACTGTTCAAATTTGTTGAATCTCCAAGGTAAATAAAGATGTCTTCAGTTTAGTTCAGTTCAGTCACTCAGTCATGTCCGACTTTTTGCGACCCCATGAATCGCAACACGCCAGGCCTCCCTGTCCATCACCAACTCCCGGAGTTCACTCAGACTCACGTCCGTTGAGACAGTAATGCCATCCAGCCATCTCATCCTCTGTCATCCTCTTCTACTCCTGCCCCCAATCCTTCCCAGCATCAGAGTCTTTTCCAATGAGTCAACTCTTTGCATGAGGTGGCCAAAGTACTGGAGTTTCAGCTTTAGCATCATTCCTTCCAAAGAAATCCCAGGGAGGATCTCCCTCAGAATGGACTGGTTGGATCTCCTTGCAGTCCAAGGGACTCTCAAGAGTCTTCTCCAACACCACAGTTCAAAAGCATCAATTCTTCGGTGCTCAGCTTTCTTCACAGTCCAACTCTCACATCCATACATGACTACTGGAAAAACCATAGCCTTGACTAGACGGACTTTTGTTGGCAAAGTAATGTCTCTGCTTTTGAATATGCTATCTAGGTTGGTCATAACTTTCCTTCCAAGGAGTAAGTGTCTTTTAATTTCATGTGTGCAGTCATCATCTGCAGTGATTTTGGAGCCCAAAAAGATAAAGTCTGCCCCTGTTTCCACTGTTTCCCCATCTATTTCCCATGAAGTGATGGGACCAGATGCCATGATTTAGTTTTCTGAATGTTGAGCTTTAAGCCAACTTTTTCACTCTCCACTTTCACTTTCATCAAGAGGCTTTTTAGTTCCTCTTCACTTTCTGCCATAAGGGTGGTGTCATCTGCATATCTGAGGTTATTGATATTTCTCCTGGCAATCTTGATTCCAGCTTAGAAAATTAACGAGCATCCATGTAAATGCAGAATACATTTGATCTTAAAACAGTCATGTTTAATCTTAAAATCTGTTCTACCAGATCATCAGAATGGTTTCCAGTTTTAACTGGGAAAAAACAGAACAAATGAAAGATTAATTTTATACCATAAAAATTAATGTTCAGAGGAGCAAGTTGATGGTTTTGATTTTCTCTTTCACTCTTTCTCACTTGAGAATATGTTTAGTCTACTGGTGAATATAATGTGTTTGGAAACACCAGTCACCTCATTTTACATTGTTGCTTCATTTTTTGTTACTATTTTCCTATCTTTTATTTTAGGTTTTGAGAGCAAGTGATAATCTACATATGGTGTTTTGTGTTGAATTCATCTAAAGATGTAACAAAATTTTTCTATAGCTCCACATACACACATCTCCACTTTCATTCATGAACATCTTTCCTAATACAAAGTTTTGCCACTTGTTCATTTACTCATGTGCCCAAAAAAGATGTATTGAATGTTTGTGCCAAATATTTAAAGATATGGCAATAAATAAAAAGAGGTTCTCATTTCTTTCTTTTCTAACATTGTAATTTAGTGGGGATTACAAACAACTAAACATATAACTAAAGTGAAGTGTGGCAAATATGATCAAGAGGGAAATGCAGTGAGTTGCACAATAAGCATATTGATATGAATACCTAAAGTAATACTGTTTCAACTGGCATTAGACTGAAGGTTAGATGGTATCCAGTTTAGGTGGAGTGGGAAGAAGAAATGTTTCAACCACAAAGTCTGAGTTAGGATGCATGGGTATGAAAACATGTTAATACATCTGGAGCATGGATTAAGAGTGGGGAATGGTTAGAAACAAGGGAGACCAGAGCTAAGGAATTAACAAGATTTGAATGGAATTTTAGACTTTATCATGAGGGCAATGGGAAGACATATAAAAAAATGCATTGTTTGTGTGCTAAGTCACTTCAGTCATATCTGACTCTTTGCAACCCGATGGACCCTAGCCCACCAGGCTCCTCTGTCCTTGGGATTCTCCAGGCAAGAATACTGGAGTGGTTTGCCATTTCCTAATCCATGGAATTTTCCTGACCCAGGGATTGAACCCACGTCTCTTACATCTCCTGCATTGGCAAATGGGTTCTTTACCACTAACACTGCCTGGGAAGCTCCAAGAAAATGACATCCCAACACTGAAACTTATTTTCAAGAGGATTATCTGGCTGCTGAGTTGAGAATAGTGAAGGAAGAAGGGACAAGCCAGGAGTCAAGGAAACTAGTTAGAGAACAACAGATGACTCTTTTAAACTCTGGTAGTGAGAAATGAAATAACTGTTACTATCTAAAAGGTATTTACACAGGGTAACAAATAGGATTATGTAGTTGATTGTTCAGGGAATGGGGTTGCAGGGGAGAAGTCAGCTTTAACTCCCAGATTTTGAAAGTAAGCATGTAGTCAGAGAGGTGTCATTTTACAGAGTGGAACACAGGAGGCAGAGCTGTTTTGGCAGCTGTGGCAATGAGAAACAGTTTATACTGTAACGATCAAGTAGGATCCATCTATTCCTAAGTAGAACTTGGTCTATATTATTAGATATGCCCTATAGGTAAGTAAACTCCAGGAGATAGTGAAGGACAGGGAAGCCTGGTTCACTGCAGTTCATGGGGTCATAAAGAATTGGACATGACTTACCGACCGTGAACTTCCAGATGTTCAAGTTGGTTTTCGAAAAGGCAGAGGAACCAGAGATCAAATTGCCAACATCTGCTGGATCATCGAAAAAGCAAGAGAGTTCCAGAAAAACATCTATTTCTGCTTTATTGACTATGCCAAAGCCTTTGACTTTGTGGATCACAATAAACTGTGGGAAGTTCTGAAAGAGATGGGAATACCAGACCACATGACCTGCCTCTTGGTGAAACCTATATGCAGGTCAGGAAGCAACAGTTAGAACTGGACATGGAACAACAGACTGGTTCTAAATAGGAAAAGGAGTACATCAAGGCTGTATATTGTCACCCTGATGATTTAACTTATATGAAGAGTACATCTTGAGAAATGCTGGGCTAGAAGAAGCAGAAGCTGAAATCAAGATTGCCAGGAGAAATATCAATAATCTCAGATATGCAGATGAAACCACCCTTATAGCAGAAAATGAAGAGGAACTAAAAAGTCTCTTGATGAAAGTGAAAGAGGAGAGTGAAAAAGTTGGCTTAAAAGCTCAATATTCAGAAAACTAAGATCATGGCATCTGGTCCCGTCACTTCATGGGAAATAGATGGGGAAACAGTGTCAGACTTTATTTTTGGGGGCTCCAAAATCACTGCAGATGGTGATTGAAACCATGAAATTAAAAGATGCTTACTCCTTGGAAGGAAAGTTATGTATACCTGTGGTGGATTCATTTTGATATTTGGCAAAACTAATACAATTATGTAAAGTTTAAAAATAAAATAAAACTACATGTTTCAATGTCATTCTCCCAAATCTTCCCACCCTCTCCCTCTCCCACAGAGTCCATAAGACTGTTCTATACATCAGTGTCTCTTTTGCTGTCTCGTACACAAGGTTATTGTTACCATCTTTCTAAATTTCATATATATGCGTCAGTATACTGTATTGGTGTTATTCCTTCTGGCTTACTTCACTCTGTATAATAGGCTCCAGTTTCATCCACCTCATTAGAACTGATTCAAATGTATTCTTTTTAATGGCTGAGTAATACTCCATTGTGTATATGTACCACAGCTTTCTTATCCATTCATCTGCTGATGGACATCTAGGTTGCTTCCATGTCCTGGCTATTATAAACAGTGCTGCGATGAACATTGGGGTACACGTGTCTCTTTCCATTCTGGTTTCCTCAGTGTGTATGCCTAGCAGTGGGATTGCTGGATCATAAGGCAGTTCTATTTCCAGTTTTTTAAGGAATCTCCACACTGTTCTCCATAGTGGCTGTACTAGTTTGCATTCCCACCAACAATGTAAGAGGGTTCCCTTTTCTCCACACCCTCTCCAGCATTTATTATTTGTAGACTTTTGGATCACAGCCATTCTGACTGGTGTGAAATGGTACCTCATAGTGGTTTTGATTTGCATTTCTCTGGTAATGAGTGATGTTGAGCATCTTTTCATGTGTTTGTTAGCCATCTGTATGTCTTCTTTGGAGAAATGTCTATTTAGTTCTTTGGCCCATTTTTTGATTGGGTCATTTATTTTTCTGGAGTTGAGCTGTAGGAGTTGCTTGTATATTTTGAGATTAGTTGTTTGTCAGTTGCTTCATTTGCTATTATTTTCTCCCATTCTGAAGGCTGTCTTTTCACCTTGCTAATAGTTTCCTTTGATGTGCAGAAGCTTTTAAGGTTAATTAGGTCCCATTTGTTTATTTTTGTTTTTATTTCCAATATTCTGGGAGGTGGGTCATAGAGGATCCTGCTGTGATGTATGTCAGAGAGTGTTTTGCCTATGTTCTCCTCTAGGAGTTTTATAGTTTCTGGTCTTACATTGAGATCTTTAATCCATTTTGAGTTTATTTTTGTGTATGGTGTTAGAAAGTGTTCTAGTTTCATTCTTTTACAATTGGTTGACCAGATTTCCCAGCACCACTTGTTAAAGAGATTGTCTTTAATCCATTGTATATTCTTGCCTCCTTTGCCAAAGATAAGGTGTCCATATGTGCGTGGATTTATCTCTGGGCTTTCTATTTTGTTCCATTGATCTATATTTCTGTCTTTGTGCCAGTACCATACTGTCTTGATAACTGTGGCTTTGTAGTAGAGCCTGAAGTCAGGTAGGTTGATTCCTCCAGTTCCATTCTTCTTTCTCAAGATCGCTTTGGCTATTCGAGGCTTTTTATATTTCCATACAAATTGTGAAATTATTTGTTCTAGCTCTGTGAAGAATACTGTTGGTAGCTTGATAGGGATTGCATTGAATCTATAAATTGCTTTGGGTAGTATACTCATTTTCACTATATTGATTCTTCCAATCCATGAACATGGTATATTTCTCCATCTATTAGTGTCCTCTTTGATTTCTTTCACCAGTGTTTTATAGTTTTCTATATATAGGTCTTCAGTTTCTTTAGGTAGATATATTCCTAAGTATTTTATTCTTTCCATTGCAATGGTGAATGGAATTGTTTCCTTAATTTCTCTTTCTCATTATTAGTGTATAGGAATGCAAGGGATTTCTGTGTGTTGATTTTATATCCTGCAACTTTACTATAATCATTGATTAGTTCTAGTAATTTTCTGGTGGAGTCTTTAGGGTTTTCTATGTAGAGGATCATGTCATCTGCAAATAGTGAGAATTTTACTTCTTCTTTTCCAATTTGGATTCCTTTTATTTCTTTAAAAAAAAAAAAAAAGGAAAGTTATGACCAACCTAGATAGCATATTGAAAAGCAGAGATAATACTTTGCCAACAAATGTCCATCTAGTCAAGGCTATGGTTTTTCCAGTAGTCATGTATGGATGTGAGAGTTGGACGGTGAAGAAAACTGAGCACCGAAGAATTGATGCTTTTGAACTGTGGTGTTGGAGAAGACTCTTGAGAGTCCCTTGGACTGCAAGGAGATCCAACCAGTCCATTCTAAAGGAGATCAGTACTGGGTATTCATTGGAAGAACTGATGCTGAAGCTGAAACTCCATTACTTTGGCCACCTCATGTGAAGAGCTGACTCATTGGAAAAGACCCTGATTCTGGGAAGGATTGGGGGCAGGAGGAGAAGTGGATGACAGAGGATGAGATGGCTGGATGGCATCACCGACTCGATGCACATGGGTTTGAGTGAAATTCAGGAGTTTGTGATGGACAGGGAGGCCTGGAGTGCTGTGATTCATGGGGTCACAAAGAGTCAGACACGACTGAGTGACTGAAATGAACTGAACTAGCGACTGAACAACAACATAGGTAAGTAAGGAGATGGCAGGTGAAGAGTTACTTGGAAGGAAACATGAGTTTAATTATGATTTTTAAATTGTTAGTGTATAAAATGATGATTCAATATATTTGTACATTGTAAAATGACTACCACAATCAAGTTAATTAAGACATTCACCTCTGCACATAGTTTTATGATGGGTGTGTATGTGTCTGATGAAAGCATAAGATCTACTCTTAGCAGATTTATAGTATACAATACAGAATTTTTATCTAGGCAACAACTTTAAGATGTTCAATATGTTGATTTGATACATTTATATATTGCAATATGATTACCACCATAGCATTAGACAAGACCTGTACCATGTCACAGAATTATTACTTCATTTTGTGATGAGAACATTTTAACATTTAGCTTCTTAGCAACTTTGAAGTATATATATTTCAGCTTTGTTGACTATAATCACCATGCTCTGCATTAGATCCCCACAACTTATTCAACTTATAGTTGAAAATTTGCATCCTTTGGCCAACATCTCCCCATTTCCTCTATCCTTCAGCTCCTGGCAACCATCATTATGCCCTCTGGTTCTATAAGTTCAACTCTTTAATATTCCATATATATGTGAAGTCATACAGTGTTTGTCTTTCTATGTCTAGCTTATTTCTCTTAGAATAATGTCCTCCAGTTTCATCTCCTGGCATAAATATCAGGGTATCATTTTTATGGCCAAATAATATTGTGTGTGCTCCTTACATTATCCACTCATCCATTAATAGACCTTTAGATTTTTTCTGTGTCTTAGCTAATGTGAAAAACGGTGGAATGAACATGATAGTCTGGATATCTTTTTGAGATGCTAATTTTATTTCCTTTGTGCATGTGTGTGTATGTATATATATGTGTATATATATATATGTATGTATATATAAAACATACATATATATATGTATGTATGTTACATATATATGTATGTTACTGAGCCCAAGCTCATTCTTCTTGCCGAACAACAGACAAATGAATCAGGAGATGAGTTTTGGAGCAAGGAATGATGGCTTTAATCAGACAGCCAGCAACTGAATAGATGGCAGATTAGTGTTTCTAAGAACCATCTCATCTCAGTCAGGATTCAGGGTCTTTTTATATACAATAGAGAGAAGGGGAGGGGTTTTCAGTGGCACTGGCCAGTGGCAGAGCAGGGCTGGTAACAGGTTGCTGGTTGACAGCTGCTCACTTGGTTGGAAGGAGGGCCTACCGGGCCATCCAACTAATGCCTGAGTAGGAGAGTTATAGCTGGTGTCTCTGTAAATGGGGCTTATAGGCTGGAGCCAGGGAGGGAAAGGCCCCTTATGCCCTTGGTTCCATCTGGGACAACCATTACATATATATATACAGAAGTGGGAATGCTGGATAATATCATAGTTCTGTTTTTAGTTTTGTTTTTGTTTTTTTGAGAAATCTCATTTCTCTTTCCTATAGTGGTTATTCCAGCTTATATTCCCACTAATGGGAGATGTGATTCCTGCTGGGCCTTTTGGTGAATGGTACCAGGGGCAGGACCAAGGCTATATGGGGTGGGACAAGCTACTTCTGGGTTTTGTAGCCAGGACCATAGTCAGTGAGCCTGCCACCTAGGCATGGACCTGCCTTCTCAACGCTGTTCTGGGCTCTACCAGGGTTTCACAGTGTCTTATCAGGATCCTTACACTCCCACACAGGTGCTTTTATTCATGGATGGCTGTCACATTATCATTGCTGATGAGGGATTCAAGTAGGAGAATCTCTAATCCCAGTGTCTTGCTAATGTCACTCTGTAGGGCTCAAAGTTTAATTTAATTCCATTTTCAAGTGAGAGAGATTTGATCATGGTTAAGTGTACATTTGCAGAAACAAGTAAAGGAGAATGGAGATCTATTCAAAACTTGCCTCAGGGATTATTAAAGCAGTCAAATACTTGCAATTGTGTCCAAAATGCATAAGATAATTTAGAATTATCTTGCATTAATTTGGTTTAGTCTTTTAAATGTCTAAAATATTTGAGAATTTGAAGAAGTAAAAACAAACATTCTACCTTATTGTCAAATGGCTAAAAAAACATGTAAAAGCGCTCAGCATTAGTAATCATGAGGGAAATGCATATTAAAACCACATAAGCTATCCCCTTATACCTGTTAGCTATTAGATTACTTTCTAGACTCATCTAGTTTAAAGTGAACTAACATCCTAAGGGCTTCCCTGGTGGCTCAGATGTTAAAGAATCTGCCTGCAATGTGGAAGACCTGGGTGGGGAAGTTTCCCTGGAGAAGGGAATCACAACCCACTCTAGTATTCTTGCCTGGAAAATCTTATGGACAGAGTAACCCATGGGGCTACAGTCCATGGGGTCACAAAGAGTCAGACATGAATGGACAACTAACTCCTTTCCTTCCTCTTTCCCAACATCTTCCAACCTCAGCATAAAAATAACTTCTAAATAGTACTGAGGTCGGAGAAGGCAATGGCATCCAACTCCAGTACTCTTGCCTGGAAAATCCCATGGATGGAGGAGCCTGGTGGGCTGCAGTCCATGGGGTTGCTAAGGTCACACGACTGAGTGACTTCATTTTCACTTTCATGCATTGGGGAAGGAAATGGCAACCCACTCCAGTGTTCTTGCCTGGAGAATCCCAGGGATGGGTGAGCCTGGTGGGCTGCCGTCTATGGGGTCACACAAAGTTTGGACACGACTGACGCGACTTAGCAGCAGCAGCAGCAGCAGTACTGAGGTAGTCAGTCGGCAAAGCACAGGTACTTTTTACTGTTACCAGTTTCATATCCATCACTGAAAGCTAGAAAGTCGACAAGAATTATTTGATGCTGTTTATCATAGTTGTGATCACACAAATGATCTGGATGGGCAAATAGAAAATCAAGTCAAATGCCAGAGTGTTACTTTCCTGAGTGAGCAGACAATTTGGAGCTTCTAGACTGAAGAAGGAAAAGGACCTGACAATACTGGGGGTGTTTGTGTGTCATCTGACATGAGGGAAATGTTTTTCTACAATTGAGAAAAATATTCATCATATAAATTCTAAGTAGCTATTTCATTCTTATCATAAAATAGCTTGTAAGCTGCCACAGGTTTTTAAAAAGTGAGTTATTACATCATTATGGAGAAATGTTCTCCAGTATAGGTCTCTAAGAGGAATTCTTAGTAGGGAAGACGAGGTCAATAAAGTCGATACATGTCTAGGTATTTTGTTTATTCAAGTTTGAGGGGCTTTCTTTTCCTTTGATGACGTATTCAAATGTTAAACTGTTTATATATTCATGTAATGACCTCAAATAACAGAATAATTGATGCTGGTGGTGTTCATTGTTCTTTTTCTTGTGTGTGCAGTTTTGAATGAAGCCTGGGATGCTGCCGTCCATGTGGTTGCAAAGAGTCAGACACAACTGAGCTACTGAACTGAACTTATCAAGAAAGTGTCCAATTTGCCCTTGACCTAAGTAAGAAGAGAAGATCCCCTGGAGGAGGGCATGGCGACCCACTCCAGTATTCTTGCCTGGGAAATCCCATGGACAGAGGAGCCTGGAGGGCTACGGTCCATGGGGTCACAAAGAGTCAGACACAACTGAAGCGACTTAGCATGCTTACAAAACTTTTTGTGAGAGAGATTTGATTACAGATCTTCAGTTCATCTGCTTTCCTCTTATTTACAGAGCCATGCATTTTTTTATGATAAAACAAAATCAGTTTTTTAGGATGATTTCCCCCAAATTCTGTCAGATAAGTTTTTACCTTCTACAGAAGCCCTTTCTTCACAAATTCACTGAACACTTTTCATTCCAAAAAGCAAAATAAGACTTCACCTGCTATTTTTCTCCATTTTTAATTCTAAAGATTTATGAAATTTCATATACGTGCACCATGCTTAGTAGCATATTAATATATAAAAATATAGCTTCTAATGTGCACTAATAGTTATAGTCACAAAGTCCAATATGTCACATAGAGGTTTATATATTGTAAATAAGGAGATGCATAGAAAGTCTACACTAGTTTTTGTATTTTCCTATTTTATAAATATTTATTCTTTCCTAGTTTATAGAAACTTGAGAAGATTATCAGGAAGTAGGAGGCTATGATTGTCTTCTCTTCTTATATAAGTCAACAGCAAATTAGACACTTTATGGATATTCAAAGTAAAAAAAAAAAGAACAATGAACACCACTGGCATCAATTATTCTATTATTTGAAGTCATTACATGAATTTATAAACAGTTTAACATTTGAATCTGTCATCAAAGGAAAGGAAAGCCCCTCAAACTTGAGTAAACAAAGTACCTGGTCGTGCATGGGTCACTACATTTCTTTCGAAATTTAAAGCTAATTAGCTGATGTTGTGGAGAAGGCAATGGTACCCCACTCCAGTAGTCTTGCTTGGAAAATCCCATGGATGGAGGAGCCTGGTAGGCTGCAGTCCATGGGGTCGCTAAGAGTCGGGCATGACTGAGCGACTTCACTTTCACTTTTCACTTTCATGCATTGGAGAAGGAAATGGCAACCCACTTCAGTATTCTTGCCTGGAGAATCCCAGGGACAGAGGAGCCTAGTGGGCTGCCGTTTATGGGGTCGCACAGAGTCGGACATGATTGAAGCGACTTAGCAGCAGCAGCAGCAGCTGATGTTGACTCTATCAATTTGTGTTTCAGTCATTTTTGGGGTGCTGTTAAAATGACGATTGATGTCATACTGACCATTTTCTAATGCTGACTTTCTTTTATCACAGCACTATTAAGAGGGAGCAAGACTGGGGAAAGTTCCATTTCTGGTTCCTCGCATAAAGTCAGGTTTGTAGGTTAAACCCCAAAATAGCATCTGGGGTCTGAATTGGGGTGGGAGACTATGATGATGTGGTTCAGTGTTTGGGTATTCGTTTTTGTTTATTCTTTTTTGATTTTTTTCTCAACTGCAGGGCCATGAAATATAGCTGCCATAGGAACAAAAGCACAAGATACTGACAAGCGGAAGTAAGACTAAGCAGCATCTACTTCTGACAAGAAAACTTATGGTAAGGTCTGTCATTTACCCTTCTCACAAAATACTTCAACAAATGCACCAATCCATGGATTTCACTTTTGTGACAATCGTCACTGACAGCTTTCTTGCTTCACAGGTCCTAAGTCAGTCCCTTTATTTCATGTATTTATTTTCCTTTTTAAGATTTTATTTTTTAGACAAATTTTGCATATGTAACAAAAATTCAAATGTTGAATCAGTCTTGCATATATGGGTTAAATAAAACTTGGTTGTGGTGTGGCATTCTTTTTATATTTCTTTGATTCAGTTTGTAATATTTTGTTGAGGCTTCTTGCATTTGTGTTCATGAACGATGTCAGTCTGTATTTTCTTTCCTTGTAATGTCTTTCTCTGATTTTCGCATTAGGATAATGCTGATGTCATATCTTCTGAAGGAGAATGAAGAGAATTGGTAGAATTTCTTCCTTAAATATTTGGTTGAATTCACTGGTGAATCAATATAGCCCTGGTGTTTTCTGCTTTGGAAGGTTATTAATTATTGATTGAATGTTTTTTTTAAAAAATTACATAGGCCTATTATATTCTTCTATTTCTTCTGTGTAAATTTTGCCAGGCTGTGTCTTTGAAGAAGTTAGTGTATTTCACCTAGATTAGCAAATTTGTGAGCAAAGACTTATCTATATTATTGATTCATTGTACTTTTATGTTCAGAGAATCTGTATATACGTGCCCTCTTTCATTTCTGATATTAGTAATTTGAATTCTCTCTCTTTTCTTCTGTTTACTTAGAATTTAATTTGCTCCTCGTTTCCTGATTTTCTATGAAGAAAATTTAGCATATTGACTTTACACATTTCTTCATTTCTAATACATGCATTCAGATCAGTTCAGTTCAGTTGCTCAGTCATGTCCAACTCTTTGCGACCCCATGAACCACAGCACTCTAGGCCTCCCTGTCCATCACTAACTCCTGGAGTCCACCCAAACCCATGTCCATTATGTTGGTGATGCCATCCAGCCATCTCATCCTTTGTCGCCCCCTTCTCTTCCTGCCCCCATTCCTCCCAGCATCAGAGTCTTTTCCAATGAGTCAACTCTTTCCATGAGGTGACCTGCCGGGGTCCAGCCCCGGTGGATCCAGGGAATTCGAAGCGGGGACGGCGTCGGCGAGGATCAGAAAACAACTGCTTAATTAAATGTTAATTAAGGATATAACGAGTAATAGAATAAGGATAGCTCAGTGAGGAAATTCAGTGGAGAAAAGAGGCTGAAATAAGGATAGCTCAGTGAGGAAATTCAGGGGAGAAAAGAGGCTGAATAATTCAGCCCGAAGGTAAGAGAAAGAATGACATGGGGAGACCAAGTTTCGGTGAACAAGGCCCGCACTTTATTTTCCAAAGTAGTTTTTATACCTTAAGTTATGCATACAGGATAATGGGGAAGGGGTAGAGTCATGCAGCAAGCCAGGCTTTCTTCCTGCAAACTTATCATATGCAAAAGCTTAGGTGATTTGCATCATCTTCTGGCCCGGAGGCCTGTTAACATTTTAAGACCCTTTCTTCAGAAAACTTATTTTTCTCTAAAGGTGATTGGTCAGGAGCCACCCCTCCAAAAGCATTAGATAAAGTTGCATTCCTACAGAGCAAAGGTGTGGTGGGCTATAACAAGAAAAAGAATTAACTCAAGGGTCCCAGGTTACAAACATTAAAGCTACTACTTACACTAATTATATTAATCAATACACTGCCAGGGACACAGCAGGTAAGGGAAATGGAAACCTAACAGCAAACATTGGCCCAACAAGTGAAAATCCCTTCATCAATACAATTTCTAATCAATCTTTTAACTGCTCAAAAGAATCTGTGTTTAGACAGTTTAGAACATCTCCTGCCTCTCACAGTTGGGAGGCTGTGAACAATCACATGTGGCCAGAAAAACCTATTCAGGCAGGCTAGAGGATTTCCAAAGGAGTTTGTGGGTTGAAACACTGTCACACCCAGGAATTATTAACTGGAGCTGTAAGCTAACTGTTTTTTCAGAGAGGTAGTGGGGGACAGCTCCCCGTAAAGTCAGAGGTGTAGGTGAAAGCACAAAGCAGAAAGTAGGCAGACTCTGGTTTTGGGTGTAAATGCTCTAAAATTTCCAGGGGGACCCCTGAGGCTCGATCCCGCCTTTGCGTATGCCGAGCCTCCTTCCTCATGACCTTTGTCAAGGGTAGAGTTCCTCACACTGGCTCCCAGCAGTGATAGAATTCCAGTTGAGCTATTCCAGATCCTGAAAGGTGATGCTGTGGAAAGTGCTGCACTCAATATGCACTCAATATGCAATATGCTGGCTCCCGGCAGTGACCAAAGTAATGGAGTTTCAGCTTTAGCATCATTCCTTCCAAAGAACACCCAGGACTGATCTCCTTTAAAATGGACTGGTTGGATCTCCTTGCAGTCCAAGGGACTCTCAAGAGTCTTATTCAACAACACAGTTCAAAAGCATCAATTCTTTGGCAATCAGCTTTCTTTATAGTCCAACTCTCACATCCATACATGACTACTGGAAAAACCATAGCCTTGATTAGATGGGTATTTATTGGCAAAGTAATGTCTCTGTTTTGAATATGCTATCTAGGTTGGTCATAACTTTCCTTCCAAGGAACAAGTGTCTTTTAATTTCATGGCTGTAATCACCATCTGCAGTGATTTTGGAGCCCCCCAAATTAAAGTCTGTCCCTGTTTCCATTGTTTCCCCATCTATTTCCCATGAAGTGATGGGACCAGATGCCATGATCTTCGTTTTCTGAATGTTGAACTTTAAGCCAACTTTTCACTCTCCTCTTTCACTTTCATCAAGAGGCCTTTTAGTTTCTCTTCACTTTCTGCCATAAGGGTGGTGTCATCTGCATATCTGAGGTTATTGATATTTCTCCCGGCAGTCTTGATTCCAGCTTCTGCTTCTTCCAGCCCAGTATTTCTCTTTATGCACTCTTCATATAAGTTAAATAAGCAGGGTGACAATATACAGCCTTGACGTACTCCTTTTCCTATTTGGAACCAGTCTGTTGTTCCATGTCCAGTTCTAACTTTTGCTTCCTGACCTGTATGCAGGTTTCTCAAGAGGCAGGTCAGGTGTCTGGTATTCCCAACTCTTGAAGAATTTTCCACAGATTATTGTGATCCACACAGTCAAAGGTTTTGGCATAACAATAAAGCAGGAGTTGGTGTTTTTCTGAAACTCGCTTGCTTTTTCCATGATCCAGCAAATGTTGGCAATTTGGTCTCTGGTTCCTCTGCCTTTTCTAAAACCAGCTTGAACATCAGGAATTTCGCAGTTCACGTATTGCTGAAGCCTGGCTTGGAGAATTTTGAGCATTACTTTACTAGCGTGTGAGATGAGTACAATTGTGCAGTAGTTTGAGCATTCTTTGACATTGCCTTTCTTTGGGATTGGACTTAAAACTGAGCTTTTCCAGTCCTGTGGCCACTGCTGAAGTTTCCAAATTTGCTGGCATATTGAGTGCAGAACTTTCACAGCATCATCTTCCAGGATTTGAAATAGCTCAAGTGGAATTCCATCACCTCCACTAGCTTTGTTTGTAGTGATGCTTTCTAAGGCCCACTGGACTTCACATTCCAGGATGTCTGGCTCTAGGTCAATGATCACATCATCGTGATTATCTGGGTCGTGAAGATCTTTTTTGTACAGTTCTTCTGTGTATTCTTGCCACCTCTTCTTAATATCTTCTGCTTCTGTTAAGTCCATACCATTTCTGTCCTTTATCAAGCCCATCTTTGCATGAAATGTTCCCTTGGTATCTCTACTTCTCTTGAAGAGATCTCTAGTCTTTCCCATTCTGTTGTTTTCCTCTATTTCTTTGCATTGATCACTGAGGAAGACTTTCTTATCTCTTCTTGCTATTCTTTGGAACTCTGCATTCAGATGCTTATATCTTTCCTTTTCTCCTTTGCTTTTTGCTTCTCTCCTTTTCACAGCTATTTGTAAGGCCTCCCCAGACAGCCATTTTGCTTTTTTGCATTTCTTTTCCGTGGGGATGGTCTTGATCCCTGTCTCCTGTACAATGTCACGAACCTTAATCCATAGTTCATCAGGCACTCTATCTATCAGATCTAGGCCCTTAAATCTATTTCTCACTTCCACTGTATAATCATAAGGGATTTGATTTAGGTCATACCTGAATGGTCTAGTGGTTTTCTCTACTTTCTTCAATTTAAGTTTGAATTTGGTAATAAGGAGTTCATGATCTGAGTAACAGAGTGGGTTGCCATTGCCCTCTTCAGGGGATCTTCCCAACCCAGCGATCAAACAGAGTCTCCTGCTTGGCAAACAGATTCTCTACCAGTCTTAGCCACCAGGGAAACCCTCTTTCTCTCGTTTCTTTTAGGATAAGTTTGGATTTTTTTTTCAGATAGTTCTTATTTCCTGTGGTAGATTTGTATCTCTATAAACTTTCATCTTAGAACTGCTTTCATTATATCCTAGATTTTGGATCTTTATGTTTTTGTTTTCAGGTAATATATATGATTGCTTTTTTGATTCCTTCACTGAGTCATAAATTATCTAGTAGCATATTGTTTAGCTTCCACACATTTGTGTTTTTTGCAGTTTTTTTTTTTTAACTTGTAGATAATTTCTTTTGCCACAGTGTTGTAGTCAACAAATATGCTTGACATGATTTCAGTTTTCTTAGATTTACTTAGACATGTAATCTATCCTGGAGACTTTTTGATGTGCGCTTGTAAAAAATGTATATTTCTCTGGTTTTGGATAGAATGTTTTTCAAGTCCATGTGGTTTAGTATGTTATTTATTATTCTTTTTAATATGATGATAAATGGAATTGTTTCCTTGGTTTCTCTTTCTGAGCTTTTTCTGTTAGTGCATAGGAATGCAAGAAATTTTTGTGTATTAATTGTATATCCTGCAACTTTAACAGTCTCATTGATGAGCACTGATAGAAGTTTTCTGTCTTCAGGGTTTTCTATATATATATCGTCTCATCTGCAAACTGTGACAGTTTTATTTCTTCTTTCTAATTTGGATTTCTTTTATTGTTTTTTATTCTCTGATTTCCATGGGTAAGACTTCCAAAACTATGTTGAATAATAGTGCAAGAGTGGACACTCCATCAAGGGCATTCTTCATTTTTGTTACAGTGGTTTTGATATGTAGCATTTTTCTCTGGTTCTTTCTCAGAATTTTCACCTCTTCTGCTTATGTTGCCCATCTGTTCTTACATGTAGTTTACTGTATACATTAGAGCCCTTTGTGTATTACTCACAATTGTTTTGAGTTTGGGGCCTGACAATTTAAGCCTCCCTGAATGTCTGGTTCTTATGTTTGCCCTGTCTTTTCAAACAGTGAGGATGCTTTGCTTTGGGTATGCCTTGTAATTTTTTCTTGATAACCATATATGATGGACCAGTTAAGAGGAACTGCTATAAATGTGTCTTTAGTAGTGGGTTGGGGGAAGAGGGAGCATATTGTATGATTAATATGATCATATGTAGTAAGATCAATCTTTTAATGAGCCTTTGTCTCTGGACTGTGAACTTTACAAGTGTTTCTCATTTTTTTTTCTCCCAAATCAGGATGTTTAGAGTGGATTGAAACTGAGTATATCTTTTCCCCAGGTCAGGCTCCATTAGGTTAGGTTCTGGTTAATTAATTTCCCCTGATGGCAGGCTTTATTAAGAAGAGCAGAGTGCTCCAGTGTATTTCAAAGTGATTCCTTTTCCCCATGCTCTGCCAGAAGACCCAGGGAATTCTTTTATAATATTTACTGTGGGAACCTGGTCAAACTCTTCATAAATCTCACAATATTGTATTCCTCATTCTCCAATAACTGGGTCCCTTGCTGTCTTTAGGTTTCAGAGTTATCCACTTTGACTCTCCAGCAATTTAGTTATAATTTAGGTTTTCACACTCTATGACTGGCTTCTGACGCAGATTCCTCACAGATATCTCTGCTTCAAGGATAAGTTGTGATTTCATATTCAATCATCTATATTTCCGGAGAAGGCAATGGCAATCCCCTCCAGTACTCTTGCCTGGAAAATGCCATGGACAGGAGGAGCCTGGTGGGCTGTAGTCCATGGGGTCACTAAGAGTTGGGCACAACAGAGTGAATTCACTTTCACTTTTCACTTTCATGCATTGGAGAAGTAAATGGCAACCCACTCCAGTGTTCTTGCTTGGAGAATCCTAGGGACAGGGGAGCCTGGTGGACTGCCATCTATGGGGTTGCACAGAGTCGGACATGACTGAAGTGACTTAGCAGTAGCAGCAGCAGCATCTATCTTTCCTATCTTGGGGTAGTGGTTTGCTCTGATACTCCCTTCTCTTATCCAAGAAGAACTATTAATTTTTCAACCTGTGTTTTTTTTTTTTTTTTTTCCACTTGTTATTAGGATGGAGTGCTAAGTTCTAAGCTACTTTCATTAGAACCAAAAACAGAGCAAGTAAGTTCTCATAGTAGTACAAGTGCAGAGAAAATTCAGTATGCTATATTCATTTTCAGTGGCTCTCAGTCACGGTTACTTCCTTTTACTTTCTCTTCATATGCCATAAAAATTAAACACAAAGTTTCAAAACCAGATAATGTTAATATTGGACTCTTTTGACAAGAAATTGAATTTAAATAACAAAATAGATTCAGAACAGTGAAAATAAAGTAGAAACCTCATGATATAGTTTCCAAGGAGAGGAGAAGTCCTTAAATAATTTTATTTTCTTTCCAGTGGTCATGTATGAATGTGAGAGTTGGACTGTGAAGAAAGCTGAGCGCCAAAGAATTGATGCTTTTGAACTGCAGTGTTGGAGAAGACTCTTGAGAGTCCCTTGGACTGCAAGGAGATCCAACCAGTCCATTCTAAAGGAGATCAGTCCTGGGTGTTCTTTGGAAGGACTGATGCTAACTCCACTTTGGCCACCTCATGTGAAGAGTTGACTCATTGGAAAAGACTCTGATGCTGGGAGGGATTGGGGGCAGGAATAGAAGGGGACGAGAGAGGATGAGATGGCTGGATGGCATCACTGACTCGATGGACGTGAGTCTGAGTGAACTCCGGGAGTTGGTGATGGACAGGGAGGCCTAGTGTGCTGCAATTCATGGGGTTGCAAAGAGTCGGACATGACTGAGCAACTGAACTGAAGAAAAAATATAATTTTACAAATAATGACAAAGAAATATTTTAAACTATTTATGTATAGAGTTTTATATCTCAGCCTGAACATTGTAGTTTTTAAAATAGTATTAAAGGGGGAACTATTTTTAGCTGTGCACTATAAGTCTCTTTTATGTCATTGTTCCACTTCTTCCCAACATACTTCTCACTAAGCTATTGTGACATAATTTACTGGAGAAAAAATGACCCATTTGAATATTTTTGGTAAATCCAAATATATACAATTGTCCTTCTCTCCATACTATTTCTACAAGGCAGGGTTGTCTAGTGAATCAGAGTTACTGCCTAACCTTGGTCCAGAAACTTAAGGGTTCCCTAGATGAAATTCAAATCTGCTCTTCTCCACCCCATACAGGTGGGCAAGGAGAGGCTGAAAAAATACACAAATCACTCTATATTGGTAGATGGTAGTTGTAGTAAACAAGAGAAATTACACGTGAGGTTTGTCTTGGGTGTTTACAAGAGAAGTAGATTTCTGCATCTGCCCTGTGGAATCTTAAGGGTTAGTATAGAGGCCTCCATAAGGTTCAGTCATGTGCACAGTCCAGACAGACTCAGTAACCCAATGCTTTCTTAAGGTTGCATCCTGGAAGCTGCCTCTAGCATGGGAACAGTGGAAGGAATGTCTATTCCAAGGAAAGCGGAGTGGGTAACCGTTTTTCATTTGCCCAGGTCCAGGTTGCACGTCAGCTGGCAGTTGTGTCCTCGTGAAGACCTTCTCCAGCCCCTGGTGTGATTTCAGTCTGGAAGTAAGATTATTAAACAAATGCCTTAATAGGCTTATAATATAAGAAGGTAGGGTGTGTGTTAGTTGCTCAGTCATGTCTGACTCTTTGCGACCTCGTAACTATAGGCGGCGTACTAAGCGCAGGCGGCTGTGACCTGCATGTGGCCGAGAGGAGCCACCCCATGTCTGAGGTCAGGGGCAGAAGCCGGGAGGACCCCATGCCCAAAGGGCGGTGGCCAAGAGGAGTTACCCCACATCCAAGGTCAGGGGCAGCGGCCAAAAGTACCAGACTGCAACAGCGCAGGAATGGCTGAGAGGAGCTACCCAGCGTCCGAGGTCAGGGGCAGCAGCCAGGAGGAGCTACCCCATGCCCCTAAGCCTGAGGCCAGGGGTGGTCGGCGGGAGGAGCAAACCATGCCAGAGGCCAGGGGCGATGGCAGGGAGGACCAACCCCACATCCAAGGAGCCATGGCTGCGAGGGCACAGGAGGGTCTAGAGGAGCTATCCCATGTTGAAGGTCAGGAAGGGTGGTGGTGAGATCACCCTCGTGCAATGTAAGGAGCAATGGCTGCACTTTGCTGGAGCAGCCATCAAGAGATACCCCACGCCCAAGGTAAGAGAAACCCAAGTAAGACGGTAGGTGTTGCAAGAGGTCATCAGAGGGCAAACACAATGAAACCATACTCACAGAAAACTAGTCAATCTAATCACAATAGGACCACAGCCTTGTCTAGCTCAGTGAAACTAAGCCATGCCCATGGGCCAACCCAATATGGGCGGGTCATGGAGAGATCTGACAGAATGCGGTCCACTGGAGAAGGGAATGACAAACCACTTCAGTATTCTTGCCTTGAGAACCCCATGAACAGTATGAAAAGGCAAAATGATAGGATACAAGAGAGAAACTCCTCAGGTCAGTAGGTGCCCAATATGCTACTGAAGATCAGTGGAGAAATAACTCCAGAAAGAATGAAGGGATGGAGCCAAAGCAAAAAGAATACCCAGCTGTGGATATGACTGGTGATAGAAGTAAGGCCCGATGTTGTAAAGAGCAATATTGCATAGGAACCTGGAATGTCAGGTCCATGAATCAAGGCAAATTGGAAGTGGACAAACAAGAGATGGCAAGAGTGAATGTCGACATTCTAGGAATCAGCGAACTGAAATGGACTGGAATTAGTGAATTTAACTCAGATGACCATTATATCTACTACTGCGGGCAGGAATCCCTCAGAAAATGGAGTGGCCATCATGGTCAACAAAAGAGTCCAAAATGCAGTACTTGGATGCAATCCCAAAACGACAGAATGATCTCTGTTCGTTTCCAAGGCAAACCATTCAATATCACAGTAATCCAAGTCTATGCCCCAACCAGTAATGCTGAAGAAGCTGAAGTTGAATGGTTCTATGAAGACCTACAAGACCTTCTAGTACTAACACCCCAAAAAGATGTCCTTTTCATTATAGGGGACTGGAATGCAAAAGTAGGAAGTCAAGAAACCTGGAGTAACAGGCAAATTTGGTCTTGGAATACGGAATGAAGCTGGGCAAATACTAATAGAGTTTTGCCAAGAAAATGCACTGGTCATAACAAACACCCTCTTCCAACAACACAAGAGAAGACTCTATACATGGGCATCACCAGATGGTCAACACCGAAATCAGATTGATTATATTCTTTGCAGCCAAAGATGGAGAAGCTCTATACATTCAGCAAGAACAAGACCAGGAGCTGACTGTGGCTCAGACCATGAACTCCTTATTGCCAAATTCAGACTTAAATTGAAGAAAGTAGAGAAAACCACTAGACCATTCAGGTATGACCTAAATCAAATCCCTTATAATTATACAGTGGAAGTGAGAAATAGATTTAAGGGCCTAGATCTGATAGATAGAGTGCCTGATGAACTATGGAATGAGGTTCATGACATTGTACAGGAGACATGGATCAAGACCATCCCCATGGAAAAGAAATGCAAAAAAGCAAAATGGCTGCCTGGGGAGGCCTTACAAATAGCTGTGAAAACAAGAGAAGCAAAAAGCAAAGGAGAAAAGGAAAGATATAAACATCTGAATGCAGAGTTCCAAAGAAGAGCAAGAAGAGATAAGAAAGCCTTCCTCAGCGATCAATGCAAAGAAATAGAGGAAAACAACAGAATGGGATCACTTCAAGAAAATCAGAGATACCAAAGGAACATTTCATGCAAAGATGGGCTCGATAAAGGACAGAGATGGTATGGACCTAACAGAAGCAGAAGATATTAAGAAGAGATGGCAAGAATACACAGAAGGACTGTACAACAAAGATCTTCATGACCCAGATAATCACGATGGTGTGATTACTCACCTAGAGCCAGACATCCTGGAATGTGAAGTCAAGTGGGCCTTAGAAAGCATCACTACGAACAAAGCTAGTGGAGGTGATAGAATTCCAGTTGAGCTATTCCAAATCCTGAAAGATGATGCTGTGAAAGTGCTGCACTCAATATGCCAGCAAATTTGGAAACCGCAGCAGTGGCCACAGGACTGGAAAAGGTCAGTTTTCATTCCAATCCCAAAGAAAGGCAATGTCAAAGAATGCTCGAACTACGGCACAATTGTACTCATCTCACATGCTAGTAAAGTAATGCTCAACATTTTCCAAGCCAGGCTTCAGCAATACATGAACTGCGAACTTCCTGATGTTCAAGCTGGTTTTAGAAAAGGCAGAGGAACCAGAGACTAAATTGCCAACATTTGCTGGATCATGGAAAAAGCAAGAGAGTTCCAGAAATACATCTATTTCTGCTTTATTGACTATGCCAAAGCCTTTGACTGTGTGGATCACTATGCCAAAGACTTTGACTGTGTGGATCACAATAAACTGTGGAAAATTCTGAAAGAGATGGGAATACCAGACCACCTGACCTGCCTCTTCAGAAATCTGTATGCAGGTCAGGAAGCAACAGTTAGAACTGGACATGGAACAACAGACTGGTTCCAAATAGGAAAAAGGAGTTCGTCAAGGCTGTATATTGTCACCCTGTTTATTTAACTCATATGCAGAGTACATCATGAGAAACGCTGGTTTGGAAGAAACACAAGCTGGAATCAAGATAGCTGGGAGAAATATCAATAACCTCAGATATGCAGATGACACCACCCTTATGGCAGAAAATGAAGAGGAACTAAAAAGCCTCTTGATGAAAGTGAAAGAGGAGAGTGAAAAAGTTGGCTTAAAGCTCAACATTCAGAAAATGAAGATCATGCCATCCAGTCCCATCACTTCATGGGAAATAGATGGGGAAACAATGGAAACAGTGACAGACTTTTTTGGGCTCCAAAATAACTGCAGGTGGTGACTGCAGCCATGAAATTAAAAGACACTTACACCTTGGAAGGAAAGTTATGACCAACCTAGATAGCATATTCAAAAGCAGAGACATTACTTTGCCAACAAAGATTCGTCTAGTCAAGGCTATGGTTTTTCCTGTGGTCATGTATGGATGTGAGAGTTGAACTGTGAAGAAGGCTGAGTGCCAAAGAATTGATGTTTTTGAACTGTGGTGTTGGAGAAGACTCTTGAGAGTCCCTTGGACTGCAAGGAGATCCAACCAGTCCATTCTGAAGGAGATCAGCCCTGGGATTTCCTTGGAGGGAATGATGCTAAAGCTGAAACTCCAGTACTTTGGCCACCTCATGCGAAGAGTTGACTCACTGGAAAAGACTCTGATGCTGGGAGGGATTGGGGGCAGGAGGAGAAGGGGATGACAGAGGATGAGATGGCCGGATGGCATCACTGACTCGAAGGACGTGAGTCTGAGTGAACTCCAAGAGTTGGTGATGGACTGGGAGGCCTGGCGTGCTGCAATTCATGGGGTCGCAAAGTGTCGGACACGACTGATTGACTGATCTGATTTGATCTGATCTGAACTATAGCCCTCAAGGCTCTTCTGTCCATGGAATTCTTGAGGCAAGAATACTGGAGTGGTTACTTTGGGGTAAATTTTATCATTAAATAAATATAAATATTAGTCTGTTAGTACACACAAGACTTCAGGGATTTTTCTGCAGTCACTGAGAACTATTTAATCTGTACAAGACAGATCAGATGTAGACAGACCTCTAGTTGTAAATGCAGTAGGCCATTTCTAAAGCTACTAAAATATGTTTCACATACTCAACCAAAGAAAAGAATTCAGTTTCTTGATAAGTCTCATGATTTGAGAACTACCAATGGCTATAAGCCACTAGCTTTGATCATAGTGATGCTTTCAAGTCCCACTTGGGAGGCAATGCCAAAGAATGTTCAAACTACCACACAATTGCACTCTTTCAACATGCTAGCAAAGTAATGTTCAAATTATCCATGCCAGGCTTCAATAGTACCAGAACTGTGAACTTCCTGATGTTCAAGCTGGTTTTAGAAAAGGCAGAGGAACCAGAGATCAAATTGCCAACATCTGTTGGACCATCAAAAAAGCAAGAGAGTTCCAGAAAAACATCTATTTCTGCTTTATTAACTATGCCAAAGCCTTAAACTGTGGAAAATTCTTCAAGAGATATGAATACAAGACCACCTGACCCACCTCCTAATAAATCTGTATGCAGGTCAGGAAGAAACATTTAGAACTGGACATGGAACAACAGACTGGAACCAAATCGGGAAAGGAGTATGTCAAGGCTGTATATTGTCACCTTGCTTATTTAACTTATATGCAGAGTGCATATTGAGAAATGCTGGACTGGATGAAGCACAAGCTGAAATCAAGATTGTCAGGAGAAACATCAATAACTTCAGATATACAGATGACACCACATTTATGGCAGAAAGTGAAGAAGAACTAAAGAACCTTTTGATGAAAGTGAAAGAGGAGAGTGAAAAAATTGGCTTAAAGCTCAACATTCAGAAAACTAAGATCATGGCACCTGGTCCCATCACTTCATGGGAAATAGATGGGGAAACAATGGAAACAGTGACAGACTTTTTTGGGCTCCAAAATAACTGCAGATTGTGATTGGAGCCACGAAATTCAAAGATGGTTGCTCCTTGTAGGAAAAGCTATGAACAACCTCGACAGCATATTAAAAAGCAGAGACATAACTTCGCCAACAAAGGTCCCTCTAGTCAAAACTATGGTTTTTCCAGTAGTCATGTATGGATGTGAGAGTTGGACTATAAAGAAAGTCGGATGCCGAAGAATTGATTTTTAACTGTGGTGTTAACAAGACTCTTGAGAGTTTCTTGGACAGCAAGGAGATCCAACCAGTCCATCCTAAAGGAAATCAGTCCTGAATATTCATTGGAAGGACTGATGTTGAAGCTGAAACTCCAATACTTTGGTCACCTGAATTGAAGAACAGTCATTTGAAAAGACCCTGATGCTGGGAAAGATTGAATGCAGGAGGAGAAGAAGATGACAGAGGATGATATGGTTGGATGGCATGACTGGCTCAATGGACATGAGTTTGAGTAAACTCCGGAAGTTGGTGATGGATAGGGAGGCCTGGGATGCTGCAGTCCATTGGGTTGCAAAAAGTCAGGCATGACTGAGCAACTGAACTGAATGTTATAAGGATACTAACATAGTACGTCTAGAACTTTCTACCATGAGGTGACAATAGGCCTAAGAGGTGATTTAAAACTAAAGCTTCAATCCCACTGTTGGGCATACACACTGAGGAAACCAGAATTGAAAGAGACACGTGTACCCGAATGTTCATCGCAGCACTGTTTATAATAGCCAGGACATGGAAGCTACCTAGATGTCCATCAGCAGATGAATGGATAAGAAAGCTGTGGTACATATACACAATGGAGTATTACTCAGCCATTAAAAAGAATACATTTGAATCAGTTCTAATGAGGTGGATGAAACTGGAGCCTATTATACAGAGTGAAGTAAGCCAGAAAGAAAAACATCAATACAGTATACTAACGCATATATATGGAATTTAGAAAGATGGTAACAATAACCCTGTATACGAGACAGAAAAAGAGACACTAATGTATAGAACAGTCTTTTGGACTCTGTGGGAGAGGGAGAGGGTGGGATGATTTGGGAGAATGGCATTGAAACATGTATAATATATATGAAACGAGTCTCCAGTCCAGGTTCGATGCATGATACTGGATGCTTGGGGCTGGTGCACTGGGATGACTCAGAGGGATGGTATGGGGAAGGAGGAGGGAGGAGGGTTCAGGATGGGGAACACATGTATACCTGTGGCGGATTCATTTTGATATATGGCAAAACCAATACAATATTGTGAAGTTAAAAATAAAATTAAAAAAATAAAATAATAAAACTAAAGCTTCAATAAGAGAATCAAATGGTCTTATCTGAAGAGAGGAGGAATTAAAACTTGGTAAAATCTAATACTAACATGTATATACCGACATGGTATTTTGTTTTAGGGCATTCTCACTGTTTCTTACCAGACCTGCCCTTTGGCTGTAGAAAAGGAAAATGTACCTTACTGTTAAGAAACTTTTCCTGTGAATTCAATAGTGGTGAATTTATATTTTAATATAAAATTATTTTTTCTTCTTTGTAAAATAGAGCAGATATATTCAAATTAACTTTTGAATTCTGCTTGTGTTTTTAATTTTACAGTATGTTATAGCATGCCTTTTATCCCAACTGAACTTTAAAAGTAAATAGTCCATGTTACATAATCATGTAAATTAATTATATAATACAAAATATATTTCCTCTAATTTTAAATTTGTAGTTAACTGTATTTTAGATACATGTATACATACATATGCGAACATATGTGTACATATATTCATATTATTTAGCTATTATATGTTTAAGATCTTGTTGTATTACAGACTTTTAGTATGGGGCTTTTATAGGAGCACTTTCTTGCCTATGGTAAAAATAACCCATCTGAATTTATCTTCCTACAGACCAAAATAATGTTATTATTAATATAAAATAAAATGTCACTTACATAGTGTGTACTAAGTACAGGTGCTTTTCAAAGATTTTTGCCTATCTTGTCTCTGCTAAACCTTACCATAACCTTGTAAAATAGATCATTATTCATTCTGCTTTCAAATATGGGAACTGTGGTACATTGAGGTTAAACAACTTGACTAACGTAATTTGTTCCTAGTGACAGAGTCAGAATTTAAACCTACAAGGTCTGACTTTTGAGTCTGTCTGCTTCCTAGTATACTACATTGCCTCCCTAACTGTGAATTAGATATATTCCTGACTTCCCTGGTGGCTCAGACTGTAAAGTGTCTGACTATGATGTGGGAGACCTGAGTTTGATCCCTAGGTTGAGAAGATCCCCTGGAGAAGGAAATGGCAACCCACTCCAGTATTCTTGCCTAGAGAATCCCATGGACAGAGGAACCTGGTAGGCTACAGTCCATGGGGTCACAAAGAGTTGGACACGACTGAGCTACTTCACTCACTTCACTCATTCACTAAGATATAATATCAGGAATAGATCAGAGATTGTTTACTTTTAGTTATCTTTGAAAAAGAAAGATTAAAAAGTTTTTGCATTACAGAAAAAGCAAGATTCTCTATATGGCTAGCAGGAGCTGTGAGATAAGGAGTCCATCAAGTTGTACTTGCTTATCTTAGACTCTAGTGCAGTGATTTTGAGACAAAATATTTCAAAGCTCGATATATTTCCTGATTTTACTGGAATTATTAAACCCCAGAGTAGTATTTAGAAACAGCAAACGTTCAGTAGACAAAAACAGATACACTGAGCAAACATGCTTTAGGAGACTATTAAAGACAGAAGAAGGAAAATACACAGCAGGCAGAAGAGTGTCTCTCTGGTAGTATGGGAGAAGAGTTCAGAGAAGCAGTCACAAGGTTGGGCAAAGATGCTCCAAAACTAAAACACTTTGCAGAAAGGCCCTGAGTTGTTCACCATTTGTGGGTTGCAGGTCATTTGCATGATTCTTCTCAAATTAATTTCTTGACTTTCCTCTGTCTGTTCTGAGTAGCTAGAGACTACATCCTCTACCAAGTCCCTTTACTCACGGGTTCTGGTGAGTGTCACACAAGAGACTGGAGGCTGGAGAGAACGAAGACACCAGAGGACATCTTTCCCATTTTTTTTTTTTTAACTATTTCTGTCTATGTCCCTGAAAAAAAAAAAAGGCTCTGTTTCCTCTGTGCTTTTAGTTCCCATGCAGCCCTTCTTCTGTTTTAACAATTCCCACCAGTGGCTCAGTTTCCTGGGTTCTGGCAGACTAAGGGATGGTAATGTTTCCTTCTCTTGCTAAAGTCGGTTGTCTCACAGCGTCTCACTGTTTGCCCTCATGGCTTATCTAAAAATTTCCTAACTGTTCTCCATAACAAACATCCTATTAATACACGAAATTTCTGATCTGGGCTTTGTCTTTCTGACTGGATTCTATTGATATAATTCATTTCAGTAAATAAGTATGGTAGGAGTTATAAGAAAAAGCTTTCAAGTGCTTCTGGAAATCCCACTGAACAAATGTTTTGACTCATTAAATAAGTCTGGAAACCAGAAGCAAGGTCAGGACAGGAGTTAAGAGAAAGAACTATTATCATATTGTGAATGAAATCACCTTTAGGCAGAATATAGAGGAGAAAATATATGAGGATAGATGTTCTTAAGGAATCAAATCAAAGGGTGAGCTAATGAAGAAGATTGGTAAGGAAAACTTGAAGACTTCAAAGACAAGCACTATATGTATATAATTCACCAATATATAATATTTAGAGAACTCTAATAGAGATAAGTACTGAAAGTTTTCCACTGGATTTGTAATTTAGAAGGTAATTGACCTTATTGGTTAAGAGAGATAAATTTGGGTAAGTCTAGAGAAACATGCTAAAGTGGTAGACCTCTTGTTTGAGAAGAGGAAACTGCTAAAATAAATAGTTAAATGAAAGTATTAAGGACTCAAAAAACATGATCTGTTTGTATTCTATTAAGAATTTCTCAGTTTTTTGAGCAAGTTAAGTAAGGTTGGTTGTGTCAACAAGTCAAGTAGGGTTGACAAAAAATGCAAAAAGAGGGTTCTTGAAGGTTCCAGTGATAGTAGGTCAAAACAACCAGACCTGGATCATGATCAAGAAGAATGTGAGGCAAGTAAGGAGTTAAAACCGGGAACAAATTGTTGGTCCAGTGGGCTGGGTATCATTTCAGTGTAGAAGGAAGGTGCTGGCACTGCTCATGGCTCATATAGGTGTAGGAAAGGAACAGCCACCATCAAAGATGGCTGCAAGAAAAATATTTTTTAGGAAACAAGGCGATATAAAGGATAACAGGATGTAAAAAATCACCTGTGTGGAGTTTGAGGCCAAAGGCAAATGTATTCATGATGGACTGGGGGATCCAGTGACCATAGTGGTATGGATGTGATTAATGTCATAGTGGAAAGATGAATTTGTGGGAAGAGGGTGTGGAGTGGTATGGAAGGGATAGAGTGACTTAGCAATTACAGTTATGACGCATTGTATCTCCTGTCTTGTAGTTCAGAACCTAAGTTACCAAACATCTAAGGGTTCTTAGACCTTCTGCCTCTGAAGATCTGGGGCCCTTTATGTTACAGTTATCCATATTGACTTTTATTTATCCTCTCATTATCTTTTGAATTTCTGTATACTTCAGTACATATATGCATATACTTGTGTATATGTGCTAGTGTCATCCTGTTTCAGCCATCCTCAAAGTCTTTAAAGACAACAAAGTATTCATTTACGAGTCAGATGCTCAGACAAAGTTAACTGTGAAGTTTAGGGAGAAGGAGTTGGCAATAAATTTTTCCTGTCAGTGTTGTTTTCTGTGTGACTTATTATGAAATTGTTATTTTACCTAGAGATGTGTATAAACACATACACATGAAAGAGGGCAAATATATAAATTATAAAGTCTGGCACTCCTTTTAATGGTGTGATTCAGCAAAACAACAACAACAACAACAACAAACTAATTACAACTTCAGTTATCTATATAATATTTTCATGGTTTCTAACTTGTAAGGTCAACTCGATGATCCTTCTATATATCATTTTACCAGATTTTTCCTTTTTCCAGGTGTCCATAGAGAAGGCCACTCATCAAACCCAAAATGTGTTTAATCAGGAAGCATTTTAGATAAAAACATCGCTAACCTTTTCAAAAATAATTTGAAAAAGCTTTTGGATTATAGGCTTGGACAATTTCATACTAACATCTCCCTTCACTAGCAATTACAAGTGACATTTTGCAGTTTCAGAAAGACCACCAAAGCGTAAATCAAACATTTGAAGAATATTGCCTCTATTCATGCAAATGATTCTGAAATACTGTACAATAATTTATCTGCACTGCTTCCAAGAAAACACTCCAAGAAATATTTGAAAGAAAATAAAATCCTAGTCTTTTCCAGGTCCACTGCATTGAGGTCCAGGAAGAAAACTCAAGCACTGAGTTTAATTGTTCTCTTAGGGGAATCATTCACCCAAGGGTGTGTTATGCAGGTATGTAGCTATGTAAGCCTGGGCACAAATGCCTATGCCTGGGTGTCTTCTTTGTGTCTCTTAGGCACTGGGGCAAACAAACTGAGGGATTAGATCAAGTTCACTTTAAACCACAACAACAAAAAACCTCTTGAAACTACACACATTTTTTTTTTTTTTGTTAAAGGAGAGACAAATAGTTCTGCCAGATTCTTTTATATTTTGTGTTAGGAAGAGAAAATAGCAAAGCTAAAACTGTAGCCATTTTTACTCTTTCTTTTATTTTTTTCTAACTACTGTTTCTATAGAAGATTAAATTTATTTGTGATTTATAGAGGATGCATATGCTTGTTTACTATATGGAGAATAAAAACAATATAAAAGGGCAGAGAAAGAAAATACACTAAAAGTTTGTGTACTAGGTAATGTGTTAGATATTTTTGTAATATTTTGTCCTAAGTTTTCTGAAATTTTGATTTACTCAACCATAATTTCCAAGGGGAAAATGTTGTAATGGAATGTATTTTAAATTCAAATCACCTAAAACAGAGCAATCATCCTAAATTTCCTCTTTTAGAGGCTACTGGAATTAGCATCAATGCTTCTAGATTGCTGGATAATGTTCAAAAAGATGGTAGGATGTTTTTGGAGGAAGAATATAAGTATCATAAATATCATATTATAATCTTCTTATTGTTACTTGCATTCCTTTAATATTCTAGATTAATTATCATCTGCTGCATGTTTACCGTGGTTTCCACAAAATGTTACCAAAAACTTAATGGCTTAAAATAGCAAAACTTTATTTTCTAATAGTTCTTCTGGCCAGAATTCCAAAACCAACGTGTCAGCAGTCACTTCCTATAGCAGCTCTGGCTGCAAATTCTCTCCATGCTTCTAGATGTTAGTGGCTGCTGGCTTCCTTGGTGCAAGGCCATAGCACTGATTTCTCATTCATTTTCACATCACCTTCTCTTCAGTGCTTGCCTTCTCCTCTATATGTCTCTTATAAGGTCCTTTCTCATTAAATTTAGGGTCTGTCTGGAAAATCTGACCTGTATCTTTATTACATTTGCAAGTGTGTTTTCTCCAAATAAGATAACTTTCGTAGGTTTCAGAGATTAGGATTTGGACATATCTTTTGGGGTATGTAACATAAACAAACATAAACCAGTCAGCCTACTCTACCTAACATCTGTAATGTTTCTGCTGAAATAGACTTACTTTGTTCAAAGATACCCTGCTCAGGCTATGATGCCTGGGTCTATTTCATTGAGTTGAAATCTACTACCCTATTATTCTACCATAAAGATGCCAACTCTGCCATTTGAGGCCCCATAGAATGAGTGTACTTATCTTTTCTACAACAGTCTCCCAAATATTTGAATGTTGCTATAATTTCTTCTGAAAATGATTTTGGTTAAAATTGAGACATTCATGAATTCCACTTCCCTTTGTTTCTGGATTTTTCTTTTACATCTTTTCCCCTAATTAGCTGCTCTGCTTCTAAGACTGACTTGAGTCCTACTGAAAGCTATGGCTGTGTGTTTTACTATTATATTAATCACAAAATGCCATAGTGTACAATATAATAATACATTGGCTATTTGCAGTGCATTATTCTATTCCAATATTTTATAGGAATGTCAGAATAGATTATATGCTATTTCCCCCAGACAGATTGAATTTAGAGGATTTAAACAAACAAACAAACAAACAAACTTACTGTCATTTCTTCTATTTGTGTTAAATTTCTTTGGTAATTTACAGCAGGTATCATTCCTATTCTCTGAAGAGTTGGTGAAACACAAACAAAACTATTAATTTAATTCTCAAGAAATCACTGAATGATTTTGGAGGTAGTGCAGAGCTACAGATAAAATATCATTAGACAATTCTGTGAGGTGAGAAAATACTGCAAAAAGAACACCAATCATATAAAAGAAAGTTGACTTCAAATGGAGTAAAAAATGAAGAGGTGTGTTGATAGAAATTTAATCAGAAGTAATTCAGAAATAATGATAAATTAGTTGAAATATGCTATTAATTCCATTCAAAATCATTCTTTTTCAAGTCATCTTATTTCAACTTCTGATAAACATAAACTATAATTTAGGTTTCAGAAAAGCATAAAACCTGCCAAAATATTGTCACCTTACATATGTATTAAAGGTAATTCCAGACTTTTGGATTTTCTGAGAGCTCAATCATCAATATATTATCGAGAGTACAGTTTTGTAACTATTGTCACATTTCATGTTAAAATATGGGCAAAAAATATCTCACATATATTCAAATGATCTTCCCGTAGTTGTAACAGAAAGGATCATGATATACTTAGTCAATTTCATTTTCAATCTCCTTCCACCAACATTTATTTTACTTTATTTTTATGCTCAATAAGCTTCATTTTTAAAACCCAACTTCATCTTTTTCTAGCTCCAACATGTATTTTATATCAACATCAAGGACTTGTCTCTTGGAGGTAACTAATGCATTGCAAAATGAAATGAATGAATGGTCTTTGTGAATGGCAACCCACTCCAGTACTCTTGCTTGGAAAATCCCATGGACGGAGGAGCCTGGTAGGCCACAGTCCACATGGTCGAAAGAGTCAGACACGACTGAGCGACTTCACTTCCCTTCATCAAGGAATTTGGTTTGACAAACCATACTACTAATGGCAATGCTAGGAATCAAAATAGACACAAACAAGAAAATATTGTATCAAAAAGTATAATTGTTTTATATGTGAAAGGTCCCAAACAATGTTCCTTACTAGGAGACAGCTTTCTTCCTAATGGTTAAGAAATGTGGGTGATTAATTTCTCCTGTATTTTGTACTTCTCACCATGGCGTCCAAGGTCTCTATTCTCTTCCATATTGATAAAAGAGCAGCAAAAGTCCAAGAAAGCAGGCTTTTATGGGCTAGGGCTACAGTAGGGCATGGTGTTTTCACTTACAATGACTAGAATTTAGTCACATACTTATACCTAATGGCCAGGGAGCCCATGAAATGGGAACTAACTTTTTCCACATAAAGAGAAACTGGTTTTAGAGAAGAGCTGTCCAGTCTCTGGGCTTCCCTGGTAGCTCAGATGGTAAAGAATCATCCTGTGATGCAGGAGAGCTTAGTCAATCCATCAATCAGGAAGATTCCCTGGAGAAGGGAATGGCTACCCACTCCAATATTCTTGTGTGGATAATCCTGCAAGACAGGACAGAGGAGCCTGATGGGCTATAGTCAATGGGGTTGCAAAGAGCCAGACACAACTGAGCAACTTTTACTCACTCACTTATTATCAAGTCTCTGCCATATCAGGTAAAATGCTTTACTGAAAAATACCATTTAAATCAATGCATTTGTTTCAGGGTCTATTGTAATAGATATTTAAGAATCAGGGATAGTTATATAATTTGTGAGGCTCAGTATAAAATTTAAAAAATGGAATCTCTTATTCAAAAAGCAGAAGTGCCATTAAGTATATTAAAATATAAAACTTTAGTTTAAAAATCTTATATTACTTATAAACCTAGTAGGAGTTACTAAGGATAAATGACTTTAATAATATACACTGTATCTGATGAACCCTCCAGGTGGGGGGAAAAAAAAATTACTGAACACTAATATAAAGCAACTCTTAATAAGGTATTAAGACAGCAATCCAAACAGGCAGGAGGTCTGAGGGACCATGAGCCCTAAAAGGAAAGAAGCCTATAAGATGAGATCAAATTCAGATTTTTCCCAGAATGCATTATCAAAATTTGACTTTGGAAAACTGTACCCAATCAGAAAAATGCTGTGTCAAAAAGGTTGGAATGCAGAATTCTTAGGGTCTTCAGAGTGTTAAAACATGCAGTACAAAAGTCCAAAAAAAAATATTTTCCAGGAATTCATAGAAAGTGTACTTTATGAAACAAAGCAGCAAAGACTAACTGGAAAGCTGAAATGCTGAGAAGAGATTTCAGCAGCTGGGTAATCCTGAAGAAGGGCAAAGTGCATTTCAAGCCTCATCATGGCAGAAGTACTTCAGAAAACACCTCAGCCTTTCATTTGAGATGATGGTAGGACAACTTAGGAGTGATGGTCACTCTTCAAGAGCAGAGCTTATTCTCTACTGTATTTCATATTATATTTGTATTATATTAAGTTCCCATGGCAATGTGCATGTAGCAAAGAACTGAGCATGGTCTGCAGCCAGCCATCAATGAGGAATTGAAGCCCTCAAACAAGAGCCCATGAGAAATTGAAATCTGCCAATAATCACATGAGTAAGCAGGTGGCTCAGTGGTAAAGGGTCCACTGCCAAGCAGGAGACCTGGGTCTAATTAGCTGGGTTAGGAAGATCCCTTGGAGAAGGGAACGTCAACCCACTCCAGTATTCTTAGCCTGGAAATCCCATAGGCAGAGGAGCCTGGCAGGCTACAGTCTATGGGGTTGCAAAAGAGTTAGTAAGCAACTAAACAACAATGAAGCATAGGAATGGATCCTTTGCCAGTTAAAACTTAGAAGGAGGACTGCCTTAATATTATCTTCGTTTCTATCTCTGAAAGCCTCTGAAGCAGATGGTATAGCTAAGTCATTTTTTCAGATTTCTTATCTATAAGAACTGTGAGATAATAAATATTGTTGAAACCAGTACATTTTGAGGTAATATTAAATAGTAATAGATAATAAATAAGTAAATAGATAATAGCTATAGATAACTAAAGTGGCTATAATATAAATGCAAAACAAATACGCTGAGTCTTAACTAAGTCTCAAATCTAGCCTGGACAGAATGATAGTGATTGAACCTCAACCTGAACCTCTACAGCTTTTAATACTGATGTTCGAAAGATTGTTGCTGAGCTGTGAAAGACACAGGGATTCTTGGCCTCTGGAGGAGAGGAATTTAATCCAGGGCCAGTGATGAGGCTTGATCATTTAGACCTTTTGTGTAATAAGTTTTATTAAAATATAAAAGAGGTAGACAAAGCTTCTGACATAGACATCAGAAGGGGGCAGAAAGAGTATCCCCCTGCTAGCCTTTAGCAGTATGTTATATACCTATCAGCAAGCTGTTAATTAGAGAGAGGAAATGTCTCCAAACTCAGAGTGGCACCAGGCTCCTCACCCACAACTTGCATTTTAAGATGACATTGGCACAAGATGAGTAATCCTGGGCCATGAAATGATTGACAAGAATCTTGAAGAAAAGAAGGTTTCCAAGTAAATATATAGGTTCATTAACATAGATTAGGAGAACAATGTATGGGTAAAACATACTGATTTGTTGAACCCTTATTGTTCTGAGTCTTAAGCAGAACCAACTTGAAGAAAGAGAGCTGCTGCTGCTGCTAAGTCGCTTCAGTCATATCCGATTCTGTGTGACCCCATAGATGGCAGCCCAATAGGCTACCCTATCCCTGGGATTCTCCAGGCAAGAATACTGGAGTGGGTTGCCATTTCCTTCTCTAATGCATGCATGCATGCTGAGTCGCTTCAGTTGTGTCTGACTCTGTGCGACCCTGTGGACAGGACCCTGTGCTCCTCTGTCCAGGGGATTCTCCAGGCAAGAATACTGGAGTAGGTTGCCATTGCCTTCTCCTGAAGAAAGACAGAGTCTAGGCTAAATACATAGTTCATTTACATAGCTTAAGAAAAACATTTCCATAAAAAAAATTAAGTTAAGTTCAGGTGGAAACCAGGTTTTGTCATGGCAACACAGAATTTTGAGAAACCTCCTTTTAATTTTGTATAGAGAAGGAAAAAAAAATCTGACACTTGTAGTTTGTTTCCTCCTGCAACTTAAGAGAGAGATAAAAAATATCTGACACTTGCAGCCTATTTCCTCTGCGTGGGGGCCCCTAGCCTTCCTTCCTGTTACCCTCTCATGTTTGGCATCTGCTGAAAATGTATGAGACATCACCAAAATGGGAACAAATGATTGACAACAAAGGGGGAAAAAAAAAAAAGACCAGATAATAAAAAGAAACTCAAGTTAATTCAAAATTAAAAAGTAATCAGTGACTTTGTGATAATCCAGTAGAGGATATGTAGAACATGCAGTGTGTCTAGAAAGCATGTGATATAATTTCAAAGTATAATTTTAAGCTTTAAATGGACATTTTAAAAGGGAAGAAAGGTCATAAGTCATTGAGTGAAGCTTTCAGTTTAAGAAGCTTATGAGAGAAAAAAAGCAAATTAAGCTCAAAGAAGTAGACCAAAAGAAAGAGTAAGGGGAAAAGGCCTCAAGATAAACATAAAATAGAAAATATATCCAGAATTTGATTCTTTGAAAATTTTAAGTGATAAGTCCCTACCAACTCTTATCAAGAAAAACAATGGCTGCGATCCAAAAGTCTACAAGTAATAAATGCTGGAGAGGGTGTGGAGAAAAGGGAACCCTCTTACACTGTTGGTGGGAATGCAAACTAGTACAGCCACTATGGAGAACAGTGTGGAGATTCCTTAAAAAACTGGAAATAGAACTGCCTTATGATCCAGCAATCCCACTGCTGGGCATACACACTGAGGAAACCAGAAGGGAAAGAGACACGTGTACCCCAATATTCATCGCAGCACTGTTTATAATAGCCAGGACATGGAAGCAACCTAGATGCCCATCAGCAGATGAATGGATAAGAAAGCAGTGGTACATATACACAATGGAGTATTACTCAGCCATTAAAAAGAATACATTTGAATCAGTTCTAATGAGGTGGATGAAACTGGAGCCTATGATACAGAGTGAAGTAAGCCAGAAGGAAAAACATAAATACAGTATACTAACGCATATATATGGAATTTAGAAAGATGGTAACAATAACCCAGTGTACGAGACAGCAAAAGAGACACTGATGTATAGAACAGTCTTATGGACTCTGTGGGAGAGGAAGAGGGTGGGAAGATATGGAAGAATGACACTGAAACATGTAAAATATCATGTAAGAAACGAGTTGCCAGTCCAGGTTCGATACAGGATACTGGATGCTTGGGGCTGGTGCACTGGGACGACCCAGAGGGATGGTATGGGGAGGGAGGAGGGAGGAGGGTTCAGGATGGGGAACACATATATACCTGTGGCAGATTCATTTTGATATTTGGCAAAACTAATACAATTATGTAAAGTTTAAAAATAAAATAAAATAAAAAAAAAAAGAAAAACAGATAATAAAACTTATCTATACCAGAATAAAACAATAGAGCATCAATTCAGATCCTATAGATAAAAGGATATTATGACTAATGTATACCAAAAAAGTTAAAATTTTTGAAATAATGGACAAATACTTATAATACATAGCTCATCAAAATTGGCATTAGAAGAAAAAGATAATCAGAATGAATGGTCCTAGTCAACAAATTACATCTGTAATTGAAAACCTACACACACACACATGGGTGCATTTACATCTATTTTTAAGCTCATATGTTTTACAAGGAATTCTACACCTAAGAAAGGACTTATATCAGTCTTATCAAGTTCTTCCAAATAATAAAATTGGAATGACTTCCCAAAGCATTTTTTGATTCTAAAATAACCTTAACACCAAAACTTTTTGAAAGTGGAAATTAGAAGCAGATATCTCTCTTAAACACAAAAACCCAAACAAAATGTTCACAAATCTAGTTCATAATTCCAAATGGTATATGAAAAGATTTATAGATAATCACCAAATAAGTTTAATTTCTGAATGTGAGGCTGGTTTACTACCTAAAAAGCAAAGTCATCACATTAACAATTTAAATAAGAAACTATATATACAATCATCTTAAGGAATGTACATAAAGCATTTAATAAAATTCAATACTTGTTCATGTTAAAAATTCTTAGTAAACTTTAGAAATAAAAATTTTCATTACATGATAGAGTTTTAATAAATGTGCAGCTAAAATCAGATTTAATGCTGAGATAGTCAATATTTTCCCTTTCAGGTTGGGAACAAGACAAAGATATCAACATTTTCACATCTGACAAATCTGAATATCATTGACACTAAAATTGGGTAAGAGAGAAATAATAAAATATAAATAGTGAAAATTAAGAAGTAAATATTTAGAAAATCCATCAGTATCTCAAATTAGCTGATATAGTTAATATACAAATTTATGTGCATCATGGGGTCCAAAGTTATTGAAAGTATGTCTAACGACAAACAATTGGAAAAATTCCACTTTTAATATTGCCCAAATCATAAATTATCTAGGGATGACTAACAAAATATGTTAGATATTTATGTTATAAAATATTATTGATTGACATTGGATGAGACAGAAAGGTAAACTGTATATACTGATTGAAAATTTAACTATTTAAAAAATGCTAATTTTCCTAAATTTCTCTATTGGAAATTCCTTAATGCAATGATTATCAAGATCACACATTTTTAGGGGTATTTTAAAAATTATTGTAATATGTGTATAGAAAAGTAAATGACCAATTTAATAATAATCTTCACAATCAATTGTGCTGGGTTTATGGCATATCTGTAGGAAGAAAATTAATTTTGACTCATTTACTGGAAACATAGGTTTTAGAAGCCCCAATTTAAATTAGAATTACACAAAATAGAACAACTTGAAATGGGAAAATATATTCGTTCTGTAAAGAAGTACTAGATGAGGAAGTTGCAGAATTACAAAAAAGATCAGAGAGCAGAGATGAGCTGAAGTTCTGGGACATTCTCATTTAGTCAGAAGTTATCATATAAGATACGTCTGATTGATCCGCAAAGGTTTTTAAAACGTGTATACTTGGGCCCTAAACAGAAAGGACCTGACTCCATAGCCCTATTGCAGGACTTGGACACCTAGATTTTTAATGAGCTCCAAAAATGTTCTAGTACACATCAGGGTTGTCTACACTTATGGCATGAAACTTTAGATAAAAATGACAGTACCAGGCAAGGATCTATCTAGCCATTTTTGGGGATTTCTCTGGGTCCTATTCTCTAATCCTAATAGGGTGAGTCAATCAAGAAATAGTTGGGGGTTGTAGTCTGACCCATCTGGGAAGAAGGGCTCTGAAGACAGTGGGCGGCCCTCACCTCAGTCACATACTACAGCATAGCCGTCTGGGCCAGCTTCTCCGGGATCAGCCTAAAGTTGTGAATTTTCTCCCCAAACTGGGTACAATTAGCACCATGATCCACCTGGAAGAGGACACGTGTGTCCCACTAAAAAAAAAAAATAATAAGTTGCAAACTGGATCTGTATATACTGACATGACAGAAAACTAGTAGTTTTTCAAAAGATAATATGGTGTAATATGTCAAAGTTTATTATCTATGACTCAAAAGGTTATTAAATTATTCTACTGAACAATGCTTCACTGATTGATTAAGAATAATGTGGGTGCTCATGGAAGACTGAACTCAATAGTGTAGTCTCTGCTATATTTTAACTGCTAAATATGTATTAGCTATAATTATATGTACTTTTTTGAGGCAAAAATTATGTAGACAATGAAAGTGAGATGGATAGTTAGACAATTAGGATATTTATCAAAATGTTAAAAGAAAGAAAGTGAAGTAGCTCAGTCGTGTCCGACTTTTTGCAACCCCATGGATTGTAGCCTGCCAGGCTCCTCTGTCCACAGGATTTTCCAGGCAAGAATACTGGAATGGTTTGTCATTTCCTTCTCCAGGGGATCTTCCTGATGCAGGGATCAAACCCAGGTCTCCTGAACTGCAGGCAGACTCTTTACTATCTGAGCCACCAGGGAAACCCATCAAAATGTTACAAACTGTTTTTAAATTTGAATTTGGCTTTATGTCTCCAAATTTATTTTTTCTTATTTTTCTAATTAAAAAAATAACTCCTATATCAGAACAAAAAGAATATCATAAAATTATGTTTCACTGAAAATGTCGTGTGATAAAAATATTGTTGTTCTTCTGTTGTAAGTTGTTTCAACTCTTTGAAACCCCATGGACTGCAGCACACCAGGTTTCCCTGCCCTTCACTATCTCCCAGAGTTTGCTCAAACTCACCTCCATTGAGTTGGTGATGCCATCTAACCATCTCATTCTCCATTTTCCCCTTCTCCTCCTTCTCTCAATCTTTCCCAGCATCAGGGTCTTTCCCAATGAGTCAGCTCTTCTCATCAGATGGAAAAAACATTAAAGTTTCAGCTTCAGTCCTTTCAATGAATATTAAAGGGTTGACTTCCTTTAGGATTGACTGGTTTGATATCTTCTCAGTCCAAGGGACTCTCAAGAGTCTTCTCCATACCACATTTTGAATGCATCAGTTCTTCAGTTCTCAACCTTCTTCATGGTCCAATTTTCACAACCGTACATGACCCCTGGAAAAATTATAGCTTTGACTATATGAACCTTTGTCGCAAATTGATGTCTCTGCTTTTGAGTATGCAGTCTAGGTTTGTCATAGCTTTCTTTCAAAGGAGACAGCATCTTTTAATTTCATAGTTGCAGTCACCATCTGCAGTGATCTTGGAGCCCAAGAAAGTAAAATCTGTCACTGTTTCCAATTTTTCTCCATCTATTTGCCATAAAATGATGAAACTGGATGCCATAATCTTAATTTTTTTGAATGTTAAGTATTAAGCCAACCTTTTCCGCTCTCCTTTTTTATGTTCATCAAGAGGTTCTTTAGTTCCTCTTCACTTTCTGCCATTAGAGTGGTATCATCTGCACATCTGAGGTTGTTAATATTTTCTCCCAGAAATTTTGATTTGAGCTTGTGATTTATCCAGCATGGCATTTAATGTGATGTACTCTGCATCTAAGTTAAATAAACAGGGTGACAATATGCAGCCTTAATGTACTCCTTTCCCAGTTTTGAACTGGTGTTCCATGTATGATTCTAAATGTTGTTTCCTGACTTGCATACAGGTTTCTCAGGAAGCAGGTAAGATGGTCTGGCATTCCCATCTCTTTAAGAATTTTCCACAGTTTGCTGTGATCCACAAAGGCTTTAGTGTAGTCAATGAAGCAAAAGTAGATGTTTTTCGGAAATTCCTTTGCTTTCTCTATGATCCAAGGAATGCTGGCAGTTTGATCTCTGGTTCTTCTGCCTTTTCTAAACCCAGCTTGTACATCTGGATGTTCTTGGTTCATGTACTGCTGAAGCCTAGCTTGAAGGATTTTGAACATACTCTTACTAGCATGCAAGATGAGCACATTTGTGCTGTAACTGGAACATTCTTTTGCACTGCCCTTATTTGGGATTGGAATGAAAACTGACCTTTTCCAGTCCTGTGGCCACTTCTGAATTTTCCAAATTTGCTGGCATATTGACTGCAGCACTTTAACAGCATAGTTTTTATGATCTGAAATAGCTCATCTGGAATTCCATCACCTCTACTAGCTTTGTTTGTATTAATGCTCCCAGAGACCCGCTTGACTTCATACTCCAGGATGTCTGACTCAAGGTGAGGGACCACACCATTGTGGTTATCCAGGTCATTAAGACCATTTAGTATAACCCTTCTGTATATTCTTGCCACTTTTTCAAATATCTTCTGCTTCTGTTAGGTTCTTTCCATTTCTGTCTTTTATCATGCCCATCCTTGCATGAAATTTTCTCTTCATATCTACAGTTTTCTTGGAGAGGTATACTTCCAATTGTATTGTTACTGTGATGTTGAATGATTTGCCTTGAAAATGAATTATGATCATTCTGTCATTTTTGAGATTGCACCCAAGTACTGCATTTTGGTAATGCTCAAAATTCTACAAGCCAGGCTTCAGCAATATGTGAACCATGAACTTCCAGATGTTCAAGCTGGTTTTAGAAAAAGCAGAGGGACCAGAGATCAAATTGCCAATATCTGCTGGATCATGGAAAAAGCAAGAGAGTTCTAGAAAAAACATCTATTTCTGCTTTATTGACTATGCCAAAGCCTTTGACTGTGTGGATCACAATCAACTGTGGAAAATTCTGAAAGAGATGGGTATACTAGACCACCTGACCTGCCTCCTGAGAAACCTATATTCAGGTGAGGAAGCAACAGTTAGAATTGGACATAGAACAACAGACTTGTTCCAAATAGGAAAAGGAGTACATCAAGGCTGTATACTGTCACCCTGCTTATTTAACTTATATGAAGAGTGCATAAAGAGAAATACTGGGCTGGAAGAAGCAGAAGCTGGAATCAAGACTGGCCAGGACAAATATCAATAACCTCAGATATACAGATGACACCACCCTCATGGCAGAAAGTGAAGAGTAACTAAAAAGCCTCTTGATGAAAGTGAAAGAGGAGAGTGAAAAAGTTGGCTTAAAGTTCAACATTCAGAAAACAAAGATCATGGCATCTGGTCCCATCACTTCATGGGAAATAGATGGAGAAACAGTGGAAACAGTGTCAGACTTCATTTATTTGGGCTCCAAAATCACTGCAGATGGTGATTGCAGGCATGAAATTAAAAGATGCTTATTCCTTGGAAGGAAAGTTATGACCAACCTAGATAGCATATTAAAAAGTAGAGACATTTCTTTGCTAACAAAATTCCATCTAGTCAAAGCTATTGGAGAAGGCAATGACACCCCACTCCAGTGCTCTTGCCTGGAAAATCCTATGGACGGAAGGGGCTGGTGGGCTGCAGTCCATGGGGTGGTTAGGAGTCGGACATGACTGAGTGACTTCACTTTTACTTTTCACTTTCATGCATTGGAGAAGGAAATGGCAACCTACTCCAGTGTTCTTGCCTGGAGAATCCCAGGGATGGGGGAGCCTGATTGGCTGCCGTCTATGGGGTCGCACAGAGTTGGACACGACTGAAGTGACTTAGCAGCAGCAATCAAGGCTGTGGTTTTTCCAGTGGTCATGTATGGATGTGAGAGTTGGACTATAAAGAAAGTTGAGCGCTGAAGAATTGATGCTTTTGAACTGTGGTGTTGGAGAAGACACTTGAGAGTCCCTTGGACTGCAAGGAGATCCAATAAGTCCATTCTAAAGGAGATCAGTCCTGTATGTTCTTTGGAAGGACTGATGCTAAAGCTGAAACTCCAGTACTTTGGCCACCTCACACAAAGAGCTGACTCATTGGGAAAGACTCTGATGCTGGGAGAGATTGAGGGCAGGAGGACAAGGGGACAACTAATGAGATGGCTGGATGGCATCACCGACTCGATGCACATGAGTTTGAGTGAATTCCGGGAGTTGGTGATAAACAGGGAGGCTTGACGCACTGCGATTCATGGGGTCACAAAGAGTCAGACACGACTGAGCGACTGAACTGACTGACTGCATTTTGAACTCTTTTTTGGACTGAGGGTGACTTCTTTTCTTCTAAGGGATTCTTGCCCATGCTAGTATATATAATTGTAATTGAATTAAAGTCATCCATTCCTGTCCATTTTAGCTCACTGATTCCTAAGATGTCAATGTTCATTGTTGCTACCTCTTGCTTGACCACATCCAATTTACCTTCATTCATGAACCTAATATCCCATGATCATATTCAATATTATTCTCTATAGCATTGGGCTTAAATTTCCCACCAGACAGGTCCACAATTTAGCATCATTTCCACTTTGGCTCAGCTGCTTCTTTCAGGAGCTATTAGTAATTTCCTTCTGCTCTTCATCAGTTGCATATAGGATACATTCCAACATGGTGGGGGTGGGGGGGCTCATGTTTTGGTGCCATATTTTTTTAATTTTCTCAGACTTAAATTTAAGAAAGTGGGGAAAACCACTGGACCATTCAGGTATGACCTAATCAAATCCCTTATGATTAAACAGTGGAAGTGAGAAATAAATTTAAGGGACTAGATCTGATAGACAAAGTGCCTGATGAACTATGGACAGAAGTTAGTGACATTTTATACAGGAGACAGAAATCAAGACCATCCACAAGAAAAAGAAATGCATAAAAGCAAAATGGCTGTCTGAGGAGGCCTTACAAATAACTGTGTAAAGAAGAGAAGCAAAAAGCAAAGAAGAAAAGGAAATATATACCCATTTGAATCCAGAGTTCCAAAGAATAGCAAGAAGAGATAAGAAAGCCTTCCTCAGTGATCAATGCAAAGAAATAGAGGAAAACAATAGAACAGGAAAGACTAGAGATCTCTTCAAGAAAATTAGAGGTACCAAGGGACCATTTCATGCAAAGATGGGCTCAATAAAGGACAGAAATGATAGGGACCTAACAGAAGCAGAAGATATTAAGAAGAGGTGGCAAGAATACACAAGAACTGTACAAAAAAGATCTTCATAACCCAGATAATCATGATGGTGTGACCACTAACCTAGAGCCAGACATCCTGGAATGTGAAGTCAAGCGGGCCTTAGGAAGTATCACTATGAACAAAGCTAGTGGAGGTGATGGAATTCCAGTTGAGCTATTTCAAATCCTAAAAGATGATGCTGTGAAAGTGTTGCACTCAATATGTCAGCAAATTTGGAAAACTCAGCAGTGGCCACAGGACTGGAAAAGGTCAGTTTTCATTACACCCCAAAGACAATGCCAAAAAGTGCTCAAACTGCCATGCAATTGCATTCATCTCACACACTAGCAAAGTAATGCTCAAAATTCTCCAAGCCAGGCTTCAGCCATATGTGAACCATGAACTTCCAGATGTTCAAGCTGGTTTTACAAAAGGCAGAAGAACCAGAGATCAAAATTGCCAACATTTGCTGGATCATGAAAAAAGCAAGAGAGTTTCAGAAAAATATCTATATCTGCTTTATTGAATATGCTAAAGCCTCTTACTGTGTGGATCACAATAAACTGGAGAATTCTGAAAGAGATAGGAATACCAGACCACCTGACTTGCCTCTTGAGAAACCTGAATTCAGGTCAGGAAGCAACAGTTAGAACTGGACATGGAACAACAGACTGGTTCCAAATAGGAAAAGGAGTACGTCAAGGCTGTATATTGTCACCCTGCTTATTTAACTTATATGCAGAGTACATCATGAGAAGTGCTGGGCTGGATAAAGCACAAGCTGAAATCAAGATTTCCGGGAGAAATATCAATACCCTCAGATATGCAGATGACACCACCTTTATGGCATAAAGTGAAGAAGAACTAAAGAGCCTCTTAATGAAAGTGAAAGAGGAGAGTGAAAAATTTGGCTTAAAGCTCAACATTCAGAAAACTAAGACCATGGCATCTAGTCCCATCACTTCATGGCAAATAGATGGGGAAACAGTGGAAACAGTGGCTGGCTTTATTTTGGGGCCCTCCAAAATCACTGCAGATGGGTGATTGCAGTCATGAAATTAAAAAACACTTACTCCTTGGAAGGAAAGTTATGACCAACCTAGATAGCGTATTAAAAAGCAGAGACATTACTTTGTCAACAAATGTCCGTCTAGTCCAGGCTATGGTTTTTCCAGTGGTCATGTATGGATATGAGAGTTGGACTATAAATAAATCTGAGAGCTTAAGGATTGATACTTTTGAACTGTGGTGTTGGAGAAGACTCTTGAGAGTCCCTTGGACTGCAAGGAGATCCAACCAGTCCATCCTAAAGGAAAGCAGTCCTGGGTGTTCATTGGAGGGACTGATGTTGAAGCTTAAACTCCAATATTTTGGCCACCTGATACAAAGAGCTGACTCATTTGAAAAGACTTTGATGTTGGAAAAGATTGAAGGCAGGAGGAGAAGGGGATGACAGAGGATAAGATGGTTGGATGGCATCACCAACTCAATGGACATGAGTTTGGGTAAACTCTGGGAGTTGGTGATGGACAGGGAGGCCTGGCTGTGCTGCAGCTCATGGGGTTGCAAAGAGTTGGACATGACTGAGCATCTGAACTGATTGTTCACTGGGTTCTCACATCAAGACTATTGGAGTGGTTTACCATTTCTTCCTCCAGTGGACCACGTTTTGCCAGAACTTTCTACTATGACCCGTCTGTCTTAGTTGATTCTGCATGGCATGGCTCACAGCTTCATTGCATTATGTAAGCCCCAAAGCCATGACAAGACTGTGATTTATGAAAGGTTGCTAAAAATATTAACATAGACTAAAATCAAGGACAAAAAGTACTGTATAAATTGCACATGTTTGTGGAAAAATGGAGACTTTATGAGTTCTTCAGTTCTAATTTTTCAGGAATAGTGGAAATTAAGGGCAAAGGGAACTTTTAACTGGAGTATTCATATCATGGGCTTCCCAGGTGGCATTCATAGTAAAGAACCTTCCTGCCAATGCAGGGGACTAACAAGAAACATGGGTTTGATCTCTGGGTTGGGAAGATCCCCTGGTGAAGAAAATGACAATACACTCCAGTTTTCTTATCTGAAAATTTCCATGCACAGCGGAGCCTGGCACTCTACAGTCCATGGGGTCGCAAATAGCTGGACACGACTGAAACTACTTGACTCACACACATTTATATCATGCTGGTAAGCTATTTAACTTCATATTTTCTAAGCCATTCTTATATGTTACCTCAAATATATTGTAGTAGGCTGCATAACACCCCCCCAACCCCCACCAAAGAAGTTCTTGTTTTAATTCCCTGAATCTGTGAATCTTTCCTTCCTATGCAGTTAAATTAAGAACTTGTGACACATGGGGATTATTTTAGATTATCACGTGGGCTCAAGGATCCTTATTAGAGGAAGGCAATAGATCAGAATCAGAGAAGACAACATGACAATGGAAGCAGTCAGTGGAGGAGTCAGAACATTATTAGGTTCTTGTCTTGAGGATGGAAGGAAAGGCCATAAACCAGGGCATGTAGGGACCTCTAGAAGCTGGCAAAGGCAGAAAAATGGATTCTCTCCCTAAAATTTGAGAAAAAGATTTCGCTGATACCTGGATTTTAGCCTACTGAGATTGACTTGGGGCTTCTGACCTCTGCCAATATAAGATAATAGGTTGATTTTTTAAGCTATAAATTTGTGATCATTTGGTAATGCAGCAATAGGAAACAAATACAGATACTCAAATATTTATTTTTATGAATTTAAAAGTCTACTAGAAATAGTTTATTTCATCCCAATTCTTTGTATAAAATCCAATTAAATTCATACTTTACACATAAATGTTCATTTTTATAATTTCTTTTTATATAGAGGCATACTGGTATCTGAAGGACTTTAGAAGTGTATGTGCTGCTTCCAAGAACTATTGATGAAAAATTTTAGGACCACATTTTTAATTTAAGCCAACATGTGAGAAGCATTTTTGTGGCAGATTCATCTGACTTGGTATGCCTTTACAAGATGTTTCCAAAACCATAAAATAGTTGACAATGAATCCTTATTATCATTAGAAAATTAAACTAGAACGTTTTGTTTGTAGATGGACTAACATTACAGCAATATAGAAATTGCAGCAATATAACATATTTAGTATCTTAGCTGAGGAATTTTGGCTGTTAATATTCTTTTCTTGGATGGAAATCCAGGCAATACTCCTCTGAGCTGTTATAAGCAATGATTAGAGCTGAGGACATCAACCTTCCCAGGAGAGCTGTTTTTTACATCAAGTAGACAATCTCGGAGCTTCTTATAGGTGGATTTTAGAGAAGTGTAGGAATTATATCTTCTTGTTAGTCATTGTCCTAGAAGTTGAAATACTCTTATTACATTAAAGCATAATTAAACACTATAAACAATTTTTTAGGACAACTGAAGCTATAAATCCACAGACGTCAATTCTTTTGTGTTGGAGAGCAACAATGAGGTTCTAGGTTGGATATCTATGGAAGGATGAATACATATTACTAAGAATAAAAGACATGTTTTGGAGAATTGGGTCTTGCTCATATAACGGATACAGTAATTGAGCCGGTTGCCCACAGACTGGGGCTTCCCGGGTGACTAGATTAGATGATAAAGAATCCATCTGCAATGGAGGAAGTGCAGGTTTGATCCCTGGGTTGGAAAGATCCCCTGGAGGAGAAAATGATAACCATCTCCATTTTGCATGGAGTATTCTTGCATGGGAAATCCCATGGACAGAGGAACCTGGCAGGTTACAGTTCATGAGGTCACCAAGAATCAGACATGACTGAGTTACTAACACACACATGCACACACACACACACACCCTAGAGAGGATGTATACTGCAGAATGTAATTTTTATTTAGGAACTTGTTAGTTAAAAATCTAAACAAAATTTATATACAAACTACAATATATATAGTTTATAAAACATGCATCATTGTTTTATATTTGAATTCCTTATTTTGTGGGGGTCATTTTTCTTTAAAAGATGATTTTTTAATTCAGAAAGCTTTCACTTTTTAATGTCATGGCCTTTGCCTTTATCTCTTCCCTTTGAAAAATCATATATATATATATATATATAAGTATATGTGTATATATATATATATATATGTACATGTATATATATTGTGTTGTGCTTAGCCTATATAAATTGCTTCCCTGGTGGTACAGTAAGTAAAGAAACCACGTGAAATGCAGGAGACACAAGAGACATGGGTTCAATTCCTGGGTCAGGAAGACCCCCTGTAGGCATGGCAACACACTCCACTATTCTTGCATGGAAAATCTGATGAACAGCAGAGCCTAACAGGCTACAGTCCATAGGGTCACACAGAAGTGGACATAACTTAGCAACTGAGTATATGTATATATACTTCAGGGCTGTTAGTTGGGACTGGCTGTTGACTACAACTTTGGTACAGACTAAGAATTGTGTCCAATTCCTTCATCCCTTCTTGCTGTTTTGAAAAGGACTATTAGGTCTGTCACTTAGACAATTATATAAACAATAGCTATTGAGTTTATTATTTTGGAAGGTCATTTTTTTTAATACCTTTGCAGTGTTTATTAAAAGGTTGATCAACATCTGTTGGACAGAAAATAAATTCTTTATAAAAAAAAATTGAATCCTGAAACAGAACATAAATATAAAAACACATTGCCTTTAATTCCTTTTCCCTTTTCCAAAGTTCACAATCTGCTGGGAGAAATTTGTTAGAATGATATATGAATTTAATTTCATCCAAATAAGTAATCCAAGATTTGAAATCTGAAGCATACCTTGTTCATTACTTCTCTACAAAGTAGTTGTAATCTGTAGTTTCAGTCTTTTTTTTTTTTAATAGAAACAGACGTTTGTCTTTTTTATTCTGTGATTTATATTACTGATCTGGGACCATCTTAAATTTTCCTGTAACCACATATATACTCCTATGTCATAGAAAGCACTAGGCACCTTGCTTCTCTTTCACTTTGGCACTTGCATCAGCTTCTTTCCTTGCGTATTCCAGCCAGGCAGTAACTGAAGATCAATGTGGAGAATAACAAGGACCTCTCAGGGCTGTAAAACCTTTTCTTTTGGGTACCATTGCTATATTTGTTCCACAAAAAGGAATTTATGAATACTACTGTTGTATTTTTATGACACCATAAGCTAGTTTTAAGAGTTGGAGTAGATGATTTGCAACACTTCTGTTTTGCTAAATCCCTAACCCTGCCAGTTTTTGTCTCTTTGTTTATGACTTGTACCTAACTAAACAAGTACACATCAGTTACAAGCATCTTCAAAGCACCTCCTGTAATAGGTAATTCATTTGCTTAAAGAGTTGACCACATTCTCACCCAAAGTTTCCCCCATATACTGGCATTGTATTTATGGTAGGCACAACTATTGATACAAAAACAAATCAGAATATTTTCCACAGTGTAGTCATTGCTCAGAACTGGAAACCTGACCTATATTAACATTTCCTAGCAACAAAAGATGAACATAAGGGATGCCTTTATTCTCAGCCAAAGCAATGAAGATGTGAACATGATTTTTCCACTTTTCTCTTCTTGGTTCTGCTGGCTGTGTGGCAACGGACGACCTTGAAAGCCGCATGCTGCAGATGTCAGGGATTCTGTCAGGCCCTGCTCCTGAATGCCTGTCACCAGCCAAATCCACTGCTTTTTCCCTTTTCTGCCACAGATCATGAACATATACTTTTGAATTTATGTGGTTGAGAAGCAAATTTCTATTGTGTTCGCCTACAGTTGCTTTTTAAATGTTTCATTGAAATATAGTTAATTTACAATGTTGTGTTAGTGTCTAGTGTACAGCAGAGTGACTCAGTTGACATGTATATATTCTTTCCCACATTCTTTTACATTATGGTTTATCCCATGATACTGAATCTAGTTCCGTATGTTATACAGTAGGATCTTATTGTTTATCCATTCTATATATCATTGTTTGCATCTGCTAGTCACAAATTTCCAATTTTTCTCTCACTGGCACCTACTTTGGCAACTGCAAGTCTATTCTCTGGGCCTCTGACTCTGTTTTGAACGTACATTTGTCTGTGATATATTTTAGATTCCACATATAAGTTATATCATATGATATTATTCTTTCTCTTTCTGAATTCCTTCCCTTAGTATGATAATCCCTACGTCCATCCATGTAGCTGCAAATGGCATTATTTTGTTCTTTTTTATGGCTGAGTAATATTCCATTGTATGATATATATGTGTGTGTGTGTATGTGTGTGTATGCTACATCTTATTTATCTATTCTTCTGTAGATGGACATTTAGGTTGCTTCTGTGTCCTGACTATTGTGAATAGTGCTACAGTGAACATTAGGGCACATGTATCTTTGCAAATTAGTTTTGTCTGGATGTATGCCCAGGAGTGGGATTATTGGATCATATGACAACTCTACTTTTAGCTTTTTGATGACTCTCCATGCTGTTTTCCACAATGATTACAACAATTTGCATTCCCATTGACAGTATAAGAGGGTTCCCTTTTCTCCACATGCTCTCTAGCTTTTATTACTTGGAGACATTTTAATAATGGCCATTCTGACCAGTTTGAGGTGGTACCTTAGTTTAGTTTTGATTTGCTTTTCTGGAGGCCTGGCGTGCTGCAGTCCATGGGGTCGCAAAGAGTTGGACAAGACTGAGCGACTAAACTGAACTGAACTGAATATTTAGCAATGCTGAGCATCTTTTCATGAGGTCAGAGACATTTCTATTATCTAATACAGAGTATATTATCATCAATATTATTATTTATCACATAGTTAATTTAGGGTAATAGAATACTAGTTTCAATTCTATATGTGGAACGTACAGATCTCTCTTATTTTGGGCCCCAGTAATTCTGATGTATGATTTTCAGTGCTATCTTGGTTGAAATTTATCTTTCCAATGTCAATGAGTGAATGAAAAAAGAAATAATAAGCTGGGCAAATACTATCATGAAACATTGTAGGTACATATATAACATTGCCAAAAACATAATGTTTTGAGAAATTTAGCTATGTACAATGCAGATTATTACACCCAATGTCCTAGACAGAGGCTTAGGTTTGACTGCAGTGTGTGCCATCTTAACTGGATGATTTGTACAGGTCACTTAATTGCTCTATTTTATTACTTGAAAAGTGAGTATATAAATTATACTTACCTTGAAATATTAGTTGACACTGTCAAAAATCAATGCTACAACTGAAGGGACTCAATTCTCAGCCTAGTTGTATTGAACATGTTTTGGTGATGTCAAACATTCCATAGGAAGCAAGTCACATGATGACTCACTCATAAGGTAGAAGTGGGATCGTGAACAGCATGCTGTGTGGAAGGAAGGAGTTCAGGGAAAGTCGACTACACACATTTGTGTTGCTTCATTTTCCATGGAGTTCATGATGAAGTCCCCTGTGTCCCACACCATTCCCCTGCTGTGTGGTCAACCCCATGTCTCTCTGGTTTAAGGACCGTATAGGCTGCTTGGTTTACTTATGAGAGTCTATGGCTTGAGGGCCATTTATAGGAAAAATAAGCATCAATATTCCTGGCAGATGATAAAACCTTGATGAAAGAAGGTAAAGGCAAGCCTGAGCTGTGAGAGAAGTTGAACTATTTATCAGTTGAAGAATAGGTAGGTTCCTGCCATTAGGGAAATGCATGGGTAATCAAACACTCTAAGGGTTTAGTCAATAGCGTTGCTGGATGGTTAGGCAAATAGACCCTAGATAATTGCACAATAAAACTCTTCTTTGGGGGGCAATTATGGAAAGGTCTGTGAGGATTTTGAAGAAGTAGTAGAGTGAATTATGTGAAGCCCACTGAAAAAACTCAGTTTTCAGCTCAAAAGCAATTAGAACACTAAGACAAATACTTAGATCCCTAGTGTTAGCTACCTGGCTTCATGAAATGAGGCCAAGCAATTTGTGCCAGGACAGAAAACAGTCACCTGCACCTAGTGAAATAGCTATGATTTTTGAAAGCTACACCCAATGTCAATCAGAAAGAAATTCATTGAAAATTCCTTGAATTTCTCAAGGATAAGGGACATTCAGAGCAGGTGACTGTGTTATTTTGAACCTTTATTGGCAATCTTTGGTTCTCTATCTCCAGCTGGATGCTAATAGGAATTATTCTATTCTATTGAGGATTGCTTGTTGTATAGCATATAACTTCAGAGAACACAGTTAAAGGTCTAAAACAGAAAAGTCTCAATATTTGCTAACCAAGCCATCTAGATATATTTCTTCTGGTCACGGTACACACTTTGCTGTACAGAAGTCATCAAGGAAACTATTGCTATCACCCTTAGAAAATTTATAAACATTAAAATTAATATTTGAGACACATGACACTGAAAGTAGTTGATGGAAGAGGCTTTAAGGATTGGCTTAGTAGGTTAAATATATTTATCAAGAAATTGAATATAAAAATAAAGGGTACAGATTCTATTGGTAAAATTTATGGGATCAGGAGGTGGTATGAGGGAAGGGAAAAGGTGAAGTTGCACCATGGTACATACTTCATACTTCACACAATCTTTAATTTGGCTTGGTCTGGGCCCAAAGCCCAGTTTTAGATTTATACATGCCCAAAGAGGAATATACCAATGTCCAAGGTAGTTAAGAAGACTTACTTTAAGAGAATTTGTGGTGAGTGATGACATGCCCATATAGCAAAATTAGGATGATCTATGGACATACTCTTTTACCAAACAGCAAAGAGAGAGAGAATGTAACTTTTTAAAAATTTTGTATTGGAGAATAGCTGATTAATAATGTTGTGATAGTTTCAAGTGAGCAGCAAAGGGACTCAGTGATACATATAGATGTATCCATTTCCCCCCAAACTCCCACTCAACCAGGCTGCCACATAACAGAGTTCCCTGGGCTATATCAGTAGATTGTTGGTTATTCATTTTAAATATAGCAGTATATACCTTTAGTTCAGTTCATATCAGTTGCTCATTCATGTCTGACTCTTTGTGACCCCATGGACTGCAGCATGTCAGGCCTTCCTGTCCATCACCAACTCCTGGAGTCTACTCAAACTCATCTCCATTGAGTTGGTGATGCCATCCAACCATCTCATCCTCTGTCATCCCTTTCTCCTCCTGCCTTCAATCTTTCCCAGAATCAAGGTCTTTTCAAATGAGTCAGTTATTCGCATCAGGTGGCCAAACTATTGGAGTTTCAGCTTCAACATTAGTCCTTCCAATGAACACTCAGGACTGATCTTTAGGAGGGAGTGGTTGGATCTCCTTGCAGTCCAAGGGACTCTCAAGAGTCTTCTCCAATACCACAGTTCAAAAGCATCAATACTTTGGTGCTCAGCTTTCTTTATAGGCCAACTTTCACATCCATACAGGACTACTGGAAAAACCACAACATCGACGAGACGGACCTTTGTTGGCAAAGTAATATCTCTGCTTTTTAATATGCTCTCTAGGCTGGTCATGACTTTCCTTCCAAGGAGTAAGCGTCTTTTAATTTCATGGTTGCAGTCACCATCTGCAGTGATTATGGAGCCCCAAAAATAAAGTCTGTCACTGTATCCACTGTTTCTCCATCTATTTCCCATGAAGTGATAGGACCAGATGCCATGATTTTAGTTTTCTGAATGTTGAGATTTAAGCCAACTTTTTCACTCTCCTCTTTCATTTTCATCAATAGGCTCTTTAGTTCTTCTTCATTTTCTGCCATAGGGTGGTGTCATCTGCCTATCTAGGGTTATTGATATTTCTCCCGGCAATCTTGATTCCAGCTTTTGCTTCTTCCAGCCCATCCCAAATTCCCTAAATATCCTTTCCCCCCAACTTTCCCCTCAGCAATCATAAGTTCATTCTCTAAGTCTACGAGTCTGTTTTGTAAATAAGTTAATTTGGATCATGTGTTTAAAATGGAATATTAGTCACAAAAAAGAATAAAAGAATGTCACTTGCAGCAACACTGATGGACTTAGAGATTGTCATACTGAGTAGAAGTCAATCAGACAGAGAAGCAGAAACATTGTATGACATCCTTTATATACAGAATCTAAAAAGATACTATAGTTTTTTACCTGAAAAATACCATGCACCTACTTGTGTGAGTCTAAGGGTTAGCATGCATGATACCAATGTTGTTCAGTGCTGTAGACAAATTTTTTACCTGCTGATTAGACCTCACAACTATGGAAGAAAGGGTGTGAGAAGTTGGCTAAGAGGTGCAATACTGAAAAGAGTTCAAATCCCTTTCTCCATTCAGTTCACAGAACACTGGTAGCCACAGTTGTACCCCTGGTAAATGATTAGAGAGGTTCTCTCTGAAGAAACTCAATAACCTAAGAGAAAAATAGATAGAGTCTTTAGAACACTAATTATATCACAATGCAAGAGGAAAACCATGGAAAAATTATAGATTGATGTCTACCAGTAGACAAGGCCAAACAGTAAGCAAAATTTCTATCCACTTATAATTGCTTCACTATTAAATTTGAATATCTAAGGTCCATTAGATAAAGATCAAGTAAAAATCACCATTTAGTGAAAATGAAGTGGTGGGAAGGAGGGGACAAGGGGGTAATATCCAACTTCACCCTTTTAATAACATTTGATTTTAAAGCTACATGAATTAATTTTTACATAATCTTTAAATAAGCATATGGACAGGAGTGGGAGGAGAGTAGGGAGAAAACACCATAGATATTTCATCTTGATTATTTGAGATGCTTCTTTAAATAAAAAGCTATTGAATACCCATATGTCAATGAGCACATCAACCCATTCATGGTTGATGTGCCTCTCTACATTTTAATATTATTATATAAATATGTATGTGAGCAAATATTCTTGATAATGTGATCTCAATCCACCTATAATTTAGTGTTTTTTTTACTATTATTCACAAAAATACATAGATTGTGCCTTATTTACATATACATTGCTCTAATAGCAGTTGAATTTACAGTATTTAATAGCATTATTTTTAGCTAACATTTTATTTGCATTGATAATCCATAATTTTCTTAGTGGGAATCTAAAATATGGCATAATTAATAGGGGCTCTTAGTATGTTTACATTTTATTATTAGTTATAGGCTGATTATATTTTGGTATTTTCTGTTCATTTTTTCATAAAAGGGAACAAATGAGGATGGCAGATGCAGGTAGGTAGGTGGAAGGAGTCCCAATCTTCATTTCCTGCTTTCTCTGTAAAGGTAAATCCAAAAAACAAAATTCCCCCTCATTTACCCCATGTGTCAGGGATCCTTAAGATCTCCCTCAAGCCTGATGATTCACTAGAAGGATCCATAGAAATCTCAGAAAATCTATTATACTCAGGGTCACAATTTATTGCAATGAAAGGATATAAGTTAAAATCAGCAGTGGTAAAAGGTACATGGGAAAATGTCTAGAAAGACCAGGCAAAAGTTTCTAGTTGCCATCTCCTGGTGGAGTTGTATGGACAACAATAATCTTCCAAGTAATGTTGTACAATAGTGTGTTAAGTGTACTGCGAATTAGGAAAGCTCACCCAAGCCTTGAGTCCAAGATTTTTATGAAGAGTTCATCACATAACTATACAGCAAAACTGCAATTAGTCTCTAGATCCCTCTGTGGTCAAACTGATGTAGCAGAAGGCCTCTACTATAAATCACATTGTTTTGTAAATAGATTCATTTGTATTATTTTTTAGATTACACACATAAGTGATATCATATAATATTTATCTTTCTCTAACTTAATTGTATGATAACCTCTAGGTCCTGTGTGGATCACAATAAACTGTGGAAAATTCTGAAGGAGATGGAATATGAGACCACCTGACCTGCCTCTTGAGAAATCTGTATGCAGGTCAAGAAGCAACAGTTAGAACTGGACATGGAACAAAGACTGTTTCCAAATAGGAAAAGGAGTATGTCAAGGCTTATATTGTCACCCAACTTATATGCAGAGTACATCATGAGAAATGCTGGGCTGGATGAAGCACAAGCTGGAATCAAGATTGCCGGGAGAAAGTTCAATAACCTCAGATATGCAGATGACACTACCCATATGGCAGAAAGTGAAGAGGAACTCAAAAGCCTCTTGATGAAGGTGAAAGTCAAGAGTGAAAAAGTTGGCTTAAAGCTCAACATTCAGAAAACAAAGATCATGGCATCTGGTCCCCGTCACTTCATGGCAAATAGATGGGGAAACAGTGGAAACAGTAGCTGACTTTATTTTTGGGGCCTCCAAAATCACTGCAGATGGTGATTGCAGCCATGAAATTAAAAGACGCTTGCTCCTTGGAAAGAAAGTTATGACCAACCTAGATAGCATAGTCAAAAGCAGAGACATTGCCAACAAAGGTCTGTCTAGTCAAGGCTATGGTTTTTCCAGTAGTCATGTATGGATGTGAAAGTTGGACTATAAAGAAATCTGAGCACTGAAGAATTGATGCATTTGAACTGTGGTTCAAATGCATTTGAACTCTCTCTTGAGAGTTCCTTGGACTGCAAGGAGATCCGACCAGTCAATCCTAAAGGAAATCAGTCCTGGGTATTCATTGGAAGGACTGATGTTGAAGCTGAAACTCCAATACTTTGGCAACCTCATGCAAAGAACTGACCCATTTGAAAAGACCCTCATGCTGGGAAAGATTGAGGGCAGGAGGAGAAGAGATGAGATGGCTGGATGGCATCACCAACTTAATGGACACGAGCTTTGGTGAACTCCGGGAGTTGGTGATGGATAGAGAGGCCTGCTGCGGTTCATAGGATTGCAAAGTCAGACACGACTGAGCAACCTAACTGCACTGAACATCCAGGCCCATTTATGTTGCTGCAAATGGTATTATTTCATTACTTTTTGTGGCTGAGTAACAGTCCATTGTATACATGTATCATATCTTCTTTATCCATTCATCTGTTGATGGACACAGGTTGCTTCCATGTCTTGGCTATTGTGAATAATACTGCTATGAACATTTGAATGCATGTATCTTTTTTTCTGAGTATTTGCCCAGAAATGGAACTGCTGAATCATATAGTAGCTCTATTTTTAAGTTTTTAAGGGAAAGTCCATACCAAATCACATTGATTACAAACCATGTGGCCATGGCTCAAGGCCCCACATACTATTATCAGGCAGATGTCCAAAGGCTTACAGATTATCTTCCAGGAGTGCCAAGCCCAGTGTTTTTTGGGGGAAATGCACAGGATTTAAATACTCTAGACCTATTGAATCAACACTTTAATTTACACTGGTGAAAAAAAATAAAATCCTGATGTTTGCTATTACTGAAACTGAGTACAATTCTTTATGTACTTAAAGCCAGTCTATACTGAGGCTTAAAGGACTTCATTTGTCCCATCTCTGCCAATACTGTGATTCTTTCTCTTTTTGCTGATTCAAAACTAGAGCACTTTTACTTCATGTCTTCTATATAACAGCAATATCTCCTGTCTTCCATCCTAGGAGTTCTGGTTCACAAGTACAACAGAATTAGAATATTCTGTATCCATTTGCTTTATATCACCCTATACTACCTTATACATATAACAGTCTCTGAATAGCAATATAGGTCCAGCACCATAAAACATGATTATTAAACAGTTAAAAATTTTTTGCATTATTTTCCCAATATATGCCCCCATTTTATAAATTTGTAATATAACTGTTATCAAATCATATTGATACTGTATATTACAACTTATTTTAATCCTCTTACAATTCCAGTTCTATGAGAAACTGTGTAATGGTCATCACCAGTTCTTATGTAGATATTTCTTTAGTAATTGTGTTTTCCTAAATTTGATCCTGATAAGATCTTGGTAAAAATATTCCCTGAGGACTGTCACTTTGATAATTGTTTACTTCTTCAGCCTTCTACCTGAAGATACATTTGCTACTCAAAAAATCATTGATTTATATTTCATTTCCTTGAATATCTTAAACACATTACTCCATTTATTTTGAGGTTAAAGAGTTTCTGTCTAAAGTTCTGAAGGATTTTTAATTTTATTTCACCTGTAAGTCATGGTATCATTTTGTTTAAATACCTAGCGGGTGTTTTTTTCTCTGAAATTTTTAAAAATTTATATTGGAGTATAGTTAATTTACAATGTTTTACTAGTTTGAGATGGACAGTAAAGTAATTCAATTATAAGTATACATACATCCACATACTGTTTGATGACTGCAGCTGTATAGGATAGTCTGAAGTCAGAGAGCCTGATTTCTCCAGCTTGCTTTGTATTTTTTCTCAAGATTTCTTTGGTTTTGGGGTCTTCAGCTTTTCCATATAAACTTTAAGACTTTTTTGTTCTAGATGTGTGAAAATGCCATTTCCAATTTGATAGAGATTGCATTGATTTGTAGATTGCTTTGGGTAGTATGGTCATTTTGATAATAATGATTGTTCCTGTCCAAGAACATGGTATATCTTTCCATCTGTTTGTGTCAATTTTTTCATCAGTATCTTATTAATTTTCTAATATTCAACATGAGACACCATTCCATATATTTCTGTCTTTTTCAGTTATTTTCATCAATGTCTTACAGTTTTCAGTATAGAGATATTTCATCTTAAATTGTTTAAGTATTTTACTGTTTTTATGCTACTGTAAATGGGAACATTACTACTTTTTGAGATAATTTATTGGTGTATAGAAAAACTACTGAATTCATATATTAACTTTGTGTCTTGGATCTTTACCAAATTTGTTGATTAGATCAACAGTTTTTTTGGTGAAGGCATTAGGATTTTCTATATATAAAATAATCATCTGAAAATAGAGATGATTTTACTTCTTCCTTACTAATTCTGATGTCTTTTATATCTTTTTGTTGACTGTTACCTCTTGCAAGGGCTTTGTTTACTACATTAAATAGGTTTCGTGAGAGTGGGCACCTTTGTGTAGTTCTTGATCTTAGAGGAAAAGCTTTTAGCCTTTCACCACTGAGTATGATGTTAGTGGTAGGCTTGCTGTATGTGGCCTTTGTTATACTGAAATGGATTTCATCTATGTATAATTTGCAAAGAACCTGCCTCTTGAAAAACCTGTATGCAGGTCAGGAAGCAGCCCTTAGAACTGGACATGGAAAAACAGACTGGTTCCAAGTAGGAAAAGGAGTGTGTCAAGGCTGTATATTGTCACCCTGCTTATTTAACTTATATGCAGATTACATCATGAGAAACCCTGGGCTGGATGAAGCACAAGCTGCAATCAAGATAACCAGGAGAAATATCAATAACCTTAGATATGCAGATGACCACCCTTATGGCAGAAAGTGAACAAGAACTAAAGAGCCTCTTGATGAAAGTAAAAGAGGAGACTTTAAAAAACTGACTTAAAACTAAACAGCCAAAAAACTAAGATCATGGCATCTGGGCCCATCACTTTATGGCAAATATATGAGGAAACAGTGGATACAAAATAAAGTGACATACTTTATTTTGGGCAGCTCCAAAATCACTGCAGATGGTGGCTGCAGCCATGGAATTAAAAGACACTCCTTGGAAGGAAAATTATGACCTACCTAGACAGTATATTTAAAAGCAGAGACATTACTTTGCCAACAAAGGTTTGTCTAGTCAAGGCTATGGTTTTTCCAGTAGTCGTGTATGAATGTGATAGTTGGACTATAAAGAAAGTTGAGCGCTGAAGAACTGATGCTTTTGAACTGTGGTGTTGGAGAAGACTCTTGAGAGTCCCTTGGACTGCAAGCAGATCCAACCAGTCCATCCTAAAGGAAATACGTCCTGAATATTCATTGGAAGGACTTATGATGAAGCTGAAACTCCAATATTTGGCCACCTGATGTGAAGCATCAACTCATTGGAAAAGACCCTGATGCTGGGAAAAGACTGAAGGCAAGAAGAGAAGGGGACAGGAGAGGATGTGATGGCTGGATGGCATCACCGACTCCATGGACATGAGTTTGGATAAACTCCAGGAGTTGGTGATGGACGGGGAGGCCTGGCATGCTGCAGTCCATGGGGTCCCAAAGAGTTGGACATGACTGAGTGACTGAACTGAAATCAACTCAACTGATTATTATTGAATAGACATTAAATTTTTTCAAATGCTTTCCTTGTGTCAATTTGATAATTTTCTTCTGTTTTATTAATATTATGGGTCACAATAATTGATTTGTATATTTTGAAACACCTTTGTATCCCAGGTTATAGATACAAAAATGCTCAGTTAAATATTAACAAACTAAATTCAGCAACACACTAAGGAGATCATTCACCAGGATTAAGTGGGATAGATACCTGGGATACAAAGATGTTTCAAAATATACAGATCAATTTTTGTGATCTGTAATATTAATACTTTTATGTCATTTTCTGGTTTATCAGGATATTACTGGCCTTTAAATGAGTTTAGGAGTGTACACTCTTTTTCAGGTTTTAGAGTAGTTTGAGAAGTGTTGGCATTTGTACTTCCTTAAATGTTTGGGGAACCATGTGGTTTTGGCTTTTCTTTGTGGAGAGGTTTCTTATTACTGATTCACTCTCCTTACTATTAATCAGTCTATTCATGTTTTCTTTTTATTTTTTTCTGATACATTTTGAATAGGTTGTATGTTTGTTTTTTTCTAATTTTATTTTTTATTTTTAACTTTACAATATTGTATTGGTTTTGCCATATATCAACATGAATCCACCACAGGTATATATGTGTTCCCCATCCTGAACCCTCCTCCCTCCTCCCTCCCCGTACCATCCCTCTATATCGTCCCAGTGCACCAGCCCCAAGCATCCAGTATTGTGCATTGAACCTGGACTGGCGACTCGTTTCTTATGTTTTTTTTAAGAATTTTTCCATTTATCCTTGTTACTCTAGTCTGTTGTTATATAGTTTCTCACAGTAGACTCTTGTGATTCTTGGTAATTTTGGGGTACCTTTTTAATTTATAACTTTGCTGATTTGGATAACCTCTTTTTCCTTTATAAGTCTAGCTAAAGTTTTGTAAAATTTGTATCTCTTCAAGAAACCAACTCTTAGTTTCATTCAGCTCTTTTCTATTGTTCTCCTGTTTTCTATTTCATTTATTTTTGTTCTAATCTTTATTATTTCCTTCCTTCTCTCTTTGTTCTCAACCATTCTTTTCTATTTTCTAGATTTTTTTAGCCATACAATTAGGTTATTTTTAGGATCTTTCATATTTCTTAATGTAAGCATTTATTGCTAGAGAAGGAAATGACAACCCACTCCAGTGTTCTTGCCTGGATAAACCCATGAGCCTGGCATTCTACATCCATGTGTTCACAAAGATTTAGATGCAACTTAGTGACTCAACAGCAACAATAAAGCATTGATTGCAATAAACTTCCCTCTTAAAACATTATTGACTGGAGGAGTTTTGCAGAAACTAACTCATGTGGTAGGTGATTTGTTTCATAAGTGAATATTGAAATGTCTCTAGTAAATAACATTTGAGGAACAAAAGACATATTAATACATCTCTGCTCAATAATGTACTAAATTATTACATCCTATTTTAAGCTAAAAACTTCAAGAGCATTTCTAACTTTACACTGCTACTTCTCCTTCCCCTTACATTTTAGGTACTGACATGTATTCACGTATTTTTACACTATTTATCCAGTACCAGATATTTGTAGTAATGGTTATTGGGTGAGTTTGTAGGATTATGGATATGTTTTTCCACCTGTGCATGGCAGAAGAACTAGTTCCAAGCCAGGCAAGGCTCTTTGTTTGTGGTCTTGACTCAAGCTAACCCATGAAGGACAGGGAAGCCGGGCATGCTTCAGTACATAGGGTTGCAAAGAGTTGGACACAACTTAATGACTGAACAGCAACAACCCATGCCTGAAGGTCCCTGCCCAAACATGGCCACTGACTTTGCTGTGAAGTCCATCAGCTCTGCTTGCAGGACTTCTCTGCTCAAGTGTTGCTTGGCTACATCTATTTTCAGGTATTGTGGCCAGGTCTTCAGGTTGGGCAGGACTCAGAGCTATACTCAGCTGTGGGTGGGGTTAGGAATTAGGTCCCTTGTCTTAATGGAGTGGTGGAATCCTCTGCACTTCCAATAGCTCTTTGAGGTCTTGACTCAAGCTGACCACCTCCTTAGGTCCATGGCTGAACAGTGCAACTCACTTTGCTCTGTGGGTGATCAGTTCTATAAGTTCCACTTTGCTAGGGCATTCCTGGGATATGCTAGAGCAGCTTCCAGGTATTGTTACCTGCCTTTCTGTTCAGAAAAGACTGGGAGCTACACTGAGCTGTGTGCCAGGCTATGATCAGCTCTCCTGCCTGGGTGAGGACAGACCAGGGTCCACGGCTGACAAGGCATTTTGTTTAAAACAGAACTGAACCCTGCCCAGTTCCCTGGCTAGAGCATGCCGTCACCTTGACCTTGTAGATGAACAAAGCCACTGGTTGGGGCTGTTTGAGTGCTGAAGGTAGGAACTTGGTCTGCCAAAATCCAAGTGCTGGCTGTTACAAGTCTCTCCCACTGTTCCATCAAAATCATATTTCCAGTGTTCTAGCCATGCAGATTTCTCTGTAATCCCTATGGAAGGAGACTGGAGTGAGGGCTCCTGAGAAGAAACCACAGCACTGGTGGAAGTGGATGTTCCCACTGGGATCTCTTCACCCACTGAAGAAACTCTAGGCTCAGAGAAGACCTCTCAGCTCAGCATTGCATAGACCTGGGGAGGAGAAATGTGATCAGTGTGTAGCAGCGACTTCTGCCAGTCTCTCTTGGTCTCTGTGGTGCATGTGGTGGTATGTCAGTCTCACCCCTATGTTCTGGGATTTTCTCAGTGGGGTCTTGATCATAGAAAGTTGTTAACTGTTCTTGGAAGCAGGAGAAAGGTCAAAATCAGTATGTATTGCCATCTTGGTAATGCCAATTCAAATGTTAGGAATTTTACAGGAAAGCTAAGTTTAAAATGAAGGCCTTAGAATTCATTCTAAAAAGAATGACTAGATCAATGAAATAAAAAGTCTTTCCTATAAGGGAGTTTCTAGGTTAAAAAAAAAAAAAAGTCTTTCCTAAAAATATATATTTCAGATTTCAGAAATGCAAATCTTATTTAGGCTCTGAGTGTCTTTATTACCCAAGTAAACTTAAAGTGAATCTTACTTGAATTGTTTTCAACTATAGGACAAAATATATTTTGTTGTATGTAGTGAAAAGAGAGTCCTTCTAGTTCTAGAGAAAAAAGATACCTTAATGATAGCTTTAATTAGTCTATGAAACGTACCTAGATAGATTTTTGTGATTTCTGATCTTTAGTTTTTAATTTCTGCTTTGAAACTGTGACACTGACTTGGGTATAAGTCTTTGGTATAGAGATAATACGGTCAATCTTACTCTGATTTCTGCCTTTGCTTTTGCTTAATAGCAGATGTTATCCAGGAAAGAAATGTCAACAAAAGTAAAAGGAAATAAAGATAGTATGCTGTTAGGGTTAGATTTACAGCAACATTATACTAATTTTGAGACGACTTGGAAAATGATGATAAAAATAATTTAATTCCATAAAAATGATTAAGATATGAAAAAAACTAAGAAATGCTATAGATTGCATGCAAAGGATGCTGAAGTACAAAGATGCCTATGACCAAGTGGGCTTCTATGTTCCTCTCAGCTTGACTGAACTTTAGACAGGTTGCCTCCTATCTCTAGGTCCCTGACCTCCCACTGACCAAAAGCCTTATAGAATTCAGATGACTTAACTACAGAGATCCCTCTCCTCTCTTTCCTTGAAGCATTTATTTAAATATCTTTTAATTATAACTTTTCTCTGCCCCTTTTAATGTAAATATTTTTAAAGCCTCTGCCAGCTTTATAACCCAGGAATATGTTTTCTCAGGGACTCGAGAGGACCATCTCTTAGAAATATAAACACTAGGAAAGATACTGCTCCTATTTTTAATTTCTATAGGAGGACAGGAGCCTAACTTTGGGGATTTCCATACAAATTCCAAACTATTTGTGTCATAAAGATATAAAAGTCTATTTTCTATGGATAAAACCAACCACCTAACACAGATAGTCACCTTAACCAACTGAATTTAGGATAAACTATGTGTAACAAATGATGCTGTGAAGCCTTTTTACTTGAGAACTATTATAGCTATCATTGCTATTTAAATCATGTACCTAATGGGTTTTATCTGCTTAGCTATATAGAAGGGTACATTTCTCTCTGTCTTTATTATCTCTTAGTGGATTGCCTGTGATAGGGAACACATTCTGGTTTAATGCTTATTGCATAAAAAAGAAAAATCTTTATTGTCTATGTTTGTCATGAATTTTCCTGAGTTGGGGGGAAATTTTTGGTTTTGTTTATATTTCTGGTGATGGGGGACTAGATGTCTGGAAACCACTGAATTGATTAGATCAGCTAATCATACACAAAACAGTCAGGAAAGAGACCATGAATTAAATACAATATTTAGTTCTCCATTATTTTTAAATAGTAGCTAAATGGACCATCCTCTCGAAATTCAAGATCTTACTGTTGAATAATCATGGGTAATATGGGCTCTAAAATTCCATACAGTTATAATATATGAGAAGTCAGAACTGGTGCCTGCAGATATTTCTTTGAAGAGCTAATGACTCCGTCATATTTGGAATGAATTAATAGAATCAAGTTATTAATACCTAAGGATTGTTCCCATGATTTGGATAAATTAATACATTTGCTGGGGTTTTTAGACAGAAATTATCCCAAGCAAATGAATGACTGGTTCTAAGGGATGAAAATCATTCTATGGGGGGCTGGGGGGCAGGGAACCTATTTAGATAGAAGAAAAGATGGAGGAAAATGAAAGAAGAAATATGAGTTAAAGGCACATTCCCTTTCACAGAACTTTTCACCTTTCTCTGTAGTGCCCACGGCTTCCCCTGCATCTCTTTATCCCTCCTTCCCTTGCACTGACCCTAGGGAAGCATGGGGGTTGAGCTCTTACAAGAGTGTTCTCTTCATTAGTAGGTTTCCCTACAGAGGAGGATGAGGGCAGAGCTTCTTCAGCTGGTGATGATATGTCTTCTTTTTGAGAACACAGGTTTGTGCACCTCATGGCCTAGTCCTCAATCCTCTTTACACCTTAGTACAGATTCTACCTTCAAGAGTCTCTTCTCATCCCTACACCACGTAGCTAGGAAAGTAATTATGACAAGGAAACCTACTTAGGGAACAACGGATAACTTGGATGGATGAACTTGCACCTATACAAGGGCAACAGGAAGGAGAGTTGCTACACTAGTCACTTTGGAAAGGGCAAACAAATAAAATTTTAAAATAATGACTGTTAAAATGAAAGGCCTCTTGATGAAAGTGAAAGAGGAGAGTGAAAATGTTAGCTTAAAACTCAACACTCAGAAAACTAAAATCATGGCATCTGGGCCCATCACTTCATGGCAAATAGGTGGGAAAACAATGGAAACAGTGACAGACTTTATCCTTTTGGGCTCCAAAATCACTGCAGATGGTGACTGCAGCCATGGAATTAAAAGGTGCTTGCTCCTTGGAAGAAACATTATGACCAACCTAGACAACATATTGAAAAGCAGAGACATTACTTTGCTAACAAAGGTCCGTCTAGTCAAGGCTATGGTTTTTCCAGTGATCGTGCATGGATGTGAGATTTGGACTATAAAGAAAGTTGAGCGCTGAAGAATTGATGCTTTTGAACTGTGGTGTTGGAGATGACTCTTGAGAGTCTCTTGGACTGCAAGGAGATCCAACCAGTCCATCCTAAAGGAAATCAGTCCTGAATGTTCATTGGAAGGACTGATGTTGAAGCTAAAACTCCAATACTTTGACCACCTGATGTGAAGAGCTGACTCACTGGAAAAGACCCTGATGCTGGGAAAGATTGAAGGCAGGAGAAGAAGGGGACGACAGAGGATGTGATGGTTGGATGGCATCACTGCATCAATGGACATGAGCTTGGGTAAACTCTGAGAGTTGGTGATAAACAGGGAGGCCTGGTGAGCTGCAGTCCATGGGGTCGTAGAGTCAAACACGACTGAGTGACTGAACTGAATTGAAAACGATGGGAAACCAACATGCCACATAACTTAAAGTTTATCATCTCAGTATGAGGAAAACTCTGTCTTCCTATTTGGATTGCCAGCAAAGCCAGTGCCTTTGAAAAGCTACCCAGAATCACTGGCTGATTCAGTGCTGTTCTCACGAGCTGTTCTCATTCACTTCAAGGCTTCTTTGCCTATACCACAAATATTTGCCCAAGTACACCATGTTTTAGTTTACAAAAGCACACCTGGGAATGTGCACTGACAACTGCATTAGAATGCTGTGGAACTGTGAAATCCACAGACTTTGCTCCCTTGCCAAAGCAAGCACATTGCAATATAAGAGATCACTACATTAAGATATACAATAAAAGGGTATGGGAATGAAGGAACCCAAACATCTGCCACTATCCCACAACTGTGACAAACAGAAGGGCATTAGGGACACATAAGAAGGGGTTGCTAACAGCCTTCCCTGAATGCCTTGCACTAAAAGTAAACTGGGAGAAGTTATAGCATTGTAACTGCTTCAAAAATCTACTGATTTTGATTAAGAAAAATATAATTAACACCACCTAAAAAAGAAGAAATGCAAAAAAGCAAAATGGCTGTCTGGGGAGGCCTTACAAATAGCTGTGAAAACAAGAGAAGCAAAAAGCAAAGGAGAAAAGGAAAGATATAAACATCTGAATGCAGAGTTCCAAAGAAGAGCAAGAAGAGATAAGAAAGCCTTCCTCAGCGATCAATGCAAAGAAATAGAGGAAAACAACAGAATGGGAAAGACTAGGGGTCTCTTCAAGAAAATCAGAGATACCAAAGGAACATTTCATGCAAAGATGGGCTCAATAAAGGACAGAAATGGTATGGACCTAACAGAAGCAGAAGATATTAAGAAGAGGTGGCAAGAATACACAGAACTGTACAAAAAAGATCTTCACGACCCAGATAATCACGATGGTGTGATCACTGACCTAGAGCCAGACATCCTGGAATGTGAAGTCAAGTGGGCCTTAGAAAGCATCACTATGAACAAAGCTAGTGGAGGTGATAGAATTCCAGTTGAGCTATTCCAAATCCTGAAAGATGATGCTGTGAAAGTGCTGCACTCAATATGCCAGCAAATTTGGAAAACTCAGCAGTGGCCACAGGACTGGAAAAGGTCAGTTTTTATTCCAATCCCAAAGAAAGGCAATGCCAAAGAATGCTCAAACTACCGCACCTTTGCACTCACCTCACACACTAGTAAAGTAATGCTTAAAATTCTTCAAGCCAGGCTTCAGCAATACGTGAACCGCGAACTTCCTGATGTTCAATCTGGTTTTAGAAAAGGCAGAGGAACCAGAGATCAAATTGCCAACATCTGCTGGATCATGGAAAAAGCAAGAGAGTTCCAGAAATACATCTATTTCTGCTTTATTTACTATGCCAAAGCCTTAGACTGTGTGGATCACAATAAACTGTGGAAAATTCTGAAAGAAATGGTAATACCAGATCACCTGATCTGCCTCTTGAGAAATTTGTATGCAGGTCAGGAAGCAACAGTTAGAACTGGACATGGAACAAAAAACTGGTTCCAAATAGGAAAAGGAGTATGTCAAGGCTGTATATTGTCACCCTGGTTATTTAACTTATATGCAGAGTACATCATGAGAAACGCTGGACTGGAAGATGCACAAGCTGGAATCAAGATTTCGGGAGAAATATCAATAACCTCAGATATGCAGATGACACCACCCTTATGGCAGAAAATGAAGAGGAACTCAAAAGCCTCTTGATGAAGGTGAAAGTGGAGAGTGAAAAAGTTGGCTTAAAGCTCAACATTCAGAAAACGAAGATCATGGCATCCGGTCCCATCACTTCATGGGAAATAGATGGAGAAACAGTGGAAACAGTGTCAGACTTTATTTTTCTAGGCTCCAAAATCACTGCAGATGATGACTGCACACATGAAATTAAAAGACGCTTACTCCTTGGAAGGAAAGTTATGACCAACCTAGATAGCATATTCAAAAGCAGAGATATTACTTTGCCAATAAAGGTTCGTCTAGTCAAGGCTATAGTTTTTCCTGTGGTCATGTATGGATGTGAGAGTTGGACTGTGAAGAAGGCTGAGCACTGAAGAATTGATGCTTTTGAACTGTGGTGTTGAGAAGACTCTTGAGAGTCCCTTGGACTGCAAGGAGATCCAACCAGTCCATTCTGAAGGAGATCAGCCCTGGTATTTCTTTGGAAGGAATGATGCTAAAGCTGAAACTCCAGTACTTTGGCCACCTCATGCGAAGAGTTGACTCATTGGAAAAGACTCTGATGCTGGGACGGATTGGGGCAGGAGGAAAGGGGACGACAGAGGATGAGATGGCTGGATGGCATCACTGACTCGATGGACGTGAGTCTGAGTGAACTCCAGGAGTTGGTGATGGACAGGGAGGCCTGGAGTGCTGCGATTCATAGGGTTGCAAAGAGTCGGACACAACTGATCAACTGAACTGAACTGAACTGATATATATATATATATATATATATATACACACACATATGTGTGTGTATATACATATATATGTGTCTGTGTATATATATAGGGTTAGTCAAGAAGGTCATTCAGGATTTTCATAAGATCTTAAAGAAAAAAAAAAAAATTGAACTTTTGGTCAATATTGTTAATATTTTTTTCCATTGTGATTTTTCAGAGGTAGTTGAACATATCCTGTGATATGTAGAAGCACCTTGTTGAAGTGGCCCTATGGCCTGGCTCTAGCCGTTCCTAGCAAATTCTGGAAGTGGACCTGCCTGGTCTAGTGGGGGCCCTTATCATTCCTATATATTATAGTTTGCATTTGTTAATCTAAGCTCCCAATTCTTCCCTCCCCCACCCATCTTCCCACTTAGCAAACACAACTCTGTGTTCTATATCCGAGTGTTTTACAAACTGGTTTTGGAATGTAGAGATATTCTCCTATCAGTTTCCTAGGCTGAAGAGATTGCCTCTGGGATCACAGTTAAATGGAGCTGGAGCTGATCACATACCTAGTGCTGGGTCTGCAGCGTGGCCTGAAGTTGACAGCCATTTGCCTGGGTCTTGGGTAGGTGTGGATCATTCCTTGTTCATTGCAGGTGGGGCTGACTGCAGGCCCGTCTTCAGAGGGCTGCTGCTGAGACAAGAGTATGCAGAGTCTATAAACAGTGAGACTTACTAGATTTGTGGATAGCATGGCTCCTGCTGGGTCCCTGGAAGGGCCTCCACTAGACCAGGCAGGTCCACTTCCAGAATTTGCTAGGAAAGGCTGGAGCCAGGCCATAGGGCCACTTCAAGATGCGCTGTCTGACACATCAGCAGGTCTGCCTCCATTGGCATTAACAGGTATGTCTCCCGGGATTTTTGGGTGAATTTGATAGCTCCCAGATCATATCTGAGAGCTGTTGGAGCTGGGTCACAGGATGCTTCAGAGCCGATAGGTAGGGCTAAAATCAGTGAGCTTGTTACCTAAAGAAAGAGCAGGCATTACTGCTCTTGAGTCTCTTGGAGATAATGCTGATGACAGGTAAAACAGGGCTGTAACTGAATCCAGGGGGGACAAAAGTATTTATGGAGCTGTAGCCAGGACCATGGTCATCGACCCTGACACCTCGATGTGAACCTGCCTTCTCAAAACAATCCTCCTTGTTCTTGAGCTCCACCTGGATTTGGCAGCCTCCTATCTGGACACTGTTACTCTCACAAAGGCCCTTTAGTCTGTGGATGGCTGTCAAATTATGGTTACTTGAAAGGGGATACAAGCAGGGGATTTCTTCTATTGCCATTTTGCTTGTGTCATTCCCCAAATCCCTATGTCTTTAATATTATGGACTCTCATGGTTCAATCAAAACTTCATTATAGTTTGATTTATGAAACTAAATATTAGTTATGGCTAATATATCAGATCGTAAAGTGCTTTCTACACAAAAAAAATCTTTTTTTTTTTTTTTTTCACTTGAAAAACTCCAGTTACTGGTTGAGGATTTAGGGGACATAAGTGGGACATTTACACAAGAAGCATGTATTTAATATGTATTCATATCAACTCCTCATTATTGGAGGATAGATGACTTTTAAAGCAATACCAGTTCTAATTTTTTCCACTTTATATAGCTATCAAATATCTTCATAAAAATATAATCTATAGGAACTGTATGCTGTGATATATAGTGAAGATATTGAGTAGAAAGACTATAATGACTTCACTGATTTCAATTATACTTCTCTCAAGAATTACAGTCTGCATAAATTTAGAAAAAATTTTTAGAAATTATACCTCATACATTTATGTCAAAGTATATTTTTGGTAAAATTATGAAACCTGAAATAATTTTTAAACAGTCAGAGATAACACTATATATTTTTTAATAATTCAGATTTTAGAATGCTAGGTTGAATAATGAACATATATGCCATATGTACTACCGGCTTTTCTGTCTTCAGAAAGTCACACATCAAATTTGAGCAAAATTTCTCACTCCATAAAGTAGAGGTACCTTGCAGGAGTATTTGGAAATCAATTATATGATGTGTGCTATTGTCTAAAACATTATCGTTAGTGCATACATTTTAAATTAATTTTGGTGGCAGTAATTTCTGTTTATTAAAGTTTATAATTTTAATGACCAAATTTTTAGTGGCTATGAAAGTGAAATAAAAGTGCAATTGCTCAGTTGTGTCCAACACTTTGCGACTCCATGGACTATACAGTCCATGGAATTCTTCAGGTCAGAATACTGAAGTGGGTAGCTGGCTAACAGAGTTTTGCAAGAGAATGCACTGGTCATAGCAAACACTCAATTCCAATAACATAAGAGAAGACTCTACACATGGACATCACCATATGGTCAATACCAAAATCAGATTGATTATATTCTTTGCAGCCAAAGATGGAGAAGCTCTATACAGTCAGCAAAAACAAGACTGAGGCCTGACTGTGGGTCAGATCATGAACTCCTTCTTGCCAAATTCAGACTTAAATTCAGGAAAGTAGGGAAAATCATTAGACCATTCAGGTACGACCTAAATCAAATCCCTTATGATTATACAGTGGAAGTGAGAAATAGATTCAAGGGATTAGATCTGATAGCCTGAAGAGTTATGGACAGAGGTTCATGACATGGTACAGGAGGCAGGGATCAAGACCATCCCCAAGAAAAAGAAATGCAAAAAGGCAAAATGGTTGTCTGAGGATCCCTTACAAATAGCTGAGGAAAGAGGAGAAGCTAAAGGCAAAGGAGAAGGAAAGATATACGCTTTTGAATGCAGAGTTCCAAAGAATAGCAAGGCAAGATAAGAAAGCCTTCCTCAGTGATCAGTGCAATGAAATAGAGGAAAGCAGTAGAATGGGAAAGACTAGAGATCTCATCAAGAAAATTAGAGATACCAAGGGAATAGTTCATGCAAAGATGGGAACAATAAAGGACAGAAATGGTATGGACCTAACAAGAGCAGAAGATATTAATAAGAGATGACAAGAATACACAGAACTATACAAAAAAGACTTTCATGATCCAGATAACCAACACAGTGGGATCACTCATGTACAGCCAGACATCCTGGAATGTGAAGTCAAGTGGGCCTTAGGAAGCATCACTATGAACAAAGCTAGTGGACGTGATGGAATTCCTGTTGAGCTATTTAAAATCTTAAAAGACGATGCTGTGAAAGTGCTGAACTCAATACGCCATCAAATTTGGAAAATGCAGCAATGGCCACAGGACTGGAAATGGTCAGTTTTCATTCTAATCCCAAAGAAAGGCAATGCCAATGAATGCTCAAACTACCGCACAGTTGCACTCTTCTCACACGGTAGTAAAACAATGCTCAAAATTCTCCAAGCCAGGCTTCAACAGTACGTGAACTGTGAACTTCCAGATGTTCAAGCTGGTTGAACTGAGCCTTCCCTTCTCCAGGGCATCATCTCAACCAACGGATTAAACCCAGGTTTTCCACGTTGCAGGCAGACTGTTTACCAGCTGGGCCAGAAGGGAAGCTAGCAATTGTATGGTTCAGTCTAAAACAGTAAATTTAAAGTGCCTGTCAGTTCAGTTCAGTTCAGTCACTCACTTATGTCTGACTCTTTGTGACCCCATGGACTGCAGCACACCAGGCTTCCCTGTCCATCACCAACTCCCGGAGTTTACTTAAACTCATGTCCATTGAGTCGATGATGTCATCCATCCATCTCATACTCTCTTGTCTCCTTCTCCTCCTGCCTTCAATCTTTCCCAGCATTAGGGTCTTTTCATATGAGTCAGTTCTTCACATAGCAGGCTGAAGTATTAGAGTTTTCAGGTACAGCATCAATCCTTCCAGTGAATGTTCAGGGTGGATTTCCTTTAGGATGGACTGGTTGGATCTCCTTGCAGTCCAAGGGACTCTCAAGAGTTTCCTCCAACGCCACAGTTTAAAAGCATCAATTCTTTGGTGCTCAGTTTTCTTTTTAGTCCAAATCACTCATCCATATATGATTACTGCAAAAACCATAGCTTTGACTAGATGGACCTTTGTTGGCAAAGTAACGTTTCTGCTTTTTAATATACTGTCTAGGTTGGTCATAACGTTTCTTCCAAGGAGCAAGCACCTTTTAATTTCATGGCTACAATCCTAATCTTCAGTGATTTTGGAGCCCAAAAAGATAAAGTCTGTCACTGTTTCCATTGTTTTCCCATCTATTTTCCATGAAGTGATGGGGCCAGATGCCATGATATTAGTTTTCTAAATGTCAAGTTTTAAGCCAACATTTTCACTCACCTCTTTCACTTTGATCAAGAGGCTCTTTTGTTCTTCTTCACTTTCTGTCATAAGGGTGGTGTCATCTGCATATCTGAAGTTGTTGTTTCTCCCGGCAATCTTGATTCCAGCTTGTGCTTCATTCTGCCAAACGTTTATGATGATGAACTCTGCATATAAGTTAAATAAGCAGGCTGACAATATACAGCCTTGACGTACTCCTTTCCCTATTTGGAACCAGTCTGTTGTTCCATGTTCAGTTCTAACTGTTGCTTCCTGACCTGCATACAGGTTTTTCTGGAGGCAGGAGGGTGGCCTGGTATTCCCATCCCTTGAAGAATGTTCTGCAGTTTGTTGTGAACCATGCAGACAAAGGTTTTGGCATAGTCAATAAAGGAGAAATAGATGTTTTTATGGAACTCTCTTGCTTTTTTGATGATCCAAAGGATGTTGCCAATTTTATCTCTGGTTCATTTGTCTTTTCTAAATCCAGCTTGAACATCTGTAAGTTCATGGTTCACATGTTGTCGAAGCCTGGCTTGGAGAAGTTTGACCATTACTTTGCTAGTGTGTGAGAAGAGTGCAACTGTGCAGTAGTTTGAGCATTCTTTGGCATTGCCTTTCTTTGGGATTGGAATGAAAACTGACCTTTTCCAGTTCTGTGGCCACTGATGCATTTTCCAAATTTGCTGGCATATTAAGTGCAGCACTTTCACAGCATCATCTTTTAGGATTTGAAATAGCTCAATGGGAATTCCATCACCTCCACTAGCTTTGTTCATACACTTAGTGTTCAAGTTTATGCTTCCTAAGGCCCACTTGACTTTGCATTTCAGGATCTCTGGCTCTAAGTGTGTGATGACATCATCATGGTTATCTGGGTCATGAATATCTTTTTTGTATAGTTCTTCTGTGTGTCCTTGCCACCTCTCTTTATTTTTTTATTATTTTATTTTTTAACTTTACAATATTGTATTGGTTTTGACATATATCAACATGAATCCGCCACAGGTATACATGTGTTCCCCATCCTGAACCCTCCTCCCTCCTCCCTCCCCATACCATCCCTTTGGGTCGTCCCACCTCTCTTTAATATCTTCTGCTTTTGTTAGGTCTATACCATTTCTGTCCTTTATTGTGTCCATCTTTGCATGAAATATTCCCTTGGTATCTCTAATTTTCTTGATGAGATCTTTAGTCTTTCCCATTCTATTGCTTTCCTCTATTTCATTGCACTGATCACTGAGGAAGGCTTTCTTATCTCTCCTTGCTATTCTTTGGAACTCTGCATTCAAAGGTGTATATTTCCTTCTCCTTTGCCTTTAGCTTCTCCTCTTTCCTCAGCTATTTGTAAGGGATCCTCAGACAACCATTTTGCCTTTTTGCATTTCTTTTTCTTGGGGATGGTCTTGATCCCTGCCTTCTGTACCATGTCATGAACCTCTGTCCATAACTCTTCAGGCTATCAGATCTAATCCCTTGAATCTATTTCTCACTTCCACTGTATAATCATAAGGGATTTGATTTAGGTCGTACCTGAATGGTCTAATGATTTTCCCTACTTTCCTGAATTTAAGTCTGAATTTGGCAAGAAGGAGTTCATGATCTGACCCACAGTCAGGCCTCAGTCTTGTTTTTGCTGACTGTATAGAGCTTCTCCATCTTTGGCTGCAAAGAATATAATCAATCTGATTTTGGTATTGACCATATGGTGATGTCCATGTGTAGAGTCTTCTCTTATGTTATTGGAATTGAGTGTTTGCTATGACCAGTGTGTTCTCTTGGCAAAACTCTATAAGCTTTTTTTCTGCTTCACTCTACTCCAAGGCCAATATAGCAGTTACATTGCAACTATTTGACTATAGAACAAAAAAAACAAGGATACATTACAACACACTAATTTTTGAATAGATATTGTCTAAAATAAAACATACGCAGTTGGTATATAAAAGATAATTTTTGCACCATGCTCTTTATGTACCAACTTTGGAAATAATAAGCCTAGTTACTAAGATATTCATTTTTTGTTTCTATTACTAAATTCTGCTATTTCAGAGGTAGTTATAGTATTTTATGTTTGATTTTAGATAGTCTAAAACATGAATTGATAGTCTAAGTCTCCTGTGTCCCTATAGATGTGTTTGTGATATAAATAACTGTTAAGTGGGCAAACATCTTTTTTTCAGTTATTTTACACTTAATGTAGATTAGATTATGTCTTTTTATTTATTAAGATATTAACCTTATTCTATGAAAAACTTTTGGTCTCAACTTAAATTTCATTAATTAAAAATTAAAGCATATATTTTCTCAGGTTCTAGATTGCCACAATCATTCCTATACATGCTAGTATTTTTAGAATTAAGTTTTGGGTCACCTTTCCTTTTTTAGGGCTTTTATAAACAATCTTTAACCATTATCCCAGGAATATAAATAATAATTTGGTAACTCTTCATATCCCTAATCCTGAATTGCCATTGGAGCTCCAGTTTCATATACATTCTACATGACCTCTATACCTAAGTGTCTAACAAAAAGTTCAAACAAAACTTTGTCAAAACAGAACACTTGATTCCATCCTTTGTCCTGAATTTCCACTAGATTCCATCTTGTGTCTTTGATCTCCACCACTATTTTTCTCATTTAAGAAAACGTCTCAGCTATGTATCCAGTTGCTGAAATCAAAATATAGAAGATTTTCAAGGAGTATCTCAAATATGGTTAAAAACTTGTTCAGAGAAGTTGAGATTATAGGGGACTTTCTTAAAGATTCAAAATTTGAAGGACAAAGTGAAAATTTCTAGGTAATATATAGATACAGTACCTAGAGAATATTTATTTTATGAGAATAAAATAGTGGTGGTGCAGACAGAGAAATAGGAAGAGTATGTGAGATAATAGGACTATATGAGATAAAACAATTCTAGAAGTTCTGGTTTCTTGTGATAAATAACATTAATGGACACAACGGTAGATTATTTACTAAACAGTCTGTGGTTATTTTCTTCCTATATCCATTTTGGTTTGAATATAACCTTGGGATTCCACTACTATTAATAATAATCTACTTACAGACTGTTTTTCAGATGGTTTTGTAACGTTCTGGTTAAAGGCATTTTAAGAAAATGACAACATACATTGTTAAACCTAGGTATCCACATGTGACCTAACAGGATACAACCATATCAGCCATATCAGCCCCAGTTGCCCCAGGTGACACCCCAGACAAGTGAGACAACCCAGCCAACATCAGCAAAGTTAACTTTTTGATGTTCTTCATATGACAACAGACATTTGAGGGGGTTCTTGAGACAAAAAAGATTTTCCAACTTAGTAAGGACTGACATGGAGATTCCCATAACTGTGAGTTAAATAAATTGTTTTGATTTAGCCATAAGTCTTATAAACATTAGTTTTACAATTAATGACCAATAGATGTACCGTGGATGTGGTCCTGATAAATTCATGATGGACAGTGGTGATAAGATGTGAATGTCAGATGGTGAGAAAGGTGGAAGTCTTGGTCCTCCTTAGACACTTCTGTGGATGTCTTGACTCTTAAAGATGAAAATGAAAGAGCCTGTAAAGGAATCTTACTCTGATCCCTTTAGAGTTTACTCTTCATCCTCTTGGTGTAGATTAGGGGAATTTTAAGAAAACTTATTTTATGTAGATCTTAATACATTCAATGGAAAAGATTAGGCCATTCTTATTTCTTTTGGTGTTTAAAATAAACTCTCTTAAAGAAATGGTGCTGAAAATAAATGTGCTTTGCTTCCTGAAGCTGAAACTCCAATGCTTTGGCCACCTGATGTGAAGAGCCAACTCATTGGAAAAGACCCTGATGCTGGGAAAGTTTGAGGGCCAAAGGAGAAGGGGGTGACAGAGGATGATATGGTTGGATGGCATCACTGACTCAATGGATATGAGTTTGAGCAGACTCTGGGAGATAGTGAAGGGCAAGGAAGCCTAGCTTGCTGCAATCCATGGGGTTGCAAAGAGTCAGACACAACTTAGCAACTGAACAATAACAAATAACAGTTTTAATATAGAAAAATGAAAACACTGACTAGCTCAAAATGTTAAACTTTTTCATCTCTTCATGGACAGGAGGAACAATATCACTTAAAATAGATTTGAGATTTGTAAATAGTTTTGATCAATGTATCAACACTTCTTGGACTTGTTCTTTGGAATCTATAGCTCACCCTTTCTCTCTTGTGTGGCTGAAAGTGAAGAACTTTGATATGAAGAAGTCACACAAGAGAAGGAAGCCAAACTTCAGAGTCATCACCAGGAGGGGATCTAGGAGAGTCCTGTGACCTGGAAATTGGTATGAGATAAAAAATTTATTGTATTAAGGAAATGAAATATTTGAGCAGTTTATTATAGCATCTAGTGAGTGTTATCCTGTTTAATATTTACTGTTTAATATAGTCAAAGCTATGGTTTTTCAGTAGAAGTATATGCATGTGAGAATTGGATCATAAAAAAGGCTGAGCCCCGAAGAATATACTTTTGAACTGTGCTGTTGGAGAAGACTCTTGAGAGTCCCTTGGACTGCAAGGAGATCCAACCAGTCCATCTTAAAGAAAATCAGTCCTGAATATTCATTGGAAGAACTGATCCTGAAGCTCCAATACTTTGGCCACCTGATGCAAAGAGTCTACTCATTGGAAAAGACCCTGATGCTGGGAAAGATTGAAAGCAGGAGAAGAAGCGGATGACAGAGGATGAGATGGTTGGATGGCATCACTGATTCAATGGACATGAGTTTAAGCAAGCTCCAGGGTGGTGAAGGACAGGGAAGTCTGGCATGTTGCCATCCATGGGGTCACAAAAAGTCCGACAAAAATGAGTGACTGAACAACAACAACAAACCTATTTAATAACGGCAAAATATTTTACATGACTCAAAATCTTTAAGTAGTACTGTTCTTGTATATCACTAGTTATTTCATATCCAAAGATAATTTCTTTTAAAAATGTCCAGATTTTATATTAAAATAATTAATTTTTAAATTAAAAAATCATATGCTACATTAAAATAATATGCTACATGGACATAACTATTTTATTTGCACTTTACTTCATTCTACTGCCTTTTAAACATTTCTATTGGCATACAGTTGCTTTACAATATTGTGTTAGTTTCTACTGTACAGCAAAGTGAACTGGCCATTCACATACATATATTCCCTCTTTTTGAATTACCTTCTCATTTAGGTCACTACAGAACATTTAGTAGAATTCCCTGTGATATACAGTAGGTTTTCATTTATTATCTATTTTAGGCATAGTATAAATAGTGTATCTATGTTAATCTCAGTCTGCCAATTCATCCCACCCTCCTTTCCCCCTTAGAGTCTATATGTTTGTTCTCTAAGATCATCTGTATCAAATTTTTCATATTCAACATATATGCATTAATATACTTTTCTGCCTTTTTTTCTGTATTATGTAATACAGTGTACAGGAAATGCAATCTGCATTGTTAGGGATGGAAGGCATGTCTTGCTTTACTAGATTCCTATTCTTATTGTGCATAGCTGCCTTTACATGAAGTAAGTGTGCTGCAGTTATAATTGCAAACTGAGTCTACTTATAGCTATGGTTTATAATTGGCATGCTTTCTTCCTGATTTGGAAAGTTAAAACCTATTGGGTAGGGATTTTATACAGTTTTTTACTGAAACTTACAAATCTGTCAGCGATACTGAAGAAACTGACAACACAGGTTTAAGAATTTTTTGAATGGCTTATACACTAGTGAACATTTTCCTAGAGTTGTTAAGTACAGAAATACTATACTGTCTGTGCTAAATAAAAATTAACTCTAGAACAGCTACGTCTAAGTTCACCTCCTAGGCTGACAGTTTTAAAGGAAGACCCTTCCGCTCTGGAACACGTGCTGAGATTTGTTGTAGGAACCTGGCATAGGAGCCAGCTTATATTTGCCTCCTTCTTGCTTGCCCCCTCTCTGGAGACAGCTTCCCCTGTGATGCCCACTCCCCACCCCCGCAGTGATGCTCCCATTAGTGAATAAGAAGTAGCACCTAGCATGTGTTCTTGCCTAGAAGCTTCAATCAGAATCAAACCAGGTCTTTGATAACTAACTTTGTATTTAAAAACACATAGTTAAAGGGCATGGTGTTCAGGGTGGAGAGAAGGTAGGAAGAATGGAGAGAGTAGCATGGAAACATATACACTACCATATGCAAAATAGATAGCCAACAATTTGCTGTATGACTCAGGGAACTCAAACCAGGGATCTGTAACAGCCTACAGAAGTTGGATGGGGTGGGAGGTGGGAGAGAGGTTCAATAGAGAGGGGACATACGTATACCTATGGCTGATTCATGTTGATGTATGGCAGAAATCAACACAATATTGTAAAGAAATTTTCTTCAATTATGTATATTATAGAAAGATATAGATAGATAGATAGATAAAGGAACAAATAGCACAAGGACATACTTAGACAAATTCTCAATATGGAATATTATCAAGGTAACGTATCTGTCTCTTTAAGAGTCACAGACATAATAAAAGGGGACACGATTTTTCTGGAGTAAAGTAGACTTGCATTTGATAACAGCACAGCAACAAAAATTAACTAAAAGTGAAACCAAAGAAAGAAGAGAAAGAAGGAATTGGTGAAACTGAAACATGATGCTCAGAAACTGCTCTTTGTCCATGATGACCTCTATTATGATAACTGGGGTTTGCATTCTCTAAGTATGAAGAAAGGATTTCACATCACATTAAAACATTATTTTTGCTACCTTTAACTATGTATATATACCTGTGGCGGATTCATTTTGATATTTGGCAAAACTAATACAATATTATAAAGTTTAAAAATAAAATAAAATTTAAAAAATTAAAAAATAAAACTAAACAAAAAATAATAAAATCAAAGGCAAAAATCTCAATTTTTCACATAATTTTGAAAAATATTTAGGCATGAAACAGTTTTGACTATGGTATTTGTAATGGATGCATCTATCTACCTAGCTACCTACACATTTTCTTATATATTAGGCTTTAAAATCTATTGATACCAGTTTGTACAATATAAACAAACAGACAAAATATGCCTAGTTGAACAAATTTGTGAAAAATATGTCCTTTTAAACATGTTTTCCCCTTTACAGATTGATATTGATCCTTGGCATGTCTTCGTATATTCTCTGGGTCAAATTTCTTTTCCTGAAATTGATGTATAAATACAGACACAAATGCTCCTACCAAATATCTTTTGGCCTTACCATTTTTAGAGCCAGTGCTCTTGATCTCTTCAATGATCTTCAAGAGATTTGCTAGTGCCAACATGACACTCTTTTACCAAAATACAACTATCCTGGAAGGACATAGTTTTTGAAACTCTACCCTTTTCCATCAAATTCTTACTGTCCTCAGATCAGCTTCTCAGCTACTTGACAGAAGGATTCATGTGATATTAATAAAATTATGGCATGACAGAATACAATGTGTGAGGGTTCTTAGGTGAGGAAGCCAGGCCTTGCTGAAAATACATAGGAAGGCTGCTAGCTCTGGTGGCTCCAAACACTGGCAAAGCAATAAGAGTGAGAGTTTTGATAAAATGCTTCCATGAACACATTATATAGAACATTTAACAAACATACATTTACAAAATAAAAGAGAAACAGAGGACCTTAGAAATAAATAAGAACATATATGATATTTCTAGGGTAGGAAGCATTATATGTACTCACATTTTTATAGACTGTTTCACTAACTACAGCTAGAAGATTTTGTGACACCAAGAGAAATATTCAGGAAGAGGGCCAGAGTTTATGAAAATACATCTATTCTCTTGCCATATGCTGGGTATTTATTAATAATATTATACACAACAGAAACACTTTCTCCTTTGCTGCTTTTGCTTATTATTTCCATCTGTCAAATGGGGATTCTCTGGGGTCAGCTGGAGAAAATTACTTCAGAGAGAATGTTGCTTATAAACCTCAAGTTATATGTTGTATACTCTGAAAGAAAGTTCTTTAATCACATTATAATTATGCTTTATTTATTGATTCAGAGCTGTTAAGGCATAATGCTCTTATAACAAATGTCTTAATTTAAATATTAATTTATTGAGAACATGCAAATTAGTAATTTTAAAAATATCTACTCTAGGATAAGGTTCTTTTAGTTGAATAACATGGTTATATTTAACTGTATATAGTAGATAATGAAGAATATGCTCATGGCTTTAACTGTTAGAATAGCATTTTAAAACTTTTTTTGACTTATAATTATGCTTTCTTAGTGAGGAGTATAAAGTTAAGGGAAACCTTGAAGAGACATTTGATAATAAAAAATAACTATCAGTTGTTGTCCATTGCCACATCAATAACATGTCTTATTTTTCATATATTCTAGGATAAATTTAAGGAGAGTTGGTAACATTTCATCCCATTGTTAGTTTAATAGACCTGTCATAATTGTCTTACCACCTGCTTACTTGCTCTTTGTCAAAGGTCTCAGAAGTGAATTTATAATTCTTAAGTGTAATTAGCCTTTGGGCTGTGTTATTCAAATTAAATGTGATTTAAAGTAAAAGGTCCTTATACATATACATGTGAATATGTTTGTATGTTTGTTTACATTTTGATATCTTTTTATTAGTGTCTTGAATCTTTTCTACCTCAAATAATAAAGATGTAGTTTTTAAAACTCAAATAATAAAATGTGTTTATGTACCACAGCTTTCTTATCCATTCATCTGCTGATGGACATCTAGGTTGCTTCCATGTCTTGGCTATTATAAACAGTGCTGCGATGAACATTGGGGTACACGTGTCTCTTTCCCTTCTGGTTTCCTCAGTGTGTATGCCCAGCAGTGGGATTGCTGGATCATAAGGCAGTTCTATTTCCAGTTTTTTAAGGAATCTCCACACTGTTCTCCATAGTGGCTGTACTAGTTTGCATTCCCACCAACAGTGTAAGAGGGTTCCCTTTTCTCCACACCCTCTCCAGCATTTATTATTTGTAGACTTTTGGATCGCAGCCATTCTGACTGGTGTGAAATGGTACCTCATAGTGGTTTTGATTTGCAATACACAATGGAGTATTACTCAGCCATTAAAAAGAATACATTTGAATCAGTTCTAATGAGGTGGATGAAACTGGAGCCTATTATACAGAGTGAAGTAAGCCAGAAGGAAAAACATAAATACAGTATACTAACGCATATATATGGAATTTAGAAAGATGGTAACAGTAACCCGGTGTACGAGACAGCAAAAGAGACACTGATGTATAGAACAGTCTTATGGATTCTGTGGGAGAGGGAGAGGGTGGGAAGATTTGGGAGAATGGCATTGAAACATGTAAAATATCATGTAGGAAATGAGTTGCCAGTCCAGGTTCGATGCACGATGCTGGATGCTTGGGGCTGGTGCACTGGGACAGCCCAGAGGGATGGTATGGGGAGGGAGGAGGGAGGAGGGTTCGGGATGGGGAACACATGTATACCTGCGGCAGATTCATTTTGATATTTGGCAAAACTAATACAATTATGTAAAGTTTAAAAATAAAATAAAATTAGGAAAAAAAACAAAACAAAACAAACAAAAAAATAAATAAAATGTGTTATATACATCTCCATGGGATATAAAGACACAAGAAAAGCACATTTATTTTTTCTAGCCTGTGATATGATTGTAAAAAGAATACTAGATGAAGATTTTATTTTATATTCACTAAGAAAGATAATTTGGCATTGTTAGCTTTATAATCTACATCTTATAATTTACAAATCTAGTTTCCCTTCAGGTTAGATCTTTGTGAAAAATAGTTTTTTTTTTCTATGATGTATCTTTATAATTACTATTTTCCCTTCTCATTATTTCATTTCACATATATCAGTTTGCAAATGACATGATAGTATATTTAGAAAATCCCAACAGCACCACCAAAAAACTAATGGCACTCACCAACGAAATTGGTAAAGAAGCAGGATACAAAATTAATATACAGAAATCTGTTTCATTTCTATACACTAATAATGAAAATAATGAAATTATAATATTCTTTAGCATCATACACAAAAAATAAACTAAAAATAGATTAAAAAGCTAAGTGACTGGATACTATAAAACTCTTACAGGAAGACAGGCAGAAAACTCTTCTGACATAAATCACAGCAATATCATTTTTGATCCATCTCCTAGAGTAAGGGAAATAAAAAAGCTAAACAAATGGGAACTAATTAAACTCAAAAGATTATTCACCCTAAAACATGATGTGAAGGTCACTCAGTCGTGTCCAACTCTTGCAACCCATTGACTATACAGTCCATGGCATTCTCCAGGCCAGAATACTGGAGTGGGTAGCCTTTCCCTTCTGCAGGGGATCTTCCCACCCAGGGATCGATCGGACCCAGGTCTCCCACACTACAGGTGGATTCTTTGCTAGCTGAGCCACAATGGAAGCCCTTTTCACCCTGAAGAAGATCATAGACTAAATGAAAAGACAATCTTCTGAATGGGAGGAAATATTTGGAAACAATGTAACTGACAAGGGATTAATCTACAAAATATACAAACAGCTCATGCAGCTCAATATGAAAAAAATAATACCCAATCAAAAAATAGGCAGAAATCTAAATAGAGATTTCTACAAAGAAGACATACAGATGGCCAATAAGCACATGAAAAGATGTTCAGTATCACTAATTATTAGAGAAATGCAAATCAAAATTATAATGAGACATCACCTCAGATTAGTCAGAATGGTCATCATTAAAAAGTACAAGTAATAAATGCTAGAGAGGATGTGGAGAAACGGACCCCTATAACACTATCAGTAGGAATGTAACTCGTTACATCTACTTTGGAGAACAGTATGGATATTGCTTAAAAAGCTAAAGATAGAGCTACCATATGGGTAGCAATCCCATTCCAGGGCAAATATCCAGAGAAAAAGTATAGTTTGAAAGGGCACATGCACCCAAATATATACTGCAGCACTATTTATAATAGTCAAGATAGGGAAGCAACCTAAATTTCCATAAACAGAGAAATGGATAAAGAAGATATCTCACCTATATGCAATAGAATATTCTTCAACTATAAAAAAGAATGAAATAATGTCATCTGTAGCAACATGGCTGGACCTAGACATTGTAACTGAGTGAAATAAATCAGAAAAAGGCAAATAATATATGATATTGCTTGTATGAAAATCTTAAATGATACAAATGACCTTATTTACAAAATAGAAAAAGACTCACAGATTTAGAAAACAAACATGTTTACTAAAGGGTAAATGTCAGGTTTTGGGGAATAAATTGGGAGTTTGGGATTGATACATACTCACTAATATTTAAAATAGGTAACCAACAAGGACTTACTGTATAGCACAGAGAACTCTGCTCAGTATTATGTAATAACCTAAGTGGGAAAATAATTTGAAAAAGAGTAGATTCATGTATATGTATAACTGAATCACTTTGCTGTACACCTGAAACTAACACAACATTATTGATCAACTATACTCCAATATAAAGTAAAAATTTTAAAAAGAATAAAAAAGAAAGACAAAACATCAATAGACTCAGATCTAGCCTAAGAAGAAAGAGAAGGGCAAATTAATCCAGAGTGGGCAGAAGAAAATGGGTAATAATTGTTAGAGCAGATATCAATGAAATTTGAAAACAAAAAATCAACAGGAAAAAATCAGCAAAACCAAAAAGCTGATTCTTTGGAAAGATTAATAAAATCAATAAGCCTCTAGCAAGGCTAACTATGAAAAAAAATTAAGAGAATGCAATTAATATCAGAAATGAAAACGCAAATATCTCTACAAATTCCATAGTAGTTAAAAGATAACCTAAGAACATTATGTACTTTAGCCCACAAATTTGAAAATCTAGATGAATCAATTTCTTGAAAGACACAATCTGCCAACACTTGCTGAAGAAAAGAACAATCTGTATAGGCCCATATCTATTAAAGAAATTGAATCAATAACTAGCAGCTACTGAAACAGCCTCAAATCTGAATGAATTCATTGGTGAATTTTACCAGACATTTAAGGAACAGGTTGCATCATAAATTCTAGCCATCTCACCATTCCAAATGCCTATTTCCTTCTCTTCAGATCCCTCTGCTTGGGCTTCTGCTCCTGTATCTCCATTAGAAAATTGACCCCAGGCAGGGAGAAGTATGTTTCAGCTAATGTTTCCTTTTTCTCAAAGATGATTTGAGTGTGCTGTGTGGTGCACAATACCTGTAAACAGTTATTTCATCAACTTCTATTTTCTTATATTACAGGAGAGGAAATCAAACAAACTATGGTCCTGGAGAAGAGAATGGAAACCCATTCCAATATTTTTGCATGGAGAATCCCATGGACAGAGGAACCTAGCAGGCTACAGTTCATGTGGTCTCAAAGAGTTGGACATGACTGAGAGACTAACATACACATCCACACACACACTATACTGTCTTATGTCTGGGATCCTTTCTCTTTATGCTCTCTAGGCTGATCATTTGTGCTATTTTGCTGTAATGTCCCTATTTCTGATCATCCTACACAATACCATACCTGTTTAGCCACTCCCAAACTCACTATTTTTCACATTCCTCATCTTAATATTTAAGAATGCACTCTAGGGTGGAGACGAAAGGTATAGGGTATGGAACAGGACTGCCAGAGTCTGTGTGTCAGTTTCAGTATTTAATGGGTAATTTTATTAAGTCATTCTTTGAGTCTTTGCTAACACTGTATACTTCAGTTTCATAATCTCCCAAATTAGAGATTATAATTATTGTACTTTTCACATTTCTATGACAACTCCCAAAGAAGGGCAATGCCAAAGAATGTTCAAACTACCATACAATTGCATTCATTTCACAAGCTAGCAAGGTAATGTTCAAAATTCTTCAAGCTAGGCTTTAGCAGTATGTGAACTGAGAACTTCCAGATATTCAAGCTGGATTTAGAAAAGGCAGAGGGATCAAAGATCAAATTGCCAACATTCGTGGGATCATAAAGCAAAGGAATTCCAGAAAAAGATCTACTTCTGCTTCATTGACTATGCTAATGCTTTTGACTGTGTGGATTATAACAGACTGGGGGAAATTCTACAAGAGATGGGCATACCAGATCACTTTACCTGCCTCCTGAAAAACCTACATGCAGGTCAAAGCAACATTTGGAACCATACATGGAACAACTGGTTCAAAATTGGGAAAACAGTACATTAAGGCTGTATATTGTCATGCTGTTTATTTAACTTATATGCAAAGTACATCATGTGAAATGCTGGGCTGGATGAAGCACAAATTGGAATCAAGATTTCCAGGAAAAATATCAACAACCTCAGATATGCAGATGATACCAGTCTAATGATAGAAATCAAAAAGGAACTTAAGAGCCTTTTGATGAGGATGAAAAAAGGAGTAAAAAAGCTGGCTTAAAACTGAACATTTGAAAAACTAAAACCATCCAGTCACATTACTTCATGACAAATAGATAGAGAAAAAGTAGAAACAGTTTTATTTTCTTGGGCTCCAAAATCACTGCTGACAGCAACTGCAGCCATGAAATTAGAAGACACTTAACTCTTGAAAGGAAAGCTATGATAAACCTACACAGCATACTAAAATGCAAAGAGATCACTTTGTCAAAAAGGTCCATATAGTCAAGACTATGTTTTTTCTAGTAGTCATGTACAGATTTGAGAGTTAGATCATAAAGAAGGCTAATTGCTGAAGAATTGATGCTTTCCAAGTGCGGTGCTGGCCAAGACTCTTGAGAATCCTTTGGACTGCAAGGAGATCAAATCAGTCACTCCTAAAGGAAATCAACCCTGAATATTCATTGGAAGGACTGATGCTGAAGCTGAAGCTCAAATACTTTGGCCACCTAATGCAAAGAGTCGAGTTGACTCATTGGGAAAGACCCTGATACTGAGAAAGATTGAGGGCAGGAGAAGGGGGTGATAGAGGAAGAGATGATTGAATAGCATCACTGACTCAATGAACATGAGTCTGAGCAAACTCTGGGAGATAGTGAAGGACAGGAAAGCCTGGTGTGCTGCAGTCCTTGGGTGCCAAAGAGACTTGACTTAGTGACTAAAAAAGCAACACATATGACAACTGGGGACATATCTATTAAGTATGTTATAACCAGAATCTAATAATATAGTGCTTTGAACACAATAGGAAATAATAAATGTTTCTAAGTGAACTCATGAATGTGTTTGAACAAATGCATCATTATATTCACTTAAGAGAAGAGAAGCGTATGTATTAATCACAGTGGAGTTACCAAACTAATGTCTCATTGGACATAAGAATCTGTGTCAGTTACATCAGAAATCGGTTGCCTTGCTTTTTTTCCTTAATACTTTTGAGATTTATTCATGTTGTTGTATCAGTAATTTTTTTTTTTTTTTTTTTTTACTGCGCAGTATTCCATTTCATGGATATAAACCAAGCTATCTGTTGAACATTTGAGTGGTTTCTACTTTTTGGTTATTGTACACAAAACTGCTTTTTGTGGATATGTTTTTACTTATTCTGGAAATGAAATTGTTTATCTGAAATGAAACTGCTGTATCTGTTTTCCAAAGTGGTATTAACTTTTAACACTTCTATCAGAAATATGAGTATTTTACTTGTTTTCCATCATTGCTAACCTTTGGTGTTCCCATAATTTTGTTAGTCTAGGTATTTTAGCATATTTTTTCAAATGGTATTAGTGTACATATCCTTGAGCACTAAAACTTGAGGATGTTTTCATGCGATCTGTGGCTGTTGATGCATATTCTTTGGTGATAATTCAAATATAATATGTGTGTCTATTCAAAAAGGAGAGATGACAAAATCAAGGATGCTGAGATAGCAAAGAGGCGATATCGCCATTTATTTATTTTTTTAAATACCTGTCTGAAAAACTATGGAAAATTAATTCTGCAGCTTCTCCCCCTTCCCCGCTATTTTAATACTTCGGTCTATTATTTTTAGCAATAGCGTTTTTCTTCTTTACAATGTTTATAGCTAAATAAGTGGTGCCTAAAAGGTGTCTTTTGGAGAAGGCAATGGCACCCCACTACAGTACTCTTGCCTGGAGAATCCTATGGACAGAGGAGCCTGTTGGGCTGCAGTCCATGGGGCTGCTAAGAGTCGGACACGACTGAGCAACTTCACTTTCACTTTTCACTTTCATGCACTGGAGAAGGAAATGGCAACCCACTCCAGTGTTCATGCCTGGAGAATCCCAGAGACGGCAGAGCCTAGTGGGCTGCCGTCTATGGGGTCGCACAGAGTCGGACACGACTGAAGCGACTTAGCACAGCAGCAGCAAAAGGTGTCTTTTACAAGTAAGGCTAATGCAGGCTAGCCCCAGATTTATTGAGTAGTTCTTTTAATGTTTATTTTAAAATAGGTAAATATAATAAAGTTGATAATGAAATTGTATAACTGAAAAAACAATGCACTGTTGCTGGATTGTCCTAGGATTTAATTATTTGTAAAGAATAAAATAAAGAAAAATTTAAGATTTATACTACATTTATGGTTGCAAGTCAAAACTATGATGAGGTACCACCTTATATTGGTCAGAATGGCCATCATTAAAATGTCTGCAAATAACAACTGCTAGAGAGGTGTGGAGAAAAGGGAAACTTCCTACACGTGGTAGGAGTGTAAGGTGGTGCAGCCACTGTGAAAACCAAAAATAGAATTCCATATGATACAGTAATCCTGCTCAGTACATATTCAGACAAAACTAGAATTCAAAAATATACATGCACCCCTACGTTCATAACAGCCTTATTCACAATAACCAAGATGTAGAAATAAGTGTTCATTGACAAGTGATTGGGTAAAGATGATGTAGTACCTATATGCAATGGAATACTACTCAGCCATAAGAAAGAACAAAATAATGCCATTTGCTGCAACATGGATACAAGTAAATATTATCACACTAAGTGAAGTAATTCAGAAAGAGAAAGACAAATACCACTTACCACTTATATTTGGAATCTAAAATATAACACGAATCTGTCTGCAAAATAGAAACAGACTCTTGGACATAGAGAACAGGTTTGTAGTTGCCAAGGTGAGAAGGAGTTGGAAAGGTGGATTGAGAGTTTAAGATTAGCAGATACAAGTTATTATATATAGGATGAATAACCAACAAGTTTCTACAGTATAGCACAGGGAACTACATTCAGTATTCTATGATAAATCATAATGGAAAAGAATATATATGTATAATTGGATGTCTTTGTACAGCAGAAATTAGCAAAAAATTGTAAATCAGTTATACTTCAGTAAAAAAAAAAATTAAAAAAATTAAACTACACTTAATCGATTGATACTCAAGATTAAAAATTTAAATAGTTACAAACTATATCATTCAAAAGAATTCCAGATATTTGCATTTTTGTGCTGTCTTTTATAGTTCTAAGTTATAACCTTCCCTTGTTACCATATTGTTATTATTTTTATTTGGCTATTTTAAATAGAATCCCACTTCGAATTACCATTTAACTAAAATAATGAAAATCTCACAACATATTTTACATTGAGGGGTTGTTAATGAGATAAAAATAATTTAATCATAGCAGAAGATTATTACATTCTTGAATTTCTTTAATAACACAATTTAATTCACTAAAATAATTAACATGATATTCCGAAAATTTGTCCTGTTCAGAGTGTTTTCTTAGAAATTGATATAATTATATACTGGGTGATTTAACTTCAACAGTTTAAGAGAACTGGTACTCATTTTATACTTGTGAATATTATTATTATAAGATATTGGGAGTTAAAGAATATATATTGATAAGTATGAGTGATGGATATTGGAGTGAAAATAAAAATATAATTTTTAATAAATTATTATAAAACATCCTAAATTTACTGAATAAATATGTTGCATGTGTGTATACAATTGTATAGAGCTTAAAAGTACTGAAAAGACTAAATGTAATAAAATATAGTGCATGAGAGGTCCATATTTCTTAAATTCTATTACAAATTTGAGTCAATATTTTAAAAATATTTATAATTGAAGGACTGTAATATTGTGATACGGAGAAGACAATGACAACCCACTCCAGCACTCTTGCCTGGAAAATCCCATGGACAGAGGAGCCTGGTAGGCTGCAGTCTATGGGGTCGCTGAGGGTCAGACACGACTGAACGACTTCACTTTCACTTTTCACTTTCATGCATTGGAGAAGGAAATGGCAACCCACTCCAGTGTTCTTGCCTGGAGAATCCCAGGGACGGGGGAGCCTGGTGGGCTGCCATCTCTGGGGTCGCACAGAGTCGGACACGACTGAAGTGACTTAGCAGCAATATTGTGATAAATGAAGTCCTTGACATATACACCCAAATTTGGTTGTTGAAAAGAGCAGCTGGAAGACTCTGTGTAAAACTTATCACTTGTAAGATTCTCTGCAGCAATTCCACTTAATGTTAGACCTTTGCTTTCCTGCTTATTGCAAGGATCCACAATTATCAGTATCTAGACTAATATACTATACATACTGGGAGACCTATAAATAAATGTGAAATAAATTAAAGTAGAATTGATTAACAAGCCTGTTCTTGTTTAAAAGTCACTTAAACAATTCTCTGTTCACCGAAACATACACTTATTTCAAGTTGATATTATAGTAAATGGTATGTTAAATAAAATTCTTTGGATATTTACTTAATTCCTGAAATGAAACTGCAAAAAATTATGAATTTCAAACTCACATCCATTGAGTTGGTGATGCCATACAACAATTGCGTCCTCTGTTGTCTGCTTCTCCTCCTACCTTCAATCTTTCCCAGCATCAGGTCTTTTCAAATGAGTCAGTTCTTCTCATCAGGTGGCCAAAGTATTGGAGTTTCAGCTTCAACATCAGTCCTTCCAAATAAATATTCAGGACTGATTTCCTTTAGGATGGACTGGTTGGATCACCTTGAATCCAAGAGACTCTCGAGAGTCTTCTCGAACACCACAGTCCAAAAGCATCAATTCTTTGGTGCTCAGCTTTCTTTATAGTCCAACTCTCACATCCATACATGACTTCTGGAAAAATCATAGCCTTGACTAGATGGACCTTTGTTGGCAAAGTAATGTCTCTGCTTCTTAATATGCTGTCTAGGTTGGTCATAACTTTCCTTCCAAGGAGCAAGCATCTTAATTTCTTGGCTTAAGTCACCATCTGTAGTACTTTGGAGCCCCAAAAGATAAAGTCTGTCCCTGTATCCCCGTCTATTTGCCATGAAGTGATGGGACCATATGCCATGATCTTAGTTTTCTAAATGTTGAGTTTTAAGCCAAATTTTTCAGTCTCCTTTCAGTTTTATCAAGAGGCTCTTTAGTTCTTCTTCACTTTCTGTCACAATGCTTCAATAGCTGTATATCTCAATTTTATCAGATCTGCATAGCTGAGGTTATTGATATTTCTCCTGGCAATCTTGATTCCAGTTTGTGCTTCATCCAGTCTGGCATTTCTCATGATGTACTCTGCATATAAGTTAAATAAGCAGGGTGATAATATACAGCCTTGATGTATGCCTTTCTTGATATGGAACCAGTCTGCTGTTGCATGTACAGTTCTAACTGGAGCTTATTGACCTGCATATTCCCATCTCTTTCAGAATTTTCCACAGTTCATTGTGATTCACACAGTCAAAGGCTTTGGCATAATCAATAAAGCAGAAATATATGTTTTTCTGGAACTCTCTTGCTTTTTCGATGATCCAGCAGATGTTGGCAATTTGATCTCTGGATTCTCTGTCATTTCTAAATCCAGCTTGAACACAGGGAAATTCACAGTTCACACACTGTTGAAGCCTAACTAGGAGAATTTAGAGCATTACTTTGCTAACATGTGAGGTGAGTACAATCATGCGGTAGTTTGAACATTCTTTGGCATTGCCTTTCTTTGGGATTGGAATGAAAACTGACTTTTTTCCAGTCCTGTGGCCACTGCTGAGTTGTCCAAATTTGCTGGCATATTGAGTGCAGCACTTTCACAGCATCATCTTTTACAATTTGGAGTAACTCAACTGGAATTCCTTCACCTCCACTAGCTTTGTTTATAATGATGCTTCCTAAGGGCCACTTGACTTTGCATTACAGGATATCTGGCTCTAAGTGAGTGATCACACCATCATGATTATCTGGGTCGTGAAGATCATTTTTGTATAGTTCTTCTGTGTATTCTTGCCACCTCTTCTTAATAGGTCCATACCATTTCTGTCCTGTATTGTGCCCATCTTTGCATGAAATGTTCCCTTGGTATCTCTAATTTTCTTGAAGAGATCTTTAGGCTTTCCCATTTTATTGCTTTCCTCTATTTCTTTGCATTGATCACCGAGGAAGGCTTTCTTATCTCTCCTTGCTATTCTTTGGAACTCTGTGTTCAAATGGGTATATCTTTCCTTTTCTCCTTTGCCTTTCACTTCTCTTCTTTTCTAAGCTATTTGTAAGGCCTCCTCAGACAACCATTTTGCCCTTTTGTATTTCTTTTTCTTGGGGATGGTCTTGATCCTTGCCTTCTATACAGTGTCACAAACCTCCGTCCTAGTTCTTCAGTTTTCTTTCTTTTTTTAAATTTTATTTTATTTTTAAACTTTACAATATTGTATTGGTTTTTGCCAAATATCGAAATGAATCCACAACAGGTATACATGTGTTCCCCATCCTGAACCCTCCTCCCTCCTCCCTCCCCATACCATCCCTCTGGGTCATCCCGGTGCACCAGCCCCAAGCATCCAGTATCCTGCATCGAACCTGAACTGGCGACTCGTTCATCTAAACCCCTGAGTCAGGCTCTCAACAGCCCAATATAATCCCCCCTGTTATTTCCTTACTTCATCTCTTTTTATGATTACCTGTCTTCTGATATGGGTAACTGCTTATTTCCTAACTCACACCTAGATTGTAAACTAATCAAGACAGAGATTATATATCTGGTTTGTTACAAATGTAAATGAACACCTAACTGGGTGTTTCTTCATAATGGGAATTTAAGATATTTTTGACTGAATGAATGAATACTGGTTGACAAACCAATAAGATACAAACTTCATGACCTACTAAGTAATTTAGACAACATCAGATCAGATCAGTCGCTCAGTTGTGTCTGACTCCTTGTGACCCAATGAATCGCAGCACACCAGACCTCCCTGTCCATCATCAACTCCCGGAGTTCACTGAGACTCACGTCCATCAAGTCAGTGATGCCATCCAGCCATCTCATCCTCTGTCGTCCCCTTCTCCTCTTGCCCCCAGTCCCTCCCAGCATCAGAGTCTTTTCCAATCAGTCAACTCTTCGTATGAAGTGGCCAAAGTACTGGAGTTTCAGCTTTAACATCAGTCCTTCCAAAGAAATCCCAAGGCTGATCTCCTTCAGAATGGACTGGTTGGATTTCCTTGCAGTCTAAATCTCCAACACCACAGTTCAAAAGCATCAATTCTTCAGCGCTCAGCCTTCTTCACAGTCCAACTCTCACATCCATACATGACAACAGGAAAAACCATAGCCTTGACTAGACGAAACTTTATTGGCAAAGCAATGTCTCTGCTTTTGAATATGCTACCTAGGTTGGTCATAACTTTCCTTCCAAGGAGTAAGCGTCTTTTAATTTCATGGCTGCAGTCACCATCTGTAGTGATTTTGGAGCCCAGAAAAATAAAGTCTGACACTGTTTCCACTGTTTCCCCATCTATTTCCCATGAAGTGACAACTTACACCATTTCAAATACTTGTGTCTTATTTTCAAGAATATTAAGCATGTGTAACAGAAAAAAAATTATCACTACATTTATATCATATAGCTCAATTTAACTTTGGTAAATATATGACTTTCAAAATCTGAATACTCCATTGCAACCTGCTTTTCTTCATTTCCTTTTAGAACATCTTCTACATTAACTGTTGCATGCTACTGTATGCTAGGTTGCTTCAGTCAAGTTCAATCTTTGCAATACTATAGCAGCCCTCCAGGCTGCTCTATCCAGGGGTTTCTCCAGCCAAGAATACTGAGTGGATTGCCATTCCCTTCTCCAGAAGATCTTCCCAACCCAGGGACTGAACCCACATCTCTTATGTCTCCTGCATTGGCAGGCAGGTTCTTTCATAATTTCAAAATGGATCTGCCATATTTTAAGTCATTCTAGGTTGTGCTAATGATATGGAAGAGCAGAAGCTTTGTGAGTTTTGGGATTTTATAATTAATTTGAGTGGTTTTGAATTATGGTTTTTTCATGGAGTCATTGGAGAGGCATAATATTATTTAAAGCCAGATGGCAGCACAATTTACATGCCTAGCAGGTGTAAAATCATTTCCAAGTGAAACATTTTTTAAAATGGTTTTGGTTCCCTTAAATAATTATCAATTCAAATAATGTCACTTTTTCTGACTTTATAAGTAACAAAGAAATGCTATATTAAATTGTTTGAAAACTGAAATAACATTGATCTTTTGGCAAGAAAGTTTATCAAAAATATGTTTAATGTTTAAATGGAAAAGTAAAAGATATCCCAAATAAATTACTTGAAAAGTAGAAGTTCCTGTATATGCTCCTCAAAAAGTAAAGCTATCTTTGTTATTTTACTTTGGTTATTTATTATTTTACTTCACTTATAACAGGTATTTATTATTATTGTTTAGATTCTCTGTGGAACCATGTTCTCAAAAATTATTCATCTTTATAGTGTATTTCTTTAAATACATTGTGTTTGCCATACATGAGCAAACAAGAAATTTCCAATTATTCTATTTATTGAATCTAAGATTACCTTGCTTCAAAGGATGCACTGATTTGTATAAATCATAGAAATGTCTTTTAACAAAATATATCACATTGAAGAAAACATTTTCTTGGAACATTATCTAAGTTGTTACAGATATGATCCAAGAAACTTACAAATTGCTTTAAAAAAGAAAGACAAGAACTACTATTCAGCAAAGGGAAAAGCAACAAACTATTATTCATATTCACTATATGGTTGATTATCAGGATAATGAAAGAAGCCAGATAAGAATATATGCTATGTGGATTTATTTATATAAAACTATAGAAAATCCAAACTAATCTATACTGGGTAAAACCACATCAGTGTTTTCCTAATGGGAGGGAAGTTCTGGAAAGGGAGAGAAAAGGAGGGTAAGAGGGCACTGTGAGGGTGCTAAATATATTCATGATTTTGATTGTGGTGATGATTTCATGGCTACGTCCATATGCCAAATGTGCATCAAATTATACACTCTAAGTTTGTACAGCCTCATTATATATCAATTATAACTCAGAATAACTACTAATGTAGTAAATTGAAAAGAACCAATATTAATTAATCAACAAATGTATGGTGAACCTAAGCTTACGTGTACATAAGCATTTAACAATTAAGAAGAAAATGACAAAGTTAAGATAAATCAGAAGTTTATTAAAAGCTTTATGTGTCAAGTGGTTTTCTAGCATTCTAAAAGCATTGTCTTGGTGCTTATAACAAAATATTTACACAAAATAGGAACTTAACTGACAATAAGAGTGAGAGATGGGGTTAAAGGTAAAGTGTCTCTGAAAAAAGATGGTTCATCCATGCTCATATCTATTTCAACTTTCAAATATTTTAAAATGAATAATTGTACTTTTTTGTGTTTGAATTTGAAAATTTAATGTTTTATAATTAAATCATAAAGTGTACCTAAATTAATATGCCAATATCTAACATAGACTGAAAATCTCAAGTAATTATATTATAGTATCAAATTAAGTTAGATATTACTTCTTTTATTTATAGAAGGAACTAATTTATAGAAATTAACAGCAAATATAATGCTTGATTCTTTGAAAATATAGGCATAATTAATAAAACCCTAATTAGTCTAACTTAAATGAAAATTACAAAAGTTGACAATATCAAAAATGAAAGGTGAGAGAGGTTATTACCATAGACTTATAGATATTAAAAGGATATTAAGAGAATAATAAGAAAATAACAATAACTTAGATGATATGGATAAATTAAAAAAATAAAATGGAGATGGTGAAAAACAAGCAGATGTGCTTAACATCATGTAAATACTTCGGCACATTAGTAAAACTTTATATTCAGTTCAGCTTAGTTCAGTCGCTCAGTCGTGTCCAACTCTTTGTGACCCAATGGTCTGCAGCATGCCAGACCTCCCTGTCCATCAGCAACTCCCGGAGTTTACTCAAACTCATGTCCATTGAGTCAGTGGTGCCATCCAACCATCTCATCCTCTGTCGTCCCCTTCTCCTCCTGCCCTCAATCTTTCCTAGCATCAGAGTCTTTTCCAGTGAGTCAGTTCTTTGCATCAGGTGGCCAAAATATTGGAGTTTCTGCTTCAACATCAGTCCTTCCAATGAACATTCAGGACTGATTTCCTTTAGTATAGACTGGTTGGATCTTCTTGCAGTCCAGGGGACTCTCAAGAGTCTTCTCCAATATCACAGTTCAAAAGCATCAATTCTTCAGTCCTCAGCTTTCTTTATAGTCCAACTCTCACATTCATACATGACTACTGGAAAAATTATAGCTTTGACTAGATGGACCTTTGTTGGCAAAGTAATGTCTCTGTTTTTTATATTAGATTAACCTTTATTTTATATTAAGGCAAAATAATAAAAATAATAAAACACCAGGGAAAAGTGCATGACCACAGAGAATGTCAGATACTTCACATGCTAAAACAAGACATATTTCATGTAATATAACAAGAAATCTCAATCTTAATTACATTCATGTACCTGGCAAGAGCTTAAAATTCTGTGAAAGCAAAACTATCATAAATAAAAGAAGAAACAGGAAAAAATACACAGTTACTGAAATCAAGGTGATTTCAGCCACTCTGTTTCAATAGATGATATGTTAAGATATGAGCCACGCTATTAATCAAATTGCTCCACAAAGGACTTCAGAATGTTCATTAAAGTACACATAGAACATATTGTTGTCATTATTGTTTAGTCACTAAGTCATGTTTGATTCTTGGTGATCCATGGACTGTAGCCTCCAGGCTCCTTTGTCTGTGAGATTACCCAGGCAAGAATACTGGAGTGGATTGTCATTTCCTTCTCCAGGGAATCTTCCTAACACAGGGATCAAACCCACATTTCCTGCATTGGCAGGCATATGCTTTACTTCTGAGCCACCATGGAAACCCATAGAACATAGTACTGATTATAAAAACAAGCTTCAGTTAAATTAAAAAGAAAACAAACAAACAAACAAACATACAATGTACATATTTCTGGGCAAGATTAATGTTAAATTGGAAATTAACAACCAAGACATAAATCATCCCAAATAGATATAAATTGAAGAACACATTGTGAAAATGGATGGTTACAATAAAAATGATAATTAGCAATTTTTGAATGAGATGACAGCATGAATTCAGCAAAATAACACATGTGCTAACCCCCTGAAGTACTGCTATATATGTGTATGTGATTAGTGATTCAGTTGTATCTGACTATTTGTGACCCCATGGACTGTAGCCCACCAGGCCTCTCTGTCCTTGGGATTCTCCAGGAAAGAATACTGTAGTGTGTTGCCATTTCCTACCCCAGGAGATCATCCCAACTTAGGGATCAAACTCAAGTCTCCCAGGTCTTACTCCCAGTGGGTTGTTTACTATTGTTGTATGTTATTTTGCCATCAGTAATGAAAGATCCAGCTTGATAAGCTAGAAAATAAATTACAAACAAAGCAGGTAAAAGAGTATGGGGAGGGAGGTGGGAGGGGGGGTTCAGGATTGGGAACACATATACACCCGTGGCGGATTCATGTTGATATATGGCAAAACCAATACAATATTGTAAAGTAATTAGCCTCCAATTAAAATAAATGAATGTGAATTTTTAAAAATAAAATTAAATTAAAAAAAAAAAGAAAGAAATCTTAAAGAAAAGAGACCATAGCAAAAATCAACAAAGGCAAAAGCTGGTTCTTTGAAAAGATAAATAAAATTGACAAACCATTTGCCAGACTCATCAAGAAACAAAGGGAGGAAAATCAAATCAATAAAATTAGAAATGAAAACAGAAGGATCACAACAGACAACACAGAAATACAAAGGATCATAAGAGACTACTATCAACAATTATATGCCAATAAAATGGACAACATGGAAGAAATGGACAAATTCTTAGAAAAGGACTACTTTCCAAAACTGAACCAGAAAGAAATAGAAAATCTTAACAGACCCATCACAGGCACAGAAATTGAAACTGTAATCAGAAATATTCCAGCAAAATATTCCAAAAAAGTCCAGGTACAGACAGCTTCACAGCTGAATTCTACCAAAAATCTAGAGAAGAGCTAACACCTATCCCACTCAAACTCTTCCAGAAAATTGCAGAGGAAGGTCAACTTCAAACTCATTCTATGAGGCCACCATCACCCCAATATCAAAACCTAACAAAGATGCCACAAAAAAAGAAAACTACAGGCCAATATCACTGATGAACATAGATGCAAAAATCCTTAACAAAATTCTAGCAATCAGAATCCAACAACACATTAAAAAGACCATACACCATGACTAAGTGGGCTTTATCCCAGGGATATAAGCATTCTTCAATATCTGCATCAATTGATGTAATACACAATATTAACAAATTGAAAAATAAAAGCCATATGATCATCTCAAATGATGCAGAGAAAGCCTTTGACAAAATTCAATATCCGTTTATGATAAAAACTCTCTAGAAAGCAGGAATAGAAGGAACCATTCCTCAACATAATTCCTCAACATAATAGCTATATATGACAAACCTAGAGCAAACATTATCCTCAATGGTGAAAAATTGAAAGCATTTCCCCCAAAGTCAGGAACAAGACAAGGGTGCCCATTCTCACCACTACTATTCAACATAGTTTTGGAACTTTTGGCCACAGCAATCAGAGCAGAAAAAGAAATAAAAGGAATCCAAATTGGAAAAGAAGAAATAAAACTCTCCCGGTTTGCAGATGACATGATCCTCTACATAGAAAACCCTAAAGAATCCACCAGAAAATTACTAGAGCTAATCAATGAATATGGTAAAGTTGCAGGATATAAAATCAACACACGGAAATCCCTTGCATTCCTATACACTAATAATGAGAAAATAGAGAAATTAAGGACACAATTTCATTCACCATTACAATGAAAAGAATAAAATACTTAGGAATATATCTACCTAAGGAAACTAAAGACCTATATATAGAAAACTATAAAACACTGGTGAGAGAAATCAAAGAGGACAGTAATAGATGGAGAAATATACCATGTTCATGGATCAGAAGAATCAATATAGTGAAAATGAGTACACTACCAAAAGCAATCTACAGATTCAATGCAATCCCTATCAAGCTACCAACGGTATTTTTCACAGAGCTAGAACAAATAATTTCACAATTTGTATGGAAACAGAAAAAATCTCAAATAGCACAGCAATCTTGCGAAAGTAGAATGGAACTGGAGGAATCAATCTGCCTGACTTCAGGCTCTACTACAAAGCCACAGTCATCAAGACAGTGTGGTCCTGGCACAAAGTCAGAAATATGGACCAATGGAACAAAATAGAAAGCCCAGAGATAAATCCATGCACATATGGACACCTTACCTTTGACAAAGGAGGCAAGAATATACAATGGAGAAAAGACAATCTTAACAAGTGGTGCTGGGAAAACTGGTCAACCACTTGTAAAAGAATGAAACTAGAACACTTTCTAACACCATACACAAAAATAAACTCAAAATGGATTAAAGATCTAAATTTAAGACCAGGAACTATAAAACTCCTAGAGGAGAACATAGGCAAAACACTCTCTGACACACATCACAGCAGGATCCTCTACGACCCACCTCCCAGAATACTGGAAATAAAAGCAAAAATAAACAAATGGGACTTAATTAAACTTAAAAGCTTCTGCACAACAAAGGAAACTATAAGCAAGGTGAAAAGGCAGCCTTCAGAATGGGAGAAAATAATAGCAAATGAAGCAACTAACAAACAACTAATTTCAAAAATATACAAGCAAGTCCTGCACCTCAATTCCAGAAAAATAAGTGACTCAATTAAAAAATGGGCCAAAGAACTGAACAGACATTTCTCCAAAGAAGACATACAGATGGCTAACAAACACATGAAAAGATGCTCAACATCACTCATTATCAGAGAAATGGAAATCAAAACCACAATGAGGTACCATTTCACGCCAGTCAGAATGGCTGCTATCCAATAGTCTACAAGCAATAAATGCTGGAGAGGATGTGGAGAAAAAGGAACCCTCTTACACTGTTGATGGGAATGCAAACTAGTACAGTCACTATGGAGAACAGTATGGAAATTCCTTAAAAAATTGGAAATAAAACTTCCTTATGACCCAGCAACCCCACTACCGGGCATACACACCAAGGAAACCAGAATTGAAAGAGACACATGCACCCCAATGTTCATCACAGCACTGTTTATAATAGCCAGGACATGGAAGCAACCTAGATGTCCATCAGCAGATGAATGGATAAGAAAGCTGTGGTACATATACCCAATGGAGTATTACTCAGCCATTAAAAAGAATACATTTGAACCAGTGCTAATGAGGTGGATGGAACTGGAACTTATTGTAGAGTGAAGTAAGCCAGAAAGAAAAACACCAATACAGTATAATAATGCATATATATGGAATTTAGAAAGATGGTAATGATAACCCTGTATGAGAGACAGCAAAAGAGACATGGATGTATAGAACAGTTTTTGGACTCTGTGGGAGAGGGAGAGGGAGAGGGAGAGGGTGAGATGATTTGGGAAAATGGCATTGAAATATGTATAATATCATATATGAAATGAATCGCCAGTCCAGGTTCAATGCATGATACTGGGTGCTTGGGGCTGGTGCACTGGGATGACCCAGAGGGATGGTACAGGGAGGAAGGTGGGAGGGGTTTCAGGATGGGGAACAAGTGTATACCTGTGGTGGATTCATGTTGATGTATGGCAAAACTGATACAATATAGTAAAGTAATTAACCTCCAATTAAAATAAATAAATTTATATTAAAAATAAATAAATAATTAAAATAAAATTTTAAAAATGATAAAAGAAAAAGAAAAAAAACTAACAACAGCATGGAAACAGTAATTTAACAACATCAAGACTCCCATACCTTCTGTACATGTCCTGGGATGAACTAATAGATTAGAGAAAAATGATAAAAATAAAAACCTGAATTCATTTTATATCCAGATTATTTTGATTTTTACTTAGGCAAAACAAACAAACAATCCATATGGCTCTATTTGTATTATTCTTATCCTGTACTATCAAACAATTAGAATGTATATAATGCATAAACTGCCAACTTTGAACATCTTGTTGGAATATTTGAAGATTTCATCTCAGCAAGTAACCAAGGGAATTTATGTGACTTCATTTAACTGTTTCATTTCATTTCAGCTCAGTGGAGAAACCATTAAGGAAAACCAGATTTTATATAAATAAACATATTCTTTAGTTTAAAATTTCTGGTGCAAGCCAGATGTGGAAGCTTAAGCAAATTGAAAAATAATGTTTTTCTTTTCTTCTGAAAGAGCAAGAGAATATACATTATCCTGATAGTTATATGAAAAGAGAGAATAAAGTAATATTTTCCAGCTTAAAGTAGAAAGGGTTAATAAAAATCAATGATAAGTGAATTTAGGTTAACTGTATAGCATGGTTATGCATCTCATAATTTTTGAATATAATAGAAAATAAAGAAATATGTAATTCAATTAATAACAGTTTGAGTAAAAGTATTATATTTTTAATTGCTCTTTAAATAATAATGGTCAAAATATATTTTTGATATCCAATTAACTTTAATAAAGAGATTTGGGGAGAGGTATTTCAGAAATTTGAATTTTTTTTTTAATAATCACATTTACTAATTTGGCAATAGAGACATTTCCTTATAAAGGGATCTAGATAGGAAAGAATAGGAAGTGGTACTCATTTATGACTCTACTTTTTCTGAATATATACCAAGATTTATCAATACTGTGAGATATTCTAGTATATCTGACTGTCCCCACCACTATTATTTTATCTCACACATTTTAGGTTTCTTTTTGTTGTCCTCATAAGCAAATCTTCTTTCTTTGAAGGAAAGTACACAATGGAATTATAGAGCTATTATTCTTGAGCAAATAAATAGTAATCAAGGGAGAAAGAATTAAAAAAAAAGGCTTTGATTTAGTAATTTTTCCTTAGAGAACCAGGGTAAAGAATATAAAAAAAAATCAGGAGAAATAAGAAAAGTATTTCAAGAGTCAGATGTTTCTTATATGTGCCATTAATATATTTACTGCCTACACTAATATAAGAAAAATTATGCCTATTTATTATCTATATAATATCAAGCTTTAGTGGATTCTATAAGAATCCATGTATGAAGGTAGAAATTCAAGCTACAAATAAATGATATTTATTTCATCGTCTTTATGTAAACAATAATTCTAAGGAATAGACATTTCTTCAAAGAAGATGTACATATGGCCAAGAGGCTTGTGAAAAGATGTTCAACATCATTATTAGATAAATGAAAATCAAAACTATAATGAGTTATTACTTCACACAAGTCAGAGGGCCATCATCAAAAAATCTACAAGCAATAAATGCTACAGAGGGTGTAGAGAGAAGGAAACTCTCTTACACTGTTGATGGGAATATAATTTGGTATAGCCACTATGGAGAGCAGTATGAAGATTCCTTTAAAAAAAAAAAAAAATTAGTCCTACCAGCAATCCCACTACTGGGCATATTCCCTGAGAAAACCATAATTCCAAATTATTGAATTTTGAATATTCAGGGACCCCAATATTCACTGAAGCACTATTTACAATAGCCAGGATATAAAAACAAGTAAGTCTCCCATGACAGATAAATGGATAAGGAAGATGTTGCACCTATACAATGGAATATTACTTAAGCTTTAAAAGGAATAAAATTAGGTCATTTATATAAATGTGGATGGACCTAGAGTCTGTCATACAGAATGAAATGTCAGAAAGAGAAAAACTAGTATGCTAACAGATATGTGGAATATAGAAAAAGGGTAGAGACGAAGGTATTTCTAGGGCAGAAATAGAGATGCAGATGTAAAGAATGGACGTGTGGGCCCAGGGAGGGAAGGACAGGATGGGAGGAAATTGGAGAGTAGCACTGACATAAATATACATTACCATATGAAAAATAGGTAGTAGGAACCTGCTATACAGTACAGAAAGCTCAGCTCTGTGGTCTGTGATGACCTAGATGCGTGGGAGGGGAGGGTGAGAGGGAGGTTGAAGAGGGAGAGGATACATGTGTCCTTATAGTTGATTCACTTCACTGTACAGCAGAATGTAACACAGAATTGTAAATCAGTTATACTCCAATAAAAAATTTAAAAAGGTACATGGATATCACTTTAGATATTGTCTGCAGATTATATACGGACAGAGCACTTTAGTAATTCAGTCAAACTCTAGAAACATTTTTATTTAAATCCCTAGATGAAGGAAATGGAAACAAGGAGGGCAGAACAGCACTGAGGGGCACTGCCCTTAACTGGATAATTCTCCAAAGTCACAATCGACCAGATCACGATGGAATAAAGAAAGTATTATAAGACTGGTCAGAAGCCACCTGATCTGCCTCTTGAGAAATTTGTATGCAGGTCAGGAAGCAACAGTTAGAACTGGACATGGAACAACAGACTGGTTCCAAATAGGAAAAGGAGTTCGTCAAGGCTGTATATTGTCACCCTGTTTATTTAACTTCTATGCAGAGTACATCATGAGGAACGCTGGACTGGAAGAAACACAAGCTGGAATCAAGATTGCCGGGAGAAATATCAATAACCTCAGATATGCAGATGACACCACCCTTATGGAAGAAAGTGAAGAGGAACTCAAAAGTCCTCTTGATGAAAGTGAAAGTGGAGAGTGAAAAAGTTGGCTTAAAGATCAACATTCAGAAAACGAAGATCATGGCATCCGGTCCCACCACTTCATGGGAAATAGATGGGGAAACAGTGGAAACAGTGTCAGACTTTATTTTTCTGGGCTCCAAAATCACTACAGATGGTGACTGCAGCCGTGAAATTAAAACATGCTTACTCCTTGGAAGGAAAGTTATGACCAACCCAGATAACATATTCAAAAGCAGAGACATTACTTTGCCAACAAATGTCTGTCTAGTCAAGGCTATGGTTTTTCCTGTGGTCATGTATGGATGTGAGAGTTGGACTGTGATGAAGGCTGAGTGCTGAAGAATTGATGCTTTTGAACTGTGGTGTTGAGAAGACTCTTGAGAGTCCCTTTGACTACAAGGAGATCCATCCAGTCCATTCTGAAGGAGATCAGCCCTGGTGTTTCTTTGGAAGGAATGATGCTAAAGCTGAAACTCCAGTACTTTGGCCACCTCATACAAAGAGTTGACTCATTGAAAAGACTCTGATGCTGGGAGGATTGGGGCAGGAGGAGAAGGGGACAACAGAGGATGAGATGGCTGGATGGCATCACTGACTCGACGGACGTGGGTCTGAGTGAATTCCGGGAGTTGGTGATGGACAGGGAGGCCTGGCGTGCTGCTATTCATGGGGTTGCAAACAGTTGGACACTACTGAGCGACTGATCTGATCCGAGCAAAACTTTAAGTTTTTTCAATATAAATATAAATATACTAGTTGCTTTAAGCTAGTAAAATAGTTTGAGTAAACAAATGCTGCAGTAATCAGAAAAAAACGAAGAGCAAAAGTGCAAATCTTTGTGTAACTCTCATAGGTTTTAAGGTGTGGCTATAGAATTAGTTAATGTGGATGTTAAAATCTGAGTTATTTTATGGTTGTATCTAAAACATGTGCATACTTTGCTGAATCCATTTGATGATTCCTTGTTTATTTTGCTTGAATTAGGAATATTTCTGTATTTTATAGTTATAATAAAAGGAATGTTTCTGTATTTTACAGGTACAAAAAAGTAACACTAAGTAGGATGACAGACAGGAAAAATGCAGCTTGCTAGGAGAAGTACTTTGGCCAGTACTGCAGGCCTTTCCCAAGACCATGGTAGTGTGGGGTGGATACTACAAGTAAAGTGCCAGAACTTGCAACAGAAATGATTTAAAGTAGATTTTCTAGTGAGCAGTCTAAGTCCTTCCCAGAGCCAAAATAATGTGGTGTAACCTTCATATTTTTTTTTGCTGAATATATAACTGACATTTTTGACAAGCTACAGCTAGAAACAAGCATCTTCAATGTATTTGTTCTATATTTATATGATTAATGGTCAAACTACAAGACTCAGAAGACAATTTAACAGTCCACTTTGCCACAAAAGCATTCATTTGAAAGCAATTTTGCTTTTTTTAAACAAAAATGACAAGCCTCTCTCGTCAACAGAATGACAGCAACAAAAGTGGAAAGTTTACCCAGATCTGATCTAAGGAGTGTGTGTGTTATTTTGTGATACCAAAGTTTGCTGAACTGTGCATTTTAATCTATCTCCGAATGAAGTTCTTCTTCACATTTCTGACTAAGTGGCCATGCAGGTGTCCCAACACAATTACAAATACATTGACTTTTAGCCTCTAATATGTGAAAAATGGATGAATTGTATGAGTTTTCATTCAGTAGGTAAAATACATATTTTTATTAATACTATTTCCTGTAGCATGGGAAATAATTTGAGAATAGTTATAATTATGATATATTTGTAAATGATGGCTAACTTAAGGAGTTTGTCTGAACTGTTATACTGTTTCTATTTTACTTTGATCTAATAAAATATCAATTTAGTATAAACATAATGTACTCCAGTCTTATTCTATTCAGACAGTAAATAGTATCATTTATATGTCAGACTTTGAGCCTTATATTATGTTCAAGTTTATTTATCATTTATTAATTTATCTGAAGTTGGAGACTACTGTTATAATGATTCAGAAAAATTTAAATGCAAGAGGAAGCACTGATTACTGTCTGCAGAGATACATGGTCTTAAGCATTCTTTTAGTAATTCTGTCACCTTCTGCATGTTAGTATCTCTAAACTTTAGTTTCCTCATTAATAAAATAGAACTAATGAAATATTTATCTGAGGGAATTAAAATAATGTGTATAAAATTATAGCATATTTCCTTGCACTTAGGACTCAATGCATTTAGCTCATTAAATTCAGCTATTATCTGAGATTTAGACTCAAACTTTATACTAGTTATGAAGATACTTTTAATAAAATTTTTTGTCAATTTGCCTTCATAAAATAGAGATCATAATAAATCTTTTTATAATCCCATTTTCATATATTTGTCATAGACTCATTCATTGCAAAGGTATTTAGCATCTAACATCCTGCACTGGTATTCAATACCTTCCATTTCTTGTCTGACTTTAATGTAAATGCTTTAGCATTTTACCTATATGGAGTGTAAGTCCTGGTCATGCTGATATCTACTTACCTGCATAGACAATACTGGTACTTTTCATTGCAAATAAAATTTACATTTGTAAATGTGTCTCTATCTTTTAGAGTTTGATATGTTCCTAAATTGTGCAAAGTGGAGGACCGACACCTGGATCTAATTAAATCTATCAAATTAAATAACCTGCCAGAATATTAGGCAGATTTTCCTGCCTAATAATATTACTACTTCAATAATATCTTTTGTTCACATTGAAGAAAGAACAGTTTAAATATTCCTATTTAAAAATTAACAATTACTTAAGCTTGTACTAATTATGAGAAGGAAATAACATTCCTAAAAGATCTAGTCAAAAGAGTAAGGCATTTGGGACACTCTAGCCTATGGCCACTTCAGCTCCAGCCATTCCACCAAGGTGGCCCTAGCACAGGATGGCCTGAGACCCCATGGCCCACATCCACTTGAACTCCAGCTGTCCTGCCCTGGAGTCTCCAACATAGCATGCCACAGGCCCCTCCCCAGTTCATGCTCATTCCAGCCACAGCTGTCCTACCAGGTGGCAGCATATTTACAGTAGCCCAGATAGGGAAGGCAATGGCACCCCACTCCAGTACTCTTGCCTGGAAAACCCCATGGACAGAGGAGCCTGGTTGGCTGCAGTCCATGAGGTCACTAAGAGTCAGACATGACTGAGCGACTTCACTTTGACTTTTCACTTTCATGCATTGGAGAAGGAAATGGCAACTCACTCCAGTGTTCTTGCCTGGAGAACTCCAGGGATGGGGGAGCCTGGTGGGCTGTCGTCTATGGGGTTGCACAGAGTTGGACATGACTGAAGCGACTTAGCAACAGCAACAGATAGGGAAGAGGGCTTCCCTTGTGGCTCAGCTGGTAAAGAATCTGCCTGCAATGTGGGAGACCTGGGTTCAGTCCCTGGGTTGGGAAGATCCCCTGGAGAAGGGAAAGGCTACCCACTCCAGTATTCTGGCCTGGAGAATTCCATGGACAGTCCATGGGGTCACAAAGAGTCAGACATGACTGAATGACTTTCACTTTCAGATAGGGAAGCAACCAGTGTACCTGTTGATAGAAGAATGCATAAGAATGATGGGATTTCACCTGAAACTATCACAACATGGTTAATCTGCTATACAGCATAAAATAAATCTTTTTTTTTTTTAAGAATAATGTCACACACACACACACACACACACAATGTAATACTACTCAGCCATAAAATTAAATCTTGCTATGTGCATCAACATTGGTGGACCCAGAGAGTATTATGCCGAGTAAAATAAGTCAGACAGCAAGAAACAAGTACCTTCTGATTTCACTTGTATGTAAAGTCTAAAGAATAAAACAAACATCAAAATAGAATCAGACTCAGACACACATTGGTGATTGAAAGAGTAGGGGGTGAGGAGATTAAGAGGTACAAACTACCAGTTATAAAATAAGTCATGGGAATGTAAAGCAACAGTGTAGGGAACACAGTCAATAACACTGTGATAGCCTTGTACAGTGAAAAGTGGTAACTAGACTTATCATGATGATCATTTTATAGATTATATAAATATCAAATCATTTGGAAATGTGTACAACTATAAATATGTCAACTATACTGCAATAAAAAACATCAAGGCAAACTTGTTAAGTTAGGTGTTATTAAATTATGTATCGTTAATGGAAAACACCTATAAATATTTCAAAATCTTATTTAATCACATGGGATATATAAGTATGTATTTATATATATAATGCCAACTCACAAAGTTCAGCCATTATTCACAAAATATAGATTGAAATTCACCAATTTATTTGCAATTTTAAAAGAATATTAGAGGGTGTGCAATTAGTTGATGCAGCAAAAGAGATTCAGAGGTGGCAAGAATACACAGAAGAACTGTACAAAAAAGGTCTTAAGGGCCTGGATAACCATGATGGTGTGGTCACTCACCTAGAGCCAGACAACCTGGACTGTGAAGTCAACTGAGCTTTAGGAAGCATAACTATGAACAAAGCTAGTGGAGATGATGGAATTCCAGCTGAGCTATTTAAAACCCTAAAAGTTGATGCTGTTAATGGGCTGCACTCAATATGTCCTCAAAATTGGAAAACTCAGCAGTGGCCACACAACTGGAAAAGGTCAGTTTTCATTTCAGTCCCAAAGGAGGGCAGTAGAAAAGAATATGCGAACTACTGAAAATTGTGCTCATTTCGCTTGCTAATAAGATTATGCTCAAAATCTTTCAAGACAGGCTTCAACAGTATGTGAACTGAGAACTTCCAGGTGTACAAACTGGATTTAGAAAAGGCAAAGGAACCAGAGATCAAATTGCCAACATTGGTTGGATTATAGAGAAAGCAAGGGAATTCCAGAAACATCTACTTCTGTTTTATTGTCTATCCTAAAGCCTTTGACTGTGTAGATCACAAAAAACTGTGGAAAATTCTTAGAGATGAGAATACCAGAGTACTTACCTGTCTCCTGAGAAACATATATGCAGGTCAAGAAGCAACAGCTAGAAGTGGACATGGAACAAAGAATGGTTCCAAATTGGGAAAGGAGTATGACAAGGCTGTATGTTGTCACTCTATTTACTTAACTTGTATGTAGAGTACATCATGTAAAATGCCAGGCTGGATGAATCACAAGCTGGAATCAAAATTTCTGGGAGAAATATCAACAACCTCAGATATGCAGATGATACCACTCTAATATTAGTAAGTGAATAGAAACTAAAGAGCCTCTTGGTGAGGTGAAAGAAGAGAGTGAAAAAGCTGGTTTAAAACTCAACATCGAAAAAAAGTAAGATCATGGCATCCAGTCTCATTACTTCATGGCAAATAAAAATGAGAAAGTAGAATCAGCAACAGATTTTATTTTCTTGGGCTCCAATATCAATGTGGATGGAGACTACAGCCATGAAATTTAAAAAAAAAAATTTGCTTCTTGGAAGAAAAGCTATGACAAATCTAGACAGCACATTAAAAAGCAGAGATATCACTTTACTGACAAAGTTCATATAGTCAAAATTGTTTTCTGCATTAGTCATGTATGGATGTGAGAGTTGGACCATGGATAAGGCTGAGCCCTGAAGAAGTGATGGTTTTAAATTGTGGTGCTGGAGAAGACTCTTGAGAATTTCTTGGACTGCAAGGGGATCAAACCAGTCAAGCCTAAAGAAAATCAACCCTGAATATTCATTGGAAAGAGTTATGCTGAAGATGAAGCTCCAATACTTTGGCTACCTGATGTGAACAGCCAACTCATTGGAAAAGAGTGATGTTGGGAAAGATTGAAGGCAAAAAGAGAAGAGGGTGGCAGAGGATGAGATGGTTAGATAACATCATTGAATCAATGGACATGAAGTTGAGAAAACTCTGGGGAGATAGTGAAGGACCGGGAATCCTGGAATGTTGCAGTCCATGGGATTGCAAAGAGTTGGACATGACTTAGCAACTGAACAACAAAAATTACTAGGAGTCTTGTGTCAAATAAGTGTGATCTGTTCTATTATTTAAAAAAATATATATATTTTGCTAAGCATTCTCCAATTCTCATATATTTTGCTTTGGCCCGAATTATGCCACTTTCTAACTTTATATCCAAGAAAGAATGAGAGCTAAGTATATTTAATTAGGTAGATTTATATGTTTTTTTTTTTTTTAAGGAAAATGAATATTAAATAAGAAACTATTAATATCTATTGTAGGAATAAACAAGTGGAACCTGCATTTTTTAGAAGATTATAAATGCCAGATTATAGGATAAAGAAAAAAATCTTTAGACAAAACAAAGGTAAATCAGCTAACCTAAGCAGTGATTTCACAAGTAACAGTGGAAAGAAAAAAGAGATACATGAATAACTTATTTATTGGGCTTTGTAGATATTGTCCTTTTAAAAAGTGAAAGATTTGTGGCAATCCTATATAAAATAAGTCTATCAGCACTAGTTTTCCAACATGTGTCCATTGTGTGTGTCTGTGTCACATTTTGGTAATTCTTGAAATACTGTTACTGCAGTATATAAATAAATGATTCTTCATTGTTTCTATTACCATTAACAATTTTTGATTAATAGTGAGATTGAATATTTCATAATATATACATTAAGCATTTGTTTTCCCCTGTTGTGAAATTATTTTTCTTTATCTAATGGATCTTAGTGTTTTTGTTATCAGTTGTATGATTGGCTTTATATTTTTGGTAAGATCCCTTGCTCATACACTAATTTCCTTGTATAGATTAGTGCAAAACCTTTGTCTTGTTCTTGGGAATTTTCACCTATTCTATATGAAAATAGAAATATTTGTGAGATCCTTTATATAATTATTTGTGCTCCACTTCAGAGCCACAACTTGGGGCATCACAAATATATGTGGTAGCTTCTCAACTCTCATGCAGCATTTGAGATATCATGTATGATCTCAACTAATTTTTTTCCAAAGATATTTCTAATTAATCACACCCCTAATCACACTAGTCAGTCCTAAAGGAAGTCAACCCTGAATATTCATTGGAAGGACTGATGCTGAAGCTTTAACACTTTGGCCACCTGATGTGAAGATCTGACTGATTGGGAAAGACTCTAATGCTGGCAAAGATTGAGGGCAGGAAGAGACAGGGGCGACAGAGGATAAGATCGTTGGATAGCATCACCTACTCAATGAACATGAGTTTTGAGTCAACTCCTGGAGCTAATGAAGGACAGGGAAGCATAGAGCACTGCAGCCCATGGGGCTGCAAAGAGCTGGACAAAATATAGAGACTAAACAACAACTCTTCAATTCTCTGAAGGCTGAGAAAGGTGGGGAAGCTTCAGGAGAGAAATTTGATGTTGTTTAAAGAAAGAAATCATCTCTATAACATAAGGTGTGAGGTGAAGCAGTAAATGTTGATGTAGAATATGTAGCAAGTTATCCAAAATATTCTATTTAATATAATTAAAGAAAGCAGCTGGACTAAATGTATTTTGGATGTAGATGAAACAGCCTTCTATTGGAATAAGATGTCATCTAGGACTTTTAAAGCTAAAGGAGGCGGAGTCAATGCCTGGCTTCAAAGGACAGGCTGATTCAGTTGTTAGACGTAAATCCAGCTGGTGACTTTAAAGTTGAAGCCAATGCTTATTTACCATTCTGAACATCCTAGGGCTCGTAAAAACTTATGTTAAATCTAGTCTGCCTGTGCTCTATCAATCAAACAACAAAACCTGGATGATAACACATCTGTTTACAGCATGATTTAATGAATACTTAAATCCCACTGTTAAGACCTACTGCTCAGAAAAAAAGAAAATAAAGATTTATTTCAAAATGTTACTGCTCATTGACAATATACCTGGTCACCCATAATTTCTGATGGAAATGTCCAAGGATATTAATGTTTTCATGCCTGCTGATACAGTAGCCATTCTATAGTCCATGGATCAAGGACTAATTTCAACTTTTAGGTCTTATTACTTAAGAGATATGCTTCATAAGGATAATATTCAGGCTTCCCCAATGGCTCAGTTGGTAAAGAATCTGCCTGAAATACAAGAGACACAGGAGATGCAGACCCATTCCCTGGATAAGGAAGATCCTCTGAAGTAAGAGGAAATGGCAACACTTTCCTTATTCTTGCCTGGAAGATCCCATGATCAGAGGAGCCTGGCAGGCTACAGTCTATGGGGTCACAAAGAGTTAGACATGACTGAGTGACTAAGCACACAATTGCACACAAGAATATATAGTCCCCAGAGATAGTGATTCCTTTGATAGATCTGGGAAAGTCCATTGAAAAACCCCCTGGAAAGGATTCACATTTCTAGCTGTCAATAAAAGCATTTATATTTCATGAGACAAGGTCATAATACCAGCATTAATAGGAGTTTTGAAGAAGCTGATTCCAACCCTCATAGATTTGAGGAGTTCAAGATTTCCATGAAGGGAGTAACTACAGCTGTGGTGGAAATAGAAAGATAAATAGAATTAGAAGTGGAGCATAAAGATGTGACAGAATTACTGCAGTCGTATGATAAAACTTGCAGGAATAAATAATTCTTATGGATGAGCAAACAAAGAGGTTTCTTGAGCTGGCAACTATGTCTGGTAAAGATACTCTGAAGATTATTGAAATGACAACAAAGAATTTAGAACATGACATAAATTTAGTTGTTAAAGTAGTGGTAGGATTTGAGAGGGATGAAAGAAGCTGTATACGGGTAAATAGCTACAAAACAGCAATGCATGCTACAGAGAGATTGTTCATGAAAGAAAGATTGTTCAGACAGCAAATTTCACTGTCTGATTTTAAGAAATTTTCACAGCCACCCCAACATTCAGAAATCATCATTCTGATCAGATGGCAACCATCAACACTGATATAAGAGACTCCATCATCCAAAGAATTATGAATGGCTGAAGGCTCAGATGATGACTAGCATTTTTTAGCTATAAAATGTTTTCTAGTTAAGGTACAAACATTGTTTTTCTAGATATAATTGCATTATGAACTTAGTAAACAATATATAGTAAAACATAATCTTTATTTGCACTGGGAGACTGAAAAATTCATGTGACTTTCTTTATTGTAATATTCACTTTATTGTGATGGTCTGGAACTGAACCTGTGCTATATCTGAGGTATATCTGTATATGTGAGAATAGTGTTAATGAATACTTGAAAGTATAGAGTTGTTTGGATTTGATGAAATGGGAAAACAAATAGAAAGCTGATTAGAAGAAATAAGTGAAAGACTATCTTCAAATTTTAAAATATTGAATTTTAAATCTCTTTACAGTTGCTAAACAGAAATATTAAATATGATAAATGCTGGCTGTAAATTAGAGATAGTAATGCATTTAGGAAAGATATAACAATGGCTATTGTCTATAGTAAACTAGTTGAGTCATTACAACTGAATGCTTAGAAAAAAAATGATGCTGTTATTCCTCGAGACTCAATTTTTTAAATGTTTGTAGTACTACTTTGGTGGAGATATTATTTAGAATGATTTGAATGAATTGATTTGGATTTAATTTCTTATTTTCTAGCTAACTTTTAAACATGAATGTCGAAGTCTTTTCTAATTGTCAAATTACCCCTGTTCTTGGGTTGTAAATGTCTATGTCTGCTGCCTTCATTGCCTCTCCACTCTTAATCCACCCCGAACTCCTTGAGGTGGTTTGTATACAAAGTGGTTTAATTTCTCTTCCCTCTTGCCCTGCCCATACACATTGATATAATTAAATGTTAAGATAATAGATTGGTCATCTGAGAGGTGATGATAATATAAACAATTTTTAAAATACATATTATACATGTTTAAAGAAACTTGCTGCTGCTAAGTCGCTTCATTTGTGTCCGACTCTGTACGAATGCATAGACGGCAGCCCACCAGGCTTCCCCGTCCCTGGGGTTCTCCAGACAAGAACACTGGAGTCAGTTGCCATTTCCTTCTCCATCAAAGAAACTTAGTAAGCCATTAAAAAATATTGGATTATCCTAAATTCTTTGATATTACTAAGAATGAGTTAGATATTTTAAGCCATTTCTCCTTTCAAGGACAGGTAAAAAAGCTAGAAAAAATGCATATCTTTAAAACATCTACCTAAGTGTATCAAGTGGGCCTTAAAAAGAATCACTTTTCTAAAACTAGTGAATTATAACAAGTCAAAATTAAAGAAACCTTATGAAACTCATGCGGCATAAATGCAAATAAAATCATGTTGAAACATGTGAGATGAAAAACTTAATCCATAGTAAACAGATAAATTTGAGTTGTTGAGAAGTAATAGATTTGTTTTAAAATTAAAAAAAAAAAAGTGGGACAGCTGTGTTTAGCAGGGGATTTAAACACGTAAGCAATGAGCGAAAATTAAAAACAACAACAACAACAACAACAAAAAACACTGAGTTAATCGTGTATCTCAATAAAACATATACATAAGATGAATTAACCCCCTTCATGGATTACAGCCTTGTCATGGTGAAGGGGCTTATGTAACACAATGAAGCTATGAGACATGCTATTCAGAGCCACCCAAGACAGATGGGTCATAGTGGAGATTTCTGACAAAACATGGTCCACTAGAGGAGGGAATGGCAAACCACTCCAGTATTCTTGCCACAAGAACCCCATGAACAGTATGGAAATACAAGAAAATATGACACTGGAAGATGACACCCCAGATGAGACTGAAGATGTGATCCCAGATGAGACTGAAGGTGTCCAAAATTGGACATCCAAAGATATACAATATACTATAGAGGAAGAAAAGATAGAAAAAGATGTTGAAAAAGATAAGCAATCTAATGGGAATTATGATAAAAAATAAAATGAATATTCCATAGCTTAAAAACACCAAACCAAAAATTATATAATAAACAGAGGAAATTACAACAGAGTATATTAATAAGAAACAAAAGTATAAGTCAGAAGAATATACAGAAAAGTATATGAAGACAATATGATTGAACATATGCTGCTGCTGCTAAGTCGCTTCAGTCCTGTCCGACTCTGTGCGACCCCATAGACGGCAGCCCACCAGGCTCTGCCATCCCTGGGATTCTCCAGGCAAGAACACTGGAGTGGGTTGCCATTTCCTTCTCCAATGCATGAAAGTGAAAGTGAAGTAGCTCAGTCTTGTCCAACTCTTCACGACCCCATGGACTGCAGCCCACCAGGCTCCTCCATCCATAGGTTTTTCCAGGCAAGAGTACTGGAGTGGGGTGCCGTTGCCTTCTCCAGATTGAACATATAGAGGATATGTAAGAGCAAAGTGATGAGGTCTACCATATTTTACTGAAATTAGTCACTCAGTCATGGTCGACTCTTTGCGACCCCCAGGCTCCTACCAGGCTCCTCAGTCCATGGGATTTTCCAGGAAAGAGTACTGGAGTGGGATGCCATTGCCTTCTCCGGAGGATCTTCCCAACCCAGGGATCGAACCTGGGTCTCCCACATTGTAGGCAGACACTTTATGGTTTAAGCCACCAGGAAATTCATATAGAGGAAGAGTGGAGGGCAATTACTAACAGCTTCAGAAAAAAATGAATCAGCTGGGTGAAAGCAGAAAGGACACTCAGTCATGGGTGTGTCTGTACCCTCAGGTGTTCAGACATATCCTATTCTTTGTGACCACCAAGCTCATTTGGCCATGGGATCATCGAGGTAAGAATACTGGAGTGGGTTGCCATTTCATTCTCCAGGGAATCTTCCTGACCCAGGGATCAAACCCACGTGTCTAAAATCTCCTGCATTGGCAGGCAGATTCTTTAGCACTGCACCACCTGGGAAGCCCCAGATGTGTCTGGTGATGAAAGTATGGTCCGATGCTGTAGAGAATAATATTGCACAGGAATCTGGAATGTTAGGTCCATGAATCAAGGTTAATTGGACATGGTCAAGCAGGAGATGGCAAGAGTGAACATCAACATCTTAGGAGTTGGATGGGAATGGGAAAATTTAATTCTGAGGACCATATATCTACTACTGTGGATAAGAATCCCTTTGAAAAAGTGGAGTAGTCAACAAAAGAGTCTGAAATGCAGTGCTTGGGTGCAGTTTCAAAAAACAACAGAATGATCTCAGTTTGCTTCCAAAAAAAATGAGTCAACATAACAGCAATCCAAGTCTATGTCCTAACCACTGATGCCAAAGAAGCTGAAGTTGACTGGTTCAATGAAGACCTACAATATCTTCTAGGACTGCTGCTGCTGCTAAGTCACTTCAGTCATGTCAGACTCTGTGCAACCCCATAGATGGCAGCCTACCATGGTCCCCTGTCCCTGGGATTCTCCAGGCAAGAACACTGGAGTGGGTTGTCATTTCCTTCTCCCATACCAAAAAAAAAAGAGAGAGAGAGAGATAAGAGAGAGGGAAAAAAGAAAGAAAGAGAAAAAAGATGTTCTTGTCATCAGAGGGGATTGGAATGCAAAAGTTGAAAGTCAAGAGATAGCTAGAGTAATAGGCAAATTTGTTCCTGGAGAACAAAATGAAGCAGGGCAAAGGCTAATATAGATTTTTCAAGAGAACACAGTGTTCATAGCAAATACCCATTACCAAAAACACAAGAGACAACTCTACACATGGATATCATCAAATGGTTAATATCAAAATCAGATTAATTAAATCCTTTGCAGCCAAAGATGGAAAATAAAGTGAAGAAAAAGAAATGCGAGAAGGCAAAGTGGTTGTCTGAAGAGATTTTACAAATACCTAAGGAAAGAAGAGAAGTGAAAAACAAAGGAGAAAGGGAAAGATAAAACCAACTGAATGCAAAATTCCAGAGAATAGCAAGAAGACAGTGTTAGAAAGTGCAAGCCATTATGACAAACCTAGACAGCATAAGCAGAGACATTACTTTGCTGACAAAGGTCCATAGAGTCAAAGCCATGGTTTGTCCAGTATTCACATATGGATGTGAGAGGTGGACCATAAAGAAGGCTGAGCACCTAAGATCTGATGATTTTAAATTGTGCTGCTAGAGAGGACTCTTGAGAGTCCCTGGACATCAAACCAGTCAATCCTAAAAGAAATGAACCCAAATATTAATTGGAAGGACTGATGCTGAAGCTCCAATATTTTAGTTACCTTATGCAAAGAGCTGACTCATTGGAAAAGGCCCTGATTTGGGAAAGATTGGGGACAAAAGGAGAAGAGGGCAAAAGAGGATGAGATGATCAGATAGCATCAACAACTGAATGGACATGAATTTGAGCAAACTGCAGGAGATAGTGAAGGAAAGGGAAGTCTGGAGTGCTGCTATTTCTTCCAGGGCTCAAAAAAATCAGACACAATTTAGTGACTGAACAACAGTAAGAGTAAATTAAATCCAGAGAACTAAAAGAAAGTATAACAAGATGATAGAAAAATTAATGATACAGGAGAAAGTAAAACAATAGAGTGCATCAAAAGAATAAAAATTTAGTCCTCAGAAAAGGCTAATGAATTTGATAAGTTACAAATTAGAAAAGAGAAGTTATATAATCAATACCACAAATTTAAAAACTGGTACTGTAACAAACAGTACAAGATGGAAAAAGGGTGATGCAAAGAGAATAATTTAGTCAATATTTTTTCATTAATTTAAAAATTTAGAAAAACTTTTAGAAAGTAAAAAATAAAAACCTCATTTGACCTGTGAATAAAAATTATTAACTTTCCAGAAAAGAAATCTGTAATACCAGATAGCTTTACCCATGAATTCTATTAAGCAGTTAGAATAAGAATCTTCAATGAATTATTAGAAAAATAAAAAGATGAAATATTAGCTGCTCATTTTATGTGGTGAGCATAATCTTGATAATAAATCCTGACAAAGATATTAAGATTATGTATAATTGAATTTCAATTTCAGTTATGGGAATAGAAAGAGCAATTATAAGCAAAATAGTAACATTTTGAATACAGCAAAATTATAAAAAGATAATGTGATGACCCAGAGGGATGGTATGGGGAGGGAGGTGGGAGGGGGTTCAGGATTGGGAACACATGTACACCTGTGGCAGATTCATGTTGATGTGTGGCAAAACCAATACAATATTGTAAAATAATTAGCCTCCAATTAAAATTAAAAAAATAATAAAAAAAAGGAATCCATTAAAAAAAAAAAGATAATACCTCAAAACCAATCTGAATTTTCTCAAGCAATGCAAGTTTGGTTCAATTTATTTTTAAATCAATCAATGTAATTGAACACCATGAGAGAATAAAAGACTATCACAATAAATATTACCTCAATCAGTCAGAAAAACAGTTATATAATATTTAATATTGGTTCAAAATGAAATGTCTTAAACTACAAGTAGAGTGGAGCTTCTAATGTGATCAGAGATAAAGAAAAACAAACCAAAAATATTGTATTAATTAATGTTGATGTATATAATTTGAGATCAGGATTGAAATGAACATACATGTTATCACCATTTCTAGTTTACATTGTTGTAGAAGTCAGAGCAAGTGCAATAATTCAAAAGAAGTGATTCTTTTTTTAACACTTGTTATACATAGATGGAGAAAGCATTGATAAAGCAGTATGACAAGGCTGTCTGTTGTCACCCTGTTTATTTAACCTATACACAGAGCACATCAGAGAATTGCTGGGCTGAATTAGTTACAAACTGGAATCAAGACAGGTGGGAGAAATATCACAACATCAGATATGTGGATGATACCATTCTAAAGGCAGAAAGCAAAGAGGAACTAAAGAGCCTCTTGATGAAGGTAAAGGAGGAGAGTAAAAATGCTGGCTTAAGACTAAACATTATAAAGACTAAGATCATGGCATCTGGCCCCATTCCTTCATGGCAAACAGAGGTGGAAAAGGTGGAAGTAGTGATAGATTTCCTCTTCTTGTGCTCTAAAACTAATGAGGATGGTGACTGCAGCCATGAAATCAGAAGATAATTGCTTCTTGGCAGGAAAGCTATAACAAATCTAGACAGTGGGTTGAAAAGCAGAGACATTACTCTGCCAACAAAGGTCCATATAGTCAAGGATACGGTCTTTCCAGTGGTCACATATGGTTGTGAAAGCTGAACCATAAAGAAGGCAGAGCACCAAAGGACTGATCCCTTCAAACTGTGGTGCTGGAGAAGACTCTAGAGAGTCCCTTGGACAGCAAGGAGATCAAAGAAGTTAATCTTAAAGGAAATTAAACCTGAATACTCATTAGAAGGACTGATGCTGAAGTTCCAGTATTTTGGTCACCTGATGCAAACAGCTGACTCATTCGAAAAGCCCATGATGCTGAGAAAGATTGAGGGAAGAAGAAGAGGGTATCAGAGGATGAGACAGTTGAATGGCATCACCGATGCAATGGGCATGAACTTGGGCAAAGTTTGGGAGATAGTGAGGGACAGGGAGGCCTGGTGTGCTGCAGTCCATGGAATCACAAAGAGTTGTACAAAACTGGGCAACTGAACAAAAACATATACATAGATTAGACCATCAAATACACAGAAAATTCAAAAGAAATTATGGGGCACTGTTATAATCAATAAATAAATTGAGCCAAGATCCCAAATAAGAAATTGATATTCAAAATTAATTGTATTTTGTATGCAAGGAAGAAACACTTGGAAAAAAAAAATAAGTGAAAACCTATATCTCAATACCAAAAAATTTTAATGTGAAGGAGTAAATCTAACAATGGTTACATAGGACTTCTACAGAGAAATTTTGAATTATTGAGAAAATTTAAAGATAAGCTAAATAAATGGAGGGATATCCTAGGGTTGAAGTCATAAAAATGTAATTGCAAAGAAAGAAATACAAGGATATAGCTATGGGGTATGTCAATGGTTAGAGGTCATGGTGAAAAGAAGGAGAGACTGAGAGAGAGGAAAAAGTAAGTGTAACTTTGGTGCTATGTAAGCCAACCAAAGTAAATATTTAAAGGGCAAAACTTGATAACCTGGATCTAAGGAGGCAGACATGTCCAGTGTGATAAATGTGCATTGACCATTGGCAACTTTGATAAGAACAATTAAATGACATGATATTTTCAAATAAGAATGAGAGAAAAGTAATTCAAGAGGAACATAAAATTAATCCTTCTAAGAAGGAGCTTTACCACTTGAGGGTCAGTAGTAGTTCACTCTCTGCCTTTCTCTCCCTGCATATCTTTGCTTCTTTACTGGATGAAAGTTCAGGTATAGAGGCAACAAACTGATATAATGGAAGAAAAACTTGGAAATTACTAGAGCAATGTCCTAGAACATGGGAGAAATTTAATTTTGATTAATGTCTACATTGAAATAGTTAACTCAGTAACACTAGTTTATACTATGTATATGCCTGCAATGCAGGAGACCTGGGTTCAGGAAGATCTGGAGAAGGGAATGGCAACCCACTCCAGTATTCTTGCTTGGAAAACCCCACAGACAGAGGAGCCTATTGGGCTACAGTTCATGGGGTCTCAGAGAGTCGGATACAACTGAGCAACTCACGTTCCACTTCATATACTATTATATACCATGTATATTCATCTGCTGATACCTCAGCAGCCATCATGTCAGTGTGTCATACGCACTAAGAGAAGCAATAAATCTGAAAGAAAAGTGACAGTTATTGGATTGGCTATTGCCATAACTGTAAAACTTAGGTTGGCAGGTCACTTGTGTTGCATAACATTATGTTTCAGTGTTTTCATTATTATTGTTAAAATTATCTTAAAGGTAAAATGTCCAATCACTTTTATTAATTTTTAAAATAACAATGTGAATATTTTAGCTAAAGAAATGAGCAAAATGTAATCACATAAAGCCTTCTGAACTATTAGTTATCTTTCAACTCAATAAACTTTATTATGTTGATGTACAAATAGGCATAAATATTTTCCTGAGATTCATTTTTAAGGCGTAGAGTTTCAGAGTATAAAAGTAATCTCATGTTCAAGACTTTTGTGATCCACTATTCATGTTATAAGTTGTAACAGCTACTGGCAAAGCAAAAATACTGTTTATTGGGAATCTTTACAACCCCACCAGGTTTTACTGGGCTTTTTAGTATATGAATGGACAAACTGATGGATGGAGAGAGAGAGATCAAGTTCTTGGCAATTGTTTTTAAATTGCAATTTCCATTTGCCGAATTCTCTTCTAGATTCAAGAGGTAAAATTTATATTTTCAATTGATTAATATGACACCCCAAAAGATGTCCTTTTCATTATAGGGGACTAGAATGCAAAAATAGGAAGTCAAGAAACACCTGGAGTAACAGGCAAATTTGGCCTTGGAGTAAGGAATGAAGCAGGGCAAAGGCTAATAGAGTTCTGCCAAGAGAACGCACTGGTCATAGCAAACATCCTCTTCCAACAACACAAGAGAAACTCTACACACGGACATCACCAGATGGTCAACACCAAAATCAGATTGATTATGTTCTTTGCAGCCAAAGATGGAGAAGCTCTATACAGTCAGCAAAAACAAGATTGGGAGCTGACTGTGGCTCGGATCATGAACTCCTTATTGCCAAATACAGACAGAAACTGAAGAAAGTGGAGAAAACCACCAGACCATTCAATTCAGTTCAGTTCAGTTCAGTGGCTCAGTCGTGTCTGACTCTTTGCAATCCCATGAATTGCAGCACGCCAGGCCTCCCTGTCCATCACCAACTCCTGGAGTTCACCCAAACTCATGTCCATCGAGTTGGTGATGCCATCCAGCCATCTCATCCTCTGTCATCCCCTTTTCCTCCTACCCCAATCCTCCCAGCATCAGGGTCTTTTCCAATGAGTCAACTCTTTGCATGAGGTGGCCAAAGTATTGGAGTTTCAGCTTCAGCATCAGTCCTTCTAATGAAAACCCAGGACTGATGGCCTTTAGGATGGATTGGTTGGATCTCCTTGCAGTCCAAGGGATTCTCAAGGTATGACCTAAATCAAATCCCTTATGACTATACAGTGGAAGTGAGAAATAGATTTAAGGGACTAGATCTGATAGAGTGCCTGATGAACTATGGATGGAGATTTGTGACATTGTACAGGAGACAGGAATCAAGACCATTCCAAAGAGAAATAAATGCAAAATAGCAAAATGGCTGTCTAGGAGTCCTTACAAATAGCTGTGTAAAGAAGAGAAGCAAAAAGCAAAGGGGAAAAGGAAAGATATAAGCATTTGAATGCAGAGTTCCAAAAAACAGCAAGGAGAGATGAGAAAGCCTTCCTCAAAGACCAATGCAAAGAAATAGAGGAAAACAACAGAATGGGAAAGACTGGAGATCTCTTCAAGAAAATTAGAGATACCAAGGGAACATTTCATGCAAAGATGGGTTCAATAAAGGACAGAAATGTAGGGACCAAACAGAAGCAGAAGATATTAAGAAGAGGTGGCAAGACTACACAGAATAACTGTACAAAAAAGATCTTCCCGACCCAGATAATCACGATGGTGTGATCACTGACCTAGAGCCACACATCCTGGAATGTAAAGTCAGGCGGGCCTTAGGAAGCATCACTATAAACAAAGCTAGTGGAGGTGATGGAATTCCAGTTGAACTATTTCAAATCCTGAAAGTTGACACTGTGAATGTGCTGCACTCAATATGGCAACAAATTTGGAAAACTCAGCAGTCGCCACAAGACTCGAAAAGGTCAGCTTTCATTCTAATCCCAAAGAAAGACAATGCCAAAGAATACTCAAACTACTGCTCAATTGCATTCATCTCACACGCTAGTAAAGTAATGCTCAAAATTCCCAAAGCCAGGCTTCAGCAATATGTGAATCATGAACTTCCAGATGTTCAAGTTGGATTTAGAAAAGGGAGAGAAACCAGAGATCAAATTGCCAACATCTGCTGGATCATCAAAAAAGGAAGAGAGTTCCGGAATAACATCTATTTCTGCTTTATTGACTATGCCAAAGCCTTTGACTGTGTGAATCCCAATAAACTGTGGAAAATTCTGAAAGAGATGGGAATACCAGACCGCCTGACCTGCCTCTTGAGAAACCTATATGCAGGTCAGGAAGCAACAGTTAGAACTGGACATAGAACAACAGATTGGTTCCAAATAGGAAAAGGAGTACACAAGGCTTATTTAACTTATATGCAGAGTACATCATGAGTAACGTCAGGCTGGAGAAAGCACACGCTGGAATCAAGACTGCTGGGAGAAATATCAATAGCCTCAGATATGCAGATGACACCACCCTTATGGCAGAAAGTGAAGAAGAACTAAAGAGCCTCTTGATGAAAGTGAAAGAGGAGAGTGAAAAAGTTGGCTTAAAGCTCAACATTCAGAAAACGAAGATCATGGCATCCTGTCCCATCACTTCATGACAAATAGATGGGGAAACAGTGGCAGACTTTGTTTTTCTGGGCTCCAAAATCACTACAGATGGTGATTGCAGCCATGAAATTAAAAGATACTTGCTCCTTGGAAGGAAAGTTATGACCAATCTAGATAGTATATTCAAAAGCAGAGACATTACTTTGCCAACAAAGTTTCATCTAGTCAAGGCTACGGTTTTTCCTGTGGTCATGTATGGATTAGAGAGTTGGACTGTGAAGAAAGCTGAGTGCTGAAGAATTGATACTTTTGAACTGTGGTGTTGGAGAAGACGCTTGAGAGTCCTTTGGACTGCAAGGAGATCCAACCAGTCCATTGTAAAGGATATCAGTCCTGGGTGTTCATTGGAAGGCCTGATGCTAAAGCTGAAACTCCAATACTTTGGCCACCTAATGCAGAGTTGACTCATAGGAAAAGACTCTGATGCTGGGAGGGATTGGGGGCAGAAGGAGAAGGAGATGACAGAGGATGAGATGGCTGGATGGCATCACCAGCTCGATGGACATGGGTTTGGGTGGACTTTGGGAGTTGGTGATTGACAAGGAGGCCTGGAGTGCTGTGGTTCATGGGGTTGCAAAGAGTCAGACATGACTGAGGGACTGAACTGAACTGAGTAGACTTGAGAAATGATTCAATAATCAAGTTTGCTTTCAGTCAAGAATGGGTTAGTTTTGAACAATTTCTTCTTGTATAAAGTGAACTTTGAGAGGTTAAAGGTGTGATTTGACAACAATTTAAAAAAAATAATCAATATATTGATGTACACGTGGTGCTTTTTAAGAGTTTTTATGTTTTGTATGGTTCTTGATTATTTTCTTTAGTTTAAAGGAAATACTTTGGGGGGCTTTCGTAGATGACAGAGGAATAGGACGGGGAGGCCACTTTATCCCCAACAAATTCATCAAAAGAACATTTAAATGCTGAGTAAATTCCACAAAACAACTTCTGAATCCTGGCAGACGACATCAGGGAGCCAGAAAAGCAGCCCATTGGCTTCAAAAGAAGTTAGGAAAAAATATAAAAGACAGAAGAAAAAAAAAAAGAGAGAGAGAGAGACAAAAGAGGTAGGGACGGAGCTCTGTCTCGGGAAGGGAGTCTTAAAAAGAGAGAAGTTTCCAAACACCAGGAAACACTCTCACTGCAGAGTCTGTGGCGAGCCTTGGAACCACAGAGGGCAAAATAACTGGGAGAAAAATAAATAAATAATTAAAACCCACAGATGACACGCTCAACGGTAACTCCCCCAGCGGAGAAGCAGCGTCGACGCCTGCATCTACCGCTAGCAAGCAGGGGCTGGGCAGGGAGGCGAGGGCTGCATTTCTTAGAATAAGGACTGGGTCTGAATGCCTCGAGGGCAATCTGAGGGAAATAACTTGGGCTAGCAAACCAGACTGTGGGATAGCTACCACGTGAAAAGCCCTAACATAAGACACCGTCAGGCCCGCTCACAGAGCAAATGACTGACTAGTGCTACTCGAAAAGCCCTAACCTAAGACACTGCCAGGCCCGCTCACAGAACAAAGGAGTGAACAGAGATAGCCGGCTACAGACCATCCCCCTCTGGTGACAGGAAGCCGGAGCTGGATGGGGGCAATTGCAGCCCCAGAGAGACATTATCTACCAAACTGCAAGGAGGCTTCTTTGCTAACTAAGACTTCTGGGGTTCTGGATGGTCAACGTCAGCCTGAGAAGGTGCGCTGGTTGTACACCCAGAAAACCGAGCGGCAGGGAGGGGGGAGGCATTAAGTCACAGCTACCACACTCGCCAAACACCTCATCACCTGAGCAGCTCGGACCTGGGAAGGGCACAAAATGCAGTCCCAACTGAGTCTGCATCTCTGAGGACTACCAGAGTGCCTGAACCTGAGCGGCTTAGACCTGGGAAGTGCATACAACCCAGGGTCAGCCTCAGACAGTTCCCAGCAGAGCAACCTAGAGCCTAAGCAGTGTAGACAGGGAAAGCACAAACGCTGTGAGCGGGGGCAAACCCAGTGTGGCAGAGACACTGCGAACACATGCCAGTGTTATTTGTTTGCAGTGTCCCTCCCTCCCCACAGTGCGACTGAACAACTGAGCCTAAAAAAGTGTCCACCACTGCCCCCTTGTGTCAGGACGGAAATCAGACACTGAAGAGACCAGCAAACAGAAGCTAAAACAGAGGGAACCGCCTTGGAAGTGACAGATGCAATAGATTAAAACCCTGTAGTTAGTATCGACTACATAGGAAGGGCCTATAGATCTTGAGAAATATAAGCTGGACCAAGGAACTATCCGAAAATGAACTGACTCCACACTGCCCACAACAACACCAGAAAAAGTCCTAGATATATTTTTAATATATTTACTATCATTGTTTTTTTTTTAATTAAAATTTTAAGTCCTTGATTACTCTTAATTTTCATTTTTATAACCTATTATTACTTTTCAAAAAAAGAGACCCTATTTATTTAAAGCAAACTTCATATATATATATATATGTATATATATGTATTTATAATTTTTGTGACTTTTTTTCCTTTTCTTTAATATTGTATTTTTGAAAATCCAACCTCTACTCTAGATTTTTAATATTTGCTTTTTGGTATTTGTTATCAATTTTGTACCATTAAGAACGCAATCTTCAGTACCCATTTTTACTTGGGAGAGAGATTACTGGCTTGACTGCTGTCCCCCCCACTTTGGACTCTCCTTTTTCTCCACCAGGTCTCCTCTATCTCCTCCCTCCCTCTTCTCTTCTCTGCCCAACTCTGTGAATCTCTTTGTGTGTTTCAGAAGGTGGAGAACACTTAGGGAACTGATTACTGGCTGGATCTGTCTCTCTCCTTTTGATTCCCCCCTTTTATCCTCCTAGCCACCTCTGTCTCCTTCCTCCCTCTTCTCTTCTATGTATAACTCTGTGAACATCTCTGAGTGGTCCAGACTGTGAAGTGCACATAAGAAAGTGATTACTGGCTAGCTTGCTCTCTCATCTTTTGAATCCACCTCATCTCATTCAGATCACCTCTAACTCCCTCCTCCCTCTTCTCATCTCCATGTAACTCTGTGAACCTCTCTGGGTGTCCCTCACTGTGGAGAAACTTTTCGTCTTTAACCTAGATGTTTTATCAATGGTGCTATATAGATGGAGAAGTCATGAGACTACTGTAAAAATAAGACTGAAAACCAGAAGCAGGAGGCTTAAGTCCAAATCCCAAGAACACCAGAGAACTCCTGACTCCAGGGAACATTAATCAATAGGAGCTCATCAAACGCCTCCACACCTACACTGAAACCAAGCACCACCCAAGGGCCAACAAGTTCCAGAGCAAGACATACCACACAAATTCTCCAGCAACACAGGAACACAGCCCTGAGCTTCAATATACAGGCTGCCCAAAGTCATTCTAAACCCATTGACGCCTCATAACTCATTACTGGACACTTCATTGCACTCCAGAGGGAAGAAATCCAGCTCCACCCACCAGAACACCGAAACAAGCTTCCCTAACCAGGAAACCTTGACAAGCCACCCGTACAACCCCACCCACAGAGAGGAAACTCCACAATAAAGAGAACTCCACAAACTGCCAGAATACAGAAAGACCACCCCAAACACAGCAATATAAACAAGATGAAGAGACAGAGGAATACCCAGCAGGTAAAGGAACAGGATAAATGCCCACCAAACCAAACAAAAGAAGAAGAGATAGGGAATCTACCTTATAAAGAATTCAGAATAATGATAGTGAATATGATCCAAAATCTTTAAATCAAAATAGAGTCACAGATAAATAGCCTGGAGACAAGGATTGAGAAGATGCAAGAAAGGTTTAACAAGGACGCAGAAGAAATAAAACAGAGTCAATATAATGAATAATGCAATAAATAAGATCAAAAACACTCTGGAGGCAACAAATAGTAGAATAATGGAGGCAGAAGATAGGATTAGTGAAGTAGAAGATAGAATGGTAAAAATAAATGACTCAGGATAAAAGAAAAAAGAATTAAAAGAAATGAGAACAATCTCAGACACCTTTGGGACAGTGTTAAACACCCCAACATTCGAATCATAGGAGTCCCAGAAGATGAAGACAAAATGAAAGACCATGAGAAAATACTTGAGGGGATAATAGTTGAAAACTTCCCTGAAATGGGGAAGGAAATAATCACCCAAGTCCAAGAAACCCAGAGAGTCCCAAACAGAAAACACCCAAGGCGAAACACACCAAGACACATATTAATCAAGTTAACAAAGATCAAACACAAAGAACAAATATTAAAAGCAGCAAGGGAAAATCAATAAATAACACACAAGGGGATTCCCATAAGGATAACAGCTGATCTTTCAATAGAAACTCTTCAGGCCAGGAGGGGATGGCAGGATATACTTAAAGTGATGAAAGAACATAACCCACAGCCCAGATTACTGTACCCAGCAAGGATCTCATTCAAATATGAAGGAGAAATCAAAAGCTTTACAGACAAGCAAAAGCTGAGAGAATTCAGCACCACCAAACCAGCTCTCCAACAAATGCTAAAGGAGATCCTCTGGACAGGTGACACAAAAAGGGTGTATAAACTCGAACCCAAAACAATAAAGTAAATGACAATGGGGTTATACTTATCATAATTACCTTAAATGTAAATGGGTTGAATGCCCCAACCAAAAGACAAAGACTGGCTGAATAGATACAAAAACAAGACCCCTATATATGTTGTTTACAAGAGGCCCATATCTAAACAGGGGACACATACAGACTGAAAGTGAAGGGCTGGAAAAAGATATTCCACTCAAATAGAGACCAAAAAAAGAAGGAGTAGCAATACTCATATCAGATAAAATAGACTTTTAAAAAAAGCTGTGAAAAGAGACAAAGAAGGACACTACATAATGATCAAAGGAACAATCCAAGAAGAAGATATAACAATTATAAATATATATGCACCCAAAATTGGAGCACCACAATATGTAAGACAAATGCTAGCAAGTATGAACGGGGAAATTAACAATAAGACAGTAATAGTGGGAGACTTTAATACCCCACTCACATCTATGGATAGATCAACTAAACAGAAATTAACAAGGAAACACAAACTTTAAATGACACAATAGACCAGTTAGACCTAATTGATATCTATAGGACATTTCACCCCAAAATAATGCATTTCACCTTTTTCTCAAGCGCACACAGAACCTTCTCCAGGATAGATCACATCCTGGGACATAAATCTAGCCTTGGTAAATTCAGAAAAACTGAAATCATACCAAGCATCTTTTCTGACCACAATGCAGTAAGATTAGATCTCAATTACAGGAGAAAAACTATTAAAAATTCCAACATATGGAGGCTGAACAACACGCTGCTGAATAACCAACAAATCACAGAAGAAATCAAAAAAGAAATCAAAATATACATAGAAACGAATGAAAATGAAAACACAACAACCCAAAACCTGTGGAACACTGTAAAAGCACTGTTAAAGAGAAGGTTCATAGCAATACAGGCATACCTCAAGAAAAAAGTCAAATAAATAATCTAACTCTACACCTAAAGCAACCAGAAAGGGAAGAAATGAAGAATCGCAGGATTAGTAGAAGGAAAGAAATCTTAAAAATAGGGCAGAAATAAATGCAAAAGAAACAAAAGAGACCATAGCAAAAATCAACAAAGCCAAAAGCTGGTTCTTTGAAAGGATAAATAAAATTGACAAACCATTAGCCAGACTCATCAAGAAACAAAGGGAGAAAAATGAAATCAATAAAATTAGAAATGAAAATGGACAGATTACAAAAGACAACACAGAAATACAAAGGCTCATAAGAGACTACTATCAGCAATTATATGCCAAGAAAATGGACAACTTGGAAGAAATGGACAAATTCTTAGAAAAATACAACTTCCCAAAACTGAACAAGGAAGAAACAGAAAATCTTAACAGACCCATCACAAGCACAGAAATTGAAACTGTAATCAGAAAACTTCCAGCAAAAAAAGTCCAGGTCCAGAAGGCTTCACAGATGAATTCTACCAAAAATTTAGAGAAGAGCTAACACCTATCCTACTCAAACTCTTCCAGAAAATTGTAGAGGAAGGACAACTTCCAAACTCATTTTATGAGGCCACCATTACCTTAACCTAATACCAAAACCTGACAAAGATGCCACCAAAAAAGAAAACTACAGGCCAATGTCACTGATGAACATAGAGGCAAAAATCCTTAACAAAGTTCTAACAATCAGAATCCAACAACACATTAAAAATATCATACACCATGAACAAGTTGGCTTTATCCCAGAGATGCAAGGATTCTTCAATATCCACACATCAATCAATGTAATAACCACATAAACAAACTAAAAAATAAAGGCCCTATGATTATCTCAATAGACGCAGACAAAGCCTTTGACAAAATTCAACATCCATTTGTGATAAAAACTCTCCAGAAAGCAGGAATAGATGGAATATGAGTTCAGTTCAGTTCAGTTCAGTCGCACAGTCATGTCCGACATTTTGCGACCCCATGAATCGCAGCACGCCAGGCCTCCCTGTCCATCACAAACTCCCGGAGTTCACTCAGACTCACATCCATCGAGTCAGTGATGCCATCCAGCCATCTCATCCTCTGTCATCCCCTTCTCCTCCTGCCCCAATCCCTCCCAGCATCAGAGTCTTGTCCAATGAGTCAACTCTTCACATGAGGTGACCAAAGTACTGGAGTTTCAACTTTACCATCATTCCTTCCAAAGAAATCCCAGGGCTGATCTCCTTCAGAATGGACTGGTTGGACCTCCTTGCAGGCCAAGGGACTCTCAAGAGTCTTCTCCAACACCACAGTTCAAAAGCATTAATTCTCCGGCGCTCAGCCTTTTCACAGTCCAACTCTCACATCCATACATGACCACAGGAAAAACCATAGCCTTGACTAGATGAACCTTTGTTGGCAAAGTCATGTCTCTGCTTTTGAATCTGCTATCTAGTTTGGTCATAACTTTCCTTCCAAGGAGTAAGCATGTTTTAATTTCATGGCGGCAGTCACCATCTGTAGTGATTTTGGAGCCCAGAAAAATAAAGTCTGACACTGTTTCCACTGTTTCCCCATCTATTTCCCATGAGTGCTGGGACCAGATGCCATGATCTTTGTTTTCTGAATGTTGAGCTTTAAGCCAACTTTTTCGCTCTGCACTTTCACTTTCATCATAAAGCTTTTTAGTTCCTCTTCACTTTCTGCCATAAGGGTGGTGTCATTGCATATCTGAGGTTATTGATATTTCTCCCAGCAATCTTGATTCCAGCTTGTGTTTTTTCCAGTCCAGCGTTTCTCATGATGTACTCTGCATAGAAGTTAAATAAGCAGGGTGACAATATACAGCCTTGATGAACTCCTTTTCCTATTTGGAACCAGTCTGCTGTTTCATGTCCAGTTCTAACTGTTGCTCCCTGACCTGCATACAAATTTCTCAAGAGGCAGATTAGGTGGTCTGGTATTCCCATCTCATTCAGAATTTTCCACAGCTTACTGTGATCCACACAGTCAAAGGCTTTGGCATAGTCAATAAAGCAGAAATAGATGTTTCTCTGGAACTCTTTTGCTTTTTCCATGATCCAGCGGATGTTGGCAATTTGATCTCTGGTTCCTCTGCCTTTTCTAAAACCAGCTTGAACATCAGGAAGTTCATGGTTCACGTATTGCTTAAGCCTGGCTTGGAGAATTTTGAGCATTACTTTACTAGCGTGTGAGATGAGTGCAATTGTGCGGTAGTTTGAGCATTCTTTGGCATTGCCTTTCTTTGGGATTGGAATGATAACTGACCTTTTCCAGTCCTGTGGCCACTGCTGAGTTTTCCAAATTTGCTGGCGTATTGAGTGCAGAACTTTCACAGCATCATCTTTCAGGATTTGGAATAGCTCAACTGGAATTCCATCACCTCCACTAGCTTTGTTCGTAGCGATGCTTTCAAAGGCCCACTTGACTTCACATTCCAGGATGTCTGGCTCTAGGTCTGTGATCACATCATCATGATTATCAGGGTCGTGAACATCTTTTTCATACAGTTCTGTGTATTCTTGCCACGTCTCCTTAATATCTTCTTCTTCTGTTAGGTCCATACCATTTCTGTCCTTTATCGAGCCCATCTTTGCATGAAATGTTTCCTTGGTATCTCTACTTTTCTTGAAGAGATCTCTAGTCTTTCCCATTCTGTTGTTTTCATCTATTTCTTTGCATTGATCGCTGAAGAAGGCTTTCTTATCTCTTCTTGCTATTCTTTGGAACTCTGCATTCAGATGCTTATATCTTTCCTTTTCTTTTTTGCTTTTCACTTCTCTTCTTTTCACAGCTATTTGTAAGGCCGCCCCAGACAGCCATTTTGTTTTTTTGCATTTATTTTCCATGGGGATGGTGTGATACCTGTCTTCTATACAATGTCATGAACATCATTCCATAGTTCATCAAGCACTTTATCTATCAGATCTAGGCCATTGAATCTATTTCTCACTTCCACTGTATAATCATAAGGGATTTGATTTAGGTCATACTTGAATGGTCTAATGGTTTTCTCTACTTTCTTCAATTTAAGTCTGAATTTGGCAATAAGGATTTCCTGATCTGAGCCACAGTCAGCTCCTGGTCTTGTTTTTGCTGACTGTATAGAGCTTCTCCATCTTTGGCTGCAAAGAATATAATCAATATGATTTTGGTGTTGACCATCTGGTGATGTCCCTGTATAGCGTTTTCTCTTGTGTTGTTGGCAGAGAGTGTTTGTTATGACCAGTGAATTTTCTTGGCAAAACTCTATTAGTATTTGCCCAGCTTCATTCCATATTCCAAGGTCAATTTGTCTGTTACTCCAGGTGTTTCTTGACTTCCTACTTTTGCATTCCAGTCCCCTATAATGAACAGGACATCTTTTGGGGGTGTTAGTTCTAAAAGGTCTTGTAGGTCTTCATAGAACCATTCAACTTCAGCTTCTTCAGCATTACTGGTTGGGGCATAGTCTTGGATTACTGTGATATTGAATGGTTTGCCTTGGAAACGAACAGAGATCATTCTATCGTTTTTGAGATTGCATCCAAGTGCTGCATTTCAGACTCTTTTGTTGACCACGATGGCTACTCCATTTCTTCTGAGGGATTCTTGCCTGCAGTAGTAGATATAATGGTCATCTGAGTTAAATTCACCCATTCCAGTCCATTTCAGTTCGCTGATTCCTAGAATGTCGACATTCACTCTTGCCATCTCTTGTTTGACCACTTCCAATTTGCCTTGATTCATGGACCTGACATTCCAGGTTCCTATGCAATATTGCTCTTTACAGCATCAGACCTTGCTTCTATCACCAGTCACATCCACAGCTGGGTATTCTTTTTGCTTTGGCTCCATCCCTTCATTCTTTCTGGAGTTATTTCCCACTGATCTCCAGTAGCATATTGCGCCCCTTACTGACCTGGGGAGTTCCTCTTTCAGTATCCTATCATTTTGCCTTTTCATATTGTTCATGGGGTTCTCAAGGCAAGAATACTGAAGTGGTTTGCCATTCCATTCTCCAGTGGACTACATTCTGTCAGATCTCTCCACCATGACACACCCATCTTGGGTTGCCACACGGGCATGACTTAGTTTCACTGAGTTAGACAAGGCTTTGGTACTAGTGTGATTAGATTGACTAGTTTTCTGTGAGTATGGTTTCAGTGTGTTTGCCCTCTGATACCCTCTTGCAACACCTACCGTCTTACTTGGGTTTCTCTTACCTTGGGCGTGGGGTATCTCTTCACAGCTGCTCCAGCCAAGTGCAGCCGCTGCTCCTTACCTTGGACGAAGGGTATCTCCTCACTGCTGCCCTTCCTGACCTTCAACGTGGGATAGCTCCTCTAGGCCCTCCTGCTCCCGTGCATCCACGGCTCCTTGCGTGTGGGGTAGCTCCTCCCTGCCGCCGCCCCTGACCTTGGACCTAGGTGTAGCTCCTCTTGGCCGCACCTCCTGACCTCCGATGCAGGGTAGCTCCTCTCGGCCATTCCTGTGCCGTTGCAGCCTGGCACTCTTGGCCACTGCCCCTGACCTCGTATGTGGGGTAACTCCTCTTGGCCACCACCCTCTGGGCATGGGGTCCTCCCGGCTTCTGCCCCTGACCTCAGACATGGGGTAGCTCCTCTCGGCCACGCTTAGTGCACTGGTCGAAGCCACCTGTGCTTAGTGCGCTGAAAAGCTATATATGACAAACCCACAGCAAACATTATTCTCAATGGTGAAACATTGAAAGCATTTACCCTAAAGTCAGGAACAAGACAAGGATGCTCTCTTTCACCACTACTATTCAACATAGTTTTGGTCACAGCAATCAGAGCAGAAAAAGAAATAAAATGAATCCAAATTGGAAAAGAAGAAGTAAAACTCTCACTGTTTACAGATGACCTGATCCTCTACATAGAAAACCCTAGAGACTCCACAAGAAGATTACTAGAGCTAATCAATGAATACAGTAAAGTTACAGGATATAAAATCAACACAAAGAAATCCCTTGCCTTCCCATACACTAATAATGAGAAGATAGAAAGAGAAATTAAGGAAACAATTCTATTCACCATTGCAACGAAATGAATAAAATACTTAGAAATATATCTACCTAAAGAAACTAAAGACCTATATATAGAAAACTATAAAACACTGGTGAAAGAAATCAAAGAGGACACTAATAGATGGAGAAATATGCCATGTTCGTGGATCAGAAGAATCAATATAGTGAAAATGAGTATACTACCAAAAGCAATCTATAGATTCAATGCAATCCCTATCAAGCTACGAACGGTATTTTTCACAGAGCTAGAACAAATAATTTCACAATTTGTATGGAAATACAAAAAAACCTCGAATACCCAAAGCAATCTTGAGAGAGAAGAATGGAACTGGAGGAATCAACCTGCCTGACTTCAGGCTCTACTACAAAGCCACAGTCATCAACACAGTATGGTATTGGCACAAAGGCAGAAATATAGATCAATGGAACAAAATAGAAAGCCCAGAGATAAATCCACACATCTATGGACACCTTATCTTTGACAAAGGAGGCAAGAACATACAATGAAGAAAAGACAATCTCTTTAAAAATGGTGCTGGGAAAACTGTCAACCACTTGTAAAAGAATGAAACTAGAACACTTTCTAACACCATACACAAAAATAAACTCAAAATGGATTAAAGATCTCAACGTAAGACCAGAAACTATAAAACTCCTAGAGGAGATCATAGGCAAAACACTCTCCGACATAAATCACAGCAGGATCCTCTATGACCCATCTCCCAGAATATTGGAAATAAAAGCAAAAATAAACAAATGGGACCTAATTAAACTTAAAAGCTTCTGCACAACAAAGAAAACTATAAGCAAGGTGAAAAGACAGCCTTCAGAATGGGAGAAAATAATAGCAAATGAAGCAACTGACAAACAACTAATCTCAAAAATATACAAGCAACTCCTACAGCTCAACTCCAGAAAAATAAATGACCCAATCAAAAAATGGGCCAAAGAACTAAATAGACATTTCTCCAAAGAAGACATACAGATGGCTAACAAACACATGAAAAGATGCTCACCATCACTCATTGTCAGAGAAATGCAAATCAAAACCATAGTGAGGTACACTTTCACACCAGTCAGAATGGGTGTGGTCCAAAAGTCTACAAGCAATAAATGCTGGAAAGGATGTGGAGAAAAGGGAACCCTTTTACACTGTTGGTGGGAATGCAAACTAGTACAGCCACTATGGATAACAGTGTGGAGATTTCTTAAAAAACCTGGGAATAGAACTGTCTTATAACCCAGCAATCCCACTGCTGGGCATATACACTGAGGAGACCAGAATTGAAAGAGACACGTGTACCCCAATGTTCATCA